>NC_138995.1:0-1342000 GCF_964341445.2 Mesoplodon mirus | reverse complement strand
AATAAATGCTTGAGAGGGTGTGGAGAAAAGGGAACCTTTTGCACTGTTGGTGGGAATGTAAATTGATAGAGCCACTATGGAGAACAGTATGGAGGTTCATTTAAAAACTAAAAATAGAACTACCATACGACTTAGCAATCCCACCACTGGGCATATACCCTGAGAAAACCATAATTCAAAAAGAGTCATGTACCACAGTGTTCACTGCAGCTCTATTTACAATACCCAGGACATGGAAGCAACCTAAGTGTCCATCGACAGATGAATGGATAAAGAATATGTGGTACATATATACAATGGACTATTACTCAGCCATAAAAACAAATGAAATTGAGTTATTTGTAGTGAGGTGGATGGACCTAGAGTCTGTCATACAGAGTGAAGTCAGTCAGAAAGAGAAAAACAAATACCATATGCTAACACATATATATGGACGCTAAAAAAAAAAAAAAGGCATGAAGAACCCAGGGGCAGGACGGGAATAAAGACGCAGATCTACTAGAGAATGGACTTGAGGACATGGGGAGTGGGAAGGGTAAGCTGGGACAAAATGGGAGACTGGCATGTATATATATACACTGCCAAATGTAAAATGGATAGTTAGTGGGAAGCAGCTGCAAAGCACAAGGAGATCAGCTCGGTGCTTTGTGAGCACCTTGAGGGGTGGGATAGGGAGGGTGGGAGGGAGGGAGATGCAAGAGGGAAGAGATACCGGGACATATGTATATGTATAACTGATTCACTTTGTTATGAAACAGAAACTAACACACCATTGTAAAGCAATTATACTCCAATAAAGATGTTAAAAAAATAAAATTAAATTTAAAAAAAACTACAATGAGGTATCAGTTCACACCAGTTAGAATGGGCATCATCAGAAAATCTACAAACAACAAACACTGGAGAGGGTGTGGAGAAAAGGGAACCCTCTTGCACTGTTGGTGGGAATGTAAATTGATACGACCACTATGTAGAACAGTATGGAGGTTCCTGAAAAAAATAAAAATAGAATTACCATATGATCCAGCAATCCCACTACTGGGCCTATACCCAGAGAAAACCATAGTTCAAAAAGACACATGCGGGCCTCCCTGGTGGCGCAGTGGTTGAGAGTCCGCCTGCTGATGCAGGGGATACGGGTTCGTGCCCCGGTCTGGGAGGATCCCATATGCCGCGGAGCGGCTGGGCCCGTGAGCCATGGCCGCTGAGCCTGCGCATCCGGAGCCTGTGCTCCGCAACGGGAGAGGCCACAACAGTGAGAGGCCCGCGTACGAAAAAAAAAAAAAAAAAAAAAAGACACATGCACCCCAATGTTCACTGCAGCACTATTTACAACAGCCAGGTCATGGAAGCAATCTAAATGCCCATCGACAGACGAATGGATAAAGAAGATGTGGTACATATATACAATGGAATATTACTCAGCCATAAAAAGGAACGAAATTGGCTCATTTGTAGAGACATGGATGGATCTAGAGACTGTCATACAGAGTGAAGTCAGTCAGCAAGAGAAAAACAAATCTCGTATATTAACGCACATATGTGCAACCTAGAAAATGGTACAGATGAACCACTTTGCAAGGCAGAAATTGAAACACAGATGTAGAGAACAAATGTATGGACACCAAGGGGGGAAAGTGGCGGGGTGGGGGGCAGGGGGGGTGCTGTGATGAATTGGGAAGTTGGGATTGACATGTATACAGTAATATGTATAAAATGGATAATAAGAACCTGCTGTATAAAAAAATAAATAAAATTTAAAAATTCAAAAAAAAGGAAAAAATTTAAAATAAAAATATAAAACGCTAACCATCCTCTAAGCCTTCAGCCAGTTGTAATCTTTTGTGCAAGAGTAACATCAAAGATCACCGATCCCAGATCCCCATGACAACAGTAATAATGAAAAAGTCTGAAATATCACGAGGATTACCGAAATGTGACACAGAGACACAAAGTGAGCAAACGCTGTTGGGAAAATGGCGCCAATAGACTTGCTCGACGCAGGGTCACCACAGAGCTGCAGTTGGCAATGCCGTAAAGCGAGCTCTGCCTGGGTTTCCTGACAGCTGGTGTAGGTGCGGACGGAGCCTTGGTCTGGACCTGCCGGGCACTTGTGGCCCAGGACAGCCCCGCACAGGTCCTCACTCTCCCAGGACAGTACCGGCAGCTGCCTCTGAGGCCTTCGGGGAAACTCAGGCAGGTGATGGAGTTGAAGGCAGTTTGTGCGTGAAAAGGAGCTCTTTTCACTTTTCTCTACCTTCTTAGGTTTCTGCAGGGCGCTCACTGTTTAGAATTAAGCGCCGGCGGTGATTTTTTTGTGATTCGGGACATGGATGCAGGTGCCTTGCAGGCAGGCAGGGCTCCTTCCACCTCTGCAGGCTCTGCAGTGAGCTGCCCTCTCCTCTCGCGGTGCTCACAGGTGCGGGCCGCCTGAGGGGCGGGGGCTGATCCTGACGGAGGGCTCCAAGGGCTCCCAGCTGCACCTCTCCTCTGGCTCAGGAGTCGCCAGCCAGAAGGAGGAGGGAGGGGAGCATCGCCGGGCGGGAGTGAGTAAGTAAGTAAGTAAGTAAGTAAGGCGGGAGCATCGCCGGGCGGGAGTGAGTAAGTAAGTAAGTAAGTAAGTAAGGCGGGAGCATCGCCTGGCGCTGCCTGTGTCACAGGTGAACCTCTCCTCTCTGCACGTCAGTTTCCCCAAAAGTAAACCAAAAGGAAGGACAACGACCATTTGTCAAGAACAGGACTTGCCAGGTACTATATTAATCCACACCTCCTGTCTAAGTAATGTGAAATCTTTTCATCTCAGGACCCCATTTATGTTCTTAAATTACTGAGGACCCCAAAGAGCTTCGATCCACGTAGGTTGTATCTACAGGTATTTACCGTATTAGAAATACCTGAGGGGCCTCCCTGGTGGTGCAGTGGTTAAGAATCTGCCTGCCAATGCAGGGGACACGGGTTCGAGACCTGGCCTGGGAAGATCCCACATGCCGCGGAGCAACGAAGCCCCTGTGCCACAACTACTGAGCCTGAACACTAGAGCCCGCGAGCCACAACTACTGAAGCCCACGAGCCACAACTACTGAGCCCGAGCGCCTAGAGCCCGTATTCCACAACAAGAGAAGAGAAGCCGCCGCAATGAGAGGCCCGCGCACCGCAACAAGAGTCGTCCCCGCTCGCCACAACCAGAGAAAGCCCGCGCGCAGCAACGAAGACCCAACACAGCCAAAAATAAAGAAACAAAGAGACACTTGAGAATTTTAAAAATATTCACATTATTTAAAAATAACAGTAATGTGGGCTTCCCTGTTGGCACAGTAGTTGAGAATCTGCCTGCTAATGCAGGGGACACGGGTTCAAGCCCTGGGCTGGGAGGATCCCACATACTGCGGAGCAACTAGGCCCGTGAGCCACGACTACTGAGCCTGCGCGTCTGGAGCCTGTGCTCCGCAACAAGAGAGGCCGCGATAGTGAGAGGCCCGTGCACCGCGATGAAGAGTGGCGCCCGCTTGCCACAACTAGAGAAAGCCCGCGCACAGAAACCAACACCCAACACAGCAAAAATAAATAAATTAATCAATGTCAGATGCAGGCTTGTGACATCCTCTGTCACATAGGGGAGGACGTAAGTCAGGCACCAGCAGATAAGCAAAGCTTTCACTTTGGCATTGGTGAGTGCAGTAGGGGGAGTTCTAAGACGCCTCTAGGATCGCCATCCCCTGCTGAATACACACCTTCCTCCAATGATACAATCACACTAATTAAAAACTAAAATAAAATAAAAATTAGCAGTAAACCCATTACATGTTAACAGAAATAATGTTTTTATGAAAAGAATAGTCTCTAAAGTAAGGAGGACACTGCAGTGCTTACAGGTGCTTTCCTCTTGGCTGTTTCACAGCAGACAGTGGGGTTCGCGTCTGTGTCTATACGCTAGTTTGGTTGAGGCACGCGACGCAAATGTGGCCCCACACGTGTGTGGCTGGAAACGCAGAGGCATTTCAGTAGCCCCGTCGGACCCCCCGGCAGGCCCTAGCGACTAGCTTCGAGGTGGACTCTGCTACCATATCGCCGACCCTTTCCTCCTCTGTTACATTAAAATCCATTGGTTTGTTTCGCACATTGAAAGGATTTTTACCCAGGCATGCTCGGGCCGTTTGGAAAAATCTAAGTTCACGGGGTCCAGTGGATCTCCCAGTGGAGACGCACCTCACACAACCTCAAACACAGACACAGCACTCCGCCCCGTCACCTCCAACTGTCAGCAAAGTCAAACCCTCTGAAGCTGTCAAGCCTTGCACAATTCTGATTTTCACGCGAGAGCGCCAGCTTTATCACCAGCGCAGACTCTGAGCTGGTCTCGCGGGCACGTCCTCGAGGAAACTCGGGCCCCCGTGCTGCACCTCGGCTCACAGCCACAGCTGCTCCCCCGGTTTCATTGCCAAACCATTAAAGAGACAAAACTCAAGAGCTGAGATTCAGTACGACTGGTATTTTGTTGCTGCCTCATCAAGGACAGCGTCAGCTGTGGGGACCCCGTGAGCACAGCCCAGGCCGAGGCCATCAGAGCAGAGGTCACCTTGTGACAAAGGCAAGTGGCGTCTCAGTGGCTTTGACGTCACAGACCTTGAGGGTTCCACGGACCACACTCTGAGAACTGCGAGATTAGCCACTCATCACCCCTCCACCTGGCTCACGGGGCCGAGCTCTGTTTCCTGAGGAAGAAACTGGAGGCTCGGTGATGTCAGTGCAGGGCCCCAGCCCTGCCACTTGTCTCTAGCGGGACAGGAATCTGTGCGTGGCCCCTACTCCCACCCCACGCAGACCAGCTCTCTGCCCCCCCCAGCCTCTGTTAAAGCCCCCTCCCCTCCACTGGGGACCTCAGACGGCCAAGCACCCAGGTAACTCCCCCTCGCCCCGGCCCCCCCGCAGCCCAGCGACGACCCAGGTGGCCGTCGAGCCCCCAGAACGAGAACACTTCACCACCGACGAAGCGCAATTCACCCTCTTTCACCCTCAGGACCAGCGTGAGGATTGTTCCAAGCGGCCGATGAGAGGAGGGGGCCTCGTCTCCCAGGCTCTGGTGCTGCTCCTACCAGAGCACGGCTCTCCTGACCCTCACGCCCCCCCCACCTGCCGCCTCCCCAGCTTCCCCCCGGCCCTGCCCCCCAAGCTCAAACTCAGGAGCCACCTCGGGGAGTCAAGAGAGAGCTGGGGGGCTCACATGGGCCACGGACGCCTCTCCCCGTGCCTGCTGGCCCCAGGCCCTCCTCTGAGGACCACCCTGGCGGCTTCAGTCACCCCACCCAGCGCCAGGTGGCACTGCCACGCCTCCCGGACAATTCCTTGTCAGTCAACAAATCCCTTCGGAGCCAGCGTCCTGACACGGGCATCACTTGGCTGGACTGAGCACCTGGAACCCCGGGCCCAGGCCAAGCCGAGCAACCCTGCCCAGAGACAACCACTCCCCCTGGCACCCTCCTTCCCACCGAGCCAGCAGGCGCCTGTGCTCTGGGCCGGGGTCCCCAGCTCTTCAGTCAGGCTGGGGTGGGAGAGCCTGAGAGGGCCCCTGGCCTCGCAAGGAGGAAGACAAGGGAGATGCAGGCTTGGGGGACCCGAGCCTCCCAAAGATGCAAGACCCTGAAGGACCAGAGGCAGCGCAAGCGCCCTGGGCGGTGGGCCTGAAGCTTCCTGGGGTCGGAGGGAGACAAAGCGCTGTGCATCTGTGTGGCCCTGACACCAGGCACCTACTGCCTGAGAACACGCCAGAACACAGCAAGGGAGTGGGCGTCCCATCGCCCCAGGCCAGCCCAGCCCCGCCTGCAGTTAAAGGAGCAGCAAGGCACCTGCGTCCACACACAGCTGCCTGTCCTTACTCAGTCTCTCTGGTGAAGCTTCTTCCCTGGCGTTTTTCTCTGCAATTTCTTTAATGCATGATTCTCAGGCCCCTTGATCCTCCAGAACCAGCTCAGACCATGAGCTCAGTGTGAGACACCAGAGCCCTGAGGGAGGGGCTCTCCGGGGTCACCCAGCCGTGCGCACCGCGCTAGGCGAGACCTGTCGCATCTGGACGGCCTGAGCAGCCAGCCACTGGACATGTGTCACTAGCCCAGGAGCGCTGGAGACTAGAATTCAAAGCCCCGTGCAACGCACTCACTACCCCAGGGCCCATAAATCAACGCTGAGCACCTAGGGAAAAGTGTTAGGGTCTCGGGACTTTTGGGGAGAGGAAGGAGTGGTGGGGAGGAAGGGGAGGGAGTAGTGGGGAGGGAGGGGAGGGAGGCGTGGGCCGTGGGAGGGCTGGGGGTGCCACCAGCTGGGGGCTACCCGAGGGCTTCCTGGAGGGGGAGGCTCCTGGTGAAGGTAGCAGCTAAAGAGGCACTGCCCCAGGCGCAAACCCCGATTGACTGGCTGTAATGACACGATGCCCCCCAACAGTGAAGCGCCCGTTCGGGCTCCACATGAAGCCGAGCACAGTGGCTCCTCAGCTACACGGTGCTCACGCTCCTGGAACGGCCAGTACGGCTTCCAAAAGGGCAAAGGGCCCATCGCGTCCACGCACAAAGCTCAAGAAACTGCAAACAGGCTTCTTACCTCCACCATGGTGACTTCAGGCACCCCCTGGACCGTCCACTAAGTGCCGCTGGCTCCGTCCAGCCCTGTGACAACCAAAAAACCGCCATGCAGGCCGATGAGGTGGGTGAGACCAGCGCCAGAGACCCAGGCAAATCGAGGGAAAACAAGCTCTGGGCCCGGTGCCTGCTGGGATATCGGGATGAGGAGGCGAACACATGAGCAATTGAGTGGATACTAACTCAGCACACCTGCACCCCTGCGGCGTGCGGCCTTCACAAGAAACACGTGGGCCGCCGTGGGGCCCGCTCAGCCCGCAGTGACGGCCAAACCGCAGACCCAGAGCAAGCGGGAGGGCTCGCCGGGGCCGAAGACCAGATGTCCTGCCCTGGGCTCCTGTAGCGCGGAGAGGAGGAGAGGTGTGATGGGGGTGGCCTGAAGGTGACAGGGCAGTGGTCTCCAGCTGGGCTTGTTTGACATTCGGGGGAATCTCGGTCAGCTGAACTGGAAATGGTTTTCGCTGTAGCTAGTTTCAGGGGAACAAGCGGCTCTAATCTCAGCTAATCAACCACGAGATGAAGATCGGGGAGCTGGAAGGTCAGGGTCGGGCCTAGTCGTAGGTAACCCAGCGGCTATCTGGGGTCCTCAAGGGGGTCCTGTGGAAGAGTGAATCAACTTCACTTCAGTCGGGGAAGTCTCTGCAGTAAGCCGTCTCCCAGGGTGCTTTGAAAAACAAGGGGTTTGTGAGGCTTCTTACTTGCCCCTGTTTTCTGGGAGCGCAGGCTCAGAGGGGACGCTGCCCGTACACAGGCTGCTCCAGCATTTCCCAGGGGAGCCCACTGCCCGCAGGGCCCAGCACTGGGCTGGGGAGTGTGGCGATGTCCCTGCACCCACGGCGGCCCCTCCTGGAGGTGGGGGAAGTGAGTGACCCACACAGGCTCCCGGAGAGGGGGCCGCAGGATTCGCTGGCTCGGCCCGAGCTGGGCCAGCACCGGGCCCCACGCCCTCGGCGGCGCTTTGGCATTCACCCCGAGGGCCTCACACACTCATCAGAGAGCAGAGCCTCGCGGGAGCTCCGAATGGCACCAAGCAAGCCAGCACCAGACATGGTGTCCCGATGGCCCAAGGGCGCTGCATGGCACACCCCGCCCGGGGCCCTGGCACCGTCCCTTTTCCAAGCACTGTTTTCTGGGTCTGTTCCCAGGCAGCGCCCGCTCTAACCTCTAACTGCTGCATCTTCTCCCACGTGGCGACAGCTCCTCTGCGTCGTCCAGGACAGCTTGAGTTCTGAGCCTCAGCAGGTCAGGCTTCACACACGTCCCCGCGGGCCTCCCAGCCCAGCTGGGAGTGAACCACTGGTGTCCCCCTCCACACACCAAAGCTTCCTCGCTTTTAGCCCCTCGGGGTGGGAAATCCATCCAGAGCACAGTGCTGGTCCTTGTCCCCTTAAACTGGGAGTGCTGCCTGTCCAGGCGATGTCACAGTTAAGGGCTGGGGCGCCCAGCTGGGGGTCTGGGGCTGTCTGCCTGTCCCGGCGCGTCCCTTAGCGCAGAGCGGGTTGTCGCGGATTTGTTTCCCACCCAGGTCAGTGCGCCTGCTGAGTAGCTCTGGCTGTTTCTGTTTGTAGCAGCTGGTAGGCGACACCTCTGAATCATGAGGCTGGTAGAACTGAGCCCTGTCAGCCCCACTGAGTGGCCTGTCCTGCTTCCTGTCATTGTCCCTAAGATGACACCCAGGAAAGCCCCTGCCTGCCCCAGGGACATGAGTCATGGCCGTCGTCTCTCCAGAAAGCAGTGACCCTGCCCAGGATCCCATCGCGTGACACCTGGCCAGCTGCATCCCCACGCCCCTGGGGTCTAGCTTCTGGCAAGGCAGACTCTGGCCCCAGTTGTCCCTGCTTGCCCCCCGCCCCTCACGTCCACACGCCTTCCTGTGCGCTGCCACCTCTGGCGGGGGGACCCTTCCTGATCTTCCCCACCCCCAAGTCTTGCTCCTTCCTCGGGATCCAAGTGCTGTTACCCACTGCCCTCACAAAGGGGCCGGAGTAACCTCTCCTTCCTCAGAACCCCCTCCCTCAGGGCCCGTTGTGGGCTGAGTTGTTTCCCCTCGAAAGGTATGTCAAGTCCTGACCCCCTGCACCTGTGGATGTGGCCTTATTTGGAAACAGGGTCTTTGCAGATGTCAGCAGGTTAAACTGAGGTCATCCTAGGTTCGGGTCTGTCCTGAATCCAGTATAGGGATTGGTGTCCATATAAGAAGAGACCGGGACATGGAGAGACCCAGAGACACAGGGCGAGGCCGGGAGGCACAGAGGCAGAGATGAGAGGGATGCAGCCACAAGCCCAGGACTCCAGCAATCACAGAGGCTGCAGGAGGGAAGGACGCACCCACCCCTGGGGCCTCTGGACACCTTGATTTCAGACTTGTCGCCTCCAGAACCACAAGAGAATAGACCTCTGTGTTTTTAGCCCCCAGCGTGTGGCACTCTGTCAGCTGTGGGAAGCTCATATGGGGCCTTATAATTTATACCGTGAATAATCATCCTTTATATGTGGATTTACCTCCTGTGTCAGGCAGAAGCCTCCTTGAAGACAAAGCCTGCATTTATTATTGCTACACCCACAGCCTGGCACTCGCAGCGGCTGGAGGATGGGGTGGGGGGGGTGTGTGTGGTGGACGGCTGGGCAGCTCTTCCCGGACCCTGCCCCATGGATGAGGAAGGCCCTTCAAAGGCCAGTGTCTCCAAGTCCCCAAGAGTCATCACCCATCAGCATCTCCGTGTTTTTTCTTTTCTTCTTTTCTAAGTGCTTTCTTTACTTTTTTTTAAAAGCATATTTCCTTTTTACTTATTTGTATTTTGGCCACACTGCGCGGCATGGGGGATGGTTCCCTGAGCAGGGCTCAAACCCAGGCCTCCGAAGTGAAAGCACCAACTCCTAACCGCTAGGCCACCAGGGGACTCCTATGTTTTTTCCTAAAGCCACAGGTTTTAAGCATTGCAGGTGATGTGCGTTCATGTTCCTCCCCCGAACCTGCCGTGAAAAGCAAGTTAAATGGGCATTTGGGAGGTGACACGTCCGTCATCCAGTAAGGCCGCACTTTAGCTGCAATAAGCCAGATGCGAGAGTGAATCAACGTTCAGTTAAAGGCAGTGTATGTCGGGGGAGTGCTGTGCTGGCCAGAGGACACTTCCCCATCGAGAGGGGTCCGGGGAGGAGGGATGAAGCCTGTCAGGAGGGGGGTGCACAGGCCCCGGCCTGGCTGGGAGGACCCAGGCCATGCAGAACTGGCACGGGTGGCCGCTCTCGGAGGGGGCACGCCCGGGACTCCCACTGGCATTCGGAGCTGTCTCCTCCACTCCCTTAAGTGGGGCGAGGCGCAGGGGTGACAGGATCATCAGTAGGTCTAGAAAAAACGACAGGGATTCAGTGAAAGCCTCAGTGGTTCCAGAGCCTCGGCCCGGGCTGCCCATGGCCACTCCACCACCACAGGACAAAGCCCTCCAGCTCTTGCTGGTGGTCTTGTCACAGATGCTTCCAGCTAAGAGAGGGGCAGGTGTCTGAAGGGGTCACTGGGAGGCCCTGGTTAGGCGGGGACTTTGTCCCTGCATGTGTGTCTCGTGGCTTTTGTGACAAATGACCACATACCTATGGCTCCAAACAGCACATGCCCACCCACTCATAGTGGCATTCATCACAAGTTTCACAAGGATGGTTCAACATACACAAAATCAATGTGATATACCACATAAACAAAAGAAGAGACAAAACCCACATGATCACCTCAATAGATGCAGAAGAATTATTTGACAAAATTCAAAATCCATTCATGATAAAAACTCTTAACAAGGTGGGGATAGACAGAACAAATCTCACCATAATAAAAGCTATTTATGACAAACCCACAGTCAACATAATACTCAATGGTGAAAAGCTGAAAGCCTTCCTGCTAAAATCTGGACCAAGACAAGGAGGCCCACTCTCACCTCTTCTATTCAACATAATATTGGAAAATTCTAGCCACTGCAATCAGACAAGAGAAAGAAGCAAAAGGTATCCAGATTGGAAGGGAAGAGGTAAAATTCTCATTATATGCACATAATTTTATATATAGAAAACCCTAAAGACTCCACACAAAAACTATTAGAACTGATAAATGAATTCAGCAAGGTAGCAGGATATAAGGTTAGTGTACAGAAATCGGTTGCATCTCTTTATACTAACAATGAAAGATCAGAAGGGAATGTAAAAAAAATTTTAAAACCTCTCAAAATCACAACGCCAAAAATAAAATACTTAGGAATAAGTCTGACCAAGGGGGTGAAAGACTTTTATGCTGACAACTATAAAATGTTAATAAAGGAAATTGAAGATGATTCAAAGAAAGGAAAAGATATCCCATGCTCTTGATTGGAAGAATTCATACTGTTAAAATGGCTATACTACCCAAAGTAATCTACACATCTAATGTGATCCCTATCAAATTGCCCATGACATTTTTCACAGAACTAGAACAAATAACCCTAAAATTCATATGGAACCTTAAAAGACCCAGAATTGCCAAAGCAATCCTGAACAAAAAGAACAAAGCAGGAGGCATAACCCTTCACACAATACTACAAAACTACACTAATCAAAACAGCATGTTTTCACACAGTAACAGACATATGGATCCACAGAACAGAAATAAACCCACACACCTACGGTCAATTAATCTTCAACAAAGGAGGCAACAATATACAATGGGAGAAGGGCAGTCTCTTCAACACGTGGTGCTGGGACAGCCACATGTAAATCAATGGAATCAGAACACACCCTCACACCATGCACAAAAATAAACTCAAAATGGCTTAAAGACTTAAACATAAGACATGATACCATAAAGCTCCTACAAGAGATCATAGGCAAAACATTCCCTGACATAAATCGTACCACTGTTTTCTTAGGTCAGTCTCCCAAGGCAATAGAAATAAAAACAAAAATAAACAAGTGAGACCTAATCAAACTTACAAGCTTTTGCACAGCAAAGGAAACCATACACAAAACGAAAACACAACCTACAGAATGGGAGAAAATATTTGCACATGATGCAACCCACAAGGGCTTAATTTCCAAAAGATACTAACAGCTCATACCACTCAACAACAACAAAAAAAAACAAACCAACCACCCAATCGCAAAAAATGGGCAGAAGACCTAAATAGACATTTCTCCAAAGAAGAAATACAGATAGCCAATAGGCACATGAAAAGATGCTCAACATCACTAATTATTAGAGAAATGCAAATCAAAACTACAATGAGGTACCACCTCACACTGGTCAGAACGGCCATCATTAAAAACTCTACAAATAAATTCTGAAGAGGATGTGGAGAAAAGGGAACACTCCTCCACTGTGGGTGGGAATGTAAGTTGATGCAGCCACTATGGAAAACAGTAGAGAGGTTCCTCAAAAAACTAAAAGCAGAATTATTATATGATCCAGCAATCCCACTCCTGGGCACATAACCAGACAAAACTCTAATTCCAAAAGATACATGCACCCCTATGTTCATAGCAGCACTATTCACAATAGCCAAGACATGGCCTGAATGTCCAACAACAGATGGAAAAAGAAGATGTGGTATATACATATATACATACACACACAAACACACATACACACACAATGAAATACTACTCAGCCATAAGAAGAACAAAATAATGCCATTTGCAGCAATGTGGATGCAACTAGAGATCATACCACGTGCAGTAAGTCAGAAAGAGAGAGACAAATACCATACGATATCACTTATAAGTGGAATCTGAAATACGACACATGAACCTATCTATGAAACAGAAACAGACTCACAGGCATACTAGTGGTTGCCAAGGGGGAGGGGGTTGGGAGAGGGGTGGAGTAAGAGGTTGGGGTGAGCAGATGTATGCTTTTATATATGGAATGGATAAACAACAAGGTGCTACTGTATAGCACAGGGAACTATATTTCAGTATCCCATGACAAACCATGATGGAAAAGAATATTTAAAAAAGGGCTTCCCTGGTGGCGCAGTGGTTGAGAGTCCCCCTGCCAATGCAGGGGACGTGGGTTCGTGCCCCGGTCCGGGAAGATCCCACATGCCGTGGAGCGGCTGGGCCTGTGAGCCATGGCCACTGAGCGTGTGCGTCCGGAGCCTGTGTTCCACAACGGGAGAGGCCACAACAGTGAGAGGCCCGTATACCGCAAAAAAAAAAAAAAAAAGAGAATATTAAAAAAAAAGAATGTATATATATGTGTAACTGAATCACTGCTATACAGCAGAAGTTAACACAACATTGTAAATCAACTACACTTCAATTTAAAAAATGAGAAAAATAAGAACTGATAAAACAAAATACATTTCTACAATATAATCAGAATAAACACAGGATAAGAGATACTTATACTGAAGTATAGTTGATTTATCATATTGTGTTACTTTCAGGTGTACAGCAAAGTGATTTGCCTATACATTTTTTTGATTGTTTTCCATTATAGGTTATTATAAGATACTGAATGTAGTTCTCTGTGCTATACAATAAATCATTGCTGATTTTCTATTTTAAACAAAGTCATGTGTATCTGTTAAACTTATACTCCTAATTTATCCCTCCCCCTCCCTTTTCCCCTTTGGTAACCATAAGTTTGTGTTCTATCTCTGTAAGTCTGTTTCTATTGTGTACATAGGTTAACTTGTATTATTTTTTTTAGATATTACATATAAGGGATATCATATGAAATTTGTCCTTTCTCTGCCTTCACTTGGTATGATAATTTCTAGGTCCATCCACGTTGTTGCAAATGGCATTATTTCATTCTTTTTTACGGTTGAGTAATATTCCATTGTATATATGTACCACATCTCCTTTATCCATTCATCTGTCAACGGACACTTAGGTGGCTATCATGTCCTAGCTATTGTGAAGAGTGCTGCAATGAACACTGGGGGGCAGGTATCTTTTTGATGCTGTGGGCTTTGCCCCCTCCCCACTCACTCTCGACTCCCCCCTGCACAACCCAGTGGCCCTCCAGCTCCACAAGGCAATCCCGGCTCCCAGCCACCATCACAGGGGGCCCACTGCTCACAGACAGACAGACAGACAACGCTGGCCAGGCCCCCGCAGGCTTAACGCTCCTGCTCCTACACACACTTCATCCCCATGTTTCTCTGCACGACCCCCTTGCTCCCAATTACTCCGTGATCCAAGTGGGCATGTCACTTCCTAACCCTTCTCAGGTCACCTGGGGGGGCTGTGTGAGGGCAAACAGATTAAAATAGGGAAAAAATTAATTCTCTGGGTGCCAAAAGGGAATGGGACCATCCCCTCTCTTTCCTTAGAGCATTTTTAAAAACCTGTAAATTCTCTCTCTGCCTCTTCTGAAATGGATGTCATTTTATAAACAGCTACATAAGCCTCTTGCAGGTTTTACGACCCAGGACCATCTTTCTCAAGCACCTGGGAGCTGCCTCTTTGAATGTGAGCCTTAGGAAGGTGGCTCCCTATCTACTCCCAGTTTCCATGGGGGCAGGTGCCTGGCTCCAGGCTGAAACCCCACTTTTGAGAGATGTCAGAACTTTTATTGTCCCTTTAGATAAAGGCAATTAGCTAACACAGATGCCCCCAGTTAGAGGAAGACTTGGCATGAACTATGTGTGACAAATGGCACTGTCAGGCCTCCTACATAAGGACTAACTCTTGTCTGTCCTGGGAATGTGTGTCTAATGGGCTGAATCTTCTTGGCTAAATGAAAGGGTGAGCTTCCCTCGTGTGTGCAACAGCCTAGTGGGTGTGATGAGCATCCCATTCCAGTTTCATGCTTATTCAATCATGAAACCGTCCTCTCTATTGTACCCTGTGGAGAGGTTTTCTGGGTTGGCAGGAGGTTTTGTTCTAATCATACAGGCACACCTCAGAGATACTGCAGATTTGGGTCCAGACCATCGCAGGCAGTAAAGCGAGCATGGCAATAAGGTGAGGCCCGTGAATTCTTTGCTTTCCCAGACCATATGAAAGTGATGCTTACACTACACTGTAGTCTGTTAAGTGTGCGGTAGCAACGTGTATAAAAAGTGATGTGCAAACTGTAATTAAAAATACTTTACAGGGGGCTTCCCTGGTGGCGCAGTGGTTGAGAGTCCGCCTGCCGATGCAGGGGACACGGGTTCGTGCCCCGGTCCGGGAAGATCCCACATGCCGTGGAGTGGCTGGGCCCGTGAGCCATGGCCGCTGAGCCTGCACATCCGGAGCCTGTGCTCCACAACGGGAGAGGCCACAGCAGTGAGAGGCCCGTGTACCGGAAAAAAAAAAAAAAAAAAAAACTTTACAGGGACTTCACTGGTGGCAGAGTGGTTAAGCATCTGCCTGTTGACCAGAGGGCAGACAGCAGAAGAATAACTACAATCCTGCAGCCTGTGGAACAAAAATCACATTCACAGAAGGACAGACAAGATGAAAATGCAGAGGGCTATGTACCAGATGAAGGAACAAGATAAAACGCCAGAAAAACAACTAAATGAAGTGGAGATAGGCAACCTTCCAGAAAAAGAATTCAGAATAATGATAGTGAAGATGATCCAGGATCGCAGAAAAAGGATGGAGGCAAAGATAGAGAAGATGCAAGAAATGTTTAACAAAACAAAAACCTAGAAGAATGAAAGAATAAACAAACACAGAGGAACAATAAAATAACTGAAACGAAAACTACACTAGAAGGAATCGATAGCAGAATAACTGAGGCAAAAGAATGGATAAGTGACCTGGAAGACGGAATGGTGGAATTCACTGCTGTGAAACAGAATAAAGAAAAAAGAATGAAAAGAAATGAAGACAGCCTAAGAGACCTCTGGGACAATATTAAACATAATAACAATCACATTATCAGGGTCCCAGAAGGAGAAGAGAAAGAGAAAGGACCTGAGAAAATATTTGAAGAGATTATATAGTCAAAAACTTCCCTAACGTAGGAAAAGAAATAGCCACCCAACTCCAGGAAGCACAGAGAGTCCCATAAAGGATAAACCCAAGGAGAAACACGCAGACACACAGTAATCAAACTGGCAAAAATTAAAGACAAAGAAGAATTATTGAAAGCAGCAAGGGAAAAATGACAAATAACATACAAGGGAACTCCCATAAGGTTAACAGCTGATTTCTCAGCAGAAACTCTACAAGCCAGAAGGGAGTGGCATGATATACTTAAAGTGATGAAAGGGAAGAACCTACAACTAAGATTACTCTACCCTGCAAGGATCTCATTCAGATTCAATAGAGAAATCAAAAGCTTTACAGACAAGCAAAAGCTAAGAGAATTCAGCACCACCAAAGCAGCTCTACAACAAATGCTAAAGGAACTTCTCAAAGTGGGAAACACAGGAGTAGAAAAGGACCTACAGAAACAAACCCAAAACAATTAAGAAAAAGGTAATAGGAACATACATATCAATAATTACCTTAAACGTGAATGGATTAAGTGCTCCAAGCAAAAGACATAGGCTCACTGAATGGATACAAAAACAAGACCCATCTATATGCTGTCTACAAGAGACCCACTTCAGACCTAGGGGCACATACAGACTGAAAGTGAGGGGATGGAAAAAGATATTCCATGCAAATGGAAATCAAAAGAAAGCTGGAGTAGCAATACTCATATCAGATAAAATAGACTTTAAAATAAAGAATGTTACAAGAAACAAAGAAGGACACTACATAATGATCAAGGGATCAATCCAAGAAGAAGATATAACAATTATAAATATATATTCACCCAACATAGGAGCACCACAATACATAAGGCAACTGCTAACAGCTATAAAAGAGGAAATCAACAGTAACACAATAATAGTAGGGGACTTGAACGCCTCACTTACACCAATGGACAGATCATACAGACAGAAAATTAATAAGGAAACACAGTCTTTAAATGACACAATAGACCAGATAGATTTCATTGATATTTATAGGACATTCCATCCAAAAACAGCAGATTACACTTTCTTCTCAAGTGCGCATGGAACAATCTCCAGGATAGATCATATCTTGGGTCACAAATCAAGCCTCAGTAAATTTAAGAAAATCGAAATCATATCAAGCATCTTTTCTGACCACAACACTATGAGATTAGAAATCAATTACAGGGAAAAAAACATAAAAAACACAAACACATGGAGGCTAAACAATACGATACTAAATAACCAAGAGATCACTGAGGAAATCAAAGAGGAAATCAAAAACTACCTAGAGACAAATGACAATGAAAGCACAATGATCCAAAACCTATGGGATGCAGCAAAAGCCATTCTAAGAGGGAAGTTTATAGCTATACAAGCCTACCTCAAGAAACAAGAAAAATCTCAAATAAACAATCTAACCTTATACCTAAAGGAACCAGAGAAAGAAGAACACACAAAACCCAAAGTTAGTAGAAGGAAAGAAATCATAAAGATCAAAGCAGAAATAAATGAAGTAGAAACAAAGAAAACAATAGCAAAGATCAATAAAACTAAAAGCTGGTTCTTTGAGAAGATAAACAAAAATGATAAACCTTTAGCCAGACTCAAGAAAAAGAGGGAGAGGGCTCAAATCAATAAAATTAGAAAGGAAAAAGGAGAAGTTACAACAGACACCACAGAAATACAAAGCATCCTAAGAGACTACTACAAGCAACTCTACGCCTATAAGATGCACAATGCTAAAGAAATGGACAAATTCTTGGAAAGGTATAACCTTCCAAGACTGAACCAGGAAGAAACAGAAAATATGAACAGACCAATCACAAGTCATGAAATTGAAACTGTGATTAAAAATCTTCCAACAAACAAAAGTCCAGGACCAGATAGCTTCACAGGTGAATTATATCAAACATTTAGACAACAGTTAACACCCATCCTTCTCAAACTCTTCCAAAAAATTCCACAGGAAGGAACACACCCAAACTCATTCTACGAGGCCACCATCACCCTGATGCCAAAACCAGACAAAGATACCACAAAAAAAGAAAATTACGGACCAATATCACTCATGAATATAGATGCAAAAATCCCCAATACTAGCAAACAGAATCCAACAGCACATTAAAAGGATCATATACCATGATCAAGTGGGACTTATCCCAGGGATGCAAGGATTCTTCAATCTACACAACTCAATCAATGTGATACAGCATATTAACAAATGGAAGAATAAAAACCATGTAATCATCTCAGTAGATGCAGAAAAAGCTTTTGACAAAATTCAACACCCATTTATGATAAAAACTCTCCAGAAAGTAGGCATAGAGGGAACCTACCTCAACATAACAAAGGCCACATATGACAAACCTACAGCAAACATCATTCTCAATGGTGAAAAACTGAAAGCATTTCCTCTAAGATCAGGAACAAGACAAGGATGTCCACTCTCATCACTATTATTCAACATGGTTTTGGAAGTCCTAGCCATGGCCATCAGAGAAGAAAAAGAAATAAAAGGAATACAAATTGGAAAAGAAGAAGTAAAACTGTCACTGTTTGTAGATGACATGATACTATACATAGAGAATCCTAAAGAGGCCACCAGAAAACTACTAGAGCTAATCAATGAATTTGCTAAAGGCGCAGGATACAAAATTAATGCACAGAAATCTCTTGCATTCCTATACACTAATGATGAAAAATATGAAAGAGAAATTAAGGAAACACTCATTTGCCATTGCAACAAAAAGGATAAAATACCTAGGAATAAACCTACCTAGGGAGACAAAAGACCTGTATGCAGAAAACTATAAGACCCTGATCAAAGAAATTAAAGATGATAACAACAGATGGAGAGATATACCATGTTCTTGGATTGGAAGACTCAATACTGTGGAAATGACTTTACTACCCAAAGCAATCTACAGATTCAGTGCAATCCCTATCAAATTACCAATGGTATTTTTTTTTTTTTTCACAGAACTAGAACAAAAAAACCTTAAAATTCGTATGGAGACACAAAAGACCCTGGATTGCCAAAGCAGTCTTCAGGGAAAAAAACGGAGCTGGAGGAATCAGACTCCCTGACTTCAGATTATACTACAAAGCTAGAGTAACCAAGACAGTATGGTACTGGCACATAAACAGAAATATAGATCAATGGAACAGGATAGAAAGCCCAGAGATAAACCCACGCACCTATGGTCAACTAATCTATGACAAAGGAGGCAAGGATATACCATGGAGAAAAGACAGTCTCTTCAATGAGTGGTGCTGGGAAAACTGGACAGGGACATGTAAAAGAATGAACTTACAACACTCCCTAACACCATACACAAATTTAAACTCAAAATGGACTAGAGACCTAAATGTAA
Organism: Mesoplodon mirus; assembly: GCF_964341445.2. Taxonomy (NCBI): domain Eukaryota; kingdom Metazoa; phylum Chordata; class Mammalia; order Artiodactyla; family Ziphiidae; genus Mesoplodon; species Mesoplodon mirus. Next base: position 1,323,088 of record NC_138995.1, on the reverse strand, counting down.
GACCAGACACTATAAAACTCTTAGAGGAAAACATAGGAAGAACACTCTTTAACATAAATCACAGCAACATCTTTTTTGATCCACCTCCTAGAGTGATGGAAATGAAAACAAAAATAAACAAATGGGACCTAATGAAACTTCAAAGCTTTTGCACAGCAAAGGAAACCATAAACAAGACGAAAAGACAACCCTCAGAATGGGAGAAAATATTTGCAAATGAATCAACGGACAAAGGATTAATCTCCAAAATTTACAAGCAGCTCATGCAGCTCAATATCAAAAAAGCAAACAATCCAATCAAAACATGGGCAGAAGACCTAAACAGACATTTCTCCAAAGAAGATATACAGATTGCCAACAAGCACATGAAAGAATGCTCCACATCATTAATCATTAGAGAAATGCAAATCAAAACTACAATGAGATATCATCTCACACCAGTCAGAATGGCCATCATCAAAAAATCTACAAACAATAAATGCTGCAGAGGGTGTGGAGAGAAGGGAACACTCTTGCACTGCTGGTGGGAATGTGAATTGGTACAGCCACTATGGAGAACAGTATGGAGGTTCCTTAAAAAACTAAAAATAGAACTACCATACGACTTAGCAATCCCACTACTAGGCGTATACCCTGAGAAAACCGTAATTCAAAAAGAGTCATGGACCACAGTGTTCACTGCAGCTCTATTTACAATAGCCAGGACATGGAAGCAATCTAAGTGTCCATGAACAGATGAATGGATAAAGAATATGTTGCATATATATACAATGGAATATTACTCAGCCATAGAAAGAAACGAAATTGAGTAATTTGCAGTGAGGTGGATGGACCTAGAGTCTGTCATACAGAGTGAAGTTAAGTCAGAAAGAGAAAAACAAATACCGTATGCTAACACATATATATGGAATCTAAAAAAAAAAAAAAGTCATGAAGAACCCAGGGGCAGGACGGGAATAAAGACACAGACCTACTAGAGAATGGACTTGAGGACATAGGGAGGGGGAAGGGTAACCTGGGACAAAGTGAGAGAGTGGCATGGACATATATACACTACCAAACGTAAAATGGATAGTTAGTGGGAAGCAGCCGCATAGCACAGGGAGATCAGCTTGGTGCTTTGGGACCACCTAGAGGGGTGGGATAGGGAGGGTGGGAGGGAGGGAGATGCAAGAGGGAAGAGATACGGGGATATATGTATATGTATAGCTGATTCCCTTTGTTATAAAACAGAAACTAACATACCATTGTAAAGCAATTATACTCCAATAAAGATGTTAAAAAAAATTAAATTTAATTTAAAAAAAACTACAATGAGGTATCACTTCACACCAGTTAGAATGGGCATCATCAGAAATTCTACAAACAACAAATGCTAGAGAGGGTGTGGAGAAAAGGGAACCCTCTTGCACTGTTGGTGGGAATGTAAATTGATACAGCCGCTATGGAGAACAGTATGGAGGTGCCTTAAAAAACTACAAATAGAACTACCATACGACCCAGCAGTCCCACTACTGGGCCTATACCCAGAGAAAACCATAGTTCAAAAACACACATGCACCCCAATGTTCACTGCAGCACTCTTTACAATAGCCAGGTCATGGAAGCAACCTAAATGCCCATTGACAGACGAATGGATAAAGAAGCTGTGGTACATCTATACAATGGAATATTACTCAGCCATAAAAAGGAACGAAATTGGCTCATTTGTAGAGACATGGATGGATCTAGAGACTGTCATACAGAGTGAAGTAAGGCAGAAAGAGACAAATTTCGTATATTAACACATATATGTGGAACCTAGAAAATGGTACAGATGAACCACTTTGCAAGGCAGAAATTGAGACACAGATGTAGAGAACAAATGTATGGACACCAAGGGGGGAAAGTAGTGACGGGGGGGGCGAGGGAGGGGGTGCAGTGATGAATTGGGAGTTTGGGATTGACATGTATACACTAATATGTATAAAATGGATAATAAGAACCTGCTGTATAAAAAATAAATAAAATTTAAAAATTCAAAAAAAAGGAAAAAATTTAAAATAAAAATAAAAAACGCTAACCATCCTCTAAGCCTTCAGCCAGTTGTAATCTTTTGTGCAAGAGTAACATCAAAGATCACCGATCCCAGATCCCCATGACAACAATAATAATGAAAAAGTCTGAAATATCACGAGGATTACCGAAATGTGACACAGAGACACAAAGTGAGCAAACGCTGTTGGGAAAATGGCGCCAATAGACTTGCTCGACGCAGGGTCACCACAGAGCTGCAGTTGGCAATGCCGTAAGCGAGCTCTGCCTGGGTTTCCTGACAGCTGGTGTAGGTGCGGACGGAGCCTTGGTCGGGACCTGCCGGGCACCTGTGGCCCAGGACAGCCCCGCACAGGTCCTCACTCTCCCAGGACAGTACCGGCAGCTGCCTCTGAGGCCTTCGGGGAAACTCAGGCAGGTGATGGAGTTGAAGGCAGTTTGTGCGTGAAAAGGAGCTCTTTTCACTTTTCTCTACCTTCTTAGGTTTCTGCAGGGCGCTCACTGTTTAGAATTAAGCGCCGGCGGTGATTTTTTTGTGATTCGGGACATGGATGCAGGTGCCTTGCAGGCAGGCAGGGCTCCTTCCACCTCTGCAGGCTCTGCAGTGAGCTGCCCTCTCCTCTCGCGGTGCTCACAGGTGCGGGCCGCCTGAGGGGCGGGGGCTGATCCTGACGGAGGGCTCCAAGGGCTCCCAGCTGCACCTCTCCTCTGGCTCAGGAGTCGCCAGCCAGAAGGAGGAGGGAGGGGAGCATCGCCGGGCGGGAGTGAGTAAGTAAGTAAGTAAGTAAGTAAGGCGGGAGCATCGCCGGGCGGGAGTGAGTAAGTAAGTAAGTAAGTAAGTAAGGCGGGAGCATCGCCTGGCGCTGCCTGTGTCACAGGTGAACCTCTCCTCTCTGCACGTCAGTTTCCCCAAAAGTAAACCAAAAGGAAGGACAACGACCATTTGTCAAGAACAGGACTTGCCAGGTACTATATTAATCCACACCTCCTGTCTAAGTAATGTGAAATCTTTTCATCTCAGGACCCCATTTATGTTCTTAAATTACTGAGGACCCCAAAGAGCTTCGATCCACGTAGGTTGTATCTACAGGTATTTACCGTATTAGAAATACCTGAGGGGCCTCCCTGGTGGTGCAGTGGTTAAGAATCTGCCTGCCAATGCAGGGGACACGGGTTCGAGACCTGGTCTGGGAAGATCCCACATGCCGCGGAGCAACTAAGCCCCTGTGCCACAGCTACTGAGCCTGAACACTAGAGCCCGCGAGCCACAACTACTGAAGCCCACGAGCCACAACTACTGAAGCCAGCACGCCTAGAGCCCGTGTTCCAAGAGAAGAGAAGCCGCCGCAATGAGAGGCCCGCGCACCGCAACAAGAGTCGTCCCCGCTCGCCACAACCAGAGAAAGCCCGCGCGCAGCAACGAAGACCCAACACAGCCAAAAATAAAGAAACAAAGAGACACTTGAGAATTTTAAAAATATTCACATTATTTAAAAATAACAGTAATGTGGGCTTCCCTGTTGGCACAGTAGTTGAGAATCTGCCTGCTAATGCAGGGGACACGGGTTCAAGCCCTGGGCTGGGAGGATCCCACATACTGCGGAGCAACTAGGCCCGTGAGCCACGACTACTGAGCCTGCGCGTCTGGAGCCTGTGCTCCGCAACAAGAGAGGCCGCGATAGTGAGAGGCCCACGCAGCGCGATGAAGAGTGGCGCCCGCTTGCCACAACTAGAGAAAGCCCGCGCACAGAAACCAACACCCAACACAGCAAAAATAAATTAATCAATGTCAGATGCAGGCTTGTGACATCCTGTCACATAGGGGAGGACGTAAGTCAGGCACCAGCAGATAAGCAAAGCTTTCACTTTGGCATTGGTGAGTGCAGTAGGGGGAGTTCTAAGACGGCCTCTAGGATCGCCATCCCCTGCTGAATACACACCTTCCTCCAATGATACAATCACACTAATTAAAAACTAAAATAAAATAAAAATTAGCAGTAAACCCATTACATGTTAACAGAAATAATGTTTTTATGAAAAGAATAGTCTCTAAAGTAAGGAGGACACTGCAGTGCTTACAGGTGCTTTCCTCTTGGCTGTTTCACAGCAGACAGTGGGGTTCGCGTCTGTGTCTATACGCTAGTTTGGTTGAGGCACGCGACGCAAATGTGGCCCCACACGTGTGTGGCTGGAAACGCAGAGGCATTTCAGTAGCCCCGTCGGACCCCCCGGCAGGCCCTAGCGACTAGCTTCGAGGTGGACTCTGCTACCATATCGCCGACCCTTTCCTCCTCTGTTACATTAAAATCCAGTGGTCTCTTTCGCACATTGAAAGGATTTTTACCCAGGCATGCTCGGGCCGTTTGGAAAAATCTAAGTTCACGGGGTCCAGTGGATCTCCCAGTGGAGACGCACCTCACACAACCTCAAACACAGACACAGCACTCCGCCCCGTCACCTCCAACTGTCAGCAAAGTCAAACCCTCTGAAGCTGTCAAGCCTTGCACAATTCTGATTTTCACGCGAGAGCGCCAGCTTTATCACCAGCGCAGACTCTGAGCTGGTCTCGCGGGCACGTCCTGGAGGAGACTCGGGCCCCCGTGCTGCACCTCGGCTCACAGCCACAGCTGCTCCCCCGGTTTCATTGCCAAACCATTAAAGAGACAAAACTCAAGAGCTGAGATTCAGTACGACTGGTATTTTGTTGCTGCCTCATCAAGGACAGCGTCAGCTGTGGGGACCCCGTGAGCACAGCCCAGGCCGAGGCCATCAGAGCAGAGGTCACCTTGTGACAAAGGCAAGTGGCGTCTCAGTGGCTTTGACGTCACAGACCTTGAGGGTTCCACGGACCACACTCTGAGAACTGCGAGATTAGCCACTCATCACCCCTCCACCTGGCTCACGGGGCCGAGCTCTGTTTCCTGAGGAAGAAACTGGAGGCTCGGTGATGTCAGTGCAGGGCCCCAGCCCTGCCACTTGTCTCTAGCGGGACAGGAATCTGTGCGTGGCCCCTACTCCCACCCCACGCAGACCAGCTCTCTGCCCCCCCCAGCCTCTGTTAAAGCCCCCTCCCCTCCACTGGGGACCTCAGACGGCCAAGCACCCAGGTAACTCCCCCTCGCCCCGGCCCCCCCGCAGCCCAGCGACGACCCAGGTGGCCGTCGAGCCCCCAGAACAAGAACACTTCACCACCGACGAAGCGCAATTCACCCTCTTTCACCCTCAGGACCAGCGTGAGGATTGTTCCAAGCGGCCGATGAGAGGAGGGGGCCTCGTCTCCCAGGCTCTGGTGCTGCTCCTACCAGAGCACGGCTCTCCTGACCCTCACGCCCCCCCCACCTGCCGCCTCCCCAGCTTCCCCCTGGCCCTGCCCCCCAAGCTCAAACTCAGGAGCCACCTCGGGGAGTCAAGAGAGAGCTGGGGGGCTCACATGGGCCACGGACGCCTCTCCCCGTGCCTGCTGGCCCCAGGCCCTCCTCTGAGGACCACCCTGGCGGCTTCAGTCACCCCACCCAGCGCCAGGTGGCACTGCCACGCCTCCCAGACAATTCCTTGTCAGTCAACAAATCCCTTCGGAGCCAGCGTCCTGACACGGGCATCACTTGGCTGGACTGAGCACCTGGAACCCCGGGCCCAGGCCAAGCCGAGCAACCCTGCCCAGAGACAACCACTCCCCCTGGCACCCTCCTTCCCACCGAGCCAGCAGGCGCCTGTGCTCTGGGCCGGGGTCCCCAGCTCTTCAGTCAGGCTGGGGTGGGAGAGCCTGAGAGGGCCCCTGGCCTCGCAAGGAGGAAGACAAGGGAGATGCAGGCTTGGGGGACCCGAGCCTCCCAAAGATGCAAGACCCTGAAGGACCAGAGGCAGCGCAAGCGCCCTGGGCGGTGGGCCTGAAGCTTCCTGGGGTCGGAGGGAGACAAAGCGCTGTGCATCTGTGTGGCCCTGACACCAGGCACCTACTGCCTGAGAACACGCCAGAACCCAGCAGGGGAGTGGGCGTCCCATCGCCCCAGGCCAGCCCAGCCCCGCCTGCAGTTAAAGGAGCAGCAAGGCACCTGCGTCCACACACAGCTGCCTGTCCTTACTCAGTCTCTCTGGTGAAGCTTCTTCCCTGGCGTTTTTCTCTGCAATTTCTTTAATGCATGATTCTCAGGCCCCTTGATCCTCCAGAACCAGCTCAGACCATGAGCTCAGTGTGAGACACCAGAGCCCTGAGGGAGGGGCTCTCCGGGGTCACCCAGCCGTGCGCACCGCGCTAGGCGAGACCTGTCGCATCTGGACGGCCTGAGCAGCCAGCCACTGGACATGTGTCACTAGCCCAGGAGCGCTGGAGACTAGAATTCAAAGCCCCGTGCAACGCACTCACTACCCCAGGGCCCATAAATCAACGCTGAGCACCTAGGGAAAAGTGTTAGGGTCTCGGGACTTTTGGGGAGAGGAAGGAGTGGTGGGGAGGAAGGGGAGGGAGTAGTGGGGAGGGAGGGGAGGGAGGCGTGGGCCGTGGGAGGGCTGGGGGTGCCACCAGCTGGGGGCTACCCGAGGGTTTCCTGGAGGGGGAGGCTCCTGGTGAAGGTAGCAGCTAAAGAGGCACTGCCCCAGGCGCAAACCCCGATTGACTGGCTGTAATGACACGATGCCCCCCAACAGTGAAGCGCCCGTTCGGGCTCCACATGAAGCCGAGCACAGTGGCTCCTCAGCTACACGGTGCTCACGCTCCTGGAACGGCCAGTGCGGCTTCCAAAAGGGCAAAGGGCCCTTTGTGTCCACGCACAAAGCTCAAGAAACTGCAAACAGGCTTCTTACCTCCACCATGGTGACTTCAGGCACCCCCTGGACCGTCCACTAAGTGCCGCTGGCTCCGTCCAGCCCTGTGACAACCAAAAAACCGCCATGCAGGCCGATGAGGTGGGTGAGACCAGCGCCAGAGACCCGGGCAAATCGAGGGAAAACAAGCTCTGGGCCCGGTGCCTGCTGGGATATCGGGATGAGGAGGCGAACACGTGAGCAATTGAGTGGATACTAACTCAGCACACCTGCACCCCTGCGGCGTGCGGCCTTCACAAGAAACACGTGGGCCGCCGTGGGGCCCGCTCAGCCCGCAGTGACGGCCAAACCGCAGACCCAGAGCAAGCGGGAGGGCTCGCCGGGGCCGAAGACCAGATGTCCTGCCCTGGGCTCCTGTAGCGCGGAGAGGAGGAGAGGTGTGGTGGGGGTGGCCTGAAGGTGACAGGGCAGTGGTCTCCAGCTGGGCTTGTTTGACATTCGGGGGAATCTCGGTCAGCTGAACTGGAAATGGTTTTCGCTGTAGCTAGTTTCAGGGGAACAAGCGGCTCTAATCTCAGCTAATCAACCACGAGATGAAGATCGGGGAGCTGGAAGGTCAGGGTCGGGCCTAGTCGTAGGTAACCCAGCGGCTATCTGGGGTCCTCAAGGGGGTACTGTGGAAGAGTGAATCAACTTCACTTCAGTCGGGGAAGTCTCTGCAGTAAGCCGTCTCCCAGGGTGCTTTGAAAAACAAGGGGTTTGTGAGGCTTCTTACTTGCCCCTGTTTTCTGGGAGCACAGGCTCAGAGGGGACGCCGCCCAGACACCCTGGCTGCTCCAGCATTTCCCAGGGGAGCCCACTGCCCCCAGGGCCCAGCGCTAAGCTGGGGAGTGTGGCGATGCCCCTGCACCCACGGCGGCCCCTCCTGGAGGTGGGGGAAGTGAGTGACCCACACAGGCTCCCGGAGAGGGGGCCGCAGGATTCGCTGGCTCGGCCCGAGCTGGGCCAGCACCGGGCCCCACGCCCTCGGCGGCGCTTTGGCATTCACCCCGAGGGCCACACACACTCATCAGAGAGCAGAGCCTCGCGGGAGCTCCGAATGGCACCAAGCAAGCCAGCACCAGACATGGTGTCCCGATGGCCCAAGGGCGCTGCATGGCACACCCCGCCCGGGGCCCTGGCACCGTCCCTTTTCCAAGCACTGTTTTCTGGGTCTGTTCCCAGGCAGCACCCGCTCTAACCTCTAACTGCTGCATCTTCTCCCACGTGGCGACAGCTCCTCTGCGTCGTCCAGGACAGCTTGAGTTCTGAGCCTCAGCAGGTCAGGCTTCACACACGTCCCCGCGGGCCTCCCAGCCCAGCTGGGAGTGAACCACTGGTGTCCCCCTCCACACACCAAAGCTTCCTCGCTTTTAGCCCCTCGGGGTGGGAAATCCATCCAGAGCACAGTGCTGGTCCTTGTCCCCTTAAACTGGGAGTGCTGCCTGTCCAGGCGATGTCACAGTTAAGGGCTGGGGCGCCCAGCTGGGGGTCTGGGGCTGTCTGCCTGTCCCGGCGCGTCCCTTAGCGCAGAGCGGGTTGTCGCGGATTTGTTTCCCACCCAGGTCAGTGCGCCTGCTGAGTAGCTCTGGCTGTTTCTGTTTGTAGCAGCTGGTAGGCGACACCTCTGAATCATGAGGCTGGTAGAACTGAGCCCTGTCAGCCCCACTGAGTGGCCTGTCCTGCTTCCTGTCATTGTCCCTAAGATGACACCCAGGAAAGCCCCTGCCTGCCCCAGGGACATGAGTCATGGCCGTCGTCTCTCCAGAAAGCAGTGACCCTGCCCAGGATCCCATCGCGTGACACCTGGCCAGCTGCATCCCCACGCCCCTGGGGTCTAGCTTCTGGCAAGGCAGACTCTGGCCCCAGTTGTCCCTGCTTGCCCCCCGCCCCTCACGTCCACACGCCTTCCTGTGCGCTGCCCCCTCTGGCGGGGGGACCCTTCCTGGTCTTCCCCACACCCAAGTCTTGCTCCTTCCTCGGGATCCAAGTGCTGTTACCCACTGCCCTCACAAAGGGGCCGGAGTAACCTCTCCTTCCTCAGAACCCCCTCCCTCAGGGCCCGTTGTGGGCTGAGTTGTTTCCCCTCGAAAGGTATGTCAAGTCCTGACCCCCTGCACCTGTGGATGTGGCCTTATTTGGAAACAGGGTCTTTGCAGATGTCAGCAGGTTAAACTGAGGTCATCCTAGGTTCGGGTCTGTCCTGAATCCAGTATAGGGATTGGTGTCCATATAAGAAGAGACCGGGACATGGAGAGACCCAGAGACACAGGGCGAGGCCGGGAGGCACAGAGGCAGAGATGAGAGGGATGCAGCCACAAGCCCAGGACTCCAGCAATCACAGAAGCTGCAGGAGGGAAGGACGCACCCACCCCTGGGGCCTCTGGACACCTTGATTTCAGACTTGTCGCCTCCAGAACCACAAGAGAATAGACCTCTGTGTTTTTAGCCCCCAGCGTGTGGCACTCTGTCAGCTGTGGGAAGCTCATATGGGGCCTTATAATTTATACCGTGAATAATCATCCTTTATATGTGGATTTACCTCCTGTGTCAGGCAGAAGCCTCCTTGAAGACAAAGCCTGCATTTATTATTGCTACACCCACAGCCTGGCACTCGCAGCGGCTGGAGGATGGGGTGGGGGGGGTGTGTGTGGTGGACGGCTGGGCAGCTCTTCCCGGACCCTGCCCCATGGATGAGGAAGGCCCTTCAAAGGCCAGTGTCTCCAAGTCCCCAAGAGTCATCACCCATCAGCATCTCCGTGTTTTTTCTTTTCTTCTTTTCTAAGTGCTTTCTTTACTTTTTTTTAAAAGCATATTTCCTTTTTACTTATTTGTATTTTGGCCACACTGCGCGGCATGGGGGATGGTTCCCTGAGCAGGGCTCAAACCCAGGCCTCCGAAGTGAAAGCACCAACTCCTAACCGCTAGGCCACCAGGGGACTCCTATGTTTTTTCCTAAAGCCACAGGTTTTAAGCATTGCAGGTGATGTGCGTTCATGTTCCTCCCCCGAACCTGCCGTGAAAAGCAAGTTAAATGGGCATTTGGGAGGTGACACGTCCGTCATCCAGTAAGGCCGCACTTTAGCTGCAATAAGCCAGATGCGAGAGTGAATCAACGTTCAGTTAAAGGCAGTGTATGTCGGGGGAGTGCTGTGCTGGCCAGAGGACACTTCCCCATCGAGAGGGGTCCGGGGAGGAGGGATGAAGCCTGTCAGGAGGGGGGTGCACAGGCCCCGGCCTGGCTGGGAGGACCCAGGCCATGCAGAACTGGCACGGGTGGCCGCTCTCGGAGGGGGCACGCCCGGGACTCCCACTGGCATTCGGAGCTGTCTCCTCCACTCCCTTAAGTGGGGCGAGGCGCAGGGGTGGCAGGATCATCAGTAGGTCTAGAAAAAACAACAGGGATTCAGTGAAAGCCTCAATGGTTCCAGAGCCTCGGCCCGGGCTGCCCATGGCCACTCCACCACCACAGGACAAAGCCCTCCAGCTCTTGCTGGTGGTCTTGTCACAGATGCTTCCAGCTAAGAGAGGGGCAGGTGTCTGAAGGGGTCACTGGGAGGCCCTGGTTAGGCGGGGACTTTGTCCCTGCATGTGTGTCTCGTGGCTTTTGTGACAAATGACCACATACCTATGGCTCCAAACAGCACATGCCCACCCACTCATAGTGGCATTCATCACAAGTTTCACAAGGATGGTTCAACATACACAAAATCAATGTGATATACCACATAAACAAAAGAAGAGACAAAACCCACATGATCACCTCAATAGATGCAGAAGAATTATTTGACAAAATTCAAAATCCATTCATGATAAAAACTCTTAACAAGGTGGGGATAGACAGAACAAATCTCACCATAATAAAAGCTATTTATGACAAACCCACAGTCAACATAATACTCAATGGTGAAAAGCTGAAAGCCTTCCTGCTAAAATCTGGACCAAGACAAGGAGGCCCACTCTCACCTCTTCTATTCAACATAATATTGGAAAATTCTGGCCACTGCAATCAGACAAGAGAAAGAAGCAAAAGGTATCCAGATTGGAAGGGAAGAGGTAAAATTGTCATTATATGCAGATAACATAATTTTATATATAGAAAACCCTAAAGACTCCACACAAAAACTATTAGAACTGATAAATGAATTCAGCAAGGTAGCAGGATACAAGGTTAATGTACGGAAATCGGTTGCATCTCTTTACACTAACAATGAAAGATCATAAGGGAATGTAAAACAAAAATTTAAAAACCTCTCAAAATCACGACTCCAAAAATAAAATACTTAGGAATTAGCCTGCCCAAGGGGGTGAAAGACTTTTATGCTGACAACTATAAAATGTTAATAAAGGAAATTGAAGATGATTCAAAGAAAGGAAAAGATATCCCATGCTCTTGATTGGAAGAATTCATACTGTTAAAATGGCTATACTACCCAAAGTAATCTACACAGCTAATGTGATCCCTATCAAATTGCCCATGACATTTTTCACAGAACTAGAACAAATAACCCTAAAATTCATATGGAACCTTAAAAGACCCAGAATTGCCAAAGCAATCCTGAACAAAAAGAACAAAGCAGGAGGCATAACCCTTCACACAATACTACAAAACTACACTAATCAAAACAGCATGTTTTCACACAGTAACAGACATATGGATCCACAGAACAGAAATAAACCCACACACCTACGGTCAATTAATCTTCAACACAGGAGGCAACAATATACAATGGGAGAAGGGCAGTCTCTTCAACACGTGGTGCTGGGACAGCCACATGTAAATCAATGGAATCAGAACACACCCTCACACCATGCACAAAAATAAACTCAAAATGGCTTAAAGACTTAAACATAAGACATGACACCATAAAGCTCCTACAAGAGATCATAGGCAAAACATTCCCTGACATAAATCGTACCACTGTTTTCTTAGGTCAGTCTCCCACGGCAATAGAAATAAAAACAAAAATAAACAAGTGAGACCTAATCAAACTTACAAGCTTTTGCACAGCAAAGGAAACCATACACAAAACGAAAACACAACCTACAGAATGGGAGAAAATATTTGCACATGATGCAACCCACAAGGGCTTAATTTCCAAAAGATACTAACAGCTCATACCACTCAACAACAACAACAAAAAACAAACAAACAAACCACCCAATCGCAAAAAATGGGCAGAAGACCTAAATAGACATTTCTCCAAAGAAGAAATACAGATAGCCAATAGGCACATGAAAAGATGCTCAACATCACTAATTATTAGAGAAATGCAAATCAAAACTACAATGAGGTACCACCTCACACTGGTCAGAATGGCCATCATTAAAAACTCTACAAATAAATTCTGAAGAGGATGTGGAGAAAAGGGAACACTCCTCCACTGTGGGTGGGAATGTAAGTTGATGCAGCCACTATGGAAAACAGTAGAGAGGTTCCTCAAAAAACTAAAAGCAGAATTATTATATGATCCAGCAATCCCACTCCTGGGCACATAACCAGACAAAACTCTAATTCCAAAAGATACATGCACCCCTATGTTCATAGCAGCACTATTCACAATAGCCAAGACATGGCCTGAATGTCCAACAACAGATGGAAAAAGAAGATGTGGTATATACATATATACATACACACACAAACACACATACACACACAATGAAATACTACTCAGCCATAAGAAGAACAAAATAATGCCATTTGCATCAATGTGGATGCAACTAGAGATCATACCACGTGCAGTAAGTCAGAAAGAGAGAGACAAATACCATACGATATCACTTATAAGTGGAATCTGAAATACGACAAATGAACCTATCTATGAAACAGAAACAGACTCACAGGCATACTAGTGGTTGCCAAGGGGGAGGGGGTTGGGAGAGGGGTGGAGTAAGAGGTTGGGGTGAGCAGATGTATGCTTTTATATATGGAATGGATAAACAACAAGGTGCTACTGTATAGCACAGGGAACTATATTTCAGTAGCCCATGACAAACCATGATGGAAAAGAATATTAAAAAAAGGGCTTCCCTGGTGGCGCAGTGGTTGAGAGTCCCCCTGCCAATGCAGGGGACGTGGGTTCGTGCCCCGGTCCGGGAAGATCCCACATGCCGTGGAGCGGCTGGGCCTGTGAGCCATGGCCACTGAGCGTGTGCGTCCGGAGCCTGTGTTCCACAACGGGAGAGGCCACAACAGTGAGAGGCCCGTATACCGCAAAAAAAAAAAAAAAGGAGAATATTAAAAAAAAAGAATGTATATATATGTGTAACTGAATCACTGCTATACAGCAGAAGTTAACACAACATTGTAAATCAACTACACTTCAATTTAAAAAATGAGAAAAATAAGAACTGATAAAACAAAATACATTTCTACAATATAATCAGAATAAACACAGGATAAGAGATACTTATACTGAAGTATAGTTGATTTATCATATTGTGTTACTTTCAGGTGTACAGCAAAGTGATTTGCCTATACATTTTTTTGATTGTTTTCCATTATAGGTTATTATAAGATACTGAATGTAGTTCTCTGTGCTATACAATAAATCATTGCTGATTTTCTATTTTAAACAGTCATGTGTATCTGTTAAACTTATACTCCTAATTTATCCCTCCCCCTCCCTTTTCCCCTTTGGTAACCATAAGTTTGTGTTCTATCTCTGTAAGTCTGTTTCTATTGTGTACATAGGTTAACTTGTATTATTTTTTTTAGATATTACATATAAGGGATATCATATGAAATTTGTCCTTTCTCTGCCTTCACTTGGTATGATAATTTCTAGGTCCATCCACGTTGTTGCAAATGGCATTATTTCATTCTTTTTTACGGTTGAGTAATATTCCATTGTATATATGTACCACATCTCCTTTATCCATTCATCTGTCAACGGACACTTAGGTGGCTATCATGTCCTAGCTATTGTGAAGAGTGCTGCAATGAACACTGGGGGGCAGGTATCTTTTTGATGCTGTGGGCTTTGCCCCCTCCCCACTCACTCTCGACTCCCCCCTGCACAACCCAGTGGCCCTCCAGCTCCACAAGGCAATCCCGGCTCCCAGCCACCATCACAGGGGGCCCACTGCTCACAGACAGACAGACAGACAACGCTGGCCAGGCCCCCGCAGGCTTAACGCTCCTGCTCCTACACACACTTCATCCCCATGTTTCTCTGCACGACCCCCTTGCTCCCAATTACTCCGTGATCCAAGTGGGCATGTCACTTCCTAACCCTTCTCAGGTCACCTGGGGGGGCTGTGTGAGGGCAAACAGATTAAAATAGGGAAAAAATTAATTCTCTGGGTGCCAAAAGGGAATGGGACCATCCCCTCTCTTTCCTTAGAGCATTTTTAAAAACCTGTAAATTCTCTCTGCCTCTTCTGAAATGGATGTCATTTTATAAAAAGCTACATAAGCCTCTTGCAGGTTTTACGACCCAGGACCATCTTTCTCAAGCACCTGGGAGCTGCCTCTTTGAATGTGAGCCTTAGGAAGGTGGCTCCCTATCTACTCCCAGTTTCCATGGGGGCAGGTGCCTGGCTCCAGGCTGAAACCCCACTTTTGAGAGATGTCAGAACTTTTATTGTCCCTTTAGATAAAGGCAATTAGCTAACACAGATGCCCCCAGTTAGAGGAAGACTTGGCATGAACTATGTGTGACAAATGGCACTGTCAGGCCTCCTACATAAGGACTAACTCTTGTCTGTCCTGGGAATGTGTGTCTAATGGGCTGAATCTTCTTGGCTAAATGAAAGGGTGAGCTTCCCTCGTGTGTGCAACAGCCTAGTGGGTGTGATGAGCATCCCATTCCAGTTTCATGCTTATTCAATCATGAAACCGTCCTCTCTATTGTACCCTGTGGAGAGGTTTTCTGGGTTGGCAGGAGGTTTTGTTCTAATCATACAGGCACACCTCAGAGATACTGCAGATTTGGGTCCAGACCATCGCAGGCAGTAAAGCGAGCATGGCAATAAGGTGAGGCCCGTGAATTCTTTGCTTTCCCAGACCATATGAAAGTGATGCTTACACTACACTGTAGTCTGTTAAGTGTGCGGTAGCAACGTGTATAAAAAATGATGTGCAAACTGTAATTAAAAATACTTTACAGGGGGCTTCCCTGGTGGCGCAGTGGTTGAGAGTCCGCCTGCCGATGCAGGGGACACGGGTTCGTGCCCCGGTCCGGGAAGATCCCACATGCCGTGGAGTGGCTGGGCCCGTGAGCCATGGCCGCTGAGCCTGCACATCCGGAGCCTGTGCTCCACAACGGGAGAGGCCACAGCAGTGAGAGGCCCGTGTACCGGAAAAAAAAAAAAAAAAAAAAACTTTACAGGGACTTCACTGGTGGCAGAGTGGTTAAGCATCTGCCTGTTGACCAGAGGGCAGACAGCAGAAGAATAACTACAATCCTGCAGCCTGTGGAACAAAAACCACATTCACAGAAGGACAGACAAGATGAAAATGCAGAGGGCTATGTACCAGATGAAGGAACAAGATAAAACGCCAGAAAAACAACTAAATGAAGTGGAGATAGGCAACCTTCCAGAAAAAGAATTCAGAATAATGATAGTGAAGATGATCCAGGATCGCAGAAAAAGGATGGAGGCAAAGATAGAGAAGATGCAAGAAATGTTTAACAAAACAAAAACCTAGAAGAATGAAAGAATAAACAAACACAGAGGAACAATAAAATAACTGAAACGAAAACTACACTAGAAGGAATCGATAGCAGAATAACTGAGGCAAAAGAATGGATAAGTGACCTGGAAGACGGAATGGTGGAATTCACTGCTGTGAAACAGAATAAAGAAAAAAGAATGAAAAGAAATGAAGACAGCCTAAGAGACCTCTGGGACAATATTAAACATAATAACAATCACATTATCAGGGTCCCAGAAGGAGAAGAGAAAGAGAAAGGACCTGAGAAAATATTTGAAGAGATTATATAGTCAAAAACTTCCCTAACGTAGGAAAAGAAATAGCCACCCAACTCCAGGAAGCACAGAGAGTCCCATAAAGGATAAACCCAAGGAGAAACACGCAGACACACAGTAATCAAACTGGCAAAAATTAAAGACAAAGAAGAATTATTGAAAGCAGCAAGGGAAAAATGACAAATAACATACAAGGGAACTCCCATAAGGTTAACAGCTGATTTCTCAGCAGAAACTCTACAAGCCAGAAGGGAGTGGCATGATATACTTAAAGTGATGAAAGGGAAGAACCTACAACTAAGATTACTCTACCCTGCAAGGATCTCATTCAGATTCAATAGAGAAATCAAAAGCTTTACAGACAAGCAAAAGCTAAGAGAATTCAGCACCACCAAAGCAGCTCTACAACAAATGCTAAAGGAACTTCTCAAAGTGGGAAACACAGGAGTAGAAAAGGACCTACAGAAACAAACCCAAAACAATTAAGAAAAAGGTAATAGGAACATACATATCAATAATTACCTTAAACGTGAATGGATTAAGTGCTCCAAGCAAAAGACATAGGCTCACTGAATGGATACAAAAACAAGACCCATCTATATGCTGTCTACAAGAAACCCACTTCAGACCTAGGGGCACATACAGACTGAAAGTGAGGGGATGGAAAAAGATATTCCATGCAAATGGAAATCAAAAGAAAGCTGGAGTAGCAATACTCATATCAGATAAAATAGACTTTAAAATAAAGAATGTTACAAGAAACAAAGAAGGACACTACATAATGATCAAGGGATCAATCCAAGAAGAAGATATAACAATTATAAATATATATTCACCCAACATAGGAGCACCACAATACATAAGGCAACTGCTAACAGCTATAAAAGAGGAAATCAACAGTAACACAATAATAGTAGGGGACTTGAACGCCTCACTTACACCAATGGACAGATCATACAGACAGAAAATTAATAAGGAAACACAGTCTTTAAATGACACAATAGACCAGATAGATTTCATTGATATTTATAGGACATTCCATCCAAAAACAGCAGATTACACTTTCTTCTCAAGTGCGCATGGAACAATCTCCAGGATAGATCATATCTTGGGTCACAAATCAAGCCTCAGTAAATTTAAGAAAATCGAAATCATATCAAGCATCTTTTCTGACCACAACACTATGAGATTAGAAATCAATTACAGGGAAAAAAACATAAAAAACACAAACACATGGAGGCTAAACAATACGATACTAAATAACCAAGAGATCACTGAGGAAATCAAAGAGGAAATCAAAAACTACCTAGAGACAAATGACAATGAAAGCACAATGATCCAAAACCTATGGGATGCAGCAAAAGCCATTCTAAGAGGGAAGTTTATAGCTATACAAGCCTACCTCAAGAAACAAGAAAAATCTCAAATAAACAATCTAACCTTATACCTAAAGGAACCAGAGAAAGAAGAACACACAAAACCCAAAGTTAGTAGAAGGAAAGAAATCATAAAGATCAAAGCAGAAATAAATGAAGTAGAAACAAAGAAAACAATAGCAAAGATCAATAAAACTAAAAGCTGGTTCTTTGAGAAGATAAACAAAAATGATAAACCTTTAGCCAGACTCAAGAAAAAGAGGGAGAGGGCTCAAATCAATAAAATTAGAAAGGAAAAAGGAGAAGTTACAACAGACACCACAGAAATACAAAGCATCCTAAGAGACTACTACAAGCAACTCTACGCCTATAAGATGCACAATGCTAAAGAAATGGACAAATTCTTGGAAAGGTATAACCTTCCAAGACTGAACCAGGAAGAAACAGAAAATATGAACAGACCAATCACAAGTCATGAAATTGAAACTGTGATTAAAAATCTTCCAACAAACAAAAGTCCAGGACCAGATAGCTTCACAGGTGAATTATATCAAACATTTAGACAACAGTTAACACCCATCCTTCTCAAACTCTTCCAAAAAATTCCACAGGAAGGAACACACCCAAACTCATTCTACGAGGCCACCATCACCCTGATGCCAAAACCAGACAAAGATACCACAAAAAAAGAAAATTACGGACCAATATCACTCATGAATATAGATGCAAAAATCCCCAATACTAGCAAACAGAATCCAACAGCACATTAAAAGGATCATATACCATGATCAAGTGGGACTTATCCCAGGGATGCAAGGATTCTTCAATCTACACAAATCAATCAATGTGATACAGCATATTAACAAATGGAAGAATAAAAACCATGTAATCATCTCAGTAGATGCAGAAAAAGCTTTTGACAAAATTCAACACCCATTTATGATAAAAACTCTCCAGAAAGTAGGCATAGAGGGAACCTACCTCAACATAACAAAGGCCACATATGACAAACCTACAGCAAACATCATTCTCAATGGTGAAAAACTGAAAGCATTTCCTCTAAGATCAGGAACAAGACAAGGATGTCCACTCTCACCACTATTATTCAACATGGTTTTGGAAGTCCTAGCCATGGCCATCAGAGAAGAAAAAGAAATAAAAGGAATCCAAATTGGAAAAGAAGAAGTAAAACTGTCACTGTTTGCAGATGACATGATACTATACATAGAGAATCCTAAAGAGGCCACCAGAAAACTACTAGAGCTAATCAATGAATTTGGTAAAGGCGCAGGATACAAAATTAATGCACAGAAATCTCTTGCATTCCTATACACTAATGATGAAAAATATGAAAGAGAAATTAAGGAAACACTCATTTGCCATTGCAACAAAAAGGATAAAATACCTAGGAATAAACCTACCTAGGGAGACAAAAGACCTGTATGCAGAAAACTATAAGACCCTGATCAAAGAAATTAAAGATGATAACAACAGATGGAGAGATATACCATGTTCTTGGATTGGAAGACTCAATACTGTGGAAATGACTTTACTACCCAAAGCAATCTACAGATTCGGTGCAATCCCTATCAAATTACCAATGGTATTTTTTTTTTTTTTCACAGAACTAGAACAAAAAAACCTTAAAATTCGTATGGAGACACAAAAGACCCTGGATTGCCAAAGCAATCTTCAGGGAAAAAAACGGAGCTGGAGGAATCAGACTCCCTGACTTCAGATTATACTACAAAGCTAGAGTAACCAAGACAGTATGGTACTGGCACATAAACAGAAATATAGATCAATGGAACAGGATAGAAAGCCCAGAGATAAACCCACGCACCTATGGTCAACTAATCTATGACAAAGGAGGCAAGGATATACCATGGAGAAAAGACAGTCTCTTCAATGAGTGGTGCTGGGAAAACTGGACAGGGACATGTAAAAGAATGAACTTATGGGCCTCCCTGGTGGCGCAGTGGTTGAGAGTCCGCCTGCCGATGCAGGGGATGCGGGTTCGTGCCCCGGTCTGGGAGGATCCCATGTGCCGCGGAGCGGCTGGGCCCGTGAGCCGTGGCCGCTGGGCCTGCGCGTCTGGAGCCTGTGCTCCGCAACGGGAGAGGCCACAACAGTGAGAGGCCCGCATACCGCAAAAAGAAAAAAAAAAAAAAAAAAAAAAAAAAAGAATGAACTTACAACACTCCCTAACACCATACACAAATTTAAACTCAAAATGGACTAGAGACCTAAATGTAAGACCAGACACTATAAAACTCTTAGAGGAAAACATAGGAAGAACACTCTTTAACATAAATCACAGCAACATCTTTTTTGATCCACCTCCTAGAGTGATGGAAATGAAAACAAAAATAAACAAATGGGACCTAATGAAACTTCAAAGCTTTTGCACAGCAAAGGAAACCATAAACAAGACGAAAAGACAACCCTCAGAATGGGAGAAAATATTTGCAAATGAATCAACGGACAAAGGATTAATCTCCAAAATTTACAAGCAGCTCATGCAGCTCAATATCAAAAAAGCAAACAATCCAATCAAAACATGGGCAGAATACCTAAACAGACATTTCTCCAAAGAAGATATACAGATTGCCAACAAACACATGAAAGAATGCTCAACATCATTAATCATTAGAGAAATGCAAATCAAAACTACAATGAGATATCATCTCACACCAGTCAGAATGGCCATCATCAAAAAATCTAGAAACAATAAATGCTGCAGAGGGTGTGGAGAGAAGGGAACCTTCTTGCACTGTTGGTGGGAATGTAAATTGATACAGCCACTATGGAGAACAGTATGGAGGTTCATTAAAAAACTAAAAATAGAACTACCATACGACTTAGCAATCCCACTACTAGGCGTATACCCTGAGAAAACCATAATTCAAAAAGAGTCATGGACCACAGTGTTCACTGCAGCTCTATTTACAATAGCCAGGACATGGAAGCAATCTAAGTGTCCATGAACAGATGAATGGATAAAGAATATGTTGCATATATATACAATGGAATATTACTCAGCCATAGAAAGAAACGAAATTGAGTAATTTGCAGTGAGGTGGATGGACCTAGAGTCTGTCATACAGAGTGAAGTAAGTCAGAAAGAGAAAAACAAATACCGTATGCTAACACATATATATGGAATCTAAAAAAAAAAAAAAGTCATGAAGAACCCAGGGGCAGGACGGGAATAAAGACACAGACCTACTAGAGAATGGACTTGAGGACATAGGGAGGGGGAAGGGTAACCTGGGACAAAGTGAGAGAGTGGCATGGACATATATACACTACCAAACGTAAAATGGATAGTTAGTGGGAAGCAGCCGCATAGCACAGGGAGATCAGCTCGGTGCTTTGTGAGCACCTAGAGGGGTGGGATAGGGAGGGTGGGAGGGAGGGAGATGCAAGAGGGAAGAGATACGGGGATATATGTATATGTATAGCTGATTCACTTTGTTATAAAACAGAAACTAACATACCATTGTAAAGCAATTATACTCCAATAAAGATGTTAAAAAAAATTAAATTAAATTAAAAAAAAAACTGCAATGAGGTATCACTTCACACCAGTTAGAATGGGCATCATCAGAAATTCTACAAACAACAAATGCTAGAGAGGGTGTGGAGAAAAGGGAACCCTCTTGCACTGTTGGTGGGAATGTAAATTGATACAGCCGCTATGGAGAACAGTATGGAGGTTCCTTAAAAAACTACAAATAGAACTACCATACGACCCAGCAGTCCCACTACTGGGCCTATACCCAGAGAAAACCATAGTTCAAAAACACACATGCACCCCAATGTTCACTGCAGCACTCTTTACCATAGCCAGGTCATGGAAGCAACCTAAATGCCCATCGACAGACGAATGGATAAAGATATGGTATATATATATACAATGGAATATTACTCAGCCATAAAAAGGAACGAAATTGGCTCATTTGTAGAGACGTGGATTTATATAGAGACTGTCATACAGAGTGAAGTAAGGCAGAAAGAGACAAATTTCGTAATATTAACACATATACGTGGAACCTAGAAAATGGTACAGATGAACCACTTTGCAAGGCAGAAATTGAGACACAGAGGTAGAGAACAAATGTATGGACACCAAGGGGGGAAAGTAGTGACGGGGGGGGCGAGGGAGGGGGTGCAGTGATGAATTGGGAGTTTGGGATTGACATGTATACACTAATATGTATAAAATGGATAATAAGAACCTGCTGTATAAAAAATAAATAAAATTTAAAAATTCAAAAAAAAGGAAAAAATTTAAAATAAAAATAAAAAACGCTAACCATCCTCTAAGCCTTCAGCCAGTTGTAATCTTTTGTGCAACAGTAACATCAAAGATCACCGATCCCAGATCCCCATGACAACAGTAATAATGAAAAAGTCTGAAATATCACGAGGATTACCGAAATGTGACACAGAGACACAAAGTGAGCAAACGCTGTTGGGAAAATGGCGCCAATAGACTTGCTCGACGCAGGGTCACCACAGAGCTGCAGTTGGCAATGCCGTAAAGCGAGCTCTGCCTGGGTTTCCTGACAGCTGGTGTAGGTGCGGACGGAGCCTTGGTCGGGACCTGCCGGGCACTTGTGGCCCAGGACAGCCCCGCACAGGTCCTCACTCTCCCAGGACAGTACCGGCAGCTGCCTCTGAGGCCTTCGGGGAAACTCAGGCAGGTGATGGAGTTGAAGGCAGTTTGTGCGTGAAAAGGAGCTCTTTTCACTTTTCTCTACCTTCTTAGGTTTCTGCAGGGCGCTCACTGTTTAGAATTAAGCGCAGGCGGTGATTTTTTTGTGATTCGGGACATGGATGCAGGTGCCTTGCAGGCAGGCAGGGCTCCTTCCACCTCTGCAGGCTCTGCAGTGAGCTGCCCTCTCCTCTCGCGGTGCTCACAGGTGCGGGCCGCCTGAGGGGCGGGGGCTGATCCTGACGGAGGGCTCCAAGGGCTCCCAGCTGCACCTCTCCTCTGGCTCAGGAGTCGCCAGCCAGAAGGAGGAGGGAGGGGAGCATCGCCGGGCGGGAGTGAGTAAGTAAGTAAGTAAGTAAGTAAGGCGGGAGCATCGCCGGGCGGGAGTGAGTAAGTAAGTAAGTAAGTAAGTAAGGCGGGAGCATCGCCTGGCGCTGCCTGTGTCACAGGTGAACCTCTCCTCTCTGCACGTCAGTTTCCCCAAAAGTAAACCAAAAGGAAGGACAACGACCATTTGTCAAGAACAGGACTTGCCAGGTACTATATTAATCCACACCTCCTGTCTAAGTAATGTGAAATCTTTTCATCTCAGGACCCCATTTATGTTCTTAAATTACTGAGGACCCCAAAGAGCTTCGATCCACGTAGGTTGTATCTACAGGTATTTACCGTATTAGAAATACCTGAGGGGCCTCCCTGGTGGTGCAGTGGTTAAGAATCTGCCTGCCAATGCAGGGGACACGGGTTCGAGACCTGGCCTGGGAAGATCCCACATGCCGCGGAGCAACGAAGCCCCTGTGCCACAACTACTGAGCCTGAACACTAGAGCCCGCGAGCCACAACTACTGAAGCCCACGAGCCACAACTACTGAAGCCAGCACGCCTAGAGCCCGTGTTCCAAGAGAAGCCGCCGCAATGAGAGGCCCGCGCACCGCAACAAGAGTCGTCCCCGCTCGCCACAACCAGAGAAAGCCCGCGCGCAGCAACGAAGACCCAACACAGCCAAAAATAAAGAAACAAAGAGACACTTGAGAATTTTAAAAATATTCACATTATTTAAAAATAACAGTAATGTGGGCTTCCCTGTTGGCACAGTAGTTGAGAATCTGCCTGCCAATGCAGGGGACACGGGTTCAAGCCCTGGGCTGGGAGGATCCCACATACTGCGGAGCAACTAGGCCCGTGAGCCACAACTACTGAGCCTGCGCGTCTGGAGCCTGTGCTCCGCAACAAGAGAGGCCGCGATAGTGAGAGGCCCGTGCACCGCGATGAAGAGTGGCGCCCGCTTGCCACAACTAGAGAAAGCCCGCGCACAGAAACCAACACCCAACACAGCAAAAATAAATTAATCAATGTCAGATGCAGGCTTGTGACATCCTGTCACATAGGGGAGGACGTAAGTCAGGCACCAGCAGATAAGCAAAGCTTTCACTTTGGCATTGGTGAGTGCAGTAGGGGGAGTTCTAAGACGGCCTCTAGGATCGCCATCCCCTGCTGAATACACACCTTCCTCCAATGATACAATCACACTAATTAAAAACTAAAATAAAATAAAAATTAGCAGTAAACCCATTACATGTTAACAGAAATAATGTTTTTATGAAAAGAATAGTCTCTAAAGTAAGGAGGACACTGCAGTGCTTACAGGTGCTTTCCTCTTGGCTGTTTCACAGCAGACAGTGGGGTTCGCGTCTGTGTCTATACGCTAGTTTGGTTGAGGCACGCGACGCAAATGTGGCCCCACACGTGTGTGGCTGGAAACGCAGAGGCATTTCAGTAGCCCCGTCGGACCCCCCGGCAGGCCCTAGCGACTAGCTTCGAGGTGGACTCTGCTACCATATCGCCGACCCTTTCCTCCTCTGTTACATTAAAATCCATTGGTCTCTTTCGCACATTGAAAGGATTTTTACCCAGGCATGCTCGGGCCGTTTGGAAAAATCTAAGTTCACGGGGTCCAGTGGATCTCCCAGTGGAGACGCACCTCACACAACCTCAAACACAGACACAGCACTCCGCCCCGTCACCTCCAACTGTCAGCAAAGTCAAACCCTCTGAAGCTGTCAAGCCTTGCACAATTCTGATTTTCACGCGAGAGCGCCAGCTTTATCACCAGCGCAGACTCTGAGCTGGTCTCGCGGGCACGTCCTGGAGGAGACTCGGGCCCCCGTGCTGCACCTCGGCTCACAGCCACAGCTGCTCCCCCGGTTTCATTGCCAAACCATTAAAGAGACAAAACTCAAGAGCTGAGATTCAGTACGACTGGTATCTTGTTGCTGCCTCATCAAGGACAGCGTCAGCTGTGGGGACCCCGTGAGCACAGCCCAGGCCGAGGCCATCAGAGCAGAGGTCACCTTGTGACAAAGGCAAGTGGCGTCTCAGTGGCTTTGACGTCACAGACCTTGAGGGTTCCACGGACCACACTCTGAGAACTGCGAGATTAACCACTCATCACCCCTCCACCTGGCTCACGGGGCCGAGCTCTGTTTCCTGAGGAAGAAACTGGAGGCTCGGTGATGTCAGTGCAGGGCCCCAGCCCTGCCACTTGTCTCTAGCGGGACAGGAATCTGTGCGTGGCCCCTACTCCCACCCCACGCAGCCCAGCTCTCTGCCCCCCCAGCCTCTGTTAAGGCCCCCTCCCCTCCACTGGGGACCTCAGACGGCCAAGCCCCCAGGTAACTCCCCCTCCCCCGGCCCCCCCGCAGCCCAGCGATGACCCAGGTGTCCGTCGAGCCTCAGAACAAGAACACTTCACCACAGACGAAGTGCAATTCACCCTCTTTCACCCTCAGGACCAGCGTGAGGATTGTTCCAAGCGGCCGATGAGCGGCAGGGGCCTCGTCTCCCAGGCTCTGGTGCTGCTCCCACCAGAGCACGGCTCTCCTGACCCTCACGCCCCCCCCACCTGCCGCCTCCCCAACTTCTCCCTGGCCCTGCCCCCCAAGCTCAAACTCAGGCACCACCTCGAGGAGTAAAGAGAGAGCTGGGGGGCTCACATGGGTCATGGACGCCTCTCCGCGTGCCTGCTGGCCCCAGGCCCTCCTCTGAGGACCACCCTGGTAGCATCAGTTGCCCCGCCCAGTGCCAGCTGCTACGCCTCCCAGACAATTCCTTCTCAGTCACCAAATCCCTTCGGAGCCAGGGTCCTGACATGAGCATCACTTGGCTGGACTGAGCACCTGGAACCCCAGGCCCAGGCCAAGCAGAGCAACCCTGCCCAGAGACAACCACTCCCCCTGGCACCCTCCTTCCCACCGAGCCAGCAGGCGCCTGTGCTCTGGGCCGGGGTCCCCAGCTCTTCAGTCAGGCTGGGATGGGAGAGCCTGAGAGGGCCCCTGGCCTCGCAAGGAGGAAGACAAGGGAGATGCAGGCTTGGGGGACCCGAGCCTCCCAAAGATGCAAGACCCTGAAGGACCAGAGGCAGCGCAAGTGCCCTGGGCGGTGGGCTTGAAGCTTCCTGGGGTCGGAGGGAAACAAAGTGCTGTGCATCTGTGTGGCGCTGACACCAGGCACCTACTGCCTGAGAACATGCCAGAACCCAGCAGGGGAGTGGGCGTCCCATCGCCCCAGGCCAGCCCAGCCCCGCCTGCAGTTAAAGGAGCAGCAAGGCACCTGCGTCCACACACAGCTGCCTGTCCTTACTCAGTCTCTCTGGTGAAGCTTCTTCCCTGGCGTTTTTCTCTGCAATTTCTTTAATGCATGATTCTCAGGCCCCTTGATCCTCCAGAACCAGCTCAGACCATGAGCTCAGTGTGAGACACCAGAGCCCTGAGGGAGGGGCTCTCCGGGGTCACCCAGCCGTGCGCACCACGCTAGGCGAGACCTGTCGCATCTGGACGGCCTGAGCAGCCAGCCACTGGACATGTGTCACTAGCCCAGGAGCGCTGGAGACTAGAATTCAAAGCCCCGTGCAACGCACTCACTACCCCAGGGCCCATAAATCAACGCTGAGCACCTAGGGAAAAGTGTTAGGGTCTCGGGACTTTTGGGGAGAGGAAGGAGTGGTGGGGAGGAAGGGGAGGGAGTAGTGGGGAGGGAGGGGAGGGAGGCGTGGGCCGTGGGAGGGCTGGGGTTGCCACCAGCTGGGGGCTACCCGAGGGCTTCCTGGAGGGGGAGGCTCCTGGTGAAGGTAGCAGCTAAAGAGGCACTGCCCCAGGCGCAAACCCCGATTGACTGGCTGTAATGACACGATGCCCCCCAACAGTGAAGCGCCCGTTCGGGCTCCACATGAAGCCGAGCACAGTGGCTCCTCAGCTACACGGTGCTCACGCTCCTGGAACGGCCAGTGCGGCTTCCAAAAGGGCAAAGGGCCCTTTGTGTCCACGCACAAAGCTCAAGAAACTGCAAACAGGCTTCTTACCTCCACCATGGTGACTTCAGGCACCCCCTGGACCGTCCACTAAGTGCCGCTGGCTCCGTCCAGCCCTGTGACAACCAAAAAACCGCCATGCAGGCCGATGAGGTGGGTGAGACCGGCGCCGGAAGAGACCAGCACCGGAGGAGACCAGCACCGGGCAAATCGAGAGAAAACAAGCTCTGGGCCCGGTGCCTGCTGGGATATCGGGATGAGGAGGCGAACATGTGAGCAATTGAGTGGATACTAACTCAGCACACCTGCACCCCTGCGGCGTGCGGCCTTCACAAGAAACACGTGGGCCGCCGTGGGGCCCGCTCAGCCCGCAGTGACGGCCAAACCGCAGACCCAGAGCAAGCGGGAGGGCTCGCCGGGGCCAAAGACCAGATGTCCCGGCAGGCGGCCCTGCCCTGGGCTCCTGTGTGGTGGGGGGAGGAGAGGTGTGACGGGGGTGGCCTGAAGGTGACAGGGCGGTGGTCTCCAGCTGGGCTTGTTTGACATTCAGGGGAATCTCGGTCAGCTGAACTGGAAATGGTTTTCGCTGTAGCTAGTTTCAGGGGAACAAGCGGCTCTAATCTCAGCTAATCAACCACGAGATGAAAATCGGGGAGCTGGAGGGTCAGGGTCTGGCCTAGTCATAGGTAACCCAGGGGTATCTGGGGTCCTCAAGGGGGTCCTGTGGAAGAGTGAATCAACTTCACTTCATTCGGGGAAGTCTCTGCAGTAAGCCGTCTCCCAGGGTGCTTCGAAAAACAAGGGGTTTGTGAGGCTTCTTACTTGCCCCTGTTTTCTGGGAGCACAGGCTCAGAGGGGACGCTGCCCATACACAGGCTGCTCCAGCATTTCCCAGGGGAGCCCACTGCCCGCAGGGCCCAGCACTGGGCTGGGGAGTGCGCCGATGTCCCTGCACCCACGGCGGCCCCTGCTGGAGGTGGGGGAAGTGGGTGACCCACACAGGCTCCCGGAGAGGGGGCCGCAGGATTCGCTGGCTCGGCCCTAGCCAGGCCGGCACCGGGCCCCACGCCCTCGGCGGCGCTTTGGCATTCACCCCGAGGGCCTCACACACTCATCAGAGGGCAGAGCCTCGCGGGAGCTCCTAATGGCATCGAGTAAGCCAGCACGAGACATGGTGTCCCGATGGCCCAAGGGCGCTGCATGGCACACCCCGCCCGGGCCCTGGCACCGTCCCTTTTCCGAGCACTGTTTTCTGGGTCTGTTCCCAGGCAGCGCCCGCTCTAACCTCTAACTGCTGCATCTTCTCCCACGTGGCGACAGCTCCTCTGCGTCGTCCAGGACAGCTTGAGTTCTGAGCCTCAGCAGGTCAGGCTTCACACACGTCCCCGCGGGCCTCCCAGCCCAGCTGGGAGTGAACCACTGGTGTCCCCCTCCACACACCAGAACTTCCTCGCTTTTAGCCCCTCGGGGTGGGAAATCCATCCAGAGCACAGTGCTGGTCCTTGTCCCCTTAAACTGGGGGCGCTGCCTGTCCAGGCGCTGTCATAGTTAAGGGCTGGGGTGCCCAGCTGGGGTTCTGGGGCTGTCTGCCTGTCCCGGCGCGTCCCTTAGCACGGAGCAGGTTGTCGCGGATTTGTTTCCCACCCAGGGCAGTGCTCCTGCCGAGTAGCTCTGGCCCCTCTTCTGCAGGCGCCCAGAACTCTGGGCCCAGGCCCAGCACTGGTATTTTTGAGGCTCCCCAGGGGGTGGGACGTGGGAACGGCTATTGTGAGAATGGCTATTGTGAGAACCAGGAAATAGAAATCGGAGCGACTGAGCGAGGGGCTTCAGAGGGAGGGCCTGACGCACACCAGGTCTGGGGAGCCCTGGACCACCCAACAGGGCTCCTGAGAGCTGTGTGTAAAGTGAAGCCAGGGCATAGGCTTACTCCTGGGCATCAGGGCAGCAGTTTGGGGTCCTCTCTGACTTTCAGAAGTTCCCTTTTTTCATTTGCAGGGGCGTGGGGTGCCCAAATTAACTTATTTCCTGATTTGCATCTATGTCCTGGGTAAGGGACAATAAAGCAGTCAACCTCCCTGTCAATGACATGTCCCTATGCCAAGAGAAAAGAGAAGAGCAGTTCAGACAGCAGGACCAGCACAGCGGTGAGGCCAGAACTCCCGTGACAAGTACCTTCCCTTGGCCCGGTCTTAACTGGGCGCAGGGGCACCTGAGCCCAGGTGTGTGACGGAGTGACGGGAAGGGTATCAAGAAAGGCCAGGGGCTTCCCTGGTGGCGCAGTGGTTGAGAGTCCACCTGCCGATGGAGGGGACACGGGTTCGTGCCCCGGTCCGGGAGGATCCCACATGCCGCAGAGCGGCTGGGCCTGTGAGCCATGGCCGCGGGGCCTGCGCGTCCGGAGCCTGTGCTCCGCAGCGGGAGAGGCCACAACAGTGAGAGGCCCGCGTACCACACACACAAAAAAAAAGTCCAGGAGGAGACCCGAAGCCTCACAGCAGGGGCTCGGTTTGGTTGGAGAGGTAACCTTAGCGTCAGGAGACCGTCCAGAAGGTACCAGAAACAAAGCTTGAAGCTAGGAACAGAGTAAGCAGGAAAAGCTGTCCCAGCTGTGCTGCGTCGGTCGGCGCCCACGCAGGAAGGCCTGCAGAGCTCGCCTCCCTTTCACAGATGAAGGCAGAAGGGGCCACGGCTCAGGTCTCGGGACCGTAAGTAATGCGGCCGGGGCTGGCCTCTTAACGCCAGTGCCCAGACCTGGGCCCCGCACACCCTCAGTGGCCACAGGAGATGCTCACGCCCAGGCAGCCTCCATCCCTTGAGCTCAGCCAGGTCAAGGTGAGGGCGCCCTCCCTCCAGTGAGGCCCCATCTTCTCATCGTCCCCCATCTGTCCCTCGGCTCTCTCTGGGGACAGAGCCCCACCACGGCCCCAGCTTTCAGGACGCCCGTCCTCCCTGACGGAAGTAATTCCCCATTCCCACCTCCTTCCATCCTGGAAGTCACATTTGGGTGACCTCTGGACACACAGACCTCCTCCCAAACAAGTGTCCATGGAAAATCTGCTTTAATGAGCATCACAGGGGCCCAAGAGAAAACTAATTTCGGAGAGGGTGGGGATGGGGTCAGGGTCCTGTGCCTTTGGCCTAACGAGCTTTGTGGTCAGGAGTTCAGCGGCTCACCCACAGGGGACAGGTGACCGCCTGAAGGTCTCCCGGCCTCAGTTTCCTCATCAGTAAAACCGGGAGAACTGGAGGTCCCCCTTGACAGGGTCATTGCTGGGTTAGAAGGGCTGCTTGTAGCGGGCTGGCCTGGAGACCCTTACCGTCAATAAGGACCACCTGGAGGAGGGTCCGGCGTGGACAGGCGGCAGGCAAGGGGCAAGCGGGGCGCCGCTGTCTGCGGCTGTCACGTGACCACGGCCGCACCCACTCACACCCGCGCTCTCCCCTCATTGGTGGATCAGCAGGATGGACAGTCGTGAGCACCAATGGAAGGCCGGGCATCAGTTCGTCCCGCTTGGCCGACACCCTCCGGCCCTTGTAAACAGGCCGCGTCCTCCCCTGGGGCCCGGACGGCTCGAAGCATAGCAGGCCGCCCGCAGGGCCATTGACCTGAGGGCTAGCTCTGGGGTCCCAGGTCTTGGCCGCTCGCATGTGGCCCTCGGCCCAGCCTCCGCTGGCGCTTGGAGTCACAGCAGAGGTGACAACCGGTGATCTGTGTCCCTGCCCATGATTTTGAAAGCACTTTCCATACAGAGTCTCGCCTGGGAAGTGGCGGGAATTAACTGAAGCCTGAGGTTCTGAAAGCCGGGCAAGGCAACGGTCCCACGCACCAGCTGGCCCAGAAACACATCTGGCTCCCCCGCGGAGGGCTTCTTCTGCCACCTGACGCCTGAATTGTCAATGCCTTTGGCTGCAGTGTTCCACCCAGAAAAAAGATGAAGTCCGAGAGGAAGAAGCCTGGGGCCTGGCCGTCCCACGCCCTGACCTCCCTCTCTGGTGCTGGGTGTAGAGGGCGGTGGTCAGCAAAGCGGGCCCCACGAGAGCAGAGCTTGAACACTTCGGGCGAGGGGGTTCAGGAAGGCTTCCTGTTTCTGGCTGAGGGGCCCGAAGAAACACAGCACTCTGCTCTGTTTATGACCCGAGGCAACACCACTCAGGGCTTGTGGTCCAGGGACAGAGCTCAAAGGGGAGGAGGCCGGAGGCCCGGGTACCGGCCAGCCTCAGCACACGTGAGTGGCGAGTCTGCCAGCGGTGTCTCTGGGTGTCAGCGGTAGGGCTGGGTACCCTTTCTATGTGGCCCCAGGTGGCACCGTCCCGCTTGGAAAACGTCGCACACGGGCTCCGCCCACAGCCAGACTGACACAGGCTGTCACCAAGAGACTGGAAATGCATTCCTGTAATACCCATCAGGACTTTTGCCCTGGAAAACAGAGTGCTTAAACGAATGAATAACAGACGGAGGGTCCTAATTTTACACCAGTGAAGGCTGGCCCCCTCCCAGCTTCTTCCTGCTCCTAACCCCCCCCACTTCCAGAGGAGGGGAGAGCGCTACCTAAATGGAGTCCAGCCACCGGGCCAGAACTAGGACACGTGACCAGTCCTCGTTCATGGGGAGGGAAGGCACCAGGGACCCAGAAGAGCCGTTGGCAAAGGAGTGTCTCCCCTCTCCTGGCCCTGCCAGCCACCAGCGGACAGGACCCAGCACAGGAGCAAACCGAGGGAGGCAAGAGGGGCTGGGCAGGGGGAGGCAGCCCTCAGACGGTGCTGAAACCAGGCCCTTGCTGCTGGAGTGGGGGCCCAGCTGCCTGAGGGCCCGTGGCCTCACTCCCGCGGGTCTGCATCTTCTGGGGTCCACGCTGTAGCTGGTGGAGCTGAGGCCAGCCGCGCGCCTCTGTGCCTCCTCCACCCCACCCCCGCACAGCTGCTGGCAAGCAGCCGGAACTTCGGGGACGTGAGGCTGTAGATGATGGGGTTGATGGCGTTGTTGGTGTAGACACAGGTGCGGCAGAAGAGGAGCCCCCAGGGGTCCGGGAAAGGCTGGGCCACAAAGGAGTAGCACAGCACCAGCGTGCGGCAGGGCATCCACAGGGCGGCAAAGAGGGGCACAACCACCACCAGCATCGTGGTGACCTGCAGGGCGGGAGGGCAGGGGTGGGAAGCCCCTGGCACCGGCACACCGAGTGACCGAGGGACGTGGCTCCTGCCTCAGGGCATGTTTGCTAAGTGATGAGAACATTAACTACGATAATCGCTTAAACGACCACTGCGTATGGCTCTGTGCTAAACGTTTCCTGTGCAGGAGCCCAGGGCCGGCATTCAGAGCTGTGCTGGTTGATACGCTCATGAAATAGCCCCACTTCAGCTGGTAAATACTCACTGCCCTGAGCCCCCTGGCGCACCCTATCCGCCAGACCTCTCAGACGCCCAGCAAGTGAAGACCGGTTGCCTGGAGCGGGGCCTCGGGCCCGGGATGACACAGGAAGGCCCCAGGTGGACGCTGTGGCTGCTGGCACTTAGGTTACGTCCCCTGCACCGGGCCCTCCAGTGGTTCCGTCATCATCTCCACATAAAGGACAAGGAAGCAGGGAGTTCCCTGGTGGTCCAGTGGTTAGGACTCGGCACTTTCACTGCCAGGACCCAGGTTCAATCCGTGGTCTGGGAACTATGATCCTGCAAGCCACGCAGACAAAAAAAAAAAAAAAAGGGAGAGGAAGCAGAGGCTCAGAGTGAAGGATGACACAGCACACGCACCATGAACCAGCTTCTCCTGCAGCCCGCCTGTGCTCACCGCTGTCCCGAGGGGCCCAGCCAGCCACGGTCACATCCCCTTTCTACACCCCAATCTGTTCTTTCAGCCCAGGAGTGAGTCGCCAGGCCCAGAAGACAATCCTGTCAGGAGGGGGGCTGAGGACAGGGATACTCTGGGCTCTTCCACCTAACTTTCAGCTGCCAGCCCAGGGTCCCGGCTTCTCTGCGAGGAAGGAGGGTCAATGGGAGGGGAAGGGGCATGTGTCCCGGCCACCTCCGAGGGCAGCCTCCACTGACCCATGCAGGGAGCTCCCTATGGGCCCCAGAACTGAGGGGAGGTCTCAGAGGGGCCTGGTATCTGCTCTAGTCTTGGGCCCTCCCTGCTGCCGCCTTCAGGATGCAGGGGCAGTGGGTGGGAGCATGGGTGCTGGAGCCGGCAGGCGTGAGCTGTGTGACCACTTCCCAGCTGTGTGACCTTGGGCAGCCCACTTAACCTCTCTGAGCCCCCCTCTTCCATTTGTGGCACCAGGAGAATAGCAGTGTCCTTCACGGGTCTGTGGAGGGGTAGTGGGGAGAGGGCTCCCCATGAAGTCATCACTGTTTTGCCCCAGGAAGTTTGACATCTCTGTGTCCATAGTTTTGTTCTGGGGCCATGCTACACCCCGAGTGCCAGCAGGCCTTGGCCGCTCTGTGCTTCTGGCTCTCCCTCTGCCTCTGTCTCTCCTTCTCTGTCTGTCTCTCTCTCTCTGTTTCTCTCCGTCTCTCCATCTCTCCCTCTCACTGTCTCTCTGTCTCTGTGTCTCCCGCTCTGTGTCTCCCCCTCCACTCACATCTCTGCTGCTCGTCCACAGGGGCCCTCTCTGCTCAGCCTTCCCCCTGCCTCAGCCTCTCCGAGTGCCCGTCGTGGTTACATGTGGGACCTGTGCACACCTGTCTGAGGCTCCAAATGTATGGGGATCCCCCTGAAACTGGAGGGGGGTGCGGCCCCTCCGCTCAGAGCCCCGGCCCCCTCCAGTCAGAGCCAAGTGCTTCCCGGGCCCCCCATCCTTGCTGACCCTCGGTGCACCAGGCCCTCCCCCTGCCCCCTTCCCCCGCTGCCTGGACCACTTCCTGGGTGTCTGCTTGGTCACCTCAGATCTTTATTCAGTCATCACCTCAGCAAGGTCTTCCCGAACTTTCCCCTAAACTCCCACTCCTCCGGGCTCCATTTCTTCCTCTGACAGGGTCCATGTTTACTTGTCCTGCCATGAGCCCCGGGGGCAGGATGTTTATCTTGTTCTGTTCTCCCCTGTGTCCCTGCATCCTCGCCTGGCACACAGTCGGTGCCCAGGGGACACCTGCTGAGTGAGTGGGTGGACGAACGTGGAGCCAGCACCCCCTCTCTGTCCATTCACGCCTCTGCCGCATCTCCCTGCCTCTCTGCAAACCAACCCCGCCCACCCCTGCTCCCCACCGGCCACCCCTGCCCACCTGCTTCCTGGAAGAAAGGGAGCCTCTGGCCCCGGGGCAGTTGCCTGTTGCGCCCCGCCTGGCCCACGAGGCTGCCTCCCCTGGGTTCCGGGCTCTGGCCAGTCCTCGCCACCCCCATGCTGGCCCCCAAGCTGATCCCTGAGCTGTGGCAGGTGGGCCGGGGAGCTCTGGATGAAGACCCTCCCTACGAGACTGCAGAGGATGGTGGCCTCCAGCAGGGCATAACGAAGAAGACGGTGACGTCCAGCAGGCAGATGGGCAGGTACAGGCTGCGGCCCCTGGTGCCCGCCAGCATCCAAGTCCACCAGGAAGAACCAGAGCAGGCAGTAGGTGGATGTGGTCCCCCAGACGCCGGCCACGATGCACGCGGCCTGTGCCCGCATCGGGTGTCAGATGGCGAGGTACCTGCAGGCCACAGGGCAGTCACGTGACCCACCCGCCAACCCCTGGGATTGGGCCATGGAGGGTGGTCCACTCAGCTAATCAGATTCCCCGATGGGGAACCGAATGTGGGCGCAATGGTGCAACTGCCCCTTTCGTAGGGGACCTGGGAGGCCGTGTGGAGGCAGCTTCGGGGACTGGCAGAGCAAAGGTGCCAGTCTTGAGGGGAGGGCAGGGCCGAGTCGGAAGGTGCAGCCCCTCGAGGTCCGGCCAGGCCCACAAGGTTCAGAGTGCCCTTGCGAAGACCTTGACCTTTGTGCAAATCCCAGGGTGGGTTTTCTACTGTCCACCGCCAAAGGTCACAGGCTGAGGGGTCAAGGACATTGCGACCCTAGATGGGCACAGCAGGGGAGAACCAGGACCGGGCCAGGGTATGGATGTCAGAAGGCCTCGGTTATGTCCCCGTTCTGTGTAGCCCTGGATGAGACATCCTAACCCTCTGGGCCAATGTGCTGAAGGCCACGCAGCTGGGAAGGGGCAGAGCTGGGCTTGAACCCGGTCAGTGGGTTTCAGCATCCACATGCTTAGAGGCTAGATGGCCTCTCAGGTGTTAACTTCATAGTTGGAAGAGGCCCAAGAGACTGTCCGGTCCCAGTGCCCACGTTCCCGGTGGGGACACCAAGCCCAGAGAAGTGCAGGGTTACCTTGACATCCGCAGCAAGTCAGTAGCAGAGGTGAGATGAGAAGCCCGCTTCCCGGCGCCTGCCCCCACCCTTGCCGGGCTCCTGCAGGGTCCTACACAGCGCCCCCTCCATAAGTGGGGAGCAGACTCAGTTTACCAAGGATCGTGGCCAGGAAGTCCTGGCCTGCAGGAGGGGTTGGAGTGTACCTCCCTCTCCGCGGCGAACGCCGGGACGGAGGAGGAGGAGGCACGGATGCCCAGGTACCGCAAGCAGGTGATGCCCAGGCAGCTGGCGTGGCCGCAGACCCACTGCCCAGCCAAGCTTTGGAGACGTTGGGCAGCCCGGCAGCCACCAGCACAGTAAGGTTTGCCAAGGCCAGGCTGACCAGGTAGCATGTCAGCTGTGTGCATGTCCCGTGTGGTCAGCACCACCATGGCGTTGCCCACTGCCCACCATGCACACGAGGAGCACCGGGAAGACCGAGACCATCTTGTACTCAGGGCTGGGGACGGCATCACTGGGAACCAGGGACACAGTGCTGGGGCTGCCCGGCCCACTCCTGTTTTCCACGGTGGCTGCGCAGGTGCTGGAGGGGGAGGGGACTCTGGGAGGCGTCCACACCAGTGGCCGGGCCTCGCGCCGCTGGATGAACACCTGCCTCTCCAGAGAGCCCGGCCCCAGGGACACGCAGGGACCCGGCGCTCGTGACGTGACTGCTTGGCCAGGTGAGGGACAGAACAGGGATGCTCCTTCTGGCCTCTGCCGTAAATGCAGTCAGAGAGCCGCCTGCTGTGCCAGCCTCAGTCCCCTGGGACGTAAATGCAGACAACCGTCATACCTAAGATGTGAGACCAAGCGAAGGTTAAACCTGGGAGGATGCACGTCACGCCCCAGCCCAGCACCTCCTGAGTGCTCAGCGGCCAGCTACCCCTGTCACTAGGAAGCCACACAGCATGTCCAAGCCCCAGGCAGCTCGTCTGTGAAACTGGGGGAATCAAGACACCTGCTTCTCAGGGACACGGTGAGAGTCCCACAAAACGGCGAGGCACGGAAATTTCTGGGCCCGGAGCCTGGCACCTGTCGCATGTCCATTACTCAAGTTAAAATTGAGGCTTTAATCACCCTGGGCCTCAGTCTCCCATCCTTCAGGGGATCCTAGCTCGATCCCGGGTGGGCTGCGTGCAGTGGATGAGACGGGGGCGCCCAGGGCGTCCGCAGGGCCCCAGCCGCGGCTATGCGGCCTCTGCTCCCTGTTGCTCTGGAAACGCCAGGGTCGGCCAGCCCCCCTCCACCCATCGAGGTTCTCAGGCGCCCCTCTCTCCCGTCTCAGCTCCTGGAGTGATGGCAAAAGGGTTTGTATCGTGAGCTGATCGAGGGGTGAGGTCACAGCTGGGACTGGGGCAAACGGCCGAAGGCCCAGGGCACACCCAACACTGACGCCGCACCGCGCACCGCCCACCTGCACACGCGCACCGCCCACCTCCACCCGTCCACCCCGCAGGTGTCACCGGCCAGCAGTGCCGCGTGCCAGCTCCCTCAGAGCACAGCCTCGCCCCTGGCAGCCCCGCCTCCCCGCTGCACAGGCGACCCAGGACCAGAGCGGAGACGGAGCTCTACCGAGCAGAGGGATCCAAGGCTGACACCGCCAGAGCTTCACAGGGCGGCCCCCACTGTGGCCCACGGGGCAGGGCTGGGAGAGAGCTGGTGGCCCCAGGATGCCGGCCACACACCCGCGCACACACGCAATACACGCACAACACACGACATACCCGCAGCACACCTGCACCGCACACGCACGCGACAGTCACAGGGGGTTCACACACGTGCATACGCACGCTGCCCACACAGTCAGCCCAACTGCCCCTGTGCACAGCAACACGCAGAAATGCAGACACACAAGCACACAGACAGACACAACACACACGAAGCAAACCCCCCTGCACAGCATACCCGCCGCACACAACAATACACACACACATGCACGCACACACTTGACTCACCCCCCACACACCTGTACCCACAACACAGGGGCCCAAAAGCACACACAAGTACACAAATGCACATCACAACCCAGGCGTCTGTGCTGTAGCTACAGACACACACTGTCCACACTCACACACCCAGGTGCACAAGCACGCAGAACACACGCCACACACCTGTGCCCACAGGCGTCTGCAGACACTCCCACACACGGGTCCACGCGGCCTGAGGCCCCTCGCTCTGCTGGAAAAGAGCCTCTCTCCCGTTTAGCTGGAGGAGACTATGGCCCCAGGGTCACAGCAGCCGCCACGACCCCAAAGGCTCCACTTCCCTCCAGCCGGCGGCCCGGGGTCAGGACAGACCCAGAGCTCTCCCAGCAGCCCCCCACCCCCGTCTGCAAGGCCCCCTGCGGCCCGGCGCTCACCCGGCGGTGTCTCGGGGGCCCCCCTCCTCCTCACCTCCATCCCCCTCCTGCCTGCACGCGAGCCTGTCTGAACAAAGCCTTCTACCAGGCGGGCAGCCGGGACCACCGTCTCCCAGCTGAGAACTTACCCAGCGAAGAGACTCAGCACCTTCCTCCTCCCAGAGCGGGACAGAGGGAGAGGTGAGCCGATCGCACAGCAAGGCTTCTGCTTCCGCAGGCTGCAGTGCCGCCCGCAGGCTGCAGTGCCGCCCGCAGCCTGCAGTGCCGCCCGCAGCCTGCAGTGTCGCCCGCAGCCTGCAGTGCCGCCACAGCCTGCAGTGCCGCCCACAGCCGTGCTGCGTGCTCACGCGCACGAGCCCCCGCCCACTTCTCCCCGCCCTCCCCCCACCTGCCATCCTTGCGGGGCTGAACGCAGCCGATGCAGCTTCCCCCGCAGGGACACCTGTGAGAAGAAAGCCCAAGCCCCCTGCCTTCCCCAGGCCACAGGTTCGCCAGGCTGGGAAGGACCCCGCTAGCCCGCTGAGCCCCTAGAGCCTGACAGGAAGAGGCGGAGACCCAGGGAGGAGGTGGGGAGGGCGTGGACTGGTCCCCTTACCCGGGAGGCTGGGATTACTGGGGCGGGGGGCGGGGGGCTCAGACGTCTGGAATCTGAAGGTGAGTCTGGTGTGGGGACCGCCCCCCGAGGGCCTTCCACTGTGATCTGGAGAGGAGGGGACACTGAGCTGAGCGCCGTGCTGGCTGGGAGGCTGAGGCCCGGGCAGGGGTGCAGGAGCAGGACTGGGGCCCTGGCCTGGGGGCTCCAGGGAGCAGGGGTGCCCCACCCTTCCCGCTGGGCTGACACTGCCGCTGTGCACCCCCTCTTGGCTGGCCTTCGGGAACAGAGCCCGAAGGGGCCCCTCAGCTGGCTCAGAAAGCAGGAATCCCAGCTGTCACCCCCAAATGGCCAGCGGCCTGGCTCTTCCAAGGCATTTAAAGTGCAGATTGCAGTGCCAGGCCCGGATGCCTCAGGCTGGAGGGACCTGGGTAGCGTGCGGATCC
Source organism: Mesoplodon mirus (assembly GCF_964341445.2). Lineage (NCBI taxonomy): Eukaryota > Metazoa > Chordata > Mammalia > Artiodactyla > Ziphiidae > Mesoplodon > Mesoplodon mirus. The sequence continues at coordinate 1,285,197 of NC_138995.1, read as the reverse complement.
CTGGCCACCAAATCGAGCATCCAGGCGAAGTGCCCTTGAATACCTGTCTCCCAGAAAGACCAGCGACACCTAGTGTCTTTTCTTGTTTCTTTACGTTTTGATTTTGGAACATAATATGCTCAGAGAAAGGTGCCCGAAACGTGAAACGACGGTTGAATGAATAAAGCGAGCACGTGGGTGCCATCGCCCGCCCTCACCCTGGGGGCGTCCCCATCACTGTCTTCTGTTGTGCCCGTCACGGAACTTTTTATAACCAGAGCCACTGCAACTGTGTCCTGCTTATTCCGCCGGCACCGGCGGGTGGGGACTCGCCTGGCTGTGTGTAACCAGCTCATCCGTCTCCCCTGCTGTGTGATTCTCTGCCGTAGGGCTGGGCTGCAGTATGTCCACGCAGGATGGACTCTCAGTGGACTTCTGGGTTGTTTCCAGTTTGGGGGAATCAGACGCCACTGTTGTGAACACTCCTGTACGTGAATCCTCGCTGAGTGCATTTTCATCTGCTTGGTCCCTGAGATGTGATTCCCAGGACCTGGCTGGACACAGAGATGAGCGGAGGCGGGGGAGGGCTGCTGGGGAGGAGAAAGGACGGCAGAAGAGACAGCATGCCTGGCAGGCTGTGGTCCTACTGCCCTAACATGGCAGCCCAGCTCCCCACTGGGGCTGCCTGGAACACTGGGAGGGCCACACGGAGGGCTCCGCAGTACCCGGTGGGCAGGGGATCTCCCTGGCTCTCCCTGCCACCCCTAACCCACCTCCTGCGCCTCTCCCCTCTCCTCCAGGGTGGCCCTCCCCTGGGAATTCCGCTCCCAGGACAGCTCTCGACTGCTGTCCTCCTGGCTGGTGCTGAAATCACCAGGCTGGACTAGAATCTGTCTTAAGCCTCACATTTGGCCCTCACTCTACACCACTCGCCTTGCTCTTGGGCGCGGGGCTCCTCCTTCTCTCTCTCGGACAGGAAAAAGGTGCCAGAGGGGCAGAGGCATCGCCACCCAGCACCGATGTATAGAATGCCTCACCCGCCCTGAGTTCTCACCCACTAGCTCATCTGTGGACAGACCACAGCCCGCAGACTTTCCCGCGTCTCCACCCTCCGGGTGCCCCTGGAGTCCTGCAGCCAGCAACACCCCGCCCAAGCAGCCCAGAAATCCTCGGTGGCTTCTCCCAGGTATGATGCAGTTACGGACCTCTTGTTCACGGTAAGACAACTCGCTGACAACTTAGATGTCCACTCAGAGTGGTTAGGACTTGATGCTATGTCCCCACAGCTGGATGTCTAGCAGCTAAAACAGATGTGGTTGAGAAAAACTGATTGGCATGTGATCGGTTGAGTTAAAGGGCGGGCTGCAAATAGTGGGTGAGCGCTCTCACCTGTTTGCAAAATGTATTCGTGTCTCATAGCAGCCATCCTCCAGGAGCTTGGCATGTGCCAGGCATGGGGCCCGGCCCTGGGCATCTTGTGTGGCCATCACAACTATCCCCTCATGGTGGCAACTGTTATCGTCGCCGTTTTTCAGAAGAGAAAGCAGAGCCTCACAGGCGCAAGTTGGTTAGCTCAAAGCCACAGAGCTAGTCAATGGTAAAGCTGGTATCTGAACCCAAATCTCTCCTTCTACAAAGTTGGTATCCTCGGCCATAGACTCCAGAAATGTCTGGAGAAAAGGGACACCCAGCACCTGGGTCACCTTGTTTCTCTGTCTGCATCGATAAATGTGTGTTGATTCTGTAGTTAGGAAAAGAGACAAGGGACTTCCCTGGTGGCACAGTGGATAAGACTCCGAGCTACCAGTGTGGGGGGCCTGGGTTTGATCCCTGGTCAGGGAACTAGATCCCACATGCATGCCACAACTAAAAGTTCACATGCCGCAACTAAGGAGCCAGTGAGCTGCAACTAAGGAGCCAGCCTGCCACAACTAAGACCAGGTGCAACCAAATAAATAAATAAATATTTTAAAAATACATTGTAAAAAGAAAGAAAGAAAGAAAAGGAGATTAAATGCCCCACTGAAAGGCTGCCTGTCTCATGGGATCCTTCCTGTTTTTGGTCCCAAGGCCCTCCACCTTGCCGCCCTGCTACTCCCTCGAACCGTCTAGACGTCTCCACGGCCCAGGATCCAAAGCGTAAATGTCTGGTCCTATGTCGGAGGCCCTTCTGGCTGGTTGGTGGCCACACTGTCTGGTTATTAATGGATATTTGAGCAGCACGCCTGGGTATTTGGCCATGGGTTCTGCTGGAATCTGGGCAGAGAGGAGTGGATGGCTCCAGGCCAGGGGAGGAAGGGGTGGGGTGGGAGGTGCTCCTGGAGATGAGGTGATGTCTGTGTAAAAGAAGACGGAGGCACAGGCAGAAGGCTGTAGGCGTAAAGAGACCAGGCAGGCTGGTGCTTGAAAGGGGAAAAGTCACACTCAGGCAGTGAGCTCACACAGAGGCTGGGCACCTGTGGGCGGGGCGCCTGGTCCCCGCCATGGCAGTGCCCCTGCCGCCTTGGTCCTCTGGTGCCGGGTGACTGGCCGCCCCCAGCGCAGGACTGACACTACAGCCGCCTTGTCATCCTGCCTTTCTGTCGGCGGCCCTTCTGCACGTGATGACGGCTGGGATGGTGTCCGGCTGTCTGGCTGGTGCCCACAGGGAGGATGGGCCGGCTGGACGGGGCCTCTGCCTCTCCCTGCAGCCAGACCAGCAGACAACTGGGCTCCCTACACGGCAGCTCAGCACCCTGTCCCCTGCGTCACCAAGGCCCAGCCAGATTGAGGGGCTGCTGGGGAGCTCAGTCCCCACAGGCAGGCAGGCAGGCAGGCAGGCATGCAGGGTCCCTTGGGGCCGTCCTGGAGCCCGGCCACCACAGTCTACTTGTCTTCAGCATAGGAAGCTGCCGGCTGGACCACAGCATGGCCTGCGGGTTCACATGGGCTCTGTTGGTGGCCAAAGTGGAGGAGGATGTTGGAGTGTGAAACTGCCGCACCCGGGTTGTCCACTGTGGGAGGGAACCCAGGGTCCTCGATAAAGGCCTCGAGGTGGGAACTGAGCTGACCTTCATCCCTTAGCTCAGTATTCACTCATCAGGACCTCCCTGGCAGCCCAGCGGTTAAGACGCCACGCTTTCACTGCTGAGAGCATCAGTTCGACCCCTGGTGGGGGAATTAAGATCCCACAAGCCGTGCGGCGAGGCCAAAAAATAATAATCATTCATTCATTCATTCATTCATTCACCAGAACCAGCCTGCCCAGGCCCTGCTGTGCGAGGGGCCCTGGGGCCACAGAAACTACACAGCTTTAGGCAAGGAGGTCCCAGGAGCCCTTCCCCCCAACCTCCCCGGGGCCTGTGAACCTCATGAAACAGGGGCAGGCAGCCACCCGTTGGCTGGGTTTCAGGGTCTCGCCTGGATGTCTCCAGGGAGGGAAGGAAGCCAGGTGGGGTCAGTGCTGGGAACCCCATGAGGCCAGGATGGAACCTGGAGGGACCAGGGGTCCCACAGGGGTCAGCACCCCTGACGGTGGAGCCCATCCTTTCCTGAGAGTGGAGCCCTCTCACTGCGTCTGCGTAGGGGCTGCGATGTGAGTGGGGTCTGGATGAAGATGGGGGAGTGTGCACGTGTGTGCACGTCAGGGCCCGCACATGAGCCTGCGCCCACTTGTGCCCCTCACCATGTGACCATGAGCTAGTGCAGGGGACGGACAGCATTTGAACGTCCAGGAGCCTGAGGCCCTCCCAGCATGGGACCCCAAACGCCCGTACTGGTGCGCCCTCTGGTGACAGCCCGAGGCATCCGGTCACTTGGAGAGGCGAGAACTCCTGGTTCCCTCCTCCTGGTGGATCCGTCCAGCAGATTCATTTTCGCAGATGTGGCTTCAGACAGAAGCCCTTGTGCGGGGCTCACCCTCGCCCCTGGACAAACTCATAAAGACACACACGCATACGTCGAGGCATTTGGGGCGGGGTTGAGGGGATGAGCCCTGAACGAAGGCAGAGGGCAACCTAAGCCCTGCACCCACCCTGGCGTCGGGGCACAGAAAGCAGCAAGCACAGCCTTGCTGAGCTGAGGAGGTGGGACACACCGGCTGGGGCTTGAGGGGAAGCTCCCACCCTGGGGAAAACCTCAGGAACCAGCGGAAAGCACTTGGGGGGGGGGGTGGTCCGCGACACGGAGCCAGCCGTGTATGGCATTGGGAGAGACAGGTTGCAGATGGAGCCTGCGGACGGGAGGTGGGCGTAGAAGGCTCCCTCCCCGGGAGCACGGACCAGCCCTGGTGACGCCTAGAAGCAAATCTTAACAGGGCCCAGTGATCTGCTAAAACCACCTGCTGGGGAGAAGAAAGCCTTGCCTTCTTCGGGAGTAGATAATTCATCCACAATGTCCCACAGCAAATTGAAAATACAAGTCGTGAGATGAAAAAGGACCAGATCGCTGAAAACCAGAGGAAACGCGGCAGACCCCAGGGTGATCCAGATGCAAGAACAGTCAGACGGGGGTTTTAACATAACCGCCTGCCGCGCCCTTCTTGTCACTGCCTAGGAGCCTCCCATGGCCCCATGGCTCCTCAGCAGGGCACCCAGCGCCCCCTCCCACCTCGGAAGCAGCTTTGCTTCACCCCTGTAAAGATTTGTGTATAGATTTGTACACAGAAGCTTGGGATCCATATGTTACAATGCTAAACAATTACAATCTTGTAAATATTGTGAGATATCACAATCACCTGTAAACATTTGGGCCATTTCTGGTTTTTGCCTTTTTTCTTTCGGTTATTACGAAGAGACCTATGAACATCCTTGCTGGGATGGGCAAGAGAGGCCCAGGCCAGTGGTTCTTACTCTTCCCCGGGGCCTGTTAACCTACAGGCCGCTGGCCCGCAGCCAGAGATTCTCAAGCAGCAGGAGTGGGGCGGGGCCTGAGAATGTGCATTCCTGACAAATCCCCAGGTGCTGCTGCTGTTGGTGATCCAGGGACCCCACTGTCTGGGGTGGAGCTGCTGATCCCAGGCACTGCTCTCACTAATGCCACGCCGTTTCCCAAGGTGGTCGTGGCCCAATGCAGATTACCACACCTTTAAGTTCCCATCCAGCACTCCACGATTATGGCCGTGAAGATGTCTGTCACAGCCCATGGCCACAGCTATTTTATACGATAAGTAATGTTAATGCAGGCCCATTGGCTCAACTGACCCAAAGGCCCTTGCCTGATGGGACCACACCTATTGTCCCACAGAACGTGGGGGGATGTGCCAGTTAATGTCACAGTGGCTGCCGGTGACAGTGACCCCAGATGACCAGGGCTGGATGAAACAGATGTTTACGTTTCTCTTACGTAACAGCCACAGCCAGAGTACCTTAATCTGGAGACAGCCTCATTCACTAGGTCACTTGGGTTTTGTGGTCCAACTGCCTGGGGTGGAATCCCAGGTCTTCGACGTTGCAGTTTCTATTTCCCTGACTATAAAACGGAGAGAATGGTGGGGCTGCCTCCCAGGATTCCACGAGATCGCGGGGCACCAGGCCTGCTGTGAGTCCATATAAGGACAGACGTTTGTGCCTGTCACCTCCTGTCTCTTCCTTCCCTCCTCCGAGGGAGGCAGCAGGGGTGAATAGCCCCACTTCTTAGAGCCGGAACACTGAGGCCTAGAGAGCACTGCTTGCATCCTTACACTTGGGGACTCAGTGGCTCAAGGTCGGGGATTTAGATTCAGAGAGACCTGGGTTCTAATCCCACCTTGGCCATTTTCTGTCTTTCTGAATGCCCCTCCCCGCCCTCCCCCATACACACATGCACACTCCAGATGTTGAAAACACTGGGGTTAGTAACCCCAGGTGGGGGGGCGGGGGGGCCAGCAGCGGCCCGGGGGTACAGAGCGGGGGCAGCGCACTCAGGAGTGGGTTTTATCTGGGGGCAGAGGGAGCTGCTGGAGGGGTCTCAGGCCGGAGTGATGAGATTGGAACCAATCTGAGATTTAGACACGTGGCTGAGTGCTGGGAGAGGGTAGGGCTGGGGCAGTGACGGAGCGGAGCGGAGCAGGAAACGGGGGGGAGGGGCTGGAGCTGTGGTCTTAATCCTGGCAGGTGGTGATGTGGCTGGATCCAGAGGCGAGGGGAGGGAGAAACAGGAGGACACTCAGAGATTCACCTATGAGGAGTCCCCTCCCCCAAGCCTCTCCCACCGCCTCTCAGCTCCCACCCTCCTCCTCTCCTCTACCATCTCCCTTCATTTCTTTCCTTTTTTAAAAAATTTTCATTTATTTATTGATTGATTTTTGGCTGCATTGGGTCTTTGTTGCTGCGTACAGGCTTTCTCTAGTTGCGGCGAGCAGGGGCTACTCTTCGTTGCAGTGCGCGGGCTTCTCTTTGTGGTGGCTTCTCTAGTTGCGGAGCACGGGCTCTAGGAGGACAGGCTTCAGTAGTTGTAGTACGCGGGCTCAGTAGTTGTAGTACGCGGGCTCGGTAGTTGTGGCTCGCGGGCTCTAGAGCACAAGCTCAGTAGTTGTGGTGCACAGGCTTAGTTGCTCTTTTTTTAAAAAAAGAATAGCTTTATTGAAGTATAATTCATATGACATAAAATCTACCCTTTTTTAAATTAATTTTTATTGGAGTATATGGTTGCTTTACAATGTTGTGTTAGTTTCTACTGTACATCAAAATGAATCAGCTATACATATACATATATCCCCTCTTTTTTGGATTTCCTTCCCATTTAGGTCACCACTGTGCATTAAGTAGAGTTCCCTGTGCTATACAGTATGTTCTCGATAGTTGTCTATTTTATACCTACTGCCAATAGTGTATGTGTGTCAAACCTAATCTCCCAATTCCCCCCACCCCCCAAAATCTACCCTTTTAGAGTGCACAATTCAGTGGTTTTTAGTATATTCACAAAGTTGTACAACCATCACAACTACCTGACTCTGGAATATTTTCATCACCCCTAAAAGAACTTTTATCCCCATTAAGTGGTCATTCCCCATCCCACCTCCCCCAGCCCCTGGTAACCTCTCACCTACTTTCTGACTCTGTGGATTTGCCTCTTCTGGATATTCCATGTAAATAGAATGTATTAGTCAGCTCAGACGACCATAACAGATACCGCAGACTGGAAGGGCTTCAACTACAGACATTTATTTCCACAGTTCTCGAACCTGGAAGTCCAGGATCCGGGCTCTGGCAAGAGCCCCCTTCCACCTTCTTGTGTCCTCTTACGGTTGGACTATGGCATCTCTTCTTAGACAGAGTTCGATCTTCTGTATGGCTGAGTAGTACTCTACCGTATGGATGGGCCACATTTTTTTTTTGGCCCTGCCACACAGCTTGTAGGATCTTAGTTTCTGGACCAGGGATCGAACCTGGGCCTTTGTCAGTGAAAGGGCCAAGCGCTAACCACAGGACCCCCAGGGAATTCCCTGGACCACATTTTACTGAGCCATCATCAGTTGATGGACACCTAGGTTGTTTCCACTCTGGGGCTGTTGTGAATAACACTGCTGGAACATTCGTGTACACGTTTTTGTGCACACATTTCCTTTCTCTGGGAGTGACATCATCGGGTCAAATGGTAGCTCCATGTCAATGCCCTCAATTTCTTCTCTCGCTCATTCATTCACACATGGTCCACTGCAAAGTGAAAACGTGGGCCCCTTGTTAAAAAATGATTAAGAATCTTAAGGCGAGGACAGCAGAGCATTCGACCAAGCCCAGGGTCCCTCTAAGTGCAGGTTCCTGTTGTAACATGGACAGTTTGATGCTCTGCAGTAGGCTCGTGTGGCTCCACGCTGATGGCTGTGAAGGCAGTTGGTAAGCTGTAAAAATACTCCCAATGCCACATGATGTCCTTCTGGTCAAGGACATTAAGCTGATTGCATTTAATAAGATACAGAGCTGTTTATCCACATGGAAAGAGTGTAAAATTTTAAGCTCTGATATTTAAACGCAGTATCTTTAAAAAATGATTAACTTTTGTGTTGAGCTGATTATTATTTTGTTTTGTTTTTTTTGAGCTGATTATTTTTAAGAAATCAGTGTTAAAAATTCAACTGAGTAAACTTGAAGACCTAATTAGCTTTATTCAACAATTTATGAATCAGGCTGCATGCCATCTAGCAAGCAGAAAGGCTTCTAAAAGCTGTACAAAATGGAGGTTGTTATAGGCACAGGAGGGTGGGACAAGGAGGTTAAAAGGGTGGGTTACTTCCAGCAAGGGCACCTTCCCTTAGGGGATGCAGGGGTCTTAGGCAGATCATCTCCCTAGTGCTGACTGATGGGTTTAAATTTCCACTCTAGGGAGAGGCTAAAACTTCAATTAAATTAGGTATTAAGTCTTGATAGGCTTAGCATAAGTGACTCCATTTTGGACCTGTTGCTACTTTTTAACAACATTGGGAATAGTTTTAGATGTTTACGCTTTCAGTGGTCTATGTCCTTTTGCCAGCCGGGACTCCTATTTTTATTTATTTGCTATGGGGAAAATCCCACCCTGGACCTCTCATTCTAAGACAGCACCCAAAAAAATATTTGCTTTTCAATTTAAAAGCTAATTAAGGGCCTCCCTGGTGGCGCAGTGGTTGAGAGTCCGCCTGCCGATGCAGGGGATGCGGGTTCGTGCCCCGGTCTGGGAGGATCCCATATGCCGCGGAGCGGCTGGGCCCGTGAGCCATGGCCGCTGGGCCTGCGCGTCCGGAGCCTGTGCTCCGCAACGGGAGAGGCCACAACAGTGAGAGGCCCGCATACCGCAAAAAGAAAAAAAAAAAAAAAAAAAAAAAAAAAAAAAAAAGCTAATTAAGGTTGATTTTTACTACTGAGAACTTTATGGTGCTTCCAGCAAATAGGTTACAAGCCACAGTGTGGTAAATTCCACTAGGACTCTATGAAATTTTCTTTTTAGTTGATCCTGTTTCTTAACCCAAAGATAACACCACAAAATGATGAAGCAAACTTTTCAACACTGGATTGCCTACAAAAAATAATAATAAAAAATTAAATGTTTAAGCTTTGACATTTAAACTCAATATCTCAAAAAAATGATTAAATTTTGTGTTGGACTGATTATACTTGAAAGCAGGAGCTATTTAGTCGCACAGATATAGTTTTAAAAAAATGTTTAGGCTTCATTCTTTCAGAGATTTCCTAATTGAATCACCTGGATACATCATGCTTAAGATTCAGTCAGAAATACACCAGAGATGCTGTCTAAAATAATCGGTGGGAAGTTGGATGAAACAAAATGATTAATCATCAATAGCATTACATACTTATTTGTATCTCGACATCACATCAACTCTGTTAATTTTATTATGTCATCATTTCTAATAATATTTGTTATACAAATAAAAATATTTTCTTTGTAAAAAAAATGTTTAGTCTTTGACATTTAAACTCAGTTTCTCGAAAACGATTAATTTTGCGTTCCACTGATTATATTTAACAGAGAGGGAGCTATTTAGTCCCCGGGAAAAAGTTTAAAATGTTTAAGGTCTGCTACTTAAACTCATTTCCCGAAAAGGATTAACTTTGGCTGGGACCTCTTCAGCCGGAACTTAGCAGGTAAGTTCCGAGCCCCGAGGTCGCAGGACCCGCCTCCACAGCGAACTGCCAGGCGCGAACCGGCACTCGCGGGTCACGAGACCGCGCGGCGCGGGAAGCCCTCCCTGCGTCTAGGCGGGCGGGGCGCCGGCTCGGAGACCCGCCCCAGGGGCGGTGTCCCGGCCGCGCCTGCGCCGTGCTCGCTCGGGCGGGCGCGCGCCGCGGGGGCGCGGCCGCGCGGAGGCGGCCGCGCGGAGGCCGGAAGGAAGCAGTTAGAGGGCGTGGCAAGCGAGGGAAGCCCGCCGGCCCGCAGACAACCGTCGCGGCCTGATGACGTCGCACAATGGCCGGCCCCCGCGGGTAGTGGATCCCGTTTGTTCCGCCCGCGTCGCGCCTCAAGCCGGAGCCTGTGAGGAGCGGAAGGGCTGAGGGACGTCTTCTCCGCGCCGCCCCGACACCTGCGAAGCCGTGGCCCCCTCTCTGCCCTTGCGCTGAGGTAAGTGGTGGCGACGGCGAGAGGCCGGGCCGGCGGGAGGAGGAGGCCGAGGCGGCCGGGCGGGGAGCGTGGCGGCGGCGCGGAGCCGAGGCCCGGGAGCCCGCCGCCTCCGCCTCCGCCTCCGCCTCCGGGGAGCGCTCCAGGCTGACCCCGGCCGAAGCGTTGCTCTCGGGCCTCGGGAAGGGGAAGCTGAGCTAGGCACGATCCCACGTTCCGTCCGGGCGAGCCGGCCTGGGGGTCCTGGACCCCCTCAGCTCGAGCGCCCGACAGCAGCTTCCGCTCTCTGCAGTGGGGTTGATCTCCCGAAGCTGTCATTTCTCTTCCGGGATATTCGCGTGGCACTGCTTTCCGCCCACAAAGATGGGGTGGGGGGCGGAAGGAGGCACACAGGTTCGCCCTCCGGATTGGGGACAGGCTCTTCGGGAGCTTTGAGCTCCCCGGAGCCTCCTGGAACTTGCTCCCTCGGCTTCTCGGAGGCACAGGTAGGACCTATTGGCTGTGTCCCAAGACGCGCGCCACTCTTTGGAATAAAATTCCTTGTGCCCCTTTGGTTAAGAGCCCAAAGGATGCCGGCCCCATTGCTGGGAGAACCTAAGACTTAAAGACTTTCAGCCTTCCTCCTGCTAAAGCTTCAGTTTTACTGACTACTTCCTGACAGCTGAGTTTGCCGGCCAGAGCGGTCGATCGTCTTAAATGAGCTGTTCAGCTCTGTATCTGTGAGAGCAGGTCAGTTCTTCAGATTAGTTTGGGGAGAATGGACGAAGGGGGCATTTAGAGATATAGCAGAGTGCTGTCATCTTCTCTCCTTTGATTCTCATCTCCTTCTTGTTGCCTGTGGAGTGGCCCTGTCCCAGAGCAGAGGTTGGGATTCTCAGGGTGAGCCTGGATCCAGGCTGATTCCCGCTTCCCAGGCAGGGGAGTCTTTGCCTGATGATTTTACAATCTGAGCACATGTGTGGAGCCCAGCCAGCTCTGGAAACCAATCACGTGTGTCCCAGAGGCTGGAACTTGTCTCCGGTTCTGGGTGGGAAACGATCAAACACTGAAGAGGTTTTTTCCTTTTTCACAGATCATCTCAAAAGGGGAGTGCTTCCTCCCTGACGAGTCGTTTGATGTCAGGTTTAGTCAGTCTGGGGATGGTGTCTGTCACCAACCCTGACATCCTTCCTTTGGAGGTTGTAAATCCATGAAGTTATGCGTCTGAATTTTAACCAGATGTACCAGAACTTGGGCATTCAGATAGGGACTGCTCCATTAAAACTTACTATCCTGGAAGGTTAGGCTTGTATTTCATTGGTGCTCCTTTGCCGAAACCTCTTTGGAACTCCTGTTTTGGTAGTAAACATACAAGCCGTAGTAAATATACAAGCCGTAGGAGAAAAATCAGTTGCATTCAATAGTCACACCCCATGTTTGACCAAAACCCATCTTACCTGGCTTGGGAACTCACCTCACTTACCAGACCAGGCTCTGAACAGCTTCCTGCGGTTTGTCAGAGTGACCCACCGTGAGAGAGGGAAGACTTGCTGCCCCTGAGAGTGCCAGGGCAGTGTTCTGCAGGTTCTACAGGTTGCTGAGAAAGAAGAGTGCCCACACGTTGTGTACTGTACCAGTGTCCTTGCAGTCAGGGCGCAGCCTTCCAGAATGACCTCTGGGAAACGAGGTGGCACCCACTCTGTGTCTCAGTTCTAGAACAGCCTTCTAAAAAGTAGGCAGTTACTTCAAGTTTCTTTCTGGCGTGCAACAGGTAGTTTATCAAGTAATGAGACTTTGTGATTTATTCAGCGAGCGTCTCTCAGTCGCCGTCTGCCTGTGTAGCGTGCTGTGCAGACACAGTGATGGACATTGTTATTCTGTTCTCCAGGCAAGTTCACTGTCTTGTGGGTCAAAGGACTAAAGAGTTCTAAACTTTGCCAGGAATGCTCGATGACAGGGTGATTGTGTGAGAAGAACAGACTGAGGAAGAATAGTGAGCCTGGGGGTTGTGAAGACGTGCAGAGGACCCTCCATTTCATCGTGTGCATTTAACAGACCACATGGTTTTCTTGGCTCCCGACACAGAGCACGTACTCAGATATTTGCCAAATTGAACTAATCTCAAAACAGGACACTGATGCCCAGAGAGCCAGTTAACTCGCCCAGAGCAGGGCCTGGAACACACACTGTCTTCTGATCCCCAGCGACACACCCCTTCTGTGCAGCGGGGTGTGACTCAGGTTGCTTCTGATAAGCAGGAAGATTCTTTGGCATGTTTTCCTCTGCAAGCTGTTCACCTGTGTGTAGCCTCAGATTGGAAAATCCCAGGAGGTTCCACAGGGAGAGAAGAGATGGGACCCCTTTGCTCAGGAGGTTGCCAGGGCCTCCTAAGGGTGACTGTGTGTCCCAGTGTGCCTAGGACAGCCAGGCTGTAATGGTTAACAGTGGCCCCTTTCAGTCTCAAACACGCCCCCAAGTTCAGACAATAAGTTATATGGTAGCTCTGCTACCAAGTGCCAGCCATTTGCTGAGCTCGGAGAAGCCAGGTGATTCTGAGCCCTTCCACTCAGGCCCTTCATGGGGCTGGGGGCGGGGGGTCTCCCAACAGACTTTGCAAACAGATAGTTGTGGTATACAGTGTGGCGAGTTTGGGTATGTAGTAGAATAACGTACGGCATACTTAGGGCAGGAGTTCTCAGCGGGTGGACCTCAGGAGGTTTTGAACTCCGAAAGTGGGGGATAAATTGTGTATGTCCAGGTTTTTGTAGGGAGAGGAGCCATCCCCTTCCTCAGATTCTCAGAGCAATCCGTGCTGCCCAGAAGACTGACAGCGCTAGTCCTCCCCCGATAGGAACAGGTGCACAGGGCCTTTCACTCTACCACCTTCTGGTCAGCACTGAAAACTGCCCGTGAGAGGAGGGAAGTTAGCTTTGTGCATGGAAGGTTGAAGTGATTTCCATAATACAAACTTTGGGGAGCATGCAGGCTCTGCAAGTACTTCTTTTTTTACACGCAGTACAGCAGTCTCAGGATTTTAATTGGAGGCAGCATTTCCTGTGGTGTCGGTGTAGAAGTGTGCACCTTTGTGAGGGCTTCTTATATGAGATTCACCTTTAGTGTAAGTGCCTAAGGTTCAAACTTTAGACACATAGAAAATAAAAGAATAAGTGACTGGTGTCACAAGTTTGATTCCCATATGGTCATCACTGTTCTTTAATAGTCTGTATGGATCATATAGTTACTTTTCCATCTCTGTGAAAATGTGTCTTTTTGGTTCTAGAAGGGCTAAGATAGCAACCTAGATGGATCAGCACAAGACTTTAAAAGGGAGAAAAGAACAACAGGCACAATCTACTGCTTCGGTAGAAGTCCCCGATTTACGTGAGGGCTCTGTTCCAAAAAAGAATGTGTAAAGTCAGTTAGAGCTCAGGTCCCATTTTCCTGTCAAAACAATGGCGGTAAGTGGGGATTAGTCCCTGGGCAGATAGCAGGAGCTCGTTTCCTGCATCGGGCAGGCGCCGGCACTGGGCACCTGCTCCGGCAGCAACTCGGAGATGCAAGCCCCGATTGCGCCCAGTGGCCACGTGGCCTTGGTTTCCTTCTCTGTGAGCGGAGCAGCATTTGTTTGGAGGGTTGATGTGAGGAAGTGGGTCGAGTGCCTGGCGCAGTGGAAGTCCCTCAGCAGGTGGGGGACTTGGTTTTATTGCACACGTGGTCATGCAGAGTTGATCACCCGGCACGTGTTGGATGGCTGTCTCCTGAGCACCCAGGAGACTGACCGCACTCTGGTGGGAGAGGGATGTGGGTGTTGGAAGCCATCAGGCTCATCTCATTTAGGTGTCGCAACGACTTCTGCAGTGGATGCTGTTTCCCCGTGTTTCAGATGAAGAAACTGGGGTCTGGCAAGTTTACGTAATTTGCCCAAGACCCTAAAGCTGGGAAGCAGCAGTGCCGGGATTCAGGTTCTGACTCAGAAGCCCACGCTGTGTGCCCTGTTCCATGTGTCCCAGAAAGACATGGCCCACTTGCTTGAGTTCGTATAGTTGAAGTTAGGCATTCTCTCTCCCATTTCTTACCCTAGGATTTAAATCGAAGTTTGCCAGAATATAAGAGCAATTTGGTTGGACCTAATCATGACGGAGAAACCTTTTGGCACCTGGGCCCCAAGAAGGGGCTGCTATCAAGTTACTAGTGAGGGAGCCTCTGTGCCATGAACAGGATAATATGTTGCAAAGCTAGAGTGTCAGTTGTGTGGATTTTAAACGAGTGAAGGGGACACTTCATTTTGATCACCAGTTGATTGATTTCAGAGGTGACTTGGTTCCCAGGGTTGCCATTAGACTGTATGATGTGAGAATAGAATTTGTCAGGTTTCCAGTAGGGATATGTCTGAGGCTCAGTGACCGGCTGCGCGTGACTGCCTGCCTACAGGGTCCCAGGTGCCAGCCTAAGCAGCTGGGGAATGAAAGTCCCTGCCCTTCTGTGGAGAGGTTTTGTTATATACAATGTAATAAAAACTGTACAAGGGTAGGCGTAGGACATCATACACAGAGGAAAATCTCCAGTTTTTACTGATGTCATTAGCTAAGGAGGGAGAGGCTGCCGGTTTGCCACTGGCCCCTGACTGGCTGCCCTAACGCCCCCATGCTCTGTCTGGAAGAGGTGCGGGTGCCGGGCCCTGTCCGCAGTAGCCTTGTAGCCTTCTTGCCTTGCTCGTTGCCCTGGGCTGCAGGGGTGATGTGTGTGGTGACAGACTCTGCCCTGCACAGGGAAGCCAGGAAGCCACGGGGCAGCAAAATACACCATTTTAGGGCTAACTTGTTAATAATTCTTTCCAGTAGTCCTACCTCTGGAGAGTGTAGTTAGAAGACTGAAAAGTGAATCATTTTCAAAGCTGTCTACTTTTAAGTGACTTTGAATGGATTGGTTGGTTTGTAAATTTCTTTTACTGCTAACCATTTAGTTTATTTATAAAGTGATGAATTTTAAGTAACTTGTCCTCATGTTTGCTGAATTTTAATAATTTCCATTAACAGCAGAAAAACAAAACAAAACTGTTTTTAACTGTGGGTTCAGATACCAGCTCTTGGTATGTGCATCTTTAAACATAGGTTCTCCTGTTGAAGGTATAAATTTAAAAGATACACTTTAAATTTTTAGTTATGTAAATGCATAAAGTAATTTTATATAACGTATATAAACACACTTGTGCGTTTCCAGATCTCACTGAGGTACCAAGTAGCATGACTGGGGCATACATTATTTTAAATAAAAAATTTTGAAGAATCACGTGAACATTAAACCCTTCGCTGTTCCTGCTATTTCACACCAGCTTAGTGGTTACTCGCACCCGTTGCGTGGTGGATGGTAAATGTTTGCTTGTAGGCTGTTTGCTGTCGATTTCACGCACACATCGTCTCAACCCACCTTCTGCAACCTGCGTTTAGAACCAATGGAACAATGTCCTATCTTTGCACATTGGGGTGGGAAAACCAGAAAATAGTCACTTTATAATTAAATCTAGTGAGTAAAAATAGAAATGAAATCTTCTAAAATGACACTGTTGGCCTTTTTATATAAGAAACTACTTAGATATGTAAGATTCTCTGCCAGAGTTCTTTCCCATGACCTGCCTGTCCTGGAACAGTGGTTCTTGAGAATCAGCGCACGAAGGCCTTCCGGGCGTCCCTTGCTGCTCCAGTAGGGTCTGATGCGGCCATCACGGCTGGACCTGGAGAGACGTGCAGGAACGGGAGATGGCCCATGTCCTGGGGGCTCTCAAAGGCAGGCCGGGTTTCTGTTCCAGACCCTGCGGGGTGACTCTGGAAGAGGCCCGGCGCTGCCTTCAGTGTTGCCACCTCCTTCCGAATGCACGTTTTCCTGAATTTCACAAGTAATTACTTTACGAACCCAAAAAGCTGTTGCTTGCAATGCCCGTCTTCTTGCCCACTGTCT
Organism: Mesoplodon mirus; assembly: GCF_964341445.2. NCBI lineage: Eukaryota > Metazoa > Chordata > Mammalia > Artiodactyla > Ziphiidae > Mesoplodon > Mesoplodon mirus. Next base: position 1,269,273 of record NC_138995.1, on the reverse strand, counting down.
GATAACCAGTCGGGGTGCCCTGTGTGGAGGTGGGCACGCCGGCTCTCTCGCTAGCTGGTGGCTCCAGACGTGAGGCTCCTGGCTCACAGCTCCGCGCGCTCGGCCTGGCCCGGCGGAGGCCTGGGATGCCGTGCCGGTGGTCTGCGGACTGGGGTCTGGGATGTGGAGGAGCCAGGCAGGGCCAAGCCCTCCTGCAGGTCGGAGGCAAGCCTGGGGCCCAGCAAAGCAGCGCGGGATTGACTGGCCCTTTTGCTGGAAGCTGTGAGTGTGTGTTCTCTTTGTTTTGCAGAACCGTGGGTACTGATGGATGTGGCCGAGAGCCCTGACCTGGACCCTCGCTCCCCAGAGGATGAAGAGGAGGAGCAGCAGGGGCTCTCGGACGATGACATCCTGAGGGAAAGTGGGTCTGAGCAGGATCTGGATGGAGCGGGGGGGCGGGCTTCTGACGTGGAGGACGAGGAGAACGTCGCCCCAGGACTGAGCCAGGAGGAAGAGGAGAGTCGCTCCGACGAGGAGGACCGGGACTCTGAGGCCCAGGAGCTGAGCGGGGGCCCGGCCAGCCCCCCGCGGGCCGAGGGGGACCGGGGGGAGGAAGACCGCACCAGCGACCTGAGGGACGAGGCCTCGTCGGTCACCAGGGACCTGGACGAGCACGAGTTAGACTACGACGAGGAGGTCCCCGAGGAGCCGGCCCCCGCCACGCAGGAGGACGATACCGAGAAGGCCGGGCCCGAGGATGACGAGGAGAGGGGAGAAGAGGCTCCCGGGGAGGACGGGAAGGCGGGCGTCCGCGGCGTGGAGGACAGGGAGCCCGTGGAGGCTGCCAAGGAGAAAAGGAAAGAGGACGACGACGGGGAGATCGACGACGGGGAGATCGATGTGAGTATTTGCCCAGCGGGGCGGCAGCGCCCCCGGAGGAGGGGGCAGGAGGCGTGTGCCGGGAGCCATCGCCGTGGCGATGAGGGAGCGCTGAGATCAGGGGATGGGGGCTACAGTCAGAAAACTGTCTTCCAGTCAGTAGCTGGCAGAAGTCCCATGGACCCTCACTCATCTGGTGCTGTTGGTTGGACCGTGTTAAAATTCTATATATATATATATATTTTTTTTTAAACAAGCAGTAATTTTCTGCATTTTTCTTTGCTGTCTTTAAGTAATATTTGAGTTAGCATTCAACTAGAACCATTGTGGATTTCAGTTCCTGTTGGGTTCTTTTTTTATATATATATAAATTTATTTATTTATTTATTTTGGCTGCACTGGGTCTTCGTTACTGCATGCGGGCTTTCTCTAGTTGTGGCGAGCGGGGGCTACTCTTGTTGCGGTGTGTGGGCTTCTCATTGCAGTGGCTTCTCTTGTGGAGCACGGGCTCTAGGCCTGTGGGCTTCAGTAGTTGTGGCACGCGGGCTCTAGAGCGCAGTCCTCAGTAGTTGTGCTGCATGGGCTTAGTTGCTCCGCGGCATGTGGGATCTTCCCGAACCAGGGCTCGAACCCGTGTCCCCTGCATTGGCAGGCGGATTCTGAACTGCTGCGCCACCAGGGAGGTCCCCTGTTAGGTTCTTGAGCCTGAAAACACTTCCTTCCAGCTTTCTGTAATATTTTAGGCATTTTTATCTTTGCCCTTCTTCTCTGCTGAGGGTCACAGCTAGGCCAAGCTTCTTTGGGAGGGTCCCTAAAAAGACCCTCAGGACTGGATAAAATGGGGTTGTGTGTCAGAACGCTTTGGCTTTTGACCAAGCCATCACATTCTTATAACTTATTTAAATTAATCTGGCCTTCAGATTAAGGACAAGGTACCCAGTAATAATCATCTTAGTTGTGCGCAGGTTGGGTTCTTATGACAGATGATTCTGTTGAAAGAATTTCCGTCATGATCTTTTAAGAAGTTGAGTCTGTGGGGGGAAGAGCCTGAAGTCCTGCTGAGAAATGCTTTTACTAAAAGGGGTTGAGAGAGGGACGGAGCAGATTGACAAGATCTGGGGCTTTTAATATCCCGGAAAGGAGATTCTGCTCACTGGAGAGTTGCTGTGGCGAGAGGTGTGAGGAGCGCCTCAGAACCGCTCTGGGTCGCCGAGAGGGGAGGGGCTGGTTAAGTGCACAACCCCGGCTTGCCAGAAGCGCCAGGCTCCTGTGACAGCTCGCATGGACGCTGCGTCACGGTGGCCGTGGCTGCGGCCTGGTTTCCAAAGACCGTGCTTCTCAAACTTTGGCTCACGAGAGCAGAACTTTGTGGGGCGTTAAAAGATTGCGTATGTAGTTACAAGCTTAGAATTTTAGATCTTTTATCTTCTCGCAACTAAGTGTGGGAGATGGTATCCTAAATTAGCAGCCGTTACTTATTAATACTGTACTCATTTAAAAGGGTATTGTCGGGACATTATCTATGAACACTCTTAGGTTTCGCCAGCTATGCTTCCCTTCCCATCTGGAAAGTTCACCTTGGCCACAGGCTTACCAGAGGAAAAGGAGATGCCATGAGACTCCAGTTAGTCAGTTTGGACGACATTTTGGGCAGAAGATGAAATCATTGGTTGAGGTTGCCCGTGAGTTTGGTTTTTCAGTTTACAAAGAGAAAAGCTATGTCTGCATCCTGCCACCAAGGATTGAGGGGCTCCTGATGACTGGGGTGCTGTGGCCGGAGGTTCTGGGCAGTCTGTTTCCATTAAGAAAGGACCAGTTGCAAGCTCTTCTTGCTTCAACTGTTGAATAAGCTGTACGGGAAAATTCATCTACTTTCCTGCCTTTCCATGATCATATGTGGACAGGTATGTGTCTCCCTGCAGGTCCCGGGGGGCCTTGCCGTCATCGCACCCCCGGGCTTTCCTGCCGCACTTAGATGTGGTGCCGTGGGACATTGGGTTGAACTGAGCTGGCCCGGGAAAGCACCCATCGTCTGGAGGTTTGCTGGTTTCCCCCAGAAACAGCAGGTGAAATAGAAATCCAGTTTGATTTTCTTGCCCACTTGATCCTAGATGGTTGTTTGGTTTGGCTTGTGCCTGCCTGGCACCTCTCACAAGGGCCTCACAGCCCTACTGGACCCGCAGGCTGCTGGGACCAGAGCACAGCTTCGTTCAGCCACGGGGTGGCCCTGCCCTTCCCACACACAGCCCCACGGACCCTGCAGTGTGTCAGGCTCATTGTGACACGCTGGGGGTGTAACTGGGAAGGGCAGAGCCCATCACCCCCCGGGGATAGGTAGGCCTGAACGGGAGCGGGCGCTGTGAGTGGAGACCTGGGCCCTCGCAGGAGCACACCTGCCTTCCGGGCTCCTCCCCATCCGTTAACCCTTGGCTTCCTTCCATGTCTCCTTCTTCCTGCAGGCTCTGCCTCCTGCCCCTGACTCTGTTACATCTGGCTCAGTGCCTTTGCTGGGCTTCCACAGTCTGAATTGACTGGGTCATTAGTGTGTTTGTTTCTGTTGCTCTTCCGTGCCCACACCTCCAAGAACACAAGTTCCCTAAGTCTGGGACCTGTGTGGCTTTCCCCCTCTATTCCCAGGACCTGGCACTTTGGAGGCAGCCAATAACTGCCCTCTAAGCAGACGGGCGAACTCCAGCTGCTTTGGGGCGTGTTGAAGTTGAGTGCCGTTGAGATGGGGGTGGCAGTGGGTGGAAGGTCTACACTGGAGAGCCATTCGCATAAAGAGGCAGTTCAAGCACTGCATGTGGGTGACCAGCACCAGCACTAGCCGCTGTTGGAAGAACCCAGTGTAGATGCACATTAGCTCGTGTTGAAAAACTACCGCTGGTTCGCTTCTCCTGCTCTCTCCATCCCAGTTCCTGTCCGTCCTTCCTTGTCAGAATCTCGGCGAGAGAGTTGGCCCCACGTTCGCGCAAGCACACACTCCTGTATCTTTCTCTCCCAAGATGGAAAGGGAGCCAGAGGTGTGCACTTGGGTCCATGAGCAGCCTGCTTCTGACAGGCCTTTGGCCTGGTCCCCTTTAGTTTAAATCCCTGCCAAGGAGCCTCTGGTCCAAGTGGAAAGTATGCATCCCGGGGGGCCTTTTCCCCATTGCTTTCAAGCACAGTTTGGTATCAGAAGTGAACTACCTGGATGTTTTTATGCAGAAGAAAAGGGCAGGCAGTTTGGCTCACACCTCGAAACTGCGCTGAGCTTTTCCACGTCTGGCAGGGGTCTTGCAGCCCCGCTGACTCTTTGAAGAGGCTCACCGTTCCCAGGGCCCCTCCTGCACTTCGCTGCCCGTCTCCCCTCAGCATCCAGGCCTGGAATTGCTGGGAACGGCCAGATGAGTGGAAGCGTCTAAAAGGCCTTGTGATTTATCCTCCTTTTAACTGAGAAGCACTTTTCTCTCCTGTCGGGGTACACTGTCCCTCTTTTTTCCCTTGTAGATTTTGGGTCACTGGGACAGGTGAATTGACTTGGGGGGGAGTCACCCCCACCCTCCCCAGCTTTTCTGCTCTCTTAGTGGTTTCCTTGATAGTGACATCAATTTGTACAATAAACCTTTGACATTCTCTTGTCTGAACCACATAGTTTATAACTCAGGCCTTGAATTACTTTTGTATGTTTTGGTGTGCTACCTTCAGATACAAATGCCCTTCTGGAAGTGCCACTCCCTGCTGCAGTGGGGATGGGATTTTGCAAACAGGACTGTGGGCCAACTATTTATAGCACCCGGCTTATTTGTGGAGGGGGGCCGAGGGTCCCCGACAGCCGACAGCTGAAGCGCGGGTGAGTTCGACTTCGTCAGCGGTCTCACCTGTGCCGGAAGCCACACTTAGGACAGGCAGACAGAGCAACCGGCCGTGTGAGGCCTGCCTGGCTCACTCCTGCACCCCCGCTGAGTTCCGCACACAGACCCCCTTCCTTCGTGGCCCTGTGATTCACCTTGACAGACTCAAGGCCTTCCATCTTTGGTCCATCCTTTGTCTCCTCCGCTTATGGACTTGGTTCTCTTTTTTATGCCTTGCTTGTCATCTGGTCGGCAGAACTTCAGCCACCTGGAATGTGCCGTCCCCGTGGGAAAGCGTGGCGTAGTTTGTGCCCTTCCTCCTTTCGTCAGTGACTGTCACACTGACAGGGTGCGCGCTCAGGGACGCGGGGTGGGCGCGCCCCGAGTGGACGGGCCACATGACTCCTTGGGCAGAAGTGGTAGCTCTGGGCCCAGCCACAGACAGACACACTTGGAGGCGTCTTCTTTGCAGGCAGTCTTTTGTCTTTTCTCCTGTTCACATCTACCTGCTCCTTTCGCGTCTGGACACACAGTATCTTCTGCCAAAGGGTTTCCAGGCGGGTGAGCCCTCGGGCTTAGGGATCTGGGGACGTCCACAGCACTGTCCCCTGGTGGGAGCCGGGGAAGCAGCCGTGGCGGCCTGGTCACAAGGGACTAAATAAGGCCTGCCACCTCCCTCGGGGTGGTTGGGGGGCCCGGGCCACTGTCCCTGCTCAGCTGAGCAGCCCAGAGCTCTGGGGTAGGAAAGCTCTCCTTCTGCCAGTGGCTGACCTGGCCAGAGCCCATGGAGGCCGTTTGTGGTTTTGTATTTACCCGCTGTGGGCTGGTCCCAGGTCCCCTCACAGGGGAATGACTGTCCGTCCCAGGTGCCGCTCCACCCACCCGATCACCTTTCTGAGGCCAGAGCATCACCTCTGGCCCCAAAGGGTGTGAATGCGGGATTATAGACCCGAATTGCTACCCCACTTCGCAGGTGCAGAATTGAGGGTTCGGGGAGCCCCTGGGTGGCCCGGGGGGTGCCTGGGCCTCTGCTCCAGGGCACGTGCCGCATCTTGCTTCCTTGTCTGCCGAGACTGCGGAGATGATGGGTGGGAAATGACTTCTTTTTGTTATTTAGATCATATACAGGCTTTGTGGTTTTGTTTTCGTTTTAAGGAAAATAAAAACCTGTGCAAAGGAGAAAGTGAGTCACCCATGCTCCCCTCACTCACGTTTTGACGTGATACCTCTGAGGGGTTTTTCTATCACGATGATACTCGCGCCCCGGCTGGGAGCTCTGGGTGCTCGGAAGGTCGGTGGGGGAGAGCACGGCTGGGGCGGAGGGCCGTGTCCACGGTCATGGCGGCAGGTGTGATCCAGGCTGCCCTGTGCCCCATGCCCTGTGCACACTCACCCCAAGGACACGCTGCTATGGTTCTCCTAGATTTGTAAACTGTGGAGGGCCTGGCACTCACCCCCTGAGTTAGTTGTTGGTGCCATTTTAGCTGTTTATAGACCCACCAGTTTGCTTCTTGCTGGACCTCTGCTCTCTGCTGGCTCTGGGATCAGGGGCTGCCCGTCAGAATTCCCACCTGACGGTTACAGCCCTGACCTGACAGGACGGCCGTCGAGCCGCTGAACGCTGGGAGTCTGGCTTCAGAGACCTCCTTCCTGAGCCGTAATTGCGGGAAACTCTTTATAAGATTTAAGAACTCCTTTTGTTTGTCCAGCACTTGAAAGGCCATTGTACTAAATGAATAGGTTAGTTGACATTTGAGGGTGTTCGATTGCTGAGTGATGTGTTGATGTTTTCGTCTGCTTGGCGTCCGAGAAGCCGCAGCATGCCCCCTCGTGGCCCGTGGCTCAGGGGACGCTGCCCGTCGGGGCTGAGGGGCTGGCTCCTCGTTGCTCCTGTGCATGTGGAGGGTGACATCTTTGCAGAAACACTTCTTTAACCCGATCTAGTGCACTAACTGAATCTTGATTTCTGAAAAGCAGTCACTCTGTGCTCATTTCAACTCCTGTGCATTGATTTCCCAAACAAAGCAGAAGATTTGAATGAGTTCTGACCTCTCAAAAGAGTTTTGTTTTTCTAATGAGAACAAACAGAATCTGCTCTCAACTTAGATGTGAGCTCCTGTGTGATAGATAATAGCACATTGAGGTTATGCCAGGAGGGAAGTAGTCAAAGGAAAACACGGCTGGGAGACCAGAAGGGCAGTTTTTTTTTTTTTTTTTTTTTTTTGCACATTTACTAATGTTTATTGAGGGCACTTCCACTAAGAAGTCTGGCTGCTGTGGAGCACTTGGCAGTATTTCGAAGCTCTAGTGTAAATGCACAGGAGCAGATCGTCGTATTCCCACTGTTCCAGCCAAGTCTTCTGCCATACAGCATAAAATCAGCACATTTTCCTCAAACTGAAATCATTTTCGGGGTCGGGAAAATGGGGAGGTGTTGTTCACAGGGTGCAAATTTTCAGTTATAAGATGAATAAATTCTCGGGACCTTTAAAAAAAAAACCTTGAATAACTTATTTAATCTTTCTCTCTAAAAGAAATTCTGCTGACTCTCTCTTTTAAGGGATATAACTGAGGCATCTGTTCTTTTTTGTTATAAAATGCCTTTTAATAACTTGGTATTTTTAAGGCAAAAATTATACAAATATTTAAGCTTTTTTTTTTTTTTTTTTTGCACTACACAGGCCTCTCACTGTCGTGGCCTCTCCCATTGCGGAGCACAGGCTCCGGACGTGCAGGCCCAGCGGCTCCGCAGCACGTGGGATCCTCCCAGACCGGGGCACGAACCCGCGTCCCCTGCATCGTCAGGCGGACTCCCAACCACTGCACCACCAGGGAAGCCCCAAATATTTAAGCTTTAAAATAAGTCATCATAAATCTAGGGTTTGCCTTCAGTATTTCTTCATTCGGTAAATATCAATACTTGCTGTTTACTCTGAGCCTGACGCTGTGCTTGGAGCGGTGACCTGTGGTGAGCAGAAGGCAGGGTCCAGTTGGGCAGCCACGACGGCTGGGACCCATGCTCCAGGGGCAGGGGGCTGTGGGACCGGTTGTGAAGGGAGATGGGGGGCCCTGAGGAAGGGGACTCGAGCTGCGATCTGGACATGAGATGAGTTACATGCTGGGGAAGAGAGGCAAGAGTATGGTCAGGCTAGACTTGCAGAGGTCATGGCACTGTGGGGAGCCTGTGGAAGGGCTCAGGAGTGTGGACACCATCAGGAAGCAGTCCCCAGGCCAGATGGGACTGGGCAGTAGTTTGGACGAGGGTGGCGCTGCAGGAGATGGGGAGAGAAAGGTCCAGGTGACTCCCAGACCTCTGCCCTGCTTGTGATCCCTTGCTTTGACCACATGAGGGCGCTCTGGAATGCGCTGGGACCCGGGGGTGGGGGTGGGGGGCAGTGAGGAGCTCCATCTTGGACTTACCTCCTTAACTATGTTAGCAGGGCGCTGGATACCCGCCCAAGCTGGGGGCGATCCCGGCGCGGGGTCTCGGGCACAGGTGGGGACTGCGGAGGGTGCAGAGCGGGGTCCACGTCGAGGCTGCTCTTTGGAATCCCCGGGGGAGAGGCCCGCCTGGGCTGTGGTCTTTAAACCCTCCTGCGTTCTTCCAAAGCCATGGTTAGGGTCTCTGGACCAAGCACCAGAAGAGCAGGGCCCCGGTCTAAGCTAAAGGTGGATACGCTCGCTGGCCTGAGTCGCCTAACTTCCGTCCTCCTTGCCCCCAGACTTTTAAATTAGAGAAAGTGTCTAATTTAAAGGACATAAAATATTTTGTCCTGTAAATTTTGTTTAAATGTAAAAAATTTTAAAACCCTGAAGTGTAGCCATTTCCTGCCCAGAATTGCTAATTAAGAGAAACATGATGACACCCTGCTTTTTGTCATGCATCACGTACTTCACAGAATGTTTTTTGTCTTGTGTGATGCTACACTTTGGTGGGTAAGCTTTGAGAGAGCCCCATTGTGTGGATGAGGAGCCTAAGATTTGGAAAATGTACGTGAACTTGGCCACGTGAGTGGCCAAGACCTGAGTCTTGTGACAATACCCTTTCTGGTTTAGTGAAGGCCGTGCGTGGTGGTAGGTGCCCCTCCTGCCTCTTCCCCTCATGAAGACAAGTCTCTCTTCAAGTCACGTTGTCCTCTGTTTCAGGATGATGACCTGGAGGAGGGTGAAGTGAAGGACCCCAGTGACAGGAAGGTGAGGCCTCGCCCCACCTGCCGATTCTTCATGAAAGGTAATTGTCTGAGTGAGGGGCCTTTGCGCGGCCCGCTTGTGTGGCCTCGGCTTTTCCTGGGACTGCGGTGGTGGTTCAGCCCTGGGCCTGTGCAGGGCAGTCCTCAGGGCCGGCAGTGACGGTCTGTGGCGGCAGTGGCAGTGCATCGATGTCAGCTGTGGGCCTTTCCTGGTCGCTCTAATGCCTCTTTCGGAGGGGAGCCAGCCTGCTCGTTTCACCCTGGGATGCCAGGCCCACCTGCCTAGCACAGACCTGTATCTTCACTGTAGACAATATTAACTCTTTTTCTAAGTGGCCCTTCTTATAAGGCCAAATGCCCCAGCCACCAATTGTGACGTTTTCCCACCTCTGTAAGGGGAGTTGCCACTTTCTGCAAGATGTCTCAGAGGCATCTTTCATTTGGAATGGACTTCTGAATAGAGAGGGTCGGCCTCTGAAGGCAGCAAGGCCCCTCCCTCCTGAAAAGTGGACGGAGTGAGTCACATAGCTGTGACAGTGGCAGTGTGACAATGCTGATGAGCAGTGGGCACTCAAGCCCGGGAAGACGTGTCACAGCACCGTCTGGTGTGCGTCTGTGATTGAACGTTTCCCTTGCACGGCAGGAAGGTATTCTTCTCCTGCCCTGGGTTTTGCTCTGACCCTAGATGCCTCGCACAGTGACCGGCCCGCCCATGCAGCCTAACATTCACAAGAGCTTCCTGTACTTCTTTTCCAGATGTTGTGACACCATTGTCCACTCCTCCTTCACCAATATCAAATTCCATACCATTCAGAGGCCAGGTTAAAGGTACAAAATATACGATATTCATCTCTTTAGTACCTCACAGTCCCTCTGCTCCGGAGGCCAGACTTCTTTCTCCTGGATCCAGAATACTGCCGTGCAGCCAGGGGAAGGGGGAGACTCTGAGGGCAGAGAGCGGCCATGACAAGGCTCACGGGAGCTGCGTGCTGCCTGCACGGGGGGTGGGGGCATGGGGGCGGTGGAGCCCCGTCCTATGAGTGGCCTCGAACAAGCCTGTCCCTTGTCCCGAGGTGACCCAAGGATGAGGGTGCACAGGAACACTCGGGACCCCGGTCAGCGTGTGCTGGGGGCGTGTCCTCTTGGCCGTGCTAATTCCGTGCTGCTGGTTTCTGCCGAGTGGGGGAGTCCGGCTCGTCTGAGTTAGATGGCCACGCAACGGCTCCGTGTGCGTTGTGCCCGTGGAACGGGAGCGTAGCCGCCCTCGGGATGCACATACGTGTGCAGTACCTTGTAGAAGGTAAATTGTTACAGGTCTTCAAAGGCTTTGGTGTTTTAAGCGTCATTATTTCAGAAAATTTAAACTTAAGCCGAAGACTTCTTTTTCATAATGACGTCAGCCCATCTCTGGAATTTCTGCAGTAAAATGATGGAGACAAACACGCATGCATACACATGTATGTACTGCAGTCATTTCCAGTTAGCACTGTCCACAAACCGTGTGGTTCAGAAACCTGGCCATGGATCTAGACCAGCCGGAGGCCCCCGTGGCAGCAAGGGCAGGAGGCAGAATCATCCACTGTTGAGGCCACAGAGGCTCTGGTCCAGGTGCTTGGGTTCCCACTGCTGAAGTGCTTCCCAGAATTTAGCCCCAGAAGCACACCACCATGAAGCGAAGTTGGTGGTGGTACTGCAGGTCAGCGTCACCGGGAGGTACCTGGACAGGGTGCCCTCTCCAGGGACGTCGGGGGGGGGTCACGTCACAGTAGGAGGGGAGGTGCCTCCAGGTCACACCGAGCGCCCAGTTGGGGTTTCGGGGAGTGAGACCAGTGGGTCAGGCATTTCGCAGTGGAAAAATCTGAAGCTAGTGGTAAGTGGCCTTTTTTGCAGTTTAATTGGGCCTGTTCCGTAACTTGTTTCCGGAATGTATTTTTTTAATATTTAGTCACCTTTCCCCCATACTGTTTGTTTATTCTACAGAATAATGTGATAGAGTACAGAAGGAAATGGGTGTTCTGGAACATATCCTGCTTTTTCTTAGTTATGAGAAAGGTTTTGGATGTAAATGTTTTTGCTTACCTGCAGTTTGTAAGATTGGTGTTGAATTGAGATGAATGCATTTCAGTTCTCTCCAGTAGCAAGAGAGTCACTTTAAAAATGAAATGAAGTTTTTCACGTTTGGGGAGGATGTGGGGAAATGGAACCTCATATCCAGCTGGTGGGAACGTGAACCGGTGTGGCTGCCCTGGGCACAGCCTGCTCAGTGTGATGGACGGAGCTGCTCTGTGAGCCGGCCACTCCCCTCCTGGTTGTCTATCCAAGAGAAATGAAGGCGTAAGCCACGCGAAGACTCCTACTAGCAGTATAGACACAACAGCTATGTGACTATGTGGAAACACCCCCAGTGTCCATCAGCTCATGAACGGATAAACAAAATGTGGTCCATCCTGATGCTACAACACGGTTGAACCTTGAGTACACAGCCAAGTGAGAGAAGCCAGTCACGAAAGGCCCCATATTGTACAGTTGCACGTACAGGAACTGTCCAGAGTGGGCAGATCCATAGAGACTGAAAGTAGGTTAGTCATTGTCTAGGCCAGAGAGGGATGGGCAGCCATTGAGTCCAGGGTTTCCTTTTGGGGGATGGAATGTTCTAGAATTAGGGGGTGGCAGTGGTTGCACAACTTTGTGAATGTACTAAAACCCACTGAATTGTGCACTTTAAATGGGGGTATTTTATGGTATGTAAATTATATCTTTGAAGATGCTTTTTAAAAAATGTTTGTTAGCTCTATTTCTGTTGTTATTGTGATCTGCAGGTTTATTGTTAAATTGCCCAAATGGACACATTGATATTTGTGACCATTGACAACAAAATGTACTTCGGAATACAAACTGAAACGTTTTAAAACACCAATACTTTGTTTATGGTGTATTTTTACCTGTCTTATATTTAGGTTAAGTCATCAAGACATGAAGTTCTATCCACAAAGGCATAAATAGCATTTTCCTTAAACTGTCTTCTGCTTTGGGTCTCTGGTTACCTAGCTGTCAGTAGCACCCAGCCCGTTCTGTGGGCCAGGCCTCCTGTGTCCTCTCCTTCCCGCTCTCTTTTTCTCTCCCTCCCTCTTTCCCTTTTTAAAATTGTGGTAAAATACACAATATAAAATTTACCATCTTAGCCCTTTTAAAGTGTACATTTCATTGGCATTCAGTACATTCACGTTGTGGCCATCACCACCATCCGTCTTCAGAACCCCTTTCATCGTGTAAAACTGAAACTGTCTCCGTTAAACACTAGCTCCCCGGCCCTTGGCATCTGCCCTTCTCCTTTCTGTCTGTATGAATTTGACGGCGCCATGTGCCTAATAGAAGTACAGTCTCACAGGATTTGTGCATTTGTGACTGGCTTATTTCACTCAGCACAGTGTCCTCAGGGTTAATCCAGGCTGTAGCAGGTGTCAGGATTTACTTCCTTTTCAAGATTGAATAATATTCTACTGTGTGGATGAACCACAGTTTGCTTACCCATCATCCATCAGTGGACATTTGGGTTGCTTCCGTTTTTTAGCTATTATGAATAATGCTGCTGTGATCATGGGTGTGCAAACATCTCTTTGATGCCCTGCTTTCAAATCTTCTGAGTATATACTCGGAAGGGGGATGGCTGGGTCAGGTGGTCGTTGTGTTTTTAACATTTTGAAGAACCACCCTGCTATTGTCCACAGTGGCAGCGTCGCTTTGCATCCCACCACTGAGCCCAGGGTTCCGCTTCTCCTCGTCAGCGCTTGTTTTCCGATTTCGTGATAGTATCATTGTGGGTGTGAGGTGGGGCTCTGATTTACGTTTCACCACGATTAGTGCTGTGGGGCATCTTTTCATGTGCGTTTTGTTCATTTGTGTATCTTCTGAGAAATGTTTACTGCCCTTTTTTTGTTGTTAATGTATCCTTGGCTGCCTTGGGTCTTCGTTGCTGCGCGCGGGCTTTCTCTAGTTGTGGCGAGCGGGGGCTCCTCTTCGTTGCAGTGTGCAGCCTTCTCATTGCGGTGGCTCCTCTTGTTGCAGGACACGGGCTCTAGGCGCACGGGCTTCAATAGTTGTGGCTCGCGGGCTCAGTAGTTGTGGCTCGTGGGCTCCAGAGTGCAGACTCAGTAGTTGTGGCGCACGGGCTTAGTTGCCCTGTGGGATGTGGGATCTTCCCAGACCAGGGCTCGAACCCGTGTCCCCTGCATTGGCAGGCGGATTCTTAACCACTGCAGGGCCAGGGAAGTCCCTACTGCCCACTTTTTAATCCCTGCATCCTCCTGTGTTTAAAGCAGCAGGTCCCAAGGTGTGTTCTTGAGACCCAGGGGCGCCCTGAGGTCAGTGTTCTAATGACACTCACACTGCGGCAGGCGGCAGGTGTCGCCCACTGTATGTGCACCGAGAAATGGCATCCGGGGTAGAGCGGGAAGATTCATAGTTAAACTTTGTGTTGGGGTCCAGGTCTTTCTTTCTTTTTTTTTTTAAATAACTTTATCGAAGTATAATTTAAATGCCATGAAATTCGCCTGTTCTAAATGTCCAGTGATTTTTATTAATTTACCAAGTTGTGCACCCAGCACCACAGTCCAGATGTAGAATGTTTCCGTCCCCACCACAGCCCCTCAGTGTGTGTCTCCTCACTCTTCCATCTGACGAAACTACACGTGCTCACGGAGCTCCTCTGCTGACACTGAGGCATGAGGGTCGCCTCCAGGGAGGGCGTGCCAGGTGTGGCTGTGAGCCCAGAGGGCCAAGTCTCCTCCAGGACACCCAGGAGACCAAGACAGTGACTGTGCTAATGATAAGGTTCGGGCTCTCAAGTGAAAATCAGAATTTAATTATTTGATTTTTATATATTCTGCCTTCCTTTTAGGAAGTAATTTTTAAAAACCATGAAGCACTTTAAACTTCTTTATTTTATTTTGACAATCCCTATATTTGTTACTTATTCTGAGTTGTTGAGACTATCAAGAAATGGGACCAAGGAATATTTAGGTAAGACCACTGTGTCTTATTTAGAAATAAGAAAGTCTTTGTTTAAAAGCATTTTGTATGGAAACTAGAGAGAGATTGTAAAATTATCTCCGCTGTTGCGGTGGGACGCATTGCAAATGCAGTGACATGCGGCTTATAAATGCCATCTGGAGGCAACACACTGATGCCAGTCAGACCAGCAGTCAGAATTTTAAGGTCTGTAGTGTTTCTGGACCCACCGGCAGCCACACTCACACATGCTCCCCTTACACCACGAGCGAGATGGGCTCCTTGGGCTGCTGTGTGGTGTGTTTTCCTTTCCTGTCGTCTCTGTGTTCAGGTCCTTGGTTTCTGCTGAGACTCAGGTAGGCTTTCTCTGCATGTGTCTGTTTCACTGGTAGAGTTCGGGTTTGTTACTTCTGAGCTTGCAGGTCCCTTTTTTGTAGGTATATTTATTGTGTAGTGAAGAAAAGCAGGGCTCAACACAGAGCGTATCATACAACCAGGAAAAAAATGGGGATGGATATACTGATTGACTGATGAATCGATCCCCCACAAATGGATCACTGCCTTTGGTGCAGGGCCCTGGAGATGGGGAAACATCACTGAGTACCTTTCTGAGTACTTGGATGCCTTTGTTGACCTGCATTCCCGTGCCTCACCACGCCCCACACCACACTGCCACGCTGCATCCTTTTCTTGTTTTTTTGGTTTTTTGGCCGTGCCACAAGGCTTGCAGGATCTTAGTTCCCGGACCAGGGATTGAACCCGAGCCCCGGCAGTGAGAGCGCCGAGTCCTTAACCACTGGACCACCAGGGAACTCCCAGATCCTTTCTCCTTGTTCCCTTTGGGCTCATATCCCTGTCCACGCAGAGTCCTTACAGAATAGTAAGACTATTTAGTCATCCAGTCACAGTCGCGATCCACATAAATTTTGTGTTCGTGAAGTTTCATTTAGAAGCAGAAAACTATACAATTTCTAAACCAGTAGATCTATTTTTGCTTCAATTTCCTGGAGAAATTTTTTTCCAAACAAATTGCTTTTTAAAATTATGAAGGTAATATGTGCTGACAGAGTCAAAACAATAACAGTTTGGGGTGTACCCTTCCAGACTTTTTTCTACACAATTAAAAACTCACTTTCCAAAAGGCTGGTGGGATTACACTATTCTTGCTGCTCTTCCTCCCTGCGGGTGTGGGACGTCTGTCCTTGGCCGTGTGTAGACGGCCCACACTTCTTCCTGGAGTCGTCTCCTCCTTCTCTTTGGAGGCCAGGGGCCCAGACACATGCGGTGTGGACCTTAGCACTCTGGGAGCCGGGGCCCGGGGGCGGGCGTCTCGGGGACGATGCCCCAGCCCTTGCCTCTCACCCTCCTCTCTCAGCTCTACTCATCCACCTGCGCCTCCTCCCTCCCCTGCCAGCATGAGGAACGAAAGCTTTTTTTGTCAGTGGGCTCAGGGGTGATGTTTTTGTTTTGTTTTGTTTTGAAAATTTTTTAAATATAAGAAGAACAGAGAATCACAAATACTCATTTATCTGCTACCCACATATTTATTTTAGATTTTTAAAAATTATAGAGATGCTGTGGTTTATATTGTTAATACTTTTCTGTGCTTACAGTTTTCTACAATGAGCTTTTGTTACTTTTAACTACATAAGCAGTGTGGACTATGACATGAGTGTATAGGAGTCAAGCATTGAAGAAGTATATGACGTTTTGGAATTCTTTATTTAGAGATATGACTGCATAGTCTTTTTTCTTTGAAACTCTCTGAGTCTCTGGGATTTTGAACCCCCTGTAGTATATATGTCCCAGCCTCATACTTATATGTGATCTCTCCAACACTTTTAGAAATTAAAAAGTTAATTGGTTATTTTTGCATTCTCAGAGAAGCAATTTTTTTAAGTATACTTTATTTCATATTTAATTTGGAGCATTGTATTATTAAGTTGGTTTTAGTACAAGTTTAAATATTTATAATGTTTAAAAGGTAAACTTTAGTGTTTCTTTAAATATCAAATGATTATTTCTCTTTAATTTACATGGTACAAGAAAAAACGTATTTTGTTGACAGAAACATTCAAATGGAATATCATGGTTAGAAGTGAATATACATTAAAAGATGGCTTACAATTTAACTACATGCTAACCAATTGAAAATGTTTTTTAAAACCACTTAGATATTGTATGCCATATTTGTTTTTTAAGCCTATGTATGTATTACCTATTCAAAAAATTAAATTTTAAAAAAGTGATTCACTCACTAATTAATTTTAAAATGTAGACTTCTTGTCTCCTGTGCTGAAAAGTCAAGTGGTTTTCTTGAATAATCTTGGTGTTCTGTTGCTGAATAATGCTAAAAGTTGACCTTCTTAATTCTTTGTTGTAAAGTATAAACACCCAATTTATCATTGCTGTCTATGTGTTTTCTCTCTAACGCATTTTTTTAAGTACCAGAAATAGCCTGAAGTGGTTTGGTAGGAGAAACGCAAATGTACAGAGCTGGTAAAGACCACCCTGGCGTGAACGTGCAAAATTCTGATCATTTTTGTGCTTCTGGTTGATTTCTGTTTCAGTACGGGCAGTCTTTTGAGTCAGAATAACCACCCTGTCGGTGCACATACAGGCTCCCCAGGGCGCGTGTGTCCTGAGCAGCAAACCCTAAGGCAGGGCCGTCCCGGTGATCGGGGCGCTCTCGGGCTTTTCTGTTTCAGGGGAAATGAAGTGTTCCTATGGTGACTGTGGGACAGGGGCCCTGCGGGAGCCCTTTAGAAGGTGCCGCGCGCAGGACAGTCCCAGACCTTCCAGGCCTGCCTGCTGTGGCCTCCTGGGGTGGCCAGGACCGTGCTCGGCCCGCTGCCTGGCTGCCTGGCCCGGCACTGGGGGAGCAGGGGGAAGCTGACCTGTGCGCTTGGACCGGGTGCCCCTTCTGACCTGGCTTTTATTTCCATAGGGAACTGTACCTGGGGCATGAACTGCAGGTTTATACACCCTGGAGTCAACGACAAGGGCAACTACTCCCTCATCACCAAAGCTGAACCTTTCCCGCCCAACGGTGCCCCGCCTCTCGGACCTCACCCTCTGATGCCTGCCAACCCGTGGGTGCGTGAACACCTCTTTCATTGCTAGCAAATCACACCTAAGCTCTGTTTGTGACTCTCAGACTCAAAGCATGCTAATACACCTTGTATGGCAGGCGTTTCCGCCTTCTAGCTGCTCTGGTGTCTCCAGGTAGAGGCCCCCCAGGCTCAGGGCAGCTGGGTTGGGCGGAGGGAGGCTTGGAGAAGAGAGCAGGCAGTAGCCGGCTGGTGTTCTGCTTGGTGTTTTTGCCCCCACCCGTTTCTGTGTAGATTTTAAGGTTTGCTTGCTCTCTTAGCTGTTCCCTCTCGTTGTGTAACAGGGTGGGCCAGGAGCGGATGAAATTCTGCCTCCACCCCCTCCAGAGCCCCCTACAGAGAGCGCTTGGGAACGAGGACTCCGGCATGCAAAGGAGGTAACGGAATCAGCAGAAAACCCGGGAAGAAAACTAGTGGCGGTCCTTGCACACAACTAGCATTTCTGTCTCTCCGAGGCCTGCTAGGGCATGACAGAGCCCAGGCAGCCAGGGAGGCCCCACCAGGAACACGGCCCACGGTCTTCCTGGGGCTTGCAGTGCATCGAGCCGTGCCTGAGCCAGGGCTGCAGCCCCTGGCCCCTTGGAGGCACTCCCCAGAGAGTTAGTGCTCCCGCTCCCCCTGCGGCCTCTGCGTCTGGAGAAGCCATCCTGTCCCTGGAGGGGTGGTGCTACGCCGGCCTCCCCTCTCCCCCCCACACTCTAGGCCGCAGCCGGCCCTGGTGCCCGGGCTTGCCCTTCTTGGCTCTGGGGCTGCCTTCCCTTCAGGGAGATGGCAGACTGAAGCAAAGCTGTTCCTGCCCTCGGCACACGCTCCCCGCCCCCAGCCCTGACCCGCTCCCGGTGCCTCTCCTGTCCGGAGCACACCTACCTGCCTCCCCACTGAGGGCACGTCTAGAGCCCCCTGGTTCAGTGCCAGCACTGGGAACAGGGAGTCACCACTCCGTCACCTCTTCCCAGACCTGGGTGAGCTCCTGAGTGCAGGGTTCACTGTGTCTGCAGGGACGGGGCACTCCCGTTCCCCAGAAGGGTGTGCGAGGTCCCGTGTCCACCCCCAGCGCGGAGCTTAGGCATGTCCCCAGTGAGTGCTCGGTCGTGCCCTCCTGCCACTGCAGCCCAGGCTTCTGGGGTCGGTCGGGACAGAATCCCTTTTGTTTTCCTAACAGTAACTGGTGTTGGCTTCTCTCTTCTTAAAATGGTAGGTTTTAAAAAAAGCAACCATTCGGAAAGAGCAAGAGCCTGACTTTGAAGAGAAAAGGTTTACGGTGACCATTGGTGAAGATGAACGGGAGTTTGACAAAGAAAACGAAGTTTTCCGAGATTGGAACTATCGGATCACGAGAGATGTCAGAGACACAGCGTAAGGAACGGTTCTGCCTCTTCCTTCCCCGTTGAGAGAGAATTCGGTGTCCCCAGCTGCGTGGGGCTTGGACTCTGGAGAGCAGCAGCGCCGAGGTTACCCGGGGCGCGTCGGGGCCTGTCCACCGCCAGCCTGAGGATGGCCTCCCCAGGAGCGTTTCAGGCAGTTTGCTGCTGACTTGCCTTGTTGTTTTGCTTCTGGGGAGGACACGTTTTAGCTCCGTGCCTGGGCCTTGTGACTTCAGGGGGCCTCATGCCCGTGTGCGTTCCTACGAGAGCTCAGAGAGGTTTTACAGCTGCTCCTAAAGCCCCTGGGGCCCCATGAGTGTCCTCCCCACTTTCCCCCAAGTTCCCAGGAACCAGGAAAAGCTGTGAAATTTGTCACTAAAATCCAGGTGTATGGCAGGTTTCTTCATTGTTTCCTCCAGACATTTTATCACTGGGCTTTTAAAACAAATGCAGAAGTACATGGGGTTGAAACACCTGTCACCTCTTGAGGAGCTGTGTAGCGTCCCAAGTACAGCCCTCGGCTCCCAGCACGTTGGCTCCAGGGCAGGTGCCGCTTCGTTGCGCTCACCTCTCAGGACCGAGCGGGCCAGGCCTCTCCTGAGCAGGCCGGCTCCAGCATCGTCTTATGTCACAGTGACACCGTGCATGGAGATTTGCTGCTACAAAGCACAACCCCTGATTTCTGACCGAAACGACAGGCAGAGGCTGAGAAAAAGGCTGTAGGGTTGGCTCTGTGTTTCCAAGATCACCAGTGCTTGCCTGAGCAGTGTGAGGGTTGGAGCGTTAGGAAGGCGTCTGGCTGTTGGGAATGAGAAACAGCTGTGTCACTTGGTAGAGCAGCCCAGGTCACCCCGCCAGCACCCCGCAAGTGCTGGGGGAGAGATTTCCTAGAAAGCAGCCAGTGCAGGCCACACAGACGCAGCGCGGCCTGGCCGGGGCCTCAGCCCTCTGCAAGCTCTGGGCATCTCTGTTTCCCCCGCCAGTTTACCCAACCGGAAGGGTCAGTCTGGAGCCAAGAAGTCCCTGAAACAGCCTCCAGGGCCATCTGCTGCCGGGTGTACACTTCCCTTCCCTGCACCCCACCCAGGGTTTGAGTCAGGAACCCGTGCAGGTCCTCTGGGTCTGTGTGTGTGGGAGCTGGGGCCTCCTCTTGCTTCTTCCCAGGGCTTAGTCAGCTGTCCTGTCCTTGTGATTAAAGGCCCACCTTTATCACCCGCACAGGGGTCTGATCCCAGACCTCCTGTTTTATTCATCGGGTCTGTTTCTTCACGGGCCAGGCCGTCTGTGATGTTGTGAGGTCGCGGAGGGTGTGTTTTTTTTTTCTGTTTTTCCTTTTCTATTATTTGGCCGCACCGTGCAGCATGCAGGATCTTAGTTCCCCGACCAGGGATCGAACCCGTGCCCCCTACAGTGGAAGCGCGGCGTCTAACAACTGTTCTGCCAGAGAAGTCCCTCGGAGGGTGTATCTTGTTTTTCCCATGGTTTCTTGGCTGGTCTCACGTGTTTTGGTGTCCATGTGAACCTGAGGATCAGTTGTCTAGCTGCATAAAGAAATCTCATCAGCATTTTTACAGGGATTGCCCTAAATTTGTAAATTAACAAAGGGCTTTGTAAACTAACTGGCTTCTTGGTGATGTTCAGTTGTCCTTTCCAAAGACAAAGGGCGTGGTCTCATTTATTCACACGTGCTTTTGTGTCTTTCAAGAGTGCTAAAGTTTTCTGCAAAGAGCTTCTGCACGTTTCTGATTAAATGAATTTTGTTCCTAAATAAGTTTCCTTCTTTTTTGCTAGGGTAAGAGGGGTTTTCTGTACCCTCTGTCTCCTGACTGGTTATTACCTGTGTACACAAGGTTGTTGGTTTCTGTATGTTAAGTTCTCTGCATCTGCCTTACTGGGCTCCTCTTGCCACTTGAATTGGCTTCCCCATCGTGTCTTGGCTTTTCGTGTGCAGCATCATTTGATGTGCAGATTGAGGTGGTTCTGGGGTCTCCTGTAGTCTGACCACTGCGGTGCCTGCACCACACGGGTGGGCTGCCTGAGAGGCACTGGGCTTCCTCAGCCCGTCCGGATCTTAACGGGAATGCCTCCCGATAAGTAAGGTGCTGGCTTTAGTTCTAAAGTCTATAAAAACATGTTATCACGTTAAGAAAGGATCACTTCCTATTTTCATTGAGAAAGGGGTATTGGATTTTTGTCACAAACACCTACATCTGTAGGTATAATCCTGTGACTTTTCTCTGTAGGTTTGTGATTTTCTTTAGTATATTCATTTTCTAATATTGACTCAGCCTTGCAATAATGGTGTGTTATATTTTTTAATGTGGTGTCTGAATCTTTGCAAATATTTTATGTGATGTTTTTGCATTAATATTCCTAAGCAATAAGCTTGACTTTTACTTGCTCTTTTTCCAGACTTGAGCCTTACGCAGACCCTTATTACGACTATGAGATAGAGCGGTTCTGGCGTGGCGGGCAGTACGAGAATTTCCGGGTGCAGTACACAGAAGCGGAGCCGTACCACAACTACCGGGTATGTGGGGCTTACGTGTGTAGGTCAGAACTTCACTGATAGACCCATTAAAATCATCCCTTTTTTATTTATAGGACTTTATATGAGCTTAATTGTGTGGGCGTGGTGTACTTATTTCAAGCCCTGGTTGGCTGTTCGTGGAGAACTAATTCGGGTCCATGGACTAACTTTGTGGTGATTTGAACAGATCCTTCCTTGGGTTAGTCTGTGCTCTTGCTCTGTTTCTCACTGGAGCTGCTGGTTGGGTGACTGATGCCAGCGGCAAAGGGTGTGTCCCACCCTCTTGAGCACATCACCCTTTCAGGCTCCTTAAGACCACCCTTTACGGGTCGTGCCGCCTCATGCGCTGGCTGCCTGGGCCACTTCCAGCCACTGCTGTTGGTGCTTCTCTGAGATGTAGTAGATTTGTGAATATATACGCTTCAGTCTCTGAGTCCCTGACTCTATGCTTTTGGCGTGAAGCTGCCACTTGGAAGAGACGTTAAAAGCAGGTTAGCAGGGCTTCCCTGGTGGCACGGTGGTTAAGAATCCGCCTGCCAATGCAGGGGACACGGGTTTGAGCCCTGGTCCGGGAAGGTCCCATATGCCGCGGAGCAGCTAAGCCCGTGCGCCACAACTACTGAGCCTGCGCTCTAGAGCCTGTGCTCCGCAACAAGAGAAGCTACCGCAATGAGAAGCCCGCGCACCACAATGAAGAGTAGCCCCCATTCGCCGCAACTAGAGAAAGCCCGCGCACAGCAACAAAGACCCAGTGCAGCCAAAAATAAATAAATTTATTAAAAAAAAAAAAAAAAGCAGGTTAGCAGTTTTTGTGCCACGACTTAAGTCACATTCGTGAGTTTTTTGGAGCAAAGGGAGCTGACTGTCCAGGAACCCGTCAGATGGCGAGCTTGTGGTGAGAAGGGACCCCTGGTTGACCACGCTGTGCCCTCTCCCCGGCAGGCAAAGCAGACTCCTCGCTGGGGCCGGCCTGCAGTTCCAGGTGCCTCTTGACAGCCGGGGCAGCCTCGAAGGGAGCAGGGCCTGCTGGGGTCCCTGCCACCATGTACCCCTGTGCCCCAGGGCCAGGCTGCCTGTGCAGAGCTCAGTCATCTCCATCCCTCGACAAGAGCTAAGGCCAGAGAGGTCTGCCCAGCTCACAGCGGCCTGGGTGCTGATGTTGGAAGGGCAGGCTCTGCAGGGCACCCCCCGCCATGTGGCCTCAAGTCCGTTTCTAGCGCTGAAACAAGACCCCCACCCCGGCGGTTCTGCCTCCTCCTCCTGCTCTCGTGTGTCCTCCCCGCGCCTCCCCTTCCGAGTGGCTAATCGCGGCATGTGCGTGTGTTTGGCTTTTCCACGAAGGAAAGGGAGCGGGAACGAGAGCGAGAGAACAGACAGCGGGAGCGGGAGCGCGAACGGGAGCGGGATCGGGAGCGGGAGCGGCGGCAGCGGGAGCGCGAGCGGGAGCGGGAGCGCGAGCGGGACAAGGAGCGGCAGCGGCGGAAGGAGGAGTGGGAGCGCGAGCGCGCCAAGCGGGACGAGAAGGACAGACAGCACCGCGAGCGCGACAAGGAGCGCGAGAAGGAGAAGGAGAAGCCCAAGGCCCGCTCCCCGCAGCCACCAAGGTGAGGCGCGCCCCTTTGCTGTCCCCGGGCCTGGAGGCAGGGGCGGGGGCTGCGGGGCGGGGGGCGGCCACTGTGTGGCGCTCCAGGAGCTGGGATGCCGGAGCTGGAGGCCCGGGTGGAGGGCTGGTCCTCCCCACTGGCTCCGCCCGGCAGGAGGCCCTGGGCCCAGGGCCTGAGAAGGGGGCCCGGCTCTGGGGCTTCGGGCAGCCTTTTGGCAACAAAAGCGCAAACACGTATTTGAGTACCAGACCAGGACACGTGGTCCTCACCAGAAGATCAGAGCACTGGCTGAAGTGTGTACGTCCTGTGTGTCTTACAACTTTGTTGAGATGTAAGTCACATATCATGCAGTGCACCCATTCAAAGTGTCTAGTTTCAGTGGGTTATACCAGAGTCACAGAGTCATGGTACCGTCACCACAGTCTTAGGACACTTTTTTTGTGTGTGTGTGTGTGTGTGCGTGTGTGTGGTACGCAGGCCTCTCACTGCCGTGGCCTCCCCCGTTGTGGAGCACAGGCTCCGGACGCACAGGCTCAGCAGCCATGGCTCACGGGCCCAGCCGCTCCGCGGCATGTGGGATCTTCCCGGACCGGGGCACGAACCTGTGTCCCCTGCATCGGCAGGTGGACTCTCAACCACTGCACCACCAGGGAAGCCCCTTAGGACACTTTTGTCCCCCAGAAGGAAATTAGCTGTCATTCCTCATTTTCCAGCCCCTGGCAGCCGCTCATCCACTTCTGTCTCTGTGGGTTGTTTCATATAAATGGGGACATACAATGTGTGGCGTTTTGTGATTGGCTCCTTTCACTTAGCATGATGTTTTCCAGGGTCGGCCGCTTTGGGGCGTTTATCAGTACCTTGTTCCTCGTCATAGCCGAATACAGTCCCGTTATGTGGATGGACCACATTTTGTCTATCCATTCGTCCGTCGATGGACACTTGGACTGTCCCGACGTTTTGGCGACGGGGAATGTGGACATTTATGTACAGGTCTTTGTGTGGACATAGTATTCATTCCTCTTAGATATCTATATATCTAGGAGTAGAATTCCTGGGTCACGTGCTAAATATGCCTAACCTTTTGAGGAGCTGTTAAATTTCCACAGCAGCTGCACTATTTCACATTCCCACCAGATATATGTGAGGGTTTGGATTTCTTCCTCACCCTTGTCAACACTTACTATTACCCATTTTTTAGGTCCTAGCCATCCTGGAGGTTGTGGAACAGTATCTCATTGTGGTTTGATTTGCATTTCCCTAATGACTAACAACGTGGAGTATCTTTTCATGTGCTTGTTGCCTGTTTGTGTATCTTCTTTGGAGAAATGTCTATTTAGATACTTTGCCTGGTTTTTAATTTGAGTTGTAAGAGTTCTTTATATTTTCTAGGGACAAGTCCTTTATCAGATATCTACTTTACAGCTATATTCTCCCATTCTGTAGGTTGTCATTTCACTTTCTTGATGATGTCCCTTTTCTTCTTCTTCTTTTTTTTCTTTTTTAAAGGAAGGCCTCTTATTTTTTCCAGCTTTATTGAGATACAGCTGACATATAACATTGTGTGAGTTACAGGTGTGTGATGTGGTGATTTGATATACTTACACATTGCAGGACAATTCCCACAATACGGCTTGTTATCACCAGCCTCACATAATTGCCTTTTCTTTGTCAAATATTAATTGACCGGGTATGCAGGGGTTTGTTTCTGGGCTCTGTATTCCAGTCATTGGTCTATGTATCTGTTTTTATGCCAATACCGTACTGGTTTGATTACTATGGCTTTATAGTACAGCTTAAAATCAGGAAGTGCGGTGCCTCCAGCTTTGTTCTTCTTTCTCAGGATTGCTTTGGCTATTTGGGGTCTTTTGTGGTTCCATACATATTTTTTTTTTTAATGGACTGACACCAAGCATTGTAAACGGATGACCACAACAAAAGCAACAATGACTGCAATTACCAAACACGAAACACACTCACACTCTGTCATAATATTGACATTCAGTCCAGCAATCCTCCACTGGAACGGCTCCTTTACTTTGCAGTGAAAATTGATTTGTATATGTTTTGCCTCTGAGTCCTTGTGGGATTTTTTTTTATTATTATTCAAACAGAAAGTCACAAAAATTATAATCATCATCAGCAGTTCAGTCAGTCCCATGTAATTAATTTTTTTTCATCTTGATCTTTTGTTAGCACTTTTATGAGTTCATCAGTTTTCCATTAGAGTTCTGAAAATGCTTATTCATTCAGTTCAGCAGTATAGTCAGTTACCAGAAACCTGTACTTGTCAGAGTCTTTTCCATGAATTCCTCGAAGATGAACCCTTTTATAGGAACATATTTGCAAAAGCGTCAGAGTACACCCAGAACTGTCTGTAAGTGACAAAAGACTTAAAAATGACCACGGTTAAAGATTTGATGAAAGTTCATAATAATGCAATTGACAAGGAAATTTAGTTATTTCTGAGATATACATTTTAAAGTAATAACTCGAATAACTAAATCCTAAATTTTAGGATTGTTTTTTCTATTTCTATGAAAAATGCCTTTGGAATTTTGGTAACGTTTGCATTGAATCTGTAGATTGGTTTGGGTGTTACAAACATTTTAACAGTATTAATTCTTCCAATCCATGAGTGTGGAACATCTTTCAGTATTTTGTGTCTTCTTCAGTTTCTTTCATCAGTGTTACAATTTTCAGTGTACAGATCTTTCACCACATTCATTAGATTTATTCCTAGGTATTTTATTATTTTCGATTATCAATAGGATTATTTCTCTTTCAGATAGTTTGTTGTTTAGTGTATAAAAACACAACTGATTTTTGTATGTTGATTTTGTATCCTGCAGTTGTACTGAATACGTTTATTAGTTCTAACAGTTTTTTGGTGGATGAAACAAGGCTCTCATCCCTCATTCTTGTCCTTTCGTTTGGACAAACTTCCGTCCTGTGTGCAGTTCTGTTTCTGAAAGTAAATGTCAGGACTGTAATCTTTCATTTTCGTTTGTGGTCAGTGTCAGATCTGACTGTTTCCATCCTCTAGATTACAATGAGCTGACCTCCTTGAATTTCCTGTATTTTTTCCTAACACTGGGCAGAGTGAGGTTTTACAGAACACTCAGAGTGGATCATAGTTTAGACGCATTGAGAGAGTTCTTTCTTTCTTTTCATTAATTAATTTAGTTTTGGCTGCGTTGGGTCTTCGTTGCTGCACACGAGCTTTCTCTAGTTGCGGTGTGCGGGAGCTACTCTTTGTTGCCGTGCGCGGGCTTCTCATTGCGGTGGCTTCTCTTGTTGCAGAGCACAGGATCTAGGCACACGGGCTTCAGTAGTTGTGGCACCTAGGCTTCAGTAGTTGTGGCTCGCGGGCCCTAGAGCGCAGGCTCAGTAGTTGTGGTGCACGGGCTTAGTTGCTCCGTGGCATGTGGGATCTTCCCAGACCAGGGCTCGAACCCATGTCCCTGGCATTGGCAGGCGGATTCTTAACCACTGCACCACCAGGGAAACCCAGAGAGAGTTCTTTCTTTAAAAGGCTACTTTGATGAATCTTTTTACGTTACAGTAATCGCTCTTTAAGTTATCTGAAATTTATATATCCATCTGAGTGTTTGAAGAGCTTCATTTTGATCTTTCTGTTGTTGGTCCCTTTGAAGCCCCTCTTTGGTAGAAGCCCTTTGCCCTTCAGTTCGCACCCGCCAGCTGTTCCACCTCCGCCCCGGTCTTTGCTCTGCCATTGCCCCCGACTCCAGGGCTTCACTCCCTGCTCAGAGGGGTTGCCCCACTCATTCCTGTCTTCTCACCCTGCTTTATTGTCCTCACAGCTCTTATCACCCCCTGACCTCATATTACTCGCTTATTTATCTGTTGTCATCTGTGGCCCTCGTAGAATGGAACCCCCAGAGGGCACTGCAGTCTCCGGGCCTGGCACAGAGGGGGCGCTCATGAGCACTTGACAGATGCCGTCGTGAGTTTTGGGTTAATGTGACACAAGAGAGCGTTCTGCTTTCCAGGTTCAAAAGGTGGCTCTGTTTTCACGCGTACCCAGATGCCTGGTCTTGGAAGCAGGGACCCAAGGAAGAAGGGCAGGTGATAGCTCGGGCGTCACTGCGTGTAACTCTGTGGACTCCTGAATCACGGTAGCAGGTCCACTCTTGTGGTTTCACGGTTTCTGAGCATATTTCCTCCGGCTACAGGCCGCCTTCCCCAGCCCTACTAGGATGTCCTGCTTGTTTCCAAGGAGCAAGCTGACTCTTCCCGGGTAGATGTCTGTATTTCCAGCTCAGGGGCGTCTCTACACGGGTGTAGCGTTGGGGACCCTGGGGAAGGGCAGGCCAGCTGTGTCTGTGTGTGACCACAGATCCACCCCACTTACGAGGGGTCACGTCTCGATGGACCCGTTGTACATTGAAAATGCATCTAACCTGCCAGGCGTTGTAAAGTGTGGAATAGCTCATGTAATTTATTGAGCACTGTACTGAAGGTGAAGCAGAATGGCTGTCTAGGTCCAGAAGGGTTGTTTGGTGTAGTGGTTGTCTGCCCTTGTGGTCACATGGCTGATGGAGACTCTGTGGCTGGTTGCCCGGGAAGAGATCCAAATGCAAAATGCAAAGGACAGCTCCTACCGAAGGCATGGCACTGTCGCACCATTGAAAGTCAAAGAATTGTAGTCGAGCCGTCGGAAGTCAGGGGCCATCTGTAGCTCATGGGACAGACGCCTGTGTTCACACTCCAGGGCTGCCTGGCCTCTCCACAGGGAAGTACAAGCAGATCCAAAAGGAGGGTTTTTTTTTAAAGGCAGTAGCATGTCTTGGCCTGGCCCCCCAGCAGCAGAACACGGTGAGAACAGCCTCCAGATCTGATGTTTACTACACAACCACAGGGCCTCCCATGAGGAAGGGCTCAGTGAGAAAGTGGCTCAACTATCGGGTCAGGGTTCAGGAAACTTCGTGAATTCTTCCTAAAATCAGATGCAGCTTTTCTCATGGGCCGATCTGCTCTGCTGCCGGCCTCTGACCTGGTTTGCTTCCTTCTGTTGGGCTCAGTTCTGCTCCCATGGGTCTCCACCCCCAGCACCTACTACCCTCGCGGTGGGTGTGGGGGGCGCTCCATCACTCGGGTTAGGCTGGCTCACTGGTCTCTGGAGTCTTGAATTCCATCTTTGATCACCCTGGCTGGGGCCCCGCCAGCCCTGCAACCAGTCTGGAGGGTGGGGTTTCACCAGAGAAGAATTTCCAACATGGCCTCCTGTTTCCTTTCCCTTGATCAGCCAGAGCTGGAGTGACCACTTCTTTAGGAGGTGGCCAAATTCCCTGCCGTGATCCCTTTATATGACTTCCCTTTTATAGAAGAGCTTGTTTATTTAGCCTTCGACAGGTTGGGAATTTTTCTTTTTCATAATACATTTATTTATTTATTTTTGGCTGCATTGGGTCTTCGTTGCTGCGCACAGGCTTTCT
Organism: Mesoplodon mirus; assembly: GCF_964341445.2. Lineage (NCBI taxonomy): Eukaryota > Metazoa > Chordata > Mammalia > Artiodactyla > Ziphiidae > Mesoplodon > Mesoplodon mirus. The sequence goes on along the minus strand of NC_138995.1, from coordinate 1,241,321 downwards.
CTAGTTGCGGCGAGCAGGGACTACTCTTCGTTGCGGTGCGCGGGCTTCTCATTGCAGTGTCTTCTCTCGTTGTAGCGCATGGGCTCTAGGAGCGTGGGCTTCGGTAGTTGTGGCACGTGGGCTCAGTAGTTGTGGCTCGCAGGCTCTAGAGCACAGGCTCAGTAGTTGTGGCGTACGGGCTTAGTTGCTCTGCAGCACGTGGGATCTTCCCGGACCAGGGATCGAACCCGGTCCCCTGCATTGGCAGGTGGATTCTCAGCCACTGCACCATCAGGGAAGCCCCGGGAATTTTTCATCAACAGCTGAATAGAAAGAACTTTTCTCACCTGAGACAAGAGACTAACAAAGCTTCATCCAGAAAGACCACTTGGGAAGCTCTTGTCTCCAGCCTCTGTGTGAGGGGCTCTGGACAGTGGGGCATAGTCTGTGCCGGGATCTCACTTGTGGTTCCTGTGGATGTACGTGGGGGGAGATGATGACAGAGTGAGCGTGGTGCTGGGTCTTCCATTTCATCTGCAACAGCACGAGCTCCCGAAACCCACCTTGCGGCCAGGAGGGGGAGGGAGGCGGGTGCACAGCGGGGTGGGCACTGCCTCTGCCCGGCGCCGGCAGGACCCGGGGCTCCCTTCTTACACTACCTCTGACCCCTGCGCCTCACCTGCCCGAGCTGTCGCCCTGAGACAGGTGGTTGGTGAGCTGCCTACTTCCTTTTGGCTCTTCTCCAGACCCCCGGGCCGGACGCCGTGTCGCTGTGTTTGGAGATGGCACCACTGTTTTTGTCCAGGTTTGCCTTTGTAATTAGGCCTCTGGAGACATTTTGCCCACTCTGTAGCTGGGCTATTTCTAGACCAGAGCAGAGCCTTTCAGCCAGCTCTGTGGAGCTCATCTCTGTGATGGGGAAGTCCCTTCTGTGCAGTGCCCTCCTGATCTTTACAGCCAGGCCAGGGGGTGTGCTCTGCCGGGTGGGGCGCCGGCGGTAATTAGGATGTTCTCGGCACAGGCAGAGGAGTTTCATTCCAGACAGAAACAGTAACCAGGACCTTCCTGCGGGGATTGCCCAGACTGCCTGTTAGCTTTAAAGCTGTTTACTGAATGTTTGGGTGTAGTGTGAGGTTTGGTGCCTCTTGGTTGCAATGGCCCGCTTCTCATTTCCTAGGAAACCAGTAGTCCTCGTGAGGGAGCGCTGTCCCCGCTTCCTCACACTCTCTGGAGCCTGTCAGTCTGTCACTTCAAAAGCAGGGAGGTGCCCTGCCCAAGCGTGCCCACCTGGGGGTCTGGGGTCAGGCGAGGAGCCACTGTTCTCGAAGGCCCTGGGGGCGGGGAGGTTACTGTGCGTGTGCGGTTGACCAAGCAGCGGCTGGACCCCTGCCCGTGCGTCTCTGTTCGGCTCACGTTGGCCCCTGGGCTGAGGCTGCCTGGCCTTTTGCTGCCCTGGAGACAAGGGTTATGGTCGCTGAGGTCTGCTGTGACTGGTCCGTGGGACTCTGTTGTCTTTGCCAAAAAGTGCATGTTCGGTTTCCCTCTGCTCTGGGTGCTTTTTCCCTCCCTGTGTCCCTGAGTGCTGCGCCTCCTCCGGCCTCAGCTCCTGCCACCGTGGCTCCACCTTCAGCACCATCCGTCTTATATGTGGAATTCATAGGTTTCATGAATTTGGACACCACAAGTTGTGATCTGTGTAGACCCCCATGGTGGTGTCGCCTACCTTTGCTAACCTTGAGGGTGTCAGACGCTCGCACTGCACACCTTCCGCGCTGTCCCTGGGCCACGGGCACCTCCCACTCCACTCTGTCTCGGTCCTCGCGCTTAAGGAGTTAGATCCCCAGCACTGACCTTTCTGTTAGCAAGAAAGACGCTCCCTGAGAGCTCTGGAAACCTTTCTTTATCTTTCTCATCTCATTCCAATCTATCCTGGTCATGGCTTACCTGCTGACTTGCTCTGAGAAAGTCACTGTGCCCGGGGTGTTTTCGAGGAAAGGTGTACCTGTGTTTCAACTTGCCTAACGCACTGAGTTACAGAGGCTGCCCGACTGAGAAGATGGAAAGCCTCGTGGTCTCTCACGTGTTCTGACCTAACTACACACGTGTGGGTTGCTGGGAACTGGGTAATGCAGGTGAATATGAAAGCAGTCAGGCCGTGGCTGCGCTTCACAGTGGGAACGGCGTGGGGCCTGGGGTCAGCACAGAACGGAAGGCACTTTGGGAGTGGGCTTGGGAATGACAGGGCCTCACCTTGGAAACAAAGTTTTCACGACCCCGCCCAGAAATTGAAGTCCAACCTCGCGTTGGAGTTGAAATATGTTTTCAGAATCTGAGGATTAAAGCAACAGGTCTGTGGTCCCAGGTGCCACTCACTGGGCACTGCCCTCACCTTCCCAGGCCCCCTGGGGAAAGTGAGTAGGAGTGAGGGGGTGGGACCTGTTCCACCCCTGCTCATCTGCGTGCGGGACCCTGGGTGCCGCCAGCCTGGCGGAGGCTGGAGGAGGGCTGCTCATAGCCGGGCAGGTCGTGCAGGCTGATGGCCATCCTGGCCGGGGCCCTGGGAGCCGGCTCCACATCCACCGGGCCCCGGGGTGACCTCGTCCAGTGCTTGGGAGGCCAGCAGTTTCGAGGGGAAGGGCTGAGAGAAGGCCCTTGGGAGGCGTGAGCGAGTCCAGTCGGGAAAAAGCCACCTGGCTGCTGCCCATTCCCTCTCCCTGTGTCTCTCCCGCTCTTTAACCCTTCCATCTTAGAAGAGAACCTTCCTCCTTTTTATCTTTTCTTATCTTTGACCCAAAACTGGGCTTGCTGCTCAGGCTGGAGTCTGCAGACACCCTCGCTGTGGCCTGCCATGCCTCTGACCTCCGCCCTGGCATCGCAAGGGGCCTTGGGGGCCCTTTCTCCTCAGAGTCCCTCTCTTGTGGCCTTGAACAAAGGATCAGGTGCCTGGAAGATAAGATTGTTGTGTGGCCATGCTGTCTAGAGGGTGTTTCCCCCTCTCTGTTCAGAAGGGTTTGTGCAAATTCCAGATCCGTTCGATGCCAGCATGGCTGGCAGTCGTCCCCCTCCCAGCTGTCCCCACTCCCTCGGGTTTCCTCCCGTGCACCCCCAGCTTCCCGTCGTGGAGCGGCCCGTGTGCCGACCTTCGGTGGCTGGCCCGTGGGGAGAGCCTGGCACGCCTGCTCTTACTGCAGTCCAGTATAGTTGCTTGTCTGGCTGCCAGGCTTTCCAGGTCTCTTTCGGCTCTCCTCTGGGGTGTTGTCAGAAAGCAGAGGGACAGGCTGCGTGTCAGGGGTACTGACCTAGGCCCCATCCTCCGTCACGGCTGCCCCGAAGCCTGAGTTGGGAGCAGACCCGCTCTGCCCCTTCCCCGCCGTTCTGCAGTCGTACAGGAACAGTTTCCCCAAACGGGATTGTGAATGAACTCTGTTGACACCCCGTACTGACACGGCTGCATCGTGAATCACGCCCTTGGGATCCGTCTGTGTTTCCCTGAGTTAGAAGAGCCATGGGTTGACAGAGCTGGGACATTCTGATGACTTATGAAAAACCTAGTGACCAAGGTGTTCCATTTCCTGTCGCATTTTTAGAATGAGAACAACACAGGAAGTGTAAAGGTGAAAGCAGCTTGGGATGGCCCGGGCCAGGCCAGGGTCATCAGGCGGGTTTCACTCCCTTCCTGGACACTTCCAGGAGGACTCACTGAGGAGCTGATGGGGCAGTGGCCCTCAGCATTTGCGGCTGAGATTACAGGGCTTTTATGCCTCAGTTTAGTGTGCCCTTGGGGCGATTTTAAATGTTGGGTGGTGTTCCTGGTGTGGGACTCTTAGCAAATAGTAGGCATGGAACTTGCTCGTTGGTGGATTGATTGAAAAGTCCTGAAAATATCAACAGGTGTTGGTTGTTGTACGTTATGATGTAATGTAAGTAGACGCTGGTGATAGAAAATGTATGTAATTCCAAAAATCTAGTCCCAAAAGGCAGGACCATTTTTGAATAAAACTGTGATGTTTTGCTGGCACCCATGGAAGGTGGGAATCAAAGGCAAGACACAGTTCTTAAGTCTGACAGTGCTCTAACCCGAAGCCCAGCAGGTTGGGGGCAGGGCTACCATTGTTCTCTAGGGCAACGGACAGGACACGCCCAGAACCCTCTGAAAATTCAGAGTATCTGGAATTGTGACAACACTGTGGTTCTGTGTGCAGACAAGACTCTAGAATAGGGGAAGACAGATTAATGGGAGAGCACAGCCCCTCGGAGTAAGAATGTATATGCGCCAGAGACGGTATCGCCCACAAGCCATTCTGGAGTGGAAGTGGGTCCACTGGCCTGCGGGTTAGTGGGCAGGAGCGTGCACCAGAGAGGGGGAGGGGGTTAAAATAGCAGGTCTAGAGCGTCTAGAGGCGAGTGTGGCTTAGAATGGAGAAGGCTCTGTGAGCCTGGAAGAAGCTGTCACGCTTGAAACAAGGGTTAGCGCCACCCGTGCGAGTGAAAGCCAGTGGCCTGGGAGAGATACAGGACGCAAAAGCGCTCCCAGAGAACGCCAGGAACAAGGCCCAGCCAGGGCTCAGCTGGCCTCCCCGCCGCCAGGTGCTGCTGCACAGATGGGAGCCCAGTTCTGTGCGTGGAGCTGCCAGGACTCAGGTGTACTTCTGCGTGGGCTGTGCTGTGGCGCCCCCCGCCGGTTACACGGGGGCCCAGAATTGATGAGAGGGAGGGAAAACAGGCACCCCCGCCGTGCTGAGTGCAAGCTGCTTCCACTGCAGGGAACACGTGACGGTTTACCAAGAACCTGTTAAACGCTCACCTCCTTTGGGCCACTGATTCCCCATCTTAGGAATTTGCCCTTGGAAAAGCATGGTGTCCATAAAGATTTATATAAAGGGTGATTTTATTGTTCTTTGTGTTTTTTAAACACAGAGACAGCTAACCGTAGAGAAATGTCTAAATTATGTAACACCTGACAGTGAACTCCTGCACCGTCAGAGAGGCCATCTCCAGGTGGAGCAGTCCCCAGGGGTCTCAGCTGTGCCTCCAGGGTTCATTGTGGGGAATGAAATAAAGGCAGAGAGGAAATTCAGAGCTGCTAAATGGTGGCTGACCCCAGAGAGTGAGATACGGGGATTTTTATTTCTCTGTTTTTACTTTCTGTGTGATTTTTTAATTAATAAATATCACAAGGCCAGCAGATACCTTCATACTGAACTGCTGCCAGTTGTTGTGGGACCCTGTGCTCTGGCCACTGTAAAGCAGGGGTGCTTTGGTGTGGGGTGCGGGGCGCCCTGGCGTGGTGCTGCGCTGCCGAGCTGCTGCCGGCCCCCTGCCCCCACTTTCCTGCACGGTTTGGCCTTGTTGCATTCGCAGTGGGTGGTGACCACGTGGGGAGCCCGCCGTGGCGGTGGCTTGCTCACGGGGCCCAGCAGGCCCTGCTCTCGCTGACCCGCTGGCCCTCGGTCTTGATGCTTCGTCACGGCGTTGACTTGTCCTGCTCTCGTCCCTCTCGCTGGGAGATGATGTTCTTTCAGTGAATTAAACCTAAGAGAACAAAGGAAATGTGTAAGGCTTGGGTTTAGCTCATTTGCAGACAAGGAGTTCCTCAACCCCTTGAGCTTCCTAAGTGCTGGTGTGTGGCCACTGTGCGCCAGCTCTAGAGAGAACGTGCCAGGCCCCTTCCTCCCTGTGCTCCCGGAGCCCATGCAGCGGGGCAGGCGGGGGTTCTGGGGGAGGATGGCGCCGGATGGCCAGCTGCCCTGCTGCCCTGGAAGGCACCGCGCGTGGAGAGAGCCCCACGTGTCTGGCTCCAGGTGAGGTCTCCCGTAGACAGAGCGCCTGCTGCCCTGCGTGTCCGGCGTTCCTGGAGTGAGCCGTCAGGTCACAGTCTCTCCTCTGACTCAGTTTCTTTCACCAAACGGCATTGCTGTCTGCTGGGAGGTGGCCCTAGACCTGCTAACCGCTCTGTGATTTCAGCCGTCAAGCTGAGCCACCAAAGAAGGAGACGGCCTCTGCCGGGCCCCAGGTTAAGAGAGCTGACGAGTGGAAGGACCCCTGGCGCCGGTCCAAGTCTCCCAAGAAGAAACTTGGGGTATCGGTCTCCCCTAGCCGGGCACGACGGCGTCGAAAAACATCAGCCTCATCGGCCTCTGCCTCTAATTCCTCCAGGTAAGGAGGCAGGGAGGTCAGCGGGACTGAGCGGCATCTGTGTGCTCAGTGGGGCTGTGGCGTGGCTGGGTTCCAGAGCATTGCTGGGTAACAGAACTGACACTTCACACCTGGTGAGGCTTCACATACCCCCCGGAACAAGGTCAGCCGGGGTGCAGGCCACCCAGAGTGGAGCACAGACCTGGGCAGGGGTCAGTGTGGGGAGAGACACTGCTTGGCGGAAGACCAGAAGAGCAGCCTGGCCCCAGTGTCTAGTCGGTCCACCTGTCACCTGTGAGTTTGGGTCGGCAGCCGTGAAATCTGTGTGTGTACTAGGTCTGCACAAACAAGTGAGGATGCTGTGGGCGGTGAGAGCGGGGGCTCTCCCTGAAGAGGGCCAGGAGGGGCCTGCGGAGGTGGACGGGGACTGGACGTGTCTATGGACTCAGGGTTTCCACTGCCTGCACTGGTGGACACATAGATGCACACACGTGTGTCTGCCCGGGTCAGACACACTCACCTACACACACGGACACACGTATTCTGGCTCTGTCCCCCGAGGGCCTGGAGCTGTGTCACCAGCGACAGTGAGCACACCCAGCACCCAGGTCTTGGTTTCTAAGCACCATTCCCACGAGAAGGGGGACTGGAGTGCAGCGTGTCCGCAGGGCAGCCAGAGAGCGGGCGTGTGTGTGTGTGAGCCGGGGGCCGGCGGGCAGAAGGAGACTCCGCCTTCTCTTCTCTCCTGGGCTCCAGGTCGTCATCGCGGTCATCCTCCTACTCTGGCTCCGGCTCCTCCCGGTCCCGGTCCCGGTCCTCGTCCTACAGCTCCTACTCCAGCCGCTCTTCCAGACACAGCTCGTTCTCAGGCAGCCGGTCCAGGTACGTCCCTGAGGCCCAGCAGGTGTGGAGAACGCCAGCTCCTCCGGGTTCCTGCGTGACGGCAGCTTTCTGTGTTGATGGGCGCCTTCCAGGTCCTCACTGGTTGAGGAGGAGTCTCGCTAAGTTAGGTGTCTGGTGAATTCTGAAGAATACACAGCGAGGGGCCAAGGAACCAACACAGGGGTGTACGTCAGGGCTCACAAGCCACACCGATGTTGGTCTGATTGGGGGCCGTGCTCATATCATGAACGAGGCAGCCACAGGGTCAGCGCCAGCTCGGGTGACCTCCTGGGGACCTGCACTGGCCACACGTGGTGGGTCGGGTCACGTTCCAGCACACTAGAATTTTGGAGTGGGTGCAACCCCTGTTTGGGGCGCTCAGATACAGAATGTTTCCATCTTCACAGAAGGTGCTACTGCCCTATTCCAGAAAGATCGGGAGTATTTCCCCACTGAAAATAGGCAAACTGCAAATAGGCAAACTGCTTGGAATGTTAGAGAATTTCTGGTCATCGTCTGGGTGGGAGGAGTCACTGGTTCTCATGAGGAATAGGAAACGGCTCACACCGTTTTTGCCTCTTCAGCCTTTTCAACCAGTGCAGGCTGCTGCGTGCGCCTCTGCCCCCGGTGCCACCTGCACACAGACCCAGAGTCACTCCCCCGCCCTCTCTGCCTCCTGCCAGCCTGAGACGCGCAGGTGGGGCCCCACCCAGGACAGGTCTGGGACCAGAGGGAGGCTGCGAGTGGAGGGGGCCGCCTGTGTGGCTCTGTCCCCACAGTCGCAGACAGGCGCAGCTCTCCCAGAGGGCCGCAGCAGGGCGTGGACCCACCCCTATGCGCTCACACTCACACCACACACACACCCACACAGACACACGTGCCCACCCCTTCCCTGGGGAGCACGTCACAAAGTGTTCTTGGGGTAAACTGATGGGTCCTCCTGCGGGGTCTGTGGCCCCCAGTGGTGCCCCTTCCTGGCAGGCTGTCTCACCCTAGGACAGCGTAGAGTGGGTGGGAGCAGCACAAGGAGATCATTGAAGCTGTTGTATCTGAAGGCCACGTTCCTGTGTTTGTGGACTTAGATGACAGCTGGACCTGCTTTTCCTGAATGTCATCTTGTGCTGAGTGACAGCTGTGAGAAAGGAAAGCCAGCCTTTTGCTAAGGGTATCCAGAGGGCCTGCTGTGGGCACTGTGGCCTCACGGCCTTCCTGCCAGAAGTGTAGGCAGTGCCTGGGTGTCCAGGGGAAGGCTGCTGTCATGGGACAGTCGGGGAAGGCTGCTTGTAGGAGGCTGAGAGGAAGACAGCAAAGGTATCGATCATCAATGGCAGGAGAAGCCTTCTGTGGTTTCACGTGAAAAATAAGGCTGGTGAGCTGTGGGGAAGAAGCCTGGAACCAGCTGATAAATTGGGGGGTTCTGGAAATCCCAGGGTGTGGGGGGGCTTACCTGCAGTCTCCCCTCTGTGAGCACTGGATGACACGGGGACAGATGGAAGAAGGCCCTGTCTGTGAGCTGTTCTCACAAAGTCGGGGATGCTTACTTCGCTACTTAACCTTCCCCTTGGGTTGTGTTTGCAAGCCCCACTGACTGTTCCAGGGCCTCCCCGCTGGCTCCCAGGTGACGGCTGATGGGGCGCTGCCTGCCCCTTGGCACCTCTTTTCCCCTCTGACGTGCATTTCAGGAGACGACCAAGACCCGTCCGAGGCCGATCGGTAGCCCCTGCGGGGATGCGGGCTGGGTGGAGCGCCTCCTCTCACCTCTGTTCACTCCCTAGGTCCCGGTCCTTCTCCTCGTCCCCGTCCCCATCCCCGACGCCCTCACCGCACAGACCTGTCAGAACCAAGGGGGAGCCGGCTCCGCCTCCCGCAAAAGCAGGGTGAGTGCTGCGACGGCCCCGGGAAGTGGGCAGGGGCGCGGGGCACAGGCCTGGCCTCGCGCTTCCTGTGTGTGGGCCTCGGGGCCACGGGCCACATCCATGCATTGATCCTTCTCAACAGATGTGACGATGGGAGGGGTTAGAAGCATCTAGGACTTAGCACACAAACCTTACAATACCTGGCGTGCAGGGTTGGGGTGCATGGTCCACCGGGTGAGAGTGGGCTCCGCTCCTGCAGCTCTGCCGAGTGCGAGGCCCGTCCTGACGTTGGCCGTCCCCACGTGCGTCTGGCCCCAGCCCCCATGGCAGGTTTTCCTCCTGAACGAGTCGGCTCCCGGGCCTCAGGCTTAGGGAGTCCTGGGCGGCTCACTGTTAGAAAGAGAGCGGTGTGTTGGCGTATAACTTAGGCCCCAGACACCGCCTCCACCTAAACTGTACTGTTGGGTGGGGACCCCGATCACAGCGCAGGCGCTTCGGGCCCCCAGGCTTCACGCAGACGGCGTCGGGCGGGGGTAAGTGCGGGTCTGCCTCCTGGTCGGCACAGGCTTGGACTCAGCCCTGCTGCTGTGCCGAGCAGCTTCCTTTAACCCAGACTCTGCTTCCTGCTGGTGTCAGCGTTGCTGGCAGGGTCTGCTCTGCGGCCCATGTGCGCCGTGCGTGTTCAGGGCGCTTAACAAACTGGCAGGGTATCTTCCCCACGCAACAGTGAAGAACAGCTTGGGGGCCGTTTTCCTGACTGCAGTGGGGTCCCCAATTACTGAGGGAGCACAGCCCCGCTCTGGGCACTGCTCCGGAGCTCTTCAGACGGCCCCGTCTTCCTCCCTCTCCTTTCTTGGAGGGGGAGGCCGAGGGATGCTCACTGGGGGGTGGGGTCTGCGGGAGACAGCTCCTCACAGGGGAGTGTGTGCGTGCACGGCACGCGCCCCAAGGTCGGCCGGCAGGGCCGCCTCCACCTGCCCAGCCAGGTCTGACCCTCCCTCTGTCCCACGTCACAGAGAGAAGCTGCTGAAGAAGCCAGCCCCACCTCCAGCCCCACCGCAGGCCCCCAAAACCACCGCTCCTGCCCCCGAGCCCACCAAGCCCGGAGACCTTCGGGAAGCCAGGAGGAGGGAGCGGCAGGCCAGGAGCCCGCCCAGGAGGTGAGCGCACCGGCCTCCAGGGCTGGCAGAGGGGTGCTCCCAGGCAGCGGGGGCCGGGGACCGTGGCACGTCTCCGAGCCTCGGTGTCACCAGGAGCTCGATGGTTGTGAGGGGCCCAGGTGCTCACTCGGTGCCAAGTTCCCCCCCGCTGGAGGCACAGTGTCAGGGGAGCTGGCCAGGGCTATGGTTGGTTCACTTTGAGGGAATCAGAGCCCCGCCCGCTGCCCGGTCGGTGGCGAATCACTGGGGGCGCGTTGGTCTCAGGCCAGCGAGCCCCGGCTTGGAGGAGCACCCGCACGTCAAGGCCACAGAAACGTGAGCAGCCGGACTCTTGGTTGTGTCGTAGGCGGACTGGCAGCGGCAGCGGCAGCGGCAGCAGCTACAGCGGCTCTAGCTCCAGATCCAGGTCATTATCACGTCTCTCCGGCCCCAGGGCCGTCGGCACCCGCCTCTGTCCCCCAGTCAGGGTCCAGGGAACCCCGGGAGAGGCCACCTCAGGCGTGAGCACCCTCCTCCCTCGGGCAGCAACACCATGGGTCCGAGGAGCTGTTCCCGAGCCGCTCCGGCGCGGAGGTGGTCACGGGCTGAGGCAGCTGGGGGTGGCCGATCGAAAAGGTCTGAGGAAAGAGCGGGCAGAAGAGAATGCTGCTGTTTAGTTTAGGAGGCAGACAGTATCGCATCAGTCCTTAGCTTCCTCGAGTCCGGTTTTCTCTTTCATTTGCGGGCAGCAGGTGGTGTATACATTTGCCCAAAGCTGTCTGAGTGGGTCTGGGGTGTGTTAAAGACCTAACCTTTCAAAAAGGCTGGGCTCTTCCCTTCCCCGTTGCAGCATCCACACACCTTAGGACGCAGTGCTGCCGGTTTTCTCAGAGGGCGGGAGTCCCTGTGGAGCCTGGGCTGTGAGGGGACCAGGGCCTAGGATATCGGCCATGTTCAGCGCCTCCTGAGTGGGCCCGTTGGGTTGTCTGGCACAGCGTCTGCTCACGCTGCGGCCCGTGTCCACCCTCTGTTGTGCACCGTTGCCAGGGTGGGTGTCCAGCTCTTGGTCACACTCAGCCGTATGTCCCTGCCCAGCTAACAGCACAGTCACCTGGGAGCACGAGGGCCTGGCCACAGCCACGTGGGCATCCCCTCCCTGGGTGGCACCTATAGAGTGCCCAGAGCCCCCCAGATCTCGGGCTAGGTGGGTTCCCCTTCCCTGGGAACAGGTATCGGGTCTCAGGCTGGGGCCGCGGTGCAGACGTGCTTGTGCGTGCAGGTCCCTGAGCGTGAGCAGCGTCTCCTCCGTGTCCAGTGCCACGTCGAGCAGCAGCTCAGCGCACAGCGTGGACTCGGACGACATGTATGCGGACCTGGCAAGCCCCGTGTCCTCGGCTAGCTCGCGGTCCCCCACCCCAGCCCAGACCAAGAAGGAGAAAGGTAGAGCCTGTGTGCAGGGGAGGGGGCGTGCAGCGGCCCCACGCTGCCAGTGATGACGCCTCCCCCAGACGGCACGCGGGCGGCCGCCTCAGCGGAACAGAGGCTCTGATGGGCGTTTCTCACGGGCAGGAAAGTCTAAGAAAGAAGACGGTGTGAAAGCAGATAAGCGGAAGCGGGATCCGTCCACGCAGCCGCCCAAACCCTCGAGAACCCCCGCGGGCGGCAGGTCCTCCCAGCAGCCCACGACGCCCCAGCAGGCGCCACCCGGCCAGCCCCCACCGGCCGCGTTCATCGCCCACAAGGAGATCAAGTTGACTCTGCTGAACAAGGTGAGGCCGTGTGTAGTGCTGCTGGGGCTCCAGGGCCGGGCTGGCGGGCAGCTCTCCACGTCACCCGGCTCGTCCTGCCCCTGTGGGCAGTGCCTGTGGGCATAGGGTAGATGGGAGACGGGCCGGTTCCCACACGGCAGCCCTGGGACCTGGGGCAGGGAGCAAAGCAGACTTGGCCTCTGAGTGACATCCACGATGCCCTGAGAGACCGGAAGGCCTGAGTCCCTCTCCTGGCGTGGAGGCCTCGAGACTGTGGGCCCTGCCCCCCTTGGGGCCACGTGGCGCAGGAGCCCCAGAGGAGTGCCTGCAGCGGCGGAGAGCAGGTGGCCGCCTGCTCCAGGGCCTGTGTTCGTTCAGGCCCTGGTCCTCCTCACACACACCCTGTTGTTCCAGGCTGCTGATAAAGGGGGCAGGAAGCGCTACGAGCCCTCAGACAAGGACAGGCAGAGCCCACCTCCAGCCAAGCGGGCCAACCTCTCCCCGGACCGAGGTGAGCCTCCCGTGTCTGGAGCCGGCACCCCATTCACGCTTAAAAAGTCTTGAGGGCCTCAGGGACTTCTGATTGGGTGGGTCGTGTCTATCGACATTTACGGTTTTAGAAGTTAAAACTATATAAAATACTTATCTTTAAATAACACAGGTAAGATTTTTTTTATAGAAAATAACTATCTTCCAAAACAGACGTTAGTAGGAGTGGCATTGGTCTTTGGTTTTTTACAACCCTCTTACGGCTGGGATCCCATCTCTTCTGGTCACACAAATCACTCGGCCTCTGGAAAACCCCACCCGGGCTTGTGAGGCCGTGAGCGTGAGCGTGCGGAGGGCGGGCAGCATCTCAGTGTCGCAGGACGCACCTGGCTGCGGCCCCGGCGGTGCTCGACTGCACCTAGAGAACCACTGGCCCAGGCAGAGCCTCTTCCTGACTGGCTCTAACTAGTAAAGCAAAAGCCTGAGTGTTTCCAAGCCGTCTTTCCCCCTTAAAATGGAGAGGTCCCGCGAACCCCACCAGGAGCAGGAGGTGGACACCGCCCGCCCCTGAGGCACACCCCCCGGGGCTGCCTGCATGCCTCTGCGGGGCGGGACCCCCTCCGCCTGCCCTCGCTCGGGGCCCCCACACTCGCACGACAGCAAGCACTCCTTCCCGTTCTTGGTTTTGCTTATAGTTTTTAAGCCGCCGTGCCTTTTTGTTCCCCATTTGAAGACCCTCACCGTGAGTTTCTTCAAGGCACGGAAGGAGGGTTTATGTCTGCTTGGAGTTGGACGCTCAGAGCTCGGTGGCCTGTTCTGATGCCGGCTCAGGAAACCAGAACCGAAATTAGACCTCGGCTTCCGTGTGTCTCTGGGGCTTCATTTTCCGGTGTCATCCATCCTCCCCTTTCCCTTTTTCTCACTGGCCCTGCTCCTCACGTCTTCCTGTGAAAATGAGGAAGCCGAACTGAGCGGCCACCGCTTTGTGGCATGGGGTCACCAGTGGTCAGAGGGGCCACCCCATCCCTGTCTGAGCACACCAGCCCCTGCGCAGCTGGCCCCGTGTGGAACTGGGACCCTTGTCTTACCTGTCCTCTGTCACCCAGGTTCTCGGGACCGAAAGTCAGGTGGGAGACTCAGCTCCCCGAAGCCAGAGCGGCAGAGGGGCCAGAATTCCAAGGCACCCGCGGCCCCGACAGACAGGTGAGTGTCTCCCCCCGGCCCCCGTGCCCTGGGCACAGCACGCTGGCTCCTTTCCCACATAGAGGGCTGGCGCAGCTTCCCTCCCCAGGTGGAGGCCAGCAGGACTAGCCAGGGGCAGGCTCAGAGGCAGCAGGGGTGTGGCGCTTGGCTCAGATCCAGAGGCAAGAGGGCGGTCCGGCCCGTGTCTTAACTCTGCCCCACCAGTGGGTCCTAGAATGAGGAACGGCCCAGAGCGCGCAGCTCCCGGCCAGGGGACCAGGACCCAGATGGTGGCACCCCTTCCCCTCCCTCCCACGTCAGGCACAGGAAGTAGGGGCATGGATCCGCTTTTCCCAGGAAGTGGGCTGAGTCTCTGCACACCTGCACCCCTGGCTTTGGGTCGAGGGCCAGGTGGGAGGGGCTGCGGGGAGGGTGGGCACAGCCCCCGGCCCTCGGCCCACAGCACGGCTTGAAGCCGGGGTCAGCAGCGTGGGGTTTCACGTCAGCACAGAGCGGGGCACGTACGAGGACCAGAGTAGGAGGGCGGGATAGCGTGGCTCCAGGCAAGCCCTGACGCTGTGCCCCTTCGCCCGCGCAGTCTCTGCTCCACGATCGGGGGGCGTGGGAAGGCCACCTCGACTGTGGCCAGAACCCGGGCTGGGGGCAGGAGGCTGGGCTGGGCCCCGCACGCTTACCCATCGTGGGGGGCCTCGTCCAGTGGGGAGGGGTGCCTTCCACCTGGCAGGTACAGCTCCTGGGGTCTAGGCCCCCGGCACGAGGCTCATAGAGAGAGGCTCTCCGCCCCTCTGACTGCCTCCCCACCCCCACAGGAAGCGCCCGTTGTCCCCCCAGTCCAAGAGCTCCAGCAAGGTCACCAGTGTGCCCGGCAAAGCCTCGGACACCAGTGCTGCCGCCGGCGCGTCCGCGGGCACCAAGTCAGGGAAGGCCAGCACGCTGTCCCGGCGGGAGGAGCTGCTGAAGCAGCTGAAGGCCGTGGAGGACGCCATTGCCCGCAAGCGGGCCAAGATCCCCGGGAAGGTGTAGCCCGGGCTCTGCTCTGCGAGGCAGAGACTCACTTGTTTTTATAAATAGGGTAAGCGCAGCCATTTTGGATTTTGCAGTTAATGTCTTATTTTGGCTGTGATTCTTTTTAAAAATTAAAAAAAAAAAAAAAAGTTTCTCAGCTGGAAAAGAAGCCACACACATAACGAAGATGACGCTGAATCCCAGACTGAAGCAGCCCCTTCCCAGAGCAGAAGTCCGGCGAGCCGGCTGGGCGGGCGGCAGCGCGGTGAGGACCGGCTCGATTTTATGTAAATGATGAGTCCTCCCTCTGCTCGTCAGTCAGGCGCCCTCACCACCCGGTCGGTCGCGCCCTCGGCACCCGCCCTCCTACCGTCGCCAGGAACACCAAGTGTGCCGAGCGTCCTCCCCGCCCCTGCCGTCCCCAGGATCAAAAAGTATATATATATTCTTGACTAAAGTCTGATTGGGAAATACTCCTGTCTTTTATTTTAAGCATCAAATTGTTTTAGTTGATTTAAAAAGAAAAAAAAAATACAGAAAAGACCAAAAAAAAAAGGCCGAGGGTATTGCTGGGCATCTGTCAGATGTGGAGGGTCTTTTTTTGAGGGGTCTCCTAAAATAAAATATTTTGATAAACAGCTGTCTTGCCCTGGTGGTGATGTTTGCCTGGGCCTGGGCCCCCGCCTCGGCCCTCCGCTTGGCAATGCCCACTGGGCTGCTGGCTGAAGGAGGCCCCACCCTGTGGAGCGCTCACCTTGGTTTCCTCGCGGGGGCTGGGCTGGCAGGTCTTCCTGAACACCGAGATCTCCGCCTGAGCGAGAGCCCAGCTTCCCCAGCAGCGGGCCCTGAGCCAGAGAGGTGACCCCGGCCCGAAAGCCAGCTCTCCATTCAGTGCCTCAACGCGCAGTTGGACCCCACCCGGACACGCAGGAGTCTGAGCATGAGACGCCCCGGCCAGGACCACGGTGCCGTCTCACTCACTGCAGGCTGGGAAAGGCTGTCGTTGAGTCTGAGAGCCACCGCCCGCAATGCCCTCCTCAGCCCCTGCTCTCCTCCCAGCGGGACCAGGACCACGGTGGGGGGGGGACCCTTTCTTGTGGGTTGAACTTGCAGAGTGGTGCCAGGGCCTGGGAGTGCCCCCGCCCAGTCCCCCCATCGGCACCTCTGCTCTCGGGTGACTGACTTTAAACCAAGTTCCATGAGCCCTTGCAGACGATATGCCTCCCAGAGCCCTGCTCTGGGCAGTCAGGAGGCCACAGCGTGGGGCTCTGGCCTGGGGTCATGACCCTGAGGCCTGTGTTCAGTTACCTCAGTTACCGCATGCTCTGTCCCCAGGCTGCATAGCCACTGACCTGTGGGACAGGAAAGCCGGCTGGGAGCCAGTGCCACGCCGCGGGGCCTCCTGCGTGGACTGTTTGCAGTGCAGTCCACGCCCGCCCCACAGCACAGCACACATGCGATGCTTCTTGCGTCACCGGCCTCAGTACTGTGTCTGGGCAATTTCTCAAGACTTATCTGATTTGCCCTCGGGTCAAAGCCAGGTGCAGAGGGAACTCCCAGTCTCCGAAGGGCGGCCTTCAAGGACACAGAGCCAGAATCCAGGACACCTTGGGTGACAGCCTGTCCCTGCATTCTGCACCCCAGCCGCTGGGCCCCACGAGCCAGCCAAGCAGTGACGGCCTCTGAAGCCAGGAGCCGGCAGGTGAGCAAGTCCCCCACGCAGGTGTCAGCACGCTGCCCCCCTGGCCCGGCTGACCAGCCAGCTCCTGTGCCAAAGGGCTGGGCTGACCTGGCTTCCCACGCCTGGGTTGGACCTATGGCCCTGGGTCCCCTGGACCGGAGCTGGGTTTAAACTAGCAGCTTGCCATTTGCCATCTGGGGGCAGGGGTGTGTCCTTGGAGGGGTGAGAGTCACACCCTGAACTCTCCCCCAGGTCTAGTGGAAAGAACATTCCAGGCCAGGCATGTGGGAAAAGGGAGGCTCTGTGGTATAATGGGTTCTCAGCATCTTTGCCCCCCAGGGGACGTGAGGGCTGAGGCCCTGCCAGGCAGTTAACATGCAAAGGTGGGAGTGATTCCCTGTTCCTCAAGCTTCTTTTCTGCCTACTGACCCCTGCCCCTCCCTCCAGCCCTCCTCCTCCACAGCTGCAGACCCCGCCGGAGCCCCTCCCCTGCCTGTTTGCATTCCTCCTTCCCAGCCCCGGCCTCGGCACACACTGCTTCCTGTTCCTGGAACTGTGACCCAGCTGCATCTCACCCTTCTCCCAGCTCAGGCCAGGCCTGCCCCGGCCCCTCAGGCCTTCCCCTGTCTGCTGCGCCAGTGCTGTCCTGGAGCTGGCCGCCTCCGGGGGAACTTTGGTGTGCTTTCCCCGAGTGTAAAGCAGAGGCAGAAAGCCCAGCCCCGCCCTTCTGAGTTTTCTCATACTGACCCTCCTCGTCTCGAGGGAAGGGGCCGGGGCTTAGCTCCACGGAAGGGGAGCCGCACCCCTGGGGCCGCCCTCCCCAGGCCAAGGCACTCTCCAGCTTCGAGTGTGCCCGTCTCTCCTCCTCTCGCTCTGGAACGGGTGAAAAGAAAAGAAAGATTTCATTTTTTCAGTTTATAACTTTCCTAACTCAAATGTGAAGTAGCATCTCCAACGTCATGGGTGAATACATCGAGCTAGTGGGGCAACTCAGCCCAGTGAAAATTAAGTTCCTGTGGGTTTCTTACGCCTGCTGGTGATTTACAGCCGCTGCCAGTACCCTCCCCACAGCGCCAGCCCTGTGCCCCCTGTTCCCTCAAGGCCTGGGCTTCCACCGTCCTCTCACTCTCTGCCAACCGTCCAGCTCCCCCCGTGACGGTTCAGCCAGTGCCTCAGCCCCTGCGGGCCCGTCCGCCTCTGAGGACAGCAGTCAGCCTCCACCGGGAAGAGGAGCTGGGCAGGAGGTGGCTCAGGCCTTGGGTCAATGGGCAGGGACCCCTGCCCCGGGCAGCCGCCCTTGAGGGGCCGTGGACAAGCATGAGGCGAAGGGGTCGTTCCTGATGGTGCAAAGTTTTGGGAGCACGAGAAAACTGGGCTGTGTCCTAGGTTGACTGGGCAGGGCTGCCTGGGGCCCCATGGTCGGAGAGGCCATGCCACAGGAGGGAAGGGGGAGACGGTACTGCCACCCCCACTTCAGGCGGGACTGAGGCCTGCCACTGGGCTTCCCTCTAGGAGGGGGGAGAACTCCGAGCCTGGAGCTGGCAGGGCCTGGAGCAAACCCCTCCTGCAGGCCACGTCCCCAGCCCAGGCCCACTGGGCTGCTCCTGTCCAGCCAAGGCTGCAAGGGCTCCGAGCCACAGGCAGGGCCACCCCAGAGGCGCCCCGAGGGACTGGCCCTGGTGCACGTCCCTGCGGCTCCTGTGTTTCTGCCTTCCTGCCCTGGCTCTGCCCTTTCCTCTCTGCCCCGCCTTCCATCTGTGGTCTCTGCATTTATCTGAGTCTCCCTGGATCTCTGTGTCTGTCTCCATCCATCCCTCCTCCCCTACCTCCATCCCCCCCCTCTGTGCCCCTCCATCCCCTTTCTGCATCTCTCCAGGCAGGGGGACTTGGGAGCTTGGTCGAATGGGTGTGGTCCGGGGGCAGAGATGTGGTGGGTGTGGTTTGAGGGGCGGAGCCATCCAGGGCACCTCCTCCAGGACGCCCTCCAGCCTTCCTCCTGCAGCTGCCTTTCCAGTATTGCCTAACCCTGTATGGTGTGCTTGCCTCAGCCACCCGCAGGAATGAGGCACTGCTGGGCTCTGCCCTGTCCTTCCGTGGGTGCCTGGGACCCTGACCCCAGGCAGGCCACCGGTGCACACAAAATAGCTCGGGGTGGTAGTGAGGAAGCAGGTGCGTGGCCCAGCCCCGGGGTTCGTCCCCGACTTGCCCACCCAGAGACACAGAAAATGCTGAAGCTCAGCCCCTTGGCGTAGGGACCCCGAGCCTTGCACTTCCGAAGATCCTTTGCGGGGGACCCCAGCCCCACAACGGCAAGGCCATTTCCCCTTGGATTCCCCCCCCCCAGGGGCCAGTGCCAGGCATGGGTGCCCCCTCCCCTCACTCTGCGAGGGCAGCTCCACGCCTGGGGACAGGGCAGGTCCACTGTACGGTGTCCCTGCCCTGGAGGGGCTCGCACTACCTTTGGGGCCGAGGCAGGGGCACTAGGGTTTCTGAGGTCCTGGGTGCCCTGCACTAAGGCGGGCCTCACCTCAGCCTCAGAAGGGTCTTTCTCTGGACCTGAGCATCTGTCCCAGTGGAAGGGGCTCAATTGTGTCCCCCAAAACTATGTTGAGGGCCTAGCCCCAGTGCCTGGGAAGAAGGTTCCTCTATCTGGGAAAAGGGTGTCTGCAGCTGTGCTTAAGGTCAGGCTCTTGATGAGATCACCCTGGGTAGGTGAATGTCTGTAGAAGGTACAGAGATGAGAGACACACATGGGGAGAGGCCACGTGGGAGTGAGGCAGAGGCTGCACTGGTACGTTTACAGCCCGGGGCCCCAAGGATTGCCAGGAGCCGCCAGAGGCTGGGAGAGGCAGCAAGGATTCCCTCTCAGAGACCCCAGAAGGAACCAGCCCTGCTGACACTTTGACTTGGGGCTTCCAGCCTCCAGACCGTGAGAGAATAACCTTCTGTTGTTTTAAGCCTCCCGTTTTTTGGGTACTTGGTTATGGCCACGCCAGGAGATGAATACAGGTGGTGAGCTCCCTGCAGCAGGAGGTGTGCAAGCAGAGGGTGGATGGCCACGGGCAGGGGTGTGGTAGGCAGGAGCAGCCCTGGGGCCTCAACGTGTCTGTCCATCCATCGGTCAGAAAGAAGCTGGGAGAACAGCCATGACGCGATACCCGCTGTGGGAACATTTCCTCCAGACCGAGGCTGGGAGGGCGGGCGGACTCGGGGCCCAGAGTCACACACTGCCCACTGGAGGTCCTGGAGGGCCCCGGCGTCCCACTGCCTTCTCCATCCTCCTCTCAGGGGTCTTCCTGTCCACCGAGTCTGCGCCTCCAGAGTCAGACTGGCCCCTTCGTGGTGTACATTCTGGCTCCAGCCAGCAGGCGAGGAAACCCAGAAGGCAGGTTGACTCCATCCTCCATGCCCAGGCCCTCCTCAGCGGGACATTTTATACTGATTCGAGAGGACCAGGGCACATGGGCCCTCGCCAGCATGGCATCCGAACCTCAGCATTCAGAACTTGGCAGGATCCGGCCCTAAACGGTCTCCCTTTTCGGGTAATGAAGGCACCCCAGCACACCCTCACCAGCAGCACGGAGTTGGTGCAGGTGGGCTCCGGGGGCCTCCTTAGCTGCTGAGGGCACCCTGCCCTTTAAAGCCTCCAGGGCATTGTCACCCCCTCCACCTCAGACTTGCACTTTTCTTGACTGAAACCACAGAAGCCCAGCAGAGAATCCTGAAGAGGCTCACTGGCCCCCAGCCGCCCCGGTCCCTTCTGGAGCCTCCCCCCGTGACAGGAGGAGGGGACGGGAGAATCGGCCCTGGTGGAGGACTGGGCAGTGGCGCAAAATGAGCAAGCTCTCGCCTCAGGTCACCAGGTCCAAACGGCAAAAACGTACAAGGGGTTAGGACTTGGCACTTGGAGAAGGTTCGACAGTTCCTGTCACACAGGGAAGACCGTTCTGAGCCCCATTTGTAAATGCTTGGCCTGGGGTAGGGTCCCTGGAGGTGGGGGAGAGGAGGGAGGAGTGGGTCCACCTGTCCTGGATGGGAGGGGACAGCTGCAGGGAGGGGAGGAGGAAGCATGGCCAGGCCCTTCCCGAGGAGGGAGGGTGCTGGATTTTCCCCAGGCGTGGCCCGAGGTATAAAAGGCGCCGCAAGCCGGCTGCAGCCAGGGCAGCCACGGGTACGCCAGGACTGCCAGGTGCGCCGCCGCGGAGCGGAGCCCGGAACCCAGCCCCCGCTGCGATGGTGAGCCGCTCCCCTCCCCGCCCTCCCACCTGGACGGTGCCGCCTGGCTTGCCGCCCGACACCCAGGCTGAGGACGTTGCGGCAGAGTCCAGGAAGCCGCCCAAATCTGGGGGCAGAAGGGAGCCAGGAGCCCAGATACCCCCGGGCCTCCGTTTCCGCACCTGTAGAGGGAGGCTACGTCCCCCCGCCCGCTTCCCACAGGGAACAGAGCCAGCGGCGGGCAGGGCGGGGCCCCTCCCCGGGGCGCCGCTGACCCCCCACCGCCTGGTCCACCAGCCCCTCCCTGTCCTCCTGCTCCTGCTCTGGCCGCCCACCAGCCTGGCTCTCCACAGCCCCCCACTCCGGCCGGGGGCCCGCACCCACGCAGCCGGGACCCCGCACTGCTACTCGGCGGCGGAGCTACCCCTGGGCCACGACCCTCCCCACCTGCTGGCTCGAGCGGCCAAGTGGGAGCAGGCGTTGCCGGTGGCGCTGGTGTCCAGCCTGGAGGCGGCGGGCCGCAGGGGCCGGCACGCAGGGCTGCCGGCCGGGAACCAGTGCCCTGTGCTGCAGCCCGAGGAGGTGCTGGAAGCTGACGTCCACCAGCGCTCCATCTCGCCCTGGAGATACCGGTGAGAGCGGGCCTCCCCGGGCACGGGCCGCTGGGCCCCCCGAGCCTCAGCGCTTTCACCTGCTGACCTCCGGTGGGCCCGCCCCACCACTGGGAGGTCAAGGCTCCCCCGCGAGCTGGTCCTCGCCCAGTGTCTCATCAGACCGCAGCCCAGACCTCAGACACCAGGGCCCCCTTGGGAAAATTTGGGGGGCCCCCATTTGAGTCCTTGCAGGGGTGGGGCTGGGACTGGCAGGGAGAGAGGGGGTCTTCTGGGCTCTGGGAGGGCCGTGGGGCACATGCACAGTCTCACTTCCTGGGCACCAGCTGCGTGCCAAGCCCTCCCAGCGCCCCACACCTCCCGCCCTGCGGCCCGGAGCCGCCCTGAGCGCGTGGGGCAGCTGTGGGGCCGCGGGCAGGGAAGGGGGTGCCCGCCCGGGCTCTCTGACACCCCGCCTGTCCCGCAGCGTGGACACGGACGAGAGCCGCTATCCCCAGAAGCTGGCCTTCGCCGAGTGCCTGTGCAGGGGCTGCATCAGCACCAAGACAGGCCGCGCGCGAGACGGCTGCGCTCAACTCGGTGCCGCTGGTCCAGAGCCTCCTGGTGCTGCGCCGTCGGCCCTGCTCCCGGGATGCGGCGGGGGCGCCCACGCCCGGGGCCTTCACCTTCCACACCGAGTTCATCCGAGTGCCCGTGGGCTGCACCTGTGTTCTGCCCAGGTCGTCCCGGTGATCACCGGCTCGGCTCCTGGACTGGCCTCCAGGGACGCCCCTCCTATTTATGTGTATTTATCGGGTATTTATGTGTCCCCCTGGGGCCCTGGGCAGGTACTGAGGCTCCAGGCCTCTGCTTTGAGACCTGGCCTGGGAAGGGCCCAGTCCCCGGTGCCTGGGGGATGATCCTGTGCTGGGCAGCCCCCAGCTCGAGATGCAGTTTATCCTTTGACAAAAACAGCTGGGCTAGAAAGAACATTCTCACTCTTCTAGAACTTGCTAAAACACCTACAGAAAAGGGAAAAGGTGTTCTGATGGCCACCTCCACTTCCTGGCCACCTGGGCTCCCCTCACCCCAGCCCCCTGGGAGGAACAAGCACCCGTGTTTCTAAAACAGCTATTTATTTTACACGTGAATACGCGTTGTCTCACTGGTAAACAGTATCTCAGAGCACAGCACTGGCTGGCCCAGAGGACAGCGGGTGAAGCCACTCTCTCACCCTCTACCCTGCCTGGTCGTTAACACCCAGCTGGTCCCCCAGGGGCAGCCACTGGCCCAGATCATGGGGTGTCCTTCTAGGAAGGTCTATGCATGGACCCAGGTGCACCCAGTGCGGGCTTATGTTTTAACGCAGAGTGGAGCCCAGGTGTGCCCTGCTGGCCATGCAGTAGCTCCTGGGTCTGGCGATGGGACTCGTTCCCAAAGCCCAGCCCTCTACCCACAGACGTGGGTGTGGCCCCTGGGGACTACCTCCCTACCCCATGGACAGGTGTCCTGGGGTGACTTCTCGGGGTGTCCGCTCAGGGGGACATGTCTTTGTAGCCTGGCTGAGTCATGCTCCCCCAACCCCAGCAGAGGCCCAGGCAGCTCTGGACACCTCCTTGGGCTTCTGTCCACCACGGGTGACCTGCCAGACGAGGGGCAGCCAAGCTAACGGGCACCCCCCAGCTCAGGCACCCGGCCAGCCACCTGAGAACCACCTGACCTATCACAACAGAAGGTCCTGGCTCAGAGCACGTTTTGGGGCAATGAGTTTAGGGGCCCAGGAGTGCGTGGCCTCAGCAGTTCTGGATCAGCTACGATGCCCGCTTTGGAGCCTCAGTCCCCACACCTGTGACGCATGTCAGCTCTAAGGGCTGTAGGGCTGCAGGGCAGTTGTCTGCACCCCCTGCCACTTCCATGTGCTGATTGACACCTACTGTGTGTAAGGCCCAGGAAGGGGGGGGGGGTCTCAGAAGGCTACCTGGAGGAGGTAACCTTTCTCTTGAGCTTGGAAGGAGTCTTCAATCAGCACTTACTGAGTTTCTGTGAGCTGAAGCCCAGGACTGGGATCAGAGCAGTGAACAAAACGGATAGCTCCCCACCTGCCCCGTGGGTGGCCGACAACCACGGCACCAGCAGCGAAGCCCTGGGCCGGTTGGTGGTGAAGGGATCAGGGAAGGGAGAGGGGCTGCAGTGGAGGCCACCTGAGAACCACCTGAGTGGCCATCCAGGGCCTGGTGCTCCAGGCAGAGGGGATGGCCTGTGCAGAGGCCGAGAAGGTGGCCTGCCTGTGCCCAGGGGTCAGTGTGGCTGGAGCCCAGTGGGCGGGGTGACAAGGATCAGAGCAGATGGGGACGGGGGCCGGAGACAGTGTCCGTCCTGGGCCATGGGAGCCTGTGGGCTCTCAGCTGGGCACTGGGCGGAACAGGGCAGTGCTGGGAGTGGCCTGGGAGTGGGGGCGGAGGAACCGTGGGCCAACTGGAGTGTAGGCTGACAGGCAGTGTGCCCTCCAGGCCAGAGGTCCCTAGAGACCCCCAGCTCTGAAAGTGTGGGAGCAGGAGGCGAGCAATTTAAGGGCTTTTCCAGACTTCGGGGGAGTGGGTGCCGGGGAAGGAAGGGGCTTCCCAGGCTGGGGTGTGAGCTGAAGCCAGGCAAAGCTTTGGGGGCCACAGGGGCTCCTGGCCCCACCATGGCTACTGTGGTGTGTGTGGGGTGTGTGCGAAAGGGGCATGTATGGTGTGTGGGTGTGTATGTGTTACCGAACCCACTTTGGGTTCACTCACCCACTGAGTACTCCCCCACCCGCCCTCCCTCCCTCCCTCACTCTGTCTTTAAAAACCTTTCCCTGAAAGCCACCAGGCAGTTGGGGGTCTTTTGAGCACGAGCTGCCTGGACTCCTTGCTTGGTGCCTGCAATAAACCCTGCACCTGCCTTCACCACAACGCGTGTCAGCAGACTGGCTTAGCTGTGCGTGGGTGAGCAGACCCAAGTTTGGTTTGGTAACAATTTTGGCGACCTGGCTGGAGCGGAAGTCCCAAGTGGGCACCTTGCCCACGGCACATTGGCCCCAGGGTGGTCCGAGGGGTGCTCCAGCAGGTGAGTCCTAGCAGGTCAGGGAGCTGGGGGGACACATACGCCCTCCCCCCAGACCTGAGACGTTCTTTTCCAGAGTAGAAACACAAACACTTGGAATTCCAGATACGTGTTTCATGGAATAGGCGATGCATCGAGATCCCAGTGCCAGTGAGGAAGATGATAGCCCTGTTGCTGGTGAACCTGAAGGAGTCTGCAGAAAAGGGGGGGCCCCGGGCTGGGGGCTGCCCACCCCCACCCGTCTGCAGAAGAAGCCCTCGAAGCTTTGGCGGGACGGGAGTGGCTCAAGGCCCTGGTCACACGACCTCATCAGTCACTGGCATGGGGTTTTCCTGGGGGCCACCCACAGGGACCCCTGCCACCTCCTCCTCACTCGGCTTCTTGCGGGCCTCGGCCGGGGGCCGGGGCGGGGGGTTGCTGGGTGGCTGCTTGATGGTGCCCCCCACCTGCGGCCGCTCCTTGGGCTTGGTCTCGATGGGGGTCCACTGCTCCCCGTGGATAGCCGCCTGCAGGACATGGAGGGGCTGGGCTGGGGGTCCTTCCAGGCCGCCCCTGCCCCGCCATACCACCTCCCCGCGCCTGTGCTCCCCCACCCCCGCCAGAAGCCAGGACACGACCGAATTCAGTGAGACCTGAGGGGATTGGAGCTCAGAGAGGTTATTTGATGGGCCTGAGGCCACACAATCAGAACCCAGCTACTTCACCACAACATAAGGGGCCCCACAAGGGCGAGGGGTGCTGAACCCCGGGGCTCCTGAAAGATCCCCTGGAGGCAGCTTCCAGGCGCATAGCCCAAGACCAGCCTTCCTCCCAGGGACTAAGGGCCAGGAGCAGGACAGAAGCCCAGGCCCGAGTGGCCATGATGCTGAACTGAGGCTGGCAGCTCTGGGTGAGGGGGCTGGGGAGAGGCCCAGGAGGGTGGCCAGGGAGGCCAGGGGCCCAGGTGTGTTGAGGAGGAAGAGTGCACAGCCCAGGGAATTTGCTGAAATGCAGACTCCAGGGCCAGAGGCCAGTGGACCTAAGAACGTGTACCTTTCATTTTGTATCCCCTAATACGTTAGTTGATAAAAAAACTATGTGACAGTATATACTTTATGGAGCATAAGAATAAAGTGCATTTCTATAATCATGCTCCTAAATTAAAAACCGGAGCACTGGGGCTTCCCTGGTGGCACAGTGGTTAAGAATCTGCCTGCCAGTGCAGGGGACACGGGTTGGAGCCCTGGTCTGGGAGGATCCCACGTGCCGCAGAGCAACTAAGCCCGTGCGCCACAACGACTGAGCCCACACGCCTAGAGCCTGTGCTCCACAACAAGACAAGCCACCGCAATGAGAAGCCCGCGCACCGCAATGAGGAGTAGCCTCAGCTCACTGCAACTACAGAAAGCCCGTGTGCAGCAACGAAGACCCAACGCAGCCAAAAAATAAATTAATAAATTAATTAAGAGAAAAAAAAAACCACACAAACTAGAACAGTCTATCCCAGAAGGTAAAACTAGAAAGTTGAAGGAAGAGAATGCAGGAAAATACGGCATACGGGCAGGGAAATCCTTTTTCTTTTTTTTTTTTTTTTTGCGGTACGCGGGCCTCTCACTGTTATGGCCCCTCCCGTTGCAGAGCACAGGCTCCGGACGCGCAGGCTCAGCGGCCATGGCTCACGGGCATGTGGGATCCTCCTGGACCGGGGCACGAACCCGTGTCCCCTGCATCGGCAGGCGGACTCTCAACCACTGCGCCACCAGGGAAGCCCCGGGAAAGCCATTTTTAAAAAGCAAAATCTATAAAGCAAATAAATATATTAGACAGACAGACTTCTGCTCAGTGAAGAATTCATGGACAAAGTTAGATCTTAATAGAGAAGGAGGAAGTATCCACAATGGCTAAACCTTACAAAAGATTCACAATTAAAATACACGTGACATTCCTGCAAACTAACAAGAAAAAGACAAAACTCCAATAGAAAAATGGGCAAAAGATCTGAAGAGGCAGCGTAGAAGCACTCAGACAGCTGAAGCGAATGAGGAGGCGGCCAGCTCGTAATCAGTGGAGCAATCAAGTCAAAATCATCAGGCCCTGTTGGCCTGACTGAAGCTGGTGGCCGTGGCGGGGCTGGAACCACGGCTCAGCAGGTCAGGGGCACCACGCGTAGGAGAACAGCGAGCGTCCAGCAGCCTGTGCCCGGTGGGGCCCCCGCGCCATCCCTACCGCCCCCCGCCCTGCTGTAAAGGTGGCTTCGTGCAGCCTCACTGACAAGGGGCCCTTTGCGTAACCTGGACTCCAGGCAAACCCAGCCCCAAGGGTTTTGCACGTGGCATCTGCCCTGCTCACGAGCTCCTGACAGCATCCCGAACTGGATGAGAAACGTTTGAGCAGTGGATCCCAATCCAGGCCGGGCCTGCCGGCCGTGTGACCTGGGCCAGCCACGTCCCCTCTCTGAGCTTCCACCGCTTGTCTGTGAAGTGGAGGCCCCACCTCCCACCTCGCAGGGCTGCAGTGCAGGTTACAGAGGACGTAGGGGAACGGCTAGCACGTTAGATGAGCCAAAATGGAGGCTACGTTGTAACTGTCCCCACGGTGTGAGCAAGGACACGGGCTTGGCCTGCAGGGCCAGCCATGGGGCCAAGGCTGTCAAGGACCAGCGGGGCTGACCACGGAGGACACTACTCACCATCAAGTAGATGCTGCTTGCGATGGCCAGGCAGGCTGTGCCCAGGATGGTGGCGAGCAGGAAGCCGGCAGGTACCGACAGCCTGGGGCGGGGGTGGAGGACAGAAGACAGTCAGAAGCGGGGTCTGCAGCCCCAGGCCTTGGTCAGAGACCACAGGATCTCACGACAAAGCCTCCAGGACCTTGAGCAGAGGGGATGCCCACTGCTGCCCAGGCTGGGCTTCTAACTTTGGCCCCGGAGCTGTTCTCTGTCTGGTTTGCACAGGGCAAACTGGGCAGACATAGGGGCAGGGTGCTGGGCCCCCAGCCACCACCCAGGGAGGAGGCCCAAGCAGCTGCAGAGGCGCTGCGTGTGGTGGTCTCCCCGGCAGCGACCACCAGACTCATTGTGGGACGGCTGAGCAGAACCGCCCAGCTGAGCCCAGTCAACCCCAGAACACTGATTATTCCTGACTTAAGCTACCAGGTTGGGGTGAATCGTTACCCAGTAAGTAATGACGGATACAGGTTTAGGGAACCTCTGGCAGAGCCCGGGAGGGGACTGACTTGACCCCAGCAGTCCTCTGCCGGCGGCGCTGGTGGTCCCAAGGGGGCAGAGACTCACCCCAGGTGCAGGAAGGCCCGGATGTAGTAATTGCTGGTGAGAGGCCCGAACACCTTCACCACTCTGGTCAGGTACTTCTGTCCGCTAGGCAGAGGGAGGGAGGGGAGACAGACCGCAACCAGCTCAGCCCACCCCACCGCCCACCCCGGCCCAGAGCGCCCGGCTCTTCCTCCCAGGGGCCCGGGGGCTCAGCGGCTGGGCAGACACCGAGTGGGCTGGTGCTGGGGACAGGACCAGGTTCCTCCGGGTTACGGCTCCTGGGGAGGCCCCCAGAGCAGGGGAGGGGAGACTCACCACCTCTCCATGGTGGAGCCCTTGCTCCTCTCCCCCCGGGGGTACTCTAGCAGGCAGATCAACACACCTGCCGCACTGAAGCTGCGGTTAAGGAACAGCCCAGCTCAGCCTGAGGGGCCGCAGTGAGCCCCCTCTGCTGATGAGAAAAGAGAGAGGTGCGGCCGCTGCCTGAGGTCACACAGCTGGGAAACAGCTGGGCGGAATTCCCGTAGCTCTGGCCACTTTGCTGCCTTCTTTGCTGTCCTGTGCCCTCCCTCCCCCCACGTCTGCCTTGGCCTCCAGAGAGCCTGTAATAGCCGGGCTGGCGGGGGGAAGGGGGGACCCGGTCCACTCGTGGATAGGCCCGGCCGGCTAGGGAGGGTGGCTGATAGACGGGGGTGTGGAGGGGGTCCCGAGCATTCCCGAGGCCTCAGTGCCACCCTCAGGGGGCACTGACACCTCCCACCCCGCCAGGGCCTGGCCCGGTGTGTCTGTCACCTCCCTGCTCTGAGCCCCTCCTGCCTTCCAGGGGCAGCGGCATCTCTACCACCCCCGACCTGGGGTGTGCAGCGGGAGGATACATGGAGTATGCGCCCAGGTACCACTGGGCAAACTGGCCGGCCGTGGCCACAATGCCCCCGGTGATGAGGACTGTGGACAGAGGAGAAGCAGGTTAGTAGGTGCTCCACCCCGTGCCTGCAGGGGCTCTGGCCACCTCCCTGTGCTCCCACCCCCCAGAGGGGCCACCAGTCCACCACAGAGCTGCCCTCTGTCCACCACCGTGTTAGCCCAGGAAGGGGACCCAGGTGGGTGCAGCCCCTGGCCGGTGATGGGGAATGGCCGTAGGCATGGGGGTCGGGACGCCTTCCCCTGGGAAGCAGCATTCGAGCCAGGGAGGGGCCTGAGGGGCTGCTGAGGGATGTGTGGGAGAGGAAAGGCCTGGGCTCCAGCCTGGACACACTCCCCAGGCCCCTGACCCTCAACACGCTGAGTGTTTGCTCGATGCATTTAAAGACTGCACTGTTGGTTGCTGATTTTGTACCGGCTGCGTGGATGTTCTCTCCCGGCTGGGGGTGTCCTGGACGACCCCATTCGTGTGTTTTGTGTGATGCTGCTCCTCCCACCAGTTCTGAGTGGACTTGGTCTCTCCAGCCCTTTACCTGCAGCTCTGTGTGCACCTGCCGTGAGCGAGCGTATTTGTCTTTCCTCCCCAGTAATTTTTTTCTTTTCTATTGCGGTAAAATCAGTGAACAGCTCAGTGGCGTCGCAAAGCACATTCACATTGTTGTGGCACCGTCACCACCAACCATCCCCCGGATTTCCAGTCATTTATTGAGGTATAATTATTACA
Source organism: Mesoplodon mirus (assembly GCF_964341445.2). NCBI lineage: Eukaryota > Metazoa > Chordata > Mammalia > Artiodactyla > Ziphiidae > Mesoplodon > Mesoplodon mirus. The sequence continues at coordinate 1,212,414 of NC_138995.1, read as the reverse complement.
TAAAGCGCACAGACTTTTTACATGTGTGACCCCCTACGTGATCTCCACCCAAATCAAGATTCCCGCCACCCAGAAAGTTCTCTGAGGCCCTTTTTTGCTGAACCGAACGTTTGTCCAGGCCCTCCCTGCGGTGGTTTGCGTGGAGCTCCAGCTCACTCTTTGTCGTGCTGGGTAGTTTCCTACTGTGTAAATCCACCACGATTTATTTATCCATTCTCCTGTCTTTGGGACATGTCAGTTGCTTCTGGTCTTGGGCTATAATGAATAAGCTGATAGAGCTAAATTCTTTATAGTTTAAGCAATCTGATAGTGAATTTAACACCTTTTATTGACTGTGATTGCAGATAACTTACTTTGCTATCTTATTTGTGTTTTCTCTTGAACTAGCTTTTTTTTGTTGCTTCTCCTGCCTTCTGCTGACTTGATCAAACTTTAATTTTAAAATTCCTCTTTCTGGGACTTCCCCTGGCAGTCCAGTGGTCAAGATTCTGTGTTTCCAATGCAGAGGGCACGGGTTCAATCCCTGGTTGGGGAACTAAGATCCCAATGCCACGTGGCGCCGCCCCCCCAAAAAAAAATTCCTCTTCCTGAACCACATGTGGACTTTAGAAGGTTTAACTTCAGTCTCACCCCACATTACCCACGATTATTAATTATTTACGGTCAGTGTCTTCACGCTGCTGTGGCCGTCCTTCTCTCTGGATCCAGCTTCACTCTCGCTGTAGCACATCCTTCAGTAGTTCTTTCCGGTGACCTGAACTTCCTGGTCAGTGGGCCCTGTGGCACAGGGTGTGGGAGGGCAGCCCGCCCCCATGCGCAGTACAGGCCTGAGTTTCCAGCGGTTTTGTCTTGGTCGAGTCTTTCTTCATCCAGGCTCCAGTGGCAAATGGCACAGTTCCTTGGGGGGGATGATCTTTTGGTCTGTTTCTTCCCGGCTCTGGCCTCAGAATCTCAGCGGGTAAAAGCCCTGACTCCTGGCGCCCCTCCCTTCGGCCCCTGAACCCTCATCATTTCCGCTGGTGTCAGGCTCAGCTACGTTCACGTTCACGCTTGCTGTGCTGTCAGCACCTCCCTGAGCTGGAGGAGGGAAGGGACGTTTCCCCTGCATTCAGGCAGCACCATGTCCACTCGACCTGGGGGTGTAATTTCCTTGGCCTGAGCCTCCATCATTAGCAAGAGCCTCAGCTCCCATGGGGCTGTGGTCTCACGATGGGGATGGAAACTTCAGCTAGCAGTGAGCCAGGTGAACGTGGGCAGAGGTGCTGGCTACGTCAGGCTGTGTGCTCTGGAAAGACTTCTCTGAGCAGGTGGATGTGAGCTGAGAGGTTGGCTTCAGGAGGAAGCCGCTTCCGCAAAGGCCAGGGTGGGTGGGCCCCAGAGGACTAGAGGGCCAGGGGTGGAGCGGTCGGAATCGGAAGGGACATGGTCTGATTAGATGGGACTTTCTACAATAAAAAGGGCCCAGGGGCTGCGATGCTCGTGGGGCCTGGCCTGGTCAGCCCGGAGGGCTGTAGTTAGTACTGAATCAGGAGGAAAAGTCAGCAAAAGGAGGAATTTGGAGCCAGAAGGGGGACCTTCTGAAAAACCGCCCCCTTTGATGGTGGAGGAAGCTGAGCTGTAGTCATTGCGGGGAGTGGGGGGGGATGGTGGGGGGAGAGGACAGCTCTGGGCAGAAGCGAGGAGAGCCAGGTACTGACCCCCTGGGTTCTCAGCCATTTAGACGCCAGAAGGGGGCCTGTCTGCCTGGACCCAGATCTTGGGGCTGGCGCCCCAAAGCTGCCCACCTCCCAAAACGCAACCTTACAGTGCTCCCCTCTCCACCCAGCTTCGCTGGCTCCTCCAGTCCCCAGGATGGGGGTGGGGGCCTCAGGGTGGGTCCCAGGTAAGCGGTGGTGGGCTGAGACCCTCCTCATCACCATATCCCCCAGTCCTCCCACCCGCCCACTCGGACTGGGTGTGGGGCCTTCCTGGCAGGGGCAGGGCCGTGAGCGGCTTCTTCTTGCTTCAGGCCCCGCCGCCTCCTGAGAGGTTCCTGAGTCTGTACAGCACGGGCTTCCGCCCGCCCCCGTGAGCGCAGGGCGGCAGGGTGACGGCGCCTTCCCTCCCCACAAGCAGCCCCAGGGGGCTGGGTGGGAGGAGGTCACATGGGCTGTTTCTAGCCGCCTTGTGCAATGGCCTTCGGAGCCGACTCAGGGCTGGGCCCCAGAGACGGAGCGGTCGCCCCCCATGGGCCAACTCCAAGGCCAGGAGGCAGGAGGAGCCCACCTCCATACCCCAAGACCCCCGGGGCAGGAGGGGCCATTCCAGGCAGGGGTGGGTCAGGCCAGGTTTTCCCAACCCTGCTGGCTGGTGACTCTCCGGAAACCCCCGGGGGCAAACGCTTCTTCCCCCGACTGTAACTTCCTCTTTTGACGGGGGGCGGGTGGAGGAGTGAAAGGACAGAGGATGGGGTGTGGGTGTGCAGGGTCTGCAGGGGCAGGAGGGCCCCGGATCCCCCTCCCCAGCCCCAAGGCTCCGCTCGGAGGCTGCTGCCTGCTCCCAACACAGGCCCCCAGACTCCTTCCCGCTGGAGTCTCCAGTCTCGGGGCCCCCACCCCCAGGCTTCAGTTCCCACTTCCTGGCCTGCAGCCCAGGGCCTCTGGCTCCTCAGGACCCTCTCCCGCCCCCTCTCCAGCCTGCCCCCTCCCCCTTTCCTCGGCCATAGCCTGGGGCCTCCAGGCCCCCACTTCCCCAGCCCGGGCTCCAGCCTGGACTGCCGCGGCACCCCTCACCCCAGGCGCAGCCGCCCTCTGCAGCCCCGCCCCCAGTGCGGCAGCCCCCCACTCACTCAGGCCGGACGCCAGCGCCTGCTCGTTGGCCCACATGGCCCACTCGATCTTCCCCATGGTGGCGACCCGGCTCGGACACAGCTTAGGCCCTTCGGATCCCGCGTCCCCAGAGCTCCGCCTGCCTCCCGCCCCGAGTCCCCCCGAGTTCCGGCGCCGCCCGGCCCGCCCCGCCGCTGGCCCCGCCCCAGCCCCGGTTCCCCAGGTGGCAGGCAGGCCTGGCGGCAGGTGGGGTCGCAGTGCTCCCAGGAGCCTCATCCCCCACCCCCGCCCCGAGAGCCTGGGACCTGGAGCTCAGGAAGGGGCCCTGCTCAGCCAGCCCAGGCCTTCCTCCATGCAGACCCAGCCAGCTCGGCCGCGGTGGACTCGAGTGGGGGTGGGGCTTCAAGCCAGGACCCCTGAGCTTCGTGGGGATCCCTCCCCGGAGGTCAGCGCAGGCCCAGCCTCCACCTCATTTGGCCCTGGGCTAGTGCAGGTGTGGACAGGTGTGGCCTCTGCAGGCAACCCTTTGCTCAGAGACTAATTTGGGAGGGGTGGTGCTGAGAGTGTGGGAAGCTTCTGGGAAAATCCAGAATGCAGGGGTGCTGGGCCCTGTCCTCTGTCACCTCCCTCCTCTGACCACCCCCCTTCAGGGTCAAGGTCAGAGTGCTCAGATGCCCTCCCCCTCCTCCCCCCAGCTGGGTTAGGACAATGGGGAGGGATGCGAAAGGTGAGGTTGCTCAGGTCAGAGGAACGGAGAAACTCACTTGGAGGGAGGGCTCCGGTTGCAGACCCACAGCTTCGGGCTGAGTAGGGGCTCCTGCCCGCAAAGCCGCTTCCCACCTCCCTTCCTGGACGGAGCTTAGAGCCAGGCCCAAACCACGTCCCCAGCCTGTCAGCCTGAGCGACCACGTCCACCACGGTGGTGGCCATGGCCATGGGGCAGGGTCAGCTGAGCACCTCATATGTGGCTGGGCAACAGAGGGCGAGCTGGGGGCAAAAGTCCGGGTCCCCGGCCCCATCTCCCGCCGTGCCCTCCCAGCCCCCTCGGTGAGCTCTGCCTGGAGAGAAAGGAGAAAGCACACCAGGCAGAGTCCTTGAACGCCTTTACTGCGGCCTTGGTGCTGCTCCCCCATCCCCAGACACAACACTGGTCTTTTTGTGAAGACACCCTGTGCCCACTCGGGGGCCTGGGCTCAGGGTCAGGCGGGGCACTTCACGGGGGTGTCCTGAGGTCACACCCTGTGCTGTGGTCCGTGCTCCAGCTCCGAGGGGGGACCCCGACACGCCGTCGTCTCCAGTGGTAAAGCTGCTGTTGGGGGCAGTGGGAGTGACCCCCGAGTTCAGGGCCAGAGCCCTTTATTGGCAATGCACCGGCAGCTCCCCACTGGCTGGTTCGGTCCCCCAGTGCTTGGATCCGGAATCAGGCTCCCACCTCAGCAAGGTGCTGGGCGCAGGTCGAGGAAAGGTGAGGCACCTGGGGGCCCCGCTCCTGACCGCCTGGGCACCTGCAGGCGTCATCCCACTGTCCAACTTGGCCACAGCACACTGCCCAGTCTGGAGCCAGGCGGCCACCCACAAATCCCAACAAGCGCGGCCAGGCAGCCGCCACACCCGGTTCCCAGTCCCAGCAAAGCGGGCCCTTCTCCCAGCGGTGGCCAGGGCTCCGTCGAGGAGGCGGTCAGGCAGCTGCCTTCGGCAAACCATCGGGACCCAGGAGGTGAGCGCCAGGGTCATCCAGGACTTGAGGCCCGGGTCCCACCTAGGGGGTTGAGGAATCAATGTCAGGGCAGGTGACAGGGAGCGACTTCCTTCCAGGAAGTGCCAGTCAGATGACACCCTCTTGGTGACACCGGGCCCAGGGCCCAATCCTCCAGCACAGCCTCAGTCCCTCCGGGCAGACCTGGGGTGGACAGCAAGTCCTGGGGTGGACGATAGAGGCCAAGGCCTGGGTGCACAGGTCACGGGTCTGGGAATTGGATGGATGTGGCGGAAATCCTGGCCCTGCCACTCGAGCAGGGACCCTGATCTGTTCAGGGGGTCTCCACGCTCCAGCCCCACCCTCCCCTCCCCTCAGCCTGGGGCTGAGCCCGCAGGGCACGTGCGGTGTGCGGCCAGGACTCACCTGAGTGGCAATGATGTATTTGATGCCGCCGGGGGTGGTGTCCGCACCCAGCGCAGCCTTAAGCTCATCAGAGAGCGGGACAGGCTCCACGGGCAGCCCCTTCAGAAACCTAGGAGACAAGGCAGGACTGGACGGGGAGTGCAGGGATGGGGCATGTGCAGAACAGGCAGATCCAGGACGGAACACGAAGCAGCTGCCGGGGGCCGGGGGCTCGTGACTGCCAACGGGGTCGGGGCCTCGGGGGCTGACGGACAAGGGTGCCCAGCATGTTCTTAATGCTCCGGGCTGTACACCTCAAAGCGGTTCAATGGTGGGCTTACGTTACGAGCATTCACCAGGCGCACAGACGCTGCGCGGGAAGGCCGAGGGTCTGGCACCGTCACTGAGGGGCGGGTTTCGGGAAGCCTCCACGAGGCTTTGGTGCCACCTCTCACCCTGGCCCACGGCTGCTGCTGCACCCGTTGGGGGACACAGCTTAAGAAGAAAAGGCCTCAGCTGACGCTTGGGTTGGTGCTTAAACCTACAAACTACCCCCAGGGTGACCAGGGCGATGAGTCCTCGGTCGTGGGGCCGGTCCCACGTGGTGTGGAAGGGAGCATCCGGCTCTTCCCACCAGAAGGGGCACCGCCCCCCCTGGGTGACAGATCAAAGGGCCCCACCCACGCTTCCCGCGCCCCTAGCGGGCAGCCGTCCCCTCACTGAGTACTGGGTCCCTTAACCAGCGGCGAGGGAGAAATCACAGGAGCTGCGGGCGGCACGTGCGTGCCCCCGGGGCTGGGCCGAGCGGAGTAGCATCCGCGGTCACACAGAGGCACACGTGGGACACACTGCCTGCGGCCCCACGGGTCCCCACCTGCCGTGGCCTCCCGGGAGGGGGCCCACAACTCACTTGTCTCCGTTCAACTCGGGGGGGAAGCTGTGCCTCACGGCAGCCGCGAACTCAGCCACAGTGTCGTCCAGGGTGAAGATCACGGCGTTGGCACCCGCGTCAAATGTGTACGCCACCTGGGACCGCGAGGTCAGACCGGCTCAGGCCGGCTCCCAGTGCCTGCAGGCCACCCGCTCACGACGAGGGTGGGGGGCCGCGCAACCAAAACGAGAGCGAGAGGGAGATGCAGCCCCCAGAGAAGGGGGCTCCGTGAAGCCCTGGCATGACCGGCTCACGGCCCGGGGCGCCCCAGCCCCGCACCTGCCTTGGTCCGCCCGTGGTGCGCGTTGAAGCAGTGCACCAGGTGGATGATACGCCGGGACGTGTCGTTGAGGTAGGAGATGGGCGGGAAGGTGTCCAGGCAGGTGGCGTGGAACTGGTTGCTGTCCTTCATGGTCAACTGGCCGAAGGCCTGGAAGTCGCGCTCCCTGATGCAGCGGGTCATCTCGGCCATGCGTGCCGGCACCAGCGCCTCGGCCCGGAACTGCAAGGCAGGCGGCCACTCCGTGAGCTGAGCAGAGCCACGGGGCCCGGCTTCCGAGCGCCCCGGGAGCTACCCGCCCAGCCGGCCGCGGCCTCACCCTGAGCAGGGCGCTGGTCTCCACGCTGGTCTGCATGCCCGCCGTGCTGCCCGTCGGCTTCCTCTCGGTGCTCACCTGCGGTGAGAGAGGGAGGTCTGCGCCACGCCCGCGGCCCCGGGAGCTGGGGAGGCCCTCCCGCCCCCAGCTCGGCCCTCCTGCTCACCACGAGGATGAGGACACGGAGTTCCGGCCAGTGTGACTCGGGGGCCACCTGACGGGCGATGCTGTCCTTCCCGTCGGCCCGCTCTCCCATCTGCCACTCCACGAAGCCGCCGTACAGGCTGCGGCAGGCGCTGCCCGAGCCCCTGCGGGCCACTTCCGACAGGTCGCTCTCCACGCCATAGACCCGGGCCAGGGTGTAGGCTGCAGGCAGTGATGGGGGCGGGGAGGCTCAGACAGGCTGGAGGGTCCCTGGCCTGTGCTCAGTGCCACGGGAGGGGGGCACCCGGGGGACGGAGGCTCAGCCCCCAGCTCCACGGCTGGCATCCAGCACCCACGTGCTCATGCACTCAGCCTCCGCAGAGGGCTCTGGCGGGATGGGAAGCCTCCTGGGGACTGGGAGGCCTGTGTGCCGAGGGGCCGGAGAAAGCTTCTCTGAGAAGCTCTGAGGGGTGCTGTTTGGGGCACGGCCCAAGGCACAGAGGGCAAAAAGTGTGCACGCCTGGGGCTGCTGGCAGCGCTGGGCACAGGGCCAGAACTGGTCAAGGGTCTGATGCCAGGATGCGGACCTGGGGGTCCACGAGGCAGGCCGTCTGCCCCTGATGCAGCCTGGCTCACTGGTCTCAGGCTACATGGAGGACGTGACTCAGCTGCCCACCCCTGTGGTAAGTGCCTTTGCCCCCAGCTTGGGGGTGGGGGTCCCCACTGGAGAGTGAGCCAGCAGAGGGGAGGGCAGAGCAGAGATTCAGAGGGAGAGATAGATGGGCTCCCAGTAGGCCGTCCGAGAGCCTGGGGCTGGCCACAGCCCTTGGGATTCTGCTAAATAAGCCAAGAAATCGTCCCCGCTTAGTTTAAGCCAGTTTGAGGGGCGTTCTGTCACGCACAGGGTCCTATACACGGAGCTCAGCGTTCAGACATGTGACACAGCCGAGGCCACGGCCTTATGCCCGGGGCACAGCACTGGGGCCCATCCCGGGCACCCACCTAGGCAGGCGTAGCCCGCCGCTGAGGAGGCCAGGCCCGCAGCCGTGGGGAAGTTGTTCACCGAGGCCACGTGCACCTTGTAGCTGAGGCTGAGGGGCAGCGGGTCCTCGTGGCCGTCGCTCCTCCGCTTGCGGGCCAGGCGACGGACTGCAGGGACAGGAGACAGCGCCATGGGTAAGCACGGTGGGGACCGGCCTCTGTCCGAGCTCCGCATGCAGACTTCCTTCTCGGGAGGCCCCAGGCCCAGCTGTGCTGATGGGCGTCTGTGGCCCCTGGGGCGTGGGAGGTACGGGGGGAGGCGGCGGCAGCGCCTTCTGTGCACTCGGACCCGCCCAGCGCGAGGAAGGGGCACAGGGGAAGGAGCGGGCCTGGCCTGACCCCAGCATCCCCGGGGCCCCCACTCACTCTCCCTCAGGCAGGCCTGGAGGCGCGGCTGCCCCACGTCCTCCTCCCGGCCGTTTAGCCAAATCCGGTCCTCTGTGAAGTCCCTGCTGATGGCGGCCGTTGTGGTGGTTTTTAACTGGGAAAGAAAGTGCAGGGCCTCCTGAGTGGCGGGCATCGGCCAAGCACCCCTCTCTGCGGGGGCCTTTCCGGCCCTGGTCCTTCCTGGGTGCCCACTCAGGGCAGGTGGGCCAGGCTCAGGCGGTGAGAACACTCCATGGGCGTCCACTACCCAAGGCGCGGCCCATGCTCCCATCTCCTGGCAGAGAATGCAGGGCAGGGACCGCCAAGGAGGGGGCCAGGCGTGTGCATGCGTGTGCGCTGAGCACTCCTCACAGCGGGTGATGGCACGCACAGCATTCATTGGCTGGGGATTTGCTGCCACCATCTGTAAACAAAGGTTTTGTAAATATCTTTTCGGGGTGTATCACCAGCCCAGGCTCACCTGATCCTGGTGCAACGTGACACTCAGAGAGGAGTTGATGGGCAGGATCAGCTCCTCGTCTCGCTTTCCCCCTGGAACACATGGCCCACGGCAAAGCCGGTCAGTGTCCCAGCCCAGCAGACTGGCGCACTGTTGCTCCCGCCCACCAACACCCCACCCCTCCCCACCCCCACTGCCACCCCACAGCTCCCCAGTTGCCTGGACCCTGCTCTCTCACTGCACAATCTAAGTCCTCTTCCTGCTGTGCCCCCGCCTTCAGGAAGCCCTCCTGGATTGCTCCCCCACTTCACTTAGCTCCCGAGAGCAGGGCTGGACCCCTTGCTTCACTGCTTCTGTTTTGTCTTTCACTCACTCAACAAATAGCCTCGGAGCGCCTACCAGGTGCTGAGTGCTCTGATTATAAGGCCCTTGCCTTTTCCTCCCAAACAGAAGGAGCCCCAGTTACTGAAAACTCTTCAAATCTCCCTGTTCGTATCCCTTGGAGACAGCATTCCCCCCACTTCCGCTGAGCACTTCCCCTCCTGTCATATCACAGCAAACACAGGAGACCTTCCAGAAAGTCCAAAATTTCAAATCCATTGTTAGGCACAGGTGCTGCACTTTTGTGCAGGGTCTTTGGGGTGGCAGACAGTTACGGGACACAAGAAAGACGAATCCTGGTAGGTAATACAGGAAAGTCCAGAAGGATCCCCCATAAACACACCCAACTGGTTTCTGACAAAAGTGCAAAAGCGGTTCCTCGGAGGAGGCGCAGCCTCTTCTGAAAAGACTGCTGGGTCACTGGACATCCACCACTGAGCAGAGCTGAGCCCCACATCTCAGACCTTGGACAAAAAAAAATCACTCAGAATGAATCACAGACTTAGATTTAAAACGTAAAACCCTAAAACTTTTAGGAAAAAACATAAACACTCTTCAGGACGTAGGACTAGGAAAGACGGCTCTGACTTGGTAGGAAGGATGGAGAAGGTGACCCACTGGGGCCCTTTTAACAACCTCAGCCCTTTGAAAGACCCTGTTAGGGGGATGGAGAGAGAAGCTACATGGTGGGAGAAAATATCTGCAAACCACACATCCAGCAAGAATTAGTATCTAAAATACAAAGCGAACTTTCAAAACTCAACGGTAAAAAGCAGACAATTCAGTTAGAATGTGGACGAAAGTCCTAAAGAGACATTTTACATAAGACTCTCAGAGGGCAAGCAAATGAGCACTGGGAAAGCTGTTCAACAACACTGAGCGGCAGGAGAACACAAACTAAAGCCACAGTGAGATGTCACCACCCACCCATCAGAATGGCTAAAATAACAGCTGGTGACAACACCGCATGCGGAAAAGCTGGATCACACCTACATTATATGTTGTTGGTAGGGATGAAAAATGGTACAGCCACGCGGGAAAAGTGTGTTTCTTTAAAAAACCAAACATGCAACCACCCTATGGCCCAGCAACTGTACTCCGGGCCATTTATCCAGAAGAATGAAAACTTATGTTCACACAAAAACCTGTACAGGAAAGTTTACGGCAGCTTTATTCATAATTGACCCAAACTGGAAACAGCCCAGCTGCCTTGAAAGGGCATATGGCCAAGCAAACTGTGGCCCCTCTACGCTGGGAACGGAACAGAAGAGAATAACTGACTCCAAGATTCACCCGGGCGACTCTCCAGAAACTAGTGAGCAAGAAGAGCGAATCCCAGGGGCATTCCTGAGACCAGAACAAGACAGACACGGAGAGCAGGTGGAGGTGGCAGAGTGGGCGTGACCATGGGAGCCAAGCCCCCGCGGGGACGGGCGACCTGTATGGACTGTGTCTCCCGGTGTCTAGCCCCGCGGGGACGGACGTCCCGTAAGGACAGTGCCCCCAGGTGTCCCGGCTGCAGGTGGTGCCAGCTCCGCGATCGCACTGCCCTGCCGGGTGGAGGGCGCGGCGGGTCCTCACACCTGCACGCGGACACACAATCTCATCCAGACGGGGGCCCAGCCCACCTGCCGCGGCCGGATGACCCGGTCCACCGCCCAAACCGGCCTCTCTGAGCCTCAGTTTCCCCGTCCGCAGGGCCCCCACATCCCGCGCCCCGAGGCCCGCCACTCACAGTACTTGATGACCGCGATGTTGACCGGCGCAGTGCAGGTCACCACCTCGAGCCGCTTCTCCGAGGCCATGGCCGAAAAACAGCGCGACCCCAGCTCCCGGCAGCAGGCCTTTCCTACCCACGCCGCAGCCAGCCCCGCGATTGGTCCACGTCGCCCCACCTGCTCGCGTGCTGCCCAATCAGCGGCGGGCCCTGTCCACGCTCCACCTCTCAGCCAATGAGCGGGATCGGACGATGGACTGCAGACGCTGAGCCGCCCCCGCTGGCCAGCGGACGCGCTCCGGCTCTGCGCAGGCGTGGGGATCTGTCCCAACGCGGTGTCCGCGCAGGCGCCGGCTCTGCGCAGGCGCGTGGCGGCGGCCTTACCGGTAGCGCGCGGGTCCCTGAGGTCGAAGACTCGGGGTGAAAGCTGCTCTCAGCTCGGCAGGATGCGGGCCCCGCCGCCCGGGGTTCCCATAGACTCCCCACCCCTTGGGCGACCTGTTCCTGTGTGGCGGGCTGCTAAGGGAGGAGCTCCTTCGGAGATAGGTGCTTTCAAACCCCGCTCCCCTTTTTTTAAGCCCCATATAAGCAAGGATTCTTTTTTCCTGGTTGAAGTGGGTTGCCACATTTATATTGACTCTTTTATTGCTGTAAAATGTACCATTTTAACCACTTTTAAGCGTGCAGTTCTGTGGCATTAAGTATCTTTATATCGCTGGGCAGCAATCCCCACCCTCCATCTCCGGAGCGTTTTTTCTTAAACTGGAACTCTATTCCTTACACAGTAACTCCCAATTTCCGCCTTTCCTTTGTAAAAATTTATTTTTAGCTTTAAAATGATTCAGGTGTCAGTGAAGATAGGAGTATGTGATATAAATTCTCTCACTCTGGGGGCTGCCGCCCCAAGTTCTGTTCCTGAAAGTATCAACAAATAGCTTTCTTCCCCTTCGGTGTTTCTTAGAGATCATCCCCGATGATCTAGACTTGCCATAACTTGTCCACCGTGTCCCCTGTTGGTTGACAGTCGGGTTGTTACCAATTTTTGGACACAAGCTGCTCTTTTGTGCAAGTGTGAGTTCTGTAGGAGAAATCCCTGGAATTGGCGTTGCTGGGCCCAGCAGGATGTGCCTAAAGTAATGTGGATAGCTCTTGGCAGGTTCCCTCTGGAAGTCCATTGATCATTGAAGCCCAGCCACCAAAGTAAGGGAGCCCGAACCTTCCCCAGCACGGCGGCTCCCCCTCTGCCTGACACATGAAAAATGGTATCTCACTGCCGTTTACAGCTGTGTTTCTGATGGTTGTTATTTTAAGTTTTTCTTGGAATCACTTTTCGGTTTCATGCAAAGCCACTGAAACTTCTTTGAAGAGTTGCTGGTGGATTGCTCTGGACAGCGGTCGCGGTGTGTTCTCTGAGCCACAGAAGAAAGGTCACCCGTGAACCTCAGTGATTTATGCTCTGCCATGGTAGTGACGTAAGGGACGGCACAGACGTTCGTGACACATCTGTTTTGTGCCAGGTACTGTGCTAGGCGCTGCATCCCACATCACCTGGGTAACTTCAGTTTTATGGTTTATAATTTAAGTATTTACTCTAGAGTGAACGTGTCACCCCAGATTCGTTATGTTGAGACCTAACCCCCCAGTGTGATGGTGGTAGGAGGGGGGCATCTGGGGGTGATGAGGTCATGGGGAGGGGGCCCTCATAAAAGAGACCCCACAGAGTTCCTCACCCCTTCTTCCATGTGAGGAAACAGCAGGAAGACACCACGCGTGAACCTGGAAGGCGCTCTCACCAGACACTGAATCTGCCAGCACCTTGATCTTGGACTTCCAGCCTCCAGAACTGTGAGAGCTCAGTGGTAGTTGTTTAAGCTGCCAGCCTGTGGTGGTGTTTGGCATAGCATCCGGAACAGACGAAGACAGCACTACACGTACGTGATTTAGAGAGTGAGTTACCAGATCCCCTTGTGTACCCGCCGCCCAGGTTCCAGCTCACCAAAGGCAGCCACTTGTAAATCTCTTATATTTCTCTGTGTTTCTAAATAATCTGCTTATTTCCCCTCTTTCTTTCTCTCTTTCCTTTATTTCTGTTTTCGATGGTGTCTGTTGATTACCACCAAGCAGGAATGAGGAATTCTCTTCCAACCCCACCGCAGTCCTTCCTCCCCGACACAGTTAAATGTTCTCAGTGTTACGATCGTGTAAACCGTCTTCACGGTTGAACATGTAGGCATAAATGCCTGACTGTGTGCATGTGGGCAAAGGCTCCCTTATGTAATGGGGAACCCTGAGCAAACAAGCCCCCTGAAAGAGGGCTGGACGTAGACCCCCAGGCTGACACAGTGAGCCCCAGGTCTCCTGAATGGTCAGTCTACATGCACGTATAAGATAAACTCATCATAGGGCCTCTATTTTCTGTTTGTTTGGTTTTTTTTTGTCAAAGAGGCGTGGATTAATGCCTGTTGGGTCATGGTGAGGGTGATAAACCAGACGGAGAAACTTTAAGACACGTCCACACGTTCTGATTTGCTCCATTAAAACGTGTTTCACAGGCATGGTGGTAGGTGCAGGGAAGACGGAGTCAGCTAGAATTGTCAAGGTCGAGGGGCAACAGCGAAGCCTGGAGCATCTCCCACAGTCCTCAGATTTCCTGTCTTGTTTCTGAGCATTTTTTTTAATGTGGTAAAATATACGTAACGTAAACTTTACCATCTTAACCATTTTCAAGTGTGCAGTTCAGTGGCAGTAAGGGCCCTCACGCTGTTGTGCAGCCATCACCACCGTCACCTCCAGAGCTCTCTGATCTTCCCAAACTGAGGCTCTGTCCCCACTAAATACTGACTGCCCAGCCCTCCGCCAGCCCCTGGCAGCCACCCTTCTACTCTCTGTGTCTGCATTTGTCCACTCCAGGGGCCTCCTATACGTGGACTCCTATAGGATTTGTCCCTGTGTGTCTGGCTCATTTCCCTGAGCATAATGTCCTCAGGGTCCGTCCATGTGGGAGCAGGCGCCAGGATTTCCCTCCTTTCTCAGGCTGAGTGATCGTGTCCCGCTGTGTGGACGGACCGCGTCTTGCTTGTGTCCATTTGTCCGTCAGTGGATGTGTGTGGTGCTGCCGCCCCTTGGCTGTTGTGAGCGATGCTGCTGTGAACGCGGGCGTCACACATCCCTTAAAGTTCCTGCTTTCAGTTCCTTTGGGTAGAATTGCCCAGTGGGAGAATCGCTGGCTCATGTGGTAGTTCTGTGTTTAAGTGTTTGAGGAACCTACAGACTGTTTGCCACGCGCCGGCACCAATTTACATCTCCAGCAACGGTCACAAGCTTCCCGTTTCTCTGTGTCCCCACTGACTCTCGTTCTGTTCTGTTCTTTTTTGTGGTGGCCATCCTAAGGGCCGTGAAGTGTGAACTGGCGTCTCATTGTGGTTTGATGTGCGTTCCCAGGTTTCCTTTTATGTGTGGTGATTTCTCATCGGTGATGGGAGAGCACGTGGGGTGGCGTTTCTCAAACGTCGGCACGCGGACCCGTCACCCAGGGAGTGTGCTGCGATGCAGGTTCTGAGCCAGGAGGTCTGGGCGTCTGCCTGTGCAGCCAGCGCCCCAGGTGTCGACGGCAGAAGCTGCTGGGTGAGGGCCACACCGTGAGTAGCAAAGATAGATAACACAGTGCACAGGGGCCCTGCAGTCAGGCCAGCCCAGCGTGTGGGTAGCTTTCTTAGCCGCAGAGAGCACATTTCCTACAGCAGAGCAGTGCTCCCTGAAGGGACTTACTGGATGGGAGGTGGCTTGAAGAGATGATATATGTTTGTACGTAGATGTTTCTTTATTGCCCTTTCGTTTCAATTTAGTCCACTCTGGAGATCCTCAGCGGCGAGGTTATTCTGGAACCTGGGACGTGTGAAACACCAGGGGGTGAGGCAGTGGGAGATGGAAAGGGAGCGAGTCTCCTCTCCCGGGGGAGATGACCTTGGTGGGGGAGGACTCGCTACTTACAGAAAAGGTGACGCTGCAGAGGTGATGAGGTGCAGGTAGACTCCACCGCGAGGTGGTACACGTGGGTGATGCGGACCGTGTGGTCCAGGGCAAGTGTACGGAAGAGGAGTTGGGGGGCGGAGCCGGGGGGGCGGGGGCACCGAGGAGTGACGCTGGTGGGGGGGACATTCTGGCAGTGGAGGCAGTGCGAGCGACTGAGCGGGAGCACGTTGTCCCTCCAGGAGGAAGTTCCTCTCTCCTCCAGGCCAACCCAGCAGCCAGGCGGCAGCCAGACCCTCGTGTGTGCTGGCGGGAGCACCCATTCAGAGCGAGAAGGGCCCAGGGCCCCAGATTTCACTCCCCACCTCGTTTCTCACTGTCCTCTTCGTCATCTTCTGAAGTCCCGTGGGACTTCTCATCTTGGCCCTGGAAATGAAGGGCTTGAACTCGGCGACCTCTAAAGGCCCAGGACTCTGACCCTGTGCCCGCACAGCGAGCCCGTCTCCGTGGGTCCCGGCGCTGGCTCGAGGCTTTTCTGCAAAGGACTGGGTGGCAAACACCATTGGCTTCCTGCATCTTCCAGCTCGGCTGCCACGACCTGCCTTTGCCGTGGCAGATCCAGAGCAGCCCTAGAAAACGAGCAAGTGACACGGACACGGACACGGACACGGAGGTGTGAATCTCATAGAATTTTCAGGCCACAAAATCTTCTTTTGATTTTTTTGGTATTTTTTTTACAGTGGTAAAATATACATAACACAAAATTTCCGTTTTAACCGTGTTTAAGTATTTAGTTTTAAGAGCATTCACGTTGTGGTGCAGCCGTCACCACCACCCGCCTCCAGAACTTTCTCACCGTCTTAAACTGAGACTCTGTCCCCATTAAACACTGGCTCCCCCGCCCTCACAGCCACCATCTACTTTCTGTCAGTCTGACTCTGACTCCTTTAGGTCCCCACGTCAGTGGAATCACACAGGACATGCCTCTTTGTGTCTAGTTTATTTCACTGTGCATCGTGTCCTCAGGGTCACCTGTGTGGCGAGCATCACAGTTTCTTTCCTTTTTATTGCTGAGCAAAGTTCCGTTGTACAGATGGACCACACTCTATTCATCCATCAGTGGACACTGGGCTGCTTCCACCTCTTGACCATTGTGAATAATGCTGCTATGCCTTTTTTAAAAAAATATTTATTTATTGATTTGGCTGCGCCGGGTCTTAGTTGCGGCATGTGGGCTCCTTAGTTGCAGCACACGGGCTCCTTAGTTGTGGCATGCGGACTCTTCGTTGCGGCACGCATGCGGGATCTAGTTCCCTGACCAGGGTTCAAACCTGGGCCCCCTGCATTGGGAGCACAGAGTCTTAGCCACTGGACCACCAGGGAAGTCCCTGCTATGTCTTTTGCTTTTCTTTGATATAAGCATTCTCAGCTCTTGGGCTGTCCAAAACAGGTCGGGAGGGCTCGGTTTGGCCCCTAGCCGTGGCTCACTGACCCTGCTCTCAAACAAAACGGTCCCAAATCACATTCTGTGCTCCGCTTTGCATTGCCCTGTAAGTATCCAGGAACTGCCCAGGCTCACCAGCCATCCCCATCTAGAGAAAATGGATCTCGGTGGAGTGGCCCAGGCTGAGGGCTGTCTGGGTCTGCAGGGAGGACAGTCCAGCCCCTGCGTCGGCTGTCCTGGTAACCACTGCAGGGGACACCCGCCCTCCCCTTTTCTTCTTGATAACTTTTCCCCCCCAGGGCCATTGTTTCTGGGTAAAAGTTTTCCTGTTTATTAAGGAATGTTTGATGCACATGAAAGAATACAGGTCATGTGGTCATTTAAAGCATCAAAAAATGAAGCCCTAGCCTCTACCACTTACTTGGAGAACTCCGACCAGTTTTCCCAAGTACCTGGTGCATCTCCCATCCTGGTCCACTTGCAGATGCAAGGAGGTGGGTGGCCCTGCTTTCTGTGAGGTCTTGTCTCTACACAACACTTCCCGTGTCTGAGCCTAGCTCTTCTCATAGTTACGTCTCTAAGGACCCCTGACTCTTCCTTATAGGATAAATTGAGTGTCAAGAGGACCCAGCTGCAGAGGACCTGCTGGCATCCTGGGAAGGTGAGGATGACAGAGTAGTGGGGTTGGTAGCAGAAGTGGAGAAACAGAGCTCAGTTCACGCTCCACGCGAAGACTCGTGGGAGGTCAGCCCGGCCTTCAGGCTTTCAAGATTACCTTCCATTGTCTCCCTCTTGAGGGAAGAGCTGTGTAACTTTCTAATAATCACAGAACGGAAGGTTCTAAAGGCTTCAGAGTCCTTCTAAACTTTGCTAAGTTGTGCGTGCTCCTCTGATCATTCACAAACTTTCGTTGGGGCCCTCCTCCAGCAGGTGCTGTATCGGGTGAGGGGGGAGGTTGGCAACCTCCTTGTGGAGGTGAGACAGCTTCTAAAAATTGAACAAAGGGGACTTCCCTGGCGGTCCAGCGGTTAAGACTCCGCACTCCCAACGCAGGGGGCCCAGGTTCGATCCCTAGTCAGGGAGTTAGATCCCACATGCCGCAACTAAAGATCCCGCGTGCCACAGCTAAGGCTTGGTGCAGTCAAATAAATAAATAAGTATAAAAAAAAAAAGACTGAACAAAAGCACAGCAGAGAGAGTGGCACGGGAGGCCACAGGTGACAGCGGTGGGTCGCTGGGAGATGCAGATATAAGCTGTGGTCCCGCGGGCGTGGCGACAGCCTGGAGAATGAGTGATTGTAACTGAGTCTTGAGAGCAAAGCCAGTTGGTGACATGGATGCACTGGAGCGAGGACTGTCTGTGGCCAGGGAGACCTCTAGAAGGTCACCGTGGTGGTCTGTGACACTGTCCTCTTCTGTGAAATAGGCTAAGGAGATAAACTGTCACAGACAGTGACAGTCTGGAATGGAAGGTCTGGACCAGCAGGGGAGCGGCAGCAAACAGAGTCTGAGGCCTGGAGGAGTGAGATGGGAAGAAAGCACAGGGTGCGTCGAGGGCCCAGGGCTGGAGACGGAGGGCAATCATGGCAAATTCCACCCATGAAAATTCTAGAAAGTGCCATCGAATCTGTAGTGACAGCAAGCAGATCAGTGGTTCCCGAGGGGGTGGGGTGGATGGCTTAGGAAGGGGCAGGAGACAGCTTCCTGGGGGTGGATGTGTCTGTTCCGTCAATGGGGGCGAGGGGGTCACAGGTGCTCATCACACGTGGATGCCAGCATACGTGCAAGTGACCGTATGCCAGCTCCATCTCAGTGAAGCAGGTTTGATTGTGCAGGCTTTTCTGTGAGGCCCAGTGGATGATTTTGAACTGAAGGGCTCAGAGAGGGTAGGAGAGGGTTCCCGCTGCCGTCTGAGGATAACACACTCATGGTGTCAGAGGCGTTGTCTTTGCCCAGCTGCTCATCTAAAAGTACTTGCCTTCAGTATTGGAACCGAGAGGGCAGCGCGGAAAGAAGTTCCACAAGTGGGGAATGAAGCTGAATCTGGAGGAGGGCGGGGTGTGGGTGATAAGCCCCCTCCGCTCCGCCTGCTCACGTCTCTTTTTTCTTTTAATGTATGGATTTTAAATTAATTAATTTATTTGGGTGCGTCCGGTCTTAGTGGCAGCACGCAGGATCTTTGTTGCGGCACGCGGGACCTTTCATTGCAGTGCGTGGGCCCATCTTTGCAACGTGCGGGCTTCTCTCCAGTTTTGGTGTGCAGGCTCCAGAGCACGCAGCCTCAGTAGTTGTGGCGTGCGGACCCGCTAGGCTCTCTAGTTGTGGCGCGTGAGCTCTAGAGCGCGCCGGTTTAGTTACTCTGTGGCATGTGGGATCTTAGTTCTCCGACCAGGGATCGAACCCACGTCCCCTGCATTGGAAGGCAGATTCTTAACCACTGGACCGCCAGCTAAGTTCCTCGCGTCTGACATTTGTGTCCCCGTCCTCGAGTATAGACCCAGTGCACGCGTGCACATGTTCAAGAAGCATGAGTTTCAGGAGCGTCTCCTGAGTGCAGGGCCTCCTGCAGGGCCTGATGCCATCGTGAAGAGACTCAGAGGCACTGTATCCGCCAGCACCATGGCCTGAGCCCTAACCTCGTCCGTCTGCGTGGCCCCTGGTCCCGCCGTATTGAAATGACTGACGTTTTCCCAGGAGCAGCTCACTCTACCCTGGATCCCATTCCCAGCTGCCGTGTCTGACCCGAGTTTGGGTCTCTGCGCTGCCATTGGCCAGTGGGCCTCTCACAGTCCCAGCCTGTGTGCGCTCCCATTCCCTACAGAATCCTTTCTCTTGGAGCCTGTTGGGAGGTGACACAGCTGGCAGGGAGCCAGTATCACCCTGGAGGCCCCATGTTTGGACATGGGATCTTTACAGAGGGGATTAAACTAAAATGAAGCCAGTAGGTAGCCCTGATGACTAGGGAGATAAGAAAATAGGACCCAGGGCTTCCCTGGTGGCGCAGTGGTTGAGAGTCCACCTGCCGATGCAGGGGACACGGGTTCGTGCCCCGGTCCGGGAAGATCCCACGTGCCGCGGAGCGGCTGGGCCCGTGAGCCATGGCCGCTGAGCCTGCGCGTCCGGAGCCTGTGCTCCGCAACGGGAGAGGCCACAACAGTGAGAGGCCCCCGCGCACTGCAAAAAAAAAAAAAAAGAAAGAAAGAAAATAGGACCCAGACACATAGGGGAACGACCACGTGAAGAACTGGGGAGAAGCCGGCCTTGGGAGGAGCCACCCTGCCAACCCCTGGATCTGGGACGTCCGGTCTCCAGGATGCTGAGACAGGAAAGGTGTGTGTTAAGCCGACGGGCTTGTGGTACTTTGTCATGGGTTATAACACACCAGTTCCCCAGATCTTAGGAACAAAGGCACAGAGCAGGCTGCTGTGCATATGTAACTGTAGCCGTTAACAGGGACCCTCTGTGGGCTCTTCATTGGCCCCAGGGTTATCCCCGCTCTTGCAGGTATTTGGCGATCTTGAGAGGTGCCTTCCGGCTGCATCTGCCAGTGTCTTGTTGCTGAGCTTCCTGTGAGAGGTTTACGGTTCCAACAGAAACGCTTAAGGTCTCACTGGGACCCAGGGTGCTGGGCTCCCGGAGGCAGAGTGCGGAGGGCTGTTCACCAGGGGCTGCGGGCTGCCTACCTGCCTTCAGCCCCCAAGCCCGGCTCGCAGCAGCCCGTGTCAGCCCTCCTGTGGACCAGTCGCTCCAACCTCCCTTTCCTCTTTCTCCTCAGCTCTTCTGTCTTGTTTCCCAAAGCCCGGTCAGCTCTGAGAAGGTGAGTGTCTCCTGTTCTCCTTCCTTCCAGCCCATCTCCCTCTGCCTGCCCTCCTCCTCCCCCCACCAGGCGTGGGAGGGGACCCGCTTCCCGTGTGGATTCCAGAGCTCCTCTTCCTGCACGTCCGGCCGCCCTCTGACCATCTCACCCCACGCCCTGGCCCTGGGTCAGAAACGTATCTGCTCTCCTGATCTGGCGCCTTATTTCTGGTTTCCAAGTGAAAGGAAAGCTCAGAATTGCTTACTGAGCAGCAATGTGGTGGTTTAGGAGCCAAGACTACAGACTCTGGAGCCAGAAACCCCAGCCCTGCCATGGACCCGCCGTGTGGCTTTGGACGAGCTGCTTGGGCCTCTGTGCCAGTGTCCTCCCTCACGGGATAAAGCCACGAGAGGGGTCGTGTCATCGCCACGCCATGTCCATCCGCAGTAACGGTTGATTATTGTTGGTCCCCAAAGAAGCTCTCAGGTGAGTGCAGTCGCCCTTCAGAAGAAACTGTTCATTAAATCAGGAGTAAATAACGCAGCCCCTATAGCTTCCAGCTTTCTGAAACAAGGGCTCCAGGCATGGCGTCGTTTACTGTGTGCACGAGGCTGGGGTGGACAGCTGGTGTCCCGCCCGCACTCCTTGGCCTCCCTGTTCGAGCCAACCACTGTGGAAAGTATTTCCCTCATCAGGGGACACGTGCACCCAGCTTACCTGCTTTCAGACACCCGCACATGTGGTCCTGCAGCCCAGCTGCCCTTGTAAATAGATCTGGGGCTTGATTCATGCAGCCTGGATGAGCCCAGGAGGCTGCTTGCCAGGCCTCCTGGGGCTGATGATGGTTATTACGTTTGTGCTAAGCAGAGCAGACCCCTATCCAAGGGCGGGAAGAAGCTGTGATTGTGAGATAAGCCCCAGAGCTGGATCGAAGCGGGAAGAAGGTCTGGTTTAGACCAAGGCTCGCCTTGTGCCCTCTTTATTCGCCCATTCCCTTGGTGTTTGTCCAGGGTCCGTCCCGGGTCAGATAGAGGTTAGGCACGTGGGATACAGAGGCTGCCACCATATGGGGGGTTCGTGGGAGAAAGTGGCCTCGTGTGCAATGCTAAGGATGACAGGCTTGAACTTGAGACTGCGGGGCAGACAGCCTGTCTGAGCAGGTAGTGGAGCCGCCCTTGGGGTGCAGGATGGAGGCTGAATGGGAGACGGCAGTGGGGGCCGGGAGGATCCTTCCACTGTCGGCCTGGGAGATGGCCATGAAGGTCGAGGTGAAGATGCTGGTCTGAGAAGGCCTGAGAGGTGGAACTGGCTGACTGTGGGGAAGGTGAGTACAGGGCCCGTCTCTCGTGATGCCCGTGTGAGGAAACCACGTGGCCTCGGAGAGTCATTTCTGGAGTCAGTGGATCAAGCAGGAAACACGTCAGGGCAGAGCTCCCCCGAGTGACCGGTGGATGGCTCCCTGGAGCGGCGGACCCACCTCCCAGCTCCTCCCTGGGCGGCCCACCTGCCACTCCGGCCCTGAGGGCTCACGTTCACACTCGAGAGTCCCGTGTAGGGTCGGGGGTTCCCACGCCCGCCCAGACGATTAAGGGCCCCAAAGAGCTAGTTCGTGTGGAGGCTTCCATCTGTTTTACCCATTTCGGGAGTTAAATTTGCTGAATTCGTTTACTAAGTTCATTTAAAATTATCAATGATAAACCCATCATGTGGTAACGTTTTGTGAACAATAGCTATTTTCTTTTTTTTTTTTTTACATCTTTTTAGGAGTGTAATTGCTTTACAATGGTGTGTTAGTTTCTGTTTCATAACAAAGTGAATCAGTTATGCATATACATATGTTCTCATATCTCCTCCCTCTTGTGTCTCCCTCCCTCCCGCCTTCCCTATCCCACCCCTCTATGTGGTCACAAAGCACCGAGCTGATCTCCCTGTGCTATGCGGCTGCTTCCCACTAGCTATCTATTTTCCATTTCGTAGTGTATATATGTCCATGCCACTCTCTCACTTTGTCACAGCTTATCCTTCCCCCTCCCCATATCCTCAAGTCCATTCTCAAGCAGGTCTGTGTCTTTATTCCTGTTTTACCCCTAGGTTCTTCATGACATTTTTTTTCTTACATTCCATATATATGTGTTAGCATACGGTATTTGTTTTTCTCTTTCTGACTTACTTCACTCTGTATGACAGACTCTAGGTCCATCCACCTCACTACAAATAGCTCAATTTCGTTTCTTTTTATGGCTGAGTAATATTCCATTGTATATATGTGCCACATCTTCTTTACCCATTCATCCGATGATGGACACTTAGGTTGTTTCCATCTCCGGGCTATTGTAAATAGGGCTGCTATGAACATTTTGGTACATGTCTCTTTTTGAATTATGGTTTTCTCGGGGTATATGCCCAGTACTGGGATTGCTGGGTCATATGGTAGTTCTATTTTTAGTTTTTTAAGGAACCTCCATACTGTTCTCCCTAGTGGCTGTGCCAATTCACATTCCCACCAGCAGTGCAAGAAGGTTCCCTTCTCTCCACACCCTCTGCAGCATTTACTGTGTCTAGATTTTTTGATGATGGCCATTCTGACTGGTGTGAGGTGATATCTCATTGTAGTTTTGATTTGCATTTCTCTAATGATTAATGATGTTGAGCATTCTTTCATGTGTTTGTTGGCAGTCTGTATATCTTCTGTGGAGAAATGTCTATTTAAGTCTTCTGCCCATTTTTGGATTGGGTTGTTTGTTTTTTTGTTATTGAGCTGCATGAGCTGCTTGTAAATTTTGGAGATTAATCCTTTGTCAGTTGCTTCATTTGCAAATATTTTCTCCCATTCTGAGGGTTGTCTTTTGGTCTTGTTTATGGTTTCCTTTGCTGTGCAAAAGCTTTTAAGTTTCATTAGGTCCCATGTGTTTATTTTTGTCTTTATTTCCATTTCTCTAGGCGGTGGGTCAGAAAGGACCTTGCTGTGATTTATGTCATAGAGTGTTCTGCCTGTGTTTTCCTCTAAGAGTTTGACAGTGTCTGGCCTTACATTTAGGTCTTTAATCCATTTTGAGCTTATTTTTGTGTATGGTGTTAGGGAGTGATCTAATCTCATACTTTTACATGTCCCTGTCCAGTTTTCCCAGCACCACTTATTGAAGAGGCTGTCCTTTCTCCACTGTACATTCCTGCCTCCTTTATCAAAGATAAGGTGACCATATGTGCGTGGGTTTATCTCTGGGCTTTCTATCCTGTTCCATTGATCTATCTTTCTGTTTTTGTGCCAGTACCATACTGTCTTGATTACTGTAGCTTTGTAGTGTAGTCTGAAGTCAGGGAGCCTGATTCCTCCAGCTCCGTTTTTCGTTCTCAAGATTGCTTTGGCTATTCAGGGTCTTTTGTGTTTCCATACAAATTGTGATAATTTTTGTTCTAGTTCTGTGAAAAATGCCAGTGGTAGTTTGATAGGGATTGCATTGAATCTGTAGATTGCTTTGGGTAGTAGAGTCATTTTCACAGTGTTGATTCTTCCAATCCAAGAACATGGTTTATCTCTCCATCTATTTGTATCATCTTTAATTTTTTTCATCAGTGTCTTATAATTTTCTGCATACAGGTCTTTTGTCTCCTTAGGTAGGTTTATTCCTAGATATTTTATTCTTTTTGTTGTAATGGTAAATGGGAGTGTTTTCTTGATTTCACTTTCAGATTTTTCATCTTTAGTGTGTAGGAATGCAAGAGATTTCTGTGCATCAATTTTGTATCCTGCAACTTTACCAAATTCATTGATTAACTCTAGTAGTTTTCTGGTAGCATCTTTAGGATTCTCTATGTATAGTATCATGTCATCTGCAAACAGTGACAGCTTTACTTCTTCTTTTCCGATTTGGATTCCTTTTATTTCCTTTTCTTCTCTGATTGCTGTGGCTAAAACTTCCAAAACTATGTTGAATAAGAGTGGTGAGAGTGGGCAACCTTGTCTTGTTCCTGATCTTAGAGGAAATGCTTTCAGTTTTTCACCATTGAGGACGATGTTGGCTGTGGGTTTGTCATATATGGCCTTTATTATGTTGAGGAAAGTTCCCTCTATGCCTACTTCTGCAGGGTTTTTATCATAAATGGGTGTTGAATTTTGTCGAAAGCTTTCTCTGCATCTATTGAGATGATCATATGGTTTTTCTCCTTCAATTTGTTAATATGGTGTATCACAACAATAGCTATTTTCTGAAGCAAAGTTGTAGTGCGGAGAGTGGTGGTGTTTTGCATCTTTGCGAGTGTCCACGTGCAGCCCCGTGGACGTCTGTGGCCAGGCTGTCCTCTCAGCCTCCTCCTTGTGACGCTTTGGCTGATGTGTGGGAAGGAAACCTAGCCGTGTGGCAGGGACTCGCTGGAACCACTTTCGGATGATGTGGCTCTTGTTTGAAAGCACCAGAACTCTGCCAGGTCTGCTGTGATCCCGGCGCCGGCAGTGAGCTTCCCGCAATCTGCTCTGCTGGCTTCCCTTGGTCTGTCTGGTGCTTTGCGTCTTTGGTCCAGGCGGGGCTTTGTGACATCCGCATCGGTCATTTGGAAAATAGTGCTTCACTGACTGTGTACAGAGCTTCCAAATGCTGACATTTCTTTTTTTTTTTTTAATATAAATTTATTTATTTATTTTTGGCTGCGTTGCGTCTTTGTTGCTGTGCGCGGGCTTTCTCTGGTTGCGGCGAGTGGGGGCTACTCTTCGTTGTGGTGCCCGGGCTTCTCATTGCAGTGGCTTCTCTTGTTGCAGAGCACGGGCTCTAGGCACGTGGGCTTCGGTAGTTGTGGCACGCAGGCTCGGTAGTTGTGGCTCACTGGCTCTAGAGCTCAGGCTCAGTAGTTGTGGCGCACGGGCTTAGTTGCTCTGTGGCATGTGGGATATTCCCGGACCAGGGCTCGAACCCGTGTCCCCTGCACTGGCAGGCGGATTCTTAACCACTGGGCCACCAGGGACGTCCCTGACATGTTTCATTTTACAGTATGAAAAACCCAGTTCCTCATCAGAAAAGTCTTTAAGATTGGGAAATTGCCAAGCTTTTACGGAAGACAGACGTTTCCAAAATTGCCATTTTCTCTTGAAAGTGCAAGTGCTGTCATTGGCAGTAAATACTGTCTGTCCGTCCTCCCTGAAGTGGCAGGCTCACTGGTCCTTTTCTGAGAAGCCGTCTGCGAGGGCAGTGGTCGAGGTGACCCTGCCCACCTCACACGGCAGGTCCCCCTCCAGCGGCAGTGGGGGGCTGCGCACACTCCCCGCATCTCCACTCAGAACGTCGCAGGGACCCGGGCCCAGGATGGAGGACGTGCTGAAGCTGCGCTGCTCTGCGTGCGTGTGTGGTGGTGAACCTCGGTGCCTCGGTCCGTGCGGAGCTGCCAGCGGCGCAGCCCCCTGCTTGTGCACCATCGATGTTGTGAGGACCGGAACGAGTCTCCCTTAGTGTGGCCCCCCGGACAGGGGTCTGCAGGCCACCTGTGAGAACTACTCTGCTGGAGGAGGAGGGAGACGACCCCTGAGGTGATCGGAGCCACTGGGACGGCGGGCCACCCCTCCCCGACGCCCAGCAGGGTCACCCGACTGCCCTCAGTCTCAGCCTCTTTCTGGCCGGTTCAGAGCAGCTGCATGTCAGAGGTCACGCTGCAGCATTCACAGAGAGCCCCCTGTGACTCCATGACCTGCCTTCCCTACAGAAGTACAGGTGTCACTGTGTCCTAGGCCCCAGGCCTGTTCCCGGGGGAAGGAGAGGGGGCAGGTGTTTGATCTGGGAGCGAGACTGAGGTGATTCCGCCTCGTCCTGAGGACCAGTTACAGGCGATCCTTATAGGGGACAAAAGCAGCCCTGAGGGGCAGAGGCGTGGGGAGGGGGAGGCCTGGGCAGAGCTGGCTGTGAAACCCTGGGTGGTGGGGAGCACTGCCTCACGCCTGGGAGGACGGTCTCTATCCCACATGATACCCAAGGATGGCCCGTGCTCAGCCAGCAGGACGGACCCTGGTGGGAGCCCCGCCCTCACACCTTCTGCCCTCCTGTCCTCCAGCTCTCCCCAGCGCTCTGCTGACACCTGAGGACACCCTGGGCAGCTTCTAGACCATCTCTTGGGCAGCTCGGCTTGGGCTGGGGGGTGGGCAGCTGGGAGGAGAGCTTTCCTGGAGCCAGAACTTGGTGGCCAAGAAATGGACGTAGAGTCTAGGAGGGGTTAAAGGTCGAGGGTCTCCCTAGAGGTAGCGATCATATTTTACGTTTGGTGTGCTAAGTGTCTTCTTTTGCTGCTGTGTGTCCCGGGCCCCTCCTGAATTCTGGAACAGAGGGTAGCCCACTTCCCTTTGCTCAGAAGCAGAAACCAAGGCTTCACAGTGGAATCAAGCCACCGTAAAGGCTGGAGCCAGCACGCCTCACTGCTGGATCTGGTGGAGGCTCTGTGTTTGCAGCAGACGCCCACAGATCCCGGCTTGGGGAGCGGGTGCCGCCACGCCCCACATCAGTTCCAGCCTCTCACTACGCCTCTGAGTCTTGGCAGCCAGGGTGCTCTCCCTGGAATCCTCCTCCATCCGCAAGGTGATGGCGGCTGGAAACTTTTGTTCCACTGAACTTTGCCAGGGAGCTATACTTAGCCACCCAGTGGAGGCCAGGAGTGGGCTCGCTGAGTATAGATAGTAACCAGTGGACTATTTTAGAACTCCCAGAGAACCCCCAACATGGTATTTATAGAAGCCTCTGGGCTTCTGGAAGGGAAGCCATAACCTTAGCACGCCTGGGGCTTCAGGAGAGAGGTCTCTCCACGGGGAGCGGGGCGGGGAGCTGGGCCCCCGAGAGGCTGGGTGTCCCTCTTGCACCTGTTCCGGGACCTGAGCCACGGGGCCAGGCGCTCGCGTCCCAGTCAGGAGGCAGCGCCTGGTGGTTTTCTGTCCGCCACCCGTCACGTGCTTCCTGGGAGCGATTTTCATGTGGTGCTGATGCCGCCCCACCCTTGGCTCGTTCCCAGATTCTCCTCTTGTCCAGAATCCTGGCGATTTCTCAGGCTCCTGCTTTTGCCCAGACTTAGCCGGCCCGCCTCTGAAACACCTGCCTCCAGCTCCTCTGGTCCTGGGGCTCCCGTCCCCCGGCCCGGGCTCCTTCCCTGGAGAGAGGCACTAATGACGTGCCTGAAGCTGTGTGGCCGGAAGGCCTTCTTTAGGGAGAAAAGTGGGAATGTAATGCGTAAAATTTGGGTAGAGAGAGCCTGTAGCTGGGGGGGGACCCAGGTAGCAGTCCTGCGAGGAAAGAGGTGGCTGTGCCCTCCTCACCCGGGACGGTGTGGGGGACGGTTGTACACCTTCCTGATTCCCATCTGTGGGTGTTGGGGGAGGGGGCTCCAAAACCCAAATCTTAAGTGAGCACCCCGGGTCCATGCAGCTGATGAGGCAAAGTCGCGAGGAATGAGGAACGGAGAGTGGGAAGCTGTGAGGCCTGAGTGGCCAGTGGGGACACGGCCCCATGGCGGGGACGAGGCATGCTGACTGCAGCCGGGGCGGAGGGGAACATCTCCCCCATTCACTCCACGTCGACTCCCTGGCAGGTGCCCGGGCCTCTCTTCACCCCGCCTGCCAACCCACCCTCTGCCACCCCTGCCCTCCGCCAGCCCAGATATAAATATAAGAGCATTTTCCATGGGCCGGCACAGAAGGGCAAACATGGACTTTATTTAGGCCTGTGAAATTCCCTTCCTCCATCCCCAACAGGTGCCTCGCTTCATTTAGATATTGGTGCTCAGAAATAGAACACAATTTACAATATAGCTTCCTTCAGGCATCTGGATGCCGTTAAAAAAAAAAAGCCATCCAGTGAGACGCGCACAAACATGGGCGCGGTGGGAGCTTAGCCTTTGCCAGGGATGAGGAGAGGCTCCCCAGCCCCGGCTGCCCACCCTGCTCAGCAGAGGCCCCCGCATTCGGGAGACAGTGGAGGGATGTCCCTGGAGGGCAGAGGCCTGTTCCCACCCGCTGTGGGCCCCTGACCAGGGTAGCGGAGAGGAGGAGGGGTCAGGCACCTGCGCACTCGAGGGGGGGCCGTCCGGGTGGGTCACAGTGCGTTTGGAGGACGCGTTTCTAGTAAGTCGGTTGTGGACTCACTGCTCCATTGATCCTTTGTGGCCTGGGGGGAACAGCATTCCACTCTCCGTAAGTCCAAGCACAGGGACCCGCCAGGTTTCTCTAGGCAAACTGCGTGCTCTCATCGGCTGTTACAGGTTGAATGGTGCCCCCCATTCATATACTGAAGTCCTAACCCCCAAGTACCTCAGAATGCGGCCTTATTTGGAAACAGGGTCTTTGAGGACGTTGTCAAGATGAGATCATCAGGGTGGGTCCTCACCCAGTACGACTGGTGCCCTTATAAAAAGGGGAAATTTGGACACAGACACGCACACGTGAAGATGGAAGCAGAGATGGCGGTGACGCTTCCGCGAGCCACAGAACATCAGAGGCGCCAGCAAATGCAGCAGCTGGGAGAGGCCTGGGGCAGGTTCTCCCTCGGCCCCGGCAGGGACCAGCCCGGCCGGCACCTCGGTCTCGGACTTCTGGCCTCCGGGGCTGTGGGGGAGCCTGTCTCTGTGGTCTGAGGCCCCCGCTCTGTGGGTTTGTTGCGGCCGCCCCGGCCAACTGACACGTTAGCTACACCTCCTGGTCCCGCCATGTGTCCCTCGGGGACGCTGGTCCCTGTGGGGGGCGGTGGGACTGGGAGTGCAAGCGTGGCTTCCTTGGAGACGTTCTCTGCTCCGTGGGCGGGTATATCAGTCTGCTTTAGGCTAGAGCAGGGGCTCTCCTGGGTGGCCAGGGAAGCCCAGTGTCAAGGTCAGCTTTCCTCTGGGATGTCCCCAGGCCCCCTCTGATTGCCGTTATCAGACCAGCCACCTAGGGACCCTCAGCCCCCGACGTGGGCATCAGCAGGGATCTACGGGTGGGGACCCGGGGTTGGGGCTGCAGAGCTGGTAGCTGTGGGCCTGATGGGCGCTCCCAGCATCCTGTCACACGGGGAGGAGGTCAGCAGGTCTGGTGGCTCAGGGCCGAGACGGGGCCTCTGCCACTTGCCGTGTGGCGCCATCCCGGGAGCAGGACCAAGGTGCTGAGCCCTGTCCCTTGGCTGGGGCCAGCCCTCCTGCAGAGAGGAGCAGGTGTCCCCTCCTGCATCAAGGATTCGGCCAGTCTCCATTAGACCCAGGCCTCCTTCCTCCTTCCTCAGTGCCACCCTCCGGGGTCTGGTGCAGACGACGCACACACACTGCCAAGAGGCAGGGCCGGGCCAGCGTGGGGCCGCCCGGGGCCTGGGGGTGAGGGGAGGCCACCTATGAGAAGGAAGCTGGGTCTCAGCATCTGAGTCGGTTTGGGAAGGTGTGTGTCTTGGGTGGGGTTGGAGGTGGTGCAGCCGCAGGAGAGGGCGTGCAGGAAGGAGGCGGGCGCCGGGCGAGGGGCTTAGTGCCTCGGGGAGGTGGCTAGGGTGACGACGCGTCTGTGGCGTTCAGTAGAGATGCTGCAGGCGCAGGAGGGACCCCCCTCTAAGTTAGACTTCGGGGGGCATGAACGCCTGCCACAGACACGCACCCTCACCCCACTGCTGGTCCTCGCTGTACGGTCCCCACGTCCGCTCCCTTCCTTCCAAGGGAAGGCACCCTGCTCACCTGGTGCTCCCACCCGGTAAGGACCGCTCAGCTCGAGGCCCTTCCCCCTCAGCTCCCCCGCTCTGGCCACAGGGTCCCGTTGTCCAGGAGCCTTGCTGCCTCAGCAGAGGTTGTCCAAGCTCGGCCTCCTCCGCGGACCCAGGGGACTGGGTGAGCCTCGGCGCCTCAGAGGACACTGCAGCAGGAGTGCGGGCTCTTTACCGCCCCAGATCCACCCGCCGCGGGGCCTCCCTCGCTGCTCCATCCTCAGGACGGCCTTGTGAGGAGGAGACGGTGTGTGCGTGTCACGTGTGTGCGCCTGTGCATGTGTGACATGAGACAGCTTGGCCCAGATGCCATCAAAGGCAGGTGGAGGGGAGCCTCCAGGTAGCTCTGCCCACGCAGGTGGCCCACACGGATGTGCTCGGCCCAAGTCAAACTGCCGGTCCGAGGTGGAGGACATCCAGGGCGGCCCCACCGTCAGCCTCACGTGGGGATCTTCCGTGCTGACGACCGGCTCCCGACCGGCTGTCACTGGGAGGAACAAAACCGGAACCAGAGCTCGCTGGAAACGGCATGGAGGAGGCTCTCAACCGGACGAGAGTCATCCCCGGAGAGCAGTCCCTCCCGTGGGCAGGGAGGGGCGACGCCCTCTCAGGACGCCCAGCTCTGCGGCCCCTCCGCCTCTCAGGGGGCGCAGCAGCCGGACTCCTCGTGCCGCGCCAGGAGCGCCACGCGGGAGAAGGTCTTGGCGCAGCGCTTGCATTGGTATTTCTTGGTGTCCGAGTGCGTCTGCAGGTGGGCCCGCAGGTTGGAGCGGTCGGCGAAGGCCCTGCTGCAGTGAGGGCAGGTGTAGGGCTTCTCACCTGGGGGAGGGGAGGGCGACAGGTGAGCGACTGGCGGCAGCGGCCAAAACAGCCCTGCGGAGGGTGGCCCCAGGCTCGCAAGTGCATAAGCCATCCCCCACCCAGAGGCTCCTCAGCCCTCACAGTGAGGCTGATGCCTTCACCTCCATCGCCCGCTCCCTCGGGGTCAGTGACGGGGGCCTTAGCACCTGCCCTCTGCTGAGGGGGTGGTGTGCTTGATAACCTGGGCAAGGCCACAGCAGCTAAAACACAGATCTTGGCTAGATGGCTCTTTGCTTCTGCTTGAGCTTCCCTGGGGCCCTCTGTCACCAGCCCTGGACGGGAGAGGTGCCGCAGGCCTCCTGGCAGCTGTACCCGCCCCCCGAAAGCCATGGTGGGAACCTTGAAGGCGGCTGTACAAGGGCAGGTGCTCAGGACCAGTGAGGATTCCCATGTCCTCCAGGCCACCTCCAATCAGGGCGACCAGGGATTTGGACAAAGTCCTTCTGTTGGGGCCTTGCCCTCCAGGCTGACCCCCCCAAGTGTCAAAGGAGGGGCCAGTGAGAGTCATGTGTTCAGCTCTGCCTGTGTGGAGAGCGCGGCAGCCCTAGGGGCCCTGGGAGGCAACAGCCTGTAGTTCCGCAGGCCCCGGGCGTTGCATCCTGGCCGCCTGACCCTGCGCTGTGACGGGGCGCTCAGGGCACACCCTCAGCGAGCGGTCGGGCAAAACCAGGTGGATTTCCAGCCTGGAAAAAGGCTCCTTCAAAACCCCTCTTTCGTGTGAGTCACAGAGCCGTGACTGAGGGGAGGGAGGGTCCGGTTCCAGAGAGTGTTTGTTGTAAGTGCCCGGCCTGTTCCTGTCTCCCTTTCACCGCATGCTTGACAAAGTCCTGGACTCAAGAGGAAGGCCTGAGGTGGGGTCCAGCTCAGCCCCTGGCTGCCCTTGGGCAGCCGGCCCTTGCACTCTTTCTGGGCCGTAGTTTGTAATCTGCAAAATGAAAGACCGCGAGCTCCCTGCCCCGTATCCCCGCTCCTGTCCCTGTCTCCTGTCCCTGTCTCCTGTCCCTGTCTCCTGTCCCTGTCCCTGTCTCCTGTCCCTGTCTCCTGTCCCTGTCTCCGTCTCCTGTCCCTGTCTCCGTCTCCTGTCCCTGTCTCCTGTCCCTGTCTCCGTCTCCTGTCCCTGTCTCCGTCTCCTGTCCCTGTCCCCGCTCCTGTCCCTGTCTCCGTCTCCTGTCCCTGTCTCCGTCTCCTGTCCCTGTCTCCTGTCCCTGTCCCTGTCCCCGTCTCCTGTCCACAACTGCTCCTCTCTCCTGCACCGCCTGTGCTCTGTGACCACCCCCTCACCCAGGGACGGGACTGCTCCTGGGTAAACCCCAGCCCGTCAGGCTGTGTGAGCCCCGGGGCCCTCACCCCCAAGCCAGGCCTTTCTGGCTCCCCTCCTCCCCCGCTGCTTCAGAATTCAGGACGGCCACGGACCGTTTGAGAAGTCAGGCCCCGTGGAAGCCCTGTGCAGCCCGCGCTTTGCCAGGTGTTACGAGTTGAATTGTGTCCCCCCGCGAAAGGATACATCCGTGTCCTAAACCTGGGTACCTGTGAGTATGACCTGATTTGGAGAGAGTCCTTGCAGACGTGATCAAGTTCAATTTAAGTCATACCGGAGCATGCGGGCCCTGAACCCAGTGGGACTGGTGTCCTTATAACTAGAGGGAGATCTGGACACAGACATGGGGAGAGGCCGTGTAAGGACAGACGCAGAGACTGGAATGACATGGCCACAAGGAACACCTGGGGCCCCAGGAGCCGGCCGAGGTGGGAAGGATCCCCCTCTCCAGATGTGGAGGGAGCCTGGCCCCGTGACACCCTGATTTCAGACTTCTGGCTCTAGACTGGGAGAGAGCCTTTCTGATGTTTTGAGCCCCCCGGGCTGTGGCTTTTTGTGCCACAGCCTCGGGACATCAGGAAGAAGACGTGCGTGCCCATCCATCCTCTTGTTTATAAACCCAACCTCTCCCCTCTTTTGAGGCCCAGACCCCACCCTGCCCTGCAGCCAGACCCCTCGTGGGCCCTGGCGCCTACCTGTGTGGGTCCGGATGTGGCCCTGCAGCAGCCAGGGCCTGGAGAAGGCCTTGCCGCACAGGGTGCAGAGGCAGGGTAGCGTGTGTGTGCGGATGTGCATCTTGAGGGCGCCCAGGCTGCCGTACTCCTTGTCGCAGAACTTGCAGGTGAAGCAGCGTGGAGCCTGCAGGTGGCAGTGCAGCTGCTGGTGCCTGGCCGGTGCGGCCGGCGTGCAGAAGCCCCCTGGGGTGCGGGGGGCCCGCTCGGCCCCTGGCAGGTGGCCCGGAGCCTGGGCCCCATCTGCGGCCAGGCCCGGGGGCCAGCGCGTGGGCAGAGCCAGCAGCGGGGGCAGGCTGAGGTGCTTCAGGCTGTCTCTGAGGGGTGCGCCGGGGGCCCGGCCGGCCCGAGGGTCCGCCAGGCTGACTTCCAGGGGGTCTGGCCCCGAGGCCCCCCGAGCTTCCTCGTTACACAGGAAGGTGGGGAGGGGCAGGGAGACGTGGGCGACGACGGAGGTGAAGTCCCAGGGCCGGGGAAGGTCGCCAGGCGTGGACGGGGCCGCCTTGTCTGGGAGGACGAGGGGCACCACCAGCCCCCCGCAGGCAGAACAGGCGCCATTGGTTTCTAGAAGCGGGGAGGGGAGACAATGCACGGTGAAGCCAGAGTCCCAGCGCTGCGAGTTCGCCAACCCGCACCCCTGGCCGAATCCCACCACTAGGCCATCCATAGCCCCGCGGCAAGGAGAAGAAGGTCCGACAAGACAGGCGTGGCCTGCGGAAGTGGCGGCTGCAGCCGGAGACCGCAGTGTCCGAGCAGGAATCTCCTCTTTACAAACAAGGGAAGAGCAGCATCTCACAGGATCCCAGAGAAGCCCTCAGGGGCCAAGGAAGGGTCCCTAGCCGCCCTCTCTCTGAGCCCCACCCGCCGCAGGGCCAGCTCGGAGCTGCATCCTGCGGACTCCCACGCAGCTTTAATTCACAACTCTTGGCAGCAGCCGCCGCGTATAAAATAACTCATCAGCCTCCGGTCACCTCCCCATCACCCCTCGCCCACCATGGCGTGCGTGCGCACAGCCTCCTGCAGACGCTCCCAGCTCAGGAGGGACTGTTTTCGGTGGTGTCCACTGCCTCCTGGCTTGGCCTGCCCTCAGGCTATTGCTCCCGTATGTGTGGGCCACCATGCCTCATGCTTGACCCAGACAGCAGAAGCCCCCAAAGTAAACATGTTAGCAAGTAAGAGTGAAGTTCTGCATTTCCCCAAAGACCAAATTTCCAGCCCTCAACCCATTTCTTATTTCATATGTGTTGAGATAAATCTCTGGCCCCATTTCTATGTCCACGCCAAGGCTTAGGGTTGAGAAAGACAACCCACAGAATGGGGGAAATGTTTGCAAATTAGGTATCTGATGAGGAACTGGTGTCCAGAATATATAAAGAACCCTTGCAACTCAACAATAAAAAGACAAATAGTCCACTTTTTAAATGGGCAAAGACTCTGAATAGACGTTTCTGCAAAGAAGATGTACACACAGCCCATAAGCACAGGAAAAGATGCTCAACGTCATGAGCCATCAGAGAGATGCAGATTAAAGCCATAATGAGGTACCACGTCATACCCACTAGGATGGCTAGAATTAAAAATAGGCAAATTACAAGTGTTGATGAGGATGCAAAGGGATGGGGAAGCTCCCACACTCCACTGTCTCCTGACCTCACCGTTTTCCACTCCAGTTTTCCTAATTATAAAATTGGCTTGCCAGGTTTCTGTCCTCCCAGAAATGGAGGCTGGACAGTGACTAGCTAAGAGATGAAGTCCAAGGAATTTCTGGAGACAGCACTGGGGTGCCCGGAGAGTCTAGGACCCCCCACTCCACACAGAAGCTCCAGTAGGGGCCCTTGTATGGGAAAAAAGTCACCTTAAGGCTTTGAGGCTCAGCCACTACCCTGACCCCAGGCATCACCTCGGAGCCTAACCCTGTCACGGGGCCAGTGCCGACTCCAGTGGGAGGGCAGGGGAGAGGCAACCATATGCCGGGTGCTACTGACCATGTGCTTCTGCTAATAACTTTAAATGCTTCCCCATATCCCCTGGGTTAGCTAGATTTTTTAATTCATTCTGCAGCTCAGATTCCTGGGAGAAGAGACTTAAGTTCCTTTCTGGCTTCAGGGGTTCCCTGGGGAGGCCTAAAAAGGCACTTATTTAAAAGTGACGAGTGGGGGACCCCAAATCCAGCATCTCGGGTCTATCTTGAGGTAACTGCCTGGCAGAAAGAGGCTCACCGTGGCCATTTGGCCCCCAGAAAGCTGGTGCTACAAGGAGGGGGGAGCAGCGCACTGACGGCCCCGAGGCTGTTCCCTGACGGTCACCGGCCTTGCTCGGCTGCCAGGATTTGCACGCTCAAAGGGGCACGCTGTGTGACTGGAGTCTAAACAATAGTTTTTAAACGTTTAAAGCCACAACCCATGTGAATTACATGTTCTATCATACATGTATATCTGAAACAAAGGTTTCCTTTACCGCGAGCACTGCACTCTGATGGCTTCTGTTCTTTTTTATTTTATAAAATTGCTGGTGGTGACTCATTAACTGGATTTCAAAATGTGGAGCTGAGGATCCCAGTCCTAGAAGGTGCCCCCTGGTGGCAGCCCAGCCCCGGGGGACCCACCAGCCTGGACTCCCTCCCCGCTCCCAGTCCTGAGAGGGCTAAAGGGCTCTGGATGGGCACCGACTGTGTGCCCTGGTCTCCGCAGTCTCTCCCTGTTCCCCTGTCCCCCTCTAAGTCACTGAGCCATCCCCCAGAGGGTGTCCCCCCCAAGAAGCTGTGGAGCTGGGGGCGCCTCTGACCACTCGAGAGAGGCCTTTGCCGTGGGACCTCTGCGTGTCCCTGACCGTGACAGGGAGTGGGAATGAGTGCACAGTCCTGGTTCCTGGGCACCTGTCTCCCCACCTGGGTAAGAACTGCAGCCCCGTAGCCCAGCCTGCCCTGGGCAACCTCCTCTGGGGTGAGGGAGGCGGGAGGGAAGGAAACCCTAGGAGGGCTGAGGAGGCATTGGAGGGGGCACAGCGGAACGCTGTGCGAGCTGGGCCCTGGCACCACAGGGCCCCTGGGTCACTCTTCCTGGCCTCTCAACCCAGGATGTTGTTCTGGTGGGCCCTTGGAGAACAGCCTGGGCTCACGTCGTCTCTCTCTGCAATATCCGTGGGGCTCTCTCAAACGTCCTGCACGAGGAAGATGGCCCTGGGGTGCCCTTTGCTGGGATGGGCATGCCGGGCCATAGCGGGAGAGCCCCAGAGTGACTGGGGGCCTGGAAACTTCTCTAAGTGGAGAGAAAATCCCCACCCAATCTTCCCGACGCGAGGCTGGGGTCCCTGAAGTGGATAAGACGCCCGGGGCCCACCTTTCTATCTCCAGCCTCGTGGTCTGGGGCCCCTCCTCCCACCTGGGACAGGTGTTCCCGTTCCCGGGGTTCTCGCCCCTCCTACCCCGCGGGAGTCGAGCCCTGGGCAGGTCAGGGGAGCCCGCAGCCCCTACCTCTCTGCCTCTCCAGCTGCCCGTAGTTGGGGACCCTGTGGCTGGAGTGCGTCTTCACCAGGAAGGAGCGCGGCATGGTGCCCTCGCGCGGGTCGCACTGTGCGTACGCCGGCGCCCGCGGGCAGCGCGGCCCACAGGTGCCGGGAGGGTCAGGTCATTAGCACAGCGCGCCGCCTCGGCCAACCAGCGCGCGGCGCGGCCGGGGCGAGGCGGGGCCGCGGGGCGGGGCATCGGGCCACGCCCAGGACAGGTGCGCGGGCCGTTGGGGAGGGAGCGCGTGGCTGCGTGTGCAACCCACGGGACTTCCCTGGCGCGCACTGGGAGTCACGCCGACCCCGGGGCCTGGCGCGCCCACTCGACGTGGACTGAAGGGCGGAGGTCAGGGCTGGGCGGAAGCCGAGCCGGGCTCAGTCCACCCCGGGGTGGGAGCGTGCGCCGAGCCGAGCCTTGGAGAACCCTGCTCCAGCCTGCTACACCCGCCCTGCCTCCTGCGCAAACCCGCAGCGGTACGTTTGATGAGCCCCAGCCCTGAACCGGCCGACTGGCCAGAGTGGTGGCCAGGGGGTCGGCCGGCCTGGCGGAGGAGACCGTGCTTTAGGAGTTGGACCCAGGCCTCCAGAAAGCTCATTTGTGGGAGAAAGGACACCGCTTGGCGTTCCGGAATTACCAGGGGTTCAGACAGGTGGTGTGGGAAGTGTAATCACAGAGGGCGGCGCACGTGCCCGCCGCTGCGGCCTGGGCTATGACCCGGGCAGCCTCACCTCCTTCAGTATCCTGTGGAGTCCTCGGTGCCACCAAGAGCCAGCCATGCCTGGGTGTCTGGTCCCCCCCCCCCTTTTTTTTTTGCGGTACGCGGGTCTCTCACTGCCGCGGCCTCTCCCGTTGCGGAGCACAGGCTCCGGACGCGCAGGCTCAGCGGCCATGGATCACGGGCCCAGCCGCTCCGCGGCATGTGGGATCTTCCCGGACCGGGGCACGAACCCGTGTCCCCTGCATCGGCAGGCGGACTCTCAACCATTGGGCCACCAGGGAAGCCCCCCAAAAACAGGCCAATTCTTTTTTTTTTTTTTCTTTTCTGGTTCTTTTTGATGTGGACGTTTCATGAGTTCAGGGGTCAGTCTCTGGTGGGGGGGGGGGGACAGACTGCCAGGCCCCGGAGAGCCGCCAGGCGCTTCCATGGCTGTGCAGGTGCCACGTGCAGCCTGGTGCTCTTTGCCAGTCGTGGGCCTGGAGACAAGGTGGAGGTGGTGGGGAGCCTGAGAGGAACCGCGGAGAGACGTGAGGAGGGAGGCCCGCCTCACACAGGGTCTTATGTGCCTTCAGTTTCGCAGGAGAGAAAACAGACTCTGAGAAGTTACGAAGCTGTGGGATTGGGACCCGGGCAGGCACTTCCAGCCTCACAAGGGGCGTCTGCTGCTTGGTTAGGGCGTGTGGAAGGATAGACAGGTGGTGCGCAGGCGGGAGAAGGTGCGCGTCTCTCCCGCAGGCCTGGCCTGGCAACGTGTTGCCGTGCACGTGGCTGCCTTCTGCTTGTTCACCTATTCCGTGGCCTCCCAAGCTTAACATGTGTACCTTCCCTTCCTTCTCCCCGTCCCAGACGTAGACGACACTTGCAGATACCTGGGCCAGCCCTGCACTCACGCTGTCCTTCCTCGCCCAGCCACCCACGGTGTGGCCACTGGCCAGGATGACCTCCTTAACCCCCAGAGGGACACTCATGTTCTCGAGGGGCGCTCATGCACTCCCGTGGAGAACCTGCTGATCTCATCCTGGAAACGCCCCAGGGATCCCAAGGGGCCTTAGAGCACCTCTGCGGTGGGGTGCTCCTTTCCGAGGGCTGCCATAACAAGTGACCCTAAGGGAAGTTTGAGGTCCTTGCCGACTGCTCAGAACTGCCCTCCTGTGGTCATACAAGACTCACTGTTTGGCTGTGACTCACAGGGTTGTGTTTGGGCCAGACCAGAGTACCACTCACAGAGGAAAATCCGAGTGTCTGCCCTGTTCTCACCTGTGCAGCCCCAGGGAGGCGGGGGGCTGTCCCCACCTGCTCTGCGCCCCTCTCTCCTGAATACGATCTCCTTGCCTTGCAGCTAAGCCCCGCGCCCCGCTGTTGAAAGCCAGCTCCCCACCGGCCTCCTGGAACCGGGCTCTCCACCAGAGCAGGACTTGCAGGGACCAAAGTCCACGCTTCCTGCAGAAACCCCAGGGTCTCCCCTTGACACTTGGCGATGTCGGCTTGTGGCCACCCGCCCGCCTGCCTCTATCAGACGCTGAATAAGCGGAGCCCAGGTAAGATTGTTACAATTCCTCTTATGTTGAAGTTTTCTTTAATTAATTAATTAATTATTTTGGGGGGCTGCGTTGGGTCTTTGTTGCTGCGTGCGGTCTTTTCTCTAGTTGTGGCGAGCGGGGGCTCCTCTTCGTTGCGGTGCGCGGACTTCTCATTGCGGTGGTTTCTCTCGTTGCGGAGCACGGGCTCTAGGCACGTGGGCTTCAGTAGTTGTGGCACGTGGGCTCAGTAGTTGTGGCTCGCGGGCTCTAGAGTGCAGGCTCAGTAATTGTGGCACATGGGCTTTGTTGCTCCGCGGCTTGTGGGATCTTCCCGGACCAGGGCTCGAACCCATGTGCCCTGCATTGGCAGGCGAATTCTTAACCACTGTGCCACCAGGGAAGTCCCTCTTTCTTTTTATGGGTGTGTTTTTGTGCTCTTTTTCTGTGCTTTATATGGCGATGGTGCTTGGCTGTCTGCATAGTGTGTACTTGTGCACCTGTATCCCATTGGGTCTGGTATATTTGTTTGTTTTTATACTGCAGGTTCTTATTAGTCATCAATTTTATACACATCAGTGTATTCATGGTTTTTTTACTAATTGGGTTTCATGGCCCAGCGAGGACGCCCCCTCCCTGTTAGATGCAGCTGGAGGGGCTGCTGGGTGGGAACCACCTTCCCTCCCTCACAGCACCTGCAAGAGGTTAGGTCCGTGGTGGAGGCTCAGCATTGCCTGCCGGACCAGATGGAAAAGCGTCAGGAGCCCCCATACAGCGCGGTCTGGGCACACTCCTCCCTCGGGGGTCTCTCGAGTATAGACACGTGGGTGAAGGTACAAAGGCCCCGCAGTGGGCCCGGCTCTGGGACTCGGAATAGCACTCAGAGCTGGGCCTTGAAGCTGGGGCTCGGCTGTCCCAGGACTCAGGGGCCCCCGCCGCGGTGACAGTGGCTCCCGGTGTTAGTGTGTGGCGTGTTTGTTGTGGGAGGGTGGGTGTGGCTGGACATCCTGCGTTGGAGCATCCCCGTTGCTGTCCACGGTCGTGGACCCAGTGCTCCAGCTGCCAGCACGTGGTCAGATTGGTGGCCAGTGTGCATTTGGTCACCCCCAGAAGGGGGACTCACAACTGCTCACAGCTGCCTGTTCCCTCTTGAGTCCTGGTTGTTAGAGGTGATTTTGGTTCTTTTTTTGCAGTACGCGGGCCTCTCACTGTTGTGGCCTCTCCCGTTGTGGAGCACAGGCTCCGGACGCGCAGGCTCAGCAGCCATGGCTCACGGGCCCAGCCACTCCGCGGCATGTGGGATCCTCCCTGACTGGGGCACGAACCCGTGTCCCCTGCATTGGCAGGCGGACTCTCAACCACTGTGCCACCAGGGAAGCCCTGATTTTGGTTCTTAAATGGGGGTTCAGGGAGGGGACGCTGACCCTTCCCACACAGCTGTGACACACAGTAGAGTCCCAGACGCTGAGCCCGGGAAGGTGATCTGGGGGCTGAGGAGGGATGTACGTGTGTGCGTGTGTCAGTCTCGGGTATGTGCGTGTGTGCAGGTCTGCGCCCTGATGTGCACACGCACACGGGTGTGCACACGCGTCTGTGTGTGTGTGAGATCGCAGGAGCTGTTCCGTGCGACACAGTGGTCAGGCTTCAGCGGGTGAGCCCAGGGCCCAGAGGGGAGAGTCTGTTGCTGCACAGCTTGGTTCCCAGCTCCGAACTCCACAGCATCCTCTCAGAGCTTCTTCCCCGTCCACATGTGGCGCTGGGCACTCGTTCCCAGAAACTTGTTGGAGAGACTGGAGGGTCACGGGCTGCGCGGCTCTCTTCTCCGGGACCGGAAGGGGCCTGACGTCCCCGGAGCTCCCGCCGGCACCCCCAGGTCAAGTCCCGGCCCCTGGCGGCGGGGTGGGAGCAGCACAGACACAGACCACGAACGCTGGGCGCAGAAGCTTTGCTGGCAGGGGTTGATTGTGCGCCACTGGGGACGTGGCCTCAGGCCCACTTGTGTGTGGCGTCTTTGGGCCTGTCGGTCCCTGCTGCCTTGTGGTGAGTGAGTTCAAGGATCCTTCCTGGGAGTGGGTTTCGCAGGTAGATGCGGGGAGCCCCAGTGTGTGAGAGTCCAGAAGGAGGTGCCGCGGCCTGGGCGTCAGCAGCTGGGGACTGCCGCCCGACCGCCCGCTGTGTCCCAAGGGTGCGCCCTCCCTGCTGGGCCGCAGGCCTCAGGCCCCATGGCTGCTTGGGGGCTTGTCGAGGTGCGGCCCTGGGGCCCTCCACTGGTCCGAAGGGCTCAGAACCTCTTTCTTCCCCTGTGGAATGGGGGCAGCGAGCTGGCAGGAGGTGGCCCCACGCCAGAGGGAACCCGAGGCCCCACCCGAGGGGTGAGGGGTGGGCCTGGCCCTCTGCGGCAGGTGGGCTCCCCATGCCTCCCTGGACGAGGTAAATGGGGTAGACGCGCGTGTTCGCAGTTTGCTACCAGGCCCCGGGCACACTTGTATTTCCTGAAGGCATGGCTGCTTTGCAACCCCCGTGAGGGGCCGGGCCTTTCGGGAGGCCCCTCCGCTGGGGGCTGCATGGCCGCGCCTGGCCTCTCCGTCCACCCTTCTTCACTCAGCGCCCAGAGCTCGGAGGGGCGGCTTCTGCAAGACCCAGAGGTGACACCTGTAGCCAGTCCTCGGGGGCCTTGGGGCTGGTGAAGAGAGCGGCCTGGGGCAGGCGCTCGTGCTCTGGGCACCCTGCCTTCAGGAGTGCTGGCTGCCTGCCCCCCTCCTGATGGCCGAGGTCACAGGTTCCCAGGGATCCAGCGGCGCCGTCTAGGCGGCAGGGTGTGTGCGGACCCCCCAGGCTGTGTGTGACTGGGGAGGAGAGGGTGTGTGGCCTCCCGTCAGGGACGCCCTGGAGTTGGTCGAGGTCCGGGCCTCCCACCTCCACCTCACTTTTCATCCAGACTCAGGGCGGCGTCCCGCGGGCTTTAGCCTGAGGCGTCCTCACCGGACACTGCGGCATCTGCCGCGATCCAGCTCCCACGCAGCCCCACACCGCGTTGGGGCTCGCTCCAGAGCTCCGCCCTGGCATCCGTCCTGGACGCCGGGTCACCGAGCAGCCACGTGCCCACGTGCCCAGGGCCTCGTGCGTCCTGGGCCCAGGGTGGAAGGGACGAGATCAAGGCCACATGTGGATGCTGCCCTGTGGCTCTTGGCCTCCGTGGCCTCTGGGGGGGCCTGGAGGGGGCTGAGCTTGGCAGGCGTCCTCGGGCGGGGGAAGGGACTCGCCGCCGGCCTGTGCTGGTGCCCAGCAACGTGACGGTGCTCCGGGCTCTGCCCCTCCTGGGGCCCCACTGTGGCCAGGAGCCCTCGGGGATGTGGTGACATGGTGAGTGCTGAGGCCTCCACAGGGTGAGACGTGGGGACAGTCACCGGGCGTCACCTCCTCGAGGGCACCGGTGAGGTCAGGACCTGCCGAGACAGCCCTGAAGCTGCCCCCAGGACTCCGTGGGCGCTGAGGGTCATGACGGGCGTGTGAGAGCAGCACCATCCTCCCCCAGGCGGTGGACGGGCAGCGGACAGGCCTGGCTGGTGTCCAGGTGGTGAACAGACAGCTGGTGCCTGCTGTGCTCTGAGGGCTGGAGGGTTAGCTGGGGATGGGATATGGGCCCGAGTGACAGCCCAGAACCACAGCCGCTGCATGTCCCAGATGGGATGTGCTGGCAGCGCTGGGGGAAGAAGCAACATGTCCTGGACAAGGGGAGGGCAGCCGGGTACAGGGGAGGGTCATGGGGCAGTGAGGTGCTGAGCTGGGGGTGGGGGAAAGGAGACGGGGCAGCATCTGCACTTGGCATCTGGAACCTGGCTGTCCCAGCGCTGCCACCACTGGCTCCAGGCCCCAGGGGACTGGCCAAGGCCACCCTGAAGCTCCCCTGGGTGCTGACGGACCCTCATCCCTCTCCCCGCTCAGTGAGGCCTGGGAATGTGGCCTTGAGTTTGCACTTGGGGGCCGTGTGCCTGGCAGGCTGGTCGGCAGGGCAGGGCAGGAGGTGCATGTCCCTGGCGGCTGAGGTCCCAGCTCCCCCATCCTCCTGCAGGAGGGGGACTTCAGCCACATCCTTCCTTTCCCGTCAGCTCTGGGGGAGGCTGAGGCTGGGCCCGGGTGGCCCCCCAGGGACCATGTCACAGGCCTCCTTCTGGAAGGTGGCAGAAAGGACAGGCTGGCAGGTGGCATCCTCGGCCGGTGGGGTCAAAGAGTGGTCAGAGGGGAGGGTGGGCCAGTGGCTCCTACGAAGGGTTCTAAAGGAGGGTAATGCACCCCAGGTCACAACTCTTCTCTCGTGGAGACTTTTGCTTGCCCAGCCCTGCCACGGTCGAGCTCAGGAGATCCACCTTCTCCATAGAGGAAGGGTCCAGAACACTGCGTGGGGAGGCAGACAGGGAGAGCAAGGCAGGGGCTTGGCCTTGCTCTGGTGACCAGCCACCTGGGCACAGCCCGGCAGGTGATTCTTGTCAGCTTTTAAAGGCCTGTGGTGACTGGGAACAGCAGGGGCCCATGGCACTGATGGTGGCCCGAGACCACCGTCCCTGGGTGGATGTTTCAGAGGGCCAGGTGCCGGCCTGGGGGCTGAGGGCACACGCTGGGGCACCATGCAGGCTGCCCGGGGGGGGGCAGAGGCACACCTCGAGCCAGCAGTGGGGACAGCGGCTGCAGTACGGGGACCGGGGTGGGGACAGTGGGGCTTCACCCCAATGGCATCCCAAAGGCCACCTGTAGGCCACCACGGCCATCTCTGGGCCCCAGCACCAGCCCCATTCAGACCACCCCGGCCCGGGGAGCTCAGGACGGTGCCCAGCCTGCCGGCCTCAGGTGGACCCCGTCCCAGGACGAGGAGGTGAGCGCCGCTGCCCAGCAAACCTTGGCCTGGGCTTCTCGCAGGGAGAGGTGGCCAGGCTGGCAAGTGAGGGCATAGGTTGAGGGGAACAGGGTCCGGGGGGCGGGCAGGACCAGCAGGGGCCGCAGCCCAGCTCATCCCAGACGCGGAAACGGCCTCCACGGGGCCCCGAGGCCAGCTGCTCTCTGAGCTGGAGCTGCCTGGGGACAGACACGCGCCCGCGGACCTCGAGCGGAGGAAGGTCTGGTGACTGCGCTCCGGCCCTCTGCCTTTAGTATTCACTGAAGGAAACGCACCAGCCAGGCCGCTAGAGATGCTTTGAGACATTTTATTTAAAATTTTTTTAAAGACAGCAATAATTTATGCCATGAACCAAACGAGGGTGCCCGTGAGGACCTTCTGAACTGCCTGGTCACTGCCCCGGCCCCTGCGCTCTGCCACTGCTGGGGGTGGCCCTGCCGGGGGCGGGAGGTGGTCAGCTTTGGAACAGTGACAGCAGGGCCGAGGCCGGGACCCAGGCGGGAGGCCGGGAGCAGACACAGCGCCGCTGCTCGTGGCCAGGCGTTGCGATTTCCTCCCGTTATCATCACAGTGACCCTGGGGAACGGCGAGGTGACCTGGGGACGTGGCCACCTCGGTCCCAGCACACAGCGATTGCCCCGTCTCTCCTCTCCTCCCCCTACCGATCCCACAACCGTTCGTTTTTTATTGTTTTTTTTAAAAAATATAATTTTGTAAATGTTCCATAAAAATACCATTATTCCTAGTCAAACACAGATATTGCAATATGAAGGGTAACTGCTCTGTCTTTGCTCTAGAAAATGTGAAAAGGTCATCACACTGGATAATATAGAAAAGTGTGGAACCTCTAGGTATCACAAAAGCCAGTACCGAGCACGCGAGGGGGAAGCGTTGCCAGGTGCTGGGCCGGGGCCCCCTCCGCGCTTCCCTGCTCAGTGCCGGGGCCTGTGGACGCGGCAGGGCCTGAAGGGTCCTCTCTGCAGGGAGGACATCATG
Source organism: Mesoplodon mirus (assembly GCF_964341445.2). NCBI lineage: Eukaryota > Metazoa > Chordata > Mammalia > Artiodactyla > Ziphiidae > Mesoplodon > Mesoplodon mirus. Next base: position 1,168,450 of record NC_138995.1, on the reverse strand, counting down.
GCTTTGAGACACAGACAGTGGCCACATTCCGTCCCAGTGGCCGGCCCCCCGAGGCCACCTGCTCAGCCCGAAGCACCGAAGAGCCGGTGACGACGGGGACGCGGCCTCTCCTCCTGCAGCAGTGAGGCTCCACCTGGCCCTCAAGGCGCCTTCCCAGGCAGGCCTGGGCCACAGGAGCTGGCGGGGCCTATCCCTTGAGGCGGGAGGGCTGGGCCAGTGGCTGCGCCTTCAGTTCTCGGAGAGAGAGAGGGCCAGGGCGGCCTGGAAGGCGGCCTCCTCGTCGATGCTGTAGTCCTGGAAGACAGGGAGCGGAGCTGGGCCGGGGACGCCAGGGCCTCTCAGGGAGACCCCCCCACCCTGGTCCCGTCACCTCAAACGGACCGGCTCTGCCGTGTCCAGCCTCCCCGCCCCCCTTTGGTCCCGCACGGTCATGGGGTCCCGGGTGCTGTGTGGCGACTGCGCTGTGGGGATGGTCTGGCTGCCCGGAGGCCACCACGCCCAGTGACTGAGGCCTGGGCGGACTGCACGGGCTGGACGCCCGGAATCGAAGCCGTCCTTTCCCCTCAGACTCAAGAACGGGGGTTGAGATGAGCAGAGAAGCCAGGGATCCCCGTGGCATCCACCCATCGGGACCAGGCACAGGCGGAGGGAGCGGAGGGGTCGACTCCACAGGGTCTGGCGCCTGGAGGCTGGAGGCTGGCGGGGGACGAGAATAGCAGGGCTGCGGGGCGCACAGGAGGGAAGGGCCTGCAGGAGGGTCTGCAGGTGGGGACCGCAGGTGGGAGAGGGAGCGGAAGAGCTGGAGGTTTTCTCGGCGACAAAAGTCCCCGTGGCTCTTCCCCGTGGGAGGGGCCTGTCCCCCGTGGAGGGGTCTGTGTGCCGAGGCCCCGGTGCAGAGCTGGGGAGATGGTGGCCCTGCGACGGCGCCCCCCCGAGAGGAGGCCCCGCGTGAGGAGAGCCCGCTGGTCCAGCGGTGAGGGACCCGCAGGACAGGGGGCCGCTGTGGGCCTGGTCTGCACAGCCCCAGAGCCCCCGGGCCTCTAGTGGCCACGTGGACCTGCCCACCACCGGCACCGGGGGAGGGGAGGGGAGGGGAGGGGAGGGGAGGGAGGGGGAGGGGAGGGGGAGGAGGGAGGGGGAGGGGAGGAGGGAGGGGGAGGGGAGGGGAGGAGGGAGGGGGAGGGGAGGTGGGGGGAGGGGAGGGGGAGGGGCGGGCACCCACCACGAAGGTGTCGTAGGAGAACTTGTGCCGGTGCAGCAGGTGCTGCAGGAAGTTGGCGCTCTTGTAGCTTGGGTCGCCCCAGGGCATGGCCGAGCAGATGGGACACACCTGGGAGAGAGCGGGCCGGTGAGCCTACAGGGCCCGGGAGGGCCGGGCGTGCGGGGGCCAGGGTCCCGGCGGGGCGGGCTCACCACGCGGTTGGGGTCGCTGCGGTGGTTGTCCACGCAGTGCTTCACCAGCTCCTGCTGGTCCAGGTTGCGGGCACCACAGTAAGGGCAGGCGAAGGTGGACCTGTTGGGGACGGCGCTGGGGCGGGGGTGGGGGTGAGTGGCGCTGCCCACCTTCCTACAGCCCGGCCGGCTCGCCCTCCCCCGCCCTGTGGGCCGTAGCTGCCGCGGGGCCCTGCTCCCCTCTGCACATCCCACCGCGACCTCCCGCCGCCTAACCCCGGGCCCCCTGCTTCCCCAACGCGGCTGCCCACCCTGAGAGGAGGTGTCTGTCTAGCCCCAGCCTGTCTGGGGACCGTGCGTCCCTGCTGGGAGGTGAGCCGTGGGGGCCTGGATTGGGCCCTCCTGGGGTCCCCTACCCGCAGGGGGTGAGGCCCTCCCCGGGCAGCCCTCCCACCTCCTCAGGGTGGGGCCCCACTGCCCACCCCGCGAGGTAGGCCCGGAGCTGCCCCACGGAGGGAGCCCCGGCGAGGCGGCCTACCTGGGGATGGGCTGGGACGTGGGCACCACAGGGACGAACTTGGGACAGTGGGCCATCTGCTCCTGGACCCTCACACAGGAGGCAACGTGCACCCTCATCTTGGCCAGCGTCACCTGGGGAGGAGAGGAGGGGCGGGGCCAGGCAGCGGGGCTGGGCCTATGGCTCCCGGCGCCCCGGCCCAGCAGCGGTGAGGAGGTGGGGCCTGGAGGCCTAGTGAGGGAGACAGACTCAGGACCCCGAAGGCTGCTGAGCCGCACCCAGAAGCAGGCGCTCATGGCTTCATGCTGGGGCCTTGCGGGGGGCAGTGGGCCTCCGGTCCCTGGGGAGCTGCAGGTGAGGGGCGGCCCACGAGGGGACAGGGAGGGTGTCTATTTGGGAAAGAACACATCTTGTAACGGGAGCCAGCAGGCAAAATTCTGGACAGTCGACCGTCCAGCAAACTCTTTACCCAGAGGTAGGAAACGGAACAAGATACAACCTTCTCGGCTGCCCGAGTGGCCGTCCTGGCCGAAGGCGGGAACCGGCTCCGCACAGGGCAGGGGAGGGGCGCGCCGGCCGCAGAGAGCAGGCGGAACGACCCGGCGGAGGAGGGGGCCCGGCAGCCTTCCGGGTGGCGCGCAGGAACCTAACTCCCAGAACCGCGGAGGCGGAGAGGGAGCAGGCGGGGAGGGAGCAGGCGGGGCAACAACTGCCGCCACGACGGGCCCTCCCGATGCCGGCCCGACCCCCGGCTCTGCCCAGGGCTGGGGACACTGGGCAAGCCTGCCTCCCGGGCCCACATGTGTGGGTGGACAGAACCATGACCATGGCGGAACCGAGGCCAAGGGTGGGGGCCGCCTCACACAAGAGCCAACCGCCTGCTCCGCTCTCGTGCCGGGAGGGAGGGGCACGTGCGCCTGAAGGAGGCCGCGGCAGCCCCTCGGCGAGCTCAGGGACAGGCTGACCTTCGACGCTGAGGACAGAGCAACAGGGCTGCTGCCCACTGTGACCGCTCAGAAGAACGCGTCAACCCGAGCGATGGCACAGCCTGAAAGCCCAGGTTCACACTCCGTCGCCGGCTGGGCCCCCACAGGCGGCGTGCCCGCCCGAGCGGGCAGCGGGTGCCGGGACAGGGCGGGCGGGCTGGGCCCACTGCAGTCGCCGCGTGCAGTGCGAGGGTCACTGGGGTGTCGAGGCTGCATCAGGGTGGGCTCAGCTCCGCCTGTGTCCCTGCGCCAGCCACAGCCCGGAGCCCAGGCCACACGCAGGGCCCGCAGGAAGCGAGTGGAGCAGTGGGCTGCCCAGCAGGGAAGGGAGGTGGCGCGTGCCCAGCTCCCCTGCGAGCCCACCGGAGCCCCCCGGGCCAGGGGGGCCGCGGTACCTTCTTAGTGCAGCCCCGGCAGGGCGCCTTGTAGGATGAAAGCTGCTTCTCCACGTGGGCGGCCTTGTCCACTTTCTTGGGGTCAAAGGGCAGGCGGCACAGTGGGCACAGGGGGGACGGCACCTGCAGGCACGGCTGGAGGCACTCCCCGCAGAACCTGCAGGGCAGACGTGGGCCTGAGGGCTGCGCTCCCCTCTATCAGCAGTAGCTTCTGGGCCAGGGTCCTACGGGCTGAATGGGCACCGTCTGTCCAGAAGATGACCCAGGTCCCTGCCCAGCTGTGGGCTTTTGGGACACTCCCGCTGATCCTGCGACGAGGGCTGAGCTGCAGCTGTGACCCCCCCGGCCCCCCAGGTCCCATGCTGGCCCCGCAGCCCTGGTCCCAGCAAGAGCTCTGGCTGCAGGAGGCCCAGGGCCCAACCTGTCCGTCTCACTGCCAAGCGGTGATGACGCCACCTGGAGTCCAGGGGACTCCAGGACAGCATGGGGGACCCTGGAGACCCTCTACCCCGAAACTCTGGGGAGTAAAATCACTAACAGTGGTGAGAGGAAACCGCAGGGCCCCAGGGCCCAGGACTCATCGGATGGAGCAGGGCCAAAGCTGGCCAGGGAGTGTCACTAGCCTTGGGACAGTGCCCTCTCCCCGGGCAGGAAGGCTCTGGCTCGGCCTGAGCAGAGGCGTAGTGGCAGAAAGGCTGTGCCCCCCTCGGCCCTGAGCTCTTGGCCGTGTCCCTGGAGACGCCACGTCGTGAGGTACAAGTCCTGGCGCCCCGTGTGTGCTTGGCCCCGGCAGCTGGTGTTTACAAACACCCCAGGGCTGCAGAAGAGCGTGCACTGCCCGGTGGGCAGTGGGGCAGCGGATCGAACACTCTCAGTGGAAGCAAGAAAGGCCGGGAGCCTGACTGCAGGACCAGCCGGTCCACCTTTGCAGGAAGCACCAAGGGGACCGCTTAGCAGACGGGAGCCGTGGAGTGGAGGCTCCACGGCCGAGAAGAGCAAGCGCTCGGCCCCACGAGAAAGGCGGCAACTTGGCGGCCTGCAAGAAGCCCACAAGGTGTCGGGGTGTGCACAGCTCTGCATGCATCTAGCAGGCTGGGCCTGCGGGACGTGAGGACGTTCCCCGAGCACACAGGTGGCTCAGCTGAGCTCAGGGGTCCCTGTTCTTTTGCCTCAGACTTTCACCTCTTTTTAGGAAGAGGCAGCCGCAGGTGATCCCGAGGCCCTCCGCCTACACGCTGGCTTCCGTACAGCCACCACTGGGTCGTCACCATGGGTGTCACTGTTTGCACACAAGAAAGGCCAGGCTGGGCCTGAGGCCCATCAGAAAGTGCAGGTTCCTGACACCCTGTTCCTGAGCACCTGTCACTTTCCGCAGCTGTCGAGGGCCCACCCCTTAGTGCTCCAGCAAGTCCTCCAGGGCCGTCCCTCTCACTGGTCTTAGGAGCCAACTGGCCTAACAGCCGGGGCAGGCCTCGCGTGTCACCCTGTCACTGGAAGAAAGTGCTGGCTCCACGGTCACCACGGCGAGGCCGGGGGAGAATCCGTACAGGAGCGCTCACGGCAGCACTGGTCACGAGAGCTGTGGAGACAGCCCAGTGTCCACAGGCGAGGAACACAGAGAAGGTGGCTGGTCCTTATGATGGGACACCACTCAGCCCAAAGGGAGCACAGCGCAGTTGGATGCTGGTGCTCAGATGACCCCGAAGACGTGCTCCATGAAATAAGCTGGTCACAAAGGCCACGTGGTCTATGAGAAACGTCCTGAATGGGCAGGTCCACAGAGCCAGGAAGCACACCAGTGGTCACTGGGGTGGGGGCGGGCATGGGGTCTGAGTGCTAATGGGGACGAGGTTTCTTTTTGGGGTGATGAGAACGTTCTGAGACGGACTGTGGTGAGGGCTGCTCGACGCTGTGGCTGCCCCAGGAACCAGCATACTGTGCGCTGTAAGTGAGGGGTGGTGTGCCCTGGAGCTGTGGCCCGGGAGCACGCTCAGGACGAGTCGGCCTCAGGTCGAGGTGAAGGGTGCCTCCAGCAGGGGAGGCAGGGAAGCTGCGGCTCGGGAAGCAGGACGGACCCTGCCTGAGCAGCCCGCCCCACTGCTGGCCTCGTCTGGGCCCCTAAGGAGCCCGACGCAGAACCAAGTGCCCCGAGGCCCCTCCCCCTGCAGTCACTCCGTCCTGCCCCAGCTCTGCGCTCCCAGCACAGGTGCAGGGGAGCGCCTGGGACCCAGGTCTCGGGCCATGAGCTGGAGGGACAGAGGCCTTGAGAACCCTGAGCAGAGAAGCCCGCTCCTGGCCTGGCAAAGCTCAGCGTCCCGGGTCTCTGTGGGCACTGGTGCAGGACCGCTAGGTGCTGTGGCCTCTGAAGGTGTCACAGGGAGATGGGCTGAGAGGCTGGCCTGGTCTGGCAGCCTGAGCTCCAACCTTGGCTTTGCCACGACACTTAGGAACTGCACCCGGCCGCTCTGCTTTCCTTTTCCTTGTACAGAAAGAGTAACAGCACCTGCCTCCCAGGGCTGTGCAAGCGGGGAGGACTCAGAAAGCGTGTCAGCACCGTTCCCTACGAGGCTCCTTAAATGCAAGTATTTCACTTTTTTTACAACTTTTGTTCGTTAACAAATTGCATGTGGGGACACTTCAGCGCAGGGACAGTGTGATAACACTGACCAGAGGAAGTGACAGAAGAGGTACAGAGGCTGGAGGCAGCCCCGGCAGAACCAAACACTGGCCCTCAGGGAGGCCTCATCAGAGGGTCAGAAACAGCTGGACAGGGCTTCCCTGGTGGCGCTGTGGTTAAGAATCGCCTGCCAATGCAGGGGATGTGGGTTTGAGCCCTGGTCCGGGAAGATGCTGCAGAGCAACTACGCCTGTGCGCCACAACTACCGAGCCCGCGTGCCACAACTACTGAAGCCCGTGAGCCACAACTACTGAGCCTGCGCTTCTCGAGCCCGCGAGCCACAACTACTGAGCCCATGTGCCACAACTACTGAAGCCCACGTGCCTAGAGCCCGTGCTCTGCAACAAGAGAAGCCACTGCAATGAGAAGCCCACGCACCGCGACGAAGAGTAGCCCCCGCTCGCCGCAACTAGAGAAAGCCCGCGCACAGCAACGAAGACCCAACGCAGCCAAAAATGAATAAAATAAAAAAAAAAAAAAAAAAGAGGAAGCCATACAGGGCTGAATTCCTTTATAAAAAGAAAAAAAGAAACAGCCGGGCAGCTTCTGGTTCCGGATGTGGCTCGCCGCCCAGGCCGTCCCCTGAGTATGACAGATCACTGGCTCTGTCTGGGGCCCCTGGGGACTTCACGGGAGCGCTTCCACACTCTCTACCAAGGCACCTCCTGCCTCTGGGCTCCTGCTCAAAAGCCCTCCCTACGACCTGTCCCCTTCTGCCTCGTGCTGGAGCATGAGTCCTGGCCCCTGGCTGTCACCTCCAGAAAACCTACTTTGTGAAAGGAGACTCTGCTCCAGTCAGGGAGCCGGGGGTGGGGGTGAGGGGCGGATGACCAGACCACCGACAAACGTTTTAGAAGGAGAGCTGTGAGTCTTTAAATCTTTCACGTTCGTTTGCACACATGCCTTCAAAACACCGGAAAAGAAACTTATGGAAAGTAAGAGGCAGAGGTGGAACAGCCAGGAGGTTAGTTTACACCAGCAGGTAGAGCCAGGGAGAAAGTGTTTTTAAGACAGAAGCTGAAGAAGAGGCTCTTGCAGGAGCAGCCTCAGACACAGAGGAGGGGACAGAGTCTGCCAAGAAGAGCCCGGGGGAGGGGGGTTTACAGAAGAATGCGCTTGCACAGCAGTGTGTGTATTTCTGTATTCTGAAAACCACCTTTTAAGAAAAGACTGATTTGGAAAAATAGAAAACAGATTTGTGCTGACCAGAGGCCCGAATCACCACAGCCCAGGGCTGGGTGAGTGTTGATAGCAACCCGAAGCCCAGGAAAGGCTTTCTAAAATTGGGCCTGGGACAAGCACTACAGCTCTCTCAGTGATGGGCTGGAAGAAGCTGAACACACTTGACAACACCCACTGCTGTGTGCTGACGAGAAGTGCTGTGCAGGGGCTGCCCCTGCCGAAACGCCACACACAGCATGAAAAGTGAGGCACAGCGCCTTCAGGACAAATCAGCAGTGCTCTCCCAGTGTGGGCAGGTAGGTCCCTGTGCTGCCTGCCAGTGTGTGTGTGTGTGTGTGAAGGCTTGCTGGCTCCTGACACGGTTCCTGCCACCTCCCAGGGTGACAAGCAGCACACACACCCAGCGGTTGCAACTCCCTCTTTGTATCAGGAACCTTCCAGGTCATCTGCCTTTGTTTGCAAAACGTTCAAAGACCGAGCCTGGGTGAATCTCGGCCCCACCTCCTCAGCAACTCTGCTGGCAGCCAAGCCCTCCTGCCGCCTCTCCCCACCCTGCTATTTTCACTCAAGAGCTGTATTATGCAGCCACTCCAGAGTTGGAGAGCCGACACCCTGATCTCAGCCCCCTCCCAAACAGGCTGGCAGCTCCCAGAAGCCTTGAGTGCAGCACTTGGCTGGGAGGAGAGCCACATCCTCAGGTTTCTGTTCCTGAAACAACCCGGCCCTGACACAGCCGGAAACCCTAGCAAGATGTGTGGTGTCTGGTCCCCCGAGGGCCAGCCTGCCTGGCTGCTCAGTGATCGACGTGACCCAGGTTCTCCAACAGAACAAAACAGCACCAGACTCCAAACAAGCCCTTGCCCAAACTTTAGGGAACTCCTCTCCTCTGCAGTCAAGACAAGCAGACAGCGGGTCCAAAAAAGAGTTGACGACAAAAGGCACAAGGCATTTATTTACAACTGCCCACCCCAGTCTCCACGGGACCAGATGGAAGGCGACCGGCGCAGAGGTCGTGCCCGCTGCCCTGTGAGTCCCCGGGGAGGCTCATCTATGCCGTTAGCGGCCCCGGGCACTGCTCGTTAGAGACCGCGCAGGGCTGCAGGTCGGTCCTGTCTGCCGACGGCGTGATCGGATCGAGAGCCCGGGGCAGGCGGACGGGAGGGCAGGAGGCTGGGCTGAGGCGGATGGACGCGCCCAGAGGGCAGAAACGGCCCTGCGCGGGGAGACCCGCGCCCCACGAGTCCTCGCGCGCCGAGGCCGCTGCAGAGCCCTCCCCGCGGCGGCGTCCGACCCCGCGGCCTCCCGGAGGCCGGCGCACTCACGTGTGTCCGCAGCTGCCGATGGCCACGGGCCGATGGTAGACTTCTAGGCAGATGGGGCAGCTGTACTGCGCCTCCAGGCCGCTGTCGCCGCCCGCGGGCCCGCTCGGCGGCTGCCGCTGCTGAGCCGAGGCCACCAGGCTGCGGAACATCGCCATCCCCGGGGCCCGGCCCGCCGCCGCCGCCGCCCCTGTCCCGGCCAGGCCCGGCCCGGCCCGGCCTGCGCGTCACGGCCGCGCCGGCTCCGAGCTGACGTCATAGGGAGCGCCCGCCCCCTGCCGCGCGTCACGGCCGCGCCGGCGCCTAGATGACGTCATAGGGAGCGCCCGCCCCCCGCCGCGCGTCACGGCCGCGCCGGCGCCTTGATGATGTAGTCAGGGCGCGCCACCGCCGCCGCCTCTGCCTCCACAGCCGCCGCCGCCGCCTCTGTCGCCGACGCCGCGTGCAACGCGACACGGAGCAGCCATGTGCGAGGTGGGCGAGGACTATCGGGAGCCCGCGCCCGCGGGGCAGCCGCCGCCACGGCCCGGGTAAGAGTTGGACGGCCGCACCCGCCGCTTTCTTTCCGGCGCTCCCGCCCACGGCGAGCCCTGCCCTGAGGAGCCGGCCCGCGCTTTGCGCTCAGGGCCCCGGGAAGCCAGGAGACCGCCGAGGGCGGGGCCCAGGAGCCCCGGAATCTCAGGTCGGGGGTGGACCTCGCTCCGCAGCACCCGGGCCTGGCAAGCCCGTGGTGAACACTGCGCTCTCGCACCTCTAATTCTTGCAGCCAGTGGGACGGCTTCGCCGCTGACCAAGCTGTCCTTACAGGGAGGCGAGGAAAGTCGGCCTCCCTGTCTATTCTACTCACTGGCTCCACTTCTCCCTTCCAGGGCCGCAGAGAGCGACTTGGCTCTCTTCTTGTGCCAGCCCCTGAGAGATTGAGCCCACTGAGCTGGCTTTAACAGACTGAAATCTCCCTAGGGCCCTGGTCTTTCCCCAGAGTGGTAGTTTGGATAAGATACAAGCTGTGGTTTGTGTGGTGCGCCCCCCCCCCCGCCCCCAGTGACCTCTCGTACAACAGTTTGGGGTGAGACGCAGGCTACGGTCTCCCTGAAGCCGCCGGGAGAGGGGTGTAACCTGTTTTCCTGTTCTCCCCCCCCCCCCACGTCTCAAGCCGTGAGCAGAAGTGTGTGAAGTGCAAGGAAGGCCTGCCTGTCGTGGTGATCCGAGCCGGAGATGCTTTCTGCAGGTGAGGCATGGAGGTGACAGGCGACCTGGTACACACGGTCTCACTCAGTAACCAGGACTGCCCCCATATCTGTGGCTTTGTTTCTTTTTTTAAAAAAATTATTTTATTTTTTATTTATTTTTTGCTGTGTTGGGTCTTCGTTGCTGCGCGCGGGCTTTCTCTAGTTGCGGTAAGCGGGGGCTACTCTTCATTGCACTGCACAGGCTTCTCATTGCGGTGGCTTCTCTTGTTGCAGAGCATGGGCTCTAGGCACACAGGCTTCAGTAGTTGTGGCACAGGGGCTCAGTAGTTGTGGTTCATGGGCTCTAGAGCGCAGGCTCAGTAGTTGTGGCACATGGGCTTAGCTGCTCCACTGCATGTGGGATCTTCCCGGACCAGGGCTCGAACCTGTGTCCCCTGCATTAGCAGGCGGATTCTTAACTACTGCGTCACCAGGGAAGCCCTGTGGCTTTGTTTTTTGTTTTTGAAAGCATCTTACCACTTTACTCCTGCTTCTAACGTCCTGCTGGCGTATCTGTGTGTGTGCAGGTTTCTCGTGTGAGTGCCATTCTCCCATCATCCAGCCGTTGGTCAGGTGGCAGGAAGGTATTGATGGAGCTTACGGGGAGAGTTGGGAGTGAAAGTGGAGCGTGGTGTGCGGGAAGAGTTCTTTGGAGCAGCTGGAACGCATATATCGGGGCAGATTGGAGCATCCTGGGGTCTCTGGCAGGTGCTCTTCATGATGCTGTTTGCCTTCTGGGAGAGAGAGAGGGATGGACGGCGGGCTGCGGTCTCGTCCCGGCTCTGGGAGGACCTCTGGACAGCAGGGGCTTATTCCCAGAGAGGCCTGAGCATATTCCATGTTATCTGAAGCTCTCTGTGGCCCTGTCACATCGCCCTTGAATCAGAACTTCCAATGTCTCATCATGTTCACTGGATCCATAGCTCCACAAGGGCAGGGCCTGTCTCCCGTTTTATACCTATGAATTTCTGGTGACATTGCTTGCTGTGTATAGCGAACGAATGCACGTTGAATGAGTGATGGGCTCACATTTTTATTTATTTACTTTAAAAAAATTTTTATTTTTTTTTCGGTACGCGGGCCTCTCACCGTTGTGGCCTCTCCCGTTGCAGAGCACAGGCTCCGGACGCGCAGGCTCAGCGGCCATGGCTCACGGGCCCAGCCGCCCCGTGGCATGTGGGATCTTCCCGGACCAGGGCACGAACCCGCGTCCCCAGCATCGGCAGGTGGACTCTCAACCACTGCGCCACCAGGGAAGCCCACGGGCTCACATTTTTAAATCGGTCTTCCAGAGCACTGGACCCTGCTTTCTAAAAGTTTCCGAAAGAGAAACGGAAGGGATGGAACAAGTTGTTTTCCCCAGGCTTTCTCACACCTGCCCGTCTTTGGGGGGCCTGGTAGACTTGGTGTGTGCCGTCAGGAAATACGTTTTAGGCGAGGAAGTCACTCCTTTAAGCACGTAAGAGCATCTAGAGACGATGATCTGTCCTGTCTGCTTGGAGAACTCACAGATAAGGAGAGGCCGCAGTGACTCTTTCTGGGCCCAAAGCTCCCCCTCCCCTGCTCGCTTAGTCCCGGGAAGAGATGGGAGGCTGATTTTCCAGGTTGCAGGTTCTGGTAATCTAGGTTTTGAGCAAGTTTCCTCAGTGACGGAGAAGTTCAGCCTGTCGGAAACCCTGGCCTTGCCTGACCCACAGGGCGTGTGTGGTTTCAGGAGCCTAGTGGTGCTGGGGAGACATGGGTGCAGCAGCCACGGGGTCCTCTCTGCCACCGTGAGCATCTGTGTCTGCTTGAGGAGCCTCCCTGGGCCCTGACCTTCCAGGAGTCACTCCCATGGCTGGTCTCCTGGGGTCCCTGGAGCCCCAGTGATTTGCTGCTAAAACCGAGTTGAGTTACCATCCACAGAGGTGCCTCGGGGTGTTTGGTCGGCAGTTCGTAAGTGGCGCGCGCTCGGCGTTGGGGGGACTGCTGTGATGCCAGCACATCCGTACGGGAAGAAGGAAATAGATATGGTGGCAGAGCCCCAGGCGTGGGGCCGCTCCGCTGGGGCCGTGCTGCTCCCTGCTGCTTCGGGCACTGTTCTCCACCTTGGCTGCCTGCTGGGGAGCGAGCTTGCTTTCTCTCTCTCTCTCTCTCTTTCTTCCTTCCTTTCCCTCCTTCCCTTTCTTCCTTTCCTTCCTTCTTTTCTGTCTCTCCGTCTTTCTCCCTTTCTTTTTTTCTCTCTCCCTTCCGTTTCTCCTTTCCTTCCTTCCCACCTTTCTGTCTTTTCGTCTCTCTCTTTCCTTTCTTCTTTTTCTTTCTTACACTTCTTTTTTTATATACAGCAGTTGTTTATTTATCTTGGTCATGCTGGGTCTTAGTTGCGGCATGCGGGATCTTTGTTGCAGCATGCAGACTTCCTGGTTGTGGCATGTGGACTTCTTAGTTGCAACATGTGGGATCTACTTCCCCGACCAGGGATTGAACCTAGGCCCCCGGCATTGGGAGCGTGGAGTTTTACCCACTGGACTACCAGGGAAGTCCTCGTTTCTTTGTTTCTTTTTTCCCTCCCTCCCTCTTTTCCCTTCCCTTCCCTTTCTTCCTTCCCTTCTTCTCATGCCGTGCGGCTTCCGGGATCTTAGTTCCCCAACCGGGGGTTGAACCCGGGCCACGGCAGTGAGAGTGCCGAGTCCTAACCACTGGACTGCCAGGGAGCTAGCTGCCCTGGGGAGCTTTTAAACGTGGGTGCCTGGGTCTCACCTGATACATCCTGACGTGGTCGGCTTGAGTGATTCTCATGTGCGGCCAAGGCTAAGAACCTCTGACCTGGTGAGCTCCAGGCTCAGCTGGAAGGCTGACCAAGAATGCAGAGTCCCAGGCCCTGTCGAAGTTATGGTTCTCCGCGTTTGTGGGAGCCTCCTGGGCATTTCTAGAGGCCAGTGTGGGGCTTTAGGATGCGAGTCCTCTGACCCCACAGCCTGCTCAGTGCCTCCCCATGGGGGTCTTGGAAGGGGTCAGTTACCCTGCCTAGGGAAGGGTCAGGGTGGCCTTGCCCTGTGCATGCCCTTCCATCCCTTCCGCCAGCTGGGCCTGCCTGAGTGGCTGCAGGTACAGGTGCCGCCTGGGCTCTGGGCCCCTCAGGCGTTGGTTCACAGTGGTGAGAATTGGGGGGTGACCCAAGCGGGCCTTCCTGTGTGATGTGAGGCCCATCCTGGGGCAGCCACAGTTGGCGAGAACCCCTCAACCCTGGCTCCCCTTGCCAGTCTTTGGGCGCAGCCTCGACGTCAAGACACTGCTTTTAAGGGTGGGAGTTGCTAAAAGAGAACGCAACCCGGCGGAGCGTCAGGCTGTCCTCCTGCAAGGCAGGGGCGGCCGGCTTCCCCATCCTCACCGCGGCGGGTGGCCTGGGCGGTGTTGCCGCAACTGCTGGTGGTCTGTGTTGCAGGGACTGTTTCAAGGCGTTTTACGTCCACAAGTTCAGAGCCGTGCTTGGAAAGAACCGGCTGATCTTCCCGGGGGAGAAGGTAGGGTGTGGCGCCCCCTCCCGCAGGCGGCCTGTCCCAGCCGCATCCCGCACACATGGACTGGGGGGGTGGCCTCACGTCCAGGGACGTCCGTGGGCAGGGGGTGGGGCATGTTGGGGGCGCAGTGCCTCCGGTGATGTTCCTTCTCCCCCAGGTGCTCCTGGCGTGGTCCGGGGGGCCTTCGTCCAGCTCCATGCTCTGGCAGGTCCTTGAGGTACGCCTGCACACCGTCCTCCTGCGCCCAGGCTGTGCCCGGCCGAGCTCCAGGGTTGGGGGCTGGCACCAAGGGGCTCTTGCTTGGGGCTGGGGAGAAAGGCCCACTCCCCAGCTAGGACACCTGAGGACTCTGGGACGTGTGCACAAGGGGCACAGGCCCCCGAAGCGGTGTCCGGAGTGCCAGCCATGTTCCAGTTTAGCACCCCATCCCTTTGCTGGACTGCGTTAGAAACACGTTGCTGGGAAGCCGTGTGTGCCACGCCCCTCAGAGTGTCCCGGGGCCCAGGGCCCTCCCCGCAGTCCTGGTGGTGTGTCAGGACGGTGAAACGAGCAGGCATTTCGGGGGCCTAGAGGGCCTGGTTCTGGCGGGGGGCAGGGTGGCTCCCCTGAGAAGTTTGAGGGGAGACCCAGAGGAGCCCGTGCGTGGCCGGGTGGCAGAGGGGCGCGGGGCGGAGAGACTGGCAGGGGGCATGGGGGCGGCGCCCGGCAGGCCCACTTGGGCGTCGGAGGCCTTGGCCCGCGTGGGACACGCACGGATTCCCTGGGCTCTGTGAGGGGCTGTGGGGCAGTCTGTACCAGGGCTAATGGGAGGCGGCCCAGGGCTTCGGCCCAGCGCTTCTGTGCTTGCCTCTTGGTCCCCAGCCCTGGCCGGAGGGTGTGAGGGCAGCGGCCCGCCCCGGCTCTGTCCAGCGCCTGGCTGTGGACCTGAGGCCCTTTCATGTCCACCCCAGGGCCTGAGTCGAGATTCTGCCAAGAGACTGCGTTTCGTGCCTGGGGTTGTCTACGCCGACGGTACGTGTGGCTGCTTCTCCTCCCGGGCCCTGGTGCTCGGTTGGGCCCACTGACGGCTGGCACTTTGCCCACACAAAGCCCTGGCGGGGGCGTTTCTCTTGAGATGATGCCCGTGTTGGACAGGCAGCACCGCTGCTGTCTTAAATCTCAGACCGTCCAGGATTGGGCAGGAGCATCTGCCTGGCGTCTGTCACAGGGTCCAGGGCACTGAGTGACAAGGGCGCGTTCTCTGCTCTCCTCTGCCCCGCTTTTCTCCCCACAACCAAAATAGAGACCCCAGCAGCCACGCTGAAAACGCCCTCCAAGGAGACAGGTCAGCGTCCAGAGACTGCTGCCCGCCAGGGTGCCATGGCCTGGGCCCTGACCTTACTCTCCTTTCTGCCCACGGTTCTCAGAGGGAGCAGCCTGTGGCCAGAGCCTAGAGGACAGAGCAAAAACCCTGGCCGAGGCGAAGCTGGTCCTGCAGACCGTCGGCTTCCCATGGCACGTCGTTGCCTTGGAAGAGGTGGGCAGGCTGTCCCCGTTAGAGCGCCTGGGGGTGACTGCTGGGTGTCCACGAGGGGCGCCGGCCTGCTTCCCCCATGTGGGGTGGGCTGGCCCTCACACTCCCCGCACCCTCCTCCACCAAATACACACACAAGGTGTTCAGCCTGCCGCCGTCTGTGCTGCGCTGCTCTGCCCGGGAGCCGGTGGGGACCGAGGGAGCCTACAAGGCGGCCGTGGACAGTTTCCTGCAGCAGCAGCATGCCCTGGGGGAGGGGCAGCAGAGCCAGCCCTGCCCCCAGCACCCCCAGAGCCGGGCTGGGCCACCCACAGCCGGCCAGACTGAGGCTCTGTCCAGACTGTTCAACTCAGTGAAGACGCTGACGGCCAAGGAGGAGCTTCTGCAGACACTGCGGTGAGTTCCCTGCCACCCCAGGGTGCCAGCCCCGGCCCTCCCACCCGGTTCCTGAGGCCCTCTCTCCCCTGCCCCCGGAGTTCTGGGCCTACCCTACCTGGGCCCCTGAGACCCCCTGCCCTGCCCTGCAGGACCCACTTGATCCTGCATGTGGCCCGGACCCACGGCTACTCCAAGGTGATGATGGGGGACAGCTGCACCCGCCTGGCCATCAAGCTCATGACCAGCCTGGCACTGGGCAGAGGGGCCTTCCTCGCTTGGGACACGGTGCGCCTGCAGGCTGCCCAGGGCCCCGTCCCCACCCTCCTGGCCCCTTCCTCTTGACGCGGTGTCTCCCGAGTCGGGTTGCCCGCGAGGCGGGGGGAGCCCATGACCCCCCAGCTGGCAGGGAAAGGGGATGCTGTGAGCCGGTCAGCTGCGGGCGGCAGGGAACGCTGTGGCCCCCACCCCCAGGGCTTCTCAGACGAGCGACACGGCGACGTGGTGGTGGTGCGGCCCATGCGCGAGCACACGCTGAAGGAGGTCGCCTTCTACAACCGCCTGTTCGCTGTCCCCTCCATCTTCACGCCAGCCGTCGACACCAAGGTCAGCGGTGCCTGCGCCGCGTGTCGTGCTCTCCGGGAAGGGGGGGCTCTCGAGGGAGGAGGGTGCCCAGCTGGGGGTCACGCACGTGGGGGAGGGACAGTGGGGCAGCATGCCCTTTTGTCAGGGATGCGTTGTCTAATGACAGGGACGCTTTAGAGCAGGGGCCCTGGCTGGCTCCACCGCAGACTCTCAGGCTGGTGTTGTAGAGAAGCCCGTGCTCCCTGCTCTGACCGGTCCCCTTGTCTCATTGCTCCTAGGCCCCCGAAAAGGCCAGCATCCACCGGCTGATGGAGGCCTTCATTCTCAGGCTGCAGGCCCAGTTCCCCTCCACGGTCAGCACCGTGTACAGGTGGGTGTGTGTGCGTACTGGGAGGGGGGCCTGGGAGGGAGTGGAGCCCCCTAGCCGACGGTGCCCTGTCCCCCATCCCCAGGACGAGCGAGAAGCTGGTCAAGGCGCCCAGGGACGGCTGTGCCGCCGGCGCCCCCGGCCCCCGCTGCCTGCTCTGCATGTGCGCGCTGGACGTCGACGCTGCTGGTGTGTTCTCGCTTTCACGGGGTGCCGGGGGAGAGGCACCGGCGAGCGGGTGTTGGGGTTCCACGGCCCCCGAGGTCCCCTCAGCTCCTCTTTGCTTGCAGACAGTGCCACAGCTTTTGGGGCCCAGACCTCCTCGCAGCCCCCCGTTGCAGAGGCTGAGGCGCCCACCGCATCCTGCTGCTGCACCGGGATGGGCGGGGCCCGGCAGTGCTGCAGGATGTGAGTCCCTGCCTTGTCCTGTCAGCCCCACCTGCACCTCACGGGCGGCACGGGCGAGGGGTGCCCTCGGGCCCTTGCTGAGGACAGGACTGGCTCTCAGCGCGTTCTGCTCACGCAGGGAGGACGACCAAGACCCCCGGGCCCACGTGATTGAGCAGCTGTGCTATGGCTGCCGTGTGAACATGAAGGACTTGGTGAGTGGAAGCCTCTCTCCCGGGCGAGGGGGCAGGCGGGCACTGGCCTGGGTTTGTGCCGCGCAGCCCTGGCACCGTCAGCTCTTTGTTGCAGCCCTCCCTGGACCCCCTGCCACCCTACATCCTGGCCGAGGCCCAGCTCCGCAGCCAGAGGTACTGCCCGCTCTGCTGGGGTGGGCGGGGGTGGCTAGGAGGGGTCCTTCTGGGTCTCGGTTCCCACCGTGTGGCTTCCCCAGGGCCGAGGCTGAGCCGCAGATCCAGGAGTATCTACTGGAGGACCACGAGGATGAGGCACGGCCTGGCGAGAGCTGAGTCCGAAGACCAGCGCCCGGGCCAGGAGGCCCGGGCCTCAGGCAGAGCAGGAAGGCAGGGATGGGCGGGTGGCCTGTCATCACCCGTTTGTATAAATAAAAAAGGTTTTAATTAGAAAACTCTACGAGTGGGGAGGGGCCGCCGGGCCCAGCAGGGAGGACGGGAAGAGACAGCGGTCCTGTGCCGGGCCGGGGGGCCGCAGCTTCCTGTGACTGACAGGAGCATCAGGGCTGGGGGCCGGGACGAGGCTCCGCCCCTGCTGCAAGCGGCCCTAGTCCTTGTCGCGCGTCCACGCGATCATCGTCTCTGGTGAGCGGTACAGGAAGATGAGCTTGGCGTACAGCTCCTCCTCCAGCTCCAGCTCCCGCGTCTCCCGCACCAGAAAGATGTCCTGGCAGAGCTTGAGGATGCGGTCCACGCACGGCAGCTCCTCAAACATGATGGAGTGCGAGATCTCGCTGAAGAAGCCGCGCACAAACTTGCCGATGACCAGCACGATGGACACGTACAGCCCCATGATGCTGCAGGTGGGCGGGTGAGTGAGCGTTGGGGATACGGCCTGGCCTGCACCCCAGCCCCACATCCCGGCCCCGCCGCACTCACCCGTAGCCGGCCAGGAAGCCCAGGCTGGGCGGGCTGACCTTGTCGCTGAAGATGACCATGGGCAGCAGGTTGCAGTCAGCCTGGCAGTCCTGCAGCTCGATGACCCACCACTCGAGGAAGCCAGCTGCCCCTGCGCCCACGCGCTCCCTGCGCAGCTGGATACGCACGCCAAGATAGTCGTCCTCCTCGTCTGGGTCGGAACCAGGAGGCGTCAGGCCACTGCCCTGTCTGGGGCCGAGGCCACGGCCTGCACCCCCGCCCTGGCCCTCCTGCCCCACTCACTGGGCTGCAGCTGCTTCACGGGGTTGGCTTCAGGCCCGTTGGGGGCACGGATGTACTTGGGGAAGAGGTGGGGGATGACCCTGTGGGGAGGAGGCCGGCAGGTCAGGCCCAGCCCAGCCCTCCCGCAGCCCCCCGGTCCCCCCGGCCCCACTCACACGGACTGGTCTGAGGTGCCCTCCAGCAGGCTGGCCAGCTGCCTCCGGGCGGTGCTGTTGGGGGCCAGGCCCAGGGTGTGCTTCTCGTTGGTGTACTCCACTGTGCCGCCCTTGGCCAGGTCCCTAGGACAGCACGAGGTGTGACCGCCCCCCACGGGCATGCTCCCCGCCAGCCCGGCCCCTCCCGTCCCGGGACGCACCTCTGGAAGTTCCAGGTGAAGCGCAGGGTGATCTCAGCGGTGCCGTTGTACAGCTCCCGCTTCATCTGCGTCCGGCTGGGCGGGCTGATGCGCCAAAGCGCCCCGGAGCTCCCCTCAATCTGCGCCGTGACGATATCCTCGGGGCCGTACTGGCTGATGAACTGCATGGCCAGCTGGGTGGAGGGTGGCACCTCAGCGGGGCACAGCCAGGCCCCCTCCCGTCCCGGCGCCTGCATTTGGGGGCACTCACCGGGTGGGGGTCAAACTGCTTGGACAACTCCTCATAGGCCTGGTGCGTGAAGGGCACGATGGACGGCTGCTGGGCGCTCATGGTGAACAGGGGCTGGCGGGGGGGACACGGTGGGGACACGGTGACGCGACGCTATGGGAGCGCCCCCGCCCCAGTCCACCGGCAGCCACGGGAGGGCGAGCGCGCCTCCCAGGCAGGGGGCTGCTCACCTCGTAGCCACCCAGCTTGAGGGTGACGGTGACGTCAGTGGGCTGGTTGACGACGCCGACCACGGAGCGCACGAGGGACATGAAGAGCAGCGGGAACCAGATGATGGCCACGAGGAACAGGATGATGAGGCCGCCCATGCCGTACTTGACGATCTTCTTCTTCTTCTGCCCCTTGGGCTGTGGGTATTTCTGGGGGTGGGGGACGCGGGGCAGCACAGGTCACCCGGCGCGGCTCTGTGCCGGGCCGAGCAGCCTGCCTCCCTGCTCTGGCGGCGGGCGCCGCGGTCTCGGGCTCCCCTGTGGCCCCACGAAGTCGAGCCCTGACTGAGCATTGAAACTGAAGCCGTGGCGTTGAAGATAGTGGGGGCTGGGGAGTGAGCCCAGAGCCAGAAACAGCCCCTTCCCGTGTGACCCTGCAGAGAGGCAGCTGGACGCCCACGTGCCGAAGAGTCACGTTGGGCCCTTAAACCCTCGGCAAAAGTGAACTCGAACCTAAGACCTAAAACGGTAAAAGCCTTCAGCAAAGCTCTCTGAGGATCTGGTGTTCGGAATACACACAGAACTCTCACAACGCTAGAAAACCACCCAAGTAAAAGCCGGCAAAAAATGTGAGTGGACGTCTCTCCAAAGGTGATGCACGAGTGACCGACAAGCACAGGAAAAGATGCTCGACATTATTAGTCACCAGGAAATGAAAGCAGAACCGCGGTGAGACACCGCCTCACCCCTACCAGGACCGGCGAGATCAGACAGTAAGTAACACATGGGCAGGCAGGATGGCGCCCCCGCCAGGCAACACCCACGTGGCTCCTCGGAAGGGGAGCCTGGAGCCCCCAGAGGCAGAGTTCCACGCCTAGGTGTGCACCCAGGAGAAAAGGGGGCCTGTGGCCACAGTTCTGGACGTGAATGGCCATGGGCGTTTTTTAGGACACCCAAAAGGCTTATTACGGTGGAATACTACTCAGCCCCGAAATGAAATGAAACCATGACATGGCTGCATGCATAAACCTAGGCCGTGTCATTGCTGAGAGAAGCCAGTCACGGAAGGCCACGTGTCCCGTGATTCCACGTAAATGGCACCACAGGAACAGGCACATCCGTGTAGAAGACAAATGGGCCAGGGGATGGGGACTGACTGCTAGTGGGAATGGGGCTTCTCTCTGGATGGTGGGTACTATCTTAAATTGACTTTGCTGACGGCTGCGTAAGTCTGAATAGACTAGAAACCACCGAACTGGAGGTGTGTGAATTTTATCAATAAAACTGCTTTAAAAAAGTGCACAAAAACCCAATTAACATTTTAGTGCCCACACCATGACCTGTGCTAGTGAACCAAGGCCCAAGAAGCCAGGCCTCTCCTGCCCGGCGTCTGCTCAGGCCCCTCTGTGGTTGGCCACCCTGACACGGCCACATCACTGTCCCCTCGAAGAAGCCCCTTCTGGCCTCCAGGAAGTTTTTAGGACGATGCTCTCTGGACTCATGTTTCATGGGCTGTGAACCCCAGGGGGAACCCCAGTGGGCAGTGACCAGTGTCCCCTGCTACCCCCGCTTCGGGGCCCGGGCACCTTTTCTGTCTCTCGGCTACACTTGATGATGAAGATGTTGGCGTAGACGTCCTCCACGCACATCCAGCTGGACAGGGACAGCGTGGTGTCCGTCCACACCCAGTCCATCACAGCCCGCAGCTCCACCAGGAATGGCACCAGCCGGAACCTGCCGGAGGCCGGGGCGCCGTCAGGAGGGCCGGTGGGGAGGGCAGCCCTGCCGCAGGCACCCAGGCCCGCCACACTCACCCCTGGAAGAGGAAGAGGTTCAGGTGGTTGTACTTCTTGGTAAGGAAGTTGCCGAGGATGCGGGTGGGGTAGCCGCAGCGGATCTGGTAGGCAGACAGGGCGAAGTAGATGCACTTGACGAAGTACCACAGCTGGGCCACCGCGTTCTGGCTGAACATCCTGGATGGGACAGGCAGCGGGTCAGGGTGCCTGTTGAGGCCGGAGCTCCAAGGTCCCCTCCCCAAACCTTCTGCCAGGCGCCAGAAGGAATGTGTGTCCAGGCAGGGCCCAAACCCCGGCACGTACCGCTCGGTGACAGCGGGCAGGATGAAGAACATCCAGAGGTGCACGGCCAGCACCAGCGCAACCTGGAAGGCCAGCTTGCCCAGCACGGTCTTGCGCAGGTAGAGGGCGCGGTCCACGACCATGGTGCCGAACTGGATCAGCAGCATGACCAGGAAGGCCTCCGGCACCTGGTCATCCGACAGGGAGGACGCGATGTCCGTGGCCGCCGAGTGCTTCTGTGGCCGGGGGAGCAGAGGTCAGGGGTGTGGCGGCAGCTGCGGGGCTCTCCTCGCGGGGGCCCTGAGACCCAACTCACCCCGAAGGCCCAGAATCCGAAGATGATGATGATGAAGTCGACAACATCGGCCAGGAACATGAGGGCGTAGACGTCGGTGGCCGCGCGGTACTTAGTGTGTAGGATGTCGTGGAAGAAGTGCCGCACAGGCCGGTACATGCTCCGGGCCCTGCAGGCGAGCGGCCTCAGTCCGGGCCCCACTCCTCCCACCCACCCTGGCCTGGGCGCTCCCGGCTCCCGGCCGGGTCACTCACAGGGACAGGCAGAAGCTCTGCAGCCGGAGCCCCAGGGCCCTCACTCTTTCGCAGGGACGGCTCCGCCTCTTCTCGCTCTCTGTAGCCGCCGCCTCCGCTCCCACCTCGTCGTCCTCGCCTTCTGTGGGGGAGCGGCCGCTGCTGACGGAGCCCACGGCACGGGGCTGGGCCCAGCTCAGACTCCTGACCATCCCGAGACCCCCCAGGGGCTGCTACTGCCCCGCCTCACAGACCAGACTGAGTGCAGGGACCACCTCCCCCCTCCACTGAGGGTCATCAGCAGTGGCCGTCAGGGACGCGGCTGGGGCAGTGGCTCCACCGGGTGGGCCGCAACGGCTGTGTGTGGCCGGGCCCTCGTACCAGTGGCTGCCCGTCCTCTGGGTTCTGTGCTCTCCTTCCTCCGCTTCCTGAGACGCAGGCTGACGCGCCTCTCATCCTGGGGCTCTGGGGGCCCGTCCTTTGCTTCCACCGGGATGTCGTCCTCAGTGGGGGCCCTGGCCGCCCCTGGCTCCCCCTGGGGTCCCAGCACGGCCGGCTCCTCCTCAGCCCCCTCGTCCTTCCCACTATCCCTGTCATGCTCCTTCGAGAGAGGGTCCTCGTCGTGGTCCCAGAGGCCGTAGCACTGTGGAGGGAAGTGCGGAGCTGGTGAGGAGGCCGGCATGGCCGCACTGGGCAGCACATGGAGCGGGCGAGGGGGCCAGGCCCACGCTGGGCCTCGCGGCATCTGGCCCTGCCTCTCGGAGCAAGGTGGCTGGGCGTGCAGGTGACCGTGTGTGCTGTGTGCCTACATGTGTGTGCGCGTGAGAGGTGGCTGCCCTGCAGTGGGGCGCGGGCGCTCACCAGCAGCTGGGCGCGGTGGAAGAAGAGTACCATGAGCTGCAGGAGGTCGTACTTGATGTAGCTGTCGCTCTTCTCCAGGCCCAGAATGCGCGGCGGGAAGTAGGGCTTGTTTTCATAGCGCCGCAGCACGGCGTGGCTGTTCCATGGGAAGAAGCCAAACTGGAACAGGTACTTGGCGACCACAGTGACCTGCAGGCGAGAGGGCTCAGTGGGGCGCCAGCCCCCGACCCCCACCCCCACTGCCAGCAGGCGATGCCCACCTCGGTGAAGACGATGGCCGTCATCCAGAAGCGCTTGCTGGGCCGTGGGATGGACAGCATGGCCCACAGGAAGACCAGCACGGGCAGCACCAGGGAGGCGGCCGAGGCGGTGACCATGTGGTTGAGGGTGATGACAAAGTAGCAGAGCAGCTCCGAGTGGGCGGCCACACACTGGTACACGGCCTCCAACAGCCGCAGTGCACGGCCCTGTCCCGCCGCAAACAGTTCGGCCTCCTCCAGCTCCGGGATGTGCAGGCACCTGCGGGGGGACCAGGCTCAGAGCCTGTAGGGCCACCAGGTGGGCCTGGGCCCTGCTGTACACCCCCTCCCCGCGCACCTGTCCAGGAGCAGCTCGCTGGCTGTGCGCGTTCTGGTGCGGCCGCTGGCGGGAAGCTCCCGGGAGCCGTGCAGGGAAGCCCCGGGCTCGGTGACCATCTCCTCGCTGCTGCTGTGGGCGTTGTAGCTGGTGCTCAGGGGGCTGCTGATGTCCTCGGTCACACTGCTCAGTGGCTCCTCCGCCCCCAGCCCGCTGCAGGAGGGGCGGGTCACAAGGTGGCCTGTGCACCCCTCAGGCTGTGGGGTGGGCCTGGAGGGCTTCGGGGTCTCGGTGGATGAGGGCCCAGCCGGCTGCCTGCCCCTGTGCGGCAGCCCAGGTGCCGGGGCTGGACCTCACTCTGGGCCAAAGACAGGCCAGGCGGGGTGGGTCCCCGCTCTGGCCTGAGGCCCCAGACCCCTCTCCTACCTCGATGGTGTGCTCAGTGCATCACGGATCATCTCAGCCTCGCTGGCATACAGCTGGTCCAGCACGTCCCGGCGCACCTCTCCGCCCTGCAGGGCAGCGAGGGGCTCAGGGCAGCCACGGTGGGCGAGAAGGCGTGGGGGGTGCCCTCAGTGGGCGCAGTGTGGAGTGCAGGGGGCGGGGCGGCCCACTCACCCGGAGCAGCTCCTGCGTGAGCAGGTAGCGCTCAGCGCGCAGCACGTCGCTCATGGCGCGGTGGTGCCGCGTAAAGTCGTGCAGCCAGCGCGTCAGCCCGTCCACCAGCGCCTGGCCCAGCACCCACAGGAACTGCACGGTGCTCAGCACTCGCTGCATCACGTGGCTGCGGCCTGCGGCGAGGACGAGACATGCGGGCGCTGGAGGGACGGCTAGCGGGAGACCCCCAGCCCCCAGCCCTCGGGCCAACTCACCGGCCACCTCATCCTCCAGGCCCTCTGCCAGCTCTGCCTCCTGGCTTAGGTCACCGCCTGGGCACAGGGGTGCTGGTCAGCGCCTCGCAGCCCCACCCCCTGCAACCCGCCAGCACCGGACTCACCCGGGGGCTCTGCCCGCCCCTGTCGCTGCTGATGCAGCACGGTCTGGGCGTTGGTCACCCACGCCTGGTACGCCATCTGCAGGCCAGGGCCCTGGGTTAGCACGCGGCCCCCCCGACCTTCTGATCCCATTAGCCGAGGAGGCCCAGCTGGGGGCCGTCAGCTCCCTGCGCCTGGGCAGGAAATGGGCCACGGAGCTCTGCGGGGAGGACAGGGCGGTGCGTGCAGCCCACCCAGCACATCGTGCTCGTCAGCACCAGGCCCCATGCTGAGAGCCAGGGGCCCAAAGATGGACAGGAGAGTGTGTGTCCAGCACACACCGAGCCCGTCTGCAGGGCACAGTGGCCACCACAGGCCTGGGTGATCGGAGGGGCACACAGCTGCCTGTGACCTGCACCCCCAGAGCCCGCTCTCCCACTCGACTGTGGGCGCAGGAGATTGGGGTGGGGCCGGCTAGGCGCCCTAGGCCTTGGGGGCGGCGTCCTGCTCATGCGGCCCTAGCCAGCCCAGGTGCTCACCTGGAAGGCGCTCTGTGCTGTCGGCCGGGCGTCCTCAGGCTGCAGCTCCTCCTCCTCCTCACTATCAGACTCAAACAGGAAGTAGTCCCCAGAGTGGATGACTGTGGGCGGGGGTCACTGAGAGCCGGCCGCCCCCACGGCTGGGTTCCGCACCTCCCTCCTCCTCCCCCGGACCCTCAAGTCCGTCTCCTTGGTTCAGGGTGGGTCCGGTAACAGCCTGGCCACGCTAGGTTCCCTCAGCAGCCTGTGACCCTGGGCCAAGGCCTGCACGCCACCCTCCCCCCAGGGATGGCCACAGGGGCAGGGGGCAGTGAGCGGCAGGCTGGGGGACTGTGGCACGTGCACGGGATGGGACACGGGCGGGAGTGGTGGGATGGGACTAGGCTGGGTGAGGGGAATGCGTGTGGGCAGGGCGGGGCGGCAGCCAGGATCCAGGCTTCGGAGCCCGAGCGTTAGGAGGCAGGAGACAAACAGAGCCTGTTGTCGGGGACGTGGCCCGACGGCAGCGAGGCTCAGCACGAGGCCCGAGAGCCCGCACACAGGGCTCCTGGGGGTGCCGGCCAGGTCAGCGCGGGCACGCTCCACCTGTCCCAGGGGAGACAGCAGCCAAGGTGGCAGAGGCCTGCCTGGCGCATAGCAGCTCTGAGAGGGCAGCCAAGGCAGGCCAGGTGGGGGCAGTACCTGTGGCGTGGTCCAGCCAGGGCCGCCACCACTGTGGCCGTGGCGAGGAGGAGCCCCCTGGACTGCCGGGCCCTGTGGAGGGGCGGGGTGAGCGTGAGCCAGCGGGGAGCCCCCAGGGCAACAAAGGGGCCGGCCACGTGCGGTGCCACGGGTGGGGGACAGGACAGACCGCAAGTGCAGACAGTCACGGGCCGGCCACGTGGCCTGTGCGGACAGAGAGTGACCAAACAGCACAGGGTGGTCGGGCCGGAAGCCCCGTGGGATGTCACACGGCACAGATGCAGGAAGGCTCCACCAGGCGTGCATAGGGACGCAGGACCCGTCCACACTCACCTGGCTCCTGGCTGGGGTCCAGGGAGCCCTGAAGGTGGCTGCGGCTGGCCCGGCCCTGCCTGTGCTTCTCCTGCTTGGCCCGGATGCGCTCCATCCTGCAGGGCGGGAGGCGGCTCAGCGCAAGGTGGGGCGGGGCCAGAGAGCCCGTGGCCCCACCCACACGGCACCTACTGTCTTTTCAGCTGGGCCAGCGACTTCTCCTCCGCCCTGCGGTGGAGCTCGATGGTCTTGAGATTGGCAGCGTTGTAGAGGGCAAAGCCCCTGTGGGGCAGTGAGGGGGGTGGGGCATTAGTTCCGGCTCAGCCTAGTGTCCCAGGTCCTGCTCACTCACAGCAGCAGGGGCCCAGCCCAAGGAGCTCAACACCCGCTTGTCGCGTGCTGTTTCTGTGAGAGGGAGACCCTCCCGCAGCCTCCAGGGTTACGGGGTAGAAGATGGGGTGGGGGGATGGGAGAGCCGCTGGCCCATCAGCCAAAGCGCAGGGATGCGCCCTCAGGCCAGCGCGGTGGCCACAACCGGCCCAAAGTGCCAGCTGGTGGCAGAGCCGGGCCGAGGCCACATACCACCGGGGTATTGAGAAGGTCCTAGCGGGTTGTCTCCTTGGTTCTCCCTCTAGGGGACGGGTCACAGCATGGAGGGACAGCCCAGGGCGCAGCGGGGGGCCCACCTGGAGGCCTGCAGGGCAGTGGCACGGAGCTCAGCCCGGACGTGCAAGAAGTAGTAGCTGAGGAAGACACGGCGCTGCAGCAGCAGGAACAGGAAGCAGACGCTGTCCCACAGGACGCCCGCCTCCTCCACAGGCAGCAGGCAGTCCTGGTCGCGGCCCAGCATCTCCTTGGCTGCGGATGGACGGCAGCCAGGTCAGGGTCCTGGAAGCTGCGTATGTCCCCACGCACCTTGGGGCCCGGCCGCCTGCCTCACCCACTCACGGTTGTAGTAGCCTTTAACCGTGCACACGAGGCTGAAGAGCTGGATGACCCAGCAGAAGCTGCTCTGCATCTGCTCCACGAAGACGCAGGACAGGAGCTGAAAGCGGGAGGAGGGTCAGCCTCGGCCCCCCTGGGCGGGGGCTGGGGGCTGGGGCTGGGGCCGGGCTTACCGAGAGCATGTTCTTGGAGACGATGACGGTGACGTTGTAGAGGATGAGGCAGTCCCACAGCACGAGGCGGGTGCGCGTGTCCTTCTGCTGCAGGCTGGTGCCAAACAGCAGCAGGTAGAAGCAAGCCAGCAGGTAGCCCAGACCGAAGATGCTGACACGCGTGGCCCCCGTGACAAACACCAGCACCAGCACCAGCCAGAAGAGGTAGCGGAAGACGGCCACCTTCAGCAAGTCGAGGTAGGACCTGCCGGGCGGAGCGTCACTCTGGGCCCCGGTCCCCGCCGCCTCCGCCGCCGCCCAGGACCAGAGGAGCTGCCGGGAGGCCCCTCTGCTGCGGGGTCAGCATCCGCCCCTCATCCCGGCCACAGAGACACCCCGGCAGCACACGTCCTGGCTCAGTCCCACCCGAGCCCAGGCGCATCTGTTGGCCCCGGGAGCCCCGCGGCCTCTGCGACGCCCACCTGCAGTGGATGAAGTTGGGCACGGGGTTGGGCTCCCCCTGCGGCGGCTCCAGGCGGTCAGTGTTAATGCCTGCCATGTGCTGCCACTCCTCCGTGCGCTCGGCCAGGAACACCTGCCACTGCTGGGAGGCGCAGAGCAGCAGGAGGACGTCATCTGTGGGCAAACAGGAGGCCACTGCCGCGCCACGCCCCGGGAAGCGCTGGCTGCGCAGAGGCCTGGCCCACGACGGGGTGCGGGGCACATCCTGCCCGGCACTGCCCTCACCCCCCAGGCCCTGGGCGGAAGCGTGCATGCGCGTTTACAGCGGCATCTACACACGGCGTGGATGTGCATGCGGATGTTGGGGAACACGCCTGTGTACACGTTCTGTGTACACGTTGTGCACGTGTACATGTGGGGGTCTACATGCACCTCACAGGTGTCAGGAAATGAGGCCCACGTGAGCCTGACTGCACGCCACGTGGCATCAGTCTGTGCACACCTGTGTCCTCCCCCACATCCACACCTGTGTGCACACCCGCGCCCACACCGTGTGGCAGGGAGTGCACACGTGAGGTGGGCCCGTGGGGCCGGGCACACTCACGGAACGCGCCCCCGCAGGGGACTGTAGGACTGGACCAGCCGGCGAGGCCTGGATGACGCAGCCCCCCTGGCGGAGAGGAGGGCCGGCGCCTGCCTGCCACCTATCCCGCGGGAACCTGCACAGCACCCTGCATGGCCAGCAGCGCCACGGGTGCGTGAGGGGCCCCAGGGGACTCACTGATGAGGCTGGTGGCGTTGGGGGCACTGAAGAAGTCAGGCAGGTACAGCCACCTGATCAGGGCAGAGTTCACGGGGACAGCCCGGCTCCAGCGCCACGGGTAGTCTGTGGGAAGAGGGTACACGTCACCCACCATCCCAACCTGTCCCCGGCGTCCCTGGGAGTCGCTTGGACACCCACCGCCACCCGGAGTCTCAAAGCACACAGGACCAGCGAGCCCAGTTCTCACGGACGTGTGCCCCAGGCGCCAGTGGCTGGGGAGGGGGTACATGGGCAGGTGGGCGGGGCACAGCCCCGTGTGTGGGCCACAGTCGATGTGGACCCGAATGAGGCTTCATTGCGCACCTGTCGGAAGGGCTAAAATAAAACCATGTGGATGCCAAGTGCTGGCGTGGAGGTGAAGGGGCGGGACCACCCTGGGTGCTCATCCCAGAGAACTGAAGACCATGGCCACACAAATGCCTGTGCACCAGCAAACGCACGAACGTCCGCGGCAACTTATCCCCGACACCCCAGCCCTGGAAACGGCCCAGTGCCATCCGAGGGGGGAAAGGTCAAGCCAACTCTGGTGCACCCAACCCGAGGAAAACTGCCCAGCCCAGCATGAACGTGAGCAAAGCGTCATCCAGGCCACAGCCCAATGCACCTTAACTGCACCTCATGAGAGAAGCCAGACTCCTAGGTTACACCACCCAAAGGCAAACCATAGGGATGGTGACCACGGCGGTCGCTGGGGATGGGTGGGGGGCAGGGACCTGGGACCTGGGGACAGACACAGCTCTACACGTTGGTCAGCACCACAGAGTGAATTCTACCACATGATTGGGGGAGCCCGGGACGGCGCGCAGACTGACAGGTGACCTAATTGGACAGCGCGTGTATAACGCGCCTCCCGGGAGGGGCCGGGAAGAAAGGAGCTGCCCTAAGTAACTGCAAACGGTGTCTTGACGGAAGAAAGTGTCCACCTAGACGGAGGAACAGGGACACCGCATAGCAACACGCACACCCGGGGCCCAGGTCTTGGTCTCTGAATTTCACCCTCCAGGGAAAGGAACCAGGCTCCGGGGGCGGGGCGGCTCCTGGGGTAGCAGCTCCCGGTGGAGCCAAGATTGAGGACGTGTCCCAGGGCCACCGCCGGGACGGTGAGGACAGCACCAGGCACAGGCGTGCAGCAGAGGCCTGGGGACATGCACCCGGAGTCTCTCTACAGAGAAGTGAACAGCTGCACGGATCAGCAGGGGGAAGGGACCGCTCTTCTTCACAGATGATGCCAGTCAGTCACCACAGGAGACAGAAAATCACTGAGAAAACCAAACGGCCCCCGCGGGCGGATCCACCGAGCGCGCTGAAACCAGCGGGCGAGAGTTTACACGGAGACAAGACCCCTGCCAGGTCCTAACCTCGCCCTGCAAGTGAGCATGCGACAGTGACGAGCAGCGGCGAGCCTCGCGGAAAAGGGGCGTCACCCGCAATGAGACACCCCAGCCCCGGCGTGACGCACTGACACGGGCAAGTCACGGCTGTGGTTTTCTTGCCCAAAGTGCTTAACCTGGTCTAAGGAAGAAACACCCGTCGATGCTGGGTTGAGGGGTGTTCTACAAACGACCGCTTCCCGTTCACCCCCATCTCAAGGTGATGAAAGACAGGAGCACAAGGAGCCGGCCCAGGGGGCCTGCATGGGGGGGCCACGGACAGAGAGCGGTGGGGGCCCCTGGGGACAGCCATGTGGCCCGTGGTTCCAGCCGTGGTTGGTGGCCTGGCGCCCATTTTGGTTCTTAACTTTGGTTGCTGTGCTGGGTCGCTTCAGAGGCTGACGTTCGCATCGGGGAAACTGGGCAAAGGACGTTTAGGAACTCTGCTACTCTTCAGCCAAAACTCAGAGACTGTAACCCAAAAGGGGCCCTTCACGGGGCAGGGGCCTGGCTTCCAAAAATACTGAGGAGGACATCAAAGTGCCTGCCTGGAGGGCTCCAGGGCACCTCCGAGATGCTCTGAACGTAAACAGGAACACAGGATGGATTACAAAGCGTTCAGACAGAACCGTGCACCCGCTGACAAGACAACAGGAAACAGAGCGGGGAGGGAGAGAGATCAAAGCTCCTCCTCGCAGAGAAGCCAAATAACAAATGTACCAGGAATAAGAGAAATCGAAAATGTCTATTTCATGAAGTCCCGCCAACGGCAGGGAGAGTCAGCAGACCTGGACACACGGGGCAGAGTGCCGGTCCCCTGACAGGGTGGGCTGGGGGCCCCCAACGCCCTGATGGCCACTTGACTCCCCATCATGGACCATCCCTGCCCAAGCATTCACCGGTGTCTAAGCACTGGGGCACAACCCACAAAACCAAGTTCAGGGCTTTCTGTAAGCCCCCTGGCCTGACCCTGGAAAGGTCACAAGAGACAGAGGCTGGGACAGTCTTGACCAAAGGCGATGGGAGAAGAGGACGGCCCAGCACTCCCGTCAGCTCCTGGTCAAAGCCAACAGCTACCAGGGACATGGCCCTGAGGACGAGGCCGCCGAGTATGGATGGCGCATCAGACCGGGGCATCATCCAGGGATGGGTGGCCGCGCGTGGTCACCATCCTGAACACAGAGGGTCCCCGACCTGGGTGTACTGAGCGTGGAGCCCAGACTGACTCCCATTTGCCTGGGAAGAGCGTACAGCTGCTCCTTAGACTATTCTCCCAACCTCTCCGGTTGTTTGAAAGTTTTCAAAACAGAACGTTGGGCAAAAAGAAAGCAGAAGATTGGGGAGACCAGCGAGGGTCTCAAGGGCCAGCGCGGCTGCAGCCCACAGGGTCCACGCACGGGGAGGAGGGGCTGAGGCCACTCCGGGGGCTGGGATGCCCAGGTTGGGTGCAGCCACCCACGCCCAACGCACCCCGTGCCCACCCTGCTCACCGATGCACAGGGCAGGGGGGATGCCCAGGCACAGCAGGTACTGGTAGAGCAGGAAGAGTGCCAGGAAGAGGCAGTAGTGGGGCCAGAGGCGGGCGATGGCCTCGCGGCGCCGGCGGGTGAGGATGGCCACCAGCCAGCAGCCGTGCAGGATGACCGTGAAGTTCATGCGCTGCCCGATCACGTTCACGGCCATCAGGAAGCAGATCTGGGGGTGGCACAGCGGGACAAGGTGACCAGGATGGGGACACAGTGAGCCGGGGGAGGAGCCCTCCTGGCTCTGCCTCTGGGCAGCCTCGGGCAGTAGGGCTTGTGCCCAGGGTAGGGGGCAGTGGCCCAGGCTCACGACGGCCCAGGCCACCCTCCTGGAGGGATGGAGAGGCTGGACACGTCTCCACGGTAGGGGAAACCAAGGCAAGGGCACCGTGGTGGAGTCGAGAGGGAGCCCGTCTCCAGCCGGGGCCCCAGCCCCCTGCCCGCACTCTGCAGGCCCCTCTCCAAGCAAGGCCAACTCGGCTGGAGGACCTGGCACCCTCGGTGGTCCCCCCTCCCCCCGCCCTGGGCCTACCCATTGCAGAAGACCCCACAGAGGGTGGCCATGACCCCCAGTAGCTCAGCCCTGCCCAGAGAGGGGGCGAGGGTTGACGCCCGCCTCACCTCCAGCCCGAATTTGTAGAAGAAGAAGTTGACGAAGTACTTGAGGCAGCTGGGCAGGTCACGGTCCAGCCGCTGGCGGGTGCCATCGGCGCAGACGGCCTGGGCCGGCAGCGGAGCCAGCTGGTGCCGGCGGCGGTGGTAGTCCTGGCACCGGTACACCATGGCCTCAAACACCAGCAGCAGCAGGATCTGCAGGTGGTTCTGGGGGGTGTGGGCAGTCAGGACCCGCCCACCCCCGGCTTCACCACCCCACCTGGCCCACCTGCCCCGCACTCACTTGGATGTAGCCCAGGTTCGGGAAGCCCTTCCGCACCCCAAACCAGTTGGCGGGGTCGATGGGTCCCCGGTACAGCAAGGACTCGCGGATCTCCGTCTTCTGCAGGTTCGTGCTGTTGGGAAAGGGCTGGGGGAGGGGTGGCATCAGCACCTGCTACCCGCCAGGAACCAGACACTGACCCCAGGGACCGCCAGCCCCGCATGACACTCCCGCTGCAGCCACGGCTCCGATGGGTCTGGGCCAGAGCACAGCTGTCCCCAACCCGGGACATGGGGCGCTGTCAGCCTCCAACCCACCTCAGTGGGGAAGGGGACATGGTGTTTGGGGACAGGAAGGCCACCAGCAGGGGCTGGGAGAGTGAAGAGAAGCCTACGGGTGGGCTTCCCTGAGCAGCCCCGCGCTTCCCTCCAGTGGACGTCGGGCCTCTGTGCCCCTCACGCCAGGACCTGTACTTCCGTGAGGAAGTCAGCCGGGTCGGGACACATCTCTGAACCCAGATGTCTCGACCTGGGGAGTGGAGCCTCCGCAGGAAGCCCAGGCCCCAGGGACAGGCCCTCTGCATCCGTCCCTCCACCCGAGCTGGAGCAGCGGCCGTACCTCGGTGCAGTTGCTGGCGTACTCGTGGGGGCTGACAACCTTGAGCTGGTACAGCATCTTGCACACGATGATGATACAGGTCCACACAGTGGCCAGGCAGGAGGCCATGGGCCGGAAGCGGGGGTAGGGCAGGGCGAAGGCCCAGAGCACGACCAGCAGGAAGTTCAGCACCGACACCTGTAGGCGGGCGGGCAGTGGCTGCGGGCGGTGGCTGCGGGCCGTGGCAGGCAGAGCTACGCCCTCCCCGTGGGCCCGCGATCGCAGCCATGTGCCGGTACCTGCTCCAGGGAGGCCAGTGAGAGTGCCTGAGCGTGCCCACACTCACCTCCTTCAGGGCCGCCCACACTCACCTCCTTCAGGGCCACCCACACGGTGTACAGGGCCACCAGCTTGAAGACGTGCAGCTCTAGCAGGCGCCGCGTGAGCACTTGTGCGCGGGTGAGGACATCCGAGAAGCCGGTAGCCAGGTCCAGTAGCCGCTCAGCCACCAGGCCCCACTTGCTGGCTGGAGGGTTGGGGAGCCAGTAAGGAAGGGGGGACGGGGCCTCTGTGGCCTGGGCTGTCCCGTCCGGTGTACTGACGGGGCTCCAGGGCTCAGGGTCCGGGCACCTCGAGCTTACCCTCCGGGACCTGTATGGCCTGGTGGGGGCCAGCCACGCCCAGCCCCTTGTCTCTGGGTGACGCCTCCTCTTCATCTTGCTGCAGCAGGGGTGTCCCGCTCACCGTGTCCTGCCTGGGACAGGGCCCCGAAGTGTCCTTCCCGCCCGCGTTCCTGGGGTGCCTGCAGCCCCGCCCATTCCTGCCTCCCCAGGGACAAGAGAAGCCCTACCTGCCATCCCACCCTAGCACTGGGACCCCTGTGCTGCAGCCAGCAGGTGGGAGAGTGGGGCCCGGCCTGATATCGTGATCCCCACGGGTCGGAGAAAACATCCAGTACCTGAGGCCCCGGCATCTGCAGGCAGCGGCCGAGGCCTCAACCCTGTTCCGAGTCTCCCACCCTAACCGTACAGCCTCCATTCCCGCCCGAGACCGGCCTTCCCCTGTGCGGACTCAGGGCGCACCTGTGAGCCCAGCACAGGGTGCGGGCGCTGGGCGTGGGGCGGTGCTCGGGGTCGGTGAGCTGCATGAAGGGCCTGTGGAAGTAGTGCAGCTGCAGGATGCAGGCGAGCAGGAAGAAACCAGGGACCAGGATGCTGGAGAAGAGCTCAGACACGCTGAACTGCTCCAGGCCCAGGTCCCCCAGCCTGTGTGGGAGGGGGTGTCAGTACCGGCAGCGCGGCAGCCGCCGCCCCCTCCCCACCGCGCCCAAGACTCACTGCTCATCTGTGAGGCCGGTCAGGTTGCGCCAGTAGGCAGGGAAGTCCTGGAACTGGAAAGTGTAGACGGCCACCAGCACCAGCATGGTGTAGGCCACCACCAGCCACCAGAACGCCTTGAGCAGCTTCCGCCACAGGCTGTAGTAGACCTGCCGGCCGGCCAGGCGCAGTGAGGTCAGCCCACGTGGCCCTGCGCCCCCGCCCCGAGCCCCGCCCCACCCCGCCCCCGGTACCTGGAAGAGGGTGAGGCAGAGCAGGAAGAGCAGCATGTAGACGATCTTGTACAAGACCAGGCGGCCGGCGAAACTGACCACGATGAACATGCCGGCGCACACGTAGACCCAGTACTTGGCGTACACGCCCCTGACCAGCTCCCCCAGGCTCCGCAGCAGCGTCCGCGTCTGCGTGGGCTCTGCGGGCCAGGCGGGGGGTGCAGCTTCAGGACCGGGGGTGGGTGGGGGAGGGGCCGCACCCCCCTTCCCCCGCTGCCCGGCCCGCTCACCTGTGGCGGCCACAGTGACCTCCATCAGTGCCACGGGGTCCCGCGCCCTCTTCAGCAGCTTCTCCTTCACAAACTGGCGCAGCAGAAGCCAGAAGGTCAGGGTGCACAGCAGCTGGGGGGTGGGGGCAGCGTCGCTGAGTGGGGGCCAGTACCACAAAGCCAGGCCCAGCCAGAGGAGATGGGAGCCGGGGGTGAGAGCGCAGCGGGAAGGCGGCCCGCCCGGCCCCCACGCGCCAGTCTCCCTGCAGACAGAAGCTCAGCCTCTCGTACGCACGCACGAGTTCATGCACAGACGCACACGCTCCCACACAGCAGCTCCTGCACTCCCACACCACGTTTGCACACAGACGTGCAGGTGAACGCGAGGTCACAGGTGTTTGCACCCTTGCAGGCTCCTGGGCTCGCACCGTGAGGTGTAACTGACTCACAGGCCCCCAGCACGTGACTGGCAGCAGCACGGACATCAGGTACCGTGGCCTGTCCCCAGAGGGGACACGGCGAAGGCACAGACACTCGCCGAGACCCAGGGGCCGCGGGTGGTGCCCACAGAGCCCGTGCCAGGCAGATGGGGTGGCACCCCCAGCAACACGAGATCATCACTCGTTCATTCAACAAACGCTCTTCGAGCCACTACTCCGGGCTGGCTGGGTGACCCCGGTGACAACCAGACATGGGCTCCGGCCTCCAGAGTGCCCACAGCACTGGGAGCTGGACAACGGGCAGTGTGGCGTCATCACAGGAGCTCAAGGGGCGGGAGGAGACTCACCATGGCGCCCAGGTCCAGGCAGGGGTAGCGGGTGTGCTCCAGCCCCAGCTGGCGCAGGCTGACGGGGCCCAGGGCGGTGGGCAGCTCGGGCCGCAGGTCCATGGCCCACACGTAGCGCAGGCTGCAGAGCGCCAGCCCGTAGAGCAAGATGAAAGGCGAGCAGATCATAGCCATCTGGTGGCGGCTACGCACGGTCCAGATGAGACAGGCCCAGAGCAGCAGCACAAAGGTCAGCCAGCTGTGGTAGGTGATGCTCCACACCTGGGCGGCCAGGGCATGGGTAGGGCTGCACAGGACACCCGGCCCGGCACCCAGACCCCGTTCCCCCAGGCTGACGAGGTGGTGGGCCCCCGGGGCCGGGGGGTGCTCAGACAGGAAGGCCAACCTGCCCCACTGGCCCGGAGAGAGCGGCCCGGGCACACCCACACCGCACGTATGCGCACACTCACACACGCGGCTGGGGGCTGGCTGGGGCTGCTCTTGGCCTAGCAGGTCACAGCCCCAACCGCTTCTGGTGACAAGGCACCAGGACACCATCTGTCGCGAGGGAGCCCGTGGGAAGCCCCAGCCCGAGGGGTGGCCCAGGCCAGCGCACTTACCATCATGGCAATGAGGGCACATACGTAGCTCTGGTCCATGATGAGGTGGCCCAGGCTGTGCAACGGAGATGTCTCCTTAGGCCCAGTCAGCCTGGGGTGCGCTAAGGGGTGAGGGCAGGGGTCACCAGGGAGGCGAGACCCCTGCTGGGGAAACTCCAACGTCAATAGGCCCGAGCCCCTTGCCTACACCCGAGTGGCCCGAAAATGCAGACAGCATGCTGGAGCCACAGCCCAGGTGGAGGGGGGCCACGCCTGGCACAGGCTCACGGGGCACTGGGGCCGGAAGACACGGGCAAAGGGCCCGGGCTCCTGTCCGACACTGTTCCTGATGTGCCGTGGGACCCTGGCCAGTCCTCGCCCCTCTCCAGGGCTTGGTTTCCGAGACCCTGAAGGGATGGGGTGGAGGAGACTGCCCTGGTCCCCCTTCCAGCTCTGTGAGCACCCACGTCCCCAGATGCCAGCCCCCGAGGCCAGCGGCTTCATCCTCTGCTTTGTAAAATGGAAAGCGAGGTTTAGTACAAAAAAAAAAAAAAGGAAAAGGAAAAAGCACCACAGAGCCCTGCCCTGGGGACACTGTCTTCACAGCTCCCAGGGCCACTGATGCAGCCCAAGGCAGAGCAGTCAAGGTCTCTGGGGACTGGAAGGCAGGTGGGGAGTGGGTGGGAGACCGGAAGCCCCCGCAGGGTCTCGGGTTCCATGAGCATCACAGCTACCGCGCCCGCCCTGGGCGGCCCCAGAGAGGTGCGCAGCTGGACAGGCCAACCGGGCGAGGCCACCAGGGGGCAGCACCCGTGTAGCCGGGTCATACTCACGGGGCCGCTGCTGGACAGGGCTGTGGCCAGTGAGGTCGTGCACGATGCAGTTGTCCTCAGGGTCCGGCGGCACGGGAATCGTGTGCTGCAGACAAGCCAAGACCCGTGAGCCAAGCCTGGGGGCAGGGGTGCGCCAGCCCCACCGCTCAGTCCAGACCCCTCACCTGCGTGGCCTCTTCCTCCTTGGTGGCTGGAGCCCTGGCCTGGCCCTGGGGCCGCTGATCCACCTCAGTCAGCTCCACCTCCAGCTCCGTGTTGCCCCCAGCCGCCTCCTTCCCCTGTGGAGGCCGGAAGGGAGAGCTCAGCCCCCCACCCCGGCCTGAGGGGTGTAGGGACGCAGGGCGCTGGCCTGGGCACTGACCCAGTCCGTGGGCCGGCGCACTTGGAGCCTCAGGAGCAAGGTCACGGTGTAGCAGAGAAGCAGCAGGATGCCGGGGCTCACGTAGATGGGCCAGTCGTGGCTGGTGTTGAGGACCAGCACGTTGGGGTTGGAGCAGTTGGCGGGGGCCACAAAGTCCTTGAGACCGAACACCCTGCCCACAGAAGGTGCGTTACTGACTGCGGCGAGGAAGTCACGGGTGCCAGGCGGACAGGGCCGGGGACCCATGGGCGAGCCCTCACCTGGCCCAGATGCTGGCAGGTGGGAGCATGGACTGGGCGAGGGGCGTCTGGTAGCAGTAGAGGCAGAGGAGATGGCCGGCGCCAAAGCAGCCCACCGTGACGCAGAGTGCACTGAAGCCCAGGGGGCTGATGGGAAAGTGGCAGGCCCACCAGGTGCAGATGGTCAGGAACAGCAGAAAGTAGACACTGGAGAAGGCTGAGGGGTGGGCGATGCCTGCAGACCAGGCAGAGGCGCACAGGGTCACTCCTGGCCTGGGCAGCCTGACTGCCGTCTCGCTGCTCAGTGGGGAGCTTGGCTGCCGAGACCCCTGCCGGTGTGACCGCCAGTGGTGGGGTCCCAGCTCCCTGCCCAGTGGGTACCTGCCAGCGCGAGCAGCACTATGGCCAGAGTCCGCCCAGCGGCCACCAGCAGCCAGTGGGCTGTGATCCGGAACCGAGCGGCCAGCCAAGATCTCTGCTTGCGGGGCAGTGCAGGGGCTTCCTGCAGCCCCACCAGGGAGCCGGTGTCCACGTCCCCATCATCGTCGTCCTGCCAAGGTCACGGGGCGGGCAGAAGTCAGGTGCGTGGCGGGGGAGGGGGGAGGGGGCCACCCCTGCAGCCCCACACCCTCCCCTCCC
This sequence comes from Mesoplodon mirus, assembly GCF_964341445.2. Taxonomy (NCBI): domain Eukaryota; kingdom Metazoa; phylum Chordata; class Mammalia; order Artiodactyla; family Ziphiidae; genus Mesoplodon; species Mesoplodon mirus. The sequence goes on along the minus strand of NC_138995.1, from coordinate 1,131,267 downwards.
CACACCCACCGCGGGCCCTCCGAGGACACGGGGCCGCCAGCCTGAGTGTGGCCGCGTGCTGCCCTCCAGGCCCAGCTCCGCCCACCGTCTTCCCACCGCCCCACTCGGGTTCACAGCCCTGGAGGCAGCCCACTGCGGCAGCAAGACACGCTCCTGCCGAGACCTGGCGCTCGGATGACTGACCCGTGCAGGCTGACCTCACGGTGCTCCGGAGCCCCTCAAGGGCCTCTCTACTCCCCACCCCCACCAGAGGACCCCGAGGATAGGGCAGGCCCACAGGTTCCTGCATCTGTCCCCAGTGCCCTTGGCCTGAGAGGGCCCGCGTGGGGATTTTTAGGAAAAAGCAAAGCAGCGCACAGCACAGCCACGTGTGCATCTCACTCTACAGTTACAGGTCACCTCTACACCCTACCCTTGGTCCCACAGCACCTTCCTCGTAAGTACAGCGACGGAGGCTCGGAGGGGGCCCCAAATCACACAACCAGGGAGGACAGCGCCCAGGGTGCAGCCAGCTCCTGCTCTGCTGCCTAGTGGGGCTTCTGGAGAGTGAGATGCACAGCTGGGCGGCCCTCCCCGGCCTCAACTGCCTGCGGGGCACAGAGACCCACCAGCGCCTGCTGCCCTGGTCCCACCTCAGGGTTTCCCAGAACACAGCTGTCTCCTGGAACCAGGGAGGCCAGCGGGAGGCAGAGAGAACACAGACTCTTTGTCAGACGCCCGGGCCCCCGTGTCCCCAGCTGTAACATGGGCGCCGTGCCTCTCTGCCCCGCCCCGTGGCGGAGGGGGCCCTCGGTGTCCAGGCTGAGACCATGGGCTCAGGGGCCAGGCGCCTGGCCAGGGTCACATGCTGGCTTCGAGTCGGGGGTTAGGGGTCTCGCCTGTGCAGCCTTGGTGAGCCCCCCTAACCTCTCTGAGTCTGTTTCCTGCCTGTCAAATGAGTGTGGGGCACGGGGCAGGCCCCAGGGAGGTGCCACTGAGCCGTGCCTGGAAGGAGGGGAGGGGACAGGGCAGAGGCCCAGCCCTGGGGTCAGAGCAGTACCCAGGGTCCCCCCATTATGTACCAGAACGGGGGGATGGGGGACAGCTGCTGGGAGGCGCTGCAGCCAGGCCCGAGCTCAACCCTGCCCACAGCCTGGCCCGGGCCCTGGGAAAGCTGCCGTGGAAAACGAGCATTTCTGGGAGAGGGAAGAACAGAGACAGCTGCTGGGGGCCCCCCGCGTGGTCCCGCCCCCCCACTACCACGTGGTCCAGCCCACCCGCATGGTCCCGCCCCCCCGCGTGGTCCAGCCCCGCCTCGGCCGGCCCCCAGGACACACCTCCCACCGCAGCCCCAATGACCCCCGCAGGGCAGGCACAGACCCACGTGTGCCAAGTCAGGACAGGAGCGTGTACACAGATCGTGTGCAGCCACCTGTGCCGCGGCCCTGCCAGGCGGCAGCATCCACACGGGGGCGCTGGGGCTGCTTCTGGCCTTGAACTCCGGGCACCTGTGATGGGCCCCCATGGCCCCCACGGCCTTGCTCTGAGGTCTGCCTACACCAGCCGCCCCGGGGCCAGAGTTCAGCCCCCAAGGGCCACCAGGACAGCCCTGTGCTCTGAGGGGTGATGGGCAGCGTGGACTGGGGGGCCGCCCCTCCCGCCCCCCCAGGCGTGGGGAACAAGCCAGCCCCTTCCTGGTGCAGCTGTTCCGGGAAGCCCCAGCTCTGCTAACGAGGAAACCAGAGGCCTCCCTGGCCCCTGCACCTGCCGGGGCCCACGCACCGGGGCGATGGAGGGGGACGGCCAAGTCAGGGGGCCACCCCGAGGGCAGGCAGCAGGGCGGTCCCAGCCCCACTTGACCCCCACAAGTGCCTGGAAAAGCCACTCTACCTCCAGGCCCCCGGGTGCCAGCCTTGCCCTGCAGGACTCGGGGGATGGGCAGGTCAGCTGCAGGCTGAGCCCCGCCTCGACCTGCGGTAGGAAGTCCCCTCCTCCCTGGGGACTGAGGCCCTCGTTTCCGCAAGCATCAGCTGCTGGACCAGTGGACACTGGGGCTAAGGGCGTGAGCCTGTGGCCCCCCAGGGCCTCCTGGGCAGGGACCCTGGATGGCCACAGACCTGGCCCAGCCCTGGAGGCCAGGCCCTATTGGACAGAGACTGAGGCCGAGTGTGAGGGGCCCAGACTGGGCTCGAGACCACAGCCCTCGTGCAGGGACAGGAGAGGACACGGAGGGTAGAGCCCAGGGGGACCCCGAGGACTCTGGCGGAGGGCCCTGCTTCAGGCCTCTGAGCCGACACAGCCCCTGCCTTGACACACACAGCCCACTGATGCCCCACTGCGGGCACGGCCGCTCGAACATCGTCTGTCCATCCGTCGGTCCGTCCATTCACCCATCGGTCCCTAGGTGCTCCCTGAGGGCTGGCGCAGACCAGCCTCCACGAGCGCTGACTCCCTACTGCCCTGCGGCCCCGAAGACCCTCTTCCAGGGGCAGCTCTAAAGGCGCAGGCGCTGCCTGGGGTTCCTGCCCATGCTAGGACCACGCGCTGCATTGCTAGCAACCCCCCACGGGGACATGCACTTGACCTCCTCCATTGCTGTGTCTCTCCATGATGGGCATATATGGACTTTTACAACTAAAACGTCCACATGAGTAGAAAGAAAGAGATAGAGAGGGAGGAACAAAGAGAAAGTACAACAGTCCTCAGACGGCCGGGACACAGGCGCCCCCCCGTCCCTCACCGGCTCCTGGGCGCGCAGGCTCCGCCGGGCCGTCCGCGTACGGCGCCTGCAGACGCCAAGGCACAGGGAGGAGGCCGCTAGGACACCCAGGTCGGGGGCCACCAGGCGGATGGTGCTGGGCACGTCCTTCAGGTCCAGCCTGTGGAGGGCGGGGAGAGCTCATGGCCGGCTCAGGAGGGCAGGGGCCAGCGGGGGGCACCCCGGGAGCTGGAGGCCCAGGAAATCCACGAGGGAGGCTGGGGGACTCACCTCGTGACCCCTATGTGTCGGGAGATGGTGTCCCAGGTGCTGCCTGCAGAGAGAGGCACGGGAGAACCGGGTCAGGCGGGCGGGTGCTGAGAAACCCCTTCCGTGTTGCCAGGAGGGCCTCGAGAGCCCCACAGCCACGGAACCCCTGGTGTCCGGGGGGGCTTGAGAATGCTGCCTTCACCGGAAGGGTAGCTGAGGCCCAGCCGGGGGAAGCTGGGCAGATCAAAACCCATTAGTCCTGTCTGGCAGAATGGGTTTCATGGCCCAGCTGGGCGCTGTGTGGCCCGGGAGGCTGGGCCGGGCTCTCGGACCCATTGGCCAAGGCTGGCTGCTCCTTGGGGGCCCGAGTGGGGAGGGCTGGTCTAAGAGCCGCCAGGACCAGAGGGCCCTCGAGGCACCTGACTTCTCTCCAGTTTCTAAACTGCAGGAGAGGCACGACCTTCACGGAATGAAAATGGGAAGTGGGTGGACACCCTGCCCGCCACAAGCCAGTAGGACGTGGAGGTGGGAGACCCCACTGGGCAGTGGGGATGGGAGCCCAGGGTTCCGTCGTCTGAACACTGGGGCGCTAGTGTCAGTGGAAGTGGGAGGGCTGGGCGCCGGCTGGGGATTCCATCCTCGGGGTGAAAGGGCACAGGACAGTGGGCGGGCAGCACACCAGGGCCCGCCCCCCGGCCAAGTCTCTCTGCCCCAGAGGGCTCAGGAGGAAGATGTGAGACGGAGGGGCCTGAGAAGACCAGGGCTGCCCGGACACAGTGCTCTGGGACCAGCACTGGGCCGGTGCTCAGCCCAGCCCCACGGCCACCTATTAGCGGGGCACTTAAGCTGGGCCATTTGGGCTGGACGTAAATCGTGGCCGGGCACTCAGAGGCGGCCCACATTAGGCAAGGCGGCCCCTGAGGCCAAGCTGACCTTTCCGAGGCGTGGGCAGCTCCCCCGCCCTCCCCGGGCTGTCCAGTCTCTCAGGAGGCCATCGGCTCCCCCAGGCCCGCTGCCCCCAGGCACCCCCGTCCCGGCCCTTCGGTGACTCACAGCTCGGCCCCAGAAGCTGGTCCAGGTGGGGCATGGTATGCAGGCATATCTGGAAGGTGAGGTGGGCTGCCAGGAAGAGGAGGCTGAAGCCCAGGAGGACTCTCAGGAGGCGGCCAGTGTGACCTGTAGGCAGAGACGCAGCAGTGAGGCCGGCAGCAGCCGGGCCTGGAGGGGGGGATGCGGAGGGAGCAGACCGGTCAAGGCCGCTCAGCCCTGGCTACCAGCCCTGAGCCAGGCTGTGTGCACCAGCCCGAGACACGCACCCAGCACGGACCCAGGGTCTTAAGGGGCTGTGAGCAGCGAGCTCACGCAGCACACCCCTCCTACACCATCCCACTGACTGCGCACCACAGCCCCGTGGTCCAGCACTGTCACGACCCCAACTTACAGACAGGGAAGTGGACACAGAGAGGTAAAGTGACTTGCCCACAGTCGCACAGCAAGGAACCAGCAGAGTACAGTACACCCATCCTGCCTGCGCTTGGTCCTGTCCCCTTCCTGGGGCGTGGGGCAGTGGGGCGGAGCCAGTGCAGGAAGGAAAAGCCCCCTCGGGCTGGGGGGCCACCTGCAGTTTTGCTCATGTATCCAGGAAACATCTGTGCTGCTGCTTGGCCCTGGCAGCGGGGTGCTGCTTCATGCCCGGTGCGGGCTGAAAGCATGCACCATCCAGCGAAGGCCCTGCCCAGCACTCAGCCACGCTGCTTGTCGAGGCTGGGATGCTCTCCTGCCCACAGAACAAAGCCTCAGGCTCCGAGAGGTGGCCGTACCCTGGGAATTCACACGATGAGCTGATGTATGGGAGGAGGAATGGATGGACAGATGGACGAAGGGATGAGGGGATGGATGGGGAACAAATGGGTGGAGGATAAATGGACGGGTGGGAGGATGGAAGGATGGAGAGACAGATGGGGGAAAGGATGGATAAATGGTGGATGAGAGGATGTATGATGGCGGACAGATGGGGGAATGGATGGGAGATGGATGGATGGGAGGAGGGATGGATGGATTACAGGACAGATACATGAATGAATGGGTGGATGGGAGGACGGGAGGATGTGTGGATTAGAGGATGGCTGGATGGAGAACGAGAGGATAGAGGGATGGCTGACAGCAGTGTTGGGTGAGGCCAAAGGGCAGCTCTGATTTCGGGGGGGGGGTCAAGCCAGTGTGGGGCTCCTGAACCGCCCAGGAGGGATAAAGGGGGTGGCAGGTGCCCACTAGAGTCTACCACAGTGGACTCCGAGGTTCGGCCCTGAGTGCCAGAAAGAGTGAGTATCGTTGGCGGGCGCACATGCGTGTGTGTACGTGTGTGTGTGTGTGTGTGTCAGGGGTGCGTACGGGCGCTAGACCACACCCTGCACCTGCTGGAAGTGCCTCCTGCCTCTCTCCTTGACCTGGGGTCACTCGTTCGGTCACGTGAGGCCTGCACAGCACAGGAGCGCCGCGGAAGGACGGGGCCTGCCTTCGTGGGCAGGCAACCCCACTTCTGCCGTGCAGGGCAGGGGTCACACGGAAGTCCCTCCTCCTGAAGGAGCTGGGGCTCCGCTCAGGGACTTGAGGCTCAGGCAGGAATGTGGAGAAGCAGGAAGTGGGGCTGGGAGGCTGTGGCTCCAGCAGCAGAAGAGAGGGAGGCTCGTGGCAGGTACAAGGAGCATCTGTCCGACCCAGAGCGGGCACCAGGGTTGAGCCCCAAACCTCCCTGACGCGGCTGCTCAGTCTGCAAACGCTCCAGGGCATCTCCGCCCTCAGCACTACCTGCCGCCACGAAGGCCGCGCTCCCACGACCCTGTTCTGGGGCAGCCCCAGCCCCTTGCGGGTGCGGCGCCCACCCGGGGCCCGGCTCTGGTGCTACGGTGAGCGGCTTGCAGACCTCGCCCTCCTGACGCGATCTGCGCAAGCGGCACTGAGGGAAGGGGCGTCCTCCGGTCGTCCGAGGCTCCGTCACACCGAGGACGGTGCAGAGATGGGGCAGGGAGGGACAGGGTCCCCACGGGGGGAAATCAGAGTTTGAGCACGAGGCCCTGACGGGGGGCAGCGGGGGGCCCATCTGCTCTGCCGACCGCGGGGCGTCATCTGCTCACAGGCAGGAGGGCGCAGGTCTGGGGAGGATGGCAGAGCCTCTCATCCCCTCACGCAGCAAAGACAGGGAGCCTCCCGGGGCACCGACTGCTCTGCGAGGTGAACCAGACCCGCCCACCAGGCCCACCAAGTCCAAACAGCACCTGACTTAAAGCAGAGCTGAGGGGCTCCAGGGGCAGGTGCACCCTCTCCCGCGAGCAGCCGCGGGGCTGGGTTTTGTTCTAAGACAGGGACAGGGCCTCCCCGAGTCCCTAAACATTAATCAGGTCGCCAGGAGCAGCTCTGCTGCACCCCTGCCCTGCCCTGCCCTGCGCGGGGCACGTGGCCCGTGGCCGCCGCCCCATTGCCCGGCAAAGTGATGGTCCTGACCCCTCTCCGCCCTGCACAGGGAGCCGGGGTCAGGCTGACGCCCCCACGGGGATGGGGCCAGGAATTGGCGCCCACGGGCACCCTGCGCAGCCTCAGACCTTCCACCTGCTGCCGGCGCCGAGGCCCAGCTACGGCACAGGCACGGGCAGGCCTCACATTTTCCTCTCTCCTGCCCGGAAAAACCCGGCAACCTCCCTGTCCCTGAAGGGCCTCTGGGGCTGGAGGGATGGACGGGTGGAGGTCAGGCGGGCAAGTCTTCCCAGCGCCCCTCCCTCTGCTCCCTGACCCTTCCCCACCCTGGACTCCTGCCCTGGCCGGGAGCCTGTGCTTCCCCCGCCGCCAATTAGAAGAAAGTGTTCCCAGTTGCTCGTGGGCAGGAAATATGGACGAACAAGCAGCTCTGAGCCGAGAGCCCGGGAACGGGGTCCACGGAGAGGAGAGGAAGGCCTGGATGCCAGACTCTGCCCAGCAGCCCTCCCCAGGGAGCTGGGAGTTGGGGGGCAGCCGGGCCAGCTGGCCGGGGAGGGGTCTGGCCTGGGGTCCCCCGTGGCTCCCTGCTCTGTACCCGTGCTGGGGCCCCTTCCCTGAATTCCACCCACACTCCAAGATCGGGGCTCCGTACGGGAGCCCCAAGTGGGGAGAGAGGCTGATGAGGGGGTTACCGCCAGATGCCCCAGGCCGGGGAGGGGTGACCTGCCACCCTGTAGAAGGCAGAATGACACTCCTTCAGGGAAATCCATGCCCAATCCTGGGGCCCTGGGAGTGCTTGCTGACACAGCAAAGGGGAACCAACGGTGCCAATCAGCTGGACTTCCAACAGGGAGCTGCTCCTGGTCCCCCTGGAAGGGGAGGTCCTAACTGGGGAGAGGGGGCAGGAGGGCAGAGTCAGAGTGACAGGGCGTGACTGTCACTGACTGGCCAGCGCCAGCCTGGACAGTGGAGGGAGAGGCCCCGAGCCAAGAAGCTGGAAAAGGTGAGGAAGCAGGTGCTCCCAGAGCCTCCAGGAGGGACCAGCCCTGCGACACCTGGGCTTTCGCCCCATGAGGCCCGGGCCAGACTCCAACCTCTGGACTGTGGGTGGGGACGTGTCGTGTGGCCGCTCAGTATGGGGTGGTCTCAGCAGCCACAGGCCAAACCCTTGGCCCGCCGGGCACGGGGGGTCACACCCCGACAACTTGCCCCCTGGGTGCCTCTCTTCACCCTCCAAAACCTAACGGCCTCCCTACCCACGGGGCACAGAGCAGTCCCCAGGCACCTGTCCTCACCGAGAAGCCGGGACGACAGCAGATCCAGAAGCACCCAGAGAGCAGCTGGTGGGAGTCCCAGCGCGAAGGGACCCCTCAGCCGTGCCCCCTTCCCGTGCCACCTGCCCACAGGCCTGCACCTCCCTTCACAGGGGACCGTGCTCTGCCCTCCTACGCAGGGATCCTCTCCATTCCAGCTCCTCTCGGACGAGCCCGCGCCGTGGGCACCACCGTCCACACCGTCCTGGGGGCCCAGGCGCCCTGATGGGCCTTCCCACCCGTCTGCCTGGTGGACACAGAGGCCGCCCTCCAAGAGCTCAGAACCAGGTAGAGACCGCCGTGCGCCCAGCTACCCTGTTACCCCGACGACGAGGTGGTCGGGGGGGAAGCCAAGGCCCCGCAGCACGCCGAGCGCACATGGATGGAGCCCGAGTCCACGGCGGGGCGGGGGAGCCGGCGTGGCACCTGGACTTAAGGTTGGCCGCAGCCACTCAGGGCAGATGGGCCGCAAGGACGGCGCTGGGACAGGGTGGGGATTGGGGGAGGGACCTGGTGAGAAGGCGGCCCAGCCCACGGCCAGGGGACGCCCCAGGGGCATCCTGCATCATGGCCCCTGTGGCATGAGGTCAGAAAAGAGATTCTGAAACCAGCCAAGGGTCCACCATGAAAAATGAAACTCACGACCACCCACCATCCTTCCCTGGTGGCTCTTCAACCGCAGAGAAAGTCCATCCCTGCCCGGTTCTGCTGGGGCCCCAACGCTTCCCCACCCCCCAGGCACCTGGACAAAGAGCTCCGAGACCCCGAGTCACCCCGCCACCCCCAGCACAGCCCTGCCCGCCCCTACCTTGGATGCTGTGCCGGGAGGGGCCCGGGAACCAGGGCAGCAGCAGCAGGAACAGCAGGTAGACCAGCGAGAGCGCGTTGATGCGGAAGAGGCAGGCTGCGGGGGAAACAGGACGCGGTCAGCCGGCTGCTGGGGGGTGGGGGCAACCAGCCCCGCGCCCCCCGACCATCGCCCCCTGAGCCTCTCTGCCGTGGGTGCTGTGTGTGTCACCCCTGCGAGGCTGCCACCTCCCTGCGTGGGCGAGCGGCCTCGCTCAATGCGTGACGTGTCACCGTTACCGGGAGCACCGTGCCTGACTTACGACGGCTCTGCTGTCCGCTGACAAGCGTGGCCGTCGTGTCTGCATGTGTCTCAGGCACCCGCCCCGCGGAGCCCCCGCCACGGGGCCAGCCCTGAGATCACGACATTCTCCCGACTTGCTTTCTCTCCTTTGTAAGATGTTATGTTTTCAGTCAACACAGAGCACGGCTGATTTTGGGGTCCAGCTCTCTTAGCCTCCTCCCCCCACCTCTGCCTCCCAGACAGCCGGGTGCGCCCACTCGGGCCACGGCCGGGCCCCCAGCACGTCGCCCGGGGCACGAGTCCCGCACGTGTCTGCAGCCGCTCCGCCTCTCCCCTCACTGACTCGAGGGCGCCCCCCGTGTCTCACGGTGCTGACCCCACCCTGAAGAAGTGCAGTGGGTGCCGGGACCTCACCCGCACCCAGGAAGTGAGGGGGTCTGGGGATGCCAGGGAGGTGCCGTGTGTCCCGACTCGGGTCTCGTCACTGAGCGAGCGGGCCACTCAGCCTTTCCCGGGGGCCTGAGAAGGGGCTGGGCCAGGAAAGCCCCGCTCGCTGCCCAGAGGGGACCAGCGTCGCGTGGGCAGCCCTGGCGAGGTCCCCAGGCTGGAGCCGCCTCTGGCCACTCTGCTCTTCAATCACCACGGCCAGCAAGCAGGCCCGGGTGACCCAGCCCTGCCCGCCCAGGCCCAGGACACAGCAGTCGGCTGGGGGTGCCAGTGTCCACCATGGATCCAACCCCCGGCCCCCGCGGACGGCCCAGCCTCACGGCCCAGTCATCGTGATTGAGCAGAGCTGCACGGCGAAGAAGCCCACCCCAGATCGGGTCTCCAAGAGGGGGTCGCTATCCCACCTCCGCTCTCTGCCCCTCAGACCCCCAGGTGTGGCCCGTGAGCCCGGCAATGGCTGGACCGCCACTTCGCAGCCGTCTGGACGGCCTGGGCCAGAACAAGCCGACCTGAACCCGGCCACGGACTCAGCTATACGGACAATCTCCGCGGAGCAGGTGGCAGGGCCAGGTGGGGTGTTCAGCCCCTGCCCACTGTCTCCTTAAGCCCCCCATCACCCCAGCAATGAGGAAGCCCCGGGGCACTACACGGCCAGTGCCGCGGTCCCGAGCTCTGGTCAGGCTGCCTTCCTTTCCGGACGCTGTCGCGCCCTCCCGCTCCCCGGAGCACCCCTGACGCCAAGCAGCCTCCTTCCACCACGTACCCCTGCCGCAGCCAACAGCTCAACTCAAAACCTAAAGCTTTTCCACAAATGTATGTTTTCGTAAAAACACACACAAAAATCTATCTGATCTGGCCCAAGAGGCAGGAGGGAAACACATTTATGGCAAAGGCTTGTAAAGTTCCTGTCTGTCTCCCAGAGCTGCACTTCTCAGCCTGCTGGGTTCTGTCCCTCTCCTTCCACAGTGCCAGCCAGGTGGTACCCACCCACCCAGCCATCCAGGTAACTTTCTCCTGAGGGCACGTGCTGCAGTTCTCTGCCCCTGAGGTACTCATGTTCTGACCCACCCGGGACACCAGAGCTGAACAAGCACACGCGCCCCGGCCATGGGGTGCACTAGCCCGGGACGGGGAGGCAAGCGCGGTGCAGGTCCTGGGGAAACTCCCGGAGGCCTGGCTGTGACGCCGACGCTGACCCAGGATGGGGAGACGGAGCTGGTGCTTCCCAGATGAGGGTTTCAGTCCGGGAAGATGCCAAGTTCCAGAGGTGGCGGTGACGGCTGCACCATACCGAGAGTGTACTTAATGCCACTGAACCACACACTTAAAAATGGTTAAGGAACTTCCCTGGCGCTTCCACTGCAGGGGCCACAGGCTCGATATCTGGTCGGGGAGCTAAGATCCCGCGTGCTGCGTGGCGTGGTCCCCAAAGTTAATGATGATAAATAAATAAAATGGTTAAGATGGTAAATTTTATCTTATGTGTGTTTTACCAAAATAAAAGAACACACAGCCCCAGAAATCAGTGAAGGATCTCAGAGACCAGAACTGGAGGGGCAGGGGCCAGCCAGAGCCCGGTAGGCTGCAGCCAGTGGAGCCGGGCCTCCGTCCCCTCCCCAGCCCCAGGCCAAGCAGGAGGAAAAGAATCTAGAAGCTCCAACTGCCAAAAGCAGGAAATCAGGGATGAAGAGTCAGAGGGGGCAGGGTCGGGGGAGCGCGTGGGACGACAGTGCTGCCAGGCACTGCCCCACCCTGGGAGGGTCGCCGGGCGCCAGAGCCCACACAGGGCCTGCCCTGGAGGGGCGACAACGGCCCCTCAGAGTCATTCATTCATTAGACACAGAGGGCAGAGACTGCGGATGAGCGCGGCCTGGGACGCGAGCATCTCCACCAACACAGATGAGGAAACAGAGGCCATGGGGTGTCTGGGAGCGCCGCCCTCCAGAGACTGGCCGCCAGATGGTCCCCCTGCCGGAAAGCTGGCACCGGCAGGCAGGTGGCGCCAGACAGCCCTGGACGCTGACCCAGGGGACATGAGCCAGGACAGCTGGGCCCGCTGGCCTCCAGCCCCAGCAGGGTCACCCCGGGCCAGGATGAGAGATGGGGCTGGGGTCACATTCCCAGCCCACCTCCCCTCCCTGTTATCAGGGCCTGGGGACAGGGTAAGAGGCCAGCAGAGCAAGAGTGGCCCGGGGCCAGCACGGGAGCAGGCAGCAGAGGCAAACAGGACTCAAAATGGGGAGCTGACGCGACTCTCAACTTCTCCCCGGTTCAGAGGGGGAATCAGGTTCCCACAGGAGAAGGGCTTTCGTGCTGGGAGAGTGCGGACTTGGGTCCAGACTCCTGGCTGCACACCTAGCCCTCGGGGCCGGTGGTCTAAGTGCCATGAAGGTGGCCTCACTGTGACTCTGCATGACAAGGAGGCTCAGGGCATCTGAGCAGGCCGCCTGGAGGAGGTGGCATTGCTTTTGGCCTTGAGGGTCGGCTAAGACTCAGGGAAGGCCAGGGGAGGTTTGGGGCAGCCCCAGGCTCCAGCAGAGAAGGAGGACACTCAGGTGAAGAGGCGGTGGGGACGTCCTGAGAAGGGGGACAGGCCTGCTCTGCCCAGGCAGCTCCCACCTCCCCACCAGAGCTGCCGGTGGCTGGTGACCTCATGGGGGAAATATGCCTTTTCCTGAGCCAGGAACAATAGGACGGGGTGAGGGCAGAGGGAAAGCCAGCAGGGCTGCCTGCTGGGCAGGAAAGGCTCCCCCCACCCCTCCCGGCACGGTTAACCCTTCAGAGACCCTCACCCAGCACATCAGAGCCTGGTCCTGCAGATGGGGAAAGTGACCCCTGGTCTCAGCTGGTGCCCAGCCAGGAAGGGAGGGCAGGGAGGCCGGCGTGGAGGTCACAAACACCCGGGACGTTCCACACAGAGCTGGACACCACGGCCCGGCCTGCAGGGAGATGGGGGCCTGTGGGGAGGGGGGCGGCAAGACGTCGAAGACCCCAGGTCCATCCGCGGTGCCATGACGTCACCCCAAGGCTGACCTGCACCCCGGGTGGAAGAAGAGGACACGAGGCCCGTCCTCCCGAGGGAGCTTGAGGAGGCCGCCCGCCCCGAGCCTCAGTTTCCCCACCTGTGAAGTGGGGGAAGGCGTGCAGCGTGAAGGGACCCCCGGGCTCCTCACCTCGACCCTCCGAGGGGTGTTCTAGCCCCATGCGGGGAAGCCCCGGGACACACAGGACGCCAGCCTGAGCACCACACCATCGGCCAGTGGGACCCCCAGGCCAGCGTGGGCGGGTGACCCCAGAGGCTTGCAGGGGCCGCACGAGAAGGCTCAGAGGTCATGCCAGGCCTGCGTCAGCATCAGAGCTGAAAGGACAGTGGGCCTGGGAGAGACCCAGGGAGAGGCCAGGACTGGGGGGGATGCACCACGGCCGCCATGACTGCCCAGCACCCGTGAGGGGCACTCCTGTCGCCTGTACTTTGCAGATGAGGAAACTGAGAGAGGGGGCTGACACCCCCCAGAAATGGTGTGGGTCTAGGTGGCCCAGAGAGCAGAAGTGGGTGGGTGAGGGTCAGCCCCAGGCGCTGCCGAACCAGCCCTACAGGACAGCCTGCAGGGGACAGATGCAGCAGGGGGCGCTGGTCCAGGACTAGCAGGTCTGCAGGGTCAGCTGTGGGAAACCAGGGCCCGGGCGGAGCTGCCCGCCCTCCCACCAGGCTGGGGGACAGCCAGGCCCCTTCCAGGGCGGCCAAGGCCACGGCACATGGAAAAACGGGGTGGAGGATGGCAGGGCACGGGGCCCAGAGTCCAGGGGCTACTGCAGCTCACCGGCCCCCTCCTCCTCTTCTTGCTGGGCCCTGGCTCGGGGTCACGGGGAGGAGGGCAGTGGGCTGAGTGCTTGGGAAAAGCTTCTGGAAGGAGGTGGCTCAGTGGCAAAGAGCCCGGGCCAGGGGCCACGGAACTCACCCCAGCCTCCGTCTCCCCACCTGTGAAACGGCTGGAGGCCCAGCCCTGCAGGAGACGCGGGCCTCTCTGGGCCTCAGTTTCCCCAGCTGTTGGGTGGGAGAGGTCATAACCACTCCCGCTCAGGGGACTGCTGCCATGGAAACGGTGCCCGGCAGGTAGCAGAGAGAACTCACCAACCTCCAAGGCCCTGCTGGAGGACACAAGTCACGGCCGGCCACGCCCATTGCCACTCCTCTTGTGTAAAAGTTAAATGAGGGACGTCCCTGGTGGAAGGTGGTTAAGAATCCGCCTGCCAATGCAGGGGACACGGGTTCGAGCCCTGGTCCGGGAAGATCACACATGCCGTGGAGCAACTAAGCCCGTGCGCCACAACCACTGAGCCTGCACGTCTAGAGCCCGTGCTCCGCAACAAGAGAAGCCACTGCAATGAGAAGCCTGTGGACCACAACGAAGAGTAGCCCCCGCTCGCTGCAACTAGAGAAAGCCTGTGCGCAGCAACCAAGACCCAATGCAGCCAAAAATAAATAAGTAAAATAAATAAATTTATTAAAAAAAAAACACTTAAGTGAGCACACACACGCAAGTGTGAATGTCAAAAACGCCCGAAAGAGCCACACTAAGCAAAGCCAGTGTTTACCTGTGTGCGAGGGGGCTCGGCCCTACCTGGGAGGCTTCCTTCTTCACAGGGAGAAGGTTCTCACGTGTAACTGGGGTTGTGTATGGTGAACTGACCGAGAGGGGAAGACTAGGGGGAACACACCGCAGGGCATTCGGGTCACCAGGACCAGGGTTCCCTTCCACAGGCCGGGCAGGAGGCTGGGAGAACATGAGGCATCTGAGTCCCCAGGCCCCGGGGCAGCGGCAGGGTTAGACTCGGGCTCTCCTGACCCGCCCACGGGCACCCTCGGGCCTGCTTCTCCGCCAGCTAGGTGAAGCTCCTCTGGGCTGGGCCAGGCGGAACCCGGAGGCTCAGAGACCCCAGGGGAAGGCTGCCAGGCCAGGGCAGCTGCCAGGGCGGGGGTCCTGTGCAAGCCTGGCTGCCCCCCACGCCCCCAGCCCGCTGCATCTCCAGCCAGCTCGTTCCCTCTGCTTTATTTGGCTCAGAGGAGAAACCCATCAACACTTCCCTGCTGGCTTCTGCCAGGGGCGGGAGACGGAGGAAGCGGACAGACGTGGCAGCGGGAGCGCCCAGCGCCACCAGCCGCCCCCTGCCGTCCGCACAGGCAGCCGGGCCTCGCGGCTCCCACGGCAGCACCCACAGCACGCGGTGGCCACACCTGCCACAGCCCCGCCCTCCAGGCCCAGACCCAGAGGAGACCAAGGGCTAGATCAGACCCAGCTCTCTGGAAGGGGAAGGCCGGGGAAGTCAGCCGACGGTCCACCCCACGCGCCCCCTACCCTCGGGACAAGAGCTGTGGCTGGGGCCAGCACGGGCAGCGGGGCTGGCACCTCAGGGCCCCTCGGAGAGCCCACGGAAGGCTGGGGGAGGGGGCGCTAAGGGGCCCCGCCACCCAGACCCGCCTGAGGCTGAGACGGCAGCCCCTTCAGCTGCGTTCCCTCCACTGACCGCCACCTGCCCCTCACGGTCCGTGCGGCACGTGCCCGCCCGAGACCCCGTCCCGCCCGGCCAGCTGAGGGCTGCACGCGGCCATTCGGGGCTCCCTGCACGGGCGGTCTCGGGTGGGACCACGCCGCGGGGCAGGGGGGCAGCCGGCTCCGGGTGCCACAGGAAGGCCAGGCCTGCACAGCCCGAGGGCCTCCGCGACCTTCAGAGGAATCCCCTTCCTCCCACAGGAGATCGGAGGCCACAGACACGGACGCAGGCTCGTGGGGACGGGGCTGGGCAGGACGGAGCAAGGGATCGGGGTGGCCACGGGACACTGTGTCACCTACGTGGAGCCCCGCCCTCAGCCTGGGGCGCCCAGGTGCAGGCAGAGGGTTTACCTGCCACTGCGTCCAGGTTTAGCGAATACGGTGTCCAGGACACCCGGCTGCATGACTCCCTGACTGCACAGGGCAGGCGCAGGCGGCTGGTCCCCTCCCTGCAGCACAGGCGCCGGGAAGCATGGCGACTGCCCAGGGCCACGGGGGCCTGGTGGCCGCCGTGGACCAAACACAGGGGAAGGGGCTGAACCACGTCTCGGGGGGGTCCCGACAGCACCAGCATTGCCCAAGACGTGCCACACGGGCCAGGCTGGTACCACTGCGGCCGTCAGACCGGGATGGGTGGGGGTGGAGGATGGCACCCTGAGGTGACCGGCAGGTGAAGCAGGTGGGACGTGAAGACCTGAGCCTGAGCTTTCAACCAGCACTGCCCAGGCCCGGAGGGCCGGGCGGCCAGGCCGGGGTGGGGGGCTGAGGAGAGAGCCTCTCTGGAGGTCAGGCGTGGGCCTCAAGGGCCGTTCACAGGCCTCCTGACTCAAAGGGGAGCCACCTCCCAGGCCCCACTGCAGCCCCTCCTCTGCCAGGGAGACGCGGGGGAGGCCCTTCGGTGCCTCTCCCCTCGAGGCTGCTCAGACCCCGTCCCCCAGGGCTCGGCCTCCCCTGAGGGCCCTCAGCACTGCCAGGGACCGGCCAGTTCCCTCAGGCCCACAGGGCTTCCCTGGGAACCAGCGCCCTCCCGGCCCTGTGTCTGGAGCTGCTGGTATTTGCTGTGGTCTCTGCCCCCCCTGGAGGGTCACCTCGCCCTCCACAGTGGAGAGGCTGGATTCCAGGCCAAGGGTGGAGCCCACATTCCACAGAGAGGATGAGAGACCGCCCCCCACGCCCAGCCTCCCAGAACAGGAGGAGGCCTCACTCTTCTTTATAAATTTATTTATTTTTGGCTGCACTGGGTCTTTGTTGTGGTGTGTGGGTTTCTCATTGCCATGGCTTCTCTTGCGGCAGAGCACGGGCTCTACGCACGTGGGCTCAGTAGTTGTGGCTCGCGCGCTCTAGAGCACAGGCTCAGTAGTTGTGGCACACGGGCTTAGTTGCTCCGCAGCATGTGGGATCTTCCTGGACCAGGGCTGGAACCTGTGTCCCCTGCGTTGGCAGGCGGAATCTTAACCACTGCGCCACCAGGGAAGCCCCAGGAGGGCTCACTCTTATCTGCAGTCTCTGCAGGCTGACAGGTAAGGGGACAGCGTGCTGACACGCCCCTCCCCATCTCTGGCCCAGATGTGGTTTGACAACGTGCTCCCTCCCCAGGCCACCTAGAGCTCAGGGCCTGGCTGAGACGGGGGCCAAACCTGGGGATGCACGGAGGGCCACAGTGAGCAGGTGACAGCCAGCCCATGTCCCCAAGGTCAGTGCCCAGCATGGGGAGCCCTCCTGCCACACGGGGGGAGCCTGGCACCCTTGGCCTCTCCACATGGGTCAGCCCTGTGCAGGGCCCCCGCCCTCCCGGACCCCTGCCTCCACGACGTCCCAGGGACAGGCAGGACCCCCTCCAGCCTCCAGGAAAGAGGCTCCCAGCTGAGCCGCACCCCCAGAACATGAGGAACAGACCCCACTGCACCCCCGTGAGCACCCACGCTCGACCCTGGGCTCTGTGCCAGCGAGGGGCTCCTGCTGGCCATCTGTCAGACGGGGAAACTGAGGCACAAAGGGTCCAGCCGGGGTGCCCGTGAGGACATGAGGCCCTCCAGAGCCCTGCTGTCCTCGCGGAGACCGAGCCCTGACTGGCTCCTCGGCACACCAGCCCCACGCAGCCGGGTTCCACCTGCTCTTTCCCGGACCCCCGTCCCCCAGCTCCCCGGGGAAAGACAAGTGGCCCCCGACAACCAGAGTGTCCACGTGCCCTGCAACAGGCTGCCCATCTGGGGGGCGCAGACAGAAACACACGTGGTGACGGGACAGCGGCCTGGGCACCACTCCCACCCCACCCAGAGTTCCAGGCTAGTCGACACAGTGGGGCCCCTCGAGACACCCCGCCCGCAGTGCCGGATATGGGGGAGGGGGCCCTCCTGATCCAGGACTCGGGCCTCGCCACCCACACTGCCCACCTGGGCCTCGGGGAGCCTCGGCCACCAGCACCCCTCACACAGACCCCGTCCAGGGCCTCCGCACCCTCGGGCGACATGGACAGGTACGTAGCACCCAGAGCAGTGCAAGGGGACTCGGAAGGTGACGCGAAGCCACGGGCGGCGCGGGGCCGGTGCTGCTTCCACGGCTCGGAGGTACGCGCGGACTGCACCCTCCCAGGGCCCTCCAGCCAGCAGCCCACACATCTTCCCAAAAGTTCTCCATGTGACAAGACGCGGCGTAACCCTCCTACACACCCGCGGTCCTCCTAGCGGGGTTCCCAGGCCACCCCGTCGGCGTCCCCTGTGGATCTGGCGGAGACGCAGATCCCAGGCTTGCCCAGACCCGCGTGCTGTGACGCGTCCCCGGCGGACGTGCCCTGCCAACGGAAGGCTACCTGGGCCTGGAAGGAAGCAGGTGCGTGGCCCTCCCAGCTTAGAAGGAGCAGCAAGGTGATTATTCGGGGGACCCCGGCCGCAGCCGGGCCTGACAGTGCCACCCGGACCTCCCGTGGGGGGACAACGACTTGCCTTCCCCCGCGTCCTGCACCCACCCCCCTCCACCTGGAGGCGGCGTCCGCTTTAAGGCCGGCCCGTGGCAGCCGGGCCGAGGCCACGGGGCTTCTGAAGAGCCCGGGCTGCGTCACCTTCCAGCAGCCACCGAGGCCAGGGTCACCTTTCCAAACGTGGGTGCCCGCCGCCAGCTCTGGCCCGGGGCTGGAGGGTGGGGCGCTGCCCCAGAGCCCCACCCTGTGACTCAGCTGGCCCGCAGCACCCCGAGTCCCTCTGTCTGTCTGGTCTGGATCGTGCAAACAGCCCCAGAGCCTGGTCACAGCCCGCCCCGCTCTCCAGGGCCCTTCCCAGCACCTAGGGAGGGGAGGAATGCCACCGGGCCACCTCTGGCTGGCAGGCGGGGGTGGGTCCGCAGGCCCCTTCAGAGCCCTGCCCTCCCCAGGGACACGGGAGCTGGGGCGGGGAGGGCCTCCCTGCCTGGGGGTTTAGGAAGGAGGCTCTGGTCATCCGTGTGTGTCAGCAGGAGACAGTGTCAGGGCCCCTTGGGAGAAAGAGGACATTCATGGGCCCCTATCCCACCACCATCTTGCTCCCCGGGAGACGCCCGCCCCAGCACAGCGCTGACCCCGGAAGGCGCCCCACAAACGTGGGACGGAGCAGGTGCCGACGGCAGGGAGCAGCGGGGGCGGCCCCACCCTTGGAGAACCTGTCTGCTCTCTTCACTCGGGTGAGGGCACTGAGGTCAGGGGGCTGCCCGAGAGCTTGGCGGTGTGACCAGAGACATCACGTGCCCACCAGCACACCCAGCCTTGCTTTTCCCAAGTGGCAGGCTGGCCGGGAGCTTCTGTGAGGGGCCCTCAGGCCGGCGTGGAGCTTCATCCCGTGTCAGCCTGTTCAGTCAGCCTTAGATGGGATTTCCACGTCCAGCAGGCACTGGAGGACGGTGGACACCCTCCCAAAGGTGCGGCCAATTGGAGGAAAGCCTTTCAGCAAAGTCTGAGGCCCCCAGGGAAGAAGGAATTCTCCAGCTCCTTCAATATTTGGACTCCAGATTGCAACATGAAGGCTTGCCCAGATTTCCAGCCTGCTGGGCTCCTTGCAAAGTTAAACTGGTCTCACAATGGCGCGAGCCAGTTCCTTAAAACAAATCTTCTCCCTCCCTCTCTCTCTCCCTCCCTCTCTCCTTCTCGTACGTGTAAAGGCGGCTATGTAAGACACCATATCTATCTATCTATCTCTTACTGGCTGTTCCTCTGGAGAACCCTGGCTGATCTCCCTGCTTTCAGGCTCCTGCACTGTGGACGGCAGGCTGGCCCGCCCGCCTCTGAGTTCTGGGCCCAGGTGGCTGAAGGGCTGGGGCAGAAAGGGTGTCGGGGGCCCCACACGGGCTCTGGAAACTCAACAAGTGCGTGGTGACCGAGGGAAACATCAACACTGTCTGCTCCTGTAACAACCAGCCTGGGCAGGGCGGCTCAGCCTGCCCCCCCCCACCCCCGCCAACAGACACCATCCCCTGGAGCAGGGATGCAGCTCATGCCACTCTGAGCATCCACTCCCAGGGGCAAGGCGGCGGGGGGCGGGGGCAGGGTGCACCCCAGGCTGAACTCCGGCTCCATCAAGCCGGGAGTGGGCCGCTGTTTCCCCTTGGCAGGAAAGGTTGCTGACCCACTCATAGAATGTTCACTCTCCTTTTCAGAATTTTTTTAGATGCAGAGGAGCACAGAAATAATTAGCAAGCAAGTTCTCCTCCTGTTACCGTGGTTCGGCTCTAACACGTTTCTCCCGCCAGCGCCTGTTTTACCAGATTAAACGTCACCCACTCAGCTGCAGTGGCCTTTGCTCACCTCCCCAGGACTCCTCTCCCCTCCTTGAGAAAAAACGCTCATGAATTTCAGGATATCCTTCCAGGAAAGAGGCACTTCTGGGCTCTGGAATTTCCACCTGGGGTCATTTCCAAGGGGGCATCCAGGCCTGCAGGTGTGGCCTGTTGGGCCGCGAAGATTACAAAAGCAGCCTCGGGCGCCCTGGGCTTAGCCCCATGTCCGCCACGGAGGTGCCACCCTCGCCCGGGCTCCCGTGAGCCCGGCCCGGCCCCTCCTGACTCCCAGGAGACCACAACCCAGAGTCCCCCAGCAGCCCACCCGACAGGACTAAGCGGGTCTGGGGCTTTGTCTCCTCTTAAATCCGCTTTGAAACTTCCCGAGGCCCGGTCTCCAAGCCTGCCGAGAGGGGCTGGGGCAGGGGGAATCGGCGTCGCCGGAACCCTGCCCGCCTCCGCCCGCCGCTCTCAGATCCCGCCAGCGCAATGCCATCAGCTCTCAGCCGGGCGCCAGCACAGACCCAGCCGCCCTGCCCAGGCTGGTCGCCCGGAGCTGTTGGCGCACGGAGCAGGGACTGTGCTGGGGGACGGAGGTCCCCGCAGGCCACAAGCCAAGGCCACTCAGGCAGCGAGTGACAGAGCCGGGCCTTGCACTACGGGGCAGCCTCTCCCCTGCAGCCAGGAAGCAGCGGCCCCCTCCCGTGGTCCTCTCGGGATGGAGCTCAGCTCCGTCACCCGCAGAACAAACCCACGCTCCCTGACGGGACCCCCAGCCGTGCCCACGGCTCCAGCACCACCGGCCTCTTCCCTAAACTAGCCGCGCGGCGCACACCCCTCCCCGCACACAGCAGGCCTGCCCCTCAGCCCCGGCCTAGCTCTCTACCACCTCCTGCGGGCGATGGACCCTCCAGACGGAGGCTCGAGCCCCTGAGGGTCCATGCTGCCGGGGAAGGGACCGAGGCCAGGCCATCACCCAGGCTCGGGCCAGCAGTGCAGACCCAGAGCAACCCTCGAGGCACGCCCCCAACCTGTCCGGCTCCCGGACCACGCGGCGGGAGTGTCCCCACTGGCCCCTGGTGACGGGGTCAGCTCCCCAGACGAGAGTGAGAGTGGCCACTTAAGAGCAGAGGGCGCAGGCAGGTGGGGACGGGCAGTCCCGGCCGAAGCCATACGTTCAGTGCCTGGAAAAAGAGGAGCGGCAAAAACTGCTTCTCACCCACCACATCCGGCTTTTCTGGAAAACCAATCTGGTTCCTGACAGCAAAGCAAGCGGCAGACATCCGTGGGGGTCCCGAGCACCATGACGAACAGGCCCCCACGAGGCTCGAGGCGGAGCCGGTGCCCTCCCTTCCGGCCAGCTCCACTCCCCGGGGGCGGCCAGGACCCAGGGACCCTTCCCGGCAGCGAAGAGCAAGCGGGCCAGCCCCCATCCACCGCCCCCAGTCTCAGTCGGCCCAGCTCCCAGAAGGCCTCGGCCATCGGCACAGGGGCAGCTGTCACCTCGGGGCTGCCGCCCACAACGGGCAGGTCACAACGTGCCAGGGACGCCCCGAACTGATAGGACGCGTTCCTGGGCCCGGCAGCCTGTGGCCACAGGACTCAGGCTCTGCGTCCCCCCTCCCCCGCCCCGTGAAGCAGGTACAGCAAGCCCATACACCGCAGCGGCTGGCTCGTGGGTCCTCCACAGCCGAGTGGGGACAGGGAGAGTGCTTGTGGCTGCCCACCTGAGGCCCGGCCTGTGCTCAGCCCGAGGCCACCTGCCCACAGCCCGGGGGCCCTGGGACCAGACCCAGGCCTCAGCACACCTCCCACCGCTGCTCCCAAGGGTCAGGGCTGAGCCTCTGGGAACGTGCAGGCTCTGGTCACCTCAGGGAAGGAGGCCCCCAGGCGTCCCCGCTACACACAGACAGGCCGCAGGGTTCCCGCACCTCGTCCAGCTACCACAGCCGATGCCGGGAGACCAGTGAGGGCCCCCTGGCGCCCAGCAGGCCCACAGAAACCCACTCCCCGTGCCCCGCCCACATGTCCCTCTACCCGGAGGGGCTCCCGAGGCCAGGGATGTCCCCCCCATGCAGACACGGCCCCCTGGCTGGGGGCCCTTCTGACAGCCACACACACGATTCCACCCTCACACTCTGTGACGGATCCCACGGGAGCCCCAGCAGGAACCTGATGCCCAGAGCATCCCGTCCCTGTGTGCCCCAATGCCAACCACACGCCCAGCCTCCCTGGACGGGTCGCGGCCCAGCTGGCTCCTGGTTCCTGTGCTTTCCAGCTGGGGGCCTGGAACTGGCTCAGCTTCTCTTGGCTCCGATTCTCTGTGCCACCGCCTCAGAGGCCAGGCCGAGTCAGACGGGACTCCTTGGGGGGCACCAGGAAACGGCCAACGCCCAGGGCCCCAGGCCGCGCATCTGCCCCGCCACTTCCTTCCTGCCAGCAGCTCAGGCTCGGCCATGCGGTGCTGCTGTCCTGCGGGAGCGCCCAGCCGCCATGACTCAGCCAGACCCGGCAGGTTCCATCCACTGTGCTCACCTGAGCAAGGTGTCCTCACGCTGCCGCCCGCCACCTCAGCTCTCGATGATACCAAGCCACTGACAACTCTGCCCCAGGTTCCCCCCTGGTGAGGCCACCACCGTGTCCCAGGGCTTTAGGGTGCCTTGATTAACGTGCTGGGTGGCCAGGCTTCCCGAAATGCGCCCAGGGGTGTGGGAGCAGCAGCACGGCCGCCTCGCACTCAGGGCGACTTTACAAAGTATTTCACCCGCGTCACCTGGAGGGTCACCCCAAGGGCCACGAGGCCAAGCAGGGCAGGTGCTCATCTCACAGCTAGAGATTAAGACGACGGGGGTGCAGAGAGGCCCCGGGGAAGGCAGGGCCCCTGGCGTAGTAGCAGGCTCAGCGCCCCCCAGCCCCCTGCAGGCCTCCAATGCCTCCGGAAGACACAAGCGGGGCCCGCCCCGGCTCTGGAATGTGATGGAGCCCGTGAGCCCAGAATCTTCCCGCAGCCTCCTCTGGAGGGTTACCCTCCATCTGCCTCGTGCCCGCTCTGGCCCTTGAGGGCCTGGGGTCTCCTCCCAGCTGGGCTCAACTCCGCGTGGGCCCCCCGAGGAGACTGCCCTCCTGCCCACCCCTGCAAGCCACTCTCGGCCTCCAGCCCTTCATCCCTCACTCTCCCAAGGAGCGCGGCGGACAGGGGCACAGCACAGCCCTCCCAGGGTGGTGGCCCACCCAGTTTACGGGGCAAAGGAGGCGACGGGGAGGGGAAAGAGGGGTCTCGCTCCAAGAAGAAAGGTGGACGGGTGGAGGGTGAGGCGGGAGGGAAGCCGCCTGGGGAGCGGAGCACAGGCTCCCTCCCTCCCTGCGTGGCCACGCAAGCCTGCCCAGCAGCCCCTCAGCTGGAGTGTCTCCACCTGCAACCTGGGATGGGACGGGATGGGACAGGACGGGAAGGAAGGCCACCCACCGGAGGCCCCAGATCCTAAGAGGGCTAGAGTCAGGTGGGAGAGCGGCGGAAGGCCCGACGGGGCCGCGGGGCCACCTCCAGGGGAAGAGGAGGGCCCGGCCATCCTGCGCCTGGCGTCCCTGGCTTCCTGAGCGGGGACACAGGGACATAGGACCCAGAGCCCACCGCCATCCCCAGTGTCCAGGACCCCGAGGGGAGCTGCTTCCAGGCCAGACGACGTGCCAGCGCTGCTTCAATGCTAATCCCATCCTTCTGGGGTCACGTGATCTGCCCCTTTGCCAGGACAAGGATTCGGGGGCAGGAGAGGACCCCACCAGGGTCACAGGGCAAGGCTGCCCTCCCGACGGGCCCCTGAGTGCCATTCCTGGGCCCTTATGGAGCCTCAGGCCACTGTCCCTGTGTCACCCCGCTCCTGACCTCCAGAGATTAGGGCCCAGCCCGGCCATCGCTCCCCGGCTGGGACGGTGTGCACCTGCTGATAAGGTGTGGGGCGTTCCTGTGGCGGGAAGGGGGTGTCACAGGCAGGGCTCGGCACCCGCGGGGCCTCGGGCAGTGCCCGCTTGTCACAGCCTCTGCCTCTGTCCACTTCCCACACACAGGACCGGGCAGTGGCCAAGCTGTAGTGATAGTGACGAGGAAACAAGGGCCGAGGGACAAAGAGGCACCACCCCGCCAGCAAGGGTGGAGAAGACCCAGGCGGGTGCCTCCCGCACGGAGTGGAGACACGGGCCAAGCGTGTGTCTGTCGAGCTGAGTGTGTGAGCGTGTGCTAAGCTGAGCCGGCCGCAGGAGAGAGGAGGGAGCCGGCCTGGACGCGGACAGGCCCCGAGGACCACAGGCGGCTCGTCTGCCAGGGAGACCGCACAGACCTCCCGGGAGGGTCACACAGGACGCTACACGCCAGGGCCTGGCTGTGCCCACTTGGGGGAGGCTGCATTTGCTCAAGTACCAGGTGTGCGTCCGACAGCGAGCCTGTCCTGTCCTGGGACTCGGGGTCTGACTCCGGGGAGCTTATCCTGAGGGGAACACTCAGAAGAGAAAGCAGGTGAGCACAGAGGTGGTCACTGCGTCCCTGGGAACCACAGGAACGGGGGTCTGGAGGCTGGGACCATCTGCAGTGGCTGAAAGGAACCCGCTTCATTCAACAGGCAGCCCAGGGGAGGCCACGTGGAAGGGCAGAGTGACGGTCCCCCTGCAGGAGTGACACCAGGACAAGAGCCTGCAGACAGCGGGACAGAGGCCCCAGAGGAGATCTGAGAGCCGGCAGAGGCCGGGCAGGGGGGAGGGGGGACGGGACGGGACGGGACGGGAGGGGAGGGGACGGGACAGGACGGGACAGGCAGGCAGCCGAGGGGGGGGGATGGGACTGGACGAGACGGGCGGGGAGGAAGTGGGAAGGCCCAGCCCAGCGAGCGGAGCGGCCCACCCACCAGGAAACACTCAGAGACCCCGTGAGCCAGGCACGTGGTCACAGCTGCCAGCTCGGGGGCACGGGAGAGGACGTCCTAGCCAGAAGCGTCCAAGCTCACAGGACTTTGAATCAAAAACACCTGCTCTGGGCTTCCCTGGTGGCGCAGTGGTTGAGAGTCCGCCTGCTGATGCAGGGGACACGGGTTCGTGCCCCGGTCCAGGAAGATCCCACATGCCGCGGAGCGGCTGGGCCATGTGAGCCATGGCCGCTGAGCTTGCGGGTCCGGAGCCTATGCTCCGCAACGGGAGAGGCCACAACAGTGAGAGGCCCGCGTACCGCAAAAAAAAAAAAAAAAAAAAACACCTGCTCTTAACTGGACACCATAAAGAAGATGATTAGCTCTTAACTGGACACCATAAAGAACACACTTAGGATCGTAAGCCACAGGCAGGAAAAGCACGTGTGGTACAAACAGGTGATAAAGAGCTTACAACCTCGAGTCCACAACGAACCCCCAGAGCCAGAAACAAAAAGACAAACAGTCCAATATTTTTTAATGGGTGAAAGCGTCTTAGAGGCATGTATGTGCCAGAGAAGATGTCCAAGGTACTTGACACATCATCGGCTCAGGGGAACAGAGACTGGAGTCGCAGGAGACGCCACTGCACGCCCCAAACCAGCAAAACTCAGAGGCCAACACCACGTGCGGCGAGGGTGCAGCACCCTGGAGCGTCCCCTAAACGACAACCAGGAGGACAGATCGAAGTTTCCTCGCAGTGAACACGCGATGCCCGTGACCCAGCAACCCCACGGCCAGAAGTGAACGAAATTCAAGTGCGTGTCCGCAGAGACGCCACGCGGCCAGCAGCCTCGCGCCCACTCGCCAGGCCCAACAGGTGATCGGATAAGCAAACGTGGCAGTGCGTTCAGGGGACCTTGGCACCAGGAAGGAGGAACCACCAGCAGACAGAGTCACACCCCAGAGACGTGAAGGCACGGAAGGCAGCAGACGCCGAAGTACACACCCCGGTGGTCCCTCGAGCACGGACCCCCCAGAGCAGGCAGAACTGCCCTGGGGAAAGAAGTCAGAGTCGAGGGGGGGGAGCGGGAGGGCAGAAACATTCTCCATCTCGTGTGGGGAGGTGGACAGATGTGCTTGGCTGTCAACCCACCAGACAGAACACGTAAGGTCCGACCCTTTACTCTGAGTGCCTGACGCCTCAGTCGAAAACTCTACGCGTGGACTGTGCCGTCCTCCCCCGGGGGCTGTGTCGGGACCCCAGAGCCTACAGCAGGGCCTGGCACAGGCAGGTTCTCCAGACACGTTTGCCGAGCGAGTGACGCGTAGAAGGCGGCAGAGTGACCGAGTGTCTGGGAGGAGGGCAGCCACAGGAGGTGGTGGCAGGGGGACAGCCGGCGGGTTCTGGGGCGAGGACAAGCTCGGGGACTTGGGAGACCAGATGGAAGCTGGAGGTTGGTGGAGGAGGAGGTGTAGCCAGAGGAACTGCGGGTGGGGGCACCCCAGACACTGACACGAGTGGGGGCGGGGCTCCCGGGAGGCAGGAGTGTCACGGGCGAGAACTCTGCCCCTGGGGTGCTCATCCGTGATGTGGAAAAGCCACTAGTGCCCCCCTCTCAGGAGCGAATGTGCTGTTGGCAGCAGGCCGGAAAGTGAGTGGAGGCTAGTCCTGAGGCGGCCCCGTGGGCAGTGGGCAGCTCTCGGATGTCCCGGGAAGGCCACGTGGCTGTGGGATGCATCTGGACGCAGAGCCAGAAGCCTGGGGCTGGGTGTGCCGAGGCCCCTGTCTATCCAGGCCGGGGGATGATGCTTGTGACCATGGGTGGAGGCCGCAGGGGGCTGGGGGATGGGGGGACACGGAGGTAGAGAAACGATGCAGCGCTGTGTGCCCACGTGGCGGCCAGCTGGAGAGGACAGTCAGCACCGGCGACCCACACCGGCACACGGGGACCGGGGCCTCGGCAGTGACAGTGACCTGCCCCTCCGTGAAGCAGCCCAGGGACAATCCCCCCCCAGCAGGGGAGACAGGTCCACGTGGCACAAAGCCCCTCAGAGCTCCTGGGCGTGTCCCGTGGTCACTACGATCCCTGGCCACCGACGGGGAGGGGAGGATGAAACAGCTGAGCTGGGGGCAGTGGCGCAGACGGCCAAGTTTCCCTTTGAAAAGCTCCCGTTAATGCTGTTACGATGACGTGTTGTTTCAAATGGTGTTTTAACCATAATCAGAAATGAAGTGAATGAGAGGGAGGGAGGGGGACTGGAGGCAGAACAGGACCCTGGGACCCCGAGGGGAGGCTGGGGTGTGACTGGGGGCAGCCACAGGTCAGAGGCCCTGGCAGTTCCAGGAGGTGAGAGAGACCGAGGCCCAGGCCTGAGGCCGGTGGGGCTCCTGCTCGGAGGCCCCTGCCTGGGAGCCAGGCTGTGTCCCTTCCTGCTGTCCCCATCCAGACCCAGCCACAGTCCGGGCCACAATCACGGGCCGCTGGCTGCTCCTGCAGGCCCAAGGGATCTGTGCGCATAGCAGTTGTGTTCTTTTGTTTCCCCCAGAGGATCCACGGGAGGTGAGGAGAGCTGGGGGGACGGGCCTGGCCAGCACACCTGGGCACTGCCGGGGTCGGAGCCGGGCCTGGACGCGGCCGGAGAGGCGCATCCCTCCCGCCTCAGCTCCCTGCATGGGACACGTCCCGCCACGCGGTCAGCGGTTAGGAGCCCAGGACGGAGGCCCCGCCCACCCCGGCCCCCCACCTGCTCTCAAGGACAGCAGCCCCCAGACCCCTCCCGCTCTGCGGAAGCCGCTGGGCCCGGTTCAGCTGCCCGTTCGCTGGCAAAGGAAACCACAGGAGGCAGCTGAGGTGGCCACGGTCCCTCTTTAGCCTGACCCCGGGGAAGGAGAAGAGGCCTGGCTATATATACTCACGGAGAAAAACAGCGCGCAGGTCGGAGCCTGGTAAACAGTCGGCCGTTACAGGCAACTAAAAATACTCCCTATAATTATGTTATTAAAACACACCAGAAAAATTGACCCGCCCCACTCGGCAAAGGCCCGAGACGGCGCAGGGAAGCACGGGCCACGCACGTCGGCCTGAGGGTGCCCTGGCAGCACCGGGCGGCTGGGCTGGGCCGGGCGATGCCCATCGCAGTCGGCGGCTTCTGCAGGGCTGCCCGCAGCGCCGGGCCCCAGCCTTGCGGTCTCCTCTCCAGGGCAGAGGCTGCTGACCCCGGGCCACCCCAAGAAACACTCTCACACGTGTCAGGGTGGGTGGGGGTGCTGCCGTGGCCCCAAAGACCCGCAGCCACCTAACCTCACAGGTGGGGACACAGCAACCTTGGGCCCCAGCCACTGACCAGGGCCTTCCTTCTGAGGACAGGAAAAAAGGATTAAAGAAGGAACTTAATCTCATCTGACCCAAAACTTCACTGTTTTATGACAAGTATTCATACATTACTTGTGTAATTAACACTAAATTAAAGAATCAAAATGGGGACAGGGGGGTCAAGTCTCAGGTCCCTCCGGCCCCGGCTGTTCACTGGGCACTGCCCTGCCCTCTCCACCCCAACCCAACCCCTCCGACTGGCCACCACTAGGGGATGGGAGACCCCCCAGCTACCAGGCCACCTGTTCGTCTCCTTCCACAGACGGTCCGACCCTGGGGGGCTGCACTGGTCTGGAGCCTTGGATCTGCCATCCTGCCCCCTCCCCGGCCTGGCTGACAACTTCTCTCCCACCAGCAGACCAGTCTTGCTGGGTGCCCACCTCCCCCCAAGCCCTGCCCAGCCTGGACCTTGTTCTGTATAGCGTCACTGGCTGCACTGTGTTTCTTTCCCATCTGGGCTCAGCTCAGCGTGAATAAACACGGCAAAGGCACTTACAGAACCAAGATGCCGGGAGCTGTGGGGGACCCACACCTCGCTTTACAGCCAAGGAAACCTCGGCCTCCATTAGAGAGGAGAATGGGCCCAGCCCCTCCCATGCCCACAGTCACTGGCCCTGAACCAGAACCTAGGCGCCTGCCCGGAGCACTGTCCCACAAGACCTGGGTGAGAGAACGCTTGAATGAACTTGGGGAAACGTCCCACGTGAGCACAGGAATCTGAGCAGGCGGGTGTCACGCACGGTGGCTCTGGACACCATGACTTCCCGCCTGGAAACGGCGTGTGGTCGGCGGGCAGCTCTGCACAATCAGGACCTGGTGGTGGGCGGCTCTTCCACTCGGCCCCCCAGGACTGTCCCGCTCTGCCCCGTCCAGGGACCAAGAGATCAGAAACCTGGGATCGGCCTTTAAGCTTTTATCGTCTCGTTTACAGGCAAGGAAACTGAGGCCCCGACAGAGGGGTGAGGGCCTGGCAGGTTCAGAGTGGGACAGACGCTGGTGCTACCCACAAGCCCCTCCAGCAAGGCCAGCCTCCCCCCCTCCTCCCTGAGACCTCCCACCCCAGGTTCTCCCACCCCGCCAGCAAGTGTGGGACTCACCTGCCCTGAGAAGGAAAAGATTTCACCTCCAGATTCATCCTTTCTCACCTGCGTTCTAGTCCCCCAAGCCCCAGGTTCCTCATCCAGAAAACAGGCTTAACTCAACTCAGAGGGGTTCAAAGGTCAGGAGTGGGGCAGAGGTCACATGCAGAGCATCGACCCCCCCTCCCAAGACAGCCTCAGGCTCCAGCCGCTGCACAGCAGACACAGCGGCCTCTGACCCACTTCTGAAACTCCTGGAGTCAGCGTCATGAGGAAGAATGAAATTGCTTTGGTAACCAAAGGAAAAAAGTCTACAAACAAAAAAATCTAAATAAAAAAAGTCATATATTTCTAAAACAGATAACAAAGACCAAGACTTCATTGAATTCTAAGGAAAAGAGGATTCCTGAGGACCAGGGTGGTCAAAAGTGGCTTCCTGTAGGAGGCAGCTCACACTGGGCCCTAAAGACGGTGCTGGTGGGGCGG
Source organism: Mesoplodon mirus (assembly GCF_964341445.2). NCBI lineage: Eukaryota > Metazoa > Chordata > Mammalia > Artiodactyla > Ziphiidae > Mesoplodon > Mesoplodon mirus. The sequence continues at coordinate 1,101,873 of NC_138995.1, read as the reverse complement.
GGGGAGGGCAGGGGATACCCTCGACCCCTGTAGGGGCCCTGCCACAGAAGGCAGTCCCCTGCAGCTGCGCTCACAGCAGAATCTGTGCACAGAGCAGTTGTGTCCCCTTTCCCTCTCCATCTTTGAGCACCGAAAGTGTCGGAGGGAAAGACACCGCCCAGGAAGCAGCCCCGGGGACAGGATCTGAGATGCTTGTCACCCCCCGCCCCCCAGTACCCTTCCCGCTGGGCCGCTGGTGGGATGGCCACCTGCAAGATGACCACAGATGACCCGTCCTCGGCTCCTGGGCCAACCCCAGCCCCTTCCCTGATCACGCACACTGAGCCCTCGGGTCCCGTCAACCAGGCACCTGAGTCCTGTGACTTTTTCAGTCCTCGGAGGGGCTGCAGAAGGCCGAGTCTCCCCCGGAAGGCGGCAGATGAAAGCGAGACCTATCCTCAGCTCTGGGGGCCCCGGAAAGGGACGGCCCCAGGCTCACTGCCAGCCTGAGGGCCTAGCGGGGTGTCACCACCAGGGGGCTGGGAGGGACCCTCAGGCCTGGGTTTCTACCAGGGCCCGGCGCTCTCCCAGGCCTCCGTCTTCCCACTGCCTTCCTGCCAGCCTCACAGCGGTGTTAAGACGGTGATGGTGAAAACACGATGAAAAGGAGGAAGTGTCCCCATTCTAAACGGTGACACGGCAGTGACAATCAGGCTGGCGCAGCGGACGACGCTGGCGTGCAGTGGGCGTGTCCACGACGCCGGAGCCCCATCCATCCCGCAGGCGGAAGCCATGTTGCCGCCCTGCACGTATTTCCCTGTCAGTCATACAGTTACTGCCTTCTAACCACCTGCCTTTGGGCTACAGTGTTGCTTTTGGGAGGCCCGTTCGGTCAAGAGTTGCGTGCGGGGCGGGGCCCGTTCCATGGGAATCACAAAGTGTTCTGTCCTGACGTCTCTCTAGAACCTTCCAGCTCTGGGTCCTGACCCCCAGGGCTGCAGGGACCACAGGTGAGACGTCGAAGGCCGTCACCCTTCCCGGGGGGGTGGGGGGGGGGCTGGGGAGTCTCTGCTGTGACGAGGTGGAAGTGGGATTTGGGGGGGCAAGGGGCACCCCAGGATGACCCAAACCCTGACTGTGGCCGCTGCCTGAGCCAGCACAGGCACAGGTCTGACCAATACCCTCTGACGGCCTCATCCAGCACCGACCACTCACTGGGAAACACCGCAGAACTAACCAACTCTACCAAAGCTCGTCACAGAGCCAGGGGCACTCAGAAGCCAGCAGCACAGCAGCTCCCTCAGGAGCCGCCCACGCCCGACCCGAGAGCCGGCCTCCAGTCTCTCAGGTGTCACTGCGCAGGGCTCCTGGCCCGCTAGACATCACCCTCCCACAAAGCTCAAGAAAAAATATGGAGGGCCAAGCCCCGCACCCAGACACAGAATCCACAGGGGGCATGGCCAGGGTATCAGGGTTTTAATTAACAGACTTCATTTTGGGGACAGTTTCAGATTTACAGGAAAGCTGAGCCAACTTTTAGAGGAAAGCTGAGCACAAAGAATTATTCATCAGGATGTGAAAAGCTCTCAGGTGACTCCAATATAGCCCAGGTGGGAACCCTGAGCTAATGGCCCCTCTGCATCCAGAGACCAAGAGACCTCCCCTCCCCTCCCTCAAATCACCCACTTGGGTTACAGGCAGCAGCCCGAAGAACACAGATTAATTCTCGGGGTCAACGAACTCTGGCCCTGGGGCTGCGCCTGGCTCCACCACCTGTTCTGCCATAGCTCACTAGCTAGGAGTGGTGTTTACATTTTTTAATCGTTGGAAATAATACCAGAAAAGCTCGTGATGTGAAAATATTTACTATCCAGCCCATCACAGAAAAAGTCCACTGACCCTGAATGAGGAGACTGCGCCACGTGGGGCGGTGCGCCCTTCAGGAGCGGAGCGGGCGCCCACCACGCAGGCCTACCCAATCCCCCTCCCGGCTTCACAGCCTAAGGGGCTGCAGGTGTGCTACGGGCCGTCCGACGCCAACCTGCCCCTCTGAGAAGCTTACCAGCTCCTGAACCAGACCTCCAGCTGGGTCCGTTCTGCGAGCCTGTTAACGTCTACTCTCCAGAGGCACGAGGAGAAAGGCCGGCAGACCCCGCGCACTCCCGGGCACATCCTGGACTGTCCTGTCTGTACGAGGCTGACTCAGACCCTCCTCCCCGACCTCAATGGTTTTCATTGATTCCTGTCCTGAAAACTTTCCCAAGTCTCACCACCTTTCTCTGCTACAAATCAAAACACTGTCTGGGAGCCGAGTGCAGGCTGCTCTGGGTCCCACATTCCTGGCCCACTGGAGCCCGCTCCTACCTATAACAGAAGTTGGCAGATTCCACCTGGAGTGATTTCAGAGGCTCTGAAAAGGCTTTCCAGCATAAAAACACCAACACCCACCATGGTCGGACAAATTTTCATCCACCAGGCAGCCTCACGTTGCAAACCATTCCATGTTTCCGCGAATTAATTTAATCAGACCGCTTTCCAGCTCACACCCAGTAGACACAGCCCCAGCGGAGGGAGCTGAGGGCCAAGGGCTGGCGTGTGAGGGGTGAAATGAGTCTCGGGCGCTCTGCCCTGGGCACAGGGAGGCCAGGAGGGGCGCAGAGGGGAGGGGCCATGGAGCAACGAGAACCACAACTACGAGCTTTCGGGAAGAGGCACCGATGACACGGCAAGCAGCGGACACTCACGCCAGGGTTCCGGACCCTCAGCTCTGACACCAAGACCAGAGCCTTCTGCGGGGCATTCCCTCCCCCAGCCCAGGGCACAGCCTGCCCCGCCCCTCTCGCGGCACTAGAGCCCAGCGGAGTAAGCCAGGACACCAGGGCGGCAGGGAGGAACCCCAACTATGTTTTCCAGAGCATGGGCCTGCCCTAGTCCGGCTGTGGGGTGGGGACGGGAAGGGCAAGAGTGAGGGGGGCCGAGCCCAGGGCACAACGACGTTAGAGCCTCCGGAGGCTCCAGATTCAACAGCTCCAGGCAGGAAGCCCGCCTTCTCCCAGATTGGTCAGGAAGTCGTGATGCAAATTTGAGTTTGTTTTTTTTTTAAACACGAAAGAGAAAAAGAGATTCGTGCCCCCCTCACCGACGCCCCAGCCCCCTCCCATAGGGGCCGACATTCCCCTACCCTCGTGCCCCTACTCTCAGCGCCCAGGGCGTAGGCACGAGCCGCCCTCTCCGGGGGTCGCTCGTCGCCCGCCCCTGTGGGCGCCCGGGTGCCATCTGCCCGCCACCCCGCCGCCGCCCTCCCAGCCTGGCGCTGGGACGGGGCCCCGGCCTCCCCGGCGCTCTCATGCTTCTGGAATGCGGGCGCCCAGGGCCGCGCGCGTCCCGAGGAAGCTCCGCGCCCGCCCGCCCGCCCGCCCGCGCACGGTCCTCGCCCCGCCAGCCTCGCTGAGCGGCCGGGCCGGAAACCGGGAGCGGGGACGCAGACCCGTCCCAGACCAGAGCCCGCCGCGCACGCCCACACTCACCGGCCAGGAGAGCGAAGGGCAGCAGCAGCCAGTAGAGGACGGCGCCGAGCACGTGCGGCTCCATGCCCGAGGGGCCCGCGGGGCCGGTCCGGGGTCGCTCGGCCGCCGCGGCGCTAAAGGGCGGCGCTGGGGAGCCGCGGCCGGCGCATGGCGCACAGGGCGGGTCGCCGCACGTGCCGCGCGCAGTGGCCAGGACCCCGGCTGGTCGGTGGGGACACGAGCGCCTCCGCGCCCTCCTGGTCCTCCTCCTAGGGCCGGGGCCCGCCGCGCCCCGCCGGTGCCGACGGCTGGGGCCCGCGCTCGCTCCGGTGTCAGCTCTGCCCCGCGGCGGAGCGCAGCGCACGGCTCTTGGCGGCTCGCGGAAGCCGAGCAGGAAAGGACGCGACTCAGCAGCTCCCTCCTCCCTCAGCCCGCCCGCCGGCCTTTATAAGCTCGGCCCCCTCCCTCCCGGCGTGCCCGCCCCCGCGCCTCCCCGACGGCCCGGCACGCCCCGGCAACCCCTCCGCCGCTCCGTGACGCCCGCGCCCCCCACGAGCCCTCCCGGCCGGGACCGGAAAGCGGGGACCGGAGACCCCCGTGCGGCGCACTCCCCGAGAAGACCTCCACCCTCAACAGCCTTGGCGCTGCCGCTCGGAGTCGCGTGGGGGCGGGCGGGGGCCGCTTCTCCCCCGGCGGTCCCGTCCCGGAGGGCTCAAAGAAGGGGTCCCTATCGACGGGCTTCTGCGGCAGCACGCCACCCGCATCTGCGCCCCGCACTGCAGGAGCAGCTGGGGCTTTGCTCCCGCGGACGCGGACCCGCAGCGCCCCCTGGGGACCGTGGGGGTGTCTCGGAGGCCCCGCCCGCAGGGCCAGGGCCGAGGCCAGGCTGGATGTCAGGCGGGAGGCCCTTGAGGTCCGACGGGGGCTGGGGGCCGCTTCCACCCGCGCCTGCCACCACCGCCAGCTCTGCCCTGATTCCTCTGCCAGAGGAGGGAAACGATAACCGCCCTTGGGCGGCCAGGCCAGGGTCTGAGCCTAGGCTGCGCTGGGCACTTAACCCGGCCACCCCAGTTTGGCCTTCTCCACACTTGAATTGAGCTGGGAAAGGAGGAAAAAAAAGCCACTTAGTGTGTAAGGCAGAGCCCACCGAGGGTGACGGGACCCAGGACCGGGTGAGGGCCTGAGGAAGCTATGGGTGCGGTGGGGACCCAGAGCCTGCAGATGGCACCGCCCGGCTCCAGCTGGCCAGCCATCCCGGCTCCAACACAGGCCCAGACCCTCCCACTCTTCAAAAGCCAGAAATGGGGCCTTTCATGAAACCTGGTGTTTCAGTGTTGACTGGTTTTCTCTCTGCCTCTCCTTCTGCCTGCTCCTTCCTGGAGTCACGTCCGACCCTGGACTTTCTCTAGACCCCTTGAGACTTGTAGCCTCGGGGTTCCTCCCCAAGGTCAGAGACCAAAGGAGGCTGGGGACATGGGGTTGAGCTCCTTGAGAGTCCCAGGACCCACCTGTAAATGCTGCCTATTCCCAGCCTCTAGAGAGATGGCTAGAACCACCCTCAAGGTTAGGCCCGAACCTGGCCGCCTGAGGCCATCCCTTGGCAGGGATTGTGGCCAGGGTCCCCGAGCAGCACCAGCGTCAAGAGAGATGACCGAAGGACAGCCCACGGCAGCTCTACTGGCTGCCGGCCAGCCCCAAGAGGCCAGCCCCCTCTCTGAGCCTTGGGGGGGTGTCTGTGAGATGGGATGGGGGCCAGCTGCAAAGCTGTGAAGATTTAAGAGGAGAACATGTAAAAGTGATGTGAAGTAACGCACACCCTTGAAGGGTTACCATCGGGCCCCTCGGTTACCCACCACCCTCGTCATTCTTAACCGGGCTGTGGACTGGAGAGAGGCGGGCAGAGGGAGAGGGAGAGACAATAGGCAGAACAGACACAGCATTGGGGTTAGGGCTGCCCCTACGCTGCCCTCTGCCTGGCCTGTCCTCAGGGTGACCAGGGGACAGCAGGGGGCCCCTCTCGGGACACTGATGTCCACCTACACCGGGCCTTGTTTGCATAAAGGGTTTAAATGCAAAAACAACAAAAAGCTTAAAAACCACTCCCTTAAGCTAAGTCCTTCTAAGGTCTAGGATACAAGGTTTTAAACTCTGTCCCAAGAGCAAAGTCTGAGGGGGGAAGCAGGAGGACTCAGAATGAGGAGGAGGGGACAAGAGCCCTGGGCGGGCAGGCCCCCAGCGCCCCCGGAGCTTCGGGGACCTGGCTCACCGTGCTTCCCACCCTCCCATCTGGCTCCAGAACAAAGAAAGGACTTTCCCTGAAGAGGAGCAGAATGTGTGCTTCCAAGAACTGTGAGCAGTGAAAGACAGGAAAGAAACTTAACTGTTCTGGCAAATTTAGGAGCTGTTAGAAGAAATCATCGTGTATCCTGCCCTGGAGCGCTTCAAAGCAGTTAGAGAGGGAAGCAACTCTCTGTGTATCAATATGGAACAATCCCTAAGATGCAGTATTACAACTGGGAAAAGCAGAGGCGTTGGCCCATGCCTGGCCTTCGTGGACACAGAGTCTCTGGGAGGAACACAAGCCACAGGCAGGCCGGTAGGGGCGGAGCTGCACTATCGGATGGTAGGGGAACAATGGTTGCTGAAATGCCTTTGTGTGTTGTGGTTTTTTGCTGTATACATGTATCACCTATTCACAAGGTACATTTTACAAGAGCACAGTGGGGACAGATTCTCAGCAGAAGACCTTCCCAACCTGCCGACTTGCCAAGTAGGGGGCGGGGGCAGTCCTGGCTGTTCAGTAATGCAGGTTCTACTCCTTTGCAGCTGAGGACACGGGGGCCCGAGGGGGGGACGTCATTTGCCAAAGGACAAGCCAGGCCTTAAGACCAACTTTCCTGATTCCAAGCCCAAAGCCATTTCTGCCTTGCAACCCCATGGTTCAGGGTCCTACCACACTTGTTGATTAAAGCAGAAATGTAACCACTCTAAAAGAACAGTATGGAGATTCCTTAAAAAACTAAAAGTAGAGCTGCCATATGATCCAGCAATCCCACTCCTGGGCATATATCCAGAGAAAACTGTAATTCAAAAAGATACATGCACCCCAATGTTCATTGCAGCATTATTCACAACAGCCAGGACATGGAAGCAACCTAAATGTCTATCGACAGATGAATGGAGAAAGAAGATGTGGCACATATTTACAATGGAATACTCTTCAGCCATAAAAAGAATGAAATAATGTCATTTGTAGCAACATGGATGTACCTAAAGATGATCATACTAAGTGACGTAAGTCAGACAGAGAGGGACTCCCCTGCTGGTCCAGTGGTTAAGAATCCACGCTTCCACTGCAGGGGGCACAGGTTCGATCCCTGGCTAGGAACTAAGATCCTGCATGCCACATGCTACGGACCAAAAAAAAAAAAAAAAAAAAAAAGAGAGAGAAAGACAAATATCATATGATATCACTTATATGTGGAATCTAAAAAAACAAGATACAAGTGAACTTATTTACAAAACAGAAACACACTCAAAGACTTTGAAAACAAACTTATGGTTACCAAAGGGGAAATGCGGGGTGCGGGTGGGGATAAATTAGTAGTTTGGTGTTAACATATACACATATATATATAAAATAGATAGTCAACAAGGACCTACTATATAGCACAGGGAACTCTACTCAATACTCTGTAATAACCTATATGGGAAAAGAATCTGAAAAAGAATGGATATACGTCCGTATAACTGCATCACTTAGCTGTACACCTGAAACTAACACAACATTGTAAATCAACTATATTCCAATATAAAATAAATTAAATTAAAAAATAGTAATTTAGTCTTGGAAAAGCAGGCGTGGTCAGGTCCCCCATGGAGAGAGGAAGGGCTGAAGGGAGAGTGTCATCGGAGGGGCCGTGGTCACTCAGGTTTAACTTTACCCCAAGGATGACACAGTCATCCTTACCTGTCTCTATACTTACAACTTATTTCTGAGAAGAGAGAACCCAAGTGTCCATGAACGGATGAGTGGATAAACCGAATGTGGTCCCTCCACACAGATAATGAGACATTATCTGCCCATGAAAAGGGAAGTACTGATGCCGCTACAACCCCGATGAACCCTGAGAACATTCTGCTAAGCAAAGGAAGTGAGACACAAATGGGCAAGTATTGCACAATCCCACTTATATAAAACATCTAGAATAGACAAATTAATAAAAATGGAAGCTAGATTAGAGGCTCCCGGGGCTGAGGGGAGAAGGGAATGGGGAGTTATTACTTAACAGGTATGGACTTTCTTTTTGGGATGATGAGAAAGTTCGGGAAATGGTTACAAATGGTGGTGGTTACACAGCAACGTGAATGTACTTAATGCCACTGAATCGCGCACTTAAAATGATTAAAATAATAAATTGTATATTATGGGTTTTTACCACTATAAACAACTAACTTGAGAGATTCGCATGAGGCTAAGCGCATTTCCCTGCAGCCCACACTATGGCTGGTCCTCCGCCGGGGGCCTCCCCAGAGGCACCCACGTTGTCTGTTTCTTCTGAATATTGTTTTCCTGACTCCTGGCCAGAGACTTGATGAGATCAGGGATTATTTTTTAATTTCCCCAAGTACATTCCCACTGAGTCTCCCCAGCCCCCCTTTCCTGGAAACAAGACCAGGAATCGATCCAGCGGAGAACAAGCCCAAGTCAGGCTCCTGTCAGCGGTTCCCAGGCCTGGTTCCTTCTGAGGGACCCGTCCTACCGGAGCCCCCTCCCAGCCACCTGCCCACCCGGAATCGGCCGAGTGACCCTGCTTCCTCGCTGCCCGAAGGCCCAGCCCTCGGCCCTGTCCCTGCTCAGGACGTGACTGGATCAGAGTCAGCAGTGGCGCCTGCTTCTGCATTTGGAGCTCCCAGTCGGTCTGGAACCTGCCCCCCTCACGGGCTCACAGGCTGGCTGAGTTGGGAGGCTGGAAATCGGCGCCTACAACGCAGACACATGCCTACAGGGGCCTGTGGCTGCTAGCCCTTCACAAGCCGCCACCAGGAACGGGGTGGACACTAAACCCACACTGCGGGCAAAGGGGAACCCGATGAGTAACTGGGTTTTCCACGTGAAGCCAACTTTTAGAAGTTTGTCAGTGGTTTCCCTACCCCCATCTTGGCAGCAAAACCGGACTCCAGCTGGACTGGATGATGGAGGGACCAGGTCAAAATGATCGGGTCGGGGCTGATGGCCCGGCCCCGGGCGCAGACACTGCCCAGCTGCAGAGACGAACAGGCCCCACACCCAGCGTCCCCTGTGGCTGACCGGCTAGCGGGGCAAGTAGGGTGAGGGGCTTCACAGAGGTGACATGCCTTGCTGAGACCAACGGCTCTGCCCCGCCCTCCGCCACCTGGCCCACGCCAGCATCGAGTGCCTCCCCGGCTCTGCCTGGGAGGGCACAGGAGGAGGACTGAGCCGGCAGCAGTGGGGAGGAGGGGGCGGCAGGGGGCGGAGGCTGGGTCAGGGAGTGTCTGAAGCATGGCCCTCCCCGTGAGCTGGGATCATTTCCACCGTCAGACAGTGCTTAGGATTATGAGGGGCAGGAAAATGTCCAGCACCAAACCTGCACAAAGCAGGTGAGTGCAGGGACAGAGGCGGCAGGTTAACATGGGGCCTGAGTGACACGGCCCGTCACCCCGTCATGGATTAGGACCTGGGGGCCGGGGGTCAGCAGTGCACCCGTGGTTCTAAAGAAAATCAATAACACGAAAATGTTTATAACACATGGAGAAACTGAGCTCGGAGAAGCGGGTGCTGCGCCCAAGGACAGTCCAGGCTGACCCGCCCGCCCTCTGCCGGGTCCTGGTTTCGAGAACTCCCGGGCCTCTCCCTGCGGAGGATCCCTTCCCCGCAGGGCTCCACTCAGGCTACGCTGAGCAAGGTGCTCAGGGGAGAAGACGGCATTTCTCACCATTTCTACATCTTCCTCACTCTGGTTGTTGGGAAGGGGGTGTGATTCTGAGATCTCACGGCCCCAGCAACATCCCGAAGGAATCCAGGACAGACAGCCCGGGTGTCCCGGGCAGCAGATGGGGGCTGGCCGGGACAGGGCAGCCTCAGTGACCACGCATTACGACCCAGGCCTGGGAGGACCAGGTGAGCATCACCAGGTGAGCGGCTCAGCTGGCGGCCCCGATGGGTCACACTCACCCCCTCCTCCCTTCCTATAGCCATCCGATCTCACGGCAGGGCTGCCACGGCCTCTTCCGGGCCTCTCGCCCCACGCCGTCCTCCGCCCCACGCCGTCCTCCGCCCCACGCCGTCTTCCGCCCCACGCCGTCCTCCGCACAGCCACCAACGGATCTACTGTTAACACGGATCTACCGCTTCCCTCCCCACCAGCCTCGGGGGAAGTTCACACTTTGTCGGGGGTCTTCTGAGTCCTCCGTGGGCTGGTGATCATTCCTGCCCTGGCCACACGGTCTGTCCCTCCCTTCAACTCCCGAAGTCCTGGGCTGGGCCCTCCTTGTCCAGTCCTTGGATGCACCGGCTCTGCCCCGTGCTAGTGACCAATCAGCTCTTGCTCCTGAGCTCCGCCCTGAGGCAGCACTCTGCAGGCTGGCCCCGTGGACCTGCAGGACACCCTCTTGGGCAGTTCGGTCACCTGCCCACAGCCACACAGGCAGCTGCATGCAAGAGTCAGCATCTGCTCTAATCTTGAGTCCACCCCCCCTCGAATCCAAAGCCGTGCGCTTCTGCCCAGCTAACTGCATCAGCTTCTCCCAGGCTCCAACCCACCCAGGACAGTCTTTTAAAATACTGCCGGCGTAAGTCTTCCACTGCCCTTAGGAGAGACCAAAATGCCCTCTGAGGCCATGTACGCCCTCTCGTGCCAACACATTGCCCTCACTGCCCGAGCTCCAGGGCCCCCAGCCCCACCCAGACCCCACCGTGGCCTCCTCAGGCTGCTCCCTGCTGGCCCATCCGCATGGCCAGCCCCCTAGGGAGTGTCACTCCCACCCAGCCCACCTCGGCTGGGTCAGGCTCTCCCAGGGGCCTATTTATACACTTGTTTAAGGTATGTTTCCCCACTGGCCGCTCCCCACGGTACCCTGGGCTCCGTGCTTGGTGCCCGGTGCATAGTGGGAGCTCAGTAAGTACTGCTGAATGGACGGACGGCCGCCTCACTTCAAGCCCGAGCTCCTAGAACCAACTAACCTTGCACTCTCCAGGCTTTGAGCTCTCAGATGCAGGACTCCCCAGCTCACCCTGGACGGCGTGGCTTGTGGCGGGACCGTCAAGGTGTTAAAGGTGGGACATTACAGCCCCTCGAGTGCAGTCCACGGGCCACGGCAGGAGGGGTACCCACCTGTGTCAGAAGCGCAGATGCCCATGCTCGCCCTCGGGTGGAGGGAAGGAACGCGCTGGGCGGACGCGGGGCCGTTTTGGCTTCCTCAGGACAAGCCCCTCGGTCTCAGGCACGGCCCTAGTGTCAGGCTGTTCACGCAGGTCTAGGCATTCTCCTTGGGACGACATCTGACCACGGAGGACGCCTTGCTACGTGGGGCCACCCTAGTGGGCAAACGGTGCGGCGGGAGGGCAGCAGGAGTCAGGACAGGGGGGCGGGCCCTGCAGGCAAGCCGGGACGTGGCAGGACCCTGGGGCTGCAGTGACCAGGTGACCCCGGCGGCCGGCGCCGCGGCTGGGCCAGTCCGTGTGCCTGTGAGGTCTGAGCTCGGCAGCGCCTGGAAACTTCGCGCCCTGGAGCGCAGCGAGTCTGCACCCAGCCAGGCCCCTGGCGACAGCCCCGCCCCCTGCGAGCTCGACCCGCCCATTACGTAGTCCTCCTCCTCCGCCTGGGTCGGCGAAGCCACGTGACGGACAAGGCCCCGCCGCTCGCGGACCACGCCCATGCTAGGCTCGCCTCAACTCCTGACACGTCGCCGCCTCCGTGATTGGCAGCTCCAGGCTGAGCCGCGGACCTGCCCCTGCGGGTGCTCGTCCACCCGAGGGCTGGGCCCGGGGTTGGCCCTCGCCTCCGGCCTCCAGGAGCTTCTTCCTGCGCTGCAGGGTCCTCGCACCGTTTCTTCCATGTGCCCGGCCGCCTGGTCGTCCATACCCATCCCGCCTGCTCCGGGCTCCACAAGCTGGTGCGCTGAGACGGGCCCTGGCCCTGGGCGATGGGGAGCCGCTGGGGGCTGGGCTGCACTTGCATTCGCTTTTAGTTCATTTTAACCCCCTTTGCCGTTACCGGAAAACTTTTAAGTCTACTCAGAACAACTTCGGCACATGAGTCCACCTTTCCAATTTCATGATTTCGAAACAAAGATCGAGTACGCCATGAAAATTCAGCACGCTCCAAACTGAGACGTGCTGTCGCTGTAAGATACATGCTACACTTAGTATGACCGGCATCAGTGATCCGTACTCTGTGAGGATTACGATGGTGAGAAAACTGGAAATACTTCGTTAATCAGTTTATATTGACTACTGGTTGAAATAACATCTTGGAAATAACGGGCAAAGTAAAGATACAGTTTAAAAATTACTGTCATTGGGCTTCCCTGGTGGCGCAGTGGTTGAGAGTCCGCCTGCCGATGCAGGGGACACGGGTTCGTGCCCCGGTCCGGGAAGATCCCACATGCCGCGGAGCGGCTGGGCCCGTGAGCCATGGCCGCCGAGCCTGCGCGTCTGGAGCCTGGGCTCCGCAACGGGAGAAGCCACAGCAGTGAGAGGCCCACGTATAGCAAAAGAAAAAAAAAAAAAATTACTGTCACATGATTCTTTTTACTTTTTTAGTGTAGCTACTAGAAAAGTTTAAATTACATTTGTGGCTCCTGTTGCATTTCTACTGGCAAGCTCTGCTCTAGACACAGTGGAGCGAGACACAGAGCACCCCCCTGCCTGCTCTGAAACCACGTGGGAGCTTCAGGCCCAGTTCCCTTTTCCAGCACTCTCCCAGCAGCCTGCTGAGACCAGGTTCCCTTGAGGTCCTCCTGGTAGGATGAGGAGACCGAGGCTTGGCGGGGAGAGGAGACTTCCCGAGTCACTCACCCTGGGGTCAGAAGCCTCCCTCTTTGTTCATCCAGTGATGGAGTCCAAGCTTGCCTGGTGGACCAAGCGCGGATCGATCCTGGCTGAGACCCAAATGCCTTCACTGAAGGTGAAAGCTGCCTCCATACTTGGCCACGGACCTCGCATGACAAGCCAAGACCATTAAAAGCTCCCCCATGGCTGCAGGTGAGGCATTCTCTGCAGGGCCCAGGGGAGCACCAGAAAGCCTGAATTCCACCACTGGTCTCTGACTCCGCTCTGGTCTCCGGGGAAGGAAGAGCGGCAGACTGAGAGGCAGAGGTGCGGGTGCAGACACAGCTCCCTGGTGCACCCGCTCTGTGCCCCGGGAGTCTTGGCCTCTTCACCCCAAAATGGGGTACCGCTTGTAGGTTTGCTTTGAGGGGTCAGACAGATAAGGCGTTCCAATCACAGGGACCAGGGCCTGCACACAGCACACCTCAGCAGAGGCCAGCTATTCTTGTTTTCTGAAATTGCTTTAAAAACGGTAAGGCGCTACACACCCCTGGGTGATTGTCGTTCCGTACAAATGGCTCCAAGGTAGAGCACGTGGGGACCAGCCATTCATGCCACGCATGTATTCAGGTGGCAGACGGGCAGGAGCAGTACCGGGGCTAGAGTGGATTCTAGGGAAGGTCAGACATGGCTGTGGTCCAAACTCAGAACCTACTGCAACTCTATTCGTATTTTGGAGTGTGGCTAAAATGATGATGGTGGTGATGACAGCAAGCTCCATATATTTTATTTTATTTATTTTTAACTTTTTTTGGGGGGGGGGTGCCGTGCTGCATGGCTTGAGGGATCTTACTTCCCCAACCAGGGATCGAACCTGGGCCCCAGCAGAAAAAGCACAGAGTCCTAACCGCTGGACCTCCAAGGAATCCCCAAGCCCCATCTATTTTAAGTGGCTGTGGTCTGAGCATTGTGCTAAGCACTTTACCCACATTTAATCCTCATGAGCCAAGTAGTATTACCATCCCTTGTTACAGATGAGAAGACTGAGGCTCGGGGTGGTGCAGCCACCTGTGTGGAGTCACCCAACCAGATTCCACTTGGGCTGTTTGACTGCAGGTCCTGGCCTTTACCCATCCGGACCCCAGCTCTGCCTCACGAGCCGTACCCCCCGAAACATTTCTGAGGACCCCCAGGGGTTTTTGTTGATGTGGGTTATATCTATCAGTATTTGCCATATTAAAAATTAAAACTAAGACTTTGGGCTTCCCTGGTGGCACAGTGGTTGAGAGTCCACCTGCCGATGCAGGGGACACGGGTTCGTGCCCCGGTCCGGGAAGATCCCACATGCCGCGGAGCGGCTGGGCCCGTGAGCCATGGCCGCTGAGCCTGCGCGTCCGGAGCCTGTGCTCCGCGACGGGAGAGGCCGCAAGAGTGAGAGGCCCGCGTACCGCAAAAAAAACAAAAAAACTAAGGCTTTAAAAAATTTATGTATTAAATCATTAAAAGTAACAATAATACATCCATATTTTATAAATGAAAACTAATTGTATTTTCCAAGACAAAAAATTTTAGTGAGAAGAATGGCATTCCTTACCTTTTTGCGTCACTTTGTCTGGTTGAATAGGAGACAGCTGGATTCTCACAGCTGCTCCACATCCAATCTGCTGTGACGAGTTGTTTTGGTCAAAGCATGTGAAGAAAATCCGGCCTCACGTTGGGGCGTAGCTGGAAAGGCGAGGAGCACTGAGGAGGCTGGCTGAGACCAGGGCTCGGGGACAGGCTGAGCGACAGCACCAGACTGCCAAGGTCTGTACGGCTCAGCTGCAGCCTGATGAGAGACCCAACGTGGGGATGAGGAATTCTGCAGGAAAAGCAAATGGGAGACCGCGACGGTCCCCTCGAAAGTTTAGGTCAGCCCACAACCAGTGATGCTACTGTATGCAGACCCAGAACAGGCCCTGCTGGCAGAGATGAAGCCCACAGGCCTCTCAAGGAGCTGGTGGACGGATGGAACCAAGTCACTCCCAGTCAGGGATGGGGGCCACCTGGGTGGGCAGATAGGCTCTGGCTCAGCCCACATGGGTGGGGCAGCCAGCAGGGGCCTAGGTTTTGTTTTGTTTTTTTGCGGTACGTGGGCCTCTCACTGTTGTGGCCTCTCCTGGTGTGGAGCACAGGCTCCGGACGCGCAGGCTCAGCGGCCATGGCTCACGGGCCCAGCCGCTCCGTGGCATGTGGGATCTTCCCAGACCGGGGCATGAACCCGCGTCCCCTGCATCGGCAGGCGGACTCTCAACCACTGCGCCACCAGGGAAGCCCAGGGGCCTAGGTGTGAATTTCAGCTCAGCCACGTGCAGGCTGTGTGGCCCAAAGCAAGTGGCTCAACCTCTCGGGCCTCCGTCTTCTCATCCATGAAATGGGCGTTATCTGTAGCCATCTACATCCTAGGTGGCTGTGTGGATCAGATACAGAGGTATGTGTAAAGCTCTCAGGACTGTACCTGGCACGTGGTAAGCACACACACCTTGGCTGTTAATATTCAGTGCTTGAATCCCTTCTCCCGGTGGTCCTTCATCACCAGAAGCTTGCTACCTCACCTCTGGACAGCTCATCCTGCACTGTGGCCTTGACCTTGCTCCGTCTAGAGGTGGGGCCTGCGTCTCTTCCCTGGAGGCTGGGTGGACCTTTGCAACCCCTGCTTCCCACAGGAGGGGCAGGGGTGGCACTGCAGGACTTCCAGGGCTCTGTCACGAAAGGGGCTATGGCCTGCATGATCTCTGCTGCAGGGCCTTTACACTCGCAGTTCCTAATGCTCTGGATTCTCTTCCCTGGCAGCTCCTTCTTGCCGTGCAAGTCTCAGTTCACGTGCCATTGCCTCCAAGCAGCCTGCCTGAACCCTCAGATGTAAAGTGGCTCCCCTGGCACTCAATCCCATGGCCAGGTTTCACATTCTTTATCTGAAATTCTCTGTCTCTCTTTATAACTAGTTTCTCTCTCTCTCCACTAGAATGTGAGCTCCTTGAGCAGGGGCCTCATCTGTCTTGTTCTCGACCTGGTGCGTAGCGGGTCCTTAGCAGCCAGGTTCCCGGGGGGCACTCAGTAAATACTGGTTGATCAAACGAATGAAAACACATTCAAGTTTCTCCAGCGTAAGTACCCACAGACAAGGGGTCTAGCCCCTCTGCCATCTGGTCTCTCTCCCATCCAGGCATTTCAGCCGGGCTATATCCTCTTAGCGTTCCACACCTATAAGCCAACCTGACATGGCTGGTGGAACCCTGTCAGAGAAGGGTTTTCACTTCCCTTCTCTATACTTTTACTAATGCAGCCTCATATGGACCCACCTTTGTGACCATGCTTTAATCAACGCTCTTTGGGTTGGAAGAAATAGAAACCCACCCAGAGGCACTTTAAGAAAAAGAGGCAAATGTATAGGAAGGAATCAAGGCTACCTCATAAAAAAGTGGGCCTCACAAGAGACCAAACTGGAAACTATTAAAAACCATCTGAGGGGCTTCCCTGGTGTTCCAGTGGTAAGACTCCACGCTCCCAATGCAGGGGGCCCGGGTTCGATCACTGGTCGGGGAACTAGATCCCGCATGCATGCTGCAACTAAGAGTCCACATGCCACAACTGAGGAGCCCACGTGCCACAACTAAGACCCGGCACAGCAAAAATAAAAGAACCCACATCTGAGTTAGCGGCTACCTGGCTGTCTGTCTCTGGGGCCACAGGGTCCCTTGCTCGCTCTATCTCCACACACACGGTGGAAGGTGGCTGTCCTCCTCCATCTCTCTTTCTGCTACCAGGGGAGACAGAAGGGGATTCTAACTCGAGTCCCAGGTCCCAGAAGAGGTTCTGATTGGCTCAGCTGTGCGCTCTCACACCAGGGGGTGGTGCTCGGGAGGGGCGTCGCCCAGTGCTGCCCCAGCTGCCAAGCTCCATCACTGCAGGTGGGTGGGCAGTTTTCTGAGAAGCAACTGGCCCCAGGGTTGAAGCCACCCCAAAAGGCCTGTCCTCCAGGGGTGACATTAAAACTACGCCACAGTGGCACAGCCAGACCCTGTGCCAGGGCATGGGCAGTGGCCATAGCGGCGGGGCTGCCCCCTTCCTGCTCGCCGGCTGTGAGGGGTGAGTGTGCAAAGTCCCCAGACCCCCAGCACTTCCCAGCCCTCATCCCACCCCCACAGACGAGGTTCACACTCATGTTCTGGACTTGAGACTCCAGGGAGCATCCTTCTCAGCCTCAGCTCGTCCTAGAGCCACTCGGGGCCTGCGAGGGCCCCAGAGCTGCCCCCAACGGGAGGAAGTCTGTGCAACGCTTCCCCTTCCCAGGAGTCCCCTTGTGGTCCCCTTGCGGTGGACACGCCTGGCGGCGCGTGCCTATCACAAAGCGTGTGGTGGCCAGGCGGGAAGGGAATCCCCTCCCGAAGCGTCTCCCTGGATTTCTCAGGACCCTGGGGCCTGCCTGGGGCCCCACACAGCTCTGGGAGGGCATGAGCCAGCGTCCACTCTGCGGCTCCAGGCTGGTGGGTGGGCAGGTGGCAAGACACGTGAAACGCCGGTGGCGCCTGCTCAGCGTCGCGGAAACCCGGGGTGGCCTCCGGGCCACTTCCTGCCCATCAGCTTATCTACAGAGGGCAGGGGCTGGGCTAAACGGCAGGCGGGGGGCCGAGCGCACAGTCACTACAGTCACTACTGTCAGGTCCTGCCGCTGCCACCTCTCCAGACCAGGTGTTTCTGTTTTCAAAATGTGAAACAGAGAGTGGGAAACCACCTTGTTGCACCCTCCCTCCTGATGAGCAGCTACGAGCCAGCCGAGGTGTACAAGGTCCCCTTATCGCCTCTGGTCTCAAGAAGAGGCTATGCCTGCGGCGTAGGCTCCCAGGCAGGTCTAGACTCCCACACGCTGTCCCTCTTTAACGCGCAGAAGGCTCCACTTTGACTCAGGTTGATGCCTGCCTACAACCCCCAACCACTGTTTTGATTAAAAATGTGTTTTATGGAAATCAAAACTACAATGAGGTATCACCTCACACAGGTGAGAACAGCCATAGTTAAAAAGTCTACAGGGGGCTTCCCTGGTGGTCCAGTGGTTAAGACTCCACGTTCCCAATGCAGGGGGCCCAGGTTCAATCCCTGATCAGGGAACTAGATCCCGCCTGCCGCAACTAAGAGTTTGCATGCCACAACTAAGAGCCCACATGCCGCAACTAAAAAAAAAAAAAAAAAAGATCCTACATGCCGCAACGAAGACCCGGTGTAGCCAAATAAATAAATGCTAAAAAAAAAAAAAGTCTACAAATAACAAATGGTGGAGAGGGTGTGGAGAAAAGGGAACCCTCCTGCACTATTGGTGGGAATGTAAATGAGTTGCAGCCACTGTGGAGAACAGTATGGAGGTTCCTCATAAAACTAAAAATAGAGGTACCATACGATCCAGCAATCCCACTCCTGGGCCTATATCCAGACAGACTTTAATTCGAAAAGATATATGCACCCCTATGTTCACCGAAGCACTATTCGCAATAGCCAAGACATGGAAACAACCTAAATGTCCATCAACATATGAACAGATAAAGAAGATGTAGTATATACAGGCAGTGGAATATTAGCCATAAAAGAGTGAAATAATGCCATTTGCAGCAACATGGATGGGCTTAGAGATTACATACTAAGAAAGAGAAAGACAAATATTATATGATATCACTGATTGGCAGAATTAAAATAAAAATGATACAAATGAACTTATCTACAAAACAGAAACAGACTCACAGACACAGAGAACAAACTTGTGGTTGCTAAGGGGGAGTGGGAGCTGGAGAGGGTTGGATTGGGAGTTTGGAGTTAGCAGATTCAAACTACTATATATAGAATGGAGAAACAGCAAGGTCCTACTGTATAGCACAGGGAACTATATCCAATCTCCTGAGATAAACCATAATGGAAAAGAACATATAAAAAAAAAGAATATGCATGTGTATGTATAACTGAATCACTTTGCTGTAACACAGACATTAACACAACATTGTAAACCACCTATACTTCAATAAAATAAATTTAAATAACACTTTACTTGGTGGCTCAGAGTACACACACCGAAACAAAACTGTAACAAAATGTAGCCTTGGGGGCTTCCCTGGTGGCGCAGTGGTTGAGAGTCCGCCTGCCGATGCAGGGGGCACTGGTTCGTGCCCCGGTCCGGGAGGATCCCACATGCCGCTCCGGACCCCACAGGCCGCGGAGCGGCTGGACCCGTGAGCCATGGCCGCTGAGCCTGCGCGTCCGGAGCCTGTGCCCGGCAACGGGAGAGGCCACAACAGTGAGAGGCCCGCGTACCGCAAAAAAAAAAAAAAAAAAAAAAAAAAAGTAGCCTTAAAAATGCTGGCCTCGGCCCACTAATAACTTGCTACTGGCTGCTAACAAAATATGGCTCTAGTTGCTGTGCCCTTTATAACATGTGGGCAACGATGCTTCTCTACCAAACTGTCTCATCAGCCCCCAACTTTCTCACTCTTGTCATTTTGCAAGCACCACCCCAACTGACGTTTCTGCTCCTTTAAATTTTACTTTTGTAAAGGCACGATTCATGCTCCTTACAGAAAACTTGGAAAAGATGGCAAAGTAAAACTCCCGTCTCAGCCCTCACCCCCTCCCAAAGACAACCCTTGTGATTTTGTTTCCTCCCAGACCTGTGGTCAGACTTCAGAACCGGACTGACTGCATTTTTCTGTAATGGGAATTCCACAGACCTCGAGCCTGCCAGATACCCAAGCTTCAGGCTTTAAGAACTTTCTTTCCAATTTGGCCATTTGAGAGCAACTTTCTCTTTCAAAATAACAGCTCGATTGAAACATAACCTTCACCCTTAAAGAAGTGTGCAATTCAGTGGTCTCGGTCCGTTCGCAAAACTGCCGAACACCTTCTTTCGAGGCGCATCCACCAGCCTCAGGGTCCTGGGCCGCACACTGGGCGCCAGGCCCAGGGCACGCCGAGACCGCCGCCCCCGCGGCCACGTGCGCAGCGCCCTCCTAGTCCGCGCAGCCGGACGCCAGCTTCATTGCACCGTATTAGTTTAACTTTCAGGTGGAAGCAGCGTAGCATTTTCCTCTTTGCCAGGACAGCACTGGCTCGGCGCCCACCCGGAACCGTGCCGCCCGGCGCAGACCCATCCAGGACTCGGGCAACAACCCACGGACCACCAAACAACACAGACCCCACCCCCCGCTGCGGCGCATGCGCGGTAGGCGCAGCCCGAGAGGACCAGCGCGCACGCGCCCGGGCCCGTCCGTAATGCGCCAACCCCCTTGGCCAAGGCGCCGATGGTTCCGCCCACGGCCGGGGCGGGGCCAGGGCGCGGCGCGAAAATCAGCGGGAAAAGCGGCTCCACTTCCGCTTGTGATGCTGCAGTCGCGGTCCTGCAGCCCCGGTTCCGCCGCTCCCGCCATGGCGCAGTGCCGCCTCACCGACTTCTTCGCGCGCCGCCGTCCTGGGCTCCGGGCCAAGCCGACGCGCACCAAGCCGGCCTGGCGCACCCCGAGTCCCGCCAAGCCCGCGCCCCGCTTCCCGGCCCCCGGCCCCGGCAGCAGCCGCAAGCGCGCCCGCTCGCCCGCCGGGCCCACGCGCGACGAGCCTGCGCCGCCTGCGCGCAGGAGGCTGCAGCTGCCAGCCAACGCGGTGAGGGCGCGGAGGGGAGGAGGAAACTGAGGCCTGGGTGGGGGACAGACGGGAGGGAACCGGTGGAGCGGTGAGTCGGCCCGGGTGGGGCGGGGGCGGGGCTGCTGGAGAGACCTGCCCTGGAGGAGGGCACCGACCCGGGTCGAACCCTGGCCCCCCGCGGGAGGAGGGGTTAAGGCCAGCTCACGCGCACCTGGCAGGCGGGGTCCCGTAGCCTCCAGGGCCTCCCTTCCAGAGGACTTCCAGTGACGGGAGGGTGCCTGGTCTGACAGATGCTGGGGGAGGGCCAGAGCCCAGCGGACTGGTAAACGCCAGGTCCGTTTGCAAGACTGGGGGAGGGGTCAGGCCTGGGTGACTCTGGACCTGGCTGTGAGTGGGGCGTATCCTAGTTAACCAAGGTGGGCAGGAGAGCTGCTTTCTGCGAGATGGTGCACCCCAGAGTCTTGTGGTTTCATCCCCTTTGGGGTCCTTCCCACCAGGTCTCTGGCCCTAGTTCCCCAGCTGCCGCTGGCTCCCCACAGCACTCTTCTCCCCAAAGCAAGAAGACGAAGAAGGCCACCCTCTCAGCCAGTCAGCGACCTTGCCTGGCAGCCCAGGAGGACAAGGACAAGGTGAGGAGGCTGGACTGAGGACAGGGGAGGTGGACTGGCCTGGGGTGACAGGCGGGTTGACAGCACTCTGTGTCCGCAGGTCCCTTCCAAAGTCACTCTGTCTGAGCTCAAGTCGTGCCTGCAGCGGGCACAGGAGCTGGGGGCACGGGTCCAGGAGCTGAAGGCAAGTGCACAGAAGGATGCTGGGGAACCCAGCGCGCCGGAGGACAAGGGGCACCCAGCCGGGCTGTGGTGAGTCTAGGGAGGGCGGCCAGGCACCCAGGAAGGGGTGGCCTGGTGGGAGGCCTGGCGGGGCTGCGCTGTGGTGGTTCGGGTGGGGGAGGGCCGCGTCTTCCAAGGAGTCAGCGCAGCGCAGTTGTGTCAGCCTCCACCTGTGAGAGGGCCAGCTCCTGCGAAGTTCAGACCACCTGGACAGCCAGCAGTTACCGGGACCTGCTGCCTGGCACCGTGTCTATCCTTCCAGGTCACGTAGTTATATGCCTCTTACAGACAAGGAAGCCAGGGCTGGGGATGGTCGGGGACCGCCCTGGGTGACAGCTGGGCTTGAGGCCAGGCTTTTGTCTCTGTCCCTGGTAGTGCTCGTGACCCGGAGACAGTGGGTGTGTAGGGGCTTTGCAGACTGGTGCGCAGTGTGCCCTGGGGGTGGGACCCCCGGCTCTGGGGTCTTTCCCCCCAACTTTGCCTGCCGTTGGGTGCGGGAGGTGGTGGGTCTGGTGCTTCTCTCACGGCCCCCCTCCCTCCCTGGCAGTGGTGAGCAGATGCCTGCCTACCAGCGCTTCCACGCCCTGGCCCAGCCGGGGCCCCCGGGCCTTGTGCTGCCCTACAAGTACCAGGTGCTGGCCGAGATGTTCCGCAGCATGGACACCATCGTGAGCATGCTCTACAACCGCTCTGAGACCGTGACCTTCACCAAGGTCAAGCAGGGCGTCCAGGACATGATGCGCAAGTGAGCCGGGGGTTGGGGGGTCAGGGCTTCGTCCTGCCCTTGGAGTCCGTGCGCCCTCCGACTCCGGCTCTCTGACCCCCGGCACCCTCATCCCGTAGGCGCTTTGAGGAGCGCAACGTGGGCCAGATCAAAACCGTGTACCCTGGCTCCTACCGCTTCCGCCAGGAGCGCGACATCCCCACCTTCAAGGATGGCGTCAGGAGGTCTGATTACCAGCTCACCATCGAGCCGCTGCTGGACCAGCGTGAGTGTGTTGGGCCTTGGGTTCTTGCCCAGGATGCTGCACGGTTTCAGCGTGGGTGTAAGGCCTCGGGCACTGGGCCTTGTCTGAGACCCGTGGGGGTGGGCTGGGTGACTGGGTAGGCCCGGCCCTGGGGCTCAGGCCTGGACTCTCCCCACAGAGGCTGGCAGTGCAGCCCCCCAGCTCACAGCGTCGCACCTGCTGCGGCGGCGCCAGGTCTTCAGCCAGAAGCTGGTAGCCCGAGTCCGGGAGCATCACAGGGTGAGTGGGTGCCCTGGCTCAGGTCCTCACGTTGTCCCTGCTGCCGCGACCCCATCTGCCGCCGCAGGAAATGGGCTCCTCCCGAGGCTGAATTCTAGAGTTCTCTTAACCACTCTCCACGGCTGTCTTCTACACGTGGGCAGGCGCGGGGCTGGGCGGGGACCCTGGCCCTGAGCAGACAAGCAGGGAGCTCGAGGCTGGTAGCTTCTGGCCCCGCGAAGCTTGGGGAGAGTTCAGTGGGTGCTGCTGGGTGCTCTATGCTGTACCCTCAGCCCAGCTGAGCACCTGGGGCTCAGAAAAGTGAAGTAACTTGCCCGAGGTTGCCCAGCTGGGACAGGAACCCGGACAGCTCTGCACACCCACAGGCAGATGTGCCCAGGGTCAGCTGGTGCCCCCCTTTCTCACACAGGCCTTCCTGGCCTCCCTGAACCCCCCCATGGAGGTGCCTGAGGACCAGCTGACACGCTGGCACCCCCGCTTCAATGTGGACGAAGTACCTGACGTCGAGCCAGCCGAGCTGCCCCAGCCACCCACTGTGGAGAAGTTGGCCTCCGCCCAGGAGGTGCTAGCCCGTGCCCGCAGCCTGATGTCACCCAGGGTAAGGCTGGTGCAGGGCGGCCTGAGCCCCATGTTGGTGCCTCACAGGCTCCACCCTTGGCTGTGGGCCTCAGGGTAGCTGGACCTGCCCTCCCCACAAGCGGAGCACCGCTCACCAGCAGGCTCTGCCCTGGGGCAGTGAGCACAGGCCCTCGATGTGCCGGGGTGACCGTGGGCTGGACAAAGGACTCTTGGGGGGGTCCACACAGGCGGGGTGTGAGGAGCCTCCCCTGCGGCTGAACCGGGGGGAGGCGTCTCCTGACCTCTCCCCTCTGACCTGCTCCAGATGGAGAAGGCCCTGAGTGACCTGGCCCAGCGCACGGCCCAGCCTAGCAGCCCCCAGTCCCCCAGCCCGGCACTGCCAGCCACCCCGCCGGCCACGCCACCTGCCGCCCTAAAGGGGGTGTCCCAGGCCCTGCTGGAGCGGGTGAGTGTTCGGCGTCCCCGCGGGGTGGTGCTGAGGGGGGAGGCAGACGCCCCCTGACCGTCCATGCCCGCTGCAGATCCGGGCCAAGGAGGCGCAGAAACAGCTGGCACAGATGACGCGGCGCCCGGAGCAGGAGCGGCGGCTGCAGCGCCTCGAGCGGCTGCCTGAGCTGGCCCGCATGCTGCGCGGTGTCTTCGTGTCAGAGCGCAAGCCAGCGCTCACCATGGAGGTGGCCTGCGCCAGGATGGTGGGCAGCTACCGCGCAGCCATGAGCCCCGGTGCGTGCAGGGCCCTCCCCAGGTCCCAGATGAGGGCGGGCACCGTACCCTTGGGCTCCCCTCCCGAGGCCGCCTGGCCCCCTTGGCTCCTGCAGCCTTGAGGGGCTGTTCCCACCCTCTCAACCCAACCCAGCCTTGTTTCCCCTGTGGTCCCTCCATCGGCCCCCAGGCCCCATAGGACTTGCCTGTTGCCTCCAAGGTCTCTGGTCCCTCTGCTGCTGGGCGCCGCCCATTTTGGGGTTTCCACGGGTCAGCTCCCCAGCAAGGCTGCGTGGTCACTACTGGAGTCCTTCCCAGTCTTGTCCCGGGAGGCCTCACAGGGCCCTGACACCCAGCCTCACGTGCCCCCCTCTCCACAGGCGAGATGGAGGAGCACGTGCAGCTCCTCTCTGAGCTGCTCCCCAACTGGCTCAGCCTCCACCGCATCCGCACCGACACCTACGTCAAGCTGGACAAGGCCGCTGACCTGGCAGGTGTCATGGCACAGCTGGCCCGCCTCGCCCGTGCCGAGGAGGCGCTGTGAGCCCGGCGGACAGGTGCCGACGCTGCCGGGCCCCCGGGCCTGTGTCTTACTTCCACTAGGAACACGACGCACTTTGCTTTCCCTGTCCCGAGTCCCCGTGAGGGTCAGGGCTCTGGCTGCTGGGCTCGAGGGCTTCTGGCCAGTGTGGTGGATGCCCCCCTCGTACACAGGGTGCAGAGAAGTGGGGGGGGTGTCCGGAGGGTAGTGTGGCTGGCAGATAACCCTCCCAGGTGTCCACGTGGGATCCTGAGGTGGTCCTGGAGTGTCCGGGTGGGCTGGGTGTCACACAGGGCCCTCGTAAGAGGGAGGCAGGCAGATGCTGAATCTGAGGTTGGAAGATGCCGGCAGGACCCGAGAGCCAGGGAACAGGTTCTCTTAGGGCCACCAGAAGGAACCCGCACCCACACCCTGATTTTTGTACTTGGCCTCCAGAACTGTAAGATAAAGTTGTTTGAAGTCCACACGTGTGTGTGATGAGTTACAGCAGCAGGGGAAGCCAGGGTGGGCTGCCCCTGTGCATGCATACGGCGGCCCACAGGGCTCGAGGACCACCAAGTGCTAATGTCAGAAAGCGCCCAGCCTGCCGGGTGGGCCCCTGCACCTTCCCACACTAACTGGGGAGGAGACTCCGCTCTGCAAAGGCAGTCATTTATTCTCATTCCACTGTCAATGAGCCTGCAGCTCCAGGCCTTGGGGCTTCCAGAAGCCCCAGCAGGTCCCCCAGGCAGCAGCCCCACTCAGGAGAAAATCACTCAGCCACAGACGCAGAAGCCCCGCCCCGCCCTGCCGGCGGATCCTCTCCAGTTGGTGCGGGGCTGGGGCCCGGGTCACTCGTACTGCAGGAGAGAGAAGAAGGGCACAGCCCCCAGCTTCTCCCTGCCCTTCAGAGAGGTCAGCTCCACCAGGCTCACGCACTCCAGCACCTGGGCCTGCAGCTGGCCCAGCAGCTCACAGGCCGCACGCATGGTTCCTGGGGAGGGAGGGAGGGAGGGGTGGTGTGGAGATGGGCCCTGGGAAGCTGGAGTGCCGAGACCCATTCCCCACCCCCACCAGACCCTGACGCCAGGCCAGGCCCATTGGGGGAAGATCCTCACCGCCAGTGGCGAGCAGATCATCCACAACCACCACCTTCTGCCCTGGCTCCAGGGCGTCTCTCTGGATCTCCAGCTCAGCCTGCAGATGAAAGCGGGCACGTGATCTACGAGCTTCCCCAGAACGGCCTTATGCGGAACTGACAAGGGGCCACCCCCTGGGCCCCAGTTCCAACCCACCCTGTCTCCTGGCTCTGTCAGCCTGGCCCAGCTTCTCAGTCTCTCTGAGTTCCCATGTCCACTCCAACCAACCACGGCAGCTGCACTGGAGTCCACGACTCTCCTTTTGGGAATGGAGGGTCCACAGAGGCAGCCCCCAGCCTTCTCACCTTCCCGTATTCCAGTGCGTATGAGGCACACACAGTGGGGCCTGGCAGCTTCCCTCGCTTCCGGATGAGAATGCAGCCCAAGCCCAGCTCCTGGGCCAGGGAGGGACCAAACAGGAAGCCACGGGAGTCTAGGCCTGTCGGCGAGACCTGGGGTGTTGGGGGGCAGCCGCGTGGTACAGCAGCATTGGGGTCCCCATGGGTCAGGGCTGAACAGTGACAAGTAGCCATCACAACACAGGACACACAGCCTTGTTGCCTCCAGATGAAAGACCAATGACATTCATCCACTTTGGGAATGTGGACAGATCACCTACCACACAGGGACTGCTAGGTGCTAGAGAGGCCAGGAGCTGGGCAGGAGCCACTCCGCACATAGCAGACGGTTCAGCGTCTGCCCCAGGAGCTTCTAGTCCAGAAGGAGAGGCAGTGACTGCGCCGGCCACCTCCGGGGGTGGACTGAGCTGTGATGGGAGAACTCAAGGGCCTCTTCCCCACGTGGGAGTGTGGTTAGGGAGGGAGAGCTTCTGAAGGGAAGAATCCTCTGCAGGACTCAACCAATTGGAGCCCTCCAGCCTCCAGGGCAGTGCTGTGGCCCCTCAGGGTATCCAAGAACCAGGGAGGAGAAATAGGACCTGCGCCAGGATCTTCCACGATCTCCTGGGTTTTCCTAAAACCCACCACTGGGTACAGGACCTGGGTACAGGACCTGGCACACGGCAGGCGCTCAATACCCGCCGGTAAAACAAGAAAGCATGCTTGGCCCAGTGGATTCTGGTCAGACACCCCCTGGGGAAATTCAGCTCTGGGGCCCCACCTGTCGTGCCTGCCCTCAGCCCCACCGCCGGCACCCACCCAGCAGAGGCGTTCCCCGGACGCTGGAGGGGCCTGTCGCCCCTCTCACGGCTGCAAAGTCGGGATGGGGCAGCGGGTCTGCTCTTACAACCCAAGCACCGTTGGGGCGTCCGGCGGGTCCCCTAAAAGACCCCCAAAGCCACCCTGCCCAGGGTAAAGGACTCCCGACACTGCGCCCTCACGGCAGACGCGAGCAGCACCAGGGAGAGTCCGGGGACCCGGCGGACCCCTGACGCTCCACTTGCCCGCGATGTAGTCGATCCTGCCGCCGTGGGCCTTTTTCAGGTGATTAGCCAGAAGGCTGATGGAGGCGCGGAAGGAGTCGGGGTGCTTCAGGACGGGTGAGATGTCCCTGGCACGCAAGGACAGACCTGGTGACTCTCGGGCCCACGCAGAGCCCACCGCGCCCCGACATCCCGGGCCGCGCGGCCCGGTCCGTCCCTCCGTTCCTCCGCCCGCGCGCCCCACGTGGCCCGGCTGCCCGTACCTGAACAGCACGCCGGGGACGGGGAAGTCGGGGAAGCTGCGGATCCGCTGCGCCACCAGCTGCAGCTCGGAATCCGCCATCGCAGCGTCCGCGCGTCTCGAAACCAAGGAGCCGGCTAGTAGGCTCCGCGCCTGCGCGGGGTGGGGGAGGAGCCCCTCCAGGGGGCGGGGCCGGGAGCCCAAGGCGGCTCCGCGCCAGCGTGGAAAGGGTCTGGGTTCGGGTGGGCGGGGCCCACCATCTCCCGTAGGAGGTACCGTATTTCATCGAATCTTAAGTGCGGTCGGTCTTAAGACACGTGCTTATTTCTTGTGCCCTGAACACTGGCGTCCCCGCCTCAAGGACGTTCGCGCGGGGCCCAGGTGCGAGTCAGGGTTGATGGAGTACGGCGTCTACGCAGCCCCGGCCGGACTTTCGGGGAAATCCTCGCCCGGTTCGGCCGAGCCGAGAGCGCCCGCAGGTCTTCGGCGCAGCTGTGGCCGGGACCCCAGGCCTCGGGCGGCGCGCACTGCCTCGCCCGCTCTTCTTCCCTCCCCGGCGGGTCTCGGGCTGAGCTCCTGCAGCGCAGTGCGAGGGGGCTTGCGCGCGCACGGGGCGCACGGCGGAAACACACGGCCTGGCCCTTTCCCCAGGAGCGCGCCGGTGCCTGAGGACCGGAGCAAGGAGGGATTCCGAGCAGGAGTGCGGTGCAGAGGCCCGGAAGGGAGCAGTTCAGAGGACCAACGGCCGGCGGTTGGGGCGAGCCAGAGGCGGAAGCCCAGGCCTTTGTTGCCTGGCTCCCCCGGGGCCTGCAGGGGGAGGGCAGCGGAGGAGGCAGTGATGGGATGCTTGGCCTGGCCCACTCCAGCCCCCACCGTGGTACCCAGCCGGGACAACTTCCCCCAAATAGAATTTCATTTAAAAACAAAATGCTAAAATGCCTGTTACTTTATTCTAAACCTGTTCTCTTCATAATTTCCCAAGTCTTACAACAGCAGAGTTGGTGTGACAGTCTGCAGAGTGGAAACTCCACACAATGGAAACGACCCACGAGCCTTAAGGGGGAGTCCCTGGAGGCCGTTCACAGTCCTGCTCAGGCTCTCCTGATTTCGCTGGTGAATGGGCTCATCCTCAAGCTTTGCCACCCTGGGCTCAAGGACGGGAGGGCAGGCGGGGCACCTCTGAAGCACAGGCAGGCCCCACAGTGTGCTGGGGTCGGGAGTCCTGATCTCCAAGGAAGCTGGTGGCTTCAGCTGTCCGCACTGGACTGGGGAGGCTTGTCTGTCGAGGCTCCGGGACAGGGAGGCCCTTGGCCTCCTCCCCCTTCATGTTCACAGCCCCCGACCATGGGGGTGGGAGTACACGGGGAAGGGGTGCTGGGGTATCCCCTGTGCACAGCGCCAAGGGGCAACACAGGATTGGCATGGCCGCCCTCGACACCAGGGCTGAAGTCCTGAGGGGACTGCAGGGGCAGCCACGGCGAGTCAGGCCTCTGGGTCCTGGGGCAGAGCTCAGGCCCTGGAAGAGGCAGCTGGGAGGTAGCTGGAGCAGAGTGGGAGGACATGAGGTGGGCAGCCTCCGGTTCAGGGGCTGATGTGAGCCTGCGGCTGGAGAGTCAGGCAGGCCCTGTGGGCTGGGAACTGACTCCAGGGCCGGGTTGCAGCAGGCGTAGTCTTGCAGGGCCTGCTGCTGGCTACAGGTGACATCTGTCTGGCAGCAGTCGGGGCAGAGGGAGTTGGGGCTCTTCCAGCACAGGAGCCCTGAGGCCAGAGCCTTCCTACGCCCAGGCCTGTCCTGAGCCCAAGCCGGTGCTAGTGGGGCCAGGAACACTTCTCTGGGACAGACTCCGGGGGCATCAGGCACTTCCCTAACTTCTCGCAGCCCGGGGGCGCCCAGTTCTGGGTAATGAAAGTTCAGAAAGGGGACGTGCAGTTATTCCAAGCACTTGTGGACTCAGCACTTTCCAGACTCCTGCCCTGCCCAAGCCTGTGACCTGCCCCACCCCAATGGGTGGCTGCAGTGTGGAATCACCTGTCTCCACCTGGCTCGGAGGCAACTCAGTGCCTGAGGCCGGCACAGGAGACACTGCCCCACAGCAGCCTGGTGTTAACAGGGCCTTCCTGTCACTGAAGGGGGCAGTCCGCTAACTGCCCACAGCCTTGGCCTCCCGGTAAGCTCTATAGGTGGCGGCCTTGGTGCCCCAGGGAAAGCTGGCCTGCTTCAGCACAGGCTCTCCTGGCTGCACCTTCATGGGCAGACTTGCTTTGTGTGGCCATGATTTCCTGGCAACAGAACAGGACACTCGGATTTCCCCGGTGGTGCAGTTGTTGGGAATCCGCCTGCCAATGCAGGGGACATGGGTTCAAGCCCTGGTCTGGGAGGATCCCACATGCCGCGGAGCAACTGAGCCCGTGCGCCACAACTACTGAAGCCCATGCACCTAGAGCCTGTGCTCCGCAACAAGAGAAGCCACCGCAATGAGAAGCCAGTGCACTGCAATGAAGAGTGGCCCCTGCTCGCCACAACTAGAGAAAGCCCTTGCGCAGCAACGAAGACCCAACGCAACCAATAAATAAATAAATAAATAAATAAATAAATGTTCCTTAAAAAAAACCAAACAGGACACTCATGCCCCTGAGAGGGAGCCTTTGTGGCTCTGTCGTGTCCCCTCACCCAGGAGGTGTACCCATCCCCCTCATCACCCTGTCGGGGGCACTCCCCCTACTACCGCCCCTGCCAGGGCCTGAGTCTGAATCAGCACATCAACGCCAGTGAGAACCACAGGTAAAGCCCTCCCCTGCCCTGAATAGCATCAGGTGGCCCTCTGACGGCACAGGCTGCCGGGCAGGGCCGGGTTTAGATGAGGAAGCAGTTCCCAACCTCCGTGGCAGAGCAGAGGAAGGGGCAGGTGCGGAAAGCGGAGTCTGGACCCAGCCTGTGAGCCTGGGGGTCAGGGGGGGCGGCTGATGAAGCTCTAGGGAGGCGGGCTGCCCGGGCTGCTCTTGCCCCAAGAGCAGAGGTCGCTACCCAGAGTCCTCACCCGCTGGCCTGGGCGAGCGGGGCCCAGGCAGAGTGCAGGGACCGGGGAGGGCTTTGAACGCTCGCGTGTGCGCGTGCGCGCGCGCGCACACACACACACACGCCCACACGTGTCCACACACTGTTAAGTCCATGCACCTCTCTGGTGGCAGTGCTCGCTTCAGAGTCGGAGGCCAACCCACGCTGTTCCGGGGTCCTCAGCTCACTTGGGGCGGGGGTCCCTTTCTCCTGTTCCGCGGTCGGCCGAGCCTCGGCAATTCCTGCCGCGCCCAGGAAGTGGCGGCAGCACCCTGGCCACGTCAGTCCCTCCCCATCTCCCCTACTGTCGCTGAGACCTCTTTGGTCTCTGAGCCACCAGGCAACAGCTGCTACCTGGAGGTTTAGCCCACAGGACAGGCGTGACAGGAGATGGCGTGTTGGGGTGCGGACAGCACCGTGTCACAGAGGACAAGACGGGTTTGCAGGGGGCACCAGGGGCACCAGGGACTCCTCCCTAGGCGGGGGTCTCTCAGGCTCCTGGGACCTGAGGGACCACAGTGGTCCTCAGCCAGGGGGGCCCTCCTGCTCCACTGCTGAGTCCAGAGGCCGGAATGCCAGCCTGGCATCCTTTCAAGGGAAGGGGGAGGCCCTGCTGGCCCCCGCCCCCAATGTCTTCCCCTGTGAGCCCCAGATGTGGACAACAGCGACCAGGCTGCCCCACTGGCCCTGGCCAACGACCCTCAGCCGCCCCCAAGGCCACCGGCCCTCTGATACTCCTCACCCCTAGGGAATGCTTCCAACATCCGTGTGTCATCACACACACCCATCACTCACACTCACACACACACACACACACACACACACACACACACACACACGGCAATGCTCACACAGTCACCTCCTGGCTTGAGGCAGCGGCTCCGCTGGCCCGGCCGCGCCCGCAGCTTCAAGGTGCTTAGCCGTCCTCACAATCACCAGGCGGGTCTGGGGAACGCGGTGTGCGGGGCGGGGGCGCTCATAGGCTGGAAGCCAGGCTAAGCTACTGGCTTTGCTCTGCGGGTTTTGGGGTGCTGCCGGAGCTTCTGCCACGGGGACGGGAGATCGCCCATCTTTTTGGAGCAGGGAGCCACACGGACACCCCAGTTATGGGACGGACGTGTGGGTGAGCCCCGATGGAGTTGGAGGAGGCTGTGCTCGGAGGTGGCCCATGGGCTTGCTGCACCCCAGGCCATCTGCCCAGCCTTTCAACACCCACATCCCACATGGGTTTGGCTTGTCCTGCACCTGCAGAGGTGCCGAGCGACCCCCTTGCCACTCCTGTGAGATCGGAGACAGAGAAGCAGGAGGGAAGCGGGGTGCGTGCCTGCAGCAGACCGGTCAGCACTCACGTGGCCCCGGACGCCCCCACAGCCCACGTACGAACCACTTACCATGACCGCCCGGTTGCACATGTTGAGCTGGGGCTGTCCGGGGACCAAGGCCTCCTGGTGCTGCCGGACGACCGGGGTGACCCGGCGAAGTGCATCCAGGTACTCGGTGCTAGCAATACTGCAGGCGAGCGGCAGCAGGTCACCGAGGTGGAGGGAGGGACAAAGCAAGTGGGCAGCCCACCCAGGTAGGCCGGGGCTGGGGGGAGACTGAGAACAAGCCCCCCACCCAGGGTCACCATCCAGCAGCCTCCCGGGAAGAGCGGCTGCGGCCCCCACCTTGTCCCGCCCGCCCTCCCTGAGAGGCGTGCACCCCGGGAACCACCGAGCAAATGAGGGTTCAGGCAGAGCCACGTCATGCCCAGGACAGCCGCTGTGACCCTTCAGCCTGCTGCTCAGCAGGAACCACCGGGCACCGCCCGGCATCGCAGGCGCCCTGAGCCGCACAGGCTTGGCAGCGCCTGATCTCTCCTCTCTCAGGGTCCCTTTTAATCCTCTGGCCCCGGGTTTGTTTCTCTCGGAGCGGCTGGTCCTGCCCCAAACGCCTTGAGACCGCGTGGCTCCCGGGCCCTCGGCGCCCTGCTCGGTCGGCTGCACTCGCCCCACCAGGGGACCTGGGGCCCCGTAACCCCCAGCTCACCTGAGGGGGTACCTCTCCCCGGGGTCTCGTCCCAGGTGGAAGACCAGCGGCAGCTTAGTGTGCTCTTCCTGCGAGTGGGTGGTGACCCCGGACACGTTCTGCCCGGGGCAGAAATCCACGCCCTGAAACGACAGGCCGAAGCGCAGGTGACGCGTGCGGGGCTCGCAGCCGGCGAGCACAGCAGGACCGCGGATGCCGTGCTGCGGGACGGAGCCTGCTTGCCACCCAGCGCCGGGCTGCATGCCATCTGCCCTGTGCACCATCCCCTAGGGCTTCAGTACTTTCTTGGGGGAGGGGGTGGTAAGTCTCTAAAATATTTCAGTCCATCTTCTATCTAATTTCTAGAGCAAAGCTTTTCACGTCCACCCTATCTGCCTTGTAGCAGATGAGGTGCACAGCGGTCAGCATTCCTCCAAGACTCCTTGGCCAGCTGAGGAGGAGGGACTGCAGGCCTGAAAGCCAGAGGAGACACAGGGGACGCGGATGCACCACCCCCACCCTTAACAGGAGATGGAACATCTTCACCAAGGCTCAGGCGTGCAGCCCTGCTCCGCGCCCTCCAGGCGGCCTCTGCCCTCGGGGTTCAGCCTTTGATGGGCGTGTGAGATGAGGTTCCCATGCCAGCGTGTCCCCCAGGCTTGAAGGCTGCCCCTCGGGGCTCCCTGACTTGGTTTAGGGAAAGGCCTGCTTTCATCTGGGCAGAGTCGGGCGAGGCCAAGCGTTGCCACCCCAGAAGCACTGGGGACCTCAGGGCCCCACAAGCAGCTGGGCACTGGTCTCCAGGCAACGTGGGACACTGTTTACACGGTCTGGAGCGGGGCCGTGGCGGGGCACGTTAACCCTAAAACGGGGCTGGGGACAGAGACGTGCCTCCTGCTTCTCCTGCAGGCACCGGTGCGGTCTGACGGCAATCCTCCCAACACCCGTGTGTCTGTCCTGGACAGCCAGGCGGTGGAGCAGTGAATATCCTGCTTCTCAGTAAAGCAGGGAGGTGAGGAGTGAGATAAATCCCAGTTGATTGCCCTGAGCTGTAGACCCCTGAGTCAGCGGCTGCAATCTAAGCTGTCAAGGGCGGCCAGGTGGGTCCCAAGTGAGTGACCTCTGACCTTCTGGGAGCAGACCAGCTGGAGAACCAAAGTGGATTTAACGGTGGGAGAAACAACCACGTTTAGCATAAAAAAGCTGAGCAGTTAATGGAGGAGAATCCAAGTCTAGACAGAAAACACAAATTATAATTTGGATGCAAATCAAATAAGCTATTTAATTAAGATCCTGCTAATTAATACAGGAGTTTTCTCTCACAGCCACTCACGGGAGGGAGGACTCACCCCAGGGGAACCGCAGCTGAGCCCCACGCAGCCCAGCCAGGCAGAGGGGGCGCGGGGAGCCCTGCCCCAGCACGGCACTGGCTTTGGGAGGATGGGAAGGAGGAGGGGGGCGAGCCGTGCCCTTGAGCCGACGCTCGTGGATTTAGTCCAGACATGCAGAGGGTCCTGTGGACACACGGGCCCTGGACACACGGGCCCTCCCTCCTGCCTCGGCCCCCGGGCCTCAGACACCTCACGAGGGGAGGTCCCGGGCTTGCTGGTGATGGTGGCACCAGGTCTGGCACAGGGAGGATGCTCCCTCCTCCTTCGCCTCTGGTACCTGATCAGGACACGGGCAGGTGGGCCCACAGGCACTGGGGGGTGGGGGGGTTGAGGTGGGTGGGAGATGCCCCAGACAAGGGTACAGTGGGAAGTTAATAAGGTCCCCTCAGGCGAACCCTGCACCTGGGGACCCCAGACCTGTGTCCTCAGCTAAGCCATGCCCCCAGCCTGCAGACAAGGCTGCCCCTCATGTGTTGATCGCCTGGAAGGGATGCAAGAGGCGGACCCAAGTCTCCATGGAGCTCAGGGAGCTGTCGATGGCCACAAGGCCGCTGTCATAGTTTCTGGGGCCCCTCCCGACTGCACACACCCCCTCAGCCTTACTGGTCCCTGCAGGGAGAAGGGCCATCAAAGCAGCGTGCGGGTGCTCCCCCACCGCCCGCCCCTGGCATCTGAATGGAACTGCAGTCATGCAAACCCACCGCAGGAGGGACCCCCCCAGTGCCCGCACACCTGTGTGCCTTGGAGAAGAGACGGGAGTTTTGCGGGTTTTGTCTCACAAGAGGACAGCGGCCGTGCAGACCAAACCATCCAGAAGCCCCACAAACCACCCTCGGAAAACGGAAGCGGCACCACCCGCTGAGCCCTGCGCAGGGGTGTCACCCAGCCACGCCGAGTGGCTGACACTTTCCAACCCCACCGTGAACGTACCCGAGTCAGGACAGGCCGTGCAGGTGGCTGCTAGTTGCCTGCAGACACTCTGGGCTAGAAGAGGCTCCCCAGCCCCTGTGGGCTCCGGCTTGGGTGGAGGCTGGGCTGACCAGACCTGCCCTCAAGAGGCCCAAGAGCCCACAGTGGGTGAGCGGTGGCTTCCAGAATGCCAGCGCACCCGTGCAGCTGGACGCAACAGGGACCCTACGGGGTGGGGAGGGGCCTTGGGAGGGACAAGGGAGGCCACGCACTGTCCCCAAGGATCACCACACCGCCTGCCTCAGGGCCTTCTCAGGCGGGTGCTCCTAGGCCTCTCGGCCCCTTAGCATCTTCAGGGGCGAGCCAGCCGCAGCCCTGCCCGTTGGGGTGCTGGGTGCTCAGGACAGCTCAGCCTGGGGCAGTGATGGGACCTGGGGAAGCACAGGCTTGGCCAGGGGAGGGCGAGCAGGGGGGGCCCAGGCACGTGGAGAGGAGGTGGTGGGCGGCCACGAGCTGGGAGGGCCGAGTGTGGCTCCGGGCCTGGCAGGCGCGCTTCACCGTCAGGACCGGGGGCGGACACGGGGGAGCAAACATCGCGACAGCCTCTCGGGGGGCCGCTGAGCACCTGGCCAGGCCAGTGGGTGGACGGGAGGGGAGGCCGGGGAGGTGCCGGGTCTGCCTGGGCCCCTGAGGCATCTGACCCGGGTTTGGGGCTGAGCTGCCCTGAGACCTCCTCTCCTGAGCCTGGGTGGCCCAGGCCAGGGTGGATGCTGTCCTTGTGGCTACACCTTGTCACCCCCAAGTCCCTGACAGCAGGTCAGCATGTGAGCCGGGGGCACAGAGGCCTCCCCAAGGTGGGACGTGAGGGACGAGGAGTCCATGGAGCCGGGACCCCCTCACCTGTCTGAACTCCTCCCAGGAATTGGTCCAGGTCCAGAAGTGGGCCTTGTACTGGCCGAGGGTGACCGCCATCAGCGTGTTGCCACGGTAATAGAATATCGGCCTGTCAGGGGGACAGGCAGCGTCAATTGAAAGGGTCCCCGGGCTGTGGAGGAGCCCCCATGGCCGCCCCTCATCCTCGGTGCTGGGGAGGCTGGCGGCGGAGGAAGGGGGTAGCACCCGGGCATGGCAGGCGGGCCTGTGGGGACGAGCGTGGCAGCTGGCACCCCCTGCCACCCCCGCCAGGGGTAGTAAGCTCTCATGCCAGGTTTCAAGACAGAAAAGAGAGAGTGAGCCGTCCACTCCTGCCCGTAAGCCTGCTCTGGCTACACTATACACACTTCAGAATCCGCGCCCCTTCACGGCAGCCTGGGAAACTCATTTTGTTTGAGCAAAACAGTAGCAGGTCTTGAGCTGGAGAAACTGCCTCTGGACAGCGTCCCGGCGCAGAGCTGGGTGTAGGCTGGGGCCGGGCAGAGGGTGAGGGATGCCGCAGGGAGGAACAAGGCCTCTCCACCCCACCAAGCGTTTCACGCCAAGATCCCCGGGTCTCACCTCTCCCTGGGCGAGGACACCGGCTTTGTCAGCCAGCTCGGCTCCGGCACCAGGTGCGGGGCGCCAGGTGGGGTGAGTGCCCGGCGGGAACCTACCTGTCTGTCAGGCGGCCCTGGAGCATGGTGGGGAGGAGGTCCAGGCCGTCGATGGCCCTGTCCCTGGGTGGCTCCAGGCCTGCGAGGGACAGGCTGGTGGTGAAGAGGTCCATGATGCTGCCCAGCTGGTGGCTCACCTGCGATGGATGTGGCCCAGACGCGCTGAGGATGCCCGCCCTGCCCTTCCCAGATGGCAGCCAGGGGCCAGGTCCCCAGGCGTGCCCGCTGACGTGCACGTGCACACACACACACACGCGGTGACATCCCGCAGCATGTCCACACACGCAGAACAGAGGCTTTCCCTGCCCGATGACACGTGTGCGTGGCCGAATGAGCGCAGGGAGCAGGCCAGAGAGGGGACCGAGCCTTCACCCCCCGGGATGACCACAGGCCTGGCACAAGGCCGGCTCTGACTCACCTGGCCGGCAGGGATGTGCCCGGGCCACCAGGCGATCGCAGGCTCCCTCATCCCACCTTCAAACGTGGTCTGCTTCCCGCACAGAAAGGGCCCGTTGCTGCCACCTGGGGACAGTCGTCCATTATACCACACGCCTGAGTCCCCAGGGCCACACACACCCTGCCGGGCACTCGCCCTCGGGACACGTCTGTCCACCTGGCTCCCCGCCTGGCCCTTTGGAGGTGACATTGCTGAGGCACTGAGGCCGTTGTGGAGACAAAGGACCAGCCCTGGGGTTCAGGCCTCAAGTTCAAGGTCGGAACGCCTGGAGACGGCTCTGACCTAGAGCTGTGGTCATAAGGTCACGCCCCCATAGACCGCGACTGCGCACACACACAGCACGTGGACGTGTTAGTGAAAGACGTGGAAACGTTAAGACACAGTCCCGCCCCCGGGCCTGGCAGGGGCCAGGTTTCCTAAATGTCACTGTGCACAAGCAGCTCCTGGGTGCAGACCCCGTGTCTCTGACACGCCCTGCTCTGAGCAGGTGGTCCCTGAACCCAGCTGTGGGCGGTGCCGAGGACAGACAGCCCGGTCCTGGCTAATCGCACATCCCCGGCTCGCTGCCGTGATGGAGGGAGGGTCCCACAACCTCAGGACCCGAGGATAGGGAGGTGGACAC
The DNA here is from genome assembly GCF_964341445.2 of Mesoplodon mirus. NCBI lineage: Eukaryota > Metazoa > Chordata > Mammalia > Artiodactyla > Ziphiidae > Mesoplodon > Mesoplodon mirus. The sequence continues at coordinate 1,065,050 of NC_138995.1, read as the reverse complement.
AACAGCGCAGCGTTTGCCAGCAGCGACCCTGTGGTTCGTCCCCGCACTGCAGCCCAAGCCCACCTCGCTGGTCAGCACAGGGACAGCAAGGGTCCCAGGCCAGAGGCCACCGAGGGCCTGCTTCCTTCCTGCCCCCGTCTCTCCAGCTGGCGGTGGGCTCGTGGGTTTTCACCATCTTGTTCCGCCCCTGCAGCTCCTTCTCGGCCAAAGCCAGTCGCGCTGTCCCTGTCCCTAGAGATCCCTGGGCCCCTGGGCCCCTCTGCCCCCAGGACACGTGGCTGTAAGGTCCCCCAGGGCCTCCCCAGACAGGCCCAGCCCTGTGGGGTTTCCTGCTGTCTGTGGCCTTCCTTCCAGAGCTGTCTGAGTGACTCAGGGCCCGTGAAACACCGGGTCTAACAACCTCGCTGCAGCTCCGCAAGGTGGAAAAGCCTCAGACCTGAGAGGCCTAGAGGTCAGGGTCCTCAGGAGGACTGCAGGCCCGGCAGGGACACAAAGGGAGGGTCTGGGGGAGTGTGCAGCACCCCCCGCGCTGCGCCAGGGGCTCCAGCACTGCAGGGGGGGGGCTCGGTCCTTTCCCTCCCGGACACCACCCACCACGAGGCCTGGGAAGGCACTTCTGAGGTGGGGGGGGCGCCAAGCCTGGGCCTGGCTGCTGCAGGGTCATCGCCCCCGTGGGAAGGGAGGCCCCCAAACACAGAAAAAGGGGCAGACGTGTCCAGTCACAACGGCCACTGTGTTACAGCTGAGATCAGAACAGAAACGCTGATAGGGGACGTTGCGGCTTCAGAGAGAGAACTCGATGTGACTGGCCGCAGGCCTGGCCCGTAGAGAGGCAGGACGCAGCGAGGGCCGCAGCCTCAGCCTCCGCCTGCCCCACCGAGCTCTCCCTCCGGACCAGGCACCTGCCAGGCGGTGGGGAAGAGGGGCATCGGACCCGGGGGGCGCGTGCCGGTGTCGCTCCCTCCCCAAGGCTGAGCCCTTCACACTCGGCCCGGTGGGGGGTGCTGAGGGGCCCCGGGTGGAGCCCCATCTACTCAAGTCACTTGCCTTGTCTGGGCGCAGAAATGAGGGCAGCGCCGTTGTCGGACGTGAAGAAAACAAAGGTGTTCTCTGCGATGCTCAGGTCCCGGAGGAGCTGCAGGATCTTCCCGACGCTGTCGTCAACCTCCCGGACGGCGTCCCCATAACTGCGGGAAGGAGGGAGCGGTCAGCAGGGGCCGGCGGCCTCCGGGACCAGAGGGCGGCCAAAGCCTAACCTCAGGGAGGGGCGAGAAGGGGGCGTTCCAGTCAAGTTTCAGGCGGAATCGGGGTGGAGCCGACCCCTCCCCCCACCACCGCAGCGGCCCACGTGCTTCACTCTGTCCACAGCTGACAGTGGAAGCGAGGGCCCAGCCTCTGGTGGTAATCAAGCACGGCTGACCCCCCCGCCCCGGGGTCCAGGTCTCTGTGACCAAGGACTCACCGCCCTCGCTGGCTGGTGCCCAGGAAAGGCCTGGAGGCATAAACAGGCGCGTGTGTAGCGTCGACGGCCCAGTGTAGAAAGAAGGGGCGGTGAGCTGCCTGCTGCTTCTTAATGAAACCCAGGGCTTCCTGAGGAGAAGCGCACACTGTCTTCCCCGCCCCAGGCCCACCCCCTACCCCAGAGCCGGGCCAGCCCCTGCTGTCGTCACCTGCAGGTAGATCTGGGTGAGGTTGGCTTCTCCGGTCTTCAGGTTAATTGGAAATTCCTCATAAAATCTGAAAACAGTACAGATCCAGACAGAAATCGGCCTTCAGGGCAGGAAAGCCCCTCCTCCCCGATTTCCTGGGCAAAGTCAGGGGCCTCGTTTAAAAGAGAGATGGAAACGTTCAGGTCAGGAACAAAACCGGAGCCTGGAAGCTCCCAGGCCCGTCGGGGACCCACTGGGGTTGAGTCTGGTGCCCCGGTGACCCCACCATCTGGGAGAAGGAGGGGAGCCCCGCCCAAGGTGCGAGAGGATGCGGCCAGTCCACGGCCACGGAGGGCACGGCTAACAGGTGTGGGCATCTCTCTGGGGTGACGGAGGCGGTCTGGGATGGGGGTGCTGGGTGAGCTACACCCCAGCAATGCTGGCCCAGCTCTGTGGTCCAGTGACGTGTACCACGCTTCCACCAGAACAAAAATAATTTAAAAAGGAAGAAAGAAAGGGAAGTTAGGCCAGACAGGAAAGACCAGGGCCTGCCTGCAGCCACCCGATGGCCAGACCGGGTCGGTCTTGCAGCCGACGGCCCCCCAGACGGTGGCTCGGAGCAAGGCTGACCATCCAGAGCGTAGCCCCCTCAGGGGCACGGGGCCCAAACCCCGGAAGCCGAGTGAAGCGCCTCGCTCTGGGGAGCATCTGGGGCTCCCAGCACCTCTCCTGAGATAGTGAGAAGCCCCCGGAGGCGGGGCTCTTATAAATCAGAGGTCACAGGACGAGGTCTGGGCAGGACGAGGAGCTGGCGGGTGGGCAGCAGCAGTGGGCAGGGCCTGTTACCTGCCAACCATCTCCCGGTCCCGGTACACAGGGATGTTGGGCCTGGCCTTGTTGTCATAAGGTCCAAAGTGACAGTTGGGGGATCCAAACCACTCATCGAATCCGTGCTTCAGGGGGTGGAACTGAGGCCTGTGGCCCAGATGCCTAGAGACAGGAACCCGGGGCACTTCAGGGACCGCTGCATGGGCGCCCCGGAGCTCCAGGAAGCAAACACCCTCGCCTTCAGAGAACAGCTCAGGAGACAAGGCTCCAGCCAGCCCCAGGGTGTGCTGAGCCCAGGTGCCCCACGGCCTGGCCCCCCTGCCCGCACGGTCCACCCAGGCGACAACCGAGGGGCGCACACGGGGACGGTGACCAGGTCCCATGAGTGTGGCTCACTGCTCCGGCGGGACGAGAGGAGAACACGGCAAGGTGCCTTCAGGGCAACGGCCCAGCTATTCCTGAGACCCGGGCTCGGACCCGGCCCCTGCTCCCACCCAGGAGCCCCTTCCCCGCGGGTGCGTCACGTCGGGTCCTCTCGCCAGTGGGAGGGTCTCTCTTGAGAAGGTGCAGCTTAGGGAAGGGGTTTCGGGGTGAGGTTCCTCCTCCCTGGGAAGCAGACAGGTTTCTTGGGGTCACGTTTGCAGAAAGCCTCTCGCAGCCAGCATCGCCAGCACAGCGCTGGGGGGCTGCACTGGGCCGGGCCGAGTCCACGTCACCGTGAGCTTGCCGTACAGCTCGGTCCCTCGGTGAGGTGGATGCAGCACAAGGCAGCAGGGCAGGATGGGGCCGGGACTGAGCTGGCCGGCAGCGGAGTCTGGGCACTGGTAAGTGAACCTCTCGGTCCCCCCTGCTGGTCCTGAAACACTCTGCCTCCGCTGGATGGCTGCCTGGCTTCTGGAGGCCCTGTGCCGGGGGCACCCGCACCGGCTCTGCCCTGAGCGCCGTCTCCGCAAAGGAGAGCCAGCTGTGCCCTGTGCTTCCTCTCTGGGCCCGCAGCTATGACGCCCCCTCCATGCTGGACACCGCTGGGTGTGACGCTCCTGGGCCTGCGTCCTGCAGCCCAAACGGCCTTCGTGAAACAGAAACACCCACGAAGGTCCGGCTCGTGTGAAGCTGTTGATTCCAAGTGCTGGTCCCAGGGCAGCTGCGGGGTCAGCGCTGCCCGCCAGCGAGCTGAGTGACAGCACGTCAAGCCCCTGGGACTCGGGGCAGCCCCTCATGGGAGCCCAGGCTCCATCCACCCCAGGCCTTGGTTAGGCCGTGGAATTCCGGATCCATGGTGCTGGGGCCCAAGGCTGGCTGTCAGGCAGTCATGGCCACGGCCACCAACACCCCCTGCGGCTCTGACGTGACCCTGCTGAGACCAGGACACCCACCTGGCAGAGGAGGGGCCGAGCCCCCTGCCCCGGGCCTCCCAGAGCCCGTCATCCCATTGGTCATGGCCGCCCTGACCCCGGCTGGTCAACCAGCACCGCGTCCACCTCCTTGAGTCCATGCCAGTTGCTTCTCCAGGCCCTGCTGCGTCCCTTCCTGTTCCTGAGTCCGCCCATGTCGGGAGCTCGTGGGGACAGGCTCCCACTCCAGCTCTGGCTGCCCCGTGTCAGTGACCATGAATGGAAGACCCCTGGACCGGGGCAGAACCTCCAGGCTGGGCAGAGAGCGCCGGTCATCGCAGAGCCTCCTCCTTCTGTGGGCGCAGCCCTGGCACGGCCCCAGTGGGCCTCGTAGCCGCCCTACCGCCGTCTCCCGGGCCTTCCCAGCACTGCTGGGTCTTGCAGGCTTCCCACATCCTGCACCCTCGTCAGCTCTGCTCTGCAGCCCCCAGGTCCCCGGGTTCCCTGAGGACTCCTCTCCCGGTTTCTGCAGATCCCCCATCACTAGGACTCTCAACTGCGTGAGGCAGTGGTCCCCAAGGGGCGCAGATGAGGTGCTTGCCCTCGAGGCGGTGAGTGCCAGAGGGGTCAAGGGGAGAGGGTCCAAAGCACAGCAGCGGCCGAGCAGAGATGATCAGGGCTGGAAAGTCAGGGAAGGCTTCCTGTAGGAAGCAGGCTTGGTCTCCAAGGGCTCCAACACTCGGAAGGAAAGAGAGGACATCCGACCTTCATATCAACGTCTAGGGCTGCGTACTTAGGCATCCCCGGGGAGTAGGAGAGAAGCCACGTAACAGCGCGACACCGCGTGGGACAACGTGATCTTTTACGATCACTTGATCCCGATGATTCCACACCACACGGCCGTCCTCTGTCCCCTGCTTGCTTCTTGGTTTCATCACCAGACAGAGCCCCTTTGCTCGCTGGCGTGTGATAGTGACGGCACGTGTGTGCAATAACATGGTTCCTTTGGTGCTGCTGTGGCAGCCACCAGCCCAGCCTCACCACGGGAGGTCCCCCGGGCACGGCCACAGCAGCTTTTAAAGGGCCGCTTTGGACATCTTAGCGGACCTGGAATTCAGGAGCTCTCCTCCCACCCGAGGGGCTCCCGCTGGGCAACGTGAGCACGGAGCCCGTGGGGTGAGCCCAGCTGGCAGGTGTGGGACTTACCACTTGCCCACGATCTTGCTGGTGTAGCCGGCCTCCTTCAGCAGCTCCGGCAGCAGGAGCTCTGAGTCCGGGATGCCGCCCACTATCTCCTGTGGCGTGTAGGCTGGTGGAGCAACGCACCGTGTGAGCCGGCAGGGCGGAGCGGCAGAGCCCTGGTCGGGGCGGCACTGCCGGGGCACTTTTCAGGTCTTCCAGCCGCTCCTCACGGCCAGCACCATTACCGGAGCCCACAGGCAAACGTGCCCCCGAGGGGGGTCCGGACGTCAGGGGTCAGGGGAGGGCACGCCCCCAGGGTCTCCAGAACTCAGGCTCTGAGACCACACCTTCCTCCAAGGGGCCCTTGAAGCCCCACCTGGTGGGGAGCCCACCCTAGAGCCGGGCCGCCCCCACCCCCGGGACAGGGCGGGAGCCGGCCCCACCCTCACATCCTCCCCACTTGCCTAAAACACATTGTTTCTGATGGAAGCTCTGCGAATGAGTTACGACCCAGACAGAACCCTCAACCCTGGGTAACGAGTGCGCCCGGGAGAAGCCAGGTCACCGGAGAGGACAGGTGACAGACGCCCCCTCCCTCTGCCCCAGGGCACAACCTACCGTTCCTGGCGTGCCCGTTGGTGGTGTAGAAGCCACTGCGGACGGGCAGGCGTCCGGTGAGCAGAGCTGCCCTGGCTACGCGGAGGCGACACAACAGAAACACGGGTCACGCATGCAGCCCGAGGCCAGCCCTGTGGTACCTGAGTCCCCGGCAGCCACTTGAGAGCCGGGAGGAAGCACAGCCCAGCAGGGCCGGCTGCAGTGCACCCTCGCTCTCTCTCTGGCTCCCGGGACAGCCCGCAGGCCTCCTCATGCGCCGCCCCTTCCGGCGTCACATCTCGTCCTCCAGATCAGAGGTTCTCCCCACCTGCGAGGCCCCTACACCCCCAGCTGACGATCCCTTCCCCGGCCGAGCACCTCCCCCGAACCAGCCGCGGCACTCAGCTCCGTGAATGAACAGCCCCCGCCGCCGAGGCAGCCACTTGGGCCTCGAACACCCGCAGAGGCTCCGAGCTCTTGGTGGCCTCTGATGGCTCCTGATGGCCCCGCGTTCCGGAGGGCACGGAGCCCAGGTGCTCCCAAGCACCAGGATCCGACAGAAGGGGCCGCCTGCCAGCCCTCTGCCCCTCGCAGGAAACGCCGGTGGAGCCGGCACACAAGTCAGGGCTGCCACCCCCGCGCTCCGTGCCCGCACCCTGTGCCCCACTTTCTGGTCTACGCATTCCCCGCCTCCCCGCCGCGCCTCAGTCTCTGCACTCTGTGCCCGCCCCCCTCGCGTCCCCCCGCCCAGCATGCCCTATGCCCGGCCCCACTCCCTGGTGGCCTGAGGGGGCCCTGACTTACAAGGGGAGCACAGGGGGTTGGCCGTGTAGAAGTTCGGGAAGAGCATCCCTTCCGCAGCCATCCGGTCCAAATTCGGGGTCTCTCTGGAAGGTTCTCCGTACACCCCGAGGTCGCCCCACCCCATCTGCAGGAAAGAGCGAGTGAAGGTGGGATGAGAACGTAGCCGGAGCCACGGCCCCCGGTGCACCCTGAGTACGGCCAGTGCATGGCCAGCCGCTCCCCGGTGCAGATGCCCAGCGCCCACCTCCTCCCGGCTCCGACGCCGGCCTGACGTGCTCACGGGGCACTGGCACCAAGACACACACCCCTGCCTTCCGCACAGACGAGGAGGCCGTCCTACTCTGCGGTGTGAATTCACATTTAAAAACAGTGGCCAGGCTCCATGAAGCTAACCCGGCAAGGCCCCGAGACCCGCAGTTCCCCACAAGCTCGCTGTCCCGAGAACTGGGCCGGCCGGCACCCAGGCGCCGCATGGACGTCCACAGCAGCAGGACTCCCAACTGCTCAAAAGAAACAGCCTGTGTCCATCACTGATCAACAGTAGACAGGATGCAGTCTATCCATCCAGGACCAGAGTGAACAGCAGCCTCCCCAGTTTACGTCCACTCAGAACCGGAGAACGTAGCCATATTTGGGAACACGGACATAAGTAGCTGAGATGAGACCACACTGGACTCGGGTGGTCCTAAATCCAGCGACTGGGGCCCGGGTGAGAAGATGGACACAGAGACCAGACAGACACACGAGGAGAGGCCAGGCCTCCACGACGGAGGCAGAGACTGGAGGGTCGCGGCCACAAGCCAAGGAGCACAGGAGCCCCCAGGAAATGGAGGGGAGGGAGGACCCTCCCTCGGAGCCTCTGGAGAGACTGGCCCTACGACCCCTTGATTTCAGACTCTGGCCTCCAGGACTGGAGGGAATAGATTCCTATTCCAAGGCACCAAGTCTGTGGCCATCTGTTAGGCACGAGGGACCTGATACACACACTACGGGCCAGTACTCAGCCGTAAAGAGGAACGAGGTGCTGACACTCACGAAAACAGGCTGCTGAGAGGCCGGTCAGAAAAGGCCGCAGGGTGTACGATGGATGTGAAACGTCCAGAACAGGCAAGTCCATGGGGACAAGGCAGATGGGTGGTTGCCGGGGGCTGGGGGAGGGGGAGGAGAGTGACTGCCAGTGGGACAGGGGTTTCTCTTCGGGGGGTGGGATGTGCTCAGCTACTGGATGGGGGCGCTGCACAAGCCGGCAAACGTGCTAACCACCGCCGAACTGCACGCTTTAGAATGTTAAAAGGGTGAATTCGTGGTATGTGCATTGTGCCAAAATAAAACCAGCCAGGTGGTGAGGTGGGTTAGCACGTGCACAGGGACGGACGGACGGACAGATGTGAGACACGGCAGGCAGGGTCCAGGTGGGGCGACAGCTGTGCACTGCGGCACGCTTGCAGCTGCACGGGTCTTTGACAACTTTCATCATAAAGCGCTAAAGAAATACCTGAAAAGGGCAACGGGACGCGACTTCGCTCTACGACCCAACGCATCCTTTTGCGGCCGGTGGCGTGGGGCAGGAGTGACCCCGACAAACGGATTCCCCTGGGCGCTGATGGCGGGCGCGGCCCTGCTTCCCCTCTGCATTCTCTAGACGCGCCAGCCCCCTCCAAGTGGGCTCTCCTTCACCGGCCGCTCCTCCTGGAGGGGTGGAGTGGGGGGGAGGGCGGGGACGGGGCTTCTTCCCGGGGTTATGAAGATGACCTACAGCTGACCGTGGTGACAGCTGCATGACGCTGTGCAGGTGCCAGAAACCGCGGAATTGCGCCCTTTAACTGGCGAACTGTGCGTGATGGAAACGACGTCTCCATGGAGCGCGACCGGAATAGCGCAGGCACCTGGTGCTGCAGAGGCCTAGCCGTGCCTGTCTCTCTGGGGCCCCTTAAAGCTCTCCGGACTCATGGGCCACGGCCTGCCAGCCCACAGCAGCCTCGGCAGGTCTGCACGGAGACGCTGGGGAGAGCTGGGCCGGCGCACACGAAGCTCGGGGAGCCTTGGGTCACACGTGGGGGCCAAGCATGCAGGTTTGCCCAGGATGGTCACAGGTACGTGTGTGGTCTGGCTGTAATCACTCATGTCCCCTGCACTGGGCAGTAGCTCACACGGCGCCCTCTCCGTCAGGGAGAGCCAGGAGGGGGACACGTCCCCTTGTCCCCCAGCCTTAGGCCCATCCTGACACTCAGGTCCCAGAACTGTCTTGGGGCTTTTGCCCTTGGACCGTGCGGGCTGTTCTCCAAGACCCTTCCAGCCACAGACTCCCTTTGGAGATGGTTTACCTTGAAGTTACTGAAAAGGCTTTTCCGTTCACCACAACAGGAGCTGGAATGCAAGTTGCCCCTGGAGGGAGGTGCGGCCGACGGGGCAGGAAGCGGAGTGGGAGGCACCAGGCTGCAGGCTCCAGGCCTCTCCCCGCGGCCCACGGGGCGCAGGCGGGCTGCCCACCCTCACCCACAGGCCAGGGAGGAGGAGCAGAGAGAGGCAGAGGGGCCGGGTCCGCTGGCGCCACCCAAATCCCAGCCTCCCAGGAGGGAGGTGGGGGTCAGCACAGATCTGACGTTTGCAGAAACAGTTTAGGCACAGGGAATGCTGGGATACTCCCCAAATCCAAGTTCCCAGATGGCGGCCAAGGACCCACCTATGTACAGGTGAGCCTCTCTGAGGCCTGCAGTCATTGGCCTGCTGTGTTAGCTCTTTCCTGCTGTATCAAATTCTATTATCACTTATCGGTAGGCTTTCTTGGCTATAAAAATAGGGACGTTAACATCCGCCTTGCACGGCTATCACCGGTTCCATGAGACCATCCTCCACGGCCCCCTGGGCAGGCTCTCCCACAGAGTGGGAAGGATGTCTCCCCTCTCCCACGTGATCGCCCACCCGCGCTCCCAAGGCAGCCAGGAACCCGGGCCTACGGTCCTCTTCCTGGCCGCGGCCTTGCCTTTACTCGGTGGGAACTTCAAGACTTATGGGCATAACTAATGAGAACACAGTACAGGGAACTCTACTCAGTACTCCCTGGTGACCTAAATGGGAAAGAAATCCAAAAATGAGAGGATATATACATACGTATACCTGACTCATTTTGCTGTACAGTAGAAACTAACACAACACTGTAAAGCAACTACACTCCAATAAAAATTAAAAAAAATAAAAGATTTCTGAGCAGTACAGGGGCCACACGCGGCTATGAGGGATTATTACCCGTGAGCGTGTCCACATCGACACGTGTGCGAGGCCCTGGAGGGTCAGGATGGGGGCACTGGCTGGATGGGCCCACCGTGGGGACACAGCGGCTGGCCTCTGTGCAGCCTGGCCTTACCCTTCCCAGTAGTCACAGGGCGTCCTTCTTAGTCCTGTTTTACAAGTAAAGAACTGAGACACAGACGGCGCTCGGGCCCAGCCAGGCAGGAGGGAGCTCTGTCCCTGCGCCCCGGCCCCATCACCCATCAGCCTTAGAGAATGGAGCTTCTCAGCCTCTTCTAAATTCTTCCATAGGTTGACGCCTACCAGGGCGTGCACCTCCTGCCAGGCCAGATGACCGCACGGGTGAGGACACAGAGCTGGGGGGCCCGAAGCCTGTCTAGTCGGGAGAGCCTCGGCCCCCACTTCTGCTAAAGTCGCTTTGAGTGTGTTTCCTGTCATTTGCTGACCAGGACAGAGGTCTCCCTGACTTCTCCGGGCTTCAGCTGCCAAAGAACCCCAAAGTCACAGGAGGAACCCGCAGAGGAGAGTCAGGGCATCAGGGCCTCCTGGCCCACTGTCCCCGTTTCCTGGACCCACCCTGGGCACCCAGGCAGACGGGCCCCCGGGTCAGCCCCCCTCAAGTAAGACGTGCCCAGTGCCGGTCCCGCTCCACCACTCAGGGCCTCCGACAGAGCCCAGCGGCCCCGGTAACGGGCAAAGAGAAACAGGTGGGTGTGGGCACAGGGTGTACTTTCTGTAGCCCCATAAATCCAGAAAACGACCATCTCTACCAGCCTGCAGCATCAACCTTCACTAATGAACTGTCACCTTGCAGAGAAGGGGAGGGGCAGAAATCGGAGAGGCTAAGTGCTCAGCTCAGCCTTGCCCCAATCATTTACGTACTTAAACAGCCTTCCTGCCCAGCAACCTCAGCTTTGAGAAGGCTGACCCGCTGTCAGCGAGCATTTCCAAGGCCCACGTGTTCGTCATGAAGCAAAGTTTCCGTACCAGCCATCGGGGCGGGCTCCGGAGGAGAGGAGCTTCCGGGTCCCTGCGGAAGCCGTCGTGTCTGAGCAGTTATGGGTAAAGAGAAGCACGGTCTGTGTCACCTCTGGGTGGTGCCACTATGGATGGGTTGCTGCGATCTTTTCCGGCTTATTTGAATGTTGTTAACTTTTTGTAATAAAGAATTATTTTCATAATAAAAAAATTACATGAGATATATTTTATGTCTTTTTCTTGTACTAGGTCTTTGAAATCCGAGCGTGTTTTTTACACACACGGCACCTCGCAATTCCGACCAGCCAGGACCGCCCAGCAGCCACGTGAGTCCCGTGGCCTTGGTCCAAAGGCTCCTGGGAGTGTCTCTGCTGGTCTTTTGGGGAACTTTTAGCTATTTTTACTCACAACACTTCTGACACCAAATGTGTGTGGGTGGGTGACCACAGCAACACTTCTCTGGCCTCCGGGCACCAGCTGGGAGTGCAATTCAGCTCCGTCTGACACTACCTACCCAGACCTGGCATCTGACCCCACAGGTCAAGGGCTCAGCCCCACAAGACTGCCCCCACTTCACATGCCAGGCCCACATCCTGGGCCTCCTGTAAGTCAAGGCTTCCACAACCCACCCCCACTGCCCCCAAAGTTGGATAATTTGCTAGAACGGCTCACAGAACTCAGGGTGGCGCTGTGTTTACTACCACCTGTTTACTATCAAGGGTACAACTCAGGAACAACAGGTGGAAGAGATGCCTCGGGTGAGGTGTCGGGGGGCCTTCCCTGCCCTCTCTGAGCCCTTCCACGTGTACACCGACCTGGAGTCCCTGGAGGTCAAGGCTGTGCTGGAAGCTCTAACCCTCCAGTCACGCCTTGGCCTTCCTGGCGACCCCATCCTGAAGCCATCCAGGGCCCCCCCACTTGTAGTCCGGAGTCGAGGGTTTAGGAGCCGCATGCAGGACCCTCTGCACTGCCTCAGCCCTCAGGACGGGGCGGAGGGCAGGCCCACAGCTCAGTGGAGCAGGCACCTGAACCCAGGTTTGTCTGCGTCCCCACTTTACCCCAACGCCTCACATGGGCTAATTTCAGAACCTCCATCTCACTCCCCAAAAAGTGCCCCCCCAATACAGTCCCGCTTCCTTGGGAAGGAGCACAGGGACCAAGTCGCAAAGAAGGCGCGAACAGCTCGGCTCTGTGGGAAGGGCTGGCCCACCGGTGTGACCAGGGTGGCCTGGGGCTACACACACACCCATCGGGGGACATTCCTCTGGTTCAGTTCTTCCCCGACCCACAAAGACCTGACCTTTGGTCAGAAATCTCAGCAGGGTGGGAGCAGCCAGACCAAGCAGGTGGCGGCAGCCCTGGGGCAGGGCCGGTCCAGCAGGCCAAAGGCAGCGGGGAAGGCGACTTCCAGGGCGGGCAGGCAGGCCGGGGTCTTAGTCAGCTCTGCACCGCTTCCCTGCCACCCACACCCCCAGCAGTGGGGGGCGGCAGGCGACAGCAGGGATCCTGGGGAGGTGGTCCTCACGCGGCCAGCGTCGCGGCACGCCTGAGGGGCAGCGGAAGGAGCGGGGGAGGGAACAGGGCAGGAAGGTCTCCTCCTGGCCCGGCCTGGACGCTACACCTCGCTTCACCCTCACCCACGAGCCAGGCTGCGGCCTGCAGGGCCAGGCGCGACCCCCACACCGCCGGCCGCCCCCAACCCCGCCCGCGCGCAGCCCTCCCGGGAGCCCGGCCCACACCCGCACTCACGTCGTCCATGAGCAGGAGCAGGATGTTGGGGGGCTGCGGGGCGCCTGGGACCCCCAGCCCCACGGCGCTCAGCACCAGAAGCAGCCGCCACCTCGTCGCCACAGCAACCGCCGCCATGGTAACCACGCCGAGCGCCACCGAGCCCCGGAGCGGCGGGAACGGGCCTGGCGAAGCGGGCGATCCTTCCGGCCGGGCGATGGGGCGGGGCCATGCCGGCTGAGTGACAGAAGAAGCGGGGCCCTGACCTGACCGACAGAATGAGAGGTGGGGCGGGGTCAGACCGGCTGAGTGACAGGGATGCGGGGCAAGGCCGACTGACTGACAGGAGAGGCAGGGTCAGGGCCAGCCGAATGACAGGCGGGTGGGGTCGGGTGGGGTGGGATGGGGTGGGGTGGGGAGGGGCGGGGCCTGGCCGGCCGCGTGACCGTCGTCGTCGTCACGTGATGCGGCCTGTCGGGCCCCCAAAATGGCGGTGTGCGTAGCGGTGATCGCCAAGGAGGTGCGTACTCCGGAGGGCAGGCCCGCTCCAGCGTCAGCCTAGCTCTCCGGTTCCTCTCCTTCCCTGCCCCAAGGGCTCCGGAGGGTGGGCTCGGGGGCTTTGCCGAGCGTAGGTGGCCAGGGGCGGGCCCGGGGGAGGCGCCGCCCAGACCTGCACCTGCCGCTGCCGAAGCGTCACGGGCCGGGTCTTCCTCTTCCGTCCGGGCCCCCGCTCCACCCAGCCATCCGTCCGCGGGCTTTGTGGTTTCCTGCTCCCGAGTCTAGGCGTCCACTTCTGTCCATCCTTCTCGGCCGCGCGCTCCCAACGGCCAGGCCCTTGACCCCCGGACGAGTGACTGTTTCCTCTTCGCTCAGCAGCCACAAGTCAGACCGTTGCACACCTCTGCCTAGAAACCTCAACAGTGGCTTTTCATTGCTTTAGGATCATGTCTGAGTAATCCCCTCCCCGTACCACAGACACTCTCCACTCCAGCTGACGGACTTACCTGCAGCTCCCACGGCAGGCTCTGCTCTCTCACCTCTGGGCCTGTGCACCTGGAACCCCTTCCTCCCTCTCCCCCACTCCTGTCCCCTCCACTGGCCACCAAAGATTTCACTTTCTCCAGAAAGTTTTTTCTGAATCCTGAGATTGAGCTGCGTGCCCATCCACGCGCTCCTACTGCACGGAGCCGTGGTGTCCGCCCCGGCCTTTTGAAAGACTAGGCTTCTGAGGCGGTTTTCCCGTGAAGCTCTTGTTATGCTGGCTTCCGTCTTATCACTTGCTGCGTTATTTGTTGGTGGGTTTGTGGACTGTCTCCTTCATCTGTCATCTCCATCAGGGTAGGGACAGCGTTGTGTACACTATATCTGTGCAGTGCCAGGCCTGTAGGAGCCTGGGAAGACGCTGTTAACTCCGGGGTTAGGTTGCTCGGAAATGGCTCTGCAGAGATGGAGGTCTGAGACGAGCCTTGACGGGTTTAGAGGGAGCCTGCCAGTGCCTCTGAGACTGCAGGAGCTGGAGTGTTGGGAAACAGCCAGTATGATGGGGCCAGGAGGAGGGCACGTGCTAGGATGGGGCCCTGCTCAGAAGGTGAGTGACAGTCTGCGCTCAGACCCACTTCCCAGAGCCGTCTTCTCTTTTCTGCCCATCCTACCCATGCCCCTTTGCAGACAGAATGAAAAACTCCTCAAGGGCTTCCCTGGTGGCGCAGTGGTTGAGAGTCCGCCTGCCGATGCAGGGGACACGGGTTCGTGCCCCGGTTTGGGAAGATCCCACGTGCCGCGGAGCGGCTGGGCCCGTGAGCCATGGCCGCTGAGCCTGCGCGTCCGGAGCCTGTGCTCCGCAACGGGAGAGGCCACGACAGTGGGAGGCCCGCATACCACAAAAAAAAAAAAAAAAGAAAGAAAAACTCCTCAAGATTGGGCGCCCTGAAGGCAATGCCCACGGCAATTTGAAATTTTATTTATTTATTATTTATTTTCGGCTGCGTTGGGTCTTCGTCCTTGGGTCTTTGTTGCTGCGCGCGGGCTTTCTCTAGTTGCAGCGAGCAGGCTGCTTCTCTTGTTGGGGAGCACAGGCTCTAGGCGCGCGGGCTTCAGTAGTTGTGGCTCACGGGCTTAGTTGCTCCGCGGCATGTGGGATCTTCCCGGACCAGGGCTCAAACCCGTGTCCCCTGCATTGGCAGGCGGATTCTTAAGCACTGCACCACCAGGGACGTCCCAGTTTGGAGGATTAAGCAGTGGGTTTTGGGGAATGAGAGCGTATTCCATGGCTAATTGGCACTTGGCTGATCTGCCCTCCTGAGTGCCCCGTGGCCTTGTTTTCCAGGCCAGCGCAGGTGGGGTGGATCCTTGTCACTTCAGCCGCCGTCATCTTTTTCTTGCAGAATTACCCTCTTTACATCCGCAGTGTCCCCACAGAGAACGAGCTCAAGTTTCACTACATGGTGCACACGTCCCTGGACGTGGTGGACGAGAAGATCTCAGCAATGGGGAAGGCCCTGGTGGACCAGAGGGAGCTCTACCTGGGCCTGCTGTACCCCACAGAGGACTACAAGGTGTATCCTCGCACTTGGCAGTGGCTTCAAGTCTGGGGATTCCCTGCAGTCGCAGGGTGCGCTGTAGCGTTAGGTCCCCTTGAAAAGCATCTCGTAACATCACTTGAAAAGGAAAAAAGATGCGGGCTTCTGGCCAGTGGGGAATTAGAGCAGCTTGAGGACAATTAGGACCTCATACCCTTTTTTCTTTAATTAGGAGGATAATGTGGGAATAGCCAGGCTTGAATTGCCTTGTGACAATCCCCACCTGTCCCTTGGGTTTGTGGAGGAACTGGGGACTCTCTGGCTTCATGCCGTCTCAGCGGGGCCACCACCTCCTGAGCAAGGGGTCATTGTTCACGCATCTTTTTTTTTTTTTTAGTATTTATTTATTTAGGCTGCACAGGGTCTTACTTGTGGCATGTGGGATATTCCTTGCAGCGTGCAGGATCTTTAGTTGCGGCATGTGGACTCTCACTTGCAGCATGCATGTGGGATCTAGTTCCCCGAGCAGGGATCGAACCCGGGCCCCCTGCATTGGGAGCGAGGAGTCTTAGCCACTGGACCACCAGGGAAGTCCCCACTCATCTCTTTGCCAGGCCCAGCCCCACCAGTCACTGTGAGATCTTGACCAGTCCTTGGGACAAATGGCTCGAAACCCATGGAGTTCAAAGACATTCCCACAAGCAGTAACGAGCTCACCCAGCGTCACTGCCCGGAGCCACTGTTCCGCAAGATGGAGTGGCCTTTAGAGGTGTGGGTACCTTAGGCAGGATTCGCCTCATTTGTGCAACCTCTGGTCTTGCAGTTAACCCTTCCCAGCTGGGAACTGATGCAGAGAGAAGGCGAGGGGCCCCAGGGTTTGGGCAGGTTGCCCTGGGGCTTGAATCATGATAAGGCTTAGCTCCCTGCCCTTTGCTTCTCCAGTAAACACAAGAAGCTGTCGAAGGAAGTGTCCAGTCACACCTGGTGCAGCCCCGTGTCCTCCTGGCACTGTGGGAGTGGCCCAGCCTGGGGCACTTGTTGTGATGCAGGTTGTCATGCTTCTCCAGGGCAGCTTAGCAGCCGGAGGACGTGCACAGATGGCCTTCCTCTCACAGGCTCTGCACGGTGATGTTGTGCTTGGGGCTGTCACAGAGTCCCCGTGTTAAGAGCATGTTCCCTAACCAGCTGTGCAGATACGGCTACGTGACCAACTCCAAGGTGAAGTTTGTCATGGTAGTGGATTCCTCCAACACGGCGCTCAGAGACAACGAGATTCGCAGTGTGAGTGTGGGGACCAGTGGGCGCGCCTGGCCTCTCGGTTTTCCGTCTTTGTTCAGAAATGCTGAGAAGCCCGAGCATGGCAGCAGCTGTGTGTACTTGCACATGTGAATTAAACACGTTGTTGGTTCTTGTTTCAGATGTTCCGGAAGCTACACAACTCCTACACAGACGTGATGTGCAACCCCTTCTATAACCCGGGGGACCGCATTCAGTCCAGGTGGGTGTGGTGCCTTCTCGGGTAGCCCCCGCCTTGCTGAGAGGCAGCGATTCTGAGAGGCAGGGAGGGAAGGTCTTTTTAAGCGACGGGCACTGTCCCTCTAAGGCAGCCATTCTGAAGAAGCAGAACCCTGTGTTTCCAAACAAGCTCTTCCTTGGGTCTCCAGATCAGCAGGCGAGGAGCTGGGGAGCGGAGGGGGCAGAGCTTGCCCGTCTGGTCTCCCAGGTCGGCCCAGCGGGTCCTGGGGCGCCTCCCCAGATCCCAGTGAGGGCCCAGGCATACGGACAGGAGCCTCTGGGAGAAAACGTCCTCCTGTCGCGGCCCGATTTTGTCTTTGATGTTGAACTTAGACGATTAGGAAATTAGGTTGCAGGTGTCTTCCAAATAGCCTTCAGGTAAACACAGACCTAACATCTGGATGTCACAGTGATGCTTCCCAAAGAAGCATTCACGAGCACGTGCTCCAAACCTGCTCTGGGAATTCCCTGCATCCCAGACACAGTTCCTAAGGGGTTCCTTGTAGCCGGCAGGTGACCCCAGCCAGGGAAGATGACCCCTTCCTATGGCGCCTTCCCTCAGTGGTGACAATGTGTCTTGGGTCATCCTGGGTCCCACCCCGGCCTGGAGACCCAGCAAGGGCAGCACCGTGGGAAACCACACAGGAATGAGGTGGGAGACTCAGATTCTCACCGCCTGTTGTGTCGGCACGCACGTCCTGGCCTCAGCCAGTTTCACTCACCGGGACCTCAGAGACTGACATCTCTGCCAGCCAGGGATGGAGGGCCTGGCTCTGCTTCTCTGATTGTCTGTTTCTCTTTGCAGGGCCTTCGATGGCATGGTGACGTCCATGATGATACCGGTCTGCTGAGGAGTGTGCTGCAGCCCGTGGCTGGAAGGAATCGTTCTGTGCATAACCGTGTTGTTCAGATGTATCTTTATTTCCACTTGTCTCCTCTTGGGTGTCATGGACGTGCCGCTGGGGGCAGGGCCTCGTGCACGGTGCCTGTTCACTAAAGGTCTTGTGAGGTCAGGTTTCGCTTTTTCTTTCCGCGTCAACACAAGGTTTAACTAAAGACAGTTTAGGGACTTACCTGGCGGTCCAGTGGTTAGGACTCTGTGCTTCCACTGTAGGGGCCGCAGGTTCAATCCCCGGTCAGGGCACTAAGATCCCGCATGCTGTGCGGCACGGCCGAAAACAAAAGGAAACACTTTATGTGGACTTTTCAGGGACAGAGCAGATTGGGGACCGGGCAGAGCAGGAGCCGTTGTCCCCACTGGGCACGAAGCGGCAGGGGGAGCCGGGTGGCGGGAGCTCTCAGAGCTGGGAGCCCAGGAGAGGCTGCGGAGGGAGGGGCAGGGGACCTGTGGGCCGGCCGCCCCCTCCAGTGGCTCAGCAGGTGGGCTTATCTGGAGGGTCGGCCTTCTGCGCCCAGAGCCGGATTAGAGGGGCACATGGGACGGCCTGCACGCCTTCCCCCGGCGGGAGGGGCCTTCCTCCTCCTGGTCTTGCCCGGCCCCGGAAGGCCACCCTCCCGAGACCATGTAACTACAGCGTCTTCATCAGCTGCTGCTGGGCATCGAATGAGCAAACCCCCCGAGTCCCCTCCTGCCTGTGAGTGCCCTGAGGTTCCTGATGGCCCGAGGGCCAGGTGGGTGTTGGGAGAGCAGCCCCCTTCCCTGCTGACCCCCAGGCCCCTGGGCAGGCTGTGGAAGGGGCGCTTACACTTGAGGAGGCGTTGCTGTCATCAGATTCCTGCCTTCTGCTTCCCCAGGAGCCTGCTCAGGCAAGGTTGACCACAGTTCTAACTGACCGTGATTGAGGCCACAGCCCCTTCTGGGATCAGGTGACCCAGGTTCCTGTGCACTTTGTCATTTGGTGACGGCGTCTCTGAAGTGGAAGAGGCCCTCCTGGGCCTGAGCCACGTACACAGTCGGCTCTGTGTGGTCTCAGCGTGGCTGGCTTCCTCGATCAGGCACCCCAAGACACCACGAGCCCCTCCCGCCCCCTCAGTCACTCTGGAGAGGGTCTCTGACCAGGAGGAAGGTAGGAGGGTGGCTTAGACCCACTGGGAACAGGGAGGCTGTGAGCTGTGAGCATCGTCGGCCCAGGGCTGGGATTGGGATGCACTCTGCTCTGCTTGTCTTTGGGTTTCCTTCCCTTCTTACGAGCACAGGATTACAGAAGTAAACAAACAAAAAACAGCTCAGAATCTGTTAAAGACACACGTCCTGGGCTCCCCCCCACCCTGCCTCACCTGCCACAGGTGGAATTGCAAGACCTAGAAGAGGGCTGAGAAGTGCGACCAGCAGGTGTTGGTCTGATGCAGGCCACCCTCACACGGGCTTTCTCCCCACAGTCCATCCTCAACTTTCTGGTTGAGCTTTTACTTAGTAATCTCTCCTGCCTGAGTAATGGCCGAGGCAGGGACTACAGGTTGCCAAGGCAACATCCATTCTCCCTTGCTTGCTTACTAACAGAACCCTAGTGTTATTGGGAACAATCGGCTAGACAAAATATACTTCCTGCCCTCACCAGGGTAGGTCGTTATGGCATGTAAGTGGATGGTGTTGGGAGGCACTTGCAGGAAGGATACTTAAAAGGGGGATTCAGCTGGCAGTACCTTCATCTTTACCCTTCCTCCTTCCTGGAACTTAGATGTGATGGCTGGAGCCCAGGCAGCTATCTTGAGAGCATGCAGGCAAGATTCATCCCCTAAGGATGGGGAGCAGAAAGCTAGAAGGAGGCTGGGTCTTTGCTGACATACCAGCCCTGGACTACTTATGTTCAGCATTTTTTTTAAATGAGAAAATGAAACCCCTATCTTGTTGAAGCTACTGCTATTTGGGTTTTTCTGCAGATGGAGCCCGAGCAACCCATAACGGTTTTATATTTGAGGTTTTTCACATGCATTGTTAGGTAGCATTCCCATTTTAAGTCTGAGAAAATCAAGGGTTAGTCGTAACCTGCTAGCCTTGGCTTTGCCAACAGAACTGTCAGATGGCAGTTTCCTCTTAACTTTTTGCATCTCTGTACTGTGAGGCTAGCCTCACTGAGGGCCCCCTGCCTGCCCATCCCCTGCCTCCCCAGGCGCATCCTCCCCACAGGGCTGAGCCCCATCCGACGCCGCCCCTACTCAGCCCTTGGCTGTTGCTCCAGGTGCTTCTGCTGAAGGTCTGTCGTCCCTCCCCATCAGCACTCCTTCTCCCTTCTTCCCCGGGCCAGACGGGCAAGAGGATCCGGCGTGTCTTGGCTTTCTCTGGGCACAGCTGAGGAAGTGTGGGTTGGAGCCCTGGCCGCCCACGTGGGCTGCTTGGGCCTGAAATCCACAGGAAAGGAGGGACTCGAGGGCCCACTCTCCTCGCAGTGGCCACACAGAAGGGATTAAGAAGATACTTGAAAAGGAACCAGTTCCTTGGGGTAGAAGCCTGTCTGCAGGTCCTTCCACAAAAGCAGAATGCACAATGAATGCACCAAGACCAATGCACATCCTCCCCAAGGAGGGGACTGGCACAAGGTACAGAGCGGCAGGAGCTGGTGCTTCATAAAGTTCAGCTGCAGGAACTATGTCTGGGAGGCCTCCCTCTCCTGCAGCCCCCAAGTGCACGTGATCCAGGCCTGGCTCCACCCTGAGCCACCCAGCAGCCTTGGCAAGGCCCCTGCCACTCAGCCCCTCCTACCCACGTTCTCCAGGGGCGGGTGGTGGTACGTGTGTGTGCGCGCGCGTGTGCACATGAAAACAGAAATCTATTCTCACATTTCTGGAGGCCAGAGTCAGAAATCAAGGTGATGGCAGGGCTGGTTCCTTCTGCAGGCTCTGAGGGAGGGTCTTTTCAGCCTCTCAGCTTCTGATGGCTGCCAGCGACTGTTGGGGTTCCTTGGCTTATGGACGCATCACTGCAACCTCTGCCTCTGTCTCCACGTCACCTTCTCCGTGTGTCGGTGTGTCTCGTACCCAGTGTGTGTCACTGGGTTTAGGGCCACCCAGGTGATCCAGGGAGATCTGACCTCCAGATCGTTAGCTTAATCACATGTGCAAAAACCCCTTTCCCAAATAAGATCACATCCACACGTACTGGAGATTAGGATGTGGATGTATTTTGGGGGGGACTGTCGTTCACCCCACTACAAGGGCCAGTGCTGACCCCAGATCACAAGGGGAGTGTGAACCTGGCCAGATGGACACAAGGATGGAGAGCACAGGCACACCCTCCCGAGAAAACACTTCACTGGTGCTGGAGAGGGGACACTGGGGACTGGGGACTGTCCACCTGTGGACAGCTTAAAGACCTGATCATCAAAAAAGTACAAGGCTGGGGCTTCCTTGATGGCGCAGTGGTTAAAATCCACCTGCCGATGCAGGGGACGTGGGTTCGAGCCCTGGTCCAGGAAGATCCCACATGCCGCGGAGCAGCTAAGCCCGTGCGCCCGCGCGCCACAACTACTGAAGCCTGCGTGCCTAGAGCCGGGGCTCCGCAACAAGAGAAGCCACGACAGTGAGAAGCCCGTGCACCGCAACGAAGAGTAGCCCCCGCTCGCTGCAAATAGAGAAAGCCCATGCGCAGCAACCAAGACCCAACACAGCCAAAAATAAGAACAAATAAATAATTTTTTTAAAAAAAGTACAAGGCAAAGAGGGTTGCTTTAGAAAAGCCCAGGCTGAGATTTGTTAGTGGTTATTTAAGGCCAGGACCGGGTGTGTCTGCATCTGGGCCCCAGAGCTTCCTTTCCCCGCTCCGAATGCAGTCAGAGGGCAGAAAGCACGCTGCACCCTCAGGGAGGGAGAGAGGGGGGCGTCTGCCGCAGAGGGGAGCGCAGGCAGGGCGCCCGCCATGGAAGCCCCTCTGCGTCCCTGTGTGATGAGGCCCAGGCTTGCGCCAGGTGCCCCGGGCGCACCCTCCTGCAGGGCCTCACAGGTGAGGACCCACAAGGTGACGTCTGTGTCACTCGTCATGTGCCCCGGAGGCCACCAGGCCCGGGGTGAGGCGCGGGAGCTGGCGGTGACGCTGTAAACCCCAAAGCTGCCGCTTGGCTGCCAGGAGTGAAGCGGGTAGAGCTGGGTCTGGGATCCACAGCCGCATCCCATCCCCCGCCTTCTCTGCACAGTGTGCACCGAGGAAACAGCGTCCAGGTGAGGCGAATAAAGCGGGGCGGTCTGTTGCCATGTGCTTTTAAAAAATATTCAAGTTTAATAATTTATGCTTTACCAGTAAGACACACATTTCTACTTTTCTGTAAAAGGCGTTAGTGGAACAGTCCTGAGTATGCCGACCCGAAGCTGCCCCAACGCTGCCTGGGCCTCACCTGCCCGCAGCTTTGCCCGGTGCCCTCCAAAACCCCGACTAGCCCGCGTGCCAGGCCCACCCCATGCCCTGCTTCGTGACCGGTGGCTTCAGCCGTGGGCTCTGGGCCGTCCTCCCGCCGAGGGAAGGGGACGGATAGTTATTCTGCGCGGAGTAAATGGTCGCGCGAGCAGCACGGCTGTCTACTCCTGACCCAGCCGCAGCCCCGCTCTCAAAATCGGGCCCTCCCTTCAATACGGTGAATACCACGGCGAGAACCTTCCGCGCCCCCTGCCCGGAGACAGGCCGGGGGGCGAGCGGCCTCCAGGGCTCCGCCCACCGGACCCAGCCAGGCCCAACAGAGCCCCGCCCACCGGGCCCCGCTCCAATAGGGTCCCGCCCTCCCAGGGCCCGGCCCACCGGTTCCGCCCCCGTGGTCTGAAACGGGCCCCGCCCTGGAAGTTGCTGTGGGGGAAGGGTCCCCCCCTGGCGCCTGGGTGTCCCCGAAGGCCCCCGCGGTCCGTGGAGCTGATCCCTGGTAAATTGGTTCTTTTGGGCAGCACCTGGAACCAAAGGCCGAGTCCGCCTGAGACCTCTGTTCTCACACCCTCCTCCCCAGCCCAGGGCCGAGACCAGGGCTAAAGCTGCCTCCAGGAAGCCTTCCTGGGTTTCCCTGCTGAAGGCTCACAGGCAGGTGAACACAGGCCGCAGCACCCACCAGGCCCTGGCGGCCCCAGGGCATGGGGCTGCCTGAGGCATCAGATCTTAACCTGTTCCTAGCCCCTGTCAAGCCAACATCTCCCCCTGCAGGGGGGGTCAGGAAGGAAGCCTCCCCAGGGCTTACACCCAGGCCAAACCTACTGGGGTCTGAGGTGCCCCCAGACCACCCGGCGGATGTGCCCAAACACCGGACACTGGAGAAGGGTCAGGCTGGGGCAGCTGCGTGTCCTCGGGCAGGTGCCTCAGCCTCTCCGTGCCTGCTTTTCCTGTCCCCTCAGGGATTAATGGGTTAACGTAGAGGAGCTCAGAGCAGAGCCCTGCACCCCGCCCCCCGCAGTGACTGGTGGGGAACACACACCTTGATGATCCGGCCTCGGAAGACGCTCTTGTCCAGCTCCACAGCGGCCTGGGCCGACCTCTCGGTGGCAAACTCTATGTATGCGTAGCTGGGGCAGGGCAGGGGCAGGTGTGGGCCACGCCCACCCACGCAGAGCTGTCCCCGCCCCCGGCCCCTCCCCAAAGCCCCAGCTGACCCCTTGGGGTGTCCGGAGAACTTGTCACACAGGATGGTGACCCGCTGGATCTCCCCGCAGTGGTTGAAATAGGTCTCCAGCTCCTGGGCTGTGCCCCCGTAGTCCACCTGACAGGCATGGACCCTGGTGGTGGGCCTTCTGCAGGGGCCTCCGCCTCCCAGGGTCTCCTGCAGCACGTTTTCTTGGTAGAGAGGGCTTGATCGGGCCCCAGGGTGAGGGTGGTAGCCTAGACCTCTACGCGCCCCCCCTGCCGGGGGAGTGGACTGGATGCCCAGATGAATGCTCCCCAAGTTTACTGGCCTGTGCAAAGGGCGCATGGCTTTTTCACGTGGAACTCGTTGCCAATAATCTGCCCACTGGGAGATTTCACGTGGAGATCCCGAATGCCAGCCCACAGTGGGAAATCAGGCCTGACCACAGAGGGTCCACACTTCCTCATGGGGACAGCCCCCTCATCAGAGCCCCCCTCCTGCTCCTCCTTTCCAGGCCTATGTGGCTTTGGGGTTTGCTACCCACACCGTCCCTTCCTTTAATCCTCACAGCCAGGAGGTGGCTGCAGACCCGGTGCTGCTGGGCCGACCCAATCTCGCCCCCCTCACCCCACTCACATTGCCCACGTAGACGGATCTGTGATCGGCCTCCACCGCCTCCGTGGGGCTGTCTGTGGAGAGAGGGGCTTCAGGACCAGGGGGCTTGTCCTGGGCAGGGGGCTCCCGGCAGCTGCTAAGGGCAGGCGCCTCACTTTGGTGGCTCAGTCCTCGCTCCTTGGGGAAGAGGGGCACCTGGGTTCTTGGGGAAAAGCACCCCTTGGGGCCTGTCTAGACGGACCCACTGCCAGGCCGGACCTCATGGAAGCCCTGGCCTTTCCCCGGGAGCCCACACTTTTCCTGCAGCAGCTCGCAGCTCACCGCCATTTACCCTCACGCCCGAGGACTTGGGGGCCACGGCCCAGGGAAGGGGTCGGCCTAGCCCGCTGGTGCCTACCTGTCTCGGGACTCAGCAGCTGCCCGGCCAGGAGGGCCCCGGCGTCTTCCT
This sequence comes from Mesoplodon mirus, assembly GCF_964341445.2. Taxonomy (NCBI): domain Eukaryota; kingdom Metazoa; phylum Chordata; class Mammalia; order Artiodactyla; family Ziphiidae; genus Mesoplodon; species Mesoplodon mirus. The sequence continues at coordinate 1,041,116 of NC_138995.1, read as the reverse complement.
CTTCCCCCTCTGGGCCCTGCTCCCTGGGCGGCTTCGGTCGTTGGGCCTGCTCCATGGCCCACAGCTTCAGTTTGATGGCTTCCAGCTCTTGCCAGCACACGGCCCAGGCTGAGCCCGGAGGCGGGACAGCCCCCAGGCTCTGCTGGAGGGAGGGCAGAGGGGAAGGGAAGGGGGCCTGACCCTGTCTGTTCTCAGGGTCATGCTAGGGGCTTCCCGGGGGGGGGCGGGGGGGGAAGGGAAGGCCACACGGACTCGGGCCTGGAGAGAAGCCCCTGTAATCCACCCCCAACACACAAAGTCCCCTTCAGGCCGGAGAGGCCCCCCTGCCCTTTCCAGCCTGTGCACAGGTGGGCGCCACACCCTCTTCCAGGCATGGGGACAGTGGCCCTCTTGGCCCTCTCACCCGTGGGGTCAGAGCTGCAGCCGTCCGTCCCCCTGCCCTCATGCACGGGGTTCCCCAGGTTCCCGAGTTCCCGGCCGGCCTCCACCAGGCGCTCTGCGCCGCTGTTACCTGGTCAGGTAACGGGCACTCGGCCAGGTCCCCCCTCTCCAGGAGAGACGGCAGGAAGCCTGCGTCTTCCTCGCGCTCTTCCGCTTCCCTTGTCTCCTCCTCCTCCTCCGTGTCTCCAGCCTCTGGGCCCAGAGGGCTCTTCTCGGCCCGGCTCCAGGCCCCCCAGCCCTGGGCCTCGGGGTCTGAGGAAGCCCTCCTGAGCCAGGCCTCAGTCGGAGGCGGGAAGAGAGCTCGACTGAGGAAGGGCCACATGGCGGATGGGGCAGGAGGGGCCGGCAGAGCCTCCGCGCTCGCCTCCACACTGCCGGCACCTGCCTGCACCCTCCCGGGCTTTAAGCCCTCCCCCAGGCCAGGTGTTCCCACTAGAGGCTTCAGAGGCCTCCGGGCTGGGGCCGAGCCTCCACCCTGGCTTCTGGGCCCTGAGGGGTCAAAGGCTGGACCCCCGCCCCGGTGCCCTCTTCCTCACTGGCCGGCCCCTCTGGGACACTCGAGGTGGAGAGGGTGCAGCTGTGGTGCAGCCGGGAGGGCCTCCTGGCGACAGCTCGGCCTCACCCGCCACGATGCAGGAGCCAGGAAGCTAAGGGGTCGTAGGTCCCCCCACCTCGCTGTGTCACGCTTCCAGTGGCTGGCCACGGTTAGGATGATGCGGGCATGAGCAAGTTACCCGGATGTGCAGAGCAGGGAGGGGGCACAGGGGGTCAGAGCAGGCTTCCTGGAGGGGGTGGCATTTGAGCCGGCCTTCAAGGACTGGGTCAGGCAGAGCTGAGGCGAGGGTGGCCTGGGCGGAGGGAACAGCTTGAACAAGGCTCTGGGGGTGGGGGGTAGGGGGGTGCCACGAGGTCAGCGGTTTCTCGGGCCAGGCCAGGGCAGGGTCCTGGGCCAGAAGGAGAGACATCCCTCCTCCTGACCCCTCCTGGATTCCCTGCGGTCCCTCCCCTCCCCCACCCCAACTCTGGGCCAGCCCTTAGGTGGGAACCACTTAATGAAGCTGGATCCCTGCCCGGGCCGCAGGGCACGATGATGAATTCTGTGCAGATCAGGCCTGGATACTGGGGGCCTGAAGGCAGTTTGTCAGGTCCCGCCCCGTTCCTCTCTCTCCCCGAGGGCAGCTGCAGGCCTGTGTCCCGGGGTGCCCTGGTATCCTCCGTCCGTCCTCCCGAGCAGCTGCTCTGGCCTCTTCTCGCCCTGGCGTCGTCCTGGGGGAGCTCCTGCCATGCCTTTTCCATCCTCCTGACGTGTTTATGGGGGGCCCCTCTGGGCGCGTGTGCCCACCCAGCCCACATCCCACCCTCCAGACCACTGCTGGTAGGGTCTCTTCCCTGGGAATGTGGAGTTGGGGGAGGGGAGAGTTGCAGCCTGTGAACGAACCCTGGGGGCCGTGGATGGGGAGACGAGGCATGCGCCCTGGAAGGAAGCGGGGGACGCCGTGGCTGCCTTTCTCCTCCCGGCTCTGTTCTCACCTCCGTGGAGGCTGAACCCCCCCGGGCCCTGCAGGGAGAGGAGCCGGCCTGAGTTGGCTGTGCGCCTGCAGGCCTGGCCTCCCAGCTCCCGGCCCTCCTTGCCTGCAACACCCCCTTTTCCCCAGGCTGCACATGGCTTCATGCACTTGCATGTGCGAGGCTCCAGGGGGCGCTATTCTCACTGTGCTGCTGCTTCCAGGAAGCCTTCCCGATTGCTCCATCTCCTCTTGTGGCCACAGCGCCCGGGGCCTTGCCCTCTGTCTGACCTGTGTAAGTTACATGTCCCCAGGTCCCCCCCCGCCGGCCAGAGTGCCTCAAGGGCAGCAGCGAGGACAGGGCCCCCGCCCAAGGCTGCCGGACGAGGACAGAACGCAGCTGCCGCAGGTCCTTCTCCCACGGCTCGGGGCACTCAGGCCCCCTCTCCTGTGGGCCGAGACCCCACGGAGGGCCCCTGGCCCAGGCCCTTCCCTCTACCTCCAGGTGGGAGGCGGGACACCAGGGCAGCTGCGTCCAAGCCAAGGGCCGGCTGGACTCGTGCCCGGCCCAGCCAGGCTCCCTCTGAGCTCAGACCTCTGCAATGGAAAATCGCCGTCATCCCCTCTGTGCCGGGACTGCTGACACACCAGGCCCAGCTGGGGCTCCGGCCAGCTGCCTGGCGTGCAGACAGGCTTGCCCCCATGCTGGCCTTTCCAGTGACGCCTTTCAAAATACACCATGTTCCAGGCTGGGCTCGAGTATTAATAACAGCCCTTTCCTCCCATGGGCCGCCCGTGAGCCCAGAGCCCTAGCCCTGCACACCCGCTGGGGGCGGGACCTGCCCTGTGAGCCGGGACACCACGTCTGGGACACCCTGGCTCCTCAGGGCCAAGGTGTCCACCCTCAGGGTCTTGTGGGAGGTGCCCACATGGCCACAGGCAGGGGGGCTCGAGCCCTTGAAGCCACGAGTGTGTCATCTGGGGTCCGAGGTCGTCCCGACCACCTCGAGGACACAACCTTCGAGAATTCACCCCACTTGGCGGGAACTCAGGAGGCAGAGGTCATCCGCCATGTCCCACTCACGCCCCGACCCTGCACCACACGTTCGTCCACCCCCGTGGCGTGGTGCACCCCCTCTTGTCCCTCTTGCCTGGCACCGAGAAAGCCCCCCAACACAAATCTGGTGAATCAAGGTGTGAAACAGGCTTAGGCGGAGTCGCCGGGGACCCAAGGAGAGGCGGAGCCCGTGATGGTGAACGGCGGCTTTATTCCACGACACAGAACCCACACGGCCGCGAACAGAGAGATGGGGGGACACGGGAGGGCGGCCATCAGGACCCTGCCCGGCACCGAGGAATATGACCCAGCACTCTCGGTCCAACCCCTTTGGGGGAATTAAAAAATAAAATCACATAAAAAGAAGAGGAAGTGGACAGTCAGTCCATTGCCCACGAGGCTGCGTGTAGCCGGGCCCCAGCTCCTGCCGCCCAAGCCCCTTGGCCCACGGAGGCTGGCCTGGCTAGGAGCCCCTTGTCCTTCATTCTAACGTTTAAAGCCAGGCTCCCCTTGAGTCCTGATGTCGAGTTACTGCTCTAAGGGGTCTCTGGGGAGGTACCCCAGGGTCCGGCTGAATTGAAGCAAAAGCAGCAGGAAGCAGGCAGATTCCAGAGTTTTCTGGAACGCCGGGGACTGTGCAGGCTGCTGCCCAGACGGCCGGCTCCCCGGGCCTCATCCGTGCACAGTGTCCAGGCTCCTTGCATCCTCCTCTCCCTCCTCTCCTGCCAGCAGGAGGTGATCCCGCGGGGGGCGCTGGAAGAGCCCCGTAGGTCACGGGAGCCCGCAGGCAGGTGTGGGGCTGAGGGGCCCAGGGAGAGACGGGGCTGGGAGAGTGCGCTGCGCCTCTAGGGACACAGGGACACCCACCCCACCAACCTGGGCAGGGGCTGTCTACAGCTCTCCAGCTCTGCGGGGTGATTTCCAGCATCTGGGACCCCTGGACGGAAGAAGGGCAGAGGGGTGCGGCAGAGCCGGGCACGCGCACCTCGAAGCAGGGGCCCCAGGAGCACTGGTGTCTCAGGGAAGCCAGCACGGGGCTCTGTCTTGCCCCTCCCTTCCTGGGGACACCTTCTCCAGGCAGTGACCCCTGGTGACAAGGAGAGGAGTGGGTGGCACCAGCCTGCAATGTCTGGGACTTGCCAGGGAATGTGCGCTCCCCGACTGGTGGTCCCGGTCACAGGGCCCCTGGGCAGCTGTGTGGGCCACCTCCAGCGCCCCTCCTGGCCCACGGCCACCACACTTGCTAGGCGGGCCCAGCCTGGCCAGAGCTGTTGCTAGGATATTGGTCCAATCTGCCCACGTCTGCAGCAGACGCGGGCAGATTATCTGTCCCCGGAGCAGGCCTGGGCCAATGGGAGGGGCACTGGGAGGGGGTGACCGAGGCCACGGGGGACCCAAAGCACCCCCACGGCTTTGGATCACTGAGGGAGTTGGTGACGCTACACTGGGTTCTGCCTGGGGATGGACTGAGGCGTGGTCGTGTGGGTTAGATGGGAGACACGTGTGTGGTGTGCAGACAGGTGGATGCTGAAAGGATGAACGGGGGACCAAGTGATAGCTGGGATAGAGTGATGGATGGATAGATGGACAGATGGACGGGTGGATGGAGGGATGAGTGGATGGATGGATGAACAGATGGATGGGTGTATGGATGAACGGCCAGGGAGATGACAGGATTGGTCAGAAGGGTGAACTGATAAAAGAAAAGAATCAATAAGTCATTGTAGGTAGGCTGAAGCGCTGGGCAGAATCATGGCCACACAGACACGCTACAGTGAGCTGGGACAGGCAAGGTGGGAGGTGCAGGGACTGGACTTTGGTGTCATTCTGAGGATGTATTTGGAAAAACTGGCAAATAGGAGGAAGTTAGGGCCTGCCCCAGCCCTCTCCACGGTGTCACTGGGATGAAACCAGAAGCAACGCCCCCTCCCACCTGTGCCCCTCCACCACTGGACCCCTTGGGCCCTGAGGCAACCCCACAGGGTGGCCCCTTCCCGGGAGGCCAGCTCCTCTTGTACTACGGCCCTTACCCTCCTGGCCCCAAGGCCTTCTCCAGCTCTCCTGTCTTCCCCGGTAGCACCCAAGGCTTTCCTTTGGTCCTGGGGATGGGAACCCTCGTGATTCAGACGGGGTCTGGGGTGTGCCAGCCTGTCCACACGGGGAATGGTAGGCACTGGTCTTTGCCAACAGAACACCCCCCAGACACCACCACCTGGGGACAATGACACGTCCTAGGCCAGAGAGACGAGGGGGTGGGAAAGGTCGAAGGGTCACACGTCAGGGGGCTTTCCACCGGGGCTGAGGGGGCCCAGGCGCCAGCATCTGCTGTCCCAGCCTGTGCATCCTCCCTGACGCGGCCCTCCTGCGGTCGCTTTGGCCTCAGAACAGGGTAATGCTGCCGTTTTGGTTTGACTGGGTGGGGAGGGAGGGTCTGCGAGCAGCCGCATCTCACTGAGCTTTGGGCTCACCAGCGTGTCCGATCTCGGCCCCTGGGGAAGAGACCGTCCCGCGCACACCGACGGCCCGTAAGCTCAGGAGGCAGCGGGTTAGGCCGGGCTCTGAGCTGGACCCCCTTCTGTCCAGGCGCCCTCTTTGCATAAGAAAGGCAGGGGGAACACAGACCGCCAGCAACTCCAGCTCCGGCCGCCTCCCCACTCCCCCACCACAGCTACTCATTGGGAGTTTGCCTTCTCCGTGAGCCCTTTGGCCAAACAGGGCCTGAGCACAGCGACCAACAGACATGCCGGCTCCCAAAGCACGGAGGGGGGCCCTGGACGGAAGGAGCCACCTGCTTCGTGTGACCCAGCCCACACCCGGCAACCACTGACACGGCGCCCCCGTGGACACCCCCTCCCGCCCCCTCTGGGCCTCAGCCTCCTCGCTGCCAGCCGCCCAGCCCACCCGGCTGCCACCCTCTGACCCTGCAGACGCTCTCTGCTGGCAGGGGCTACGTCTGTTGGCCTCTGGCTGGCCCCTCGTGCCAGGCTTCTGCAGCCCTGGCCAGAGGCAGGTCTTGGTATATGAGATACAGGTATGGGGGCCACACAGGGAAGATGGCCTTTCCTAGCTGGCTTGAGGTGACCTCTTCCCAACAGCTGGGGTGGGAGGGGCCGTCCCCACCTCGGACCCTCAGCCTGTGGTCCAGCCCTGCAGGCTGGTCTGGCCCGATGCCACCAGCTGGCCAGCCCTGGCGCGCCTGCCTGTCCTCAAAGGGGACCCTGGGAGGGGAAGAGGAACAGAGGCCGGCAAAGCACACCCGCGGGGCTGCAGGTGACGGGATCCTCCCAGCCAGGACTCACCCCGCAGTCCTGACATCAGGGTCTCAGACCTCCACAGCCACACCCCAGCGCACCCAGGGCACCACCCTCCACCAGCACAACCTCGTGGGAATGGAGTCCGAGGGGGAGAGGCGGGGCTACGTCACAGCAGGTGCACAACTGCCCTTCTGACAGGTCCAAGTCTTGCGAGAGAGAAAGCAGACTGGAGACGTGACGGGTGGGCGCCCACTGCCTCTCGAGAGCCGAATCCCACTTGGCCCCTGGTCTTCTGAGACCCACAGAAGCGAGCCTCGGAGGGGCAGGCGGCCCTGCCGCCCCAGGCAGCCCGGGAGCTTTCTGGAGGGTGAGAGTTAGGGCTCCTGCCAGGTGGGGTTCGGATGGCACCTGGCCTGTGTGCCGACGGAATCCTTCCTGGCAGTACACAAAGGGCTAATTCTTACAACTCTGAAAAGTAACAGCGATCAACCAACCTGCTGCTCGCTGCAGGACCGCAGTTCAGCTTTCTTTGAAAACCTAGTTCCTGAACTTTACATACTTCCATGGTTTCTCTTAATTTTTTTTTATTTGGCAAACATCTCTTCTTTATTATCATCATCATGAATATCATCATTTGGACCTCTGCAAGGACTATATACATTCACATTATCGCAGACTATTGACTTCTTGCCTCTCGGTGGGGCCCCTGGGCACCCGGTTTCAGTAGCTGGTCACTATTGCACTCCAGTCCAGGGAACTCCTTACAGCCACGCAAGAAAACACAGATCGGAGACCGTGTTTGCTGTTTGTTCTCCCACTGGGTACAGATCAGAATTTCTTTATTCCTTTATTTCCTCCTTGAGATCGCTGGGGGAGTTGAGTGGGGTGGGGGGACAGGGCTAGGCTTGGCGGGGGGATTTCGGAGAGAAAACATCCCCTGAGGAACAGCTGGACAAAAATGCAGGGTTATATACAGCTGATCAAGTCTCCAGAAGGTGCGGGGAGGGCGGATTGCTTTTCTTTGTCGTTTTATTCCTTTTTCTGCAAAAGTGTGGAGCTGCAGGAGACACAGGGCTGGGACGGAAAGACGAGGTGGGCGGGAGGCTTCTCGGAGTGGGCAGCAGAGGTAGAGGAGGACACGAGAAGCAGTTGAAGGCGCAGTGGCTGTCTCCTCGTGCTTTGAAAAGCAGTCAAGAATCAACCCAAAAGATTGTCACAGTTTTGTCTCAGAATTATGTTCTCTGGGAAGGACACGTGAGGACTTCTTTTTCACAAATGGAAAGAATGAAATTTGACGGAAATTCACAGATGGAGTGAGGACAGACGAGGTACCCTCCCTGAACGTGTGCAGACGCACGCTGGGCGTGCCCCGGGTGCATACGCAGACGGGCACACACGCGTGGGTGCCGAGGGCCGAGCTTCTCACCCCACCCGGCCCCGGCGGAGGTGCTGCCGTCGAGTTGAAAAGAAAGAAGTCGCTTCTTGTTGGACAAAACACTTCAAACCCCAACATCCCAACCCCCCTGAACAGAATCAAAGCAAAAGACCGACATCTGAACAAGCCCAGGCGTAGAGTAAAACAGTGAAATAAATACTTTGGCAGTGACAAAAAAATTCTGGATTTTGACTTCTTGTGTTTGCTTTTTGGATTTCCTTTGGAGCAGAGGTGGGTCCGGCGTCCTTGGCTGGCTAGCTGGCAAGGTAGTTTACAGGTATGCTTCCTTTACCTTTTTTTAAAAAAACTTTTTGGATTTCTACTTAAAGCCAAACAGCATTAAAGGAAAAAAAAAAACCCTGAAACCAAAAATTACTTCTTGAGTCTGAAATTGACATCTTTCTAACCGTCCCCACTGCACCAGCCACACACCCCGGGGGTGGTTTCAGTGACACAGCGGCTCAGATCTCCGGCTATAAAAGAACAGTTTTCTTTTTCCCTTTTGAATCAGGAAGGGGAGAAAAAAACCCCCCAGTTTTCTTTGTCCATTTCTGAGTAGCTCTTTTGCCAAACAGCCCCCCAAAATTCTTCAATGAAAATATAACCCACCAAACAATTAGATTTTTTCATTGAAGAGAAAGTGTGTGAAAGTCATAAAGAGAGAAAAATGAGAGAGACAGAGAGAGAAAGAGGGAGGGGCGGGTGTGGACGAGCCGGTCACCTCTGGCCGGCGTCCGTCCGGCTGCCTAAAGCTCGTCGGGTGGTTTCTGAGGATGCACGAAGAGGTTGAGGCGTGATCGTCAGGTAGCTGAGGAAGTTGCATTGATGCAGTCTTGTTGGTTCTGTGTTTTCTTTTGGAGAGAAGCAGTAGCAGCAGTGACTCCCAAGGTCGGCTCCCAGGTCTGGGCGCGCGTCTAGCGGGCCGGGCGGGGCCGGGTGGGTCGATGGGCACCGGGTCCTGGCGGGTCAGCGGGGCGCGGCATCCAGCGGGCCGGGCGGGCCGGGGGAGCCGGGGCGGGAGGGCCCCGTGGAGCCCGCCTCGCTGGGGCTGACGGCGGCCGGGGGCAGGCAGGGGCCCAGGCCTGGGGTGGCATCAGGCTGTCCGGGCACTGGCTCGACCGCTGCGGCCGAGGGGCCCTGCAGGCTCTGGCCGCACACATGGTGGTGCTTCTCCCAGTCCTTGTGCTGGCAGAAGGAGCCGCAGTAGCGGGCCGCGTTGCAGCCGCTGCACGTCTCGCTGGCCTTGCGCCCGCAGTTCCAGCAGCTCTGGATGTGAGGGGGCACGGTCAGAGGTGGCCTGGCCGGCCCCCCAGTTCCCCAGAGTACCCATCCTGGCTGCAGACCAGGGAAGTACACACTCCAAACACACCTGCTCAGACCCAGCCACGACATCACCGAGCAAGAAGAGAAAAACCCCAGCTTGCGATGACCCTCTGCAGACACGGCCCCTCAGCTGGGCCGTTTTGGGGGGACGGGCTCCCACAACTCCAGCCCACCCCAGACAGGTTCATGGTGGGCCACAGCCCCCTCCCTCTCTTCCAGGAAGCTCTCCTGGCCTTGCCAGGGCTCCGATACCAGAATGTGGCAGCCCTGGCAGAGTAAAGAAGTGGGCTGCGCAGCCACAGCTGCTGAGATCCTGTACTTCCCCTACCACTGGGCCTCTGATCCTTTTTTCTGTAACAAGCAACGACCCCAGCTGCCCACACGAGCAGAAGGTGGGCAGGGATTCCAGCGAAAGGCCAGAGGCAGCAGCCCAGGCTGTGGGATGGGGAAGCCAAACCGCCCTGGGAGAAAGGCCCAAGCACCCATTTAGCCCCCAAAGCCTCCTGCTGGCCACGCTCTGCAGGCATGCCCCCCGCCCCACCCTTGCTGCTCCCCAGATTCCTGCCGGCACACTCCCTCAAGGACTGTTCGGACGGACGGTACCACTAGCGGGCTTCCCTGACACCCACCGTCCTCCCTACGCACGTCCACGGCCTGAAGCGCCACAGGCTGTCCTTCTGTGTCCCAGCTCCCCTTGCCCCCTCGGGGCCGGCTCAGCACAGACGAATCCAGGGGGCTATGGAGAAGTGCCCTCCCCGAGGACAGTCCCAGGACCCCTGGAGAGAGCCTCTCCCTCCTCCTAACCTCTCTGCCATCCAAGCCCTTCTCAGACAAGGAGAGAATGCAGTGGACACGGAGGTACCAGCGCGGTGATTCTCACGCCCCACTGCTTGCCTCTGCTCTCACAGCTTAGAGGAGGCCTTGGCGTCTGCCAGCCTGGGTTCAAATGACGGCCCCACCACCTCCTAGGGAGTGATCTGGGGTGAGCCATCTACCCTCTGGAGCCCTCAGTCTCCACATCTGTACAATGGGGACACCCACAGGACCTGCCTCACCAGGCCATGTGGGGTCAAGGGGCCCCAGGGCTGCCCAAGGTCACGTGGCTGGGAAGCACGTGACCGGGAGGCGGCAGAGTGGGGTTCCGGCCCTGGACTGGGTTGCGGGTGGTGGGGGGCAGGGAGGGCGGGCGGCCCTACCTCGCTGGAGTCCTCCTGCTGGTTGACCACGGTGAGGGCGTCCTCGGAGGCCTGCCGCCGCGCCTCGGCCAGGGCCCGCTCCATCTTGGCTCGCTCCATGCTGATGAGCTCGTGGGCCTTGCGCTCCGCGTCAGACACAGCTTTCTGCAGCTCTGACATTGCCTGCCGCTTCACCTCGTTCACTGCTTCCTCTGCAAAGGACGCCCCCGGCTGGTCAGCACCTGGACCGGCCCAGACGGGTCTCCCCTGCCCACAGCCCCGGGGGCGCGAATGGTCGCGGGGGGAAACCTGCAAAGCCCACCCTCTACTGTAGTGTAGAGGACCATCCCCTGGAGGGCGGGGACTGGGCCCACGCCCACATTCTGAGTCAGCAGGCCTGGGCGCGCCCGCAGGGACCCCCACGCAGACGCAGGGGAGGGCGAGAGGGTCTGGGGCCCTGGGCCACCCCCACTCACCAGCTTTTCTCCAGATCTCCTCGGGCATGTAGCTGGACAGGGTCCGAGGCACAGACTCCCGGTGGACATCTGAAACACAGGAAGGCCAGCATCACACACAGGACGGGGCCCACCCGACTGGGCCATGGGGGCAGGGTGTGAGCGTGATCTTGGGGGCGCCCAAGGTACCCATGGTGGAAACCCTGTTATCAGTTGCTGGGGGGGGGCAGGGTGATGTCAGGGAGACCCTCGGGAGCCGATGGGCTTTGGATTCGGCTGGGAGCTGGGCCGAGCCTCGCCCCTCTGCGTCTCCACGGCCATCATGCAGGGGCCTCCCAGCGCCGGGCCCCTGGCCTATCGGAACCGAGAGCTGGGCCTCCCAGCGGGTCAGGCAGTGTCTGTGCGGCAGGCGGCCCCTCTTCTCCAGGTTACACCGTGTTGGGTGCTATTTCACTGCAGGGCCGTGTGAGGGCGCTGCCGTGGCGAGTGATGGCCTCGGCCCCGGTGCCCCGCGCGCGCCCACAGAGCACACCTAGCTGAGAGGCCTCAGCGCCCGCGGAGCTGCCGAGGGGCCGGGAGGCGGGCGCGGGGCCCTTCTTGCTGTCCTCGGCGGCGTCACTGTAGCGCCGGATCCAGTGGTTGAGCTCCTCGCGGTCGGCCTCCTGGCAGCGGCGCAGCACGGTGAGCGACCGCCGCGTCTTCTCGGCCATGTCCATGATGCAGTTCAGGAGCTGCGGGCACGCGGGGCCGGGTGAGCCACTCGATGACGAGGACAGCCGGGACACTGTCCCACACTCCGGGCCCGGCCAGCCCGCCCGCCACGCCTGCCCGAGGGGGCTCAAGGCTGCGGCCTGAAAACCCACCTCCACTGCCCGGAAAGACACCTGAGCAGCTGGGCGGGGCTGGGGAGGCGCCCGGGGCACCACACCAGCCGGGAGGCTTGTCCAGACCCAGGTCTGGGGCTCTCCCTGCAGCCCTCGAGGTGCGGTCTGCCCCGCGAAGCAGACGGGCCAGGGCCGCTCTGGGGACCACCCTTCTCTTGGGGTCCCCTCCCCAAAAGGACGCAGGGCAGGGATGACCCTGAAAATGGTGTTAAAGGGGTCCCACCCCCGCGGCCAGGACCTTTCTCCGGGAGACGGTCCGCGGGGCCCTAGAAGGGAGGGTGCTGAGGGGTCGACCAGGAGCGCACGGGCGAGCCTAGACAGGCGGGCGCAGGGCCAAGGGGGCGCACACGAGCCCTGCCCCCGCAGCGCCCGCAGGTTGGGCAGAGCGCCTGCGAGTTGCTGCGACGCCCCGTGGCCCGAGCCTGGACACTCACGTTGTTGAGGTGCTTCCACTCCTCCGACCACTCGCGCTCCGTGAGCCTGTGGTCAATCACTTCCTCAGGCCGGGACTCGTGCACGGCTGCGGAGGAGGCTGACGCTCAGGCCCCGGCCCCGCTCCCAGGCCTCGCCCCCGCTCATCAAGCCCCGCCTCTGCTCACGCCCCTGCCACAGGCCCCGCCCCCACCCACGCCCCTGCCGCGGGCCCCGCCCATGGGCTGTGCCCTCCCGTGGAGAGGTGAGGAAGAGACCGTCTGCCCACTGCCCTGGGGGCTCAGGAAAAGGCCTGGCCTCTACCCATGCTTCGGAAGAAGAGACCCCTGTCCCCATCCCGCGCTTTGGCCACGCCTCCCCCACCTCCAAATCCAGGCACTCTCTTTCTGCCCCCTGCTGCTGGCATAGTGGCCTCAGACCTCAGTCAAGGGGCTTCCCCAATGCTCAGGGCCTCCGATGGCTACCTGGCTTCACCCATACTTTACTGCTTCCCCTGAGCTAGCTGGACTCCTATGCATCCTTCAAAGCATAGGTCACAGGCTCCTTCCTCCTCAGCCTTGGGCTCTCAGGCTTCCTTAAGCCCCATGTATCTCTGGTTGTGTAGTAATTATAGGTGCTTCTTTGCTTATTCTCAGTCCTGCCAACAGACTGTGTCAGTCCCCAGGGCAGGGCCAGTGTGGCCTGTTCACCTCTGTGTCCCCTGGGCCGAGCTCCAGCCTGGTAAGACGGGTGATCTGGCTTATCTGCTGGGTCTCAGGTGAGCAGGTCTAAGTGTGGTCTCCTGGGAAACAGTGGGGTCGGGAAAAGCCAGAGCCCTGACACTCATTCCCCATGGGACCTGGGCCCCTTGTCTTGCCTGTGGCCTCAGTTTCCCCATCCTGCCTGCCTCCCAGAGGTGTGATAAGACTCCCGGGAGACGAGATGGAGGGGAGAGCCCTGGGTGTGGAGCAGGGCTGTGTGCTAAGGGCTTTACATGTTCATCCCTGACTCAGCCTCCAACCGTGTGTGTGGCGGGGGAGGGGTTCTGCTGTTATTTCCATTTTATAGATGAGGAAACTGAGGCTGGTTACAGGGACATATTGACCAAAGTAAAGCAAGGTCGGCTGTGCCCTTAGCCGCTGGCTGGTGTAGCTCCAAAGACTGAAACAATGGGGTGCCCACACCCCATAATCAGAAACAAAACAAACAACTGAGAGCTGAGAAATTCACGCCTGCGGGGCAGCGTCTGGCTTCCTCACAGCAGCTCCTCCTACACTTTTTGAAATACCGAATATGCTCACCCCCACTGTGACCCAGCAGGGCCCATGCTTCCTGGGCTGGGGTCTACTTAGGCCTTTTTTAGCCCCCAAACCTGAAACGCCTACCCACACTGCAGCAGAGGTGGGAGGTAGTGGACACAGCCCGCTGTACACCACCCTGCCCTGCTGCCCACGGAGCTGGGGCCTGCACCAACGCCCCAACCAAAATAGTGGCTGAGATCTGCCTGACAGCTGGCGTTTATTTTTGCTTTAGCAGAAGCGGGTGGGAATTAGCACCTGCCTGACCCGGCTGCAGGGAGCCAGACGCTGTCACCTGCTGCCCAGGCCTGGGCCTGGGCCCGGGCCCTGGGAGCTTCCGGGGGGAGGAGGCAGGGGCAAGGCCTCTGCTGACCCTTCCTCTGGGCCCACCATCGGTGCCCTGGGCCTCTGCCTCAGGGGCAGCTGTTTCCAGTTTTCCCGCACCAAAACGCTGGGGGGGGGGGTCCCTGGGGTGGAGGCTAATCCTATTCATCCCTTTGACCCAGCACAGAGGATGGTCAGAAGGTCAGTCGTGGTAGCTAGACGACTTTGGGCCTGTCCGTTACCCCTTTGGGCCTCAGTCTCCCCATCTGTGACGTGGGCATGCTAACACATCACACAGGTGTGTCAGAACACATCGGGGTGCTGCCTTCTAGGACCCAGCAAAACATACAATGCCAACAAGAGGACCACCGGGACCTGCCACACCACCACCAGTAACAGCTGGGTCTCAGCACCCACTCTGGGCCAGGCCCTGTATTAACCCCCTCTCACCCCCTGAAGGCGGGGCTGCTCTTAGACCCAGCCAGCAGGGAGGAAGCAGGCATGCAGGGCATGTGACCTGCCCAAGGGCACACCTGGGGGAGCTCCGAGGACCAGGCAGTCCTGCCCCCGGGGGGTGTCGCCCCAGCACCCCGCCTCCCTCATCTCCTTCGTTCTTGCACGGACCACCCTCTACGGAGTTGGTGTTTTGGTGTAGCAGGACCGGCCGTGTGTGCTCATTGATGCCTCTGCTTTCCCTCGGGGCGCCTGGGCGTTGGAGGCGGGGGCTGCAACTCCTGCGACTTGGGGACCCCCCACATGCCGGGTCTCTCCCGGCTGCCAGTGCATCCCGAGCGGCTCTAGATCCCATACCTGGCCCTGCAGAGCCCCCAGGACAGGCACCTCTGCAGCCACGGCACCCACCTGCCATGGGGAGGGGCCCTCCTGGCCCTGAGGGTGGCGGTGTCGGGCTGCCCCCCCAGGAAAGATGGCTGTCCCTCAGGCTTCTGGGCGCAGCCCAGACGGGGTGGGGCGCAAATCTCTCCTCTGCACCCACGTCCTCAGAGTCCATCCTCCCCGGACAGACGTGGCCGGGCAGCGCCAGCGTTCACGTGCACACGGCAGCCCCAGACGCTCCGCCCGCCCCCCACCTCCACTCGGCGCACGCGTGCACCCCCGCAGTGCGCCGCTCACCCAGCTGCCGATGGCGCTCCCGCAGCTCCCGGGGGTCAAGGTGGCGGTAGGAGTCCCGGAAGTGGTGGGCCACGGCCATGTCCTCCAGGCGGTAGTGCGGAGGCGGCGTGGGCTGGGGCAGCCCGTTGCTGGGGCTGCAGCGCTGGGCAGGGCTCAGGGTGCACGGCCGTTTGCTGAGGTGGTCCGGGTGCAGAGGGTCACGGTCTGACCCGTTCTCTTTGGTCCTGGTCCCAAGAGCAGGCAGGGGACAGTGGTCACGGGGCCACGATCCGTGGACAGAGGGGTGAGGGGAAGGTCGGGGCGCGGGCAGAGAGCGAGCGAGCGAGGAGGAGACAGACCGAGGTGAACAACGGGAGAGACCAGACCCGGCCGCTGGGGGCCCAGCCCGGAGCTCCCCTCTTCCTCCTCCTCTGGGGCTCCTGGGGTGAGGCGGTCAGGAAGCCTGGGCCTCCTTGGAGAGAGTGGGGGAGACACCCTCCCCCATCAGCAGGACAGGTACCCACGCTGTGACCCAGCAGTGAGGGCCAGCCCAGGCACCTGGGCACCTCGGGCTGCTGGACACTCGGGGTGCACGTCCAGCACGAAGGGAATAGCCAGGGCATGCCAGCCAGGCAGTGTCTGTCCTGCCTCCGCCCCTGTCCTCCCGGGGCATCCGAGTCCTCAGGAGAACCTGCCACGGCCAGACAGGGTGGCCTCGCGGTGACTGAGCCTGTTCAGTGGCCTTGCACTTTAGGCTGAACCCGACCAACCGAGCAGCGGCTGCCACAGAACGCAACGTGGCATCGGCCTGCGTTCCCTCAGCCCCGGAACTGGGGTGCCCACTAAGCCTCGGCGCCGGCGCAGCTCTCAAGGGTCAGGTAGGGAGAGAGCCAGCCCCTCCGCCGTCCCCCCAGGTACCTGTCAGGTGTCCTCCTCTTGCCGTTCTCGTTGACCTCCGGTAGGAGCTCCGAGGCGTCGCTGGGGGAAGAGGCGTTGGCGTCCAGCAGGAGCTGCTCGTGCTGGGCCAGGTACTGGGCGGGGGTCTGCTTTGCCAGGCGGGCGCAGTGCAGGAGCTCCCGCTGCAGCAGGGGCAGGTTAGCCTGCGGGGGGCAGGGAGGGGCTTGGACTGGCTGCTGACTGAGGTCAGGGCGCCAGGTGCTTGGAGGTGAGGCAGGGACGCCAATGGCCAGCCTTGCTGTGTGACTTTGGGCAAGCTGCACGACCGCTCTGGGCCTCGAGTTCCTCTGCTACAGTCTGGGGATGAGGGGGGGACCATGCCCCCCAGGAGACCCAGCGGTTTGGGGTTTTTCCCCTTCACCAAGCTCCCTCCTGCGTTGGCATCAGGAGAAATCGAGGAGGCCTCCTCACCAGGACCTGCTGCCTGCGCCTGAGGAAACAGGCCCCAGACAACCGCCCGCACGGAGGAGGAGAGTGAGGGTCAGAGGGGACGGGGCAGCCCTGCGCACAGCTCGCCGCAGTGGACGAGCAGGACCCCAGCACACCTGCCGCGGACCCCAACGTGCGCTGGCTGGTCCCGCCTGCCCACTTTCTGCGGGTTCCCAGCCCAGCCTTGAATGAAGGCATCAGTGTACCCACACGGCTCTGGGCCGTCACGCGTGTCACCTCCCGGGGTCGGACACGACCACTGGGTTCCACATTTGTGGGCAAGGACACCACAGCACAGGGAGCAGAATGGCACGTGGGGGTGGGCACAGGATTCGAACGCAGATGCCGCCTGTGACCACCGTGCGTAACTGCCGTGCCCTCCTGCCTCCACCCTGCTCTAGGCCCTCCCAGCGAGCACGGCAGGGCCCCGGGGGCTCGGCGGTCTCCCCAGAGCCACCGTGGGGGGATGCTGGCTGGGTGGGGGCGCAGCGGCAGGCCGCTTGGGAGGGCCAGAGTTCTAAGTATCTGTAACGAAGTGCAGCTCCCCAAGTTTCTCACGGTGTTTCAAAGCCACCTCGGCAGCCTCTCCCGCCTCTGCGCCACCAACCCCCACTAGCGCAACCACCCGGACGCGCTCAAGCAGCCAATGCGTTTTTGTCAAGCAGCGCCGGCTGCCAGGCCTGTTTTTTTCCTACTTGGAGAGCTGAACAGGGGCCAGCCCGCCATCTGTCGAACACGTTAGGAGCATGAGCTGGGAAAGGAGGTCCCGGGAGGTCCGAGGACGCCAAACATCCTCCCTCCCCCTCGCCAGCCCCTCCTCTCCTGGTGCAGCAGTGGGGGGGACAGCATGGGCCCTGGCTGGTTGCTGTTACAGCCATGGAAACATCTGGATTCCCGGCCGGCTGGACCCAGCTGGGAGCCGGGGCCACGGGTGGAGGGCTGGCTGGGCGGGGCAGCATCTCCCAGCTTCCGGAAAGCCCCACCACTCAGCCACGCACAGCGTCGGGCTCAGGAGAGGGTGCAGGGGACCTGGGGCCTTTGGCTGGGGGAGTGGGGACCAGGGCCCGGAAGAAATGCATAGAGACTATGGGGGGCGGTGCTCATCTCCTTCCTGGGCAGCAGTCCCAGTTCTGTCCCCAGGGCCTGGGAGGCCTGGCTGCTGAGAAGCTGGACAGACCGAGCTGGTGGGTCCCAGCTCTGCCACCTGAAAGAAGGTCCCGTGCTGCCCCCTTCACAGACGGGAGCTCTGGCCGGAGGGAAATCAGTGTTTGCAAAAACACCCGCAGTCACGGCGTCACTGGAGCAGGTGTCTCCCGTTCGCTGAGGGTTTATGATGTTCCCACTGCTTCCCCAAGGACCTCCTCCACTGCCCCACGCTCCACTGCAGGCCCTGCGTCTGCCCACCCTGGCTGTGCTGTGTGACCATGGGCAAGTCACTTAACTGCTCTGACTTCTGCCTCACCTGCAGCTGGAGCTGCAAGAAGCTCTGGCTCCTCCCATCCTGGGTGGAGCTTCTCATGAGTTAACTCTCCCAGTCCCACCTGAGGAGGTGGGCTGTCACACCCCAGGGACCCGGGAGGGGACTGGGAAGCGGGAGTTTTGGTTGCCCAAGGGCAGAGCTGGGTTTGAGCCGGGTGGGCTGGCCACTGCTCCTGCCTCTGCTATAGGAGATGGTGCCAGGGGCCACCACATGGGTGCGCCACGGTTGGGCCTGGGAGGCGGTCAATCCCCAGGAAGGCGGTGCCCCTGCTGCTCCCAGGTCACAGGTGGGGAAACCGAGGCCGCCCAGCAGGCCGGCACGCCCCCCAGGCTCCCTTCGGCACTCTGTGTGCTCAAGAGGCCAGGGTCCCACAGTGAGTGGGGGGGGGGCAGGGGCGGGGCACTCCCCAGGCAGGGCCGCGGCGACTTGTCCACAAGCCCTGGGAACAGGACTGGCCACGCCCAGGAGCCCCACGTCAGGCAGACGAATGGACTCTGTCCCTGACAGCCTGCCGGCTTAGGGCCCTCCCCCAGCTGCCCCATCACTAGGAGAGCAATCGGGGCGCCAAAGCTCTGACAGCCCCGTGACAGCGCTGTGGGCAGGGGGCACACCGAGGCAGGCACTGCCAGGCCGGCACGTCCTGTCTGGCGTCTCACTGGGGTGTGCCTGGGAGGATGCTGGGATGCCAGGGCGAGTGGGCCTGGCGGGGTGGGCGCGGGGATGCGGGGTGTTTTCCCTGCTCTTGCTCCTCAGATAAACAAGGGCAGCTGACACGGGTGGGTGGGACCTCCGTGTAAATGTCTAATCTGACAGAATAGGCAGGCACTGCGCCCCCACGATGGGGAGCGTGGAGTCAGCAGTAAGTTGAAAGCAGGGAGGAGCGGGAAGGGCTCCTGATGAATTGCAAATGACTGCCAGATGGGCGAACCCTCAGCCCAGCTCTGAGTGAGCTCAGCGGGGTGTGGGCGGGAAGGCGGGAGGAGGGAGCGGATGTGGGGTCCCCTTGGAACGAGGTACGGGCCTGGGGCACACCCCTGGCGGGCTGGGAGGCTTGGAGCTGGAGGGATGGGGGTTCCGGCCTTGCTCCCCCCCTCCACCAGAGGGAACCTCAGGGCCTCAGTTTCCCTGCCTGTTAACCGGGAACAGTGGCAGTGTCTGCGTCACCCCACCCACCCCAAGGGCTGCTGGGGGCTCAGCAGGGGTAGCTGCAAAGGACACGTCGTCTGCAGAACACTTGAAATCCCCAGATGACGATGCCCCGTGTCAGTCGAGCACGTCCCAAAGTCTTTACCTGCGTGTCTCCCACAACCTTCCCAATAGCCTGAGAATGGTTCCCACTTCACAGCTGCAGAAACTGAGGCACAGAGGGGCAAACTACCTTGGCCCAGGACAGCGGGGGCTAAGTGGCAGGGTCAGGGCTCGCATCTGGGCACGTCTGGTATGGCCTGTCTTCAAGACCCTCTGAAAGGCAGGCCCCACCAGGGTGCAGCTATGCAGGCGAGCATGGCCCGTGGCTGGGAGCATCACCTGGGCCTGGGAAACGAGAGCCCAGCAGGCACTCCAAGGCGGGCATCTCCCAAGCGAGCTCTGTGGAACCTGACCTGAGGAGATGGGCGCCAGCAGAGGCACCCGTGGTCAAATACATTTGGGAAGCATTTCACCTCCACCCCCTCTGGGAGATGTGTAACCCTCAAGGGGAGCGAAGGCCCCGAGGAGTACTGCAGGGGAGACGTGGGTCTAACGCTTGTCCCGGTTTTGTGCACACACGTTGCCCAGCACCTTGTTAAAATGCAGATTCTGACTCAGTGGGTCTGGGCTGGGGCCTGGGAACCTGCATTGCTCACACACCCTGGTGTTGCTGCCGCCAATCCAACACCAACTACCGAGAGGCCCTGGTCCACTGTTTATCTTCCGTGATTGACCACACGGCTGCCTTCCAACTGACACCCACTCACCCATCTGTCTGCTCACCCACATGACCACCGTCTGTCCACTGTCCCTCCCCCCTCACTCCGTTCCAGGTACACGGCCACCTCACTGCTCCTCAAACACAGCAGGCACACCCCTGCCTCAGGGCCTTTGCACGTGCTGTCCCCGCTGCCTGGCTCTGTTCCCCGCTCTCCTCCCTCGCCCTTCTCCACCCTCATCAGAATGCACCCTCCCTGCAGCTCCAGAGTCTATGGCCGTTGTTGTCGGCTGGCACATAGCAGGTGCTCAAAAAATAGCTGTCGAGCGGCTGAGTGTATTGGCCACTAATAACAGGACTGAGCCTGGGAGCTCGGTCTCAGAGCACAGGGTGGGGTGGCTGACTACTCTGGCCTGGCAGCGAGCTTGCAGGAGTCGGCCGCGACGGGTCAGCACTGTTCCCCCCCGGGGGACAGGGGAGTCAGAGTCTCGAGAACAGTGGCTGATCTGAGCTGGCAGAGAAAAGACTCGGGGCTCCTGGGGCCCCAGCGCAGGGGAAGTGGGTTTGTCCCTACCTTCAGGAAGGGGATGACGAACGGCCGCAGCGGGAAGTTGGTGGCCTCCTGGAGCTTGGAATGGAACTCCTCGATGGTCAGCGTGGAGTTCTGGGGGGGTGGGGGGAGAAAACACCTTGCTTAACCCCGGGGAGAGGAGGGCAGAGACTGAGGGCTGGCCCGACCTGGGGTCACCACGTCCCCACCCGACTCACCACGAGCCCCAGCACCAGCGTGCGCACACGCTCCCCGATCTCTGGGGAGATGTCGCTGCCGAACTGCTGCAGGGTGGCCAGGAAGCGCTTGAGCTTGCTGAGCTGCCGCGCCCCGCAGGCTGGGGGCAGCTGCTGTGTGGACAGCGCGGCGGTGCACGAGGTGGCTGGGCCATTGCTGAAGCCGCTGGGCGTGGACGGGGTGCCACTGACGGCTGTGGGCGAGGGGCTGCTGCCGTTCATCACTGCGCGGGGAGAGGCGGGCTGAAGACGCAGCAGGGCAGCCGGGCCCCACGGACACCCTTTACAGACGCTCAAACTGGGGCCCCGGCCGGGTGGGGCCGAGAGTACAGGCGTGATCCAGGTGTGGCCCGGGCTCAGTGGCCCTTCGGCTTTGCTCTGGGCCACGCAGCCAGGCCCTCCACATCCGGGGGACACCATGGCCGCACGCTGCCTGGCAGACACACATCTCCTGTGAACAGGTGGAGGGGCTTCCCCACAACCGGGATCTGTGGGCCCATCCTCCTCTTCCATGGGGAGGTCCCTCATCCCCCCAAAAGGGCAGTGACCACCCCCCCCCACGACGGCCCAAAGCCACGCCCCAGTGCCTACGCAGGTGCCATCACACCCGCATGAGGGCCCCCGTGCCAGGCTGACGGGGCTCAAGGTGGGGCAGGGGAGCCTGGACCCCTGGGACAGGCAGGGCTGGATGCTGGCAGGGGGGACACCGCACAGCTGCTGTCTGGGGCTGCTGCACGGGTGGACGTGTGCGCACATGGGCCCCAGCTGCGTGCGGAGGACCAGCAGGTGACCTGAGGGGCCTGCGATGAGCTCATGCAGGGGCCCCAGGAGCAGCACTGTGGGTTCCTGTGGTGACAGACACTGGGACTGCTGTGAAGTGGACCAGAGGCAGGACCGTGATCCTCAGCTGAGTCTGTCCCCAGGGCCGGGGAGCCCTCCAGAGCCTGACCACCTGCACCCCTCTCCCCTGCACCAGGGCCTGCACAGAGGTCAGAGGTCGTGGGCTCCCAGGGCCCTCGGTGATGGTGGAGGGGGTCTGGACACGGGAAGGCTGCACAGGACCTGCGCCTTCACGCTCCTGTTCGCACACCCAACTCCTGCTCCTGCGCACGTCTGTGCTCCCTACACGACCGTCCCGAAGCCCACCCTCGCCCACGCCCTGCACTCCCCGCACCCTCCCTCCCTCAGCAGCCCTGCACGCACCTCACGCAACACGCCAGACACACGTGCACTCGTGCTTGCATACACGCGTATACGTGCATGCAGGCACATCAGTGTGCACACACGTGCACACACGCCTACATGCACTGCATGCATGCACACACGTATGTGCACACAGACCCAGTGCACAGCCCACAGACCTATGTACACACACACGTGCACACACATGCCCACAAGCACACCCCACATGCACACTTGCACACGTGTGCACACGGGCATGATGCAATGTAGCCCCGTGGCACACCCATGTGCACCCCCCCACAGCACACAGACGTGCACACTAGCACATGCACACGTGCAGGCGCACTTCTCACTCACTCAACTGTGGTCCCCGAGGCCCGTGCCCTGGCCCTCCCGCCTTGTCTGGCTGGGTCTGTGCAGAGGCTGGGCGCTCACGCCTCGCCGGACTAGGGATCTGGGGATGCAGGACAGCTCAGAGCTGCTGTGTTCTCAGGGCGGGGTTTCTCCAGGGCTGCAGCATCTGCCGGGGCCTGTGTGTGGAGACGGGGAGCAGCCGCCCCTTTCTCCGGGATGGGGATGCTGCTGGGCTCGGCTCTGGGAAGCGGCCCCTCCTGCACAGCCACAGCACAGACGGCGGGTATGTCACTCTGCTCCTCCAGACCACGCCAGCCCGGCTATCCTGACCTGGCTCGGGGGGGTGACCTCCGGCGTCTTGGCCTCGCCCAGCCTGCAAGGGCGGGAGCATGTGAGGTGGCCGCATGCCCGTCCCTCCTCCCTGGGCCTCGGCTATCCCAGGGCTTTGGTTCTCCAGGTCCCGGTTGCCGGCTCCACCCGCCCCTGCAGGCCTGTGGGATGTAGCTCCCCTCCAGCCCTAGGCCTGCACCATCCCCCTGGGAGCTGGAACTGGCCCACCCCGTTAACCCTGAGCCTGTTGTCTGGCCAGCTCTGCTCGCACCTTCAGCTTCCATGACCTGCCCGCCGGCGACACCTGCGAACGCTCCCCCTGGCCCCCCCGCCCCGAGCTGTGGGCCAGGGACCGGCCACCTGAGCCATGGGCGATGGGCCTCGCAGTCCCTGAACAGTGCACATGGTGCTCGAGGTTGCCTCCCGTCCCCTGGTTGCCCCGGCACTCCACAGACCCTCAGAGGCAGACTAACACAGCCCAGCCCTTGTGGGTGCAAGATAAGCACCCTGGTTGGGAGTGGACGTCCTGGACCAGCCCAGACATGCCGTGTGGGTGAGACTCGGGCCTGGCCTCCGTTTTCTCATCAGCAGACGGCCCTCGGCGCAAACTAGAGGTGGGGCTTCTGGGCCCGGAGGACCAGGTGCCTCCTCTGTTGCACGCTCCCCCTCGTGGGACCCAGGCTATCCTTCTCCCACCGGAAGGCGCCGGAAACGCTTGACCTGATTGCTTTTACGTCTTGGGTGATGGCTCATCAATAACCGGCCCCACATAACAGAAGTTTGGAAAGCGCTGGTTGAAAGCCAGGGTTGGCGCCAAAACAGACGTGCTGCCTCTGTGTCCCGAGAGGGGGCGGGCTGCAGGCGTGGCGACCTGCTCCGCTCCTGGGGCCCGTGCCCTCCACTCAGCCCTTGGTGCTGCTTCTGCCTCCCTGGAGACACAGTGCAGGTCGAAACCTGTTTGCCCCCTGGTCTGGGCGACCTTAGAAGCTCCTTCCAGGACCCACAGGTGACACTCCAGCTCAGGGGTAATCCTGCAGGACAGTCGCTCCAGGGACTTCCTCTCGCTCTGGGATGGAAGGAGCTCCAGACACAGAACACGAGGGGCCCTGTCCCTCACCCTCTCCGAGGTGTGTCCAGGGCACCCTTGGACCAGAAGCCCTGCTGTTGTGCTAACTTTCTCTGTCATTGTGGAGCTCCAGCTGACCCCTCAGTGGATGCTGACACACACACACACACACACACACACACACACACACACACGCACGCACACCCTGGTCGAGACTGATGACAGCCGCTGGCGGTCACCCCAGACAGGCCGGGAGGTGGCCTGCTGCATGGGGACCTCACCGCAGCGGGGGCTTCTGGTCACTCACGGCAGAGCTGGGCTGTCGCTCGGGGTCTGGATCTTCAGGGGCTTCGAAGACGTGCGGCTATCCGTGCCTCCTGGGACCCCGCCCGCCAGCCCCTGGCCTGGCCTCCCTGGGGCGCCCTTACCCGCTTGCCCTCGGCGCCTGGTCCTCCCGGCGGCCGGCCTGCCCTCACCCGCCGCGCTCCCTCCCAGGCTGCTGGGCAGTCTCAGCAGCTTGCTAAAGAGACGCCGAAAATAACCCTCGGCCACAAGTGCGTTCATTCCCACAACAGGTGTGTTACTAAGATAGACCACACGTGTCCCGGCCGAGGTTTGGGGGCACAGCACAGCACCCCACGGCTCCCCCAGTCCCGGGGCCTGGGCCGGGGCGGGGCTAGGACGAGGCACTGAAAACGGCCCCTCCCGCCAGCCCCCCTCCCAGCCTTGGTGCTGGGAATCACCATCCTCCTGTCCACATAAAGCTCACAGGCCTCACAGCACCGCAGCTCCGTGGACACGCCAGGCCCTAGATGATGCCACACCTGGGCTTACATCAGGCCGGTCCAGATGGGCGAGCCCGCTGCGCTTGCTGGCTGACACACACTGCCAGCATCGCCCCACGAGAGCCTCGCCTGAGGGCATCAGCTGCAGCTTGGGCACTTGGACGGGAACGTCCACTAGTGACCAACATCCGCTGAGCACCTCGCGTGGGCCAGACTTCACGCTGACATGACCCAGGCCTTCGTGTGATCACCCTTGGCACTGGCTCCGTAACTTTCTTTCTACAGGTGGTGGTCCCTGCCTGGGGACATTGCCTGGAAGGGTAAGAATGGGGTCTGCCCCAGGCTGGGGTCTGCCCTTGAGATGGGCTGCGGACTGGCCACTGACATTTGAACTTCTTGCAACTCTGGGACCTGCCTGATATGCCCTATTTTGCGTTGGGGAAAAGGAAGCTGAGCGAGGCCCTCCGTCTGCCCGAGGTCACAGGGCGTGTGAGCGGCAGGGCTGGGTGTGAACTCGGTCTGTGACTTGGGGTCCTGGCTGCTCTGCTGTCCTGGGTGTGTCCCCTGGGCTCCCCTAAGAGAGGCCTAGCCCAGCAGACGCAGGGGTGCAGGCCGAGCAGTGGGCGCCGGGTGAGGACCTCCCGGGAGGCCGTGGTTTTTGTTATTTTACTTACAAAGACAGACCATAGACCATTTTAAGCAGCCATGAAAACGGCCGTGGGGCAGAGACATCGCAGGCCCGTCCTCTCGATCTGTAAGCAAAATAAGAAAAACACGCTGTGAGGAAGGAGGCCGGGCACCGGACTCTGCCCTGGGGGGTGTCTACAGTCGGCCCCTCCCCTGCCTCTCGACAGCGTTTTGGGGACTGGGACTCTGTCACCACCTTGGGCCAGTCCACAACCTTCTCTGGGCCTCGGCTTCCTTCTCTGAAAAGTGGACTGGATCAGGAGATCTCTTAGGGCCATTTCTGGTGGGAACTTCTGGGGCTCCACAAGAATTCTGGCACCTCCCTGGGTATGGGTGGGACACCCTGGCTCTTCAACAGCTGTGCTTCTGGAAAGCGCCTGGTGACCCCACTCGGCACCATCCTCAGGGACCCGGAGCCCAGGTGATGGGCTTGAGGTCAACAGACAAACCAGTGGTGGCTCTGAAACGAAGCCCAGGCCTGAGCTGCCGTGAAGGGCAGGAGCACCCGAGAGGAAGAGAGACTTGATTCGTCTGAGCTGGAGTTAGCGGGCAAGAGCCACACGGAGACAAGCTGCACCACCGTACACAGAGACTGAGCCCCCGTCACAGGGGGTAATCAAGGGCAGGATGGAGCGCTAGCCCCTGAAGCGCTCTCCAGCTGCCGAGTAGCTCCTCACATCCCTCCCCAGAGTTCTCTCAGCCCTCTGCCCCCGGCCCGAGCCACACCACAGCTTCAACTCTAAAATGAATTCGTGCCCAGGGCAGTCACCAGGCAAGGCAAGAAGAACCACAGCCCTCAAGCCACGGCTCAAGGTCAGTCTCTGGTCAGCTTGGCTCGCAGGCCTGTCCTGGGGAATCTGGGGAGGTTCTTGGCAGGAATCCACAGGGAACGCAGAGGCTCCGTCTACTCTGGCTCCCATCAGCCAGGTGCACAGACGCGGTTAACCACCCTGCTTTCAGGGAATTCGTGGGTTAGGGAACAAATCTGAGGCCACCTTGGAGGCAGCCTGACACTTAAGACAAACGCCCCCAGCAGCCAGATAGCACTAGGCGTCCGCTTAGGCAAGAAAGGCCCTCTTGTCTCTCATAACCTCCATGCTCTAAACGGAGCCGGGACCCCAGCGAGAGGGGACGGACCCTGAGCCACATGCAGGCTGCCACCTGCACGTCTGTTCGCAGGCCTCATGAAGGCGAGCCGATGGTGTCAGCTGACCCCAGCCCAGTCCACAGCCTGAAACATCTGGTTCCCAGACCAGCACTTTCTGGAACACGGGCTCTTGGACCAGGAAGAAAAGCAGGCCAGGGAGTCGTGCCCACGAGGGTCGGGGTCCCCGGGTCGGAGCCCTCGACCAGAACCTCAGATGGTCTGCTGGTCTCTCCTGCTTGGAACCGGACAACAGTTGTGGGGTGGGTCATCTTCCCAGGGGGAGCTGCTGTTGCCCCGTCGGGAAGAATTCCTTTTTCCGCCCTGGCTGAGTGTACGCGGGGGAAGTTTTGCCAGGCTGGAGCCTCCCCTCTCCACCCACGAGGCCACACGGGGAGGCAGCGGTCAGTGGTCGGAGACCGGCCTGTGGCTCAGCCCAAGGTGAGGACTGACTCTTCTGGAAAAGAGGGAGGGGTGACTGGCCGGCCACAGTCCCCGGGCGAGAAGAGCGAATGAGACAAAGCGCGGCCACCTCTGGCCACTCCCGTGCAGCCAGCGCAGGCTGCGCACCCAGGATGGCGGAGGGCAGGGCAGGAGGCAGGGCTGGGCCCACCCCAGTCTCCGGCACACGTGGGGACCCTCACTCAGACCGACCCCGGGGGGACAGAAGCTGGAACATTCTGTACCAAGCGATGTGTGGGGACGGGTGCTTGGCCATTAAGCTCCTACTGTGCAGGGGTCGCCCTGCTTTCAGGTGGCGGCACCTAGGAGCAGGTGGTGTTGCCCCATCTACCAACAGAGACCAGCTCACAGCCAACATCCTACAACAAGGGGCCCCGCCCGACCTCCTTCTCCAGATGGGGGCCGCTGCCTGGCCTCGGAGGGCAGAGCCAGCACCCTTCACGCCCCGGAATAAAAGGAGCAGGCCAGGCCCTGTGGCCCACCCTGGGCTCTGGGCAGAGCCAAGGACCCCGGGTGGGCGGAGTGGAGCCCGATGAACCTGGTGGGAACCAGGGGCCACCAGGCCAAGGCATCTGAGGTTCCTGCCCCAGAGATGGGCTTCATTAGGGTTTCAAAGCCTGGGGAAGGGTCTGCCGGTGTGCGGCTTTCTGGCTTCTGAACATGTGGGTGGGGGAGGCACGTGGACTGCCTGCCAGAAACACCTAGGACACACTGCTGAGCCCCCGGTCGAGGGGACAGGGAACACTGTCCCCCACACCAGCCCAAGCTGGGGGTCTCCTTCCCAACTGCTCTGACTCAAAGGACCGGGGCTCAGGTGGTGGCTGTGGATTCTGAAGCCCACCCAGACCCTCTGTGTGTGCCGAGACGCTCAACCCAGGGCACAGGGCCAGCGAGGTACCACCTGGGGGTCAGTTCTGCCCACCACGTTGCTGGCAGCTGAGGCCCCCCTGACCCCAGCTCCTGGCTCACCCACACACCGGCTCAGGCCTGGCCGCAGAGCTCCTCCGAGGCCAGAGCTGCCTCCGATGGGCCCTCCAGGGCGTGCAGGCCCAAAAGGATTCACCCACATGCAAGTGACCTGCTGTGTGACCGTGGGGAAGCCCCCATCCCTCTCTGGGCTCCAGTATAGCAGCTGACCTTGACGAAATGCTTACCGTGTACCCACCGTGCTAAGAACTTCTATTAACTCACTCGCCCTCACAGCAGCTCCGTGAGGCAGGGGCCATGACCAGCCCGGCTTTACAGATGAGGAACGCCAGGCCCAGAGAGGTTAAGAAGTTTGCTCAAAGCCTCACAGCTACCAAGCAGAAGAGCTGGGATCCGAACCTCAAAGCTTGGGCCCTGACCCATGATGAGATCCTCCGTCTTAAAGGCCCAACAGGGGCGCTTACAGGTCCAGGATGGAAGCTCGGACCTTAACGGGCTCGAGGGACCCCCGGAGGTGCCTCTCCCCGCTGTGCCCCTCGGGGCTGGGCCCTGGGGTTACTCACTTGTGTGGGGTGTGAAGGGGGGGTGTCGCGTGGCCCCCTGGGACGTGGCGGGCGGCGGGGGCGGCATGGTGGGGGGCGTGGCCCGGGGCTGCGTCTTCACCTCGGCTGGGGAGCCAGGCATCGCGGAGGCCTTCTCCTTCCTGTCCGCTGTGGGCGCCACGGTCACCGGGGTGGGGGAAAGGAGAGAGAGAGCACGGGTGAAGCAGGCCGAGGGGCACAGGGGTCGGTGCCGCCCAGCCCCACCTGGTTCCTGGCTAAGGCCCCCAGCAGCTGGACGTGGGCCTATGTTGCTGGGGGCCCAGGTGGGCGACTCCCAGCAGGCCCCCACGTGGCTTCTGGCTCTGCCTACAGAGCCCGTCCCAGACCCCAGCCTGCCCCAGATAAGCCCCAGGTGTGCTCACAGGTGGCTGACATCCCACCCACCTAGGACCGGAGAGTGGGCTTGGGTCAGCCCATTTCAGGTGGTCTGGAGGGTATAGCTTTCAGAACTTTGGCCAGACAGAACTGGGCTGGAGTTCTCACTGTGGGAGTGGCCCTGGGGGAGCCTGGATTGTCTCTCCTGCAGACCAGGGAGTCGGGCGGCATCCCCCAAGCCTGCGGTACCCCGACCCTGCTTGCATCAGCCCTTCCTGGAGGGCATG
The DNA here is from genome assembly GCF_964341445.2 of Mesoplodon mirus. Taxonomy (NCBI): domain Eukaryota; kingdom Metazoa; phylum Chordata; class Mammalia; order Artiodactyla; family Ziphiidae; genus Mesoplodon; species Mesoplodon mirus. The sequence continues at coordinate 1,012,745 of NC_138995.1, read as the reverse complement.
TGCAGACAGCCTCCCCACCCCCACTTCTGAACTCAGCAGGTCCGGAGCGGGTCTGAGACTCTGCACTTGTAACAGGCTGCCAGGGAGGCCCCCGGGGTGGCAGCTGCCCAGGTATTCTTTGCAGGTGGAGGGGGGTGAGCCTCTGGGCCTCCCCGCTCCATCTTAGCTCAGGGTCAGCCAGCACCGCAGCAGGCCGCAGAGACCCGGGAGCAGCGGCTGGGATTGTGGGTGGGCGTCCCCACCTGTAGCGAATAGGCACAGCCCACGTCGCCCCAGCCACTGCTCACCCTGCTGACACTGACGGAGTCTCCCGGGGGCCGGGGGCCGATGGGGCTTGACGCCTGTCAGCCATCACTAGGACTGCAGCTCTGTCCCTCTGCCTCTCCCCATCCTCCCCTCCCAGGGGTCCCGCACGATCTGGGCAGAGGTGGAGACGCACATGCACCCGGGCAGCCACCTCCGTGGACAGCGACAATGCTAACATACGGTGTTTACCGCTACCTGTGCCCCAGACCGCGCAGACCTCCCCTCATCTCTCCCACATCCTCCTTTAGAGAGAGGAGACGCCCTCGGCACTCCAGGGCCCAGGGGGTGAGGGCGGAGAAGCCCCCTCCCCACTGGGCCCCACGGAAGGGGGAAGCAGCCGGTCACCAGCAGCCACCCGGCCTCGCAGCACCTGCTGTCCACTCAGCTGGCCTCCCTCCCACCGGGCGCCCTGCCCCCCAACAGCCCGCCTGTCAGGAGGCTGATGGCCTGGCACACGTGTGCCACAGCTGTGGGGGCCCGTCAACGCCACGCCTGGCTACGGGGCTGGCGGCCAGTCCCCAGTGACAACCAAAGAAGGAAAACGTGGCCAGCGCCGTGGGCTCCAGGCCACCTCTGTGGGGTGCAGCCCCATCCTGGCCAGCCCTTCATCTGACCAGGCCCCCCTGGGGCAGGCAGTCCTGCCACCAGGCCAGGGAGGGCGCTTAGGATGCCAGGCTGGGACGCTGGGGATGCAGGGCCTGGTCGGACCTTCCAAAGCCCTTACACCTTGGGGCTTCGCTGGAGCATCACGGGTGGCGCAGACCAGAGAAGTGGATGGAGAAAAGCCGGCGGGAGGGGGCCGTCAGGGAGGGTGGACCGAGTGTGCCCGCGATGACGAGGGTGCCACATTGCAAGGAGTCTCGCGCCCACCCCACGGATGCCTGCCAGGCCTGTGGACGGAGCGGGCAGTGCCCTGCTGGTGCCCGGAAAGCAGGCCTGAGGCCGCCCACTTACAAAGGAGACACACACGCTCCTGGCAGGCGACAGTCATGGCTCCTGTTATTCCCAGGAAACCCTGTGAGGGGGACGCTGCTGCCAGCCCTGTTTTACAGGCAGAGAGAGGTACAGCAGTCCACCAAGGGCACACAGCACGTATGGTTTGGGCGGGTCTGCAGGGTTCCAAGACCTGGTTGTCATCAGCGCGAACTCTCTTCCTTGCAGGAGAGGCAGTTCTGGGAATCAAACCCAGGTGGATGGAGGCTCTGGGCTGGGTGGGTGGGGGCACCCCTGTGGCTCTCCCAGGTCCCACCTCCAGCCCTGGGTCTTGGGTCCCCAAGGGCTCTGCACGGTAGGGCCACAGGTGCAAGAAACCCCGCAAGTCTTTTTTTTTTTTTTTTTTCAGTACGCGGGCCTCTCACTGTTGTGGCCTCTCCCGTTGCGGAGCACAGGCTCCGGACGCACAGGCTCAGCGGCCATGGCTCACGGGCCCAGCCGCTCCGCGGCATGTGGGATCCTCCCGGACCGGGGCACGAACCCGTGTCCCCTGCATTGGCAGGCAGACTCTCAACCACTGAGCCACCAGGGAAGCCCACCCCACAAGTCTTGAATCTTGTTTGAGTCTGGCTCTATTGCCTCCTGGCTGTGTGACCCAGGGCAAGTCACCTCACCTCTCTGAGGTGGCTGTAATGGCTCAGGGCAAGCTCTCAGGGAAATTCGGTCATGGTTTATGGAGCAACTTGCGTGCCGGGACCCTGCTCTTGAGGCTGCCCTCGGCACATACCCCAACCCCTAAAGCAGAAGCTGACAGAGCAGCTCGGGGAAGAGCAGAGGTGGTGTGGAGACGGTGAGCAACAGCATTTGTGGTCAAGGGACAGAGAGCACAAAGGCGGGAGGGAGTGTGCAGGGCATTGAGAGGAGGCTGGCTGGGCCGGGCTGGTGGGCAGCAGGGAGCCAGTGAAGGTTCTGCACAGCATCCAGAGACGTCGTCTCTCCTGCCTGAAACCCTCCAGCAGCTTCCACTGCATGTGGGGCTTCCCAGGGTCCTACCCCCCGGCCCACTCCCATGACACCCAGAGCCCCAGCTCCGAGCCCTCGCACACCCCCCGGACCACTCCCCCTTCCCTCCTGGGGGTCCCGCTCCGACCTCATGTCCTCAGGAGAGGTGTCCCCAACATGAGACATGAGGGTCTCTGGCTCCCCTGGAACGTGATATCAGCCCTGAGATGACCTTGTTTCCTGGCTCACCCGTCGCAGGGTTTCTGGCTGGGCTGGCACTTCTGGAAGGCCGGCCACGAGAATGAGGTCACCACCGGCAGCCCTCCTAGAGGAGGGGTCTCCCTGCTCAGGGGCCAGAGGGGGCAGGTCGGGGGGTCCTGGCTGCCCCGGCTCCAAGGTGGGCCGACACGGGGGCTGCTGAGGGGCTGTGGATGCAGCCACCGCTCGCCCTGCACGCGTGCCTTCCTCGCGCTGGCCAAGCGAGAACAGCAGGGCGCGAGGGACCTGAGTCCCACCCTCCTGACGAGTGGCTGCCTCTGGGCTGGGATCCTCACCTCCCCGGGGGGGCAGCACAGGTCAGAGGAGGAGAAGCGTTCTTAGTGGGGGCCCGGGCACCCACCGTGGCCACGCCACCCGTGGTGGCAGTATCCTCTCGCCACCTCTGAGCCCCTGAGCTGTGTGTGGAGCCCTGGTCAGGCTGTGCTGGAGCCAAGCCTGCCCGCCCGCTGGCCTGCGTGGCCTGAGGGCACATGGCGAACGAGCTGCCAGACAGGCAGCCTCACTCTCCCAGGAGCCGGCTTCCTGCCCAGCCCCTTTCAAGGGCCCGCGCCAGCCAAGGGCTGCTCCCTCACCCCCTAAGACCCACTGCGAGGCTTGGACCCCCGAGGGCTATGGCACAACCTTACTGCCCATCTGGCAGCCTGGGTAGGGCCGTGTAGGCAGGACCCTGCACCCACAAGCCAGCACGAGCAGGAGCTGGCCAGGACGTGGGAGCCTGGGGAGGGGCCCGTTGTTGGGTGCTGAGTGCTGGGGACTGGTGAGGGGGTAGCTCCCACCCCCGCCAAGGCTGCCGAGGGTGCCAGCGTGGTCAGCTCAGCTGGCAGGGGGTACGTCCCGGCAAGGTCCAGACTCCGCCCAGAAAACCTGGGCTGGCCTTGTGGGGCAGCTCTTCCCCCCTCCCCCATTCTCAGGTACCTCTGCCCCCAGCGTCCACTCCCAGGGGTCCTCAGCCCCGGGGGGAGCCAGGCCCCATGTGCTGCACGTCCACACAGCATCTCGTTGGATCCTCATGGCCTCCCCAGAGGCGCTGTCAGGGCCCCTGTACCGTGGCATCCTGTGCCCCGCCTATGAGAGGCACTGACCCCATCCATGGGACGCCGGGTTCGAACGGTCCCCCTGCACCCACCCCAGGTCTGTGTTTGCCCCACTCCTGATTCTAGGGTCACTGGGGGTCCTCAACCCCAGAGACCCTCCACCCAACACCAGGGGTCTTCCTACACAAGCCCCCTTTTAGGGAGCTCTGATTTAGCAGGTCGGTTATGGGGCACAGGCAGCTGAATGTATGTCAAGTTTTAAGTTCCTTTTTTCTTATGAGATTAATGTATAAATAACAGCTTCCCCCATGAGGGCTTAGCACGTGCCCCTCATGCATCAGCTTGCCCGCCCCTCATGCATCAGCTTGCCCGCCCCTCAGGACCCCAGGGACCGACTTTGACTAAGAATTCCATACCCGTGCTCGAGGATGCCCTGCACCTCAATAGTAGCCCCAGGAGGCAGGTCCTGCCATCGCGCCCATTTTATAGACAGGGAAACTGAGGCTCGGGGAGGACAAGTGACTTGCTCAGGGTCTCAGAGCCTGAGGGCAGCAGGGACCGAGCCTGGGGACTCTCCATCAGAGCCTCAAGCCCCCGTGCCCTGCAATCGCCAGGGAGATTAGAAAGTTCTGAAGCCAACCCAGGGCTCCCTGCATGGGCCGACCAGGACACGGAAAGGGCAGCTGCCTGGGGTTTGAGGTCGGGGCAGGTTCATTGCTCTGAGTCAGTGGGTGACGCCCCGGGCGCCCTGACTCTGGGGCAGGGGAGCACCAGGACCACCTTCCCAACTCCTCGGGCTCTTTCCAGATGTTAGAGCTCCAGGGAGGAAGAATCGGGCCGGCCACAGCATCCCTGTCCCTTCCCCAGCCCCGTCAGCAGCCAGGGGCCAAGCCGGCAGCCACGGCAGCCCCAGAACTCCGCACAGAAATGAAGCAGGAGACGGGGCGGAATCTGAAGACACGTCTGGGCTTATCCCCAACCAGGGCTCCCCACCAGCTCTCCTGGAGTCCCGCACGGTGCCTTGGCCGGAACGGCGGCCCTTGTGCTGGCGGGCGGGAGACATCTCTAGGGATGCCAGACCCCTCACCCATGGTCCTGGCTCAGAGGTAGGCAGACAGGGGCGAGGGGCCCAGCCCACTCGTGACCGTCTCACAGCCCCCGGAGGCAGACGGTGCGCTGCTCCATCCTACAGACGGGGGACCGAGGCACAGAGAGGCCAGGGGACCTGCTCTGTTCACACAGCTGAGAACGGGCTGGAGGTGGCCCCAGCGTCTTACCGCCTGCCCCGAGGGCTGCCGCTGGAGGTGCCCCCATCCATTCTTCTTCTGTCCGTCCCCCCCTCCCCACCACCCCATTCCGATCCTGTAGGGCGGGGGGTGGTCCCCGCTGGTGATATCCAGTGAGCCAGAGGGTGAGACGTGAGCAGCCCCCCTCGGAGCTGGACTTCCTCCTCCGGCCTCTGTCGCAGCCCCACCCACTGCCCCGCACTCCCAGCCCTCGAGAACATTCCCAGACCCCTGCGTCGCTCCCCAGGGCCCCTGGGAGACTCTGCGTCTTTCCCAGACCATGGCTCCAGTTCCCACTACACGTCACTAATCCGTTGACAGAGGAAGCTGCTCTCTGAGGCCGGGCGAAGCGGTGGGAAAGAACATGGAATGTGTGGAACAAGCCACCCCATCCATCACTGTCCTCGTCCTCCTGTGTTCCCAGCCCGCCCTGCCCGTCTGAGAACTGGCCACAGCCCAGCACTCCCAGCCCTGGGGTTCTAGAACCCTCCATGGGAAGGGGGCCGTTAGCATCAGAACAGCCCATTCCCCATCCGTGCTGCCGCAGAAACAGCGGGCCCCGCTTTGATCTTTTGTGGTCTGATTCTGCCGTTACCTCATTTGACCCTCACAGAAGCCTCAGGAAGTGGGAAGGTGGGAAGGCGGGCCGGTACCGACAGGTAACACAGTTACGGTGACAGAGTCCAGACTGCGAGCCAGGCCTGAGCTGAGCAGGCCACACGGGTCTCCCGGCCTGGGAGGTGGCAGATGAGGAGACCGAGGCTCAGGGCCCAGAGGCCACTCTCTCTGTGGGGTCTTGGGATGTGACCTGTGGCGCACCCACACCCAGTTCCTGGCACTGACCCGCAGGCAGGCAGGGCTCCCCAGGCCCATGGGAGGCTCAGCAGGAGGCCTGCACCCTGAGGGGGAGCCCTGTGCCTTGGCCCCTCCCCTGCGAGTGGGTGGCCCCTGGGCACACTGCCCGGCCTCAGTCTCCGCAGCTGTAGGTAGGGGGCGAGGAGGGAGCCCCACTGGGCCCGGCTCTGAAGTGCTGGCCTCTGCCCTGGGCCAGGCAGCCGACCGAGGTTCTGAAGCTCCTGCCAAAGTGGACCGGACGCTGGACTTTCTTGGAGGCAGAGGGGCGAGCTGGTCCCTGAGACACGTTTCCTAAGAGCATTACCAGGTGCCCCCTACCCCTCGGCCGGCATCCTGAGAGTGCCCGCAGGACCCTTAGTGACCGGCCGTCCCCTCTGTGCCCTCACCTCCCACACTCTCCTCCACGTCTTTGCCCAAATGCGACCATCTTTCTCAGCGAAACCAAGTGCCCAAAGTAGGGCCAAGCACACGGTAGGTGCTCCGCAAATGCTGTGGAGTCAGGACCAAGAGAACGGAGAGCTGGTCCACAGACAGCGGGACGGTCATAGCCTCCCCAGCCCCACAGGCTCCCTTTCGGCAGATGTCAGTCCTGACCCCCCAGCCCAGAGCCTCGGCCAGAGACTGGAGGGGAACCTCCCCAGTCAGGTGTCCTCTGGAGCCCTGTCCTCCGTCCTCAGAAGGCCTGCGGGCAGGGCAGCAGCTGGCTGGTGTCAGGTGTCCCGGGAAGAGCCCGAGGTGTCCCCAGCGAGGGCACACAGCCACCCGTCCCCGGCGCCTCCAGGCACACTCTGTCCTGCTCAGGCCAGACTCTCCCGGGAGGACTGCAGTGTCCCATCCCCACAGACATCCTGCCCAGGGCGGGGCACCCCATCCATCGGGGCCCAGCCTGGGCTCCCGGGACCCTTCATCCCACACCAGCCCTCGAGGAAGACGCCGCTAATCACCCCGCTTATGGATGGGGACAGCGGGGCCCAGAGTCACAGTAAGCGAGGTGCCTCCAGGGTCCAGGCCCCCTATTTGCTTTCCCATCAGGTCCAAACTCTGCGTGTGACATCCGGGGCCCCACACGGCCTCATCTCCGTGCCCTCCAAGGCCCCGACGGCTCCCGAGTGCCAACGCTCTCTCAGGCTCCTCCTCCGCGTGGCAGAGCCCTAGTCCAGGTGGATGTCGCTGCCCGCTGAAGCGACGAGGAAATCGAGGGGTTGGAGGTCAGGGTTCACGCAAGACCACAGCTCAGCGAGGCTGCAGCGTCCACTGGGTCCCGGTCAGGATTTCCCTCCCTCCTTCCCTTCCTTTCTTCTTACACCCCCTATTACAACACCGCTATGAGCCCCAAAGCCCCTTCTAACTACAAACAGCCCCCGACCCCCCACAAGCATAGAGGAGGCAGAAGCGGGTGTGTCTGTGGGGAAGTCAGGCAGCGCACGGTGAAGTCCACGGCTTCAGGGTACCCCTCGTGGGCAGCACCCGCTCGAAGATGTGCCCGTGTGTCAGACACGGACACCGTGGGGGCCCTCGGACCCCAGTGCAGTGTGGTCGAGCACGGGCACTGTCCCCCAGCAGTGACAGCTCGTGGAGGTGAGAGCAAGGTGCCTCGGCCCACGAGCGGCCCTCCTGAGCGCCGGGCGCCCACGGGGTCCCTCTGCGTCCACACGAGGGGTGGACGTTGCTATGCTCACGCGGTCCCAGGCAGGTTTCTGGCCTTATGACCGTCAGGCGGGACCTCGTGAGAGACGCAGGCGATGCCGGCGGCGCAGGCAAGTCCTTCCCGAAGGCTGGCCCCGCCCCCATCACCGGGTCGGCCCCGAGCACCCCCTGGGGACAGATTCACCTCCTTCGAGGCCACTGACCACTGCACACTGGCTGCTGTGGGGCCTGGGCAAGGTGGGACAGACCCACTGCCAGCGCGCGGGGGCGGCGGCAGGACAAGCGGGGGCAGACACCTCTGCTTAGGTAGCTCCTGCCCCCAGAAGGCTCTCCCCTCCCCTCAAGGCTTCCCGGAGGGTGGGTGGGGGGTTTCTCTCCTGGACCCTGTGGTCCAGTCACAGCTCCTGGACCCTGGGGGTCTCGAGCAAGCCAGGCAATCGCCTGAGGGCCAACGTCCTGGAGCAGGAAGAGGGGCATATGGACCCTCCCAGAGCCTCCCAGTGGGTGCGTGTGGGACACACAAGGGAAAAACTAGGCCTGCACCCCAGGAAGCAGCCGCGTCTCAGAGGGGCCTGTGACCCCGCCCGACGGGGCTCTCAGGCAGAGGCGGAGGGACTCGGGGGGCTCCAAGGAGATGGGGTGACCCCTCACATCGCGATGGGTGGGTCTGACCAGGAGGCTGACCCCTCCCCACCCCCTCCAAGGCCAGGGTCGGGGACGGCTTGTCTTTGATCCCCAGTGCCTGCAAAGCGCCGAGAATTCTGGGGGGCGGGCAGCCCTAACGACTCCCAGGAGCTGGAACTGGGGCCGCTTCCCACATCTGGTTTCAATCAAGGCCCCCGCCGACCGACGAATCAGTAATGATATACACAAGGATTAGTATCTTCCCTCCCTTGGTCTGGGCGGCGCTCCCGCCCCCGCTGGCGCTCCAGCCGCGTGCCCCTTGCCGGTCCCGGCGTCTGACCGGCAGGGCTGTTCCTCTGTCCACTGCCGCTGCCGCCGCCGCCGCCGCCGCCCTTCCCGCTGCAGAGCGCTTAGCCACCCCGGCCGGCCTGCCTCCAGGGACCCTGTGACCGCCGGGCCTGTGGGTGACAACAAGGTCACCCGTTGCCATGGCAACAACACTGGGCCGGGAGCCAGGAAACCTGAGTCCCCCATCCTGCTCTGTGACCGACTAACTGTGCTTTTTTTTTCTTTTGTGATACGCGGGCCTCTCACTGTTGTGGCCTCTCCCGTTGCAGAGCACAGGCTCTGGACGTGCAGGCTCAGCGGCCATGGCTCACGGGCCCAGCCGCTCCGCGGCATGTGGGATCTTCCTGGACCGGGGCACGAACCCATGTCCCCTGCATCGGCAGGCGGACTCTCAACCACTGCGCCACCAGGGAAGCCCCAACTAACTGTGAATCCATAAAATCACCCCAGCATGGCTCTGGGCCTCAGTATACCCATCGGTAAAATGGGTAACTCCCTCTTCTCAGGTCAGGGGTGGTCTCAGAAAAGGAAGCGTAAGGAGCAATGCCACGGTGGTTCCTGTGTCAGGGAGGTTCCAGCTGGCCTCCCGCCACCCGTCTCAGCCTCTCGGCTGGAGTGTCAGTGGCTTTTCTACCTGAGGCCTCGGTTTTCTCACCTGTGAGATGGGGATGAGAGCAGAGCCGCCCCGTAGAGGCTCGGAGGGGCGGGACATGCTCAGCCAGAGGCTCCTTCTAAAGGTCCACAGGCCTGGGCACCAGGTGGGGGCACAGCTCTGATTTTAATCAGCCTCCCTTTTGCTGGGAGCTGCGTATGCACCTGGGTGACGAGACCTCCTCATCCTGACAAAGCCCTGACGTGTAAGACCCGAGTTACAGATGGGGAAACCGAGGCACAGGGCGCGTGCCCGGGGTCACACGGCCATAATGAGGCAGACCCCACACATGTGCAGCCCTCTGGCTGATGACCCTGCTGGTCACAGGAAGGGTCCCTCACTGTGGACCCTCAGAGCCTGCCCAGAGGGGTGGCGGTGAGCCTCTGTCTGGGGGTGGGGTGGAGGGTCCACAGGAGAATGTCCTGCTGCTCAGAGCAGCCCCTCACAGCCTCAGAGGGGGCGCTGTGGTGGCCAGGCTGCCCCCCGCATCAGCAGGAGCTCATGAATCCCGCTGGTGCTGAGAGGAAGCCGTCTGCCTGGACGGGAAGTTCCCTTCTACCACCGAGATGCTGTGAAACTGGGCCAGACACACTCTCACCACTGTGCTCCAGCCCAGGGGTCGCCTCACGAGCAGTCCAATCTCCCCTTGTTCTGGCTGCACGCCCCCAGGCTGGGAGACCCCGTCCCAGATACTCCCGTGCGGCCGCAAGGCCTCTGCACCTGCTGGGATGCCCCCCCACGTCCACACAAGGCTGTCTCCTACTCCTCACTCAGGATTGGGTCCCAATGTCCCCCCTTAAAGGAGCCCTCCTAGCCCCCACCCCTGCCCTTCCTGCTGCATCACCCACTTTATCTCCTGTGGAGCACCTGTCAGCACCCGCGACGGTGGTCCGTGCAGGTCCTTGTGTTCACCACCCCTCGCCCCAAGGACACGGGCCTCGTCTTTCTGTGCACTGCTAACCCCAGACCAGCACCGACGCCTGGTGGTAAGATGCTCCACAAAGGCGTGCCGGCTGACCTGTTAGAAACCCAGAGCGGCCCTGCCTGCTCTTGTGCTGCCTCGGCCACCGGCCCGGCCTGTCCTCGTCCACGTTGGAGTTGGTGGCTGTGGCGGGAGAGCCTGGGCAGAGCTTGGCTTGGGACCTGCCCCGCCCAGTGGCCCCAGCAGGCAGCCCCTGTGTGTGGGGGGCGGGGCCAAGGAGCTGTTCTGAGCCTGCCCCACAGCAGTAAAGCTTGGTCGTGGCTGCCCAAGACACCCGCCACCTGGGGGAGTGGACAGATTGCAAAAACGGCCTCAATTCTCGCATTCCCCCCCCCACCCACTCACACCCCTTGCAGTGTGACTGCAGCTCTTTCTACCCAGAGATGGAGTCGATTTCCCTGCCCTTGGATCCGTGCTGGCCCTGGGACCCGCTCTGGCCACTAGGATGCGGCAGAAGTGATGTCAGCCAGCTCTGAGCCGGACACCAGGCGGTCGGCTCCACTTGCTGTCCTGTTGAGCCTGCTGGAGGGGAAGGCTCACATGGGGTCAGCCCAGCTGCCCCAGCTGGGGTCCAGGCACATGAGGGGCCCGGCCACACTCAGCAGAGCCAGGAACAAGGCCAGCCAGGACCCGGACCTCACACATGAGCCGCCCGAAGACTATAAGCCAGATGAAGGTGGTGGTTTTAAGGCACTAAGTTTTGGGCAGTTTGTTACCCAGCAATAACTAACAGGTACACACTGGTACTTAGAACCACAACACTTTGGAGCTGGGAGGGCCCTTAGAGACCCAAGGATCAGATGTTACAGGGGCAGGTTCCAGCTGCACCAGGGCTCCTGCCCCTCCGCTCCCTGTTCTCATGGAGACGTCTGGGCTCAGGTGAGCAGGCCACCCAAGGGACCATGTCTGAGGACATCTTCCAGCCCAGACAGCGACCTGCAAGGAAGCTCGCCACGGCATTGCTTGTGAGGGGGATGGGCCACAGAGGACGGGTCAAACACACCCTCCGGCCAGGGGGACCCTACGGAACCTGAAATCCCACGGTGGGGACTTTCACTTTGGAAACCGCTTTTCCGTGCCCATAAGCCTGAAGCACTGCCCAAGGCACAGCAGTTTGCTCTGAGGCAGGGAATCAACGGAAGTGCAAACAGCCGGGCATCAGCAGCAAAGGACAAGAACACTCACTGGCCACTGTCACAGAGGCCCATCAATAGGTCAAGGGGTGGATCCACACGGCAGAATACTATGCAGCAAGGAAAAAGGACACACATAACCCCAGGCACCAACACGGACAAATGTCACCAACACAGGGCTGAGTAAATGACACCAGACCCCAAAGGGGACAGGCCACGCGATTCTACTTACATGAAGTTCAGAAGCTGGCATTAGGGTCAGGGTGGTAGTCCTGCGACAGGCAGTGAAGGGGAAGGGCTCGGGGCCTGGGGCAGGTCAGGGAACGTTGCCTGGTATCTGCGCACTCTGTGAACACTCCCACACACACTTTTCTCTGTGTGTGTGCTGTACTTCAAATACCCGATTACTAGCAAAAATGGTGCCCCGGAATACCACCTAATAATAAGGAAAATCAAGAGGTGGAAACACATGAAACTCCATCTTGTAAACAAACATACGTGCAGGAAAAGGACGAGAAACCCAAGGGGACCGTGGTTCCTGGTAGGAGGCTGGTCAGAGCCATTCTGTCCGTGTTTGTGTTTTCAAGAGGGGTCTGGGGGTTTGGTTGGACCGAGGAGGCCGGAGCTTCAGCCAAGCGCAGATGTCCCAAACAAGGAAGGGGGCGAGACTTCCTTCTGGACCAAGACTGGGATGGTCACAGAGCCAAGTCCACGGCGCCCCGGCACTGAGCAGAGTTCTGAGGCGGCGAGGGTGGAGAGCTCACAGCAGCTGGAATGGAAACCCTCCCTGCTCTCCGCCGGCCGCAAACGTGATCCAGATGTCCCCCTGCTCGCCCCGCGGCTGGCGCACAGAGGAAGCACATTCCTCGCCCAGCTGTCCGGGCTGCGCAGCCAAGAGCAGCTCCTGAGAGCTGAGGGGGAGGCGCCCGCCATCTGGGCCGCCTGCCGTGTGTGTGTGTGTGTGTGTGTGTGTGTGTGTGTGTGTGTGTGTGTGTGTGTGTGTGTGTGTGTGTGTGTGTGTGTGTGTGTGTGTGTGTGTGTGTGTGTGTGTGTGTGTGTGTGTGTGTGTGTGTTGCGGGGGGCAGTGGGAGGAAGGGCGCCTTCCTCTCCCAGCACCGGTCCTGGCACTCTGGGAGTCCCCTCCCGTCCACCCATGCACACCTGCCCCCAAGGGGGAGTGGCTCAGCTGCAGGCTGGCACACCTAGTTAGTGTGAACGGGCTGTGATGATAAACGTGGTGGTGCCTGGGCAGGTACGAGGGGGGTGGGCACGTGGATAGAGAGACATGAGTGGGTGAGCAGAGGTGGGGGGATGGTGCTGTGGCCCGAGCACGATGGAGAGAGTCCCCTCCTGCAGCTCTCAGGGGTGGAGGCGATGGACACACAGGCCACCACACCAGGTTGAGCGGTAGGGGGGAAAAGCCCAGCTTTGGGGGCAGGCAGGCTGGACTCCAGCCATGGCCTTGTCACTGGGGAGGCCTTGGCTGGGCCTCCTCCTCTGAGCCTTGGTTTCCTCAACTGCACACTCGGGCCGATGTCCCTGTGAGGATTAGGCGTGCGCCTGTAAAGCCCAACACTCTGCTTTGCTCACACACACACCTGGCGGGGATGTGATGGGGCGGGGGACCCTGGCACCCCAGGAGCTGCCTCGCCTGGTGGGGGAAGTCCTCCTGGAGCCCAGGACATCTACACTGAGGCCTGAACAAAAGATGTGTCCCCCGAGGGCTGCGGCAGCACCTGGTAGAAGCAGCCGTGCAGAGTGTGCATGTGTGTGCGTTTCCTGGGGGGAGGGGCTGTGACCCCAAGGAAGACTGCAGGACACCCTGGAATAAAAGAGGATCTGATATGTACACGGAGAACCTCTAGAAGGAAACAAAAGCTGCCCCTGGGCAAAGGCAGCAAGGCCCCCTCCTCTCTGCCTCCCTCCTGGACCAGCCCCGCTTTTAAACCACCTCCTGATTTATTTTTAAACTGCCTGCCGCCCACCGGCATTGTGCCCCCCCCTCCCCCCCGCCAGCTCTGGACGAAACTGACAGTAACATGAGCAACAGATAGACAATTACAAAGTGCCACTTAGCGAATAAACACATGCCTTAGTCCAGATTCCTTATTTTAAAAAAGGAACTGACAAAACGCAAGCAACTCATTGGCCAGGACACCCTCTGAGGATGGTCGGTGCTCAGGTTTGGGTGAAGCGGGAAGCCCTGCATCCGCGCAGGCACACCTGGACTGGGTGCGTCACTGGGAGAGGCAGGGAGGCCTTGAAGAAGAGGTGCATTGCAGCTGTGCGATTTGCACAGCTGAAGCTGGGAGGGCGTCCTGGTGGAGGGCGCAGCTTGGCAAGAGCAGTGCAGTCGGAACTCCAGGAGCAATCTAGTATCGAGCCTCGCCTGTGCACGAAGGCGGAGAGCAGGGCGGGGAGGTGGGAAGGTCTGGAAACCTCGGCCACACGGTTGGGATGCTCCCCTGCCGGCAACGAGGTGCCCCTGAAGGCTTACCCGATTCCCAAGGCATTTTCGTTGCTTAAAAAACGTGCAGACTGGCTGCATGTCACCTTGAACTCCCCAGAGGAATGTTGCCAAAATATAAAATAATAAGGCTGCTCCTGTGAATGCTAAATAATAATTAGGGACTGGCGGTTTACCCTGCACGCATGGCCCCTCGGGGGCATCTCTCCAGACTGCCACATGATTCTCCCACCAACCCCGTGACACAGAACGGCCGCCCTTGGCACACGTGGCCCGTGAGGATCCCGGTCACCCGTGACGGGAGCCACCGATGCGGACAAGGGGGTGTGGCCCCAGGATGCTGCCCGCGAGGCCTCAGGGATCCCAGGTGGTGACGTGCACCTGCTGAAGCAGGTTTAGAAGTCACCGCCCGCAGAGGTGGGGGCTGAGGAGGTGGTCGGGGCTGGCTGTGCTCCGAGGGCCGGGGCGTCTCCAGCTCTCACGCCCCGCTTTCATAGGGATGACCCGAGTGCTGGTTTGGCTCATCTGTGGCGAGCGGCAGCCTGACGTGGCGCTGCCCCCGTGCCTGCTGCGGGAGCCCCTGGAGACCGGGACTGGGGTGGGGGCAGGCCTGTGGTCTCTTGCCCCACCCAGAGACAACCAACCCCCCCTTCTGTGCCCTCTCGCTTCCCGGACGTGGAAGGCCCTCCCCAGGCCCCTCCCTGACCCACACACCCAGGGACAAAGCCGGGCCCACGAGAGACCCCACCACTGCGGGGGCAGCAGCCCTGGGCCCCAGGCCCTCCCGTCCTCCTGCCTCTGCCTTCATGGGGGAGGCTGGGGGCCACTGGAAAAGCTCACGCTTCCTCTGGCAGAGAACTCGGTAAAGACAGGAGGAGAGGTACCCTGGGGGCCTCAGCAGCGACAGCATTCCATCGTGGTCAAAGCTCATCGCACCGGGGAGGCCAGTACTGCCTCCCTTCTCATAGGCTCAGAGAGGTCCAGGTCTACACCCGAGGTCACACAGCACTGGTCCAGGCTGGGCGCTCCCAAGGACACAGCAGGCACCTCTGGCCCCAGCAGCTCTGTCTACTGCTCACCTCCTCAGATACCTGTGGTTAGTTTTACAATTTAACGCCAGCCACGCTGGAGAGGCCTGGGGGCGGTGTGGCCTCACACCACCTCTTAGAGGGAGGGACCGGGCCCCAGCCTCTTTGCATCCTGGGCGCCATCTTCCCAGGACCCTTCTCCCTGGTGGATTCCAAACAGTCCATCTTCTTCCCCAGGAACCGTCGAAACGTTCCAGAAATTCCAATCACATGTCACCCAAAAGTCACGGCCCAGACCCACCCCCGCAGGGGGGCCAGGAGCCTCAGGGGCCACACACAGCCCGTTTCCAGTGCAGAGAGCTTCTTGCACGTTTGCTGCGTGCCATGGGCCATGCGTCTCTGCCCTACTCCCACTGTCACCTCACGCAGTGCCCGGAACCCCGCTATTTCCCTACTTTCAGAGAGTCAGCAACGTGCCCGTGGTGAGCGTGGCAGCCGGCCCCAGGTGGGGGTCATAGTCACACAGGAAACCCGTGACTATAACCCGCTCCCACCCCTCCCAGCCCCCAACCACAGTAACCACCGCTGACGGGTCTCCAGGATCCTCCCAGATACTTCTATGTAAACACAACTCTGTGCGTGTGTACGAGACCCGGAGGCTACGCTCACTCCCGCTGCAGTCTCCTCACCTGTGCAATGGGGAGGATGGGCCCCGCCCTCGAGGGTTAAGAGGAGACACAGAGGGCTTCCCTGGTGGGAAGAGTCCGCCTGCCAAAGCAGGGGACATGGGTTCGAGCCCTGGTCGGAGAAGATCCCACATGCCGCAGAGCAACTAAGCCCGTGTGCCACAGCTACTGAGCCTGCACTCTAGAGCCCACGCACCACAACTACTGAGCCTACGAGCCACGAGCCCGTGCTCCACAAGAGAAGCCACCGCAATGAGAAGCCCATGCACCGCGGTGAGGAGTGGCCCCTGCTCTCTGCAACTAGAGAAAAGCCTGTGTGCAGCAACGAAGACCCAACACAGCCAAAAATAAATAAATAAAATAAATTAAACAAATACGACGCAGAGTACTAACTAGTAGAGGTAGCAGCCAGGCATACAGCACGTGCCAAGTTGGTGCCCATCTCCAGCAGGAGACACCCTGCGCACTCGCTTTCTCGAAGGCGCTCCCCTGAGCCCCGCCGCGAGACGGAGGGACGCCACGCCACGCCACACAAAGGCAGGTGGAAAGGAAGCCTCCCCCTCCACACCCAGAGGAGCCCCAGGCTTGGCAGGACGGCGTCCCCTGCCACATCCCAGCCCTGCCCCCCACCCTGCTGGGTGGTCTCCCCCAGGCCTGGCCCACCCCGCCTGGAGGCCAGAGCCCCCAGCGGGCCCTGGGGATGACACTAAGGGGACACTAAAGCCTTCTGGGGAGGCAACCCCGTGAGCCGGTGTCCACACAAGCTGGGCACAACCTCCTTTCACTGGATTTAAGGACAACAGAGTCCTCTGGAAGCAAACCTTTTAAACAGATGTTCCCTCTTGGCACGAACTTCCCGGGCGGGGCCTGCGCTCCACACAGAGGCGCCGGGGAGACCAAGTGACTTCCATTCTTTTTAGGAAGGGGAGGAAAATATTTTTAAAAATGTGTTTTACAAGCCTGCCTTTGCCATTGTTTATGTAAACAGGTAAATTGTTTCCCGCCTCAATTAAAAACATCTGCCACATAAATGAATACCAATTAACTCATCCTGCTTTTAATTAGTCTGTTAATTACACGCAGGCAGCAGAAAGGATGGCTAGGAGTAGGCGAAGCCGAGTGCGCGCCCTCCCCCCAGCTTGGCAAGGATCTGGGCTGTGTCTGGCTCCTGGTGGAGGAGGATGGCAGGGAGGTGGTGGCGCCGTGCCAGCCGGGATTCCCTGATCTGGGGCTGCCGGGTGGGCACCTCCTCCGGGGCCCCTGGATGGGGTGGAGCCCCCTTGTACACCCCCTTCTGCCCTCCCCCCTCATCTCCTCCAGCCACCCCCCTCATCACTGGAGAGGAAGGAGGGACCTTAAGGGCGCCCCACTCACATCTTGGCCATATTTTGCTGGGGGAAGGAGGCGGCCAGGGAATGGAGGCCTGTGCCTGGTCCAAGAAGGCCTGCCTGGGAGGGGTCGGGGGGAACACAGCTCGGTCAGACGCTGCATCCTGAGCACCGGCCGCCTCAGGAGTGCCCCTCACCCGCCCCTCACCTGCGCCCCTCCTCCGCAGCCTTCACCATGGTTTGTAATTTCTCACCCTCTTGTGCCTGCTTCCCCGAAGCCCGGCCCGGGGCAGGAGGCGCCCAGTACACGCTGAGTGAGCCTCATCCAGGGAGGCTCACCCAGGAGATGTCATTATCCCACTCAGGCTCGGGAGGGCGGCAACCCCTCCAAGGTGTCACATGGTCACATCACCTCTCCGGAGGGGCTGGACTTGAACCCGGGGGAGCCCTGATTCCAGGGTGTATCGACAGCACCGAGTACATCACAGAGGCCAAGCTCGGGAGCCGACGCTGTCCCTGGGGGCCGGGGCTGGCGGGATCTCGAGCCTCACGTCTGACGGGCCCCTGGAGTGCCCCCTCCTTCCACACCCGGGTCTCTCCTTCCAGGGTGGGGGGCACATCCCGGCCTCCCACAGACGCTCTCCCCACATCTCCCCCAGAAGCAGAAATGGTCAGAGCTGGCTGGCCCCCAGAGCCCACCCAGCCAGAGTGGTCGGTGGGCTTCCACTCACACTCCAGGCCCATCAGGCAGGTGGGCACGAGAGCCGCTCAGCGAGAATGATGCTGCTGAGGAAAAGGGAAAAGGGAAAGATGTGTCCGACTGATTGGTGATGTCTGCCATGGGCATCGGAGTGGGCAGAGAATGATAAGCCATGTCTGCCATGGGCATCATAGGAAGTGGATGGAGAGGTACCCAGGATTCAGTCCACCTTTCACCCACAGTGTTCTAGAACAGTCTGCCTCTCCAACTGCCGGTGGGCACCTGCTCAGGAGGCTGCCTGCCCCAGGCCTTCTCTGAGAGGTGGTGAACAGCCCACAAATGGACAGGCCAGAGGCCAGGGGCCAAGCCCTTCCAAGACTGGGTCCCAGCTCACAGGCCCCCCCTGGAATCCTGTCCCACCCTGGGAGAGGGGGAGGGGAACAGCCAGTGCTAAGTAACCAACGATATATTAGCTCATTTAATCCTTCCAACAGCCCCGTGAGGTTTTTCTGCTATTTAATAATAACGTCGAAACATAAGACATGTCACTCCCCCAGTTTTACAGGTGCAACTCACACACAGAGATTCAGTTAACTGCCGGGCACACGGCTGGGAAGCGCAGGGGTGGGGCTCCACCCAACGATGCAGCTCCGCGTGTGCCCAGCCTGAGCGCACACAGCTGCCTGGACCCAACCTGCTCCTCTCCCAGACCAGCAGCGGGCTGCTGCGGGGAGCCACAGCCTCCGGGCTTGAGCTGGGTGGCTGTCCACTTTCTGGCCGCAGGCTGAGTGGGTCCATGCACTTGGCTCGGCCTCAGCGTTCTCCCCAGGAAGTGGGGGACCCTCACCCTGCCTCGCGACATGGGCGCGAGGATTCTGGGGCTTTCCCTCCAGCCTCCCTGCGTGCCTCCCCTTCCAGGCAGGCCACCGGGCTGAACTCCTGCACGTGGCCGGGCAGTTTCTTGAGCCACTGGAGGCCAGGGCCCGCCTGCACGCTGTTGGCGCACCTGCACCTCGGCCTCGCCAGGTGGGGGCCTCCTTCAGACCTTCTGCAGCGTGCCGTCCCTTCAACACCCGCCGGCCATCAACCTCACACGGGTCTGGGCCTTTCTCTGGGTTTTTTTGGCCAATTTGAGCCATAAGATGCGTCTAACAGGAGCTCTGCACAGAGCGCTGGGGCAGCTGGGCCTCACGTGGGAGCCCCGTGCTAGCTCACCCTGAGCACATCTCCGTGCCCGGGGGGCTCTCCGAGGAGCAGCCAGGAACGAAAGCCGTCCCCAAGGCCCATCCTTCAGGCCAAGAGATATCTTGAGGGCAGCCCGCAGCCCCACGTGGTCCAGAGGGCCCGCCTGCTTGCGGGGAGGAACCCAGACTTGCTGGTCAGGACTTCAGATGGGCAGTGGCCACAGGGAAAGGACCACAGGGACCCTCAGGTCCCCCACGCCCCGGGTCTGAGGCAAGGGCTCACAATGACCCGAGTCAGAACAGGGACCCTGCACCCCAGAGGCCACGTCTGCCGCGGGAGGGCCGCACCCCGGGGTTTAAACCCCAGTGACCTCCTCTGTGTGTGGCTAGATGAAGCCACCCCCTCAGAGGTGACACAGGCCGTGGGTGGGCCGTTATAACAGAGGGACGGTCCTGCAGAAATGAGAAGCCGCTGGCTAGCGGGCGCTCACTGGTCAGGTTCGAGGTTCAGAGTGTCCACGTGCCACATCAGCCCCGAGGTGGAATCGCTGTGCTGCTTCCGAGGGGCACAGAGAGGGCAGGAGCCAGCCCGGGGCCACAGAGCGGCAGCCTCACCCGCCGGCCCTCAGTCCCCTGATCTGGAGAACAGGCCGTGTCCACAAAGGGTGGAGGATCTGTTTCCAGCCCCGCCTCCCCGCCTTGGACGGCACCAGGCGGGCAGATGGACCGGCGCTGCTGCAGCCGCGGTGGCAGCTGCTCTGGGAGAGGCGAGCGGGGAGCCGGTTCCACACCTCCCTCCTGAGCGGAACCTTCTGGATGTTTTGACTCATTCCACCAAACGGTCGCGCAGAACCTCCAGGAGATCTGGGGGTGGGGCCCTGCTGAGTCAAAACAGCCCGGGGGTTTTCTGTGGAGGCAGGAGCATCCTCCTGCTCTGCCGGGGCTCTGAGGCCATCCCCTCACCTGACAGCAGGGAAAGCCGAGGCCACCACTGGCCCCGGGGTCTCCCCTCTGACCCTGGGAGGCTAGGCCAGGCCTGTCGTGAGCCTCAGGGCACGTGTGGAATCCGGCGGCACTTTATCCGGGGCTGCGCCCTCATCTCCCGTGTTCCCCTCAGGGTGGGCTTCCCGAGGCCGAGAAGTGGGGGGCCCTGATTGCGGCCAAGGCCGCGGGGTGCTCCCAGTCACGTGACGCCCTCCCACCCCAATAGTGTGACCGTTTCCACGTGACTTTTTTTTAAAAAAGAGAGCGGCTAAGGAGGCCCTGGCACCTTGGAGGGAAAACCTGTGCCCGTAGGCCTCATCCTGACCGCCCCCCGCGGCCTGCAGGGCGGCCTCTGTGCAGATGGTGCCCCGTGCGGGTGTGTGGGACTCGCTCGCTTGCCCTTCCTGTGATCCGGGGACACCCCACGGCAGTGCAGGCGCTCTGAGCTCAGTGTGGTTCAGACCCACAATCGACCAGCACAGCAAGCTTCCAGGGAGTGAGCGGGGCTGACCCGAGGGGCAACCCGGGCTCAGTTCCGGCCTATTCCGGCTCCACAAACCTTCCCCTCAGCTGCCAACGCCCTGAGGATGCCCGCGGGCCCTCCTGGTCTCTGAATGCCCATCTTCCGACCCTCTCCCAGCAGCGCAGGGTTCAGGGCACAAGCGAGCTTCCCCCTCCTCCCTCGTGGCAGGCCTCGGGGCGGATGGAGAAGGAGCGCCTGCCTCAGCCTGATCAGGAGGACAGGGTAAGTGCCAAATCCGCCAGTCATGGGGCCACAGCCTGACCGGCGGGCCCAGTTCCAGGCGTCCCGTGCGGCCTCACCCTGGGACCCCGCACGGAGGCTTCGGCCGCGGGCAGCGCAGCCGAGGAGGCCCGCAAGCCTGGGAAGGCTCAGCTCCACGCAGGGATCTCCCGCAGGGACAAACTGGCCGCTGCCGTGCGGTCACGAGGGTGGGGGCAGGCAGACCCCAGGCGACGCCAGGGCTCCCACCGGATCAGCCCTACGAGTGCTCCAGTGCAAAGCCTGGCGCACAGGGAGCTCATGACTGTTTCATGCCTTAGTATTGTGTGTTTTCTATTTTTCGCTGGGCCACGCGGCACGTGGGATCTTAGTTCCCTGACCAGGGATCGCATCCACGCGCCCTGCTGAGGAAGCACGGACTCTTAGCCACCAGACCTCCCCGCCAGGGAAGTCCCCACGCCTTAGTATGTATGCCACCACCTCCACCAGCCAAAGTCTTCAGTGCCCACCGGCGGTCCCCCGGCCGTCCTCCGCCCTTCTCGGCACTCCTCCCTCGTGTCTCTCCAGCCACAAGGCCACCTCGCTGGTCCTCAAACATGCCAGGCACACTCCTGCCCCAGGGCCTATGCCAGAGGGGCTGTGCCCTGGTGGCCTCCTGGCTCCCTCCCTTCCAGGCTTCAGCTCAATGTCACCTCATCAGAGAAGCTGGACCTGGCAAGGACAGCAACATCCCCCCAGCCATAGGCCCTCCCCCCACGGGCCCTGGTGGAGAAAATGTTCGTCGTCCCCTTCGTTTATTGTCCGTCTCTCCCCAAACAGAGTAGCAGCCCCGCAAGGGCAGCAGTCCATCCGCTCGATTCTGGAACAGTGCCCGACGCGACGCATGGCAGGCCCTCTGGCGCGATTTGTCAAAGGAACGAGCAAGCACCACCGAACCAACCACGTTCTAATCGACGGCTCGTCTCAGCTAAATGTCACCCAGCTCTGTGCCGGCGTTTCACAGCTGCCGGCGTGGGCTGTGCCAGGTAGCAGTGACCCCCACCCTGGGGTCAGCCTCCCAGGCTTCGTCCAGGAAGGAAACAGCTGGAAAGTGGGGTCACGCTGGAGGGGGAGCCCTGTGAGCAGATGTGAGCAGAGGCGGGGGGCGGGGAAGCACCGCCTGGAGTCAGAACGCAAACCCCCAGCCCCCCCGAAGCTGGGGTCACGGTGGCTCTGGCCAGGCCCACTCACCCCCAGCATGCAGGGGGCTCAGAGGAGGAGTGAGGAACTGAAGCTCTGCTGCAGCTCGAGAGCTACAGTGTCTTCCAGTTTGGAGAGAAATGAAAAATTATCATCTCATGCACCTGGCCAGGCCCTGGGTATTCGGATTCTGCCCTGTGTCCAGACAGGCTAGGGGAGGGGCCGGTGCCTCTGGGAGGGGAGGGTCCATCTGTCCTTCTCCAGGGACAGCCCCACGTGGGGTGGGAGCATGGGTGCCCAGGGGGACACGCTGTGTCAGCTGATGGCGGACAGGCATGCCACAAGGTGCCAGCCTGCTCCTGGCTTTGCAGTGGCCCCGGAGGCCCGGGCTCCCTGGCAGCCAGGAAGGAAAATGCCTCATCTCTCAGTGGTTCCCGGGACGGGGCCGTCTTGGCTGGGGAGACTGAAGCAGAGGTGACCCGGAGTGATCTCCACCGCCCTCCCCTCCTCCGCCCCAGGCCCAGGTTCTGCAGGGTCCCAACCTCCAGGGGCCTGTCCTGACCCCCCACCCTGAAACCTTCTGTAATTCTTCCTGCAGAAAGGGGGCTCCTGGCCACGCCACACAGGCTCCTTACACACGAGGAGTCCCCCATCCTGGGTGGCCAGAGGGAGAGTCTGAGGACATCACGAGGTGGAGACTCAGCGTCCCCGCCGGGCCCCGTCCAAACTCCCGACCCAGGAATCCGAGAGCCGGCCAGCACCTGGCGGTTCTATGCCACAGAATGAGGGGTGTTCTGGCCACAGCAGGCGGAGCTGGGTAACTTCTCCACGGGCTCGCCTGTTCCAGCGAGTTGTTTCTGGGGTGTGCCCTCTCCTGCCTCTCAGCTGCCCCTGGAGTGAGCCCTCGAGACGCCGCCATTTGGGAGCCAGCGGGGTCAGGTTGAGGTGGACGGCATGACCCTGGCTGCCTCCCCCCGTGGGCCCCATGCAGGCAGGGCTCACGGCCCGACTCCAGGGCTGGAGAGCAGATGAGATAGCTGTTTGTGGAACCAAATACAGCGACAGCTTGCAGGCAGGCGGGCCCTGCTGTTCAAACAGCCCTCTCCCAGCACCCGGCGAGGGCATCCCCGCAGCCGCGACCCTGGCATCGCCGCGCGTGAGATGGGGGCGCTCACAGGTGACACACGCTCCTGATCCCCTGGGCCTCCTGTGTGTCAGGCTCCCGCCTGGGCTCTGGGGCAGCAGCGAACAGACAGATGGAAGTCCTGCCCTCACAGAGCTGACCTTCCAGGAGCGAGATGTGGTGCCGTGCAAAAAGGAGGCCCAGCGGGGAGGGTGAGGGGGAGGGGAGGGGCGGCCGTGGGCACTCATGGCAGAGAGGACTGCTGGGTGGGACGGAGCGGGGCACTGGGAGCCACGTTTGAGGGTGGGGGGAGCACGCAGGCAGAGGGACCCGCCAGCCCCTGGTGTGCCGGGGAAACAGCAAAGGCAGGCGGGTCAGGGGAACGTTTTGCGGGGCAGGGCTATGTGGCCTTGAAGCCACCGCAGCAGTTTGGGCAATCTGGCTCTGTCCCCGGAGGAGCCACATCGGACTAGCTTTCCGGGGGCCTCTCCGGCTGCCACGTGGAGGCCCCAAACTGCCTGCCCTGTGAGTGGGGGGAGGGCAAGGCTGAAGCCGGAGACCAGGTGCAGAATGTTGCTCATGCCACGGACGCCGGACGCAGGTGCCAAGGAGACACGGTAACTGTTTACGGAACCAAATACAAGGACAGCTTGCGGGCAGACGAGCCCTGCCGGCCCAACCACCCTCCAGGCTCCTGGCGGGGCATCCCCGACAGCCAGTAAACACCACCCCGCCCCGCCTCGGGCCAGGGTGTGTCACCTGTGGAAGGCGACTCTGGGAAGCCGGGGGACCAGGGTGGGAGGCTCTTCTTGTGAATTCATCCCTCGAAACCTGGGGGACAGTGAGTTAACGGAGTGACCACTCGGCACAGCAGTTCCTGTCCCAGGCGTGAGCCCAAGGGAGCTGAAAACACACACACACCCAAAAATGTGCACACGAAGGTTCACAGCCGGTTAGTCACACTCGCCAAAGGTGGAAGCAGCCCAGCTGTCCATCAACTGGTGATGGACACACACAAAATGTGCAAAGCCGCGCAGTCCAATCTCACTTGTTAAAAAGGAGTGAAGCACTGACACGTGTGACAACACGGACGAACCTCGCAGAGTGGCAGGAGGCAGTCGTGCATCTGAAACGCCCAGAACGGGCAGGTCCACGGCGACGGGAAGCAGAGCAGTGGGTGCCAGGGGCTGGGGCGGGGGGTGGGGTGGGAGTGAACACTGGGGGGTGTGGGTCTCCTCCTTTTGGGGTGATGAGAATGTTTGGGAATTTCATGGTGGTGACGGTTGTACAACATCGTGAATGTGTTAAATGCCACCG
The DNA here is from genome assembly GCF_964341445.2 of Mesoplodon mirus. Lineage (NCBI taxonomy): Eukaryota > Metazoa > Chordata > Mammalia > Artiodactyla > Ziphiidae > Mesoplodon > Mesoplodon mirus. The sequence goes on along the minus strand of NC_138995.1, from coordinate 988,926 downwards.
AACTGCACACTTAAAAGTGGTTACGGTGGTAAATGTTATGTTCTGTGTATTTTACAATAAAGAAGAAACCCAATGGGGAGACGGAGGCAGGCAGAACATGACCCTGTCCTCCCCCTGTGGCCCGTCTGTGTTGCTAACAGCCCAGGACTGGGGAGTCCAGGTGTGATGGGGACACGCTGCCCTCCCCGCTTGGCGGCCAGGGCCGGCCCACAGCAGTGCAAACTGGGAGGGTCATGGCCCTCTTCCCAGGCGCAAGGCTCTTGGTGACCTGGGGGTCCCAGCCCTACAAGTGGGCAGGAGGGTGGCTACCTTGCTGACCCCAACCCCGGCTCCCCTGGGGCTGGTAGCCCCAGGAAGGAAGATGGTGAGGTCGGGCCCCACTGGCTAGTGACCCGCTACCTTCCAACACACGCCCCGCATCTGGAGGCATGTCCTTCGGGAGTCAGCAGGGACCCTGAGGACAGTCTGCCTAAATAACCTCATGAACCACGAGGCCTAACTGTATTAAAGGCCCCTGTGATGTGAGGATTACCAGCTGCAAAGGGGTTTGGGTGGCAACTGAAGGAACCTCAGCCGCTTTAAGAATCAGATAAAAGCCTTCGGAACGCGGGGCGTTGGCACAGGTCAAGCCCAGGACCGCGTGACCACACTGACCTGTCCTCCCGTCCACCCCGAAGCTCCCAGGGCCGTACAAGCCCCGACACCTCCACTGACCCACCCGGGCCAGGAACTGTGCTCGTCCCTAACCAGGGATTTAACGATCACGATTGCAGAGATTCTGAAAAGGTTTCGCATGAACAGAGAGGAAACCGAGGCTCCAAGAAACCATAGAACATGTCCCAGCCAAGGGCGAGCCTGTGGGCCGAGATTCCAACTGGGCGCTGACACCCTGAGTGAGGCTCTCCCACAACAAAGCCAGGCACGTGTGAAGTGGCAGGCGTCCTGGGACAGTCCCTGTAGATGGTAGTGACAAGCATCCTGAGACAGTCCTTGTCTACGTGTAGTGACAGGCATTCTGGGATGGTCCATGTAGATGGTGGTGACAGGCATCCTGTGACAGTCCTTGAAACTGGTGACAGGTGTCCTGGGACAGTCCTTGTCTACATGTAGTGAGAGGCATTCTGGGATGGTCCATGTAGATGGTGGTGACAGGCGTCCTGGGACAGTCCTTGTCTATGTGTGGTGACAGGCATCCTGGGGCAGTCCATGCAGATGGTGGTGACAGGTGTCCTGGGACAGTCCATGCAGATGGTGGCGACAGGTGTCCTGGGACAGTCTAGGCTGGCTGCACAGCTCCCCTATGAGTGCCCCCGGGGCTGCTGCCCTCGGGACAGTCAAGGGAGGTCACACATCCTTCTTCTGCCTGGTTTTCACAGCCTTGCGCACACACTTACGTGCCCCGTGTGCACTCCCCACGTGCACACTCACACACAGGGCTCCTGAAGCAGGGTGAGGTCCACCATGGGCCCCAGAGTGAGCGGCTCCCCCTCCACCAGGGACCTCCCTGCAGCCCGGCCCCCTCCTCACCAAGTAGACGGAAGCACACCTACTTGGTGTGAGCTGGGAAGCACACCTTTTTAGGCACAAGTGCCCTGGCTTCACACCGTCCTACCCACATGCTGACTGTGGGACAGAAGGGGCCTCTCCAGCCCGTGCTGGGGGCTCGGGCTCGATGCGCAGAGGGGGGCATGGTTCTCCTGGATGAGCCCCACCCTCTTCGGTGCCCGTGTCTGCCCACATCTGTCCCCCAGGACCATCTTCTCAAAATGCAAACCGGACCAGCCCCCCACCCCACCCCACCCAGCCCAGCTCAGGGGGCTTCCCTGGGCCTCTGAGACTCCAGGGACAAAGACCAGAGACCCCTGCGGGTCCATCATGCCCCACTGTCCTCCCGCCTGGCCCCGGCCCCCTGGCCTCTGTGTGGTCTGTCACCTCCGCAGGGTCGTCCCCGACACACGCCTCGCCATGACACACAGCTGCACCCCAGCACCACCACAGCAGCCCTCAGCACTGTGGCCACTTGAGAACTGCCTGTGCCTGCACCCTGCTCTGTCCGACGTGGCGGCCACCGGCCGGCCAACGTGGTTGCTCGGAACTCAGGCTTAGAGTAGTGTAAAACGCACGTGGGATTTCAAAGTCTTTTTTCCGTTTTAAATTTTATTTATCTTTGGCTGTGTCAGGTCTTCGTTGCTGTGAGCGGGCTTTCTCTACTTGTGGCGAGCGGGGGCTACTCTTCGTTGCGGTGCGCGGGCTTCTCGTTGCGGTGGCCTCTCTTGTTGTGGAGCACAGGCTCTAGACGCGTGGGCTTCGGTAGTTGTGGCACGTGGGCTTCAGTAGTCGTGGCTCACGGGCTCTAGAGCGCAGGCTCAGTAGTTGTGGCACACGGGCTTAGCTGCTACATGGCATGTCGGATCTTCCCAGACCAGGGATAGAACCCGTGTCCCCTGCATTGGCAGGCGGATTCTTATCCACTGTGCCACCAGGGAAGTCCCTCAAAGTCTTTTTTAAAAAAGATCTCAATAATTGAAAAAAAACAACAGCCTGTTGAAATGACAATATTTTGGATATATTCGGTTAAATAACATGTATCACTAAAATTATGTGGGTTTCCTTTTCCTTTTTCCCTTTTCTCATTGTGGCCACAATCGTAACTGACACAGTCTGCTCTGCTTGTGGGTGCTGGGCGCAGGCTGGGCTCACCAGGCCGTGGGGGCCGACGCGTCCTGCGAGAAGCCGTCATTCAGAGCATCTCCTGTGGGACACGGCCTCGGGGGTCCCAGAGGGCACATGGCATGTCCCACCCTCTAACAGCTACTCGGATCACAAACTGAGCAAACTCTAAACTTCCGTGAGGTGTCCGAATAGTCCAAACAGACGCTGGCATGTAGAGAGGCCGTCTCAGGGCTCCGTCCGCACACGATGGGACCCCGGGGAGTCAGCTGGGCAAAGAACACGTGAGGGGACAAGATCAACGGTTGGCGGGCCACGTGGAGAGGGTCTCAGCCAGACCCTGACCCTGCGCCTTCACAAGCCGGGATCTTCCAGGTAAAAGCAACGCCTGCCATACCCCAAGATGCTTGGCGGATGGGGTCACAGCAAGGCGGTGTTGTCCTGTCCCCTGCCTGTAGACAGGCACCTGGCAGGGCGAGCACGGCTGCTCGTCAAGGGAGTGGATAGGACCGCGTACCCTGTACTCTCCCGCCCAGATGCTCTCTACGACAGCAGAAGGACCTCTCTGCCAGGAGCACGGCCACCCCCGCCGTCCACGTCCGCGCTGCCAGCACAGCCTGGTGTGCAAGTGTCCGCACACACACACCTGCCCCTCCCTCCGCCCTGTGCACAGCCGGCTCGGACACGGAATGCTGCCGTCTGTGCTCTGCCCGGGGCAGGGGTGGCCGGTGCCCCACTCTGACTTCTCAGGGGCAGGGAGGTCGGAGGAAAGGGCTCCTGTGTTTACCGCGCTCACGAGTCCAGGCTGGGCTGGGTGGGCTCGGGAAGCCCAGGGCCCAGGGAGAAGTTGCACCAGCTGCTGGGGGAACCAGGTGTGGCGGAAACACAGAGGCTCTGGACTCAGATGACCTGGGCTCCTGAGTTGGAATCCCACCTCTGCCACCGAGGTGGGACGCGATGACGCCCCTGGCTGTGATGACGCCAGCCCCAGTTTCCCTCTGTGAGCTGGGAGGGGACCGGAGCATGGGGGTGCAGGGCACGCAGCCCCGGTCCCTGGCTCTGAGCTAGCTGCGTCCCCAGCGTGGGGAGGAGGGTCAGCAGGTGTGGGGGCCTGGGCTGCGCTGGAGGACACAGCCTGTCTCTCTGGATCACCCCAGTTTGGGCAGGAGGACGCAGGCACAGGCTGGGAATCAGAGAAACAGGGCGTGACTGCAGAGCTGTGACGGCACTGGCACTGAGTGTCCCCCAGAGAGGGGCTGTGACAGCCAGGTCTAGAGCCACCAATCAGCCAGATACACCCGACCTTTCACCCCTCATTACAACCCAAAGAGGGAGGAGCCAGTGCAACTGTATTTTACATTGAAATAGACTCAGAAAGGGTGAGTGACGTGCTGACGGTCACACAGTGACCAGGAGGGGAATCAGGATTCAAATCTCAGCAGTGGGGCTCAGAGAGGCCAGGGTGGAGCCCCTTCCCCTCCACACAGCCTGGGTGAACAAGACAGAGGCTCCCCAAGCTGGGGGGGGGCTGTGGCCTCCTCTGGTCCTAAAGACCCTCCAGCCTCTCAACACGTCCCCCGCCTGCCTGTAAGGGGGGCCACAGCAGCTGGAGGGCTTTCCTTTCCTGCCGTGGCTTCACCCTGGCTTTCTCGGGTGCTCCCGGGTCGGGACCACGGGGTGAGTACTTCCCTGTGGGTCCCACGCGTGGCCCAGGGCTGTCAGGTACACAAGGAGCCCTCCGGACCTGCCCCGGCAGCTGTGGCTCCTGCCCTGCCCCCGCTGTGGACTGTTCTCCGCCCAAGTAAACAGAAGGCGCCCAGTGCCGGACACCCTCCCAAACCTCCTTCTGCCACGTCCACCACACTCTGGCCTCAGGGGCAGTGGGAGGTCCAAGCACCCAGGCTCCGGGAGGCTGGAAGCGGGTGTGGACAGTGAGCAGGATGGACACCGGAAGCCGAGAGCGTGTGGGTGATCAGCCGAGTGGGACTGCGGGCGCCCTGGCCCCAAGAGAAGGTTTCCTCATTGCAGCCAGAAGCATCTTTGCTTTCCTTCCCACCGACATTTGGCTGCCGGTGCAGTCCCCGGGTTACAAAGAGCAGAAGTCCTGACTTCTGTTTTATTGCTGCAGGAAACTGCTGCACACGCTGTGTTCATCGGAGGCTCCACTCAGCCATGCACCAAGTGCCCCGGGTATGCCGTAAACTCAGACACGGGAACCGGGAACCCTCTATTCCTCACTTTCCTTACCCTGAGTTTCCATCCCTAGCGCCAGGCCTCTGCCTGGCTCTTTCCACGGAAGTTACAAGGGTGACGTCCTGCCCAGGAGTCTGTTTACAGATGCCAAGCCCTTGCTGGCATCTGTGTGCTTGGCTTAGGGACCCTGCCCTCCGCACTGCCTCATCTGGGCCCCAATGGAGCAGGGTTCCGGCCTCAGAACCGTGGCAGCAGAAGCACGCCTGCTCCTTTTTTGCCCAGAAGTCTGGGGGCATGATGCCCAGAAAGGATCTGGAGGTGTGTCCAACAGTCTTGGAGCCTGATTCTCAGAATACACAGAGTGGTGCCCGCGCAGCCTGGCCTGGACCCGGAGGCCCGCGCCTCTAGGAGCTGTGACCTCGTGCAAAAAAGTTGCCTCCACCAACCAATCCCTCTGAGCTCCCCCCTCCCCGTGAGCCTGGGCCCTCAAAGGCCACACCCCAGACAGACACCCACCAATCGTGAGCTACCAGCCTCCTCCTGCCCCCTCCTCGGACGCAGAGGCTCCAGGTGGGGGGACATGGGAATCTGTCGGGGGCTCTAAGGAAGCATGCTGCAGGCCCCACACTGGCCCTCCAGAGTCGGAACTTGGCGGAAAGCTCAAGGGGCCTGTCCACCCTCTGGTGGGCCTCTCCCAGCCTCAGTGTCCCCATCTGGAGAATGGGACAGCAAGGGTGCCCACCTTCAGGGTTGTCCCGAGGTCAAATGAGGGGACACAGCCTGCCACCGGGGTGTGAGCTGCTGTTGGCGCTGCGTCACGGTCACTCTACCCCCGCCTGGACGACCACCTGGCCAGCAATGCAGCGATGGGCGACAAGCACCTTCCAGAGCCAGTGTGGCCCAGTAAATGCAACAGTGGCCACGTTCCCACAGTTACAAGTTACAGAGTTCAGGCCCCCCGACCCGGGTCTGGGAGGTGACACCAGCCGCCCAACAGCAATGCCAGCGTTCCAACAGACAATGTCCAGTGGCTTCTAGAGGACCTTGAGTGACAATGACCACCCCCCCAGCTCCTACCCTTCCCCTGTCCAGGGTGGTGGCACAGGGGAGGGGGCTGGCCTTGGGCCTCTGTGACCCAGACAGGGCAGAGGTGCTCACCTTCCCCCGCCCTGATCCCAGGTGGCCCCCAGCCCCAGGTGGTGCCCTGGATGTCAGTTACAGATGTGCCCCACGAGCCTGAGACTGTGTCCAGGTGAGGGTTCCGGCATCTGGGGTGTTAACCCCTCCTTAGCACCCAGCAGTCACCACCAGCCCCCCCAGGTGTGGGAGGAACCCTGACAGGCAGGCCGGGGACGAGGGCCACAGACACAGCGAGGCCAAGGCGGCTGCTGTCTGGGTGGGGGTGGGGCACCCAGGCTCCCCTCATGGAATCGACAGCCCGCACCTCCCCGGGCGTCTGTGAAACGGGGAAAGTCCCACCGCCCCGCAGACTCAGGCGGTGAGTGTGAGCGCTGCGCCTGGCTGGGCAACGCATGCCTGGTCCCCAGGCTGACTCGTGCTGGCAGCGGGACAGACCACACGCGGTGAGAGCTGGGCCACGGGCAGGGCAGAGCTGCCCCACGGAAACGCCAGTTCCCGCCCCCAGAGCACCACTCATTAAGCACCTACTGTGTGCTAGCTCTTCACCTCACCCACGTTCTGGATTCTGAGCACACACGTGAGCACACACATGCACACACTGACTGGCAAGGGAATTCAGAAGAACTGAATTCAACCACCACCCTGCAGGTCCTGGAGAAGGCAAACAAGTGGCTGGAAGGGGGAGGGCGCCAAGAGCGCCAGGGCACTTCCAGGTGGCAGGGAGATGCCTCCCCCGACACCACCCTCCCCTGCTGCCCTGCGACCAGCGCGCAAAGCCGCCCCCCACAGCAGCCTCGTGGGCTTGGATCCTGTGGATTAGTGACCCAGCCTGCCGGCGTCTCCAGATCCTTACGTAGGAAGGAAAATTAATTTCTTCCAGTTATGCAGAAATGAAAATATGTGGACCCAAATCAGAGAGATTTCCTGGAGGTGGTAACTCATTATGCGGGTCACCTGGTGACAGAGGAAGGGCTGGTGGGTGGCCCAGAGCAGCCCCAGAGGGTCCTGGAGGAAGATGTCCGCCCCACATCCTCCAGCTCGCCAGCCCAGGGACCCTGGGTGGGCTTGCGAGCAACCGGGTACCACGTCCCTTCCCCCCCATCACACACAGATCAAGGCAACTCCAGAGAGAGCCGGATTCCGACAGAAAATTGGTCCTAATGTGATATCCCCTCCCACCCAGAGTCCGCCTAGCTCTCGGGAGCCCCAGGCGCCACATCTGTTCCTGTGCTCAGCGCCCCTACCCTCCTCTTCCCTCGCATCGTATGAGGGTGGCCCGGCAACAGAGCCCCACGCAGCCGGGCTCTTCAGGGACCAGGCTGTCAGCTGCACAGAACAGAGGACAGAACCCCCTGCCTCCCTGGGACCCCCATGCGAGATCCCAGTGCCCACCACGGTGCCAGCCCTCTATGAGTGTGCCCTGCCCCGATCCAGAAAACATGCGGGGGCTGCCTGGCGTCCAGGGCAGGCAAGAGCTAACCCCCCCAGGGGCCCAACCTCAAGAAGTTTCTCAAACCTTGAGGCAACTTGGGAGAGCGACGAGGGACACAGAATAGCTGTCCTCCCTGTCCCCGGCCAGCCCCTGTCCTCTGAGGGCAGCCGCCCTGGGAACCGCCTGTTTCTGGGTCCAGGGGAGGAAACACACGCCCAGTTAGACATAATGATTTGGTGTCCTGGCCGCTAGTCAAACTCAGGGCCTGATGGTTGCTCAGATCACCAACCCTCCCCCCCCCCCCCCCCCCCCCGCCCAGGAGCACAAGATCTCTATTCTCAAAGGAAATGTTTCTCCCTGGTCTCTGGAACAGGCCAGAGATCGGCCAGCCGCAGCCCAAATGGAGGGGAATACAGTTATTTTTGTGGGGGGGGCGGCTGGCAGGGGTCTCCACTCCTACAGGGGTCTGAGCACACACACGCAGTTCCCAGGGGCCGGAAGGCGGAACAGCCTGGGGCTGTGTGTTCAGAGCCCGGTGGCTCAGAGTGTGGCTTGCCACCAGCCCCGCCGCCTTCTGCTCCACGTAAGCCCGTCTAGGGCTGAATTTCCAGCCATCTGTCCCTCCACGTCGGCTCACACCTCCCTCCCCGCCGTTCCCACAGCCTGGCTCCCAGCCTGCCCAACATGCAGATGGCCGGTTCCCAAAGCGTGTGAGCAGAATCGCTGCCACGGGGCTGCGCCCGAGGCCCCGGAGCTGTCAGGATCCAGCGGCTGTTGTTTAAGACCTTCTCCCCACCCACGGGGAGTGGGGCAGGACCCACCCCCGCCCAGGACTTCACCCCTAAAAATGTTGGACGGCTCCTGCGCTGGCAGGCATGTCCAGGAACCAAAACAAGAGGGGGAGGGGCTAGAAGGAGCTCTGGTCCTCCTCCCCAGCCTGGCCACAGGCACCTCCATCTGTCCTAGGGTCACCCTCTCTGCCCCTCAACCAGTCCCCTGTCACATGGCCCGAGGCCTCTTTGTCAGGAAGCGCGGGCACCGCAGGGGAACCCACAGGACTCCGCACGCAGGTCCCACCTTAGGTCTGACCACACCCCCATCAGGTCAAGCTCCCGCTCACCTTGGGGGTGGTCAGTGGGCGGGCGCTGACTGGGCTGGCCCCACCCCGCTGTGGGCTCCAACTTTGCAAAGTGGGGAGGGGGTGCCTCGGGAGGCCCACGCACTCTGCATGGCTGCAGGGAGACCCTAGGACAGCAGCCGCGGGAGGAGTCGGGTGACAGCGCGGCAGCGCGCGGACGGACGGGACACTTACGGTCCGGGGGTCCGGCGGACGGGAGGCGATTGCACTCTCGCGACCCGGCTCCTGAAGTGGCTTTTCCTTCGAACTCGGTCCCTGCCTCCGTAACTTGGGGGCAATCCGCGCGCTGTCTTCTCGCGCCGGCCGCGCTCAGGCGCGAGACGGGGCCGGGGCGCGCAGGGCGACTGCCCGGGCCATGCCCAGTCGGGTTCCGGGCCGTTCACTCCGCCCGCCGGCCGCCCGCGCGGGAACAAAGCGCGCACGCCGCCCCGGGCGGTCTCCGGCCTCCGCGGCCCGCGCCCGGTCCAGCCGCCGCGCCTTTGGCTCGCGGGCGCCGGCTCCGGCTGCCGCGCGCTCGCCCGAGCGTCTCACGGGGCCCCGCGGCCCCCGCCCCGCGCGCCCCGCCTCCGCCTCCTGCCCCTCGTCGCCGCCGCCGCCGCTGCGCCACCTGCCTCCCGCTCGGCGCCCATCGCGCTCAGCTCCGCCCCGGGGCGCCGGGCTCCGTGCGGGGTCGGCGCGGGAGAGTGGCTCCGCCCGCCGCCGCCCAATGCCGAGGGCCGCCCCCGCCGTCCCAGCCACTCGGGCAGCTGCGGACCCCGGGGCGCGTCCTGAGAACTCGGCCGAGGGCGCGGGCCAGCCTTGGGGGCCGCAGGCTCTAGGGCGCAGCCGGCGGCCGGGAGCGCGGGTGCGAGTGTGGGGGCTGCGCGGGCGGAGTGCGGGTGCGCGGGGTGCCGGGGTGGGAGAGCGGCTGCTGTGGAGAGAGAGACGCGCGCCGCTCAGTAGGGAGGGATGTCCGTGAGGCGAGCGCAGGGTGCCGCGAAGCGAGGAGCGCGGAGAGTGTGGGAGCGCGGGATGTCGTGGTGGGGGTGTCGCGGGTGCCGCGGGGGTGGCAGTGTGGGTGCCGTGGGCCGGGAGCGCGGGCTGACGTGGGAATAGCCGTGAGGGTGCCGTGCAGGGAGCTCGAGTGGCGCGCTCGGCGGGCCCCTCGCCCGCGCCCACCCCCGCCGCCGCCTCCGCAGGCCGCGCCCTGGGCGGGCGGGTGGGGGCCTGGAGCTGAGCGCGCCGCCGCGCACACCCACCTCGGAGCAGTCGGCGGGCGCCCGCCTCGCAGTTTTACAGCCGCGGCGTCTGGCGTCCCGGCGGGAGGCGAGCGGCAGGAGTCCCTCCTCCGGCCGCCGCGCCCCCCCGCCCGCTGCCTGCCGCCTGCCGCCTGCCGCGTGGGCCGGGCCGGGCCGGGCCCGCCTCCGCGCTCAGCCGGCAGGGGGCGCCCTCCCGCTGCGCCCCGCACCGCGCGCCCTGGTGGCCTCTGCCCCACGATGACCGAGTTACGGAGTGGAGTGCGGGGGCGCGGGATCCCGGCTCACAGCTTCTGGCCTGGGGCGTTTGCGTGTGCTCGGCATTTATCTGCGTCCCATTCGTTTAATGTCACCCTGCAGGAACGCCCAAGCCGCTGCCCTGGCCTCTGTGCGCCCCGCTTCTCCTTGCCTGCAGCCCTCGCCCTACCTCCCTACCCGCACCCACTTTGCCTCTTTCCCTAAAGTGCTTTGCGGTATATCTGGTGCATTTGCCCGGTTAGTACATTTTAGCAAAATCGGTACCTTTTCCCTTCCTTCTTCCTCCAACAGACACAGACTGTTTCTTAGAGACAAGCTGGGGTCCCAAGGTCACGGTCTTAGGAGACAGAGGGGCCAGAACTTCAGAACAGTACAGCCCTGGTTTGCATCTCATTTGGCATAAATCTGCATGCCAAGATCCAAGGTCCCCAATTCCCAAGTATAAAAATACAGCAATGTGCCAAAAAATATCCTTTTTCTTGACTGAGCCCTGCCCACTGGGGCGAGCTAGGCAGAGGAAGCTGGTGGGAACACAATGCAAGGCTCTGGGGCGGGGGGAGGCACCATTGCCCCATCCTGGTGGCCACCCCCAGGGGCACTGCTCCGGGGTCTGTCAGCTGGGTCACCAACTAGCCATGTGGCCCCCACCAGTCCTGTGACCTCCTGGGCCTCTGTGCTTGTGGAAATGAGGGGTGTGGTGAAGGATTACTTGGAACACAAATGTCTGGCATCTCCCATCCCCTGGCTTTCAGAATGTGATCAGGTGTGGACCCCTCCTGTCCTGGGGGAAGAGCAAAGCGTCCTGAACCCGCGTCACAGAAGAACGTGGATTTGAAAGCAAGTGTTCCAGACTTCATACATCAGTGTTTATTCATACCGGCTCCCTTACTTCATGGACCCTGAGGCACCACAGATTTTAAGATGCACCATCATTTTAAGTGCCACTAAGAAAAGAGAACACTCTCCCCGTTATAATCCTAAGATGCCTCTAGATTTCAGATATGTTAACATGCCACCAGCGGGCTAGGTGGAGCATTGAGCATCAAACAGACAGCCGGAAGCCAGCCTCAGGGGCTTTCGGCCAGGCAGGGAGGTGGATCAACGGACAAGCACCAGATTCTCACAGAGCATTAGCAGAAGCTGGGTCCAGCCTGGGGTCTGCTGCACCTTGACCCCTACAAACAGCACATGGTTGTCAGTTCTTTGTGTTAAATTAGCAATTGCAGGAGCTTCCCTGGTGGTTCAGTGGGTAAGACTCCGTGCTCCCAATGCAGGGGACCAGGGTTCGATCCCTGGTCGGGGAACTGGATCCAGCACGCATACTGCAACTAAGACTCCGCATGCCACAACTAAGACCCAGCCAAATAAATAAATAAATAGATAAATATTTTAAAAATTATCAGTTGCATTGTCACTGGTTTAAGCAGGGTGCTGAATACCACTGGACACATGACAGATCCCAAAACACCAAGAATAAGACTGCAATCATTAGAGACCACGCTCAGGTCCCGAGCCAGCCCAAGGGCTCCCGTGTCCCACCTGGGAGGACTGAGGCCTGTGGTGACTGGGTCCGACGGCCGGCCAGGCCAGTCTGGCCACATCACAGTCATGGTGAGTCACTGCAGGAGCTGTCACATTGAGGAGGGTTTGCCGGGGGCAGGCACTGAGCTGAGCACAAGCTCTGCATTTTCCCACTTAGTTATCACCCATCTGCCAGGCAGATGCTACTGGAACCCCCATTTTACAGGTGGAGGGACTGAGGCTCCGACCGGCTGCATGGCCACACAGACCCACACGGGTGGAGGCTGAATGCCCATGCTGCTGCTTCACTTTGGGCTCCCTTTTGCCTCCCAAGGCTGGTTTCTCACTCTGGAAATGGCCCAGGAACAACCCCTGGGTCTTTGGCAGAGCTGGAGTCCCACCAGGCCAACTTGGCCTGGGCGTCCAGACCACCAGCCACTGCAGACCACTTGTCTTTAAAAATAATTCTGAGGGACTTCCCTGTTGGTCCAGTGGGTAAGACCCCGCACTCCCAATGCAGGGGGCCTGGGTTCGATCCCTGGTTAGGGAACTAGATCCTGTATGCATATCGCAACTAGAGTCCGCATGCTGCAACTAAGAGCTGGCACAGCCTAAATAAATATTAAAAAATAATAATTCTGAGCGATGGTGGACTTCCTCAAACATGTATCTGTTATGTGTAAAAATCTTCGGCAGAAGTTTAAATTAGCTGCCAAGAGTATAAAATCTGACATATTGTTAAATATGAGTATTTTGAAATAAAAGGGTGGCTGATGGGCTAGAAGTGATAGCATTTTGATAGGCATCATTGTCCATTTAAAAATACGTGAACGAACTCTTAACATCTGAATTTTCACGAGCTCCCTAGCTGACACAATGAGCTTTTAGATACAACACCAAAAGCCTGATCCATGAAAGAAAAATTGGATAAGTGGACTTCATTAAAATTTAAAAACTTCCGCTCTGTGAAAGACACTATTAAGAGAACGAAAAGACAAGCCACAGAATGGGAGAAGATGTTTGCAAGACACATAACTGATGAAGAACTGTTATGTAAAATATCTAGGGAGTTCCCTGGTGGTCTAGTGGTAAAGAATCTGCTTTCCGATGCAGGGGGCGCGGGTTCGATCCCTGGTCAGGGAAGATCCCACATGCTGTGGAGCAACTGAGCCCACGCACCACAACTACTGAGCTCGCGTGCGTCAACTAGTGCCCACGTGGAGAGGCCCATGCACTGCAACAAAAGAGCCCACATGCCTCAACAAAGATCCCGCATGCTGCAACTAAGACCCAACACAGCCAAAAATAAATAAATAATAAATCTTTTAAAATATATATGTATATAAAGCCTCCTCTCTGACACCTGAATTTTCACACAGCTCCTTCCCCTCCTCACCGTATATTTCCATTCCACCCAATAGAATTTTGTCCTAATGTATTTTCAGTTTGAAAGTATTTAGATTCCCCTATCACACAGAACTATGTAAAAACATTGGAATATCAAGATTATAAATGTTCTCTCGTGTTCCAGTTTGTCTTCTGAATTGGGTTATATTAATTATTATATTATATAATAATAATAATAATAATAATAATAATAATAATTATTATTATTATTATTATTATATATAATTATTATATTATTGGGTTATTATAATTATTGGTAGTATGCAGCTGATACAAAGCATGTGAATTTATTACACATTTTGAGAATTATTAAACATAAAAGGTAAATTTTTATTAGAAATATCTCTCCTAAAAAGAGGGGTGGGCAGATTCTGTGGAGTAGTTTGTGTATCCTTCCATACTTATTACTTATCGCCAGGAAAAGACAGAGTTCCACATGAATCCCATTCCTAGCGTGGGTGTTTAATGGGAAAGTGTGAGGAACCCCAATCACACAAATAAGTGGATCAGGACCAGAGGCTGACGTGCCCTAGTGATGCCACCGTGGCCTCCTTCTCTCAGTCTTCTGCCCCGAACCCCAGGTGACCAGTCACAAGAGCGATTTTGAGGACGGTCAGTTGACAAGTCCATAGGCCTCCCTCAGTTTTGTGGCAAAGACTGGAAATGGCCCGAACTGCAAGAAGCTGTGTTTGCTGCAAGTGGGGAGACGGAGAGGAGGCATCGTGGGGGGCCCAGCAGGGAGACACCGGCCTTTCTGTGGTAAGTGAGAGAGGGATGACTATGCAGAGGAAGCTGGGAAAAGGGGCTGCACCCGGGCCCAGGTGGGCGGTATCCTGCCCTGGCCATCAGCCATCTGTGTGGGCATCAGAGTCTGGGGCTTTGAGTCGACCACGAAGGCAGGGAAAGAAGCCTGAGCAGAGAGAGTCCTGGGCTCCAGTGTGAAGCCCCCCCAGCCCTGGGGGCATCTCTTGGTTCCCCCCGGCCCCTCACACAAGACTGGTCCCACCCGGATCCAAGGATGGCTCCTCCTGCAGAAGGGGAGGCCCACGCAGAGCCCCAGGCAGAGAGACACCAGCCGGGCTGAGCGGGAGGTCCGTGAGGTCACCCTGTCCACCTGGCTTCAGGGCTGCAGAGTAAGATTGTGCCAGGAGTACACTCCCCCAGCGGACAGGCAGGGAAGGCAGGTGCGGCTGCGTTGGGGGCAGAAGTGCCTTCCTTTGTCCTCACAAAGGCAGCTCTGCATGTCACCAAGGGGCCCCGTCAACCAGCTCCGAAATACCTTCTTGGTGTGTCCGCGGGGAACCCTGCCTTCCTGGGCCTCTGGCCCCCCACCCCCCCTCACTCGCCCCTCTTCCTCCTCACAGGCCCAGCCCCCACTTGGTGTAGGTGTCCATTCTAAACATCCCCGCGAGAGCTGCTCCAGGATACCGCTCAGCCCTGGACCCTGCCCAGCCAGACACAGTCCATCTGCAGGTTCAGAAAGCGGCTCGTTCTTGACTCAGAAGTGGGCATGTGATCCCACTCCAGCCAGTGGGATGTGCGGAGAGGGGGGTCTGGAGAATTTTCTGGCTCCCACGTGCCTAGAGGAAGCTTCTGTGTCCTTGCTCCTGTTGCTACCCCACGGCCAGCACCCTGAGGATGACGCTGATGCGGGGCGGGGTGGGGGGAGATGGACGGAAAGGATGGGGGCCCCTCAGAGCACTGTTGGGCTGCTGAATCCCACCATGCTTCCTGAAACCCACCATGAAACCCACCATGCTTATGGGACTGCTGGTCCAATAATACATTTCCTATTGTTCGAGCTGGTTTTAGCTGAGTCTGTTTCTTGCAACCAAAAGCATTCTAACTATATGCCTTCCTTTCCAGAGGGTCTTGATCTCAGCCATCTGAGGGCTGCTGCAGGTTATTAATTATCACTCTTGATGCAGAGGGTCTCAAATTTAAGATACATCAGAATCACCTGGAGCGACTGTGAAAATGAAGGCTCCTGGGATGGGGACCTGGCAAGTACTGAGGTACAGAATTTAACGGGCACCAAAGAAACCCTCAGTATACAAGATAAATCACATTTTAACCCAAATTTTAAAATATTAGAATAAATGACAGAAGTCCACATGAGCAAAGTATCAAAACTTTAAATAAAGACGGGATTGCCATTACTGATTTCTCCTTTTGGGCCAGGCTCCACAGCCGGGCACTGCCTGGCTCCTTCCCCTGAGATGGGATTAGAAGGGCTGGGAGGCCCAGGAGTCTGCATTTCACAATCATCACTCTGCCCTTTCCTCCACGTGATTCTGGGGAGGGTAAGGCCGCCTTGTGGGAAACAGGACCCCAAAGCCTGACTCAGGTCACTCACAGGCTGGCTCCCCCTGGTGCTCAGGCCAGCCCTTCAGGTGGAGTCAGCCCGGCAGGTGGGCAGGCTGAACTTCCTACCTGGATTCTGGGAATGGGAAACAGCCTCCGGGAAATGCTTTGTTCTGGGGCACGATGTGAACAAGTGGCCGGCACTGTCTTATTTGGTCCCCCCAGAGTTCGGCCAAGGCCAGAAGATGGGGCAGTGGAGTGGAAGTGAGACCCGGAGGGAGGGAACCAGCAAAAGCCACCGTCCACCCAGGGCTGGAGAGGCGGGAGGACACGGATTTATGCAGCAGCTCCTGTCCCTTCCGGTGGGGCTGCTCCAGGGACCCTCGCTCCCCGCCTGCGTCCTCCCCTGCGGTGGCGCTGGCGCAGGGGGAACACAGGTGAGAGTGGCTGGGGGCTGGTGGTCGCGAGCCAGCAGGTGAGCGCAGAAGTAGGGGCAACGGCATGTGGGCGCGGCATGGGAGTGGTAGGGGACTAGGGGCGTGGGTGGGGATTAAGGATATGGGCGGGGCTGGGAGTGGGCGGGGTGTGGGTGTGGGCGCGGCCCGAGCAAGGACTGAGGATCTGGGCGGAGCGCCAGGACAGCGGCCAGCTAGGCAGAGCCTGGACAGACGCCGCCGGGCTGGACTCCCTATCCCTCCGTGGGGCTCCTTCCACCTGGCCCAGGGCTCCTCAGAATCCTGGAGTCCTAGGAGATGCCTCTGGGGGCTCCCAAGCCTTGACTCCAGGTCATTTGTTTTTACCTACACCGAAGCTTTGTCAGGAATCGGTATGACAGTCACGTTGTGAGAATTGTGAAGTCAAGTTCTCTGGGCAAAGCCGTTAAATATCCTGTGTGCAAAGCCAGGCAGCTAAAATCCCAGTTCCAGGCTGGGCCAAATGCAGCCCCGGCCAGGTGTTCTCAGAGGACCTCTCCTGTGGCGGGGGAGCAGCCACCTGGCGTCCCACCTGCGCAGGGGCGGTGCTAGGTGCTTCAGACACGCTCTCATCCAAACCCCGGAACAACCCCGGGGTCAGGGAATGATCCACCTTCCTGCAGATGAGGAAACCCAGGCCCAGGGAGACCAAGAACCCACAGAGGGTGGTGGCGCCGGGGGTCCCAGAGGTTCTCCCAGCACCCCAGCCCGGGCCCCTCTTGGCTGCACTGCGCTGCCAGCCCTACGCTGCTCGCTTCCGCCCTGTAATCTGGCCGGTCACACCCTGCCACCTCCTGGCCCACCCATCTACCGGCCTGTCCACGCCTCGGGTGACGGTCACGGGAAAGGAGACCGCGGAAGGGCGGCCCATCTGCCTTCCAGATTGCAGGGAGGAACCAAGGAGGCGGCTCCCGAGGGCTGGGCGCTGCTGGGAGGCCCAGGAAGACTCGGATGTGGCTCAGGGCCCGGGGTAGCAGAGCTGCGGCAGTGGAGGCACAGTGCCTGTGGGGACCGGACATGGTCACAGCGGCAGTTTGTTCCCCGCACCCAGTTCTCTGAGGGATTCTCGGTGAAGTCAGAAAAGGAAGGTTTCCACAGACTTTCACTCACCTAAGTGCCCTAGACTCCAAGGCTGTGGGAAACACGGACCCTCACTGGTGATCACAGGACCGTGGGCTAAAAAGCCAGATATGCTCCCACCTGGAGAAATGGCCACACTTAAAAATGAAGATGTCCAGTGTGGGTGAGGGTGCTGGTACACAGGCCGAGTGACATTTCCCCACGGGGCATTTCAGCAATAGTTGCCAAGAGCTGTAAACAGATCCAGCAATTCCTACACTCAGATTTATCTACCAGAGGATGTTTCTTACATCCTTACGTGTTTCTTTCTTAAACATCACAGTGCAACAGTGAACATCAGAAGTGGTACAAAGCCCACCCAGAAGACGTAGCTGGGTGAACACTAAATACCTAAGGAAGGGACCGTGGGGTACCTCATGCTCTGTTGGCAAGTGCAGAGCAGAGAACGGGGGTGTGGAGGTGGGAGCAGGGGGTGTAACAAAGGACTGTAGCACCGTATGCGAAAATTGCCACAAAGGAGTAGAGAATACAAACATACAGAGCAAAAATGGGCAAAGGATGTGCGCCCGTAATAATTGCCTACACTTGCAGGGTTTTCCTGCAAAACCTCCCCTGAGCGCTAGATCCACTTCCCAGGTTCTGGTGATAATAAAGCGATAGTGGCGGTCACTGCAGTGGGGCATCCGCCCTGCGCTGGGGCGCCGCCGGTGTCACAGCCCACCTGCTGCCCCCTCTCAGTGCCTGTACCCAGGCCACCCTCCGTAGGGAACACCCCGGCCTTCCTGTGAGCTCACGAGGCGCCTGTCTTTCCGTCACTGCACATACAGCGTGTTTACCTGTGATTTACCTGTTCCCTAGTCTCCCTCCCCCGGGGCAGGGCATGTCTGTCTGTTCGCCACCGAGTCCCCAGGGCCTCACGTGGCCTACGCCCTCAAGGAGTATTTGTTGAGCGGCTGCATGAGCTCACTTAAGCTTCATGCAACTCTCTGAGAGGTTTCATCATCCTCATTTTAGTTTATCTTCACCGCCCTCTCTCTTCTCTGCATCCTTGGATTTATCATTTTATTTTTGCTTTCTTAAGTAAGGGAAGACAGCAGCTAGTTTTCAAAGTACACCTTGCGGTGCACGATCAGGGTAGCTGCTCTGGTGCCAGGCCTGTGGCTTCTCAGCCCCGGCTCCAGTCACAGGCTGCTCCCCGGCACCAGGGCGGCACCCGGCTCGGAAGCCTGTGGGCAGCACTCATTGGGCCACAAGGAGGGCATGTGACCTGGCTGGGCCAATCACAATCCTTCCCTGGAGTTTTTTGAACTGGACCAGAGAAAGGGAGCTTTCTTTTTGCTCGGCTCAGGAGGCACCCCCACAGCTGCTTGGGGCCGTCTGCTCTGACAGGTGGAGAGAGCCTGCCCTGAGCATGTGCTGGCTGGACCAGGGTCCCTGAAGCCAGTCCCACCCTATCCTTCCTGGAGCCTGTTACTTGAACCAACACATCAGGGTCCTTCCTGAGCTCCAGGGCAGGGTTTCTATCACCTGCAAGCATTGTACCCTGACCACATGCCCCAGCAACCCCACCGTGCACACGGGGAACTCGGCCTGGAGCAGCTGTGGGCAGCCAAGCTCTGTGCGTGAGAACGATGAGAACAGCCTGTCTGCTGCGGCGCCACAACCAGGGCAGGCCCAGATGGACCATCCCAAGCCCACATGCCTCTCCCACTCTTACCCCTGGAGCAGGGGCACCCCCGGGCCTTCTCCTGCAGGGGACCCACAGAGCACCTGGCAAGACAGACCTGGTGCTGCCACTCCCGCCCGAGAAAGAGTCTGCCCCTCAGGTACGTGCAGCTCCCCTACCTGGAAACTCCTGCCCTAAGCTCCTCTCCGCCTCAGGAAGCTGCCAAGAGGCCTTCCCATACTGCCCTCCCCGAATCTGGGGGAGATGCCCTCCTGCACCCTCCTCATGGCCCCATCACAGCTGCTCATGTGTCCCCAGGAGGTAGGGGACCCCCTGATGCATGGCCATGGCTTCCTGCCCCCACGTGTCCTGGGGTACAAGTGTCCAGGACTCACACACAGGCTCTGCAGAGACTGCTTTACTGTGTCTGCTCTGGAATGAGTGGCTGATGGAGGGCCATCCTCACCCGCAAAGAAAACCCCACCTGCTCCTCATTTGGGCCTCAAATATTCCTCGAACACCGTCCTCCCCACCCCCACTCCGCGCCCAGGGGCACTAAAAGAGGATGAGGCACCAGGCGGGGAAGGTGGGTCCTAGGGTCCCCCCCCCAGGCTCCCTGGATCCCCTTTTGTCCTCCCTGTCCCTCAATCTGTCCACAGTGTGTCCGGGGGCACCCTCAGCATCCTCAGCCCATGACCCTCAACAGAGGGCACAGAGAAAGCCCTCGCTGCCTGGGAGGGGAGGGTGGGAGGCGGGTCATACAGGTGAACAGATCTTGGAGCTCACCAGGCCGTCCAATAATTTCACAGACAGGGAAATGGACGGAGCCTCGGAGAGGGGGTCCTTCTCAGTTCTGGGACTGCGGGGGTCCAAAGTGGGACGTGACCCCCAGGGACCTTTTCCTGCTAAGAGGCCCAGCTTGTTCGGGGGCAGGGAGCCCGCCCAGCAGAGGTGTGACCGCTCGGGGCTGGTCCGGGAGCAGCTCTGAGGCTGGACGGAGAAAGAGCCAGGTCTGCCCTGGTGCCATGGGAGAGCTGTGCTTTCTTGACAGATACTAGGGGACATCGTCCCCTCCTCCCTGCCCTGCCTGGGCAGCCGTAAGACAAAGGTGGCCACGCCTGGTCCCCCAAAGTCAGCCCCGCCCCCTCCTCTTGTGTAAGAGATGCAACCCCGGCTTGCACAGAAGACAAACCCACGCCAGAGGATGTGCCACTGTACCCGCACTTCTGTGCGGGGCCGCGCTAGCTGGGGGTTGATGAGCCGCCCAAGCAAGCATGTGGGGCGCTGACCGGTGCCCCCCAGTCCTTCCCAGATGCGCCACCCACGGCCCGCTCTTGACACCCCTGTTCAGTGTTGGCAGAGCTCCAGAAACGGCCGCCCTCCCACCCACACACTCGTGTCTGGACATGGTAGGGTGACAGGGAGGGTTCTGAGGACATGGGCAGGATCTGAATGCGGTGCTGTGTGGGGAACACAGACGCTTGCGGTGGGGAGGACGATGGGGAAGGTGACAGTCACCTCCCGCCCACGCAGGACACTTCACCCAGATCCCCATGGAATCCTCATGCCAGGCCCAGGTGGCTGTCCTCATCCAAGCTGAGGCCCAGAGAGGGGCGGTCACTCGCTGAGACCCACAGCGTGTAGGTGGTGGGGCTGGGTTCCCCCAGGCTGCCTCACAGTCCAAACGATGGAGTATGATTCGCCAGAAAGAGAAATGAGGTCTGAATTCATGCTACAACGTGGATAAGCCTTGAAAACACCATGCTGAGTAAGAAGCCAGACACAAAGGCTGCGTTTCATACGATCCCATTTATGTGAACCGGCCAGAACTGGCAGAGCCAGGAGACAGGAAGAGGGCAGGGCAGGGCGGGGTGTGACTGCTAAGGGGCACAGGGTTTCTTTTAGGAGAGATGAACGTGTTCTAAAATTAGGCAGTGATGACGGTTGCACAGCTCTGTGAACAGACTAAAAACCACTGAAATTGGACATGTTACATGAGTGAATTGTATGCTCTGTGAGTTATCTCAAGAAAGCTGTTTTAAAATCAAAGCAGACACAGAACTGAGGCGCTTTCTGAAGAGCACGCACCGCCCCGGCTCCTAGGGACAAGGGGCCGGCGGAGGGCGGAGGGTGGAGGGCGGAGGGCGGAGGGCGGGGGCCAAGCCCCCTCGGGCAGGCCGCCGTGGGTCTGGAGGCTCGGGGAAGGCAGGTCAGTGCGGCCGGGCTGTCCGGAGAGGCAGGCATGTAGGAGGAAGACCTAAAATAACTCTCAGAACCTGAAACTCCGGGCAGAAGTTGAGGGTGGTGTGGTCACGGCGAATGGGGAACTGAACTGCTCGCGGAGGGAAAGGAGAAGTTTTATTTGGGGGACGTCAGGGTGAGGCGGCGGAGGTGGCAAAGAAAGGGTTCTCACGTGGAAACTCATGTTTCCAGCGCACTTTTGTGGAAGGAGCCCGAGAGAGGAGAGTGAGCAGTTCCGTCCCCAGATCAGAGACCAAGGCCTGGGGCAGGCGGAGAGCCCAGCGTGGGGGTCTCCCACTGTCCGCTGCTGCCCTTGGAGGGGCCCTGCAGACCCCTGGGCCCACCGGGCTCCTCCTGGCCTCTGAGTTCCAGCAGGGCCTGGAAGACCTGAGCACGAGGGGGGCCCACCGTTCCCCATTGACAAAGGGGGTGGGGAGAGGCTCCGTGCAGGGCGTCAAGGGCACACAGTAGGTGCTGTGACCACTGACGGGCTCTGAGGGGTACGGCCGCTTCCCCTTCGGGGCAGCGGGCTCAGAGCCACCCTGGCAGTTGACATGGGTTTGTGGGGAGGGGCCTGAGGGGAGGCTCATGGGCTGGGGCAGTCCCCTGGGGGGCGTCGTCATGGGACGGCAGCACCTAGCTCCAGGGGCCCGGAGGTCTCGAAGGGAAGGTGAGGACAGAGGCAGGAGGGGCGTGGACACGCTGCCCCTGTCTAGCTCAGGCGCAGGAGAGATGCTCTGGAAGTCGGTGGACACGAGGCTGTGACCGGCAGAGGCCAGGATGGGGAGCGAGATGGAGGGAAACTGAGAGCAGGAGAGCGGAATGGGGGAGAAGGGTCCCAGGGACGTTCGGGGTCTCCTCTTTCCTCCCAGCTGCTTGGAAAAGTGATGGAGAGAAAATGGGGAGAGGGAAACGCTGGTGTCCAGGACCCTGGTGGGGAAAGGCTGGATCTTTGTTTAAAAAGACCAGTCAAGGGACTTCCCTGGTGGTTCAATGGTTAAGCCTTTGCCTTCCACTGCGGGGGGTACAGGTTTGATCCCTGGTCAGGGAGCTAGGATCCCACATGTTTTGTGGCCAAAAAACCAAAAAACATAAAACAGAAGCAATATTGTAACAAATTCAATAAAGACTTTAAAAAAAATAAAATAAAATAAAATAAAAAGACCAGTCAAGTTCCCGTGAAGATGAGTCCGTTGGCCCCCCGGAGGGATAGAGGCCTGCAGACATGACAGCAGACCCTTCGGGTCCCCGTCCCAGCTCCCACCGCCTGAGCCCAGGAGGCCCTGCAGACAGGGTGGGAGAGCAGTGATTTCCCAGCCCGGGTTTTGGACAGTGCGGTCTCCCCCTCCTCCTCCAAGTTCAGAGAGGAGGCCCACTTGTGAAGTGGCCCCATGGGGCCGTGGCCGGGCGGATGGACCTCGGGCGCAGAGGTTTTTTGAAAACAGCAGAGACGTTGTGAAATCAGAAGCCAGAAAGTCCTGGTTTGGGAAGGAGCTTCAGAGGTGGGGACTGGACCCCCCATCCTGGGTGTAACCAGAAGTCTGCCGACTGGGGCTTCTACAGCAGCCTTGCTTTCTTTTTTTTTTTGTGGTACGTGAGCCTCTCACTGCTGTGGCCCCTCCCGTTGCGGAGCACAGGCTCCGGACGCACAGGCTCAGCGGCCATGGCTCACGGGCCCAGCCACTCCGTGGCATGTGGGATCCTCCCGGGCCGGGGCACGAACCTGTGTCCCCTGCATCGGCAGGCGGACTCCCAACCACTGCGCCACCAGGGAAGCCCCGCTTTGCTTTCTGTATAAGAAGGGGCTGGGCCAGGTTTTGTCCCCTGCACCTTCTCTTTTCCTCTTTCTTCCTGCTTGGGAGGCAGATGTGATGCCTGGAAGTGACACAGCCACTTTGCAGCTAGGAAGCCACAAGTAAGAGGAGGTAGGATAGAAAGAGTACAATAGCCTGTGTCCCGGACGGCTGCACCAGCCTCCACGACCTGCCTCTGAGTTTTTGTTACATGGACAAAGACAAACAAACCCTGTTCTACTGCTGTTAGGTTTTCTGCTATTTGCAGCTAAACACAATCCTTTTGGAGACAGAGTTCGAATCCTTCATGGATGGGGTTGCCAGATTGAGGAAATAAAACTATAGATGCTCAGTTAAATTTCGATTTCAGATAAGCAGTGAATAATTTTCAGCACGAGTGTGTCCCAGGCAGTATTTGGGACATAACTGTACTACAATATTGTTTATCTGACATTTGAACTTTCATGGATGAAGTCACAGAACCCAGAGAGGTTACACATCTTGTCCGAGGTCTCGTCCTGAGCAAGCGGTGGAGCACAGGCTGTGTCCTCCTGCTCTGGGGCCTCTAGGGCTTCCTAAAACCTGCCGTAATGATGCGCAAAGGAGACTCAGGAAAGCCGTGTGACTCACCGCCCAGGACAAAGCGATCCGAGCTAAGAGTGGTCCAAAGACGAGAGTCGTGCAGAAAGCGACGGTCAGTGGCGGAAGCTTCTACCCCAGTTGGAGGCCGTCGTGACATTTGAATTCCATTTGCCAAAAGTACCAGCCGGGGATGGGGGACAGTAGCTCCCCATGGACAGTGTGCGACCACCGGCCAGGACTGGCCCCAGGAGCACTGTGCTGTGAAGGATGCTGAGGCCTCCTCTGCGCTCAGCAGAAAGGCGCAGCGATTGATTAGCCACGCCTGCCACAAGTTGCGAGGGGTGCAGGCTCCTGGGTGACCCACAGCCAGGCCAGCCAGTGGGCCAATCACCCAAAGGTCCACATGAAAGGACTGCGACATGTCCAGGTTCCCAGGACCCACGTTTCAGGGGTGGCATTCACTGGGTCCTGAGGAGCGTCGTTACTCTCAGCATCTCCTTCGGTCCTGGGGGCGCTTGGCACCCCCCAGTGCAGGCGTCTGCAGAGCCTGATGTTACAAGAGGAAGCACGGCCCCTGCCCCAGCCCCTGGCAACCCCGAATCTGCTGTCCATCGCTGTGGAGTGGCCTCTTGTGGACCTTTCATATGAGTGGCGTCGTATAATACATGGCCTTCTGTGTCCGGCTTCTTTCACTGAGTATGTTTTCAGGGCTCATCCAAGCTTCTAGCCACTCAGCCATTCCCCAGATTCTCTCTTGGCTGACGTTTCTCCAGCACCTGATGTGCCATGCTCTGTTCTGGGGGGGAACGACCAGGCGAACCACAGACCCTGGAGAGAACAGCCTCCTGATGATCCAGAAGGTAGAGCTCGGGCCCCATGGGCAGGGAGCCGGCGGGAGGTGAGGCGGGGGCGGCAGCAGGACTGGGGTCGAGGCCCGGCCCCCGCACTGAGGTTGGAGGGGTCCCCATCTCTCACCGTGAGGGGGGCAGCTGGCTTGCAGCAGTACCTGCAGAAAGAAGAGGGGTTCTGTCTTCCAACGAAAGAGAACCAAGAGCCTTCCGGCCCCCCAAGCCCTGGCCGGTGCGGCAGGCAGGCTGCTCTGGTCTGTGGCCAGGGTCTTCCCAACGGGCATGTGCCCAAGACTCTGCAGGTACCTGGGCAAGAGATCTTGAAGGAATCCTGGGGTCCTCACCTTCCAGATCGTTCCAGCAGGAAACGAGGCCTGTGGTCTGCCCGTTCTTCTCTCCTCACCTTTCCTGACCCTCCTTCTCTCCTGCAGGCTGAACCCATCCCAGTGCTTTGCCTCAGGGTATAAAGACCCAGCGAGTCTCCGGGCCTCCCCTGCCTTCGTCTGATGGAAACACCTGTCCCAAATGAGTCACAAGGCAGAGGGCCACCCATGTCCTCGTGTCCAGCCAGGCTGCCAAGGTCAGTGGGCCTCCCGGGACATGCCTGGATGTCTTTCTATTGATGCTGATTGGGTCCCAGACGCTGTAAGTTAGGTGTTGACTTGCAGGAAACAGACAAGTTGCAGACCATTTCTGCTCAGTAGAGAAGGTTGTGCTTCACGACTGTGTTTAGGGGTCTCGGGGCGGTGTTCTCTCTTTTTGGGATGGAAAATTGCTGTGTCCTTCCTTGAGTCGCCTTTGCCACCTGGCTGGCTACCTCAGCAACGAGGGAAACATGTCTCTGACACGTGCTTGCCACACTTTCATAGAAGAATCATGCTTATGGCTTTTTGAGAGGTTTGCTTTAACTTACCTTCCTGCCTTCCTGCTTTCTTTCTTTTCTCTCTGTCCGTCTATTCATCCACCCACCCACACCCATCCATCTGCCATCCATCCATGTACACCAGCAGTGGAATTCCACAGCGAGACAGCTGTGTCATTACTAACGTGCTTATTTGAATTAAAGCCGACAATGTCAGTCTGCGCCCTGACAAGTTGGTTTTGTGGCAACATTTCCACTAGCCAAGGTGCTAAACCTGCAGCCTCAGGGTTGTCATGAAAATAGGTCCCAAGCACGTGTGCAGCATAAAATATACGATACGCTAGACCACTTGACCTTTGACTGTTTAAACCACAATGTTTAGATGTTTTGAACTGGCCCATCAGCACCATCACCCACAGTCCTATGTCCCCCATTGGTTTAGAAGGATATTTGTGAACCCATATACGGGCCCCTGTGTCCCTGTCCATTAAAGTAAAAGGCTTTTGCTTTAGTTTCCCAGGCCTGCCCAAGCCTCAAAAGCCTGGCTCAAGAGTGAATGATTACAGGGACTTCCCTGGCGGCGCAGTAGTTAAGAATCCGCCTGCCAATGCAGGGGACACGGGTTCGATCCCTGGTCTGGGAGGACCCCGTGTGCCGTGGAGCAACTCAGCCCGTGCGACATGGCTGCTGAGCCTGCGCTCTAGAGCCCGTGAGCACAACTACTGAAGCCCACGCACCTAAAGCCCGTGCCCCACAAGAGAAACCACCACAATGAGAAGCCCGCGCACCACAACAAAGAGTAGCGCCTGCTCGCTGCAACGAGAGAAAGCCCACGCGCAGCAACGAAGACCCAAAGCAGCCAAAAATAAATAAATAAATAAATAAATTTTTAAAAAAGAGTGAATGATTAAAAAATGTGAAGATGTTGAAAGAAAGAATACTTGTTGGGCCAGGAAATTGGTTATAGTTTACACTCTAAACCAGCCACAGAGCAGAATCACTGAACTCCCAGTCCCCTGAAAGATCTGGATAAAGGCCTGTTGCACATTCCTAAGTTGTTTTTACAGGAAGCCGACCCCCACGAGGTGAAAACTGATGACCGCAAGCACATAGACCCCAGACCGGTTGAAACCAGAAGGTTGGTGATGCTCGAAATTTCACCCTGATGCCAACCAACGCAAGAACTGTGCACGAGCTACTCAGACACCCTGCATCCCCCTCCCTCACACGACCTTTAAAACCCCTTCCCTGAAAGCCATCGGGGAGTTCGGGTCTTTTGAACATGAGCTGCCCATTCTCCTTGCTTGGCACCTGTAATAAACGCTGCACTTTCCTTCATCACAGCGCAGTATCAGGAGATCAGCTCTGCTGCACATGGGCAAGCAGACCCAAGTTCAGTTCAGTAACATTTGCAGCGTGATGCCCACCAGGGGCTCAAGGCCTGTTTCCTACCAAGCAGGCAGGGTGCCTGCAGGGTGGGGAGTCTGTGAAACTGGCGTGTGCCTCTGTGCACTGCTCACTCCGAATGTCTCATGGGGGTGTTAAGGTCAGCCCTTCTTGTGGCCAGCTAACTGTCACCTTCCAAAACTTCTCTACTGGCCCTGGGCCCCTGTTATCCACCAAAAAACAGCAGCCCAGGGTCGGGTGTGACTGAGTCCAGTAAGGCCACTTTGTAAGAAATATCACCTTAAAGGGGGTTTGATTTTTCAAAAAAATTTTAGGGGACATGCCAGCCAAAAGTAATAAAAATCCCCTGAGCCACTGGCTTGGAGAGTAGCCCTGGCATCCAGCACAGGGCAGGCCCGTTTCCCACCAGCCACGGTGTCGGGGCTGCAGGAGCTCTCCCTCCAGGGAACAGGGAGAGCTCGGTGACACGCCACTATTATTACAGCACCCCCCGCCAGGCCCCCACTGCCCCCCTGGGCCCCAATCCGGCTGCTCTGACCCCATCCTGCCCACACCAGCCCAGCTGCCCGCCCTCTGCAGCCAGTGCCACCTGTCACATGTTCCTGGCCTCGCTGAGGAGTGGATGGGGATGTGTGCTCAGCAGCTCAGTCTCCTGACCCCTCCAGGACAGGGCAAGGCCCCCTCTGTGCAGTGCTGGGGTGGGGGGACCGGGGGCGGGGGTGGAGGCTCAGGCAGCCAACAGGCAGGCACAAAAGTCCCCTCAGCCGCCTCTTCCTTCTAGCATCGTGGAGGGGCTGCTGAGAGCCCCGTTTCTGGCTTTCTGGAGAGGAGCGGGGTTTCCCAGCTTGGAGGCCTCCGGCCCGCTGGCCCACACACGCCAGGACTTTCCACCACCCAGGCCTCACGTCAAAGGCCTTTCTCAACGGGAGCCAGGTGGGGTCTCCTTGCGGTCCTACCCTCCTACTGCCTGGGCTTGTGGGGACTCATGGGGCCGCAGGGCAACGCAGGCAGCGCCTGCACGGATCCAGTGTTCTCTGTCATCGTGGAGAGAAAACAGAAAATTGCAAAAGATGCACAGAACGTGATACTCCTATGTAACAATTTAAAACAGAAAATCGCAATGTATCTGGGAAAGACACACACAGATAAAACAGTCCTTTGGACGTTTCCACAGGTGGGCAGCTCCCAGTGTTGACATGTGACACCGTCCGCATTTTACAGATGATGACACGGGTCCAAGTTTGGGGACCTCGCAGGGCACTCTGAGCTGGGTCCAGGCCCAGCAGCCTGGCTTTCAGTGATTTCCAATCCCGTCTTGCTGCTGCAGCATGGGCGGGGGGCAGCCTCCGGGGGTGGGGGGCACTGGATCTATAACAATTCCTTTTTAAAAAGAAGTGGTGATGGGGGAGCAGGCTCTGGAGCGAAGCTTCAGCTTGCTCGCCTGGCTTGGGATGGGGCTTTCCTGGCGTGGGCGAATTCTTTCACGATTTAAATGAAAGGTGGGCCAGGAGACAACGGGATGCTAGGAGCAGGCGGCGCATCGGAGGCCCAGCTGTGGGCAACGACCAGACCTGTCCCTTCTGTCTCCTGTTTCCTGTGGGCTCAGCAGCCCGTCCAGTAGGAAATGGACATGAGCCGCAGGCGAAGTGTTTCATATTCTGGCAGCCAGGGCAACTGGCTTTAATGCTGGTAAATCTGATCTATCTGGAATGTCATCATCTTCACATGTATTCAAATTAAAGATTACTCAGGTATTTCGCATCCTGCTTTTGCCCAAAGACTTTGAAATCCCGCGCCAGGGTGGCTCAGGCTGGGCGGGCAGCCCTGGGGCAGGCAGAGCCTCGGGGCCGCTGGGCCTCTTCGGTGCTGAGGGTGAGGGGCAGGTGGTGACCTGAGGCCCAGGGAAGCACGTCGTCGTCGTGGTGACGCGTGAGAAGCACAGTCTGGACCTCGGGCATTTGCCTGAAGGAGAGGCAGCTCGGCGGGGCAGGGCTTCAGAACCGGGTCCAGCTGTCTCTGGGTCCCCGCGGGAGGGAGGGAAGCACCTGGCAGTTTCAGTTTCCACAGGAAGCCGCCTGCTCCCATCTCCCCTCGAGCCAGCTGTGCTCTCTGCCCTGAAGCTCCGGGTGGCAGCCCCCGCCCGGAGAGCCCCCCAGGTGGGGACAGCCCCTCGCGCTGCAGACTAGGAAGCCCCGGTTGAGGGGCCAGGGCCAAGCAGAGCCTCTCGACCGGCCTCCTGAGCCCCAGAGGACTTCGGGGGTGGGGTGGGTGCGGTACACCTGGGAGCCATGAATGGGAACGATACTGTTCTGACTTGCATTTTTTGTCACCTGCTTTTAGGATGTCGGGTCCTGACCCTGGGTCTAGAAAACGCTGTGGTGGTGGAGGGGTGGGAACGAGTCTGATGTCTATGTGTCCATCTATCCAGGGCTGGGGGTACATCAAGGCAATACCCCCCTCCTGAGAAACAGGAAGGGAGAGGCAGGGGCCGGGTGCCCTGAGCCTCCAGGGAGAGGATGTCTCCTGTCCTGAGGCAGGAGTGGGTGTGCGGCCAGCAGTGGGGGCTGGCGGTGGCAGGCAGAGTCCTGGGGAGGTAGGCCCAGGGACCCCTAAGCAAACTGTGACCTCTCTGAGCTCCAGGGTCTAGGTGTTGGGGTCCCGTGTCTGGGCCGGCCACTCTGCTCAGAGCGAGGCTGGAACCTTAGATCTTTTCTCTTAATAAGAGGACCCGGCTGTGGGAAGACCCCCGCCACCCCAGCCCCGGAGCTCAGCAGAGGGGACCCGTTTCCGAGGAGGCCCCATCAAGTTGGCCTGAGGTGCGAGGGTCCCAGCAGCCCTCCTGACTGTCTTCCCTCCCACCACGCTGCCCCCTCCCAGACCCTGTGAGGTCGGGGCTTTCCACACACTCAAAATGCACCCCAATTTGGGAGGGAAGTCGGAAGCGCTGGGAGCCCGAGGGCGGGTGAATCCCCAGTTCCTTCCACGGGGCTCCCTCTTCACCCCTGCGAGAAGCCTTGGCCGGGGACGGGGTGCAGGCAGGGGGTCGCAGCCAGGATCCGAGGAGGAGGCGAGAAAGGCGGGCCTGGACCTGGGGAGGGCCAGGTAGGTGCCGGGGTCCTCCCCCACCATCCTCCAGCCTCTCGGGGGCTGGCTGCCACCCCCACGTCACAGACAAGGAGACAGGCCTGCTGGGTCCCGGGGTGAGTGATGGAACTGGCTTCCAGCCTAGCCCTCCCCTCCCGGCCATGATCTGGTCCAACCGGCTGCCCTTGCCACGAGCAAAGTGAGATCGGGGAAGCCAGGCTACGCAGACCCCTCCTGTCCCTCTCGGGTCTCCTGGCCCTGCACCTCATGTCCCTCCCCTGCAGCGTCTGTGAAGCTCCACAGGCCCAGGGAAGGGACACGGCCAGCGTGAGGGCCAGGCCCTCGGGTTCCCCCTCTGCCCAGGCCGGGGGCAGCTTGGACACTGGCCATGTCTCTAGGGCGAGGACCGGCCACCTGCAATGCCTCACCCTCTGCCCTCTGACGTGTGCGCCTTCGTACCCCGGCCCCTCTAGGCTGTGAGCCCTACGGAGCAGGTGGCCCGACGCCGCTTCCTCTCAGGAAGGGACCTGTTTCTGCACCCGTGGAGTGAAAGCCGCACCCAGAAGCCACACCCTTCTCAAGACCTCGGCAGCACGGACGGGGCCCTCAGAAGGCCCGAGTGCTTCAACATGGGGTATTAACCTGGGGCAGGCCCGGCCCACTATTCCAAAGGTTTCAGAGCAGCAGGCAGCGCAGGGCTTTGCCCCGAGGGCCAGGCCTGGCGGCGGCTCTGCGGGCATCAGCTGGGGCAGCGCTCGATCCAGGTGTCAGCTGGGGCGCCAGACAGCACCTGCCTTGGGCTCCCTAGTGCAGAGCCAGCAGACCCACTGTAGGCTCTGAGAGGGTTCAGCCAAGGGCCTGGGCTGCTGGGTGCAGCTCCCACATGGGGAGTGATGGGAGGGGTCCCTTTCCTGAGGCCGCACCTCAACTGCGTTTCCTCCCAGGGAGGGCGCTGGGCAGACCGGGAGGCCCCAGCCCTGCTAGTGACTTGCTGTGTGACCCTGGGCAGGTTTCTTGACCCCTCTGATTTGTCTTCATCTGTACAGCCAGGCCAATGATGCCTTCGAAGGGTTACGAAGGGCACGAAGCCGTGCCCAGGGCCAGGGAGGCATCTGGAATGGAGTGGCCCGTCCCCTCTGCCCCCTTATCCAAGGCCTGCAGCCTGTTCTTAGGGAACAACCTCGGAGGACCCTCCTGTGCCCCTACTGTCGCTGCCCCGGGGGCTGCGTCCAAGGTCATGGCCTACTCGGGGAGCCTTTGCTGCCCAAGGAGCAGGCCTCCTGTGCACTACCCACTCGTCACCCAAGGATTGCCCAGCTCCTGGCAGTGCCACCTGAGCCCTCCCGCCTGAAGCAGAGGGGCCACCTGCCGGCTCAGGAGCTGGGGGAGGGGTGTGTGCATGCCCAGGCCCCTGACCCAGGCCCCAGGGCCAGGTAGGTGAGGGTACAAATGCCCCACCAGGGTCCTGTGGCCAAGTGGGCGCTGGGACAGGGGGCAGGAAAAGGGGGCTGTTCCTCCATGCCTGGGACGGAGGACTGTCAGCAGGTCAGTGTTTCCAAGGCAACGGAACCCACTGGGATGGCGAGAGGTGCTTGCCCCTTCCTCCAGTCAGCATCACCCTCTGGCCCGCTGGCCCTTCCCAGCCCTCTCCCTGGTCCTTTCCCGGAAGTGCTGTTTAGGGTGGGGAGCAAGCGGGCTATGGACCAGGGAGCTGTCACCAGACCCCAAACCTGCCAGCACCCTGATCTTGGATGGCCAGCCTCCTCATCTGCAAGATATAAATGTCTGCTCTTTATAAGCCACCCCACCTGGGGTGTCCTGTGACTGCAGCCTGTGGCCTTGGCAGTCACATCCCCTCTCTGGGCCCTGTGTACCCCTGTAGAGGACACGGTGAGAGAAGATGGGAGGGCAGGTGGTCTGGTACCCTCCATGCCTCAGGCTGCAGGGGAGGGGACCCTGGTGCCCATGGAGAGGCCCTCGGGCTGGGGGGTGCTGAGAGGGGCTGCTAGGCCCGGGTCCAAGTCTGAGCCCCGGCCCTGCTTGCTGTGTGACCCCTGGCAGTTTGCCCCCACCTCTGGGCCTCAGGTCCTGTCTGACAGTGGCTGTGATGGCACTTCTAGAATCTGGAGACCAACGCAGCCGCTGCCCACAGCCCGTGCTGGTCAGCAGGCTTGCTGTGTGTGGGGTGGTCAAGTCACCTGGACACGGGACGCATTCACGTCCCAGCGCTGGGCACCACGGCAGCACCACTCTGGGCGCTGAGAGCGCCACAGCAAGCAGGCGGAGGAGCCAGCACGCCTGGGGGGATGGATGATGAAGAGGTACGTAACCCTGAGCCACCCCCTTGTCGGAGGGAATAATAAATGAAGGAGAAAACAGCAGGAGAGGAGGA
Source organism: Mesoplodon mirus (assembly GCF_964341445.2). Taxonomy (NCBI): domain Eukaryota; kingdom Metazoa; phylum Chordata; class Mammalia; order Artiodactyla; family Ziphiidae; genus Mesoplodon; species Mesoplodon mirus. The sequence continues at coordinate 957,200 of NC_138995.1, read as the reverse complement.
CTGGCGGACTGGCGCACGTGTGTGGGGGGCGGGCAGGGTAACGGAGCAAAGACTTGAAGGGAGGCACGGGAAGGGGGGAGGAGTGCACAGGGAGGGAACAGCGCTGGGGCTGGAGGTGCCTGGGGTTTTGGTGGGGCGGCCAGGTGCCGGCTGGAGGGCAGGGCGGGGGGGCGAGGGACAGGACGCGGGGCGGGGGAAGCCCCCCCACCCCGGGCGTGCACACAGGTGACAGGTGATCTCACTTGCCTTTTCTTGGGCTCACTCTTGCAAACGGCGGAATGACAAAGTGACTCCCCAGAGCTCCACGAAAAGAGCCTGTCAAAGCCCCCCCGCCCCCAGAAGACCTTTGGATGGGGTCCCCACGGAGGCCACCTCCATCCTGGGCTGCACTCTGACGGTCACCGCCCGGCCCAGGGTGTTTGCCGGCCCTGGCTGGGCCAGTGTGGCCTAGGTGGGGTTTAACGATGAGAATCTCATTGGCAGTACTGCAGCGTCACCTCTGGCCCCGTCAGGAGTCCAGGCCCCTCTCTGCCCTGGCCTCTCCCTCCTCCACTGCAGTCACGGAAGCGAAGGTGTGGGAGGTTAGCACCAGTGCCTTTCTTCTCAGTCAAGACGCTTCAAGAAGTGAAAGTCTCTGCCTTCTCCCGCCGCCCCCGCAGGACCACTTCCTTCAGGAAGCTGGCCTGGATTGCACCCTGTCCCCTGCGCATCACCCCGCCCTGCGGCTCTGTCTTCTGAGGCTCAGTTTTGCTGTCTGATGGGTGGGGAGGACACAGGTGGCCGGTGTCCTCCTGCTGGCTGCCCCCAGAAGTCTAGCCCCACAGGCTTGTGTGACAGGGACAGCGTGGAAACTGCGGTCTCAGGGAAAGAACGCTCCACGTTTACCCCGGGGCGGGGGGTTAGGGAGCCCCCCTCTTCCCAGGGCCTGGGGTGGAGTGGAATCCTCTGGGTCCTGACACAGCACGTGGGGGGATGGGGACTAGGTCCAGAGCCTGCGTCTGCCCCAGAGCTGCACCCCTCCTCCTCTGCTCTGGGCCCTGGAGGCTGGCCCGGGACCGGTGAGGCCCAGATGTGGGGTGCGGAAGGAAGACGTGGGTGTTTGTCCTGCCGTCCACTCTCCGGGGCTCAGCCCACTCCACTCGTCTCCTGGCCCCTCTCAGCTCCTTCCCCTTCTCCCCTCTCACCCCTCAGGTCAGGCTGTACCAGCCCCCAGACTTCTGTGCTGACCTGGCTGCTCTGTTTGACCGTTGTAAGTGGTTCCTCATCAAACAGTCCACACTCCGTTGCCCGGTGGTCCTGCTAGCAGTTTCCTGCCAGGACCACCTGATCTGGCAGGGTGTCCAGGGCCCGCTTTCCACCCACGACGGGCCCCCACTCCATCGGCCCTGCAGGGTCAGCAGAGCCGGGTCCAGTCACGCCTCTACTCTATGCCTGCTGTGTGCCCCTCAGGGCCCGCTTTCCACCCACGACGGGCCCCCACTCCATCGGCCCTGCAGGGTCAGCAGAGCCGGGTCCAGTCACGCCTCTGCTCTATGCCTGCTGTGTGCCCCTCAGGGCCCGCTTTCCACCCACGACGGGCCCCCACTCCATCGGCCCTGCAGGGTCAGCAGAGCCGGGTCCAGTCACGCCTCTGCTCTATGCCTGCTGTGTGCCCCTCAGGGCCCGCTTTCCACCCACGACGGGCCCCCACTCCATCGGCCCTGCAGGGTCAGCAGAGCCGGGTCCAGTCACGCCTCTGCTCTATGCCTGCTGTGTGCCCCTCAGGGCCCGCTTTCCACCCACGACGGGCCCCCACTCCATCGGCCCTGCAGGGTCAGCAGAGCCGGGTCCAGTCACGCCTCTGCTCTATGCCTGCTGTGTGCCCCTCAGGGCCTGCTTTCCACCCACGACGGGCCCCCACTCCATCGGCCCTGCAGGGTCAGCAGAGCCGGGTCCAGTCACGCCTCTGCTCTATGCCTGCTGTGTGCCCCTCAGGGCCCGCTTTCCACCCACGACGGGCCCCCACTCCATCGGCCCTGCAGGGTCAGCAGAGCCGGGTCCAGTCACGCCTCTGCTCTATGCCTGCTGTGTGCCCCTCAGAACCTCAGTGTCTTCCTCTGAGGCGGTACTCACAGCAGCACGTGGGGCTCGGCAGCCCTGAGCCGTGACCCTGACACAGGAGCCCCACGTGGTCAACAAGACGTGGGGACAGGCCTGAGGAGGGGGCGAAGGCCCTGCAGAGTGTGAGCAAAGCAGGAAAGGACTGCCGTCCTGAGTGGCGCGACGGTACAGAAGAAATCAAATGACAAGGCACTTGCAGTACTTTGCACAGAGGCGCAGACGGATGGCCGCCGTGGGGCTCTGCCCTCAGTCCCACATCGTAGAGAGGGGCTGTGGACTCTGCCGTCCTTGCACGCACATGCCAACCCCAGAAGCCCCGGGCCCTCCCTGTGTGAATTCCCAAGTGTCCATAGCTGACCGTCTCCCGACAGCCCTGAAAGCATGTCCAGGGGCCTCGGCTGAATGAAAAACGGGGCCGTGGGCAGCTGGGAGACCATGTGGGCTTCTGATAACCCGGCTCCCCTCTTGCACCGCACAGCCCCGGAGGCACCACTGGGCCCCCTGGCAGCTGGAGGCCACGTGCCCAAGCCCTGGCCCTGGCTGTGACAGAGGTGGCTGGCTGCAGGCTGTGGGTACCTTCGCCCCAACCCTGCTGCCTGGAATGCAGATGGGACGGTCGGAGCTCTGGTCATCTGGAATGGTCACCCTAAATCCAAAGACAACTGTCCTTATGAGAAGAGGAGAGGCAGAGACACGGGGGAGAGGCCATGGGAAGATGGGAACAGAAATTAGAAGGACGTGGCCGCCAGCCAAGGACACCTGGAGCCCCCTGGAGCTGGAAGAGGCAGGAAGGACCCTCCCCCAGAGCCTCTGGAGGGCGCCCAGCCCTGTGACCCCTCTTTTCAGACTCTGGCCTCCACAGCTGGGAGGGAGTAGATTTCTGTTGCAAGTCACCTGGTTTGTGGTGGTTTGTTACAGCGGCCCCAGGAAATTAATACAACAGGGCAGGGCATTCCAGGCAGAGAAACTTCCAGAGAACAGCCTGTGGTCGGGGGGTGGGGTGGGGGGTGCAGCTGGAGGGGGAGGGAGGGCAAGCCCGCTTGGTGACAGTGGTGACCTCTGAACTCCACCCCTTGGGACCAGGCGACCCAAGGCTCCCATGACAGTGCTCTCCATGGGATCTCGCCCAACACCCCCTAAGGCCTCAGCTGCCTCTGCTTGGACCCTCCGGTGATGGGACACTCTCTGTCTCCCTGGAAATCTGCCACCTGGGCCCCACCTCTCCCTCTTAGGTGACAATGAACAGGCCTGACTCAGTTTCTCCCCCGGGGTGGTCACGGGGCATTGCCCCCAACCTCCTTTGCCTGAGGCAGCCCGGCTGGTGTCCTGGTTCCCACCTCTCGTTTGCAGGAGCCCAGCTTCTAGTGCACACAATTGGCACCTAATAAACCTAAGGCCGCTCGGCATGCAGGATCTTAGTTCCCTGACCGAGGATGGAACCTGGGCCTCCTGCAGTGCAAGCACCGAGCCTTAACCACTGGACCGCCAGGAGGTCCGGCACCTAATAAATCTGAGTTCAGTGAACACTCAGCACTAAATAGCACTGTTCCTTCCCACCTGCTGTCAGTGGCCCCACCACACCGTGGGGTCCTGACGGATCCCCACCCTCTGCCATGGCCACACCAGCAGGCCTGTCATCCTCCCCACCCTCAGCCCCGCCCTGCCTCCTGCTGAGCAGGAGGGCAGCCGCAGGGTTCACGCACATTTGTTCTCCAGAGAGACAGGCTCAGCTTTAAAAGATATTACTTACTGTTCTTTTTGTGGTTTGGGCGCTACTTAACATTTGGGGGCTCAAAGGTTTTCACGGGATCTTGGGAAGCCTGCAGGACGGAGCAGCACTGATCCACGGGCCTGTCCCTGGTCCCCAGGCTCCCCGGGCCCCCAGCCCCCATGGGCTCCCTCCAGCCCAGCTCCACTTGCCACTTCCCCTGGTGGTGATGTCTGGCACTGTAGACCCCAGCACCTGCCCCCCTAAGGAGACCTGGGGAGCAGGACGTGTGGCTGTGCTGATCACCTGGGGCAGGCAATTTAGAGACGATGGGCCGTGAGCTCCTAGAAGCCAGTGTCCCAGGGCTGGGACCCCCCGCGCCCAGGCAAGCCCCCAGTCAAATGCACGAGCCACTGCTTTCCCTCCTCCCAGCAAAGCCTCCCAAGTGAGAAGTGCCCCCAATGGGGCGGCTGGGATTCTGCATCCGAGGTCCACCCAGACCATCTTCTCCAAGGGCCCGCAGCCCGACCAACACCGCAGGAGACATCATGCGCACAGAGGGTACATCGCATTTCCTGGCCTCAAACCCCTTTCACGGGCTGGCACTCCACCATCCAAACACAACAGCAGCCAGCAGTCTCATCTGCCTCCTCCCTCCCTCCCCCGCCTCTGAGAAGCTGCCCCTTGGCCCCTTCAGTGGGCAGGACAGGGCCTGACACATGAGGAAACTGAGGCCTACGTGAGGAGGGGCTGGCCCCAGGTGAGGAGGGGCGAGTGGTCCCAGAACAGTGGGGTCAGGCAGGGCTGCCCTGGGAAAGGAGGGGCAGCTGTGTGGTGCCCAGGTGGAGCGGGATGGGACTGGAGCCTCTGGCCAGCCCGAGGGCAGGGCGACCGTGGCCCAGGCCAGTGACTGGTGCCTCCCTGGCGATGTCTTTGAATCACCCACACTCAGGAGAAGCCAGCAGCATGCTCGTTACTGTGTGGAGAGGCGGGCCTTGCACACCCGGGATTCTAGTCCTGGATGCGCTGAGTGCCTGGCAGAGCCTGTGTAGGAGCTGGCCCTCGGGGCCCTGGATGGGGCAGGGGGAGACCTGCGCAGGGGAGGCGGTCCCTCTGCAGGGGAGATGGGCTGTCTGGGGTCAGGGTGCCAGGGAGAGTGGCAGGGCGTGCTTGCACTCCGCAGTGAGACCTGGGACTCTGCTCCTGGGACCGTGGGCACGTGGCCATGGCTGGGGAGCCGGGCCACCTGCCTACAGCTCTGCTGGCCCCCGAATCCTGGGAGAGCCGGGCAGGCGACCTTGCAGCTGGGGTCGGGTGTCAGGGAGGGCCACGTCCTCCCGCGCCCCCCAGTCAGCAGCCCACGGGAGGTCCTCCCTATGCGACCACTTCTCCCTGGCACTGGCTCCACGGGGTGGGAGCCCTGGCAGGGGTGCTCCTCACTGGGGCCCGGGGCCAGGTCCTGGACCATCACTCTCTCCCGGGGCCCTGGGCCAGGCCCTCTCTATCTGGCCTCAGTTTCCTCATCTGACCTCCAAGTCTTAGGGGCCCCCACCAGCGTGCACACCTTTTTCCTTTCTGACTCCGGGGCCCTGCTCCCTGAGGCCGACAGAGCCCACCCATCTTAGAGGGACTGAGCGGCCCCCGCCTCTAGCATCTGCCTCTGGGTGGGGCCTGCCCGCCGGCCTGGCACCTGCTGGGTCCTCCCCGGCCACCTGCCCCAGCTGTGCGGGCCTGTGCCCGGTGGGAGGCCGCGCTGACGGTGGGGGTGAGTCAACAGGGCCAGGCAGGCGGCAGCGTGGAGATGTCACAGCCTCGCCACCTGCGCGGGCCGCCCCTCCCCCTGCCCCATCCCCTTACCTGGGCCGCCCTTCCTGGGACCCCTAGGCGCTGAGCAGCTGGTGGGCGCCGTGAGCCCACTCTCCAGCACGGGGGACGCACGGGACATGGAGCTGGAGGTGGGTCCAGGAGACTGAATCCTGCTGCTGGCGGGAGCCGGGCCTGAGCACGGCCCTGGGTGTCCTTCCCGACCTCGTGAGCCCTGGAGGGACAGGCAGGGGCGTCAGCCAGCCTGGGCTTCTCCGAGCCGGAGGTCTCTGTCCCCCAGACCGCTCTGGGCCTTCTAGCAGCCGCTGCCCGCTGGCCTGGGGAAGGGGCGGGCGGCCGCGGGGGCTCATGTGATGCGGGGCGGGCCTGGGGACGCGCCGGTGGGGGAGGTCGCCTGCAGCCTGCAGCGAGGCAGCCAGCTGTGTCGCTGTGATAGTGTGGCCAGGCCAGGAAGAGTCGTGCAGCTGTGCCCACTGCTTCCTCAACAGGAACCATCTGGGCCCAGCCCTGCCTGGCTTTCCCTCACGGCCATTCCGTCCTGACTTTCCAACAACTTCCTCCTACCACCCGGCCGGTGACACCCCACCCAACCTGGGCCTGGCCCGCTGGGTGTGTTTCCTTGACCTGGGCAGGGGTGCAGCTCAGCAGCATGGGGGCAATGTCCATCCTGGCCAAGCCTCCAACTCCCACGCTGCCCAGCCCACCTGTCTCCCCTCTGGCCTGGCCCTGTCTTCAGCCTGGGGTGGTTTGGGGGTCTCCGCCCTCTCTTGCCCTCAGCCAGACTTCCCCCAGGGCCGCCTGCCCAGGGCCAACTGTTCAAGGGCATCGCCTGTAACCTTGAACCTGACCTCTGGGTTAGCCCTGGTCTGATCCTGGTCCTGCCACTCTGGCCAGCTCCCCTCCGCTCATGGCTTTCCCCTCGCGGCCTGGGGGTCCTGCCCCCCACCTACCCTGGAAGTACTGCCCGCCAGGCTAGGCAGGCAAACGCCCTGAGCTTGGCCTCCTGGCTGGGGGCTCCTCAGGGACCCTTCCCCCTCTTCCCGATGGACTCCTTGGGGAACAGTGCCAACTCGGGCTCACGGGTAGAATTTGCTGGGGGGTTCAGGCTGCTCCCCACTCTGACGGACGCCAGAAACAAGGTCAGGGCCCCCTGTGACCACTCAGCCCGGAAGCGGGTGTCCCAGACCCCCCTCCCCACTCGGCACCCAGCACAGGGCAGGCGGGGCCCTTCAGTCACTCAAACGGCCACCTGGTGAGGGTGGTGACCGCCGTGGGAAGACCCCTTGAAGTGTGCCCGTCGCCCTCCACCGGCCTGGCGGTCAGTCCCTGGGGACCCCACCTCGGCTGCAGTCTCAGGACCTCAGACAGGCCAGAGGTGTGCAGCCCGCAGACCCGGGGCTGATGCACAGGTTCCTGTGCTATTCCGACAGAACTGAATTGGACTGCAGGGAATTCCTGCCCGCCGGGAGCAGTCCAAGCAGTGCAGAGGCCGCAGGGCAGCCGGTAAGAATCCCCCCTCTTTCCCCAGAGGCCACCGTCACAGCAGGTGGGCGCCCTTCTGCAGTCCAGGCAGGGACAGAGCCTGTCTGTTCCTGGAAGGGGCTGCCACGTGCATGTCCCCTCAGGGTGGACTGCCCCGGGGCCCCAGGGTTCAGGTGGAGGGGAGGGTCCCGGGAGCCAGGGTCCGGTCCCTGGCGTCGCCACTGTCCTCATGGCCCCTCCTGGCTTCCCCTGCTCTCAGTCAGGGTGGGATTCAGGGCCGCCCTGGCCAGTTTCCTCGGCGCGTGTGACGCCCTGATCACAGTGGTTCCAGCTCCCAGACTGTTCCCGGAGGAGACGCCGCGGGGGACGCCGGGCACGGCCTGCCTCGGGGTCGGCGGTGCAGCTGTCGCCCGCACTGGTGCTGGGGTTCCCGCCTCGCCCCGTTTTCCAGGCTGCAAGCGGTGGGGCCTCTCCGAACTGGGAAGCGAAAGGGTCTTGGGAAGGTACAGGCCCCTCCCCTGTGAAGGCAGCCCCCACCCCAGCTCTGGGCAGTCGTTCGGGGCGCTTGCACCTGCAGGGAGCACCCCAGATGGGACACTTCCACTTTCGTGACGAGGCGTCTCATCCTGCCTGGTTTTCTGACCAGAGGGGCCGACAGAGGTTGGGTTGAAAGAAAAGAAAGTTGCCCATGAGTGGGGAGCGGGGGCTGCCCGGCCCTTGGTGGCCACCTCGAGGGTGCTTGCCTGCTCCCCGCTCCCCCCAGGCCGGGCAGTTGGGGCTTGTGGGGAAGCAGACGTTGGCTGTGGCTTTCGGAGCTGGGCGGCCCGGGAGATAAGGAGCCGAGGAGGAAGTGGCTGCAGCAGGAGTGGATGCAGGAGGGGGTGGGGCTGCTCCCTCCAGAGGCCACCGTGGCCAGCACCCACCATTGGGCGGGGGGCAGGGGGCGAGGGACCTTCTCTCCTATGGGAGGCAGACATTCAACCAAAAAGCCCCCAATAGATGGGGCCATCAGGGGCCATCAGGGGAGGTGATTTGGAAGCTGTGTCTGAGGGACCAATTAAGAGCTGCCCCTGGGGAGGTGAAGGGAAGAGCATTCCAGGTAGAGGGGCCCTGAGGTGGTCACATTTCCAGGCTTTCAGGATTCTGTAGGATGGCCAGAGAGCTGGAGGGAGGCTAGTGGGGGTCAGTGGTGAGATGACACTGGGTGGAGGTGGGCAGGGAAGCCCATCAGGCTGGGTGTCTTATTTCCACCTCCTCTCCTATCCTGTAGGAGCCCCCATGACTGCTGGGTGGATGGATGGATTGGAGGGTGAGTGGATAGGTGGATGGATGAATTGGAGGGTGGGTGGATGGATGGATGGATGGGAGGGTGGGTGGATGGGTGGATGGATGGGAGTGTGGAGGGAGGGATGAGTGGATGGATGGATGGATGGATTAGTGGAAACATGATTCTGTGCAAATCTCATGCCAGCCACCTTTAGAGAGGAGGTACTGGGACTCACAGGGGCGACAGTCCCAGTCACAAAGCCCCCAAAAGAGGGATATGAGTCACATGGCAGCCCCAGAGGAGGCCAGATGGGGAGATGTGGGCTACACGTGAGCCAAGACAGACCAGCACCCCCGGACCCAGTGCCTGGCAGGTGGCCAACCTCTGCTTCCAGGTCGAGTGAAGTATGGCCAGATGGTGGTGGTCGACAGGGATGGTGCAGGAAAACACCTGCCCCCATGGGCTCACTTGGGGCAGACAGGAGAAGCCAGCCCAGGGCTGGACACCCTGCCCGCCAAACCCTAGTCAGGTGTCACTGAGCAAACAGAGCCATGGAGAAGGGCCACTTGCATCCTGGGTTGATGCCTGGGAATCCTGCACACGAGGCCGGGCTCTGGGGCAGTCGGCACCTTGCTGGCCAGAGAAGGGGAAGCCCTCAGCACCCTACTCCCCACCCGTGCACCACACACCCTCCAAGGAAGACAGACCAGCTTTCTTCAACCCCTGACCCCAGCTGTCTGGCTGGTTCAGGGGAGGTGGGTCACGGGGTCCAAGACCCTAAGTGGTCTGCCTTTAGAGACCAGGCCCGCTAAGGGCGTGCCCCAGGCCCAGCTTCTGGGAGCCGGGGGCCTGGCGTAGTGCCCTCGGGGGACCGGGGCTCTGTGGCCTGTGCCTGGGCGGCATGGGCCTTCCGAACCTGGAGGTGGGTGTGGAGTGGGCGGGGAGCCATGCCCACTCCTCTTGTCCTGCACTTCACTTGCTTGACGGGCAGGACGGGGGCTCTGGGCTGAGCCCAGTGAGGACAGAGTCTGAGGACAGAAACAGAGTGCTGGCAGTGACAGTGACAACAGCCAAGTCCCCTGACTTGGCGCTGAGACGTCTCCTCAGTCTGCACCTGAACTGAATACCTGTCACCGTCACCAAGAAGCTCCGAGAGGCTCAGCAGGCTGCCCACGTCACCAGCCGGCGCGCGGGGCCGGGGTGTGGGGCTGCGCTGGGTCCAGTCAGACCCGGAGTGGGGCTGGGGGAGCCAGGCGGGGTGGGCGAGGGTCCCGCTGCACCAAGGACCCAGCCCCTCACCGCCCACCCCTAGTCTCTTTGCTTCTTACCAGCCACCCCCTCCAGCGGCACCGGGCAAGGCTGTCCATTTCAAGGGATGGGAAACCCAGGCTCAGAAGGGAAGGGTGTCACCTCTGCGTGACCCCAACACTCCTGGGGACCTGCCCGCCTGCCGGCAGAGCGCGTCCTCTGGGTTGTGGGGAGCTGCCCACCCCGCTCCCTTGAGCAGCCAAGCTGCAAAGGGGAAGGCCCCTCCCCGAGGCCACTTTCCCTTTGAGGAGCCCCAGGTGGAGGGTGGGGTAGGCCCCGGCAGGTCCTGGTTTCTCTCTGACTCTGGGCTGAGGTTTCCCGCGTCCTGGGCACCCCCCACCGCGCCCCTCGAGCTGCCCACCTGCAGAGGAGCCACTGTCTACCCCGCATCTCAGCAATCAGCTCTAAATGCATTTCCTGTGAGCCCATGAGGCACGAGCCCAGTGGACCTAGGGCTGTGTTTGACCCAGAAAGAATAAAAAAGGAAAACCTCTCCACTGGGAACAGATGTCGTTTTTCCCTTTTTGCCCCCTTTTCTCCTCCCCCTCCTGCCCCTTGGGCACTGGCTCAAGGGGGAGAAGCTCTACTCATTCATGTTGTTTATTGCCTGTCCCTCCACTAGAAGGTCAGCTCTGTGGGCCAGGTTTTTTTCTTTTAAATAGACTCTGTTTTTTAGAGCCCCTGCCCCCTCACACTCACAGGCTCCCCGTATCACACCCCTACCAGGTGGTACCTTGATTACAACTGACGGACCCGCACCACCATCACTGAGTCCGCAGTCTACACCAGGGTCACTCTCGGTGGTGTACATTCCATGGCTGTGGACAAGTGTATAATGACCTGTAGCCACCATCGTGGTCTCATGCAGGGTAGTTTCACTGCCCTGAAAATCCTCTGTGCTCTGCCTGTTCATCCTCCCTCCCCCCAACCCCCGGCCACCACGGATCCTTTCACCGTCTCATAGTTTTGCCTTTCCCAGAATGTTTCAGAGCTGGAATCACACAGTCTGAAGCCTTTTCAGATTGGCTTCTTCACTTAGTAACTTGCATTTAAGGTTTCCCCATGCCTTTTCATGGCTTGACAGATCATTTCTTTTTAGTGCTGAGTAATATTCCACTTATTCCATTTATTATGAAGCAGTCTATTTATCCACTCACCTTGAAGGACATCTTGGTTGCTTCCAAGTTTTGGCGATTGGGAATAAAGCTGCTGTAAACATCCACGTACATACAGGTTTGTGTGTCTGCAGTCCCAGCGTCTGTGGATCAGTCTCCTCTTCTTATAAGGACACCGGTCACACTGGCTCCGGGCCACCCCAGCAAACTCATCTTCAAATATAGTCACATTCTGGGATACTGGGGGTCAGGGCTTCAACCTACGAACTTTGTGGGGACACAATGCAGCCCATAATCCGTTCTTCGAGCCTTTAGGTGGAGCGCAGGCTGTGGACGCCTTGATTCTGGCCTCCCTGCCTCCGGAACTCGGAGAGGACACAGTTCTGCTGCTTTCAGTCTGCCGTCCACCGTAGCCTGTTGCACAGCCCGGGCAAGGCGTGGCCGCGTCACTGGTTATTCCCATCTCACAGACGGGAAGCCAGAGGCCAGTGGTCTGTGTGAGCTTCCCACTCAGCGGTCTGTGCTTTGCTCATGCACTTACTGAGCGCCTACTGGAGCTGGACGCTACTCTCTGTGCTGGGGAGCCGGGGCGAGTGAGGCCAGGTGCCGCCTTGCCGGTCTGAGGACACCGCGAGCCGAAGAGCAGCAAAACAACCCATGTTTTCCGCTACTTAGGTGCGCGGGAAGGCAGTCTCGCGAGAGGGCAATCTAGCAGGTGGGAAGTCTCGCGGGTGGGAAGTCTCGCTGGAAGGCAGTCTCGCGGGAGGGAAGTGGAGTGCCGCACTGGCTCTCGAGTAGGAGGTGCCTTTCCCGCGTCTCCTGTGGGAAGCGCCCTTGAGCAGAGCCACCTGCTAGTGTAAGGTCCTCGAGGCCGGCCGAGGCCGGAGCGCCCAGCAGGCCGGCCTTTCAGAACCCCGGGGTCCCTTCTGGGCTCCCTCCCAGGCCCGCGCTCCTTCATCCTGGCCTCTGGTAAGACTCGTCACCTCCCATGGAAGGCAAGACCCTCCCTACCCAGGCGACGCCGCCTCCCAGGTGGCGGGGACAGACTCCCAGGCTGGCTTGAGGCAAAAATATGGCGCATTGGGACGTATTTGGATGTAAATATTTTCAGCTGCGAGAGTAGTTGAGAGAGGAGGTCTTGTTCCCGGGCGTCTCTGCGGAAGCCGGGAATCTGGGCCATCTGGCGCCTCTTCAGCTGCCCCCCTTCCTCGCTCGGCGGGAGGGGGTGGGAAGGGGAGGCTCCACCTGGCCCCTGGGGGCGTCTGCGCCTCCCCAGCCTCACTTTCCCCATCCGCCCAGTGGGGGCGTGAGGGTGAGATGGGGGCCGAGGGACGCCCGGCGCCCCGGGAGCAGTCTGGTTACCTTTCCTCCCTCGTAGCTCTGACCCAGGCCACGGGAGGGGCCAGGTGTGGCCCCGCGGGTAAACCCCACGGCCTATCAGGGGAGCAGGAGGGCTCGGCCGCCTCCCCGGACGCAGGGAGGACCCCGGGATTCCCGCTCCTCCCCCTACCAGACCAGCCTCCTCCCAGCAGAGCTCGAGGGCAGCCTGGGAGCCCGGGAGCAGTGTCAGGACTCAGCCTGGACCGGGGCTGTGGCTGGGGGCCTCCACTCACCACCTTTCACTGGGTCCTCAGCTCCCATCCAGGCCCCGATCAAGCCACCTCTGTGCTCCTCTCCAGGCTGTGGCTCTGTGCAGTCTTTATGATGTCCCCTCCCCTAGAATGCCCACCACGTGCCTCCCCGACAGCCAGCTCAGCCCTCCTTTACCAGAGCTGTGGGGTCATGGGTGATGTGAGCTGGCAAAGCCCTCGGAGATGGCTCGGGGCAGTGGTTCCAGACTGGGGTGCACTGGAGGGGGCTCAGGGTCGGGAGGGAGGCTGCTGGGCCCCCTCCCGTTTCAAATGGGGAAGCAGAGGCCCAGTGGGGGTCGTTTCAGTACTGGCCCAAGGTCACCAGGCAGTGAGTGGCAGAGCCATCTTGGCCTCATCTTCAGGTTCTCTCTCTCCTCCACTGGCCTCTAAGCAGGGCTGGCCGTGGACCAGGTCCAGCCTGGGGGTTCACGGGTACTAAGCCTTGCATTTCCTGGGGATGCTTTCAGCTGCAAGTGGCAGGATGTCCAGCCAACAGTGGTTTAACAATCGCATTTATTTTCTGGAACTGGAGAAGGTGGTGCTGGATCAGGTGCCGTGAGTCGATGATGTCATCAGGGACCCCGGCTCTTCCCATCCTCATGCTGTGCCGTCCCCTGAGTGCTGGCTTGTTGTTTCTGGCTTGTTGCCTCATGGTTCCAAGACGGTTGCTGTAGCTGCAGCTATCACAGCTTGTGACCACTGCATTCAAAAAAAGGAAGAAAAGGAGCCAGGGAGGAAAATCTTTCCCAGAAATGTTCAGGCAGTTCTCCCCTCCCAGCTTCTTGGCTAAACTGTGGCTGTGCCTAGCTGCAAGGGAGGCTGGGAACATCCTGTGAGGTCCCTGCCTTTGGGAGGGGTTGAGCTGGCCATGTGCACCTGGGGGGGAGTGGCCAGGGCTCAGAGGAGGCAGGGGTGGCAGGACTGGGGAGGAGAGGGGGAGCGTCCCCAAGGCTGGGAGAGGGGTGGGTTTAGGAGAGAGGGGAGAAGGGCTGGCCCTGCTGGTGCTCAGCACCCAGACCCATAGGAGGCCAAGGGTGTGTCGGGGGGGTGACCCCAGGCTCCTGCCTCAGTGACAGTGCCCTGGGCCCTTCACAGTGGACCTGGGCGTGGACGACACAGCCTAGAGTGGTGACAGTGGGCTGAGGGGCCTGTCCTGATGAGGGGCTGAGGGCTGCTCTGCTGGGACACAGGCAAAGTATGAGTTGCTTCCTGTTTCCAGGGGCCGAGGCATGAGCTCACATCCACAGAGTGGAGGTGCTCTTCTCGTCCTGGGTGCACCCCCTGCCGGACAGGCGTTTCCCTCTGCCTGGCTGGACACCGCCTGCCGCTGGGCGCCCTCGGGAGCCCCTGCCCCTTCTCAGTGCAAAAGGGACCCTCAGCGATGCCTTCCTCCTGTTGCCTGCCACCTACTAAGAGCCCGAAAGAGGTTAGCTTTTAGTATTTGCCCTGAAAAGTCTCAACTTTTGCTTTTCAAATGAAGAGTCCCCTGATTCCTTTAGCTGCTAATTCACGCACCACATACTGATATTTGTGTTTATGGAGGGCAGGCGTCTGTCTCCTCACCAGTGTCCCCTGCCCCGGGAGCCGTGCCCGGCCTACAGTGGGTGATCAGTAAGTACTGCTGCTCGCCGAATGAATGAGTGAAGGAGTACGTGAACTGCAGCCTCCCCTGTACCAGGCCCGGGAGGCCAGCATGCACTCAGTCCGGTTACGTGTGTGTGTGTGTTTACCACGTGTGAGTCTTCCTTTCCAGCTGGACTGCAGCCCGTGGGCAGGGACTCCTTCCCGAGGCCTCCCCCGGCCCACCCCGTGAGGACCTCCCACACAGCTGCAGCCGTGGGGGCCCCGGGAGACAGGTAGCTGACGCCTTATGAACAAGAGAATTTGCACAGAGTGAGGTGGGTCTCGTAAGACCATCGGGCCCATGAGGGACGCAACACCGTAGGCTGGTGAAGCAAACGGCTTCGCCCGCAGTGTCTGCAGCCCCGGCCTGCTGGGCTGTGGTTTGGGCAGGCTCCCTGGCTGCCCTGGGCCTCAGTTTCCCCATCGTCAGCTGGAGATAACAGGCGTAGAGGAAGCAAGCTATTCTCTTCAGGAAGAGCCCGGGCAGGGCGGGCCTGTGACTGCTGCCCTGCTCGGGACCTCGGCCACAGAACGTCTTCCTGCCAGGGTCCCCCAGGCACCTGGTCGGCACCACCTCCCCGTCCCAAACAATCGCCGTGGGGTCACTGTCTGCGGGGTCCTGGTTGGAGCTCCAAGTCCAAGGCCGCATCCGGCAGCCTTATCTCAGTTCCTGGGAACTTCCCCCGGGGCCAGCTGCAAAGGTGGCCCCAGAGATACTAGGAGTGGGGGTGGGTGCTTTCCTGCCCGTGACATGATTAAGTAACAAAAGCAGTTGCTGGTGGGAACATCAGCGGCCACACCAGCCATCTGGCCCTGCCCAGCCCCACTCTGCCTCCCTCCAAATTTATCTCCCCTGGCCCGGCCCTGCTGGCTGCTGCTGGCACTCCCGGGATGGACGGGGGAATGACCGTGACCTGCGCTTTGCGAGAAGCTTATAACAAAATCCGCAGCCAAACCCAAGGTGCAGAGTGAGGCTGCTTCCCCGGGGGCACCTGGAGCATCTCCAGCCAGGCTCCCGGCTACTTGCCCCGAGCGAGTCCCCGTCCCCCATGCCCCGCCCCGCTGCAGGATGCTGTTTCGCTCACACACCTGCGCTCTGTATGGTTCCTATCGGCCCCCAAGTGTAACCGAATCCAAAAATATTAAACCGGGGCCCATCTGTTGGCCAACTGATGAGCGCAGATGTGCTCTGGATTTCAGAGGCAACTGGCAGCCCGTCAAGGCTGTTAGGAGCGGCACCTGCTGCCTGTTTTCCCCCTTCCGCCGCCCCTCCTGGGCCCAGGAGCCTGTGGCCAAAACACGCCCTCACCCCGGAAGGGGCTGGCTCCCCCCGCCGACCAGGAGGAGCATCCCAGGGCAGGACCCACAGAGAGCCTCACCCACCGGCGGGGAGTGGGGACCCCCGGGTCCAGCTGGGCCCCTTTGCCCTGAGCCCCCTGTGAAACCACCATGGGGTTAAAGCGGGGACTAGTCCAAGTGCTGCTCTGGAAGGAGGTGGACAGCGGCCGAGCAACAGGCAGGCCACTTGGGGTCGTTTGCACCTGCGGTGCCCCCTGCCCAGAACTCTCCCCAGGGGCCACCTGCCCCTCCCCCACCTCCTGCAGATCTTTGCTCAGACAGGGTTGGGACTAGACAAATATGACTGTTTCTTGCTTTGAGACTCACATCAAGACCCGTCTACCTCATGTTATGAACATCTTTACTGGTCCTATTTCAAGAGGGGAAGGGAAAGGAAAACGGCAGTTGTTTCCTCCCCGGGACAGTGGCGGACGTGGGGAGACCAGCACGGAGGCTGTCACTCACGAGTCCCAGGGTGGGGCTGGACAAGGAGGCAGAGGTGTTGGGGGCTGAGAAGGGGCTGGAGTCTGGACATAGCCAAAGGAAGAAATGACAGGATGGCCGGGGGAGAAAGCTGAGGCCTGGGAGGTGGTGGCCCTGCAGCTTCCCACCCATCAGGCGCTCCTGTGGTCCCCACCTGCTCAGTGCCAGGGACGGCCAGGTGAGCGGCAGCCCCAGGCCCGGGTCTGGATGGCTGGTCGGAACCCGGGCCTGCCCAGAGGGATACGGGCCGTTGAGGCCAAGTCCCAGGCGTCCGCCCTCCACTGGATAGGCGGCAGACCTGTGTCCAGGTGGAGGAGAGCATGGCCTTGGCCGGCGCCCTGGCTTTCCATGGGGGCTGTGGGCGGGCAGGAGGGCCGTCGCCTTTCAAGGCACTTTCCTCTGTCCCTGAGGCCGACGGTCTCCCAGGCAGGAGACAGTAGAGCTGGAATTCGAACCCAGCGCCTCCTCCAAGCTCCAGACATCCACGCCCTCTGGTCCCCAGACGACTGAGATGTGGGACGCAGGCCAGCCCTGCTTTGCTGAGCGGGAGGACCAGGCGCCAGAGCTGGAAGCCGGGGGTCCCACCCTTACAGCCAGTCCTGCAGACCCCTCGGAGGGCCTCAGAGCAAGGGCTCCCCACCCAGGGGACCCAGGAGTCCTGTCTCACCCACTCCTGGAAAGCCTAGTGTTCCCTATCTGTCAAATGGGGATCAGAAGAACAAGTGTCCTGGTGTCTTACTGAGAAGTGTCTAGATCCGTGGCTTTCAAGCCTTTCTGAGTATGAGCTATAGCGGGAAATACATTTTATACCCTGCCCAATATTTACTGGCTCCTGTGTGTTACATGCGTTTGCTGGTGCCTCTGATGTTCTACGGCTTGTGGAAGCCTCACCCCCATCTCTGCCTCTGTCTTCACGTGACGTCTCCCCGTGTGCGTGCCTGTCTCTGTGTCCAAATTTCCCCTTTTTATAAGAACGCCAGTCATACTGGGTGAGAACCCACCCTGATCTCATCTTAACTGATTACATCTGCAGTGACCCTGTTTCCAAATAAGATTCACAGCTACTGGCGTCAAGACGTCAGCATGAATTTGAGGAGGACTCAGTCCAACCCGTAATAGTTAAATGCCCTGAATCTCACCCCAGCGCCAGCCCGGGCTTCCCAGACAGTAAGTGCACGTAGCAGCGCAGCACGATTTGGATGTGGGTGAGGGCCTGGATTCTTGGGTGGTGGGGCTGCAGTGCGGGCGCCCTGAGGCCCCTGCCCCCTGGCACTGCTGTCATGGCCGCCTGCTTGCAGCTTTCCTATTAGTCTCACTCAAGTGGCTTGAACAGACCCTGGAGGAGCCGGTCACACTCCACTGGGCCAATAATACGGATTTTGAGACCGAGTCAGAGCTGTGCCGATTGAATACACCCCACTGGTGCCCCTAATAGGCTACTGATCTGGGCTGCAAGGCGCACACAATCCTGAATGACAGCCCCCCAGGCCCAGTGCCCATTCCTGGCCGGTCCCAGCCACAGGCCAACACAGTTGGATCTCCTGTGTGAGCGTGGGAAGGGCCAGCCGTGCAGCTTCCTGTGGGATCTGCGTGGGGATGCATTTTCTCGCCATTACTGAGGCTGCTTGCCCTCAATTTAAGGACCCACTTCTGGGGTCTGACACAGAGCTGGTGTGGGCCAGGATTTGAGAGGGTGTCAGCCAGCTTCCCCCCTTGACCTGCTGAGGCTGCCCGGGAGGTTCCCACGGTCGGCAGAGCAGTGGACGGGCTGCTGCGGGGTGGACCTCCAGCCTTAGTTTATGCCGTTCTGATCGGGAGGTCCAGAGGGCAGGCTGGCCTCCCCACCTCTGAGTCCCTCTGAAGGCCTAGCGGGGGTGTTTAGACCCCTGCCCACGTGTGACAGGGGGCTGACCTCTGCATGAACCAGTGCCCCTCGCCCCTGTCTCCCTCTGTCTCTGTCTCTCCCTCTCCCCATGCCCACTCTCTACCCCTCCCAGCTTTGCCAACAGCACTCTCGCTGTGTCATTCTTCCTTACCTGGGCAGGCCACCAGTCCCCAGCCGGCCTTCTCTCATGGGTATAACAGAAATCTCCCCTCAAAAGCCCCCCAAGTATTGGTGCATCTGCAGGGCCTGTGGGCGGTACTGTCACTGTTGTGCCCACTTTACAGGAGACGGAGGCCTGGACAGTGCAGGCACGTGCCTAAGGCCCACATAGCTTGGCTGCAGAGCTGGGACTGACACCCAGCTCTGTCACCTGCCCTCCCCACACTCCGTGCAGCGAGAGTGTTGACAGGACTACTCCTCCCCCTGATAGGGCGAGTGCATCAGCCCCGAGGACGGGCTTTGGGGAGCACAGAGTCTCCATCCCATGAGCTGCTGAGTCTGCTTGCTTCTTATAGGAAACTTGCCCCAACTGAGTTGTGGTTGGTCATGTTTTGGGGGGAAAGTTTTAAGAGAAGAAGTGAAGAATGAGTCCATCTCAGCCGAGTTGGACACCACGCACTCTGGACCCTTCACCGTCACGAGCATCTCTGCCATCTGGGCAGCTTGTCCACACCCCCATTCCTGAGGGAGTGAGCCCCGGTCACTAGGCTCTCCCTGGCTGAGGCTGCCGCATCACCTCCATTAAAACCGGGCGGAGGCGTAGCACGGGGTGCACGGCGGCCCCGGGGTCTCACGTGTGCTTCTCTGCCCTTGCTGGGCACATTCTGAAGAGACTAGGCAGGCGTCGAAGCAGACTCAGATGGAAGGCAGAGGCCAGGTCTATGGCGTGGGGAGTTTAAAATAACTGTGATTAATACGTTAAGGGATCTAATGGGAAAGACGGACAGTGTGAAGGACAGGTGGGTGATGTGAGCAGAGAGACGCAAACTCTAAGAAAGAAGAAAAAGGAAATATGAGAAATCAACGTGTGACAAAAACGAAAACGCCTTCCACGGGCTTGGTAGTTGGCCCAGTAGGGTTGAGGAGAATCAGCGAACTTGAAGGTAGGTCAACAGAAAATTCCTAACCTGAAACAAAAAGAGGGAAAAAAGAACCGTGGGACAATATCAAACAGTGCAGAATACACATAATTGAAACACCAGGAGGGGGACTTCCATGGTGGTCCAGTGGGTAAGACTCTGCGCTCCCAATGCAGGGATCTGGGTTCAATCCCTGGTCGGGGAACCGGATCCCGCACGCATGCCGCACCTAAGAAGCCTGCGTGCTGCAACTAAGACCCAGCATAGCCAAAATAAATAAATAAATATTTTAAAAATTATAAAATAACTTAAAAAATTAAAAAAACACCAGGAGGAAAAGCAAGAGAGAACAGAGCAGAAGAAATATTTGAAATAATCATGGCAAAGAACTTTCAAAAATTAATGACAGACACCAAGCTAGAGATCTTGGAAGCTCAGAGAACACCCAGCAGGATAAAGACTACAACACAGCAAAACCCCACATCTGGGCACATTATCTTGAAACTGCAGAAAACCAAAGACAAAGAGAAAATCTCGAAGTCAACGGGAAACCTTACCTACAGAAGAACAAGGATGAACGTCACAGCGGATTTCTTGTCAAGACACCATGCAAGCAAGAGGAGAGCGGAGTGGAATATTTCAAGAGTTGAAAGAAAGAAACCCCATCTAGAAGTCAGCAAGATTCTCCAAGGTGAAGGGAAAGCGAAGACTTCTTCAGATGAGCAAAAACAGGGAATTCATCACAGCAGACCTGCCTTGTGGGAAATGTTGAAAGAAAGTTACCCTCCTGGTCTGCGTGATGGTGAGTCACTCACCCGAAAAAAGTTCACTGAGCATCTACTGTGTGTCAGCGCTGTGCCTCGCCCCAGGGACACCCCTGAAGTGAGACCTACGCTGTGCCAGCTGGCGACAAACTCACGGGGGAAGTTACAGCCAGGAGCGGAGTGGGGGTGCAGGGGGTGCTTGGCAGGGACGCCCCAGGAGTAGCCCTCGGAGCAGACTTGAAGAGGAGGAGCAAGGGGCCCAGGCGGAGGGTGCAGCAGGTGCAGAGGCCTTGGGGTTCAAGGCCAGTGTGACTGGAGCAGAGGACGGGGGGGCTGGGAGTCAGGGTCAGAGGTCACCTGGAGCCTCAGGCCTGGCCAGGGTGAAGCCAGTGGTGCCAGGGAGGGAGGTGAGGCTGATTCCAGAGCCCGCAGATGGGAGGGAGCCGGAGGGGGGGTGGTTAGGATGGCGCCGAGGTGTGCGGGAGGGTGGGCTGCCCAGGGGAGCCGGAGCAATGGGGGAGGAACTCCTGGAGTTCACTCTGCAGGTTTGGTGGGAGAGTCGGGCCCAGACCCCTTGGTCGGAGGGGAGATGGTATCGGCAGAGAGAGCGGCCACGGATGAGAGGAAGAGACGCAGAGCTGTGGGGGCAGCAGAGGGGCTGCAGGGAGCGCGGCGTCCCGGAGGCCAGGTGACCAAAGGGTCTCCAGAGGGAAAGGAAGGAGCAAGGGTGGGAGGAAGCACAGAGGGGGGCGCTCGGCGGTAAGAGGGTGCAGCAAGTCCCACAGGTGGCCGGGCACAGACCTGGTGACCCTCCTCCTCCGAGAGCCGGCCCCGGCCCGGAAGCCCATCCTCATCAGCTTGCTGGCTTCTCAGCCAGGCGGACCTGGCGCGGCTCCCCTGTGGCGGCCCCCCCACTGAGCCCGAGCCCGAGCCGAGCCCACCACTCCGAAGCCTCGCTTGCATCCAGGCTGTGAAGCCTTGGCTCTAAAAATAGGTGCCACCTGGGAGCAGAGACAGATGGGAAGCGGTGGCCCCCGGCCGTCAGCATCCTGGCACACAGCTGGCTGGCTTGGCAGCTCACTTGGCTGGCAGAGGGCCGGGCAAACCAGGGTGGCTCCCGCGTGGCCCGGCGCATCCCTGGCAGTGGAGGAGGCTGGCAACATGGCAGGCGGGCCCCCGGAGTGGCCCCAGCCGCACCTCTTACGTCCACGCCCCAAGCCCCTGCCATGGAGCGTGACCTGTGCTGCCAGGCTGCTGGGCCTCACACTGGCCCTTCTGCTCACTGCACACCTCGGGCAGGTCCTGTGACCTGTCTGGTCTGTGCTTCCTGCTCCTCCTCCAGACAGTGCCCACCCCCGGCGCCGGGCAAGGATCTCAGGAGTTAGAGCACGCTGAGTGCCTGGCACAGTAGGTGCTGGGGTGGGAGGAGCCCGGGAGGTGCTGTGACTCTCACTGTTTCCAACCCATGGGCCCCCTCATCCCCTCGGCTTTGCTTGGGGGACTCTCCCCTACCCACTGCCTGTGTCCCCTCCTCACCTGGCCACCCAGCCCCAGCCTGGAGCCCTGGGTGGCTTCCCAGGAGCGGGGATGTGGGTGGTGGGTCTCTGACGATTCTCTCCCTGGACAGGATTACACCTGGGCCCTGCCCGGGGCTACAAGGACCCCTGCCCTCTGGGGAGGGTACACATCCTGCCTGGGCAGGAGGAGGGGGACACATCCTGCCTGGGCAGCATCAGGTACGACCAGTGGAATGAGGGGGACTGACGTTTGCCACATCCAAGCAGCAGCTTCAGGAGTCGCCCCAGGCTCCCCCCAGCTCCCTCCCACCCCTTTATCTGAGACCAGTGTCGCCTGTGAGACTGATTCTGCACTGCACTGAGACCATCGCGGCCAGCCTGTCACTGCCAGCTTGTAATGGGAGCAAGACGTAAACGTGTGAGACCGAAGCTTGGGGGCAGTTTGTCACAGCAGCAGAGCTGACTAATGCACCAAGCAGTATGAGCTGCCTCCAGGTTGCACTGACACTCGTTGAAATTGACTTCATTTTGGTGAAATCTATACACAGTGAAATGCACACATTTTGAGCATGCAGTTCAGTGAGTGTGAACCAAGAGGTAACCCGTTTCTCCAGTGAAGATACAGGGCATTTCCATCACGTTGCCCCTACTTAAAGTCAACTCCCCCCCACCCCCAATTCAGTCACCAACCTCCTCCTCCTGTCACAAGATTAGTTTGGCTGTTTGTGGAACTTTGTCCAAACAGAGCACCCGCTTCGTGCCTGACTTCATGGGCTCTTTCCGGTTCAGGGATGCGCTGTGTATGTGTGTCCGGGGCTCCCCTGGTTGCTGAGTAATACCCTCAAGTGTGAATACACCACGTCACGTCTGTCCATCACCTGCGCTCTACATTGTCACTACTCTGGGTGAACGGAGCTGCTGAGAACATTTGCGCGGCAAATGAGGACGTTTTGTGCTTTTTAATCTCTTCCAGCTGCATCCGTCTGAGCAGAATTGCTGGTCTATTCTAATCAACGCTATTTACTCTTACAGGAAATTTCTGTTTTCCCAAGCGGTAGTTCTCATTTATATTCCCAGCAGTGCGGAAGGGCGTTCTGGTTGCTCCACACCCTCACCAACGTCTCATAGTGTTAGTTTTTTTGTGTTCTGGTTTTTTCAAAATTTTAATTTTTCTAGTAGGCATGCAGTGATGGCCTGTGGGGTCCACTGGGCACTTTCTCTGGTGACCAGTGGTGTCCAGAATCTTTTCCTGTGCTTACTGGCTGTTCATGTGTCTTCTTTTACTGACGTGTCTAAGTCTCAGGGCCACGTTTTGTTCAGTTGTTTGTATTTTTATTATGGAGCTGTAAGAGTTCTTTATAAACATCAGTACGAGCTCTTTGTCGTACATGTCTTATTTCTTTTCTCTGTGGCTTCCCTTTTCGTTGTCCTAATGGTGTCCTGATGAGCAGAAGGCTTTAATTTTGATGAAGTACTGGTTTTTTTCCCACAGCGAATGCTTTCTGTGTCCTAACTAAGGAAGCTTTGCTGATAGGTTTTCCTCGTTTCCTTCCAGAAGCCACACACTGTTGGCTTTTACACCTCGGTGAACGACCCTCTCTGCATGAGGAACCTTCCTCCGGCGTGAGGCTCTGGTAGAGACCACGGCTCCCCACGGGACACCCAGCCGTCTCAGCCCTGGCTGCCTCATCACACCCGGCCTGGCCCAGTGCATGCCCTGTGTGCTAGGAGGGCCGAGCGGCAGACGGGCTGGTTGTCTTGCCGCTAGACGTGTGTCCGGGGGCGGCTGTAACAAAGGACCACAAATCGGGCACTTAAAACGACAGCATGTCCTCTCATACTCTGGAGCCAGGTGAGTAGCCATGGGGCCAGTCTGGGCTCTGACCCAGGAGACGAGGGCGGGACCAAAACAAGGGGTTTGCAGGTGAATCAGTGAGGCCTGGTGGCCGAGAGGGCAGCTGGGGCAGGAGGCTGGCATTTTCTCCCCGGCAGCCCTGGAAGGAAGGTGCTTCCAGGTCTGGAGTGCCGCTTGGTTCCCAGTGTGAGGGGCAGAGGGGGAGAACTGAGGGTGTGAGCCAGGGACCCCTGGGGTCAGACAGGGTGAGGAGGGCAGGTGAGGGCTGGGCCGGAGGGGAGCGGGGTGGCCGGGGGCTCCAAGGAGGACCAGGAGGCTTGAGGTTTAGCTAGAAGAACAGAGAACCCCAGATCCCATTAGACTGATCAGGGCAGGAGTCTGCATCCCTCCAGCTCTGCTTCCGTCCTTGGCGGGGCATCCAAGGGGGAGGGAGTGGGGAGGAGCCGGCCTGAGGCCGAGGCTGGCAGGTGGGAGGGAGGCTGCGGTGGCCCAGCCACCCCTCCTGGGAGCTGTCACTGTGGCCTCTTGCGGTTTGGACAGAGCTGCAGGAAGTCCTGCAGGATGAGGAGTGCACGTGCCTTTGACAAGCCCGTGAGGGCTCTTCACTGGGCACTTCACGGCCTCTGCTTGGAGGGGCCTGGCCTTTCCATTGGAGCCAGAGGGCTGCCCCCAGTGCCGGCCTCGTCCTGCTGGCTGGGTGCCTTCAGCTCAGTCTCCACTTGTGCTACCCTGCTCCCCACTGCCCGCTCCGGACACAGCCATGAGGCCCCTGGAGAGTGGTCGAGGTGGTCCTCCCTCTGGCCCAGCAGGGCCAGGTCGTGGTGCTCGGCTGCCTGGCAGGGGATGTGCCTGGCGGGGTGACTCAGGGCCACGGGGCTTCCTTGGCGCTGGCGGGACAAGGCCTTGCCCAGAGCCCCGTGTTCCTGGCGGGGCAGCAGTGCATCACCTGTGACCTTTGCTTCTTGATGACAGAAGCCACATCACTCCTCGTCCGCTCCCACCTTCTGTTCTTCAGCATGAATTCTGGAAAATTCTCCGATTTCCGCTCTTTGGAACAACCATAGCCATTTCTGTCCCAGTCCCTCCTGGGGTGACCCCTGCTTCTCACGCTGTGAAGAAGACGGCAGAGTGTCTGGGGCCCGAGCCCATGTCCCACTGCAGACGTGGGTCCTGCTGAGTCCCTGGGTCACCGTGGGGTGGCCGCTGACTCAGACAGGGTGCCCGCCCCACCCCCGGCCGCAGCCCTCCGGGGGCTCAGGACCGAGCTGTTCGCACCTCCTGAAGCCAAAGCCGCTGCCTCGGTGCCTCCAGGAGGAGGTGGACCCTGAGCGGCGCGTCCCTCCCACCCCGAGGGGCCGGGGGCAACACAGCCGTCCCGCTGCCTCTGGGCTTCCTGAGCCCAGCACCTGTGGGCCTGGGATCCGACACCACTGTCCTCAGCGCTCAGGCCCAATTCCCACCCTTGGTGCATCACTCGTTCAACAGAGCCCTCCCCAAAGGAGCAGGCGCCAGCTCCTAAGGATTTGGAGAGAATCAGGCCGCTGCCATCATGCCCTGAGGGGCTCTCAGCCAGGTGGGGACAGTGTGGGCGTCCTGGCACAGACAGGGGCCAGGGGGGGCGCGGTGCTTGAGACGACACAATGTATTCCGTCCCATTTCTGAAGGCCCGTGTCTGACACTCAGGTCCACCTCTCTCTGGAGGCTCTGGAGGAGGGTCCCTCCTGCCTCTTCTGGCTCCTGGGGGCTCTGGGCGTCCTTGGCTGGTGGCCGCCTCCCTCCAGTCTCTGTCTGTACTCACGTGGCCTCCACCTATGTGTCTGAATCTGTCTTATGAAGAGTTCAGTCTTTGTATGTAGAGCCCACCCCAACCCAGGATGATCTCATCCTGAGATCCTTCACTCAATCACGTCTGCAAAGACCCTTCATCCAGACACGTCGCATTTACGGGTTCCGGGGCTTAGGATGTGGGCATGTCTTTTTGGGAGACTCAAAAACCCCAGGAAGGGGCATTGATGAGCCTCAACCAGGGACCGGAGGGGGCTCGGCCCCTCTGCCCTCCCACGGCCAGCCCTTTCCATGAGCCGCTTCACACGCTGTCTTGGTTACTTGTGGTAACAGGGAGGCGAGCAGCACGCACCATGGACGCAGGGAGGCCGCGAGCAGGGGTTCCCGGTGCCGTCGTGTCCCGCGCAGACGCTCTGGCCGAGGCTCTGCACTTCCTCTCCCTGTCACGAGTCGCCAGCACGGAGCCAGGTGACGGCAACTGATAACCTCTATGAACCTCTGCTTCCTCGTCTGGGAAAGGGAGATAATGTCTTCCCCGGATCAGTGGGGACGGCGGAGGGGAAGGAGGCTTGAACCGCCGGTTCCTGGGCTGTGACGGGCTCCTCTCGGGTGGCGCCCTCACACCAGTGTCCGGGGTCCCCCAGGGGCTGTGGGTGAAGGCTCCTGGTCAGGAATCCCTCATCGGGCTGGGCTGGGTGAGGGGTGAGGACTTGGATCTGGAGGGTGCCAATCACTTGGGAAGGACCCCACGGCAGGAGGAAGGGCAGGGACACTGCGGGCAGGGGTCAGGAGCCCCTCAGCCCATCCTCAGCCTCCTCCCCACCCGGCCAGGGGCAGCAGAAGGACGTAAGCCGCTGACAGCCCTGCCTTGTTTCGGAGAAAATATTCCCTGAAAAACATTAAAATGAAGTAAATAAAAGAGATAAAAATGGAAATATCAAGGCAGCAACTTCTTCTCTTCTGATTACAAAGCAGGCGGTGGGAGGCGCGGGCCCTTGAAGCCGCAGCTGCAGCAGCCGGGCCGGCCTGATAAGGGCCCGGCCGCCTGTGCCCACGAGATAAAGCCGGCAGTGCCGCCTGGCCTCGGTCCCGCGGCCATCAGTATTCACACGGCGGCCGCGGGCGCGCAGATAGCGGCGGAGCCCGGGCCGCGGAGCCCCTGCTAATCCGCTCGCAGGCGTTTAAATCCGCCGAGCGTGCACGGCATCCATCTTGTCCTTCCCCCGCCCCGCCTCTGAGTCGCTAGTTCACTAAGTTTTCAGCTGCGGGTGGAGGGGCCGGGAGGGGAGGGGGCCCACACACCTGCACACCTGTGGGAGACGGGTGAGGGCACCCCCCCGGGCTTCAGGGGCTGCAGTGATTCCGGAAGGAGGTGGCTCCCGCTGGCACGGGGGGCTCTGCAGAGCCCCGTGGCCGAGCCGGCCGTGTCCTCCTGGTGCTTTGTGAGCCGCCCTCTCCTCCCTGGCTGTCAGCCCACTGACCGAGGCTGAACGCACACCACACAGAAGACAGTGACGGGAGGGGAGTGAGGGGCGTGACAAGGGCCAGGAAGACACCCAGCCGGGCTTCTGCTCACACCCTCCGTGGCTCCCGTCTCCCCAGAGGCCCCCGCTCCTTTCCTGGTCTTTGGCGCTTGTTTGTTTTCATGCCGGGCTCGCTCCACGCAGGACCTTTGTGCGTGCACCTGCCTGCCGGGGGCCCTCCTCCTCCGGATGTCCACCTGGCCCCCTCCTTAGAGAGGCCCTCCTTGACCACCCCGCGTCTCCCCAACCCCCTTAATGGCATCACCCCTCCCCCACCACACTCACAACGCAGGCACCACAGGAACAAGTGTTTGTGCCCGTTTTATCCAGTGCTACAGCCCAGAGCTCAGAACAGCACCTGGCACATAGCAGGTGTGCAGTGACATTTACTGAGTGAAGGAGGGAGGCCGAATGGGGCACCTCGTTTAGACGCTGGGTGTGGGAAGGGGGTGGAGGTGTGGACGGGGAGCAGGGGTTGGACAAATGGAGACTGGAAGGAAAAACCTCCAGGCAGAGGGACTGGCCTGTGCAAAGGCCCTGAGGTGGAGTCTGATGCAGTTGGGGCGGGTGGTGGGGAGAGAGAAGAGGCAGCGGATGCAGGTGGGCCAGGCAGATGTGGCCTCAGGCCGGGAAAGACTCTGGGGTATTCTTCCCAAGAGCAACATGAGAGCATGTCCAGCTCCCCTGGGCACCCAGCACCCCCTGCACCCAGCAGGCAGCACACACCCAGCACCCAGCACACAGCTCGTGCCCAGCTCTCTTGGTGCAGGCCCCCCAGCAGCACGCTCACAGGTGGGCTCCCGCAGCCAGGGAGAGATGCCAGGACTGTCAGGAGGATGCCCAGCTGCTGGGCACGGAAAAGGCAAGGCACTGGGGACATTGCCGGGCACTAATCGGTCTCTACATCAGCAAATGCTGGTGGAATCCCAGTCCTTCTATCTGGCACCTCAGGAAAGGCCCAGCGTCTATGCTCTGAGCTGCACCTCTCCCCCGAGGTTGCCCCCGTTTGGGGCCACAGCCCCTCGGAGCCACCTTCCCTGCCCCTGCTTCTCTGGATGGATTCTTCCATCAAGCCTGGTCATAACCAGGTTTTTCGGGGGGTGGGACAAGGCGGGGAGCACCCCTTCTCCAAGACAAAGCACCACCCTGGAGGGAGGCTCTGTCCCCGGGCACTCTTGTTCCAGGAGGGGTCCTTCCCCTGTCAGCGACAGGGCTTCTTAGAGCTGCGGTCTGTGAGGTTAACTCTGTGGGTGAAGACCACCATTCTAAAAACAATTGGGACGCATTGCACATGGAAAAAGTAAACACTGTGAAAGTTGGTTCTGGGGACGTGTGCCTGAGTGTGGTGGGGAGGGCCGGCACTGCTCGCGTCCACCCTGGACCCTCCTGCTTTGTGCGCTACTGGCCCAGTGCTCACAGCGCCCTCGTTCGCCCGGTTCCACAGCCGAGGAAACTGAGGTGTGGGGCGGCTAGCCTGTCCAAGGGCAGCTGGGACCTCGGGGTGGACAGACGAGGCACGTACGCTGGCTGCACGCTCCCTGGCGGGATGCCCCCCGATCAGTCCCCTCTCCTCTCTGCGCGTCCGTGCCCTCGTCTGTAAATGAGCATACGTAACACTGGCGACGTCCCGGCAAGGGCGCTGTGAGGTGCAGACGGGACACAGCCCTCCGGAGACGGGCACCGCTGCTGTCAACCTCCCGCAGCTCGTCCCCACCATCCCTGCCCCTGCTGGTCCCAGAGGCAGAGGGGACGAGGCCTCATCTCCTGGCTGAGCCGACAGCAGCTCGTTCAAAGGAAACTGTACAGAACACAGAGAGGAAGTCAGTATAACCAGACTCCTAACTCCCCTCCTCGTCAAGGCGTGCGTCTTAGTCGTGCAAGCCTCGCAGGCTTGGAAGCGTCAGCCCCGCACACGAGGACAGCTGCCCTCTGGCCCGCAGGGCCGCCTCCCCAGCGTCTGTGCTCAGAGCTGCCCCTCATCTCCTGGATGCCAGCGCCGGCACCTCCCCTCCCTCAAGGCCAGGCTGCTTCCACATCTGGCTTCATTCATAAGCAAATGCCAAGTCACCCAGATCCAGAGCTCATAGTCAGCTGGAAAGCTCTGTGCAAATATCACCATCATTAATAATCATTGATGAGAATTATAAATAAATGAGAATTATAATAGGAAGGTCCCTCTCAAGAGTGGGTACCCAGTGGGGCACAGGGATCTTTGGCTGATCCGCCTGCCTCTCCCCGGCTCCCCATCACAGGCTCTGAGCGTTGCACTCAGGCCAGGCTGTGGGCTGCTTCTGGGTGGTTGGGGCCATCCATGGCGGCTCTGGGATAGACCCACCTCCTCTTTGCAGCTCCTCTTTCTGGCTCTGATGATCAGGTGGCCCCAGTGTTCCCAGGTGTAAGGTGAGGGTGGTGGTGAGCTGGTATCTAGGATCGGTCAGCATCCCACCAATTCCTCCAGCCTTGCAAGGATAATGCATGAAATGAGAGTTCTGTATGGCCCGGTTCGACACAGCAGTCGGTATGTTGTGGCCACAGCCCCATCGCACCAGATGAGCCTGCGCCAGTTCTTCTAGAACTGCTGCTCTGTCCGTGGTTCTGAACCACAGTCTTGCAGGAAATGTGGCTTCCTCCACCCTAGGAACCAGGCACGTTGTCCAGCCTCCCCCAAGTAGTATGTGCCAGGTGAGGGGCAAGAAAGTGTCAGGAAAGATGGGAGAGCAGAGGAAAGAGAGAGAAGAGAGCAAGAGAGACACAGCGAGACAGTGGCAGAGAGACAGACAGAGACATGGGCTCTGGGTCAGAGGGAGGCCACCTCCTCTGACGTCACCAGGAGGAGAAACTTTTGTTTGGGCTTCATATTTCAACAATCATGGAATCTAAGGAGGATATTTTTCGTAGGGTTTTCTGCCACCACTCTCCTTCCCACTTGCTCCACCTGTGCGTCCTCAGGGCGTCTGTGCCAGCACTCAGCCTGAGCAGCAGACCCACCGTGCGTGTGTGTGCATGCAGGATATATGGATACATACGTGTGCACACGTATGTGGATTTGTTACAGCGAGCTGACCACATGCACTTAAACAGTCTGCAGGCTGTTGTCTGATGCTGGAAGGGGGTTGGTGGCTGTAATGTGGGGGAAGGAGCACAAGCTGCACCCGCAGCCAAGGTGAGGCTGTGACACTGATGGTTACCGGGTCTCGTGTGACACGTTCCATCCCGGGATGCCTAAAGCACGTGGGTGAGGCTGGTGGTCCTGACAGGACGTATCTGCTTTGCTCATGTCAGGAGCAGGTGTGGGTACTGGAATCAGTCCCAGCAAATGTCCTCCCCAGGCCCAGAGATGAAAGCACTTAGAAGTATAAGCAGTTACTCATTCCTTTCTCTCCAGCAGAGCTTCCTGGGGCCAAAGAGACAGTCCAGAGCCCAGGTGCCCCCGACGTCGTGAGGAAGACGGACACAGTCAACAGGACAGTACTCTTCACTGTCACGGCCGGACGGTGCCTTAGAAATTCAGGGATGGTTAAGAGGAGTGGCCTCACAGGCCAGTCTATTCACAGTCCCTGCCCAAAATGCTGTGTCCAGAAAGGTTCTGAGGCGGTGCTTGATCATCTACAAAGAGAACTGGGATCAATTAGTGATGTCTGCCGCAGGGACAGCACAGGAAGACGTGTGTGTGAGGGAGGCCCGTGTGCAGAACCTGAGGTCCAGAAAGTTGAGGTGGCTGGTCCGAGGCTCTGCAACAAGGAAGCTGCAGGGCTGAGGCCAGAAACTGCCTTCCTCTCTCCTAATTTGGGTTCTTTCCAAGACATCACAGTGGATTCCAGAGTGAGACAGACACAGGGAGCAAGGGACATCTGGGGTTTGTGTCCTGCGATGGTTCTGTGACCCTCACGGTAGCCCGGCTGGATGGGAACCAAGTGCGGACACACAGCCCGACTCCTGCGGTCACCCTGCTTCTCCCCAGGGCCTCGCCTTCAACACTGCCAACCATCGCCCCGAGACTAAGCGGCCGAAGTAGACCCTTTAATAGCCACCATCCTCCCCACCCCCAGGCTTTGCTCCTTGGAGTGGTCCAGCCATTCCCAGATGCACTTAATGGCAGGAATGCCCAGAGAAGGTGCTGGAAGGAATGTACCCAGAGGCTGTCCCTGGGGAGAGGGCTTGGCCCAGAGGAGCCCAGCGTATGTCCTGATGCCCCAGGTAGGACCTCAGAACTAAGTTGTTTTTCCTGCATTAGGAAGAGCGGAACATTTGCAGAACTATGGTTTCACCTCAGCTCCTTTGTCTCTTAGAAGGCACACGTGGCTAAAACCGCCTGTCCAAGGCTGTCCTACCATCTTGTGCTAGGAAGTTAACCAATTTGGGAAGTTAAGCTTCTACTTTGTTCTCATGGACATGCAGCATTCACCCACCCACTCACTCTCCCACCCACCCACCTACCCACAGACAGTCACCGAGCTGGGCCACGTGCTTATGCACTGTGCCAGCCTTTGGGAAGCACAACGACTCCACCACATATCAACACTCAAGCTTCCGATCTAAGTTGGGGCTCCAGGCAGGGGTGCACACACCCTGGGGACTGCATGTGTGACCACTGGGGGCTGCAGGGAAGGAGACATTGGCACCTCTGTGTGTGTGTGCATCTGACCCCATCCCATCATTTACACGAGTGCCTGTGCATCTGTTTACAGGGAGGGTGGTGCTCGGCACATTTTTCCTCTGGGGACTGCAGTCAAGGGAGCGAGCAGCGACTCAGCCAGGTAAGCGAGAACAGCGCAGCAGCTCAGACTGAAAGGGCCTCCAGACGGGGGTGTGAGGCTGCAGGATGAGGGCTGTCTGGAGACCTAGGAGGCCTCCTTGGAGGAGGTGAGGATGTTTGGGTCTTGGAGGGTGAGCCTGTGAGGTGGAGAAGTTGAAGAACATTCCACGGGCAGAGTCAGCATAGCAGGGGAGGCCGGGCTGCAGAGCGGGCAGCCGCTCAGGCTACTGAGTGTGGGGCTGGGGGCAGGAGGAGGCGTGGGCAGGGGCAGGGTTGGTTCAGCCTTGGACGCCAGTTGGCCAGGTAGCTTGAACTCCACCCTGGTGGGTGACGGGAGCCACTGGAGAGGATGCCGGAATCAGATCTCCCGCATCAGTGTGTGCATGAAGCTCTGTGGGGACCAGGAGGATGGAGAGGCTGGCTCTGTTCGTGGAGATGGGGGACACAGGCCAAGCATTCATACTTGGGGCTTGGTCAGGGGCTGCTTGCTGTGGTGTGTATCAGCTGACTCTTGCTGTGTAACAAAGCACCCCACGTCTCAGTGGCTTCAAACAACAGAGGTTGTTTCTTGTGACTGGGGTTTGGTGGCTTCTGCCTGCATTTATGCCTGCAGCCGCTTCAGACAAAGGAGCTCTGGGCTGGACAGGCCAAGACGGCCTCACTCACGTGCCGGCAGGTGGAGCTGGCTGGCTGTGGCCTCAGGGCCCCGTGAGCTGCACCAGTTTCCTCCCACTTGGGGTGGCGTTCCGAGAGGGTGAAGTGGAGGCCACATGGCCTCTTAGGGCCCAGGCTCCAAACTCCCCTGACATTAATTCTGCTACATTTTATTGGCTAAAGCAAGTCAGAGGCCCGCCCAGGCCTGAGGGTGCGGGAGACGCACCTCTTCGTGGGCGTTTCCACAAATTCTTTGTGGGCACGTTTCATCAACGGTATCCCAGTGCCGAGGACGGTGTCTGCCAAGTGCTCACAGGTGTTTGCTGAGTGCCTGGCTGTGGGATGCTTCCGGAAGGGAAAGGGGAGGGGCGCACACCTGCGGAGGTGCAGAGGCCAGAAAGGGCCAGGACAGGTGGAGGAAGCCCGGAGGGGCTCTATGGGGTGGAGGCGAGGATGCAGGTGGATGTGGGGAGGTGGTCAGTCAGGAGCCGACCAGGGGAGCAATGGGGGGCACAGTGAGGTCGGGGAGAGCCATGGAGGGAGAGCGAGGGACCCGCGGCTGGGGAGCGAGGGGCCTCTGGGAAGGCCAACACCTGCCCACCTGGCCAGGGAGGGACCCGGGGCAGCCCCTGGCTCTGGTCTCCCACCCCATTTCCAATCCCCACTACCCCCCCGCCCACGGGCCCTTCCCAGGTCCTGAGGGAGCCCCGGCTCCGCCTCTTCACCCCCACCTGAGCCAAGCATCCAGCCTGGAGAGGAGAGATCCTCAGATCCACAAACCACCAGGGAGAACTTTAAAAAATGCAATTAAATGGAAAATAATTAAATCCAATTAAAAATGAACCGTGGGGGGAACTCCTGCCACTGCTCTTGGATGTCTTCCGAGTGAAGGCCCAGGCCACCTCCACCCTGTCTTGGCAGCCTTCCCGGTGCTCACTGGACTGGGCTTTTAAGGTGGAAGGAAGAAGCCAGGTGCCCCCAGCACCCTCAGGGGGCCAGGACCTGCCTGGTCCTCCCCGGCCTCACGGGCTCCCCCACGCCCACCCCTCCTCCCGCCAGGATGCCTGGCGAGCCCTGCTCCGTCCCAGTCAGGCAACCGCCAAGAAAGTGTCAGAAGCGCATTCACTCAGCATCGCCGCCAGGCCCTCTGGGTTTGTGACCCTCAGAGCCTCCGGCTTGTGAAATGCAGATTCACCGGCCCCACCCCGCCTAGGCTGCTGGATCCCCGGGGCTCTGAATTTATACCAAGCCCCAGGGATTGTTCTGGCTCGTGGCCTTAATCTAGGGCCTTCCCTTCAGAGTGGATTAGCCCGTGGCCCGAAGCGGGGGCCTGGCTGAGGCTCACGGGGAGCGTGTGGGCCTGGGTGGATGCACTGTGGAGAGACCACAGGCACTGGCCAGCTGAGGCGGGTGAGGGAGGCAAGGATGCCCTCTGCGTCTGCGTGCCCCACCTAGGAAGCAGCCTGCTGCGATGGGCTTTCTCAGGAATCCGACGCACCCCTCCCCTGCAGCATGCATACCAGGCAGGGCCACAGCTGTTTGCCAGCTGGGGGCTGAATCCACAAGCCAAGAGTCCACGAGGCTGTCTCCCAGGGGCCCAGTGGTCCATGAGACTGAACTGCTCAGGGCCATCAGCAGGACAGGCCGTGGAGGTGACAGCTCCAGCCGGGGTCATTTGCACCCTCTGTCCCCAGAGCACCTGGGGGCCAAGGTGGAAACCCCGTAGAGGGCAGTTGAGGGGGTCTGTCTGCCCCCAAATAACGCTCCAAGGTCATCACTGACCAGAAATCCCAGTCTTGGAGGGAGAACAGAGTCTGGAGAAGGTATCTTTTAATGATAAATGGAGAACAGGTGCCAACAGCAACACAACAAAAACAAATGACCAGCACAGGCAGGCAGCCCCCAAAGCGTCCCCCATCGCCGACCCCCCAGGGGACTCCCAGAGAAGGCAGACCGAGTGGAGAAGGGAGCTCCAGGGCCGAGGGCAGGATGGTCATAACCCTGCGAACGCCTCACTGAAGCTTGGGGTTCACCACCTGTTCCTCCAGCCGAAGGCCTGGCCATGGATGGGAAGCTGACCTCCACGGTACCGCTGCCAGATGTCGGAACGCTGCCCAGACCCCTGTCCACCATTCTGCAGGCAGCTCACACCCGCGGGTTAAATGGGTGGAGGCCTGGGGACAGGCCTCCAGACGGCCAGGTTATCAGTGCCGAGGGTCCCTCGGTTCCCCGCCCCTCTTCCCGGCCGTATCTCCCCTTCTCTCGCAGTGCGTGGTCCGACTAGTTCCTCAGGTGGACCCCAGCGTCCTGCCTTCCCGACCCCGCCAGCAGGCCTTCCTTCCACCACAACGCGGGCGTCCTGCTAGACAAGGCGGGCCCTCCAGAGCCACGTCTGCGTCCACACTATTGCCTGCTCTAGATCTCCCTCCTCCACTGGCGCAGCCATTTCGGGCAGGGTGCGAAGGCGGCTGCTGCTCAGGCGCAGTGCCTCCGCGTGCACGGGGCCTTATCTCATTGGGTTTAGCACCTGTCAGTCATCTCATACGGGGGGAGGAGCTTGTGCCAACCGGAAGTGGGCCGGTGGCCATTGGCTGACAGGTCGGAGCCCACCTCTCCAGGTGTGGCGGCAGGTGAGGCCACAGGCCGGAGCCAGGCTGGGACCCAGAGGGACCGGCCTCCCTGGTCTGGGTCACGTGAGGGGCTGGCAGCTCAGCCGCCCCTCCCCTCACCCTACTCCTTCCCCCACAGGCGGTTAGTGGGGGAGGGGACTTGGATGGACTATGGGGAGGGACCGGAAGTCCAGAACCTGTGCCAGCGCCTGGGCTGCCTGTCTTCACCCACCTGCCAAGGACGTCCAAGGTGCTAAAGGGCGCATCCTGGCGAGGGGGCCACTGAGGAGGGCTCCATTGAGGAGGAGGGTCCACAGCCCCCCACTGGCTCTTCAGTGCAGGGAGGAGTGCCTGAGTCACGGCTGACTCATTCCGCAGGGAGATGGCGGCCCCCAATAAGACGCCTTCTGTCACCAGCAAGCAGAAGATGGCATGAGGGTTCCCGCCCCCGTGCGGCCCCGGCCGGCTTTGTAACCTTCCGGGGGCTGCTTGAGGCTTCGTCTAAAGGGAGCGTCTGGCCTTCCGTGGACACGCATCGTGAGGGTGACGTGGCAGAGCCAGCACTAGGGCTGTCACGAGGACGAGGTGTGAGCTGCTGCCTGGGTCCTGCGTGGCTCGCCCGCCCTCCTGGGTGGATGCTGACGCCTCCCACCCAGCGTCCTTGCCCCACTGACCTTCAACGGATCGGTTCAGAAATAGGCATGAGACCCAATAGAGGGAGACTCCTGGGAAACGTTCTTCTGGCACTTCAGAGAGATCCTGGGAGGACGGACCGCCTTCCTCTCTATGTGAGCCCCCCGTGTCAGCGTGTGACGCCCTGATCGCTGAGACTTCTCACCACCAGCCTGTGTTGGGGACTGTGAAGGGTCTGAGGCTAATAAGTTAGTCTGCCCTGGTTTTGAACATGCTGGCAGGACACAAGCGTCCTGGATCAGAGCCAAAGGGCTTTGTCACCCACAGCACAGCCGGAGCTGGAGTTCCCTCGTGGCACTGGTTTCCCTTCCCCGGACGTGGTCCAGGTAGGTGCTGTGCGTGCCGAGGAATGGTGAGCTTAGGGAACCTGAACCTTTCATGTGGGCTGCAGGCAAACTTGCCTGATCATACCCCAGAGAACAAATCACCTTGCCCTCCACTTGGAGGGGCATTCTCTCTGTCAAGGCCACTTGCTAAACAGGCATCCTTGAAAAGACAGTCTGGAGCACAGGCTGTCCGTGGCTGTGCTTGTGACATGTGCAGAAGTGTGCAGGGCTGCGGGAAACTGCAACACAGCCAAGGTGGGAACGGGGACTTTGCTGACACAACAGGGTTGCTGAATCCACCCACGCAGGGCCCAGCCCTTTTGTGGACTTCCGTTTGGGAGGGGATGTTTACTTATTGTCTCAGCTTGTTACCGCTACCATGAGCACTGGGGGAACCCGCTTCTGTCTCCATCCACTTAGTCTTACCTGCTGTTGACAGTGTGACCTGGGCAGGTAATTAAAATCCTGCTCACCTCGCTAAGGGGTGGTCAGAGCCCAGCTAAGTTTTGTTGGCAAAAACGTTTAGAAAACTACAGACTGTGTCAGGACACAGACATGAGTGTCTCCATTTTTTCCTCTTCCTCCTGGTCAGAGATTGGAATCAGATTCATTTCCTGGGTGCTTTGTTCCAACAGCTGAGATAAGTTCACAGTTAGAGTACACCGGACACCGAGTCTTCCGGCACCTTGATCTTGGACTTCCAGCCTCCAGAGCTAGGGGAGCTCAATGGTAGTTGTTTAAGCCCCCCAGTCTGTGGTATTTTTTTCGTAGCAGCTGAAACGGGGGACGGGGCAGGGGTGCTGGGTAGGAGAGAAGTGAAGACCATCCTGGGCACGTTTGTGTTCCCCACCGACAGGTGATTCCAGGGTTTTGCTGAGGGGCGGCGGGGGCGTGAGCCCCACGGGGTTCGCAGGAGCCAGCTCGGTGGGCGTGGTGGCGGCGTCCCCAAGGCTTCTGTTCACGTGTTGCCCATTTGCAGATCTTCCTTGTGAAGGGTCTGTTTGGTCTATTGTCTCTTTTCCTGCTGACGTGTAGGGGTTCTTCATACACCCAGGAGGACAGCTCGGCTTGTGGCTGTGGGGCAGGAGGTGCCGCGGGCCGCTCTGCACAAGCCCCTCCCGCCTGCAGTCCTCCCGGCCCCGCACCTCCCATGTGTGCAGTGCGGAAGGGGCTCACACGGAGCTGGTGGCCGCACGAGGGGCTCCGACACGTCCTGGGGAAACAGACCGGCTCGGCCGTGCTCCACCGTGCCCCGCACACTCATTGACCAGCTTTAGGGTATGTGTGACCGTCTCGGGGAGGCTGTGAGGCGTGTTCTGAGAAACGAGTGGGAAGTGCTGACCCAGCTGGTCCTACCTGGAGCCGGACGTGTGGACAGGCTCGTGCACACACCACCCGCCACACACACGGCACACCACGCCCCCCCTGGCGGCTGCCCTCCAGCGTCTGGGCAGCAGGTCCTGAGCACTGGCCCCTGGTGATCCGCTCCCCAGCACAGGTTCTCCCCTGTCCTGGGGTCTCACTACTTAGGAGCTGGGGTTTCTGCATCAGTGGGGGTTGGGGTGCCAGCCGAGGCCCCCTCTGGCAGCCTGGCTTCCTGCCCCCCAACCCAGACCCCATTCCATTCTGGGGCCCCTTCCCCCAGGGGCTCCGGGGCGCCCCCTCCTTGGCCCTTGCCCTCCCCCACCACCGCCCGAGGCTGGCCCTGCCATGCATCATAACCCCTGAGCTCCACGACAGCTGGCTGAGCTTAATTAAGCCCCACAGCACCGGGGTCCACCTGGCCAGGAATTAACAACAATAACAAAATAGCAAACACGCAAGGGGGGTGTGATGAGGCGGGGAGCGGGGCCTCCCAAGTAGCCCTGAGGTCCTGGCTGCACTGACCCGCTCAGGTATGACACGGCCGGCCGGGGGCGCTGCGGGCCCCAGTGTCCCTCACTGTGCGGGAGGCCGCGGGCAACCCTACTCCGCAGGTGAGGGGGCCGTGGTGTCCAGGCCCGTGTGCCGCCCAGGGCACAGGCGTGTCCCCAGCTCAGCAGCTAGGGGTGAGAGGACGGAGGCCTGTCACGTGCTTCCAGAGGGGCTGGAAGGGGTGTAGGTTTGCCGTGGGGGTGGGGGGCCTCCCTCCGTGATGTCTTGGCTTTCCATGGGGGCATCAGGCAAAGGTGGTGCCAGCAGAAGAGGCCTAGAGTCAGGGCTGGAGGAGCCAGAGAGCAGCAGGGTCCCCTGGACGGCTCACAGCCTTGGGCGCCCAGGACCCCTTAGCTGACGGAGCCTGGGCTCAGCAGAGGGCCTCTGGGGCTGGGGTGCGGTGGACGGTCCTGAGGGCCAGCCTGCCGGGCTGGGACTGTTCGCTGCCCCAGATACGCTCAGCAGCCCCCCATGGTGGGCGGGGCTCCTCCTGGAAGCAGGCGCTGAGCTGACCTGAGAGAGGAGGGCTGCGGGGTGGACACGCCCAGGAGGGTGCTGTGCAGGAGGCTCGGCATTGGGCGGGACTGGTTCGTGGAGCACGGGGCCCACCTGTGCACCTCGGCTGGTCCCTGTAGAAGTGGCATTTGTGACTTGCGCCCCAGGTGCTCCCGAAAGGGTTTTGGGGAAACGTGAGAAAGCAGGAGACTGTGGAGGCAGAAGTGGCAGGTCGACCTGTCACACTCAGATCAGCCTGGGCCTCCTGACAACCTAAGGTGCTACAGACCCAAGTCTGTATTTCAGAGCTTCCAGGAAATTGTAAGAGGTGAAGGTGCTTTCAAGGGAAAGCTGTGTAAGGCCTAGAGCAGGTCCCCGCTCTCTGACCTCAAGAAAATCAGCCCACCTGCCGGGAGCAGGAATGACAGTGTCCACCTGCTCCCGGGTGGTGGGTGGGCGTGGGGCCGATGGCCAGGAAGCACGGTGCAAGCAGTGACGTGGCTGCAGAGCTGTCACTGCCGTGGTTCTTGTATCACATTGGGTCCCTGGACAGTAAAGACCCTGTCACACCTCCCGCTCAGGCTGGTCCTGGTCTGTGCCCGTTGTCCTGAGGTGGCTACCAGTGTGCCCCTTTCACTCTCCAAGTGTCTTGCCCTGGGGGATAAATGACAGGGTTACCGTATGTGTGTGTATAGGTATTTATGTTTCTGCCTTATTACTAACGCGCTAATAAAACGGAGTCCCTCACCTCCGGGGCATGTGCTACCAAAGAGGTGACAAGACATGAGGTCCAGAGAGCAAGAGGGGGTGTCGCTGTTGGGCGGGGCGGCTCTGTCCTTGGTCTGGAAGGTTCAGGGGTGAGAAGGAAAGATGTGGGAGCCCAGCTTCAGCAGCTCCAAGTAGTAGCCTCCCTGCCATGGAGAGCTCTGAATCCTGCTGTGTGACTTTGGCCAGAAATTAAATCTCTCTGAGCCTCTTATGTTCTCATCTGTGAACCAAGGTTGCCATGAGGGTGAGAGGTGGTCGGATAATCCCCAGGTGTCGCCCAGGGCAGACACAGGAGGAAGGGTGGAGGCATTAGGCTCACACCACCCTCGCTGTGTGTATCCACACTTCCCACATGCCTTCCTCAGCAAAACCCGTTGACCCGCCTTCCTGGCACCAAGCAGCCTCCAATTTTTGCTCTGTGGAGAGGGGTTCAATTATGAATTCATTTTTAAAAATCAGATATACATCTCTTCAGAGTTTCTGTTTCTTCTTCTATCAGTTTTAGTAATTAGCGTTTTTCAAGGAGTTTGTCCCTTTTCTCTGTGTGTCAAATTTATTGGCACAAAGTTGTTCATAATATTCCCTTATTTCTTTTTTTTTTTTTTTTCCCCTTGCGGTACGCGGGCCTCCCACCATTGTGGCCTCCCCCGCTGCGGAGCACAGGCTCCGGACACGCAGGCTCAGCGGCCATGGCTCACGGGCCCAGCCGCGGATCCTCCCGGACCGGGGCACGAACCCGTGTCCCCTGCATCGGCAGGCAGACTCTCAACCACTGCGCAACCAGGGAAGCCCCCTTATTTCCTTTTAATGTCTATAGGGTCTGTGATGCTGTCCTATCTTTAATTTCTGTTACTCATAATTTGTTTCTCTTCCCTCTGTCTGTCTGTCTCTCTCTCTTGCCTTGAGTAACATAGCTAGAAGTTTATCAATTTTATTAATCTTTAAAAAAAACTACTTTTGTGGTTTTAAAATTTTTTCTCTATCGTTTGTTCAATTTCTGTTTCATTGATTTCTGTTCTTTATTAATCCTTCCTTCCACTTTGAGGTTATTTGCTCTTCTTTTTCTAGAGATTCAAGGTGGAAACTTAGATCACGTACTAAAAACCATTAGTCTTTTCTAACACAAGCATTTAAAGCTATAGTTTTCACTTTAAGCACTGCTTTGGCTATAACCCACAGCTTTTGATATGTCACGTTTTCATTGTTATTTAGTTCAACATATTTTCCAATTTCCTTTGTGATTTGTTTTACT
Organism: Mesoplodon mirus; assembly: GCF_964341445.2. Classification (NCBI taxonomy): domain Eukaryota; kingdom Metazoa; phylum Chordata; class Mammalia; order Artiodactyla; family Ziphiidae; genus Mesoplodon; species Mesoplodon mirus. The sequence continues at coordinate 917,446 of NC_138995.1, read as the reverse complement.
CATGGGTTATTTAGAAGTTTTTTGTTTAACTTCCAAACATTCGAGGGAATTTTACAAATACCTTGATGTAATTGATTTCCAGCTGTACTAGGTTAGAGAATATATTTTGTGTGATTTTAGTTTTTTCATATTTATTGAGACATGTTTTATGGTGGATAATCCATGTGCATTTGAAAAACAAAAGTGTGTGTTCTGCTCTTGTTTGGTGGAGTGCCCTATAAATGTCACCTAGGTCATTTGGTTGATGGTATCATTTAAGTCTTTAAATCCCTTGCTGATTTTCTGTCTACATGGCCCATCGATTATTGAGAGAGGAATGTTAAAATCTCCAGCTTTAATTGTGGGTCCGTCTCCCTTTAGTCTGTTAGTTTTTGCTACACATGTTTTGAAGCTTGTAAGTGCATACACATTTATGATTATGATGAATTGAAAATCCCTGTATTTCACTTATATTTTTGAGAACTTTTTTTCTTGCAAGATATAGACTTTTAGGTTCACAGTTTTGTTTGACATCTTTAAAGATGTCATTTTATTGTTTTCTGGATTGCCTCATTTCTGATGGGAAGTCAACTGTATTTCTCATCCATGTCCCCTTGTGATGTGCTGCTTTTTGAGGCGATCTCTGTATCTTTGGTTTTAGTATGTTCCTAAGTATGGGATGTTGGTTTTTGTTTTTGTTTTTTAGTTTCTCCTTCTTGGTTTTATTGATTTGTGGGTTGATATGTTTCATCAAATTTGGGAAATTTTCACTTATTATTTCTTCAAATATTTTTTTCTGCTTCACTCTCTTTCCTCGTCCTCTGGCACTTACACATTATTTACACATTGGACTGCTTGATATTGCTCCACAGGTCACTGGGGGTCTTTGTTGTTTTTTTAAAAGGCTTTTTTTTTTCTCTCTCTGCTTAAATTTGGATTGTTTTTATAGGACCTGTCTTCAAGTTTACAAGTCATTTCTCCTGTAGTCCAATCTGCTGTTAGAGTCATCCAGTGAATTTTTCATTTCAGATTTTGCATTTTTCAGTTCTACATTTTCCATTAGATTCCCACTCCCTATAGTTTCCATTCTGTTGAGAGTCTTCATCTCCTCACTCAGGTCTTTCTTTTGTAATTCCAACATCTGTGTCATCTCTGGATCTGTTCTATTGACCGTTTTTTCTTTTTTCTTTTCTGGTTACATTTTTTTGCTTCTTTGCACATCTAATAATTTCTTATTGTGTTCTGGACAGTATGAATCCTATATTGTTGAGGGTCTGGATCACACTGTGGTTTTTTGGGTTTTGTTTGTTTGGGGGTTTTTTGGCTATGTTGGATCTTTGTCGCACGCGGGCTCAGTAGTTGCAGCGCACAGGCCCTAGGGTGCGTGGGCTTCAGTAGTTGTGGCTCGCAGGCTCTAGAGCAGGCTCAGTAGTTGTGGCTCACGGGCTCTAGAGCAGGCTTAGTTGTGGCGCATGGGCTCAGTTGCTCCGTGCTGTGTAGGACCCTCCCGGACCAGGGTTCGAAGCCCATGTCCCCTGCACTGGCAGGCGGATTCTTTTTTTTTTTTTTTGCAGTACGCGGGCCTCTCAGTGTTGTGGCCTCTCCCGTTGCGGAGCACAGGCTCCGGACGCGCAGGCTCAGCGGCCATGGCTCACGGGCCCAGCCGCTCCGCGGCATGTGGGATCCTCCCGGACCGGGGCACGAGCCCGCGTCCCCTGCACTGGCAGGCGGACTCCCAACCACTGCGCCACCAGGGAAGCCCCAGGCGGATTCTTAACCACTGCGTCACCAGGGAAGCCCCCACACTGTGTTCTTTAAAGAGTGTCACGTTTTGTTCTGGCAGAGTTAGTTTGCTAGCAGCTTGGCTTGATCTGTCAGAGCTTGGTTTGGGGCTTTGTTAGGGTAGGAGCTCAAGCCACCCTCCCCTTCAGGCTAGGAGAGCCCTACTCCTGAAGCAGGCCGTTCTGCGGTGTTGGTGCAGCCCCTCCACTCAGCCGTCTGGACTGCACTGTGCCTCCCGGCACCACACCCACCCCACACTCTCCGGTCAGCTCGCGGCGTAGTGCTTCTCTGCTGGCTCTTGTGCATTCCCGCTCTGCGCGTGTGTGGCTCAGTGTCTGGAGACTCGGGGAGCCTGTGCAGGTTCCTGGGCCTTCTGTGCACAGCTGCCTCCTCTCTGTGCTGTGCAAGCTGCAACCACCTCAGCAGCCCCAGTGTCACCTCCGACTCCCTTCTTGTTAAGACCGCGGCAGTACATTGGGCTCTGTTTCTCTGTGTTGGTTTGGGAAGTGCTTTCAGACAGGAAGCTGTCTGTTGTGCAACGTCTGAAGACAGTTTTTGCACGTATTTTGTGCAGTTCAACAGTTGTTTATAGCAGGAGGGTAAGCCTATGCCCTTTGTATTTATCACAGCCAGAAGCAGAAGCCCACTTTCTACTTTTGCAACCTGTTGCCTTCCATTTGTAATGCCCTTGCCAAGGACACACCCAGTCCCTTCCAAGCCCTTCTCTTTCCCCCGACCCCATTCGGGTGCTGTGTCATCAGTAACACTTTCCCTGAGCCATCAGGCGGAGCGGTCCCCACGCTGAGCCTCATCACGTTCTCACGGGCCTCTTGGTTGGCTGTTTGCCCATCTTCTTCTGGACAGTGAGCACCTTGAAGGGAGTCAGAGCTGTGCTCTGTAGAAACCATTCACGGATCCTGGCACATTGCAGCTTCAATAAATGTGGGAGGTTTGAATTATTGCTGAAGCAGGGACTCCTCTCCCTCCACAGCTGACCTCTCCGCAGGGCTGGAGTGGACGTGGGAAAGACTTGGGGGCGACGATCCTCAGCTACAAGGGACCAGTGTCTTCGTTTTCTATATGAGGACATGGGCCCAGGGAAGATTTGTGATGTGTTTCAATGACGTCATTCATTTATTCATCCTTTAACAAAAAGTCGTCAAACATCGACCACGTGTGAGGCGCTGGAGCCAGAGATGACACACTGTGCCCTGGAAAAGCTCTGAGGCTGGGGTGAGGTGGGGGAAGTAGAGGGATGGATAAGTGATGTCCACCCATGGAAGGGCTTCGGGAAGAGCAGGGCTCAGCTGTGGAGCTGTCGAGGGGGAGAGGGAGGAGCTTGTGGAGGGGCCGGGGGGCCTGGGGGTGGCGTCCCAGGTGCGCACGTGGGCGAGGGCCTTGTGTGCCAGAATGAGGAGGGTGGACATGATCTGGACGGCAGTGAGGAGCCGTGGCGGGGAGGCAGGCTCGGAGGGACCAGGAGGTGGACGGGGAGGCACTCACCAAATGCCAGCTGGCTGTCCCCAAGCTGAGACCCCAGCCCGAGGGCATGGAGGCAAGGAGGGCTTCCTAAGTGCCCATCCCCCCCGTGGTGTGGGGCAGCCGCTGTGTGCGGGCACCCCGTGCGGACAGACGGGCTCTCGGACAGGTGGTGTCCGTCCTGTGCCGCGGGGCCGAGCGGAGGTGACTTTGCGGCCAGGGCTGCGCACGCATGCCCACGCACGCGCACACCCACATGGGTGTGCAGGGGGAGGGCGTCGTGGGGGCTGCCTGGCACAGCGCGGGAGGGCAGCGTGGTGGGTGGAGGCGGGCTCACCCGAAGCACCTGCCCGTCAGGTGCAGCCCCGTGTGCACATGGCTGGCAGGCGCAGGTGCCAGGGCCCCAGGACAGCAGCGCCGAGACCGGGCCCGCCCTGCGTGAAGGCTGGTGAGACGGGGGTCCCACAGCCGCGCCCAGCCCTGTGCTCTGTTACAACTGTGTCTTTGGGGACAGGGGCTGTGTGGCTTGTCCATCAGAGAGGGGCAGGCAGAGCCAACACATCCCCCTCGGCACGTCCCCGGTCCCAGGGTGGCTGCGCTCTTGGGGTGCCGGGTGTGCCCCTGACCGCGTACCCCTGCAGACCCCGCCCCTCCTCACCCCCGCCCCGAGATCCTTCCCTCCCTTTCCTTCTCTTCCTCCCTAGCCTTTTGTCCTTTCCTGTCTCCCTCCCTCCAGACCCACCCTCTCCCCCTGCAGCAACAAAGAAATGGACTGTCAGCCACCCTCCCGCCCGCCCTCCCGGAGACGCGGATGTGCAGCTCTGCTCGTTGACTTGCGCGTCTCCCGCCCCTCCCGGCTCTTCCTCCTCTCTCCGCTGCTCCCCCTCATTCCGCCCCCCTCTCTCTCCCTCCATCTCTCTCTCTCTGTCCCTGTCTCCCCTCATCCCCCTCCCCATCTTCCTCCTCTTGAAAAGCAAGAGCAGTGGAAGTCAGGCTCTTCTCTTGGCGATAATTATTGAAAAGTTCAGCGTAGACCGAGCGATGCTGTGAGGGGGAGAGGAGGGAGAATATTAAAATGCATGTGCACAGCTTGGCTTTGCAGCAGATGTTGGCATAATTAGAGAGGAAAAAATTATGAAATTAATTTGTGGTTCAATGTAAATTTCAGCGATGGGGGAAAGCTGGGCTCCAGTCACCTCATGTGCACGGATAGACACGCGCGCGTGCACGCACACATGCGCGCGTGCAGTGCGCCCCAGCTGCCAGGGAAGTGGTAATTGTCAGAACCCATCTAGGGGGGGAGACACGGGCATGAGCAACAGGGAGGGGGCTGAGGGTGGGATTTCGTCCTCTTAAAGGCGCAGCGGCTCACCTGCTCGATGGGCACAGGGCAACGCCCCTCCCCCCAGGAGGAGGCGGGAACTTGGTGGGGACCTTCTGGCTGGTCAGGCTCTGAGCTCAGGCCCTCTGACATCACAGCGGCCCAAGGAGGACCCTGCGGCCCTCAGCTGAGGATAGATACACCGGGCCCTAGCCCTGTGGGTGTCCCTGCTCCCATGTGTGGCCCATCCTCCCACCGCGGGAGGCGAGGTTGGGTGACACGGTCACACGGGGCCATCAGGGGATCAGAAGAGAGATGGTCCCTGCTTGGGGCGGGTGTAGCAGTAGAGCTGGTTCTGGGGGTTCAGTCAGGCAGGTGCAGGGACCCCTTGAGCAAAGGCAGGGATGCCAGCTCCAGTGCTGTTGAGGAGGCCCTGGGGAGCCATGGAGAGTTGCTGAGCAGGGGAGGGGCCCCTCCCGCCCAGCCTCCCAGCCTCTCTCTCTCCTTTACTCTCTGCCTGCCGCCTTCCCGGTTCCCTCTCACTTGTCAGCTCATCTCCGAACCTCTGACACTGGGTGGCACCCCCTTGCAAGGAGACTGGGGGAGAGGCATGTCCCTGGGGCAGGTGAAGGTGACAGAGACCCATCTCCCACTGCACCACGGCCAGCATGGGCAGCCTGGCCCTCCATCCCTCCACCTGCCAGACCAGCTGAGTGAGCCCCTGGCCTCGGTTTCCCAGTGAGGGCTGCCCGGGGCTCTCCACCTGTGCCCTGGGCGACTCTGCCCTCCCTCTGGCTGCCACCATTCCCCCCACACCTCCCGCAGCCTGCCAGTAATGACAAATGATTTGTAACTGCGGCCCCTGCCGCCTGCTCACTGCATCCCGCACGCTGAGGAACCACTCCCAGCCCAACTGGGAGGCTCCAGCCAGAGCCTCAGACCCCCAGCGCCTGCGTCCCCGCCTCCCATGGACCCTGAGCCCTCCCGTCTCCCCACCCGGCTGGGGCACATCCCTTGCAGGTGCTCTGGTGTGTGTCCCGGGGACATCGTGCCCTGTGCCCCTCATGAGCCATTCGTGCCTGCAGCGTGCCTCCCCATGGGGCCCCCATCACCCCCTCTGCCACCTCGTACACTGGCCTGGGTCACTGGCCTGATGTTCCCCAGGCGAGCCCTCTTTGAGGAAGCCCTCCTTGATCACCCTTTGTAGGCGTTGTCAGCGATGTCTGTGCCCCTCCCCTCAGGGCCACAAGCCTATTCAAACACCTCCAGGATGGGCTTCCCTGGTGGCGCAGTGGTTGAGAGTCCGCCTGCCGATGCAGGGGACACGGGTTCGTGCCCCGGTCTGGGAAGATCCCACATGCCGCGGAGCGGCTGGACCCGTGAGCCATGGCCGCTGAGCCTGTGCGTCCGGAGCCTGTGCTCCGCAACGGGACAGGCCACAACAGTGAGAAGCCCGTGTACCACAAAAAACAAACAAACCAAACAAAAAACACCTCCAGGTGCACTGCAGACCCAGAGCACCTGCCCACGGGCTCCTAGGCATGCTCCATCCTCCTGGGAGCTGTGTCCACACGTCCTAGATTCATCATCAACCTCACTGGCTCTCCTTTGACCCTTCTGGGACCTGAGGAGAAGGTTGGCCTCCCCAAGACTCAAGCATTGGCATCAGTGTGGGCTCTGGCCCACAGGCATCCAAGCTGTGTTTCCACGGGGCATCCGGCAGTGGCTCTCACCCGTTCCATGGGTGGTCACTGGTAGCAAAGTTGCCCAGTGGCAGCTTTGTCACAGTGCAGGGCAGAGGTCAAATGTGGCTCCAGGGAGCCCCCAGCCCCGGGTGGGTGTAGAGGAGACAGCTGGGTGGCCAGGGGGCCCTGTGGTTTGTCCAGGGCCATCAAGGCTGGAACCGATGTTTGATCCCACATCTGTGTGGACCCAGCGTCCATGTGTCTGCTGCCTCCTCTGGATGGGGACAGACCTTGCACAGGACTCTGGTCAGAGGCCACAGCCTCTCCTGAGATCGCTGCTGACTGCAGCCCTGCCCGGGACCAGGGCTCAGAACCCGGGGGCCAGGCTGGTCTCCAGCCCTCTCCAAAGTGCTGAATGACTGCCTGGCCAGCTGGTCAGCACAAGGCTGATGCCACCTCCACATCCTCAAAGGGCGAGGAGATAAAGGCAGGCAGACCAACCCCCGTGCTGCCCTCGCAGGACTGAGCCCTGTGCCCTGGGCTGACTGTGGCGCCCTTGTCTGCGGCCCTCTGAGATGCCGAGAGGAGGAGGGATGATGATGGGTTTGGACTCCTGGGGCCCAGGCGGAGGGGGTGACTCCCCCCCGCCAGCGCTCCCTGAAGTCACAGGGCAGGGGAGCGGCCCAGCCTCTTTGTTGCTCTGATTCTCTTCCTTTGTTTCAACGTCTAAACTCACATCCTTATTTATAAGGTGAGTAAGAAGCAGCAGCGAGGCTGAGGCTTGGCGAGAAATGTCTGTGTCCATCAGGAGCGGGGTAGATCCTGTAACGTGTGGAGGGGGCCCTGCGTGTGGAGGGCACGCGTGCGGCGGCCCCGGTCTGCGCACCCGTCCCGTGTGTCTGTGCAGCATGGGGACGTGCCTGTTCTGGGTTATTCCCACTAGCGCCACCCCCCACCCCAGCTCATTAGGGCTCTCCCATTATTCTGACATTTGTGCGCATCACGTACTGGCAAGAAGTAATTTACTTAGAAGAAATTAAAAGTTCATTTTAATTGAGCGCACACTGCACTATGCAAATGAGCACATTATGCACCCCAAGCAGAAGAAGTAGAATCAGCGCTTAACCCTCTGCGCGCCAGGCTCCTCAGCTCAATGCTGGGGTGGTCCCCGCCTTTCCGAGGTCTCCCCAGCCCCAGGTGGGAGAGGCGTGCATCCCTCCTGAGCCCTCCGTGAACTTTTTCCAGATGTAACAGCCATGTGAGGCCGGCACCCTGGGGGAGACCCTGGGCTCTCTGGGGGGCCAGCCTCACCCAGGCTCCCAGAGGCCCCCAAACCAGGGTGAGTGCAGCGGCAGAGAATCCCCAAGGCCCGACACCCCATCCCACTGCAGGAGAGCCCCAGGGTGGTGGGAGATCTCGGACTCCCCAGATCTGTGACCTGGGGCTGTTGTCCAGCATGTGCTCCGACCCTGTGAGCTGAGACCCCAAGAGCTGGTGCTTCGCCGCAGCCCAGGGCGTGGTCAGACAGGCCGAAGGCCAGTCCCCCAAGACGGGCCCTTCCCTGTGCCCGGATGGGATGCACCCACCCACCTATCGCCATTTATGGTTGTGGCTTCAGAGGTTCAGAAGGGGTGAGTGGCTCGTCCGAGTGATGAAGAATCTCCAAGAACAGGGCTGATGTCCATCCATGGTGCCTGCTGAGTGCCCACGGGGCTGTGTCTCCCGGTTGGGGTACTGGGGCCGCCTGTAGTGCCCTGGGAGAGGGGCGTCGGCTCCTTCCCAGGGCCCTGGGGACTGCCAACAGGCGCACGTCTCCCACCCAGAAGGGCAGGGAGGCCTCAAGTCTCAAGGACAGTCTCTGGCCAGAGGGCCTCTCCCAGGAGGCCCAGTGGAGGTCAGGGGCGGGTGTCGGGTTCCATCTGTGTGCCTGTGGCATGTGGCACCTCATTTGTAGATGGGGCGGTGTCGGGTCACCGCGGTGTCCGGCGTCCCACAAGGCGTGTACGTGTGGCCCAGGGCCGGTCTCTTTGCCCCCATTGGTGTGCCTTCCTCCTCCATTCCCTCCTTCTGCCTCTCTGCACCCTCTTGTCCTACCCTAACCCACCCCAGAACAGTGGGGGCAGGGCGGACTCCCCACCCTGGTTCCCAGAGGGCCCTGGCCTCTGGCCCGGGAGCTGGGCTTCCGCCGGAGCTGCGGTTGGTCCCTGGGGTGTTTTTACATTGGATTTTCCCTACCTGTCAGACCTGGGATTTTTAACGACAGTGAGGATGAGGCTGGTTCACAGACGCGTGCCGACAGCAGCTGCGGGAGGCACACAGCACCTCCAGACCCAGGCCGCGACGTCCACAGGTGCAAACAAAGGCGCCGTCGTGGCTCACGTGGACGCGCGGGGACGGCAGGGCCGAGCAGGCTGTTCCCAGCCTCCTAGGGTGTCCGGACGACCGCAGCCTGGCTGCAGCCCCTCCTGCCCTGCTGCTCGGCGTCCGCACACGCGGGTGCCTGTGCTCCCCGGGTGACAGCCCCTCACCTCTGCCGTGGCTCCGCCTCTCGAGTCCCTTGCTGTTTCACCTCACAGGTTCCCTGAAGGAAGAGAGCAGGAGGGGGAGGCTGTCGCCCCCATGTGAGGCTGGAGGGCACTGGGCTCGTGGACCCTGCGTGGCCAGTGACCCTGGGAGGACCGCAACAGTCAGGCAGTGGGACCCTGGAGGGTGGGTTGGATTCACTGGGCCAGGGCGTGCCAGGGAATCTGCATTCTCAGCAGCTGCCTTGGGAGCAGGTGAGGCTCGCTGGGACCACCCTGAGAAGGATGATGGGCCACTGGCCTGGGGTCCCCGGGCGAGCCCTGCACCAGCTCTCAGCCCCTGGGCCTCGTGGCCACCTTTTGTTGGAGGCACAGGGAGAGGGAGAGGGGGCTCAGCCTTGGGGCTTCTTCCCTCCTGGCTACCAGACGCAGCACTGAATTCCATCCTCCCAAATTATCTGGAGCAGCTGTCTCCGGGCCCCACGTTATGGGGGGCAGCTAGTTTCTCTGGAGCCGCAGGGCGACCCCGAGGGGCTGGGGGCAGGCAGCCCGCCGCTCGGTGCCGGCTGTGCTCGGGAGGCTCCTGCACCCGCAGTACCTGCATCTCCCACGCACAGACGCTGGTCTCGGCCGCTTGTCTGAGCGGAGTAGGCTCCGTGGAGGCCCACGGTGAGGGGCCCGAGGACTTGTCGGGGGGCCCAGATCCCCTGCGCTGGCTCTGGGTGCCTCGTTGCTGCGTGTGGCCGCCCCCTCCTATGAGCCAGCAGCTCCAGGAGCGGGGCGGCCTCTAGCCTGTTGGTGCGCGCCCACCACCCTCCCTCCCTGACCTTGGCCATGTCCTGTGTCCTCGGGCCTCCCGAACTGGGAGGTGCGCAGCCCTGTGTCCATCGTCGTGGCCGATGCCCTGCAGCTCTCGGCACTGTCAGCTTCACGTGTGGGCGTGTGTCGGTGCTTTACCGAGCACGTGCAGTGTGCCCCACGGAGGCATATCATCTGTGGCCCCATGGTCTGTGTTCTTGGTCACAGTGCGCAGCTCAGCAGGGACGGAGGCAGCGTTTGGCTGCGGAGATTCCCGGGGTAGAGTGCTGGGCAGGCCTCGCATTCACGCACCACTCACCAGCTGCTGGTGGGTCTGGCGGCTGCGAGGGAGCTTGGCGGGAGCAGGATGTTCACGGGTCTGTGCCAGGTCTCCACTGTGCTGGCTGCCACATGGGGCAGAGATTTACCCTGAATGGTCATCTTGGAGCTCATGCAATCCAGGTGGCAAACAGCTGGTGGATAGCGGCTTCCTGGAATTCCCGTGGGTTGTGGGAGAGGCTCTGTGATTGATTAGTGATGTCTGCCCTGGCTCAGTATGGCACCAGACCTCTCGACACAGACGGAGAAACTGGGTCTCCAGTGGGGGACGTAGCTGCCCTGACCCGAGCTCTCCCTGTGGGCGCCGGTTTGTATCTCTGAGGTCAGCCCTCCACCCGGGTCTCCCAGGTCTTGTGGCTCACAGGGGCCGTGGCAGCTGCCCTCAAGTCCCCTGCCTGCCCACTGCCTGACATGGGCACCCTGTCCCAGTTCTGCAGATGATGAAATCCTGCATGGCCAGCTGTGGTTTGGGTGGTGCCTACACACTTTACGGGTTGCTTCGTGTCGCCCCACACGCGGCCTGAGCTCCTGGTTGCCATCAGGTGCGTGACGGGGTCCGCTCTTGTCCCGCTCCCTGTGCGTGGTGGGCCGACCGGCGTCTGCAGTGCACACTAGGCCCGGGGATGTGTCCTCGGGCCTCTGACGAGGCAAAGAGCAGGCCTTCTGCGAGAGGTACACAGCCAGCCCCCCAGTAAACATCGTCTCTGGGGAACTGGAGCTGCCCGCACGGCTCTGAAGCATCACGCCCTTCCAAGCGGACGCGCTGCTGTCCATCTGAGTGGGAAACGTGACCACAGCTCAGGGCAGCTCAGGGCAGCGTCGCCGGAAGACACCAGCCGTACCACCTGTGCTGAGTGCTCACAGCACCTCATTCTACCCTGCAACAACCCTCGGAAGTATTATTATCCCCTACAGACCAGGTCCATCACCGGGGGCCCTGCACAATCCCTTCCAGCTTCTAAGACCTCACAACCCAGCTCTCCAAACGTCTCCCTCCCAGGTGCCCCCTGCCCCAAGGCCCTTCCTCTCGCCAGCTCCCTCCTACAGGGCCCAGGGCAAACGCCACCTCCACCTGGAAGCCTGTCCTCCCCTCTGAAGTCGGAGGACTCCCTACAGAGTCCCACCCCTCTGTGGGTACCAGCTTCTGGCTCCAGTGCGGGGCAGGGCCACCGGCCCCAGCACTGGGCGGAGACTGGATGCGGGGTGCCGTGAAGGTTATGGAGTAAATAAATAGGCGAAGGTGGCGAGGTGGCTCTGGGGACCTGGGATCTGCAGTCCCGGCAAACCACAGGTGAGGGTCAGTGAGGAGGGGAACTCGGGGTCACCAGCAGACTCCCAGAAACACCAGTTTCTGTGTTGTCTGGCCCCCGAGGAGCCCCATGTGGGCCCTGCAAAGAGAGGAAGCTGCAGCCTGGCACGTGCAGGGGCCGCCAGGGTGGGACACAGAGGGAGGCCTGGGGCGGGGGTGGGGGTGGGGGTGTGGGTGGGAGTTTGGGACGCTGGCCTCACCCCAGGCATGCCCTCCGGGTGAGGCTCCAGACAGCAAGCAGGAAAGAGTTAAGTCCTCTGTGAGCGACTGGGAGAAAGAAGTGGTAAACAATTTTTCTCTCCCTGGGCTAAATTAATATGCAAATTCCTAACCCCCCTCCACTCCCTTCCCCAGCCTTGAAATTAGTGAGGTAGGATGCTCAGGCTAATTATGCATTCAAGCAAGCGGGCTGCGCTGGGGCGCTAAGAGGATGCTGAAATGATTGTGAGAAGATGGGATGACATTCGAGCCTGCCCCCCTGCTGCATCTGGAGCCGCTCTCCTGTGCCGGCAGATGCGACCCAGCAGTGGCCACGGCCCCCAGGCTTAGGCAGGGCCTCAGGAGTAGCGTCCTCCACACCCTCGCCCCAGGCGAGGGGAGGGGCCGAGGGGAGACCCCATGCACTGTCCCTGTTCCCCTCTCTCCCGAGCCAAACCCCACATTCCCACCTGCAGGCAGCATCCCCCCGAGACCCCTGTGGGGCAGGTGCCCAGGGTCAGGACCGTGGGCTGGGGGGCTGCAGTGATGGCTGCCACACGACGGCTGGAGTGGACAGGGCAGTCAGTTCCGCTGGTGGACGAGGCCTCCGAGCAGGGCGAGCAGGGGTAGCTGAGCAAGCGGGACCCTCACCTCCAGCCCCCTCTCTACAGAGCTCTCACAAGCTGCTTTATATATACTGTGGCTGTAGGTTCAACTTCACCCCCAAAAGGTGTTTCTCTGCAACGTGGGTGTCTGGACAACAGGGGAGAACAGGGGACAGGCACCAGCGGTTTCCTGTCATCTGACAGTGTCAGCAGGAAGCGGACAGGCCCAGGAGCTGAAGATGGACCAGACCCCGGCCCCTCTCCTGGTCCTTCCTCTACTCTCGAGGCCCGGCGCTCTGCCCATCAGCCCCAGCCCTCCCGACCCACCCCTGCAGCCTCCTCCACACACTGCCCCTCCCTTTCGGGTGCTCACACGAGACCCCTCCTGCCTGCCTCCTCCCGGCCTCCACCTCGGTTACCCGCCAGGGCCCAGCTCCAGGTCGAGTGCCCGAGCCCCCACTCCCTGGGCCACTTCTCCTGAGAAGCCTCGCAAAGTCTGAGAGGTTCTCCCAGCTCGCCTCCGGGTCCCTGCAGGACAACACCTTGTGCTGGGCTCTGTGGCTCTCCTGGCACCTGGCCCTCGGCTCAGGGCTTGAAGATCTGCCCGGGGGAAGCGGTGAACGGGCTGAGCGGGTGCCCTGCTCCGCCAGACACACTGGAAGCACAGGGCAGGGAGCACCCATGTGGGGGTTTAGCGACTGCAGGAGGTTGGGAGACTAGAGTGGGCAGATGGGTGGGTGGGCACCGGCACCCTTGCCAGGCAGGCAGGACAGGGATACCCCAGGGCCCGGGGCTGTCCTGGGTTGGAGAGGGGTGCAGACCCCCGCTCTCCCCCACCTGGAAGCAGATGTGTGGGCCGGGCTCTGAAGGGCACAGGAGTGGGCAGTGGACAGAGCCTGTGGGTCATAGTCCTGGGGCTGTGACGTGGGTCAGGTCACACCCACTGTGCAGGCCTCAGTTTCCCCATATGGACCATTGGCTTAGATGCCCTCCCAACATCCTTCCTCGTGTACAGTTCCGAGTCCAGGACCTTGTCGTCCCACCTGTCCATCTGTCCTTTCATCCATCACCCCTTAAGTACTCACTGAAGCCCTCTGGGTGCCCAGCGCCTACCTCAGCAGCAGACGCACAGTTCCAGGGTGGCCCTCTTCCCCACAGAGGAGAGAAAACAAGTCGGGAGGGCAGAGGGGACCAGCAGGCAGGCAGACACCCCCGCCCTCCACACCTGCCCTCTCCCTGCCCAGCCCGGGGGCAGCCCAGGTGTCTGGAGTTAGAGGGTCAAGAAGGCAGGAGCACAGGCGGCAGGGAGGGATGGATGGATGGGTGGGTGGGTGGGTGACGTCAAACACTGATCAGATGCGACCAGGGATGTGGAGTGTGGTCCAGCTTTCCCTGACCCTGGAGGTGGGCACTCGCCAATCAGAGGGCCGTGGCGGCTGAGGAAGACAGATCCCCCGGGGGAGGCAGCGCGTCTCGGAGCCTCCAGTGTCGCTATGTCAATAGGAAGCTACAGCTCTGAGCAGCCGCAGCGGTGATAGAGCAAATGGACAGGGGCTAATTAGGCCAGGGTGGAGCGGACCCCCGGTGAGGGAGAGCCAGGAGGTGGGGTGTCCTCGAGGCTGCCAGGGAGAGGGGCCCAAGAGCACAGGATCCAAGGCAGGACTGGCTGCCTGCCCCACCAGGTGTGACCTGGGTTCCTGCAGGAGGGGGTCCAGATGGCCAGCCACACCTGACCACCCCCGGACCCCACTCCTGACCCAGTGGTGGGTGCTGGCTGCTCTGGGCAGGGATGTCCAGGACGGGGGAGGGTCTGAAAAGCCGATCCTCTCGCTTCCCAAGCCGGCCTCTCCTGGAAGTGAGGGCTGCCCCCGTCAGGGTTGGGGCTTTGTCCCTCTGACGGTGATGCATGGCCCCAGTAATTCACTGTGTGCGCGCGCGGCTGTGCGTTCTGGTGCAGCTGTTGCCCCCCCACCCTCAAGCGATCGGCAGGGCCAGGCTGCGGTGCAAATTAACACCATTTGTTCTGCAGAACATGCTTTATTTCTATGCTCCACACAGAGCTCATTACCTCGCGGCAGCTCCAGGAGGGGCGCTGGCCCCTCCAGCTCCTCCATCCCCAATCCACTGCCTGCACTGGGGAGGGCGCTGGTGCCAGATCCTTGGACCGTGAACTTGGAAGGCTCCTGGGCTCTGGGAATCGTTTCTGAGGGAGGGTCGGGTGACAACGCTCAGGGCTCTGGGCCTGACACTCCTGGCAACTTCATTCCTGCACCGCCCAGCTGTGTGGCCTCAGGGAGGTGATTTGAACTCTCTGAGTCCCCGAACCGGGCTCCCAGACAGTCAGACAAACCAGTTGGTGAAGCTGGAGCTCACCTCTCAGTAAAAGGCACCGAGTCTATTTTGTTACTGTAGGTGATGGTTGTCAAGGTCACAGCAGGCATTTAAGACAAAGACTCCACCCAGAGGCCAGGACAGGCGGGCGAGGCCTCATGCAGATTCAGGGGGAGCTGGGCGGCCCTGGAGCCCCTGGGTGTGGCTCAGGGGTGGGCCGCCTGGCTCTGATCCAGGGCAGAGTCTCCAGGACTGGATGCTGAGAGCATGGGGGAAGGGTGGGGGGGTGAGCGTGTGACACCCAGGGAAGGCCTGGGGGGTAGGACTCAAGCCCTGGGGGGCACAGCCACCCTGTGGCCACAGCCTGCCACCGGAGCCTGGGGTCTCACAGACCCCTCACAGGGCCACTCTTGCCATGATCCCCGCCTCCATGGGGTCTCAGGGGCAGCCACTTGCCCCACCAGCCCTCCCTCCAGACCTGGGAGACCCAGCTAAGCAGAGGAACCCAGCACAGGGAGGGTTTCGTTAAAGACCTGCCACGCGCCGGCTTCCCAGCTTAGACCTGGGGCCACGGGCCCCCCTCCCGTGGGACGCACGTGCTGGCCTCTCCCCACCCCCCACGAGCTTCCCTGGCCGCCTGCTCTGCCCCTCGGGGGCTGGAGTCCCAGGGAGGTGCGCCTGGGGAGCTCACGCTGCGTGGAGAAGCCGCTGGTCCCCCAGACCAGCCCCGCCCCCCGATTAGGGGAAACGCCATCGGTGTCTCCTCAGGGAAGGATCGTTGAGTCCAGAGTTCCGGAGGTTCTGAGCCCCTTTGCCTGCCAGTAGCACCTTCCTTCATGGAGGCTGCTGGACCAGAAGGTTCCATAGGGCTCCCCTGGTCCACCATGAGGATGGTCCCTGGGGGAAGAGGTGGCAGAGGGGTTGCGTAGACCCAGAGTGGCCAATGGCAGCGGCTGGCCTTGGCCGACTGGATCCTGGTCACTGCCAGCTGGCTTTTCCTGGGGGCAGTTGGGGCCAAGCACCATCCTTCCGTGAACTCGCATGTGGCTAGGACCGTCATCCCATTTTACAGATGAGGAAGTGGAGGCCCAGAGAGGACAAAGGTCACGCAGCAAGGTCGCAGCTGGGCTCAGCATCTGGCACCGCCACCTGCACCCCCCACTCCATCCCCCGCTCCTGATGAGCAGAGCGCCAGGCCACACAGGCACCAGCCACCCACCTCCCCCTCCTCTCCTCTCTGTCCAGCCCCTGCCTCTCACCCAACGACCCAGCCTCGAGGACCAGCGGAGCCTTGGCTTCGAGCTCAGACCCACACCCCGTGTATCCAAGGGTCAGGAGGAGTGCTGTACCGCCTGGGAGCGCGAGTCAGACCGGGGAGCAGGGGAGGGATGCCGCAGGGGTGGTCGCTGCCCAAGCAGAGCCGCAGAGGTGCAGGCTGAGGGGCCGGGCACAGGCAGCCAACCTCAGAGCTGTGTGGATGCACCTGGCACCATCGCAGAGCATCTGCCCAGGGCTCAGCCGGCAGGCGGCTTTTGGGGGGCGCCCGCTGGCACTGACAGTAGGGTGGTCCGCAGCCATCCCAAGGGGCTTGGCCGGGTCGGTTGGTTCTCCCATTTCGTGGAACGCTACAGGGGGCAGGGGGCCAGGATCCATGTGCGTGGAGTGCCTGGCCCACCTGTGTGAGCAGTGGCTGAGGCCACTCAGTGCCAGGCCCCGGTCTGGGACCCCCCCCGCCGTCCTGTACTTGCTCGCACCAGGCATGGCTGGGAAGGGGGCACGGCGACCGTGACGTTCTCCATTGCATCTCAGGCACCTGATGGGGAGACCTGGGGCCCCTTGCAGGCTGCAGACCGTAGTTGGGGTTCTCTACAGACTTTGCAAGGGTCTGGGGGTGCCCAGCGTGGCCAGCGTGGGTGATGTCAGTGTGTGTGGCCCAGAGCAGGGGGTTGGGTCTGTTTTGCTCCGTTATGAAGCCGCATCTCCACGCATAGAAACCACACATAGGTTTTCAACTGATACAGAATGGGCAAGAGGATAGGGGGATGGCAGATGACCAGAGTGTGGCCACCACACAGCCGGTGAGACTTTGTGGGCTGTGGATTGGTCTTGTTGGCATGGGGTCGGGGGGCCATCAGACACCAGAGCAAGTCTTCAAAGGAAGCTATAGATCCCTTTCCATCTGGGGCTGCAAAACAGCACAGCTTGTCCCCATGGGGCAGCTGGTGCCCACGAAAGGTGGCCAAGGTTTGATGCGGGGGAGGGGGGTACCCTGGCAGTCACCCGCTCATTCCCGGGACTTCTCTGGGAGGCTGGGTGCCGAGGCTCAGTTTCCGAGGTGTGGGCAGCTGCAGAGGCTTTTCTGTCAAGAAGCAGAAAGACTCCGTGAATATTTCATTAGGGGAGCGCCGTGCCGACCGCGAGGAACGTCTTGCAGGGTCTGCAGGGCGCTGGGAGCCGGTGTGGGAAGCAGGACTGTGAAATGTGGGGGAATGGGTTGGGGGGCTCGGAGGCAGTGGGTGGGATGCCAGCCTCTGCCACCAAGGGTGGCTCTCGCGTCCAGCCGCCCGAGGTCCCTCGTGCTCTGTCTGTCACCACGCTGGCTTGGGCCACCACCCCATTTCTGTGGACAAAGACCTGCTGGCATGGGGGTGGACGTCCTGGGCCAGCTTCCTCGTTTCCCCCCAGCACAGCTCCCATGGCCCATGCTGCTCCACTCGGGCCCGTGGCCAGGTCAGAGCTTCTTAAGGGGCAGGGGACTCCAGAGGGAGGCTAGACCTGGGGTTGGAACCTCTAGATGAAGCCACAGAGCTGGGGCAGCATGGGACTAGGGACGCCCAGGGAGGCAGAGAGTGCCCACCTGGAGCTTGAGGGGGAGGTGAGCTGTGGTGGGGCGGGGGTCCCTGCACCCTTCACTGGGGGCACAGTGGACAGGCACGGTTGCCCAAAGCCCCTGGGGTTCCTAAATCTGCTGAGAGCTGAGACCGGGGCTCACCTGGGCCAGGCCAGCACCTGCCCTGCTGGTGAGAGTGTCAGGGCCAGAGATGGAGAGGCCTGGGGGCTGGGACGGAGTGACACCTCCGGCCTCCAAGACCAGGGCAAACCCACCCCAGGGCTAGGGCGCGGCCCTGGCAGGGCGGGGAAGGCTCTCCACAGGCCCCCCGACCCCGGTCCCACTGGCCGCACACCGAGGGGCCGCCCACTGAGGCCGGGAGACCTTGTTCTCCCGCTGCTTCCGGGGGCCCCCGGGTGATGCCCACCCAGTGCTCGAGGCTGCGCACTGCTGGCCCAGTTCCCGGAGATGGGGATTGGGCTGGGTGCCCTCTTCAGAGCCCCCATTACCTGCCTGGTGAGGTGGGTGGCCCGCCGCTGGGACCCCTTCCCCCTGCCCGAGTGACTGCCCAGAGCCCAGACCCCTCTCTGCCTCCCAAGGCCAGGCATCCCCAGCCCAGCCAGACCCTGCACTTGGCTTTTCAGGCTCCTCCCGACTCGGCAACACTGGGACCGGCCACTGCCTGGGGCTCAGGCGCTGCTGGGGAACTGCCACACCCTGTTGGGCCACGCGCCCCATACGCTTTCTTTCTGGGTCTGTACTGGGAGCTCCAACCGTCAAAGTGGACAGTGTCCAGCCTCGGGCCCCTGGGGTGGCAGTGGCATCCCGTCTGCTCCTGTGCCCCCGGCCGAGGTGCTCAGAGGCTTTCCTCCCCCGGAAACATGGTTCTCACCCAGGGAGGGGTGGCTAGGCGCCTGCCGGCTGGCCTGGCCCTTTCTGCCCAGGAGGACTTTGTCCAGTGAGCCCCTGGCACGGGTCCTCCGCAGCCAGGCAGCTTGCCCCCACCCTGTGCCCTTGACAGCTGGCACCGCCGTCTGAGCTCCTCTGACGGGCACACTTGGCTGTGCTCCCGCGGGTCTGCACACGGCACTGCCAGGCCAGGCAGGCTGTGGGGCTCCGCGCAGACGGGAGGGAGGGAAGATCTTGGGATCTCCCAGCCCCTCCAGGTCTTGCCCTCCAGCCCCGCTTCCCAACCCAGTCCCCAGGTTGGTCTGCGAGAAGAAACAGACATTCAAGGACGGTTTGGGGACACATTCCAAAACAGGGGGCAAGAGGACCCAGCCCTGAGAGCCAGCAGGGCTTTGCAGGGTGGAGATGCCACAGCCACAAGACCCTGGAGGGAGGGCTCCAGCACCAGAGCCAGAGGCGCCACCGTGCAGAGCCAGGGACCCTGGGCGTGGCTGCTGGCATCTCTGTTCTCCGGTGCAGGAATGATTCCTGTGCCACCTGGACAGACAGGGCCCAGGGTGGCGGACCCTCGCCTGCACCCAGGGCAGTGCTCGGGGAACCGGGGAATGAGAGGGCCAACTGCGCTGGCCTGGACGTGGGAGGGTCCAGACCCGCGCTGGACGCAGCTGTTCCCCTGAAGCTGCGTGCCATGTCACCCGCGCCCAGGCCAAGACCCAGCCGCCTGCCCGGTGAGCCCCACGCGGCTGTTACCTGTGCCGCGCTGGCTGCCCGCTTCCAGCCGGTCCTCCGTGGCTTCTCTAACGAGCGGCTGGCGCCTTCGGGACAGGCTGCCAGCAATTTGCCGCGGGTTTTGTTTGTGAATTTTGGCCCCGAGCGCCCGCTGGCACCCGGGAGGCGCCAGCCCTACCGCTTGGCCATGGCAGGCGTCCATCTCCCCTCCGCAGCATCCGCTAGCCTCGCCCTCCTCCTGTCCCCGCGGCGCCAGCTCACACGGAGCTGGCCAGCCTCTCACAGCTGAGTGCAGCCACGCTTCCTTCTTCCACGTTTTGAACGCACACACATACTCTGGCACACGCGCATGCGCACGCGCCAGGCCCCCTCTCCTGACGACACGCAGCCCGTCTGTCGGGAGCACTTCCAGCCGAGGCAGCCCGGTGGTGGGCGCTGGAGACCCAGCCTCTGCATGGCTGCCTCTGCCATCGCCTCTCTCTTACGTCAACCTCGGGGAAGGAGACGGGCTCAGAGTCACACACGCTTCAGAGCCTCCAGATGGGTCCACGTCGTCCCCGGCCTGGCCTGTTCACGGCGTCCGTCCCACTGGCGCGGTGACTACAGCCACTCCCCGCCCTTCCCTGAGGGATGCTCCCTCGCGGAGGGCTGACCACGGCCTCGTGCTGGGCAGCCAGCCGGGCGAGTGCGGGGCGGCCTCCTGGAGCCCGCAGCGTAGCAGACGTGAGGTCTCAGGACGTGTGAGGGCAGCCAAGTCCGCCTGAGGGGCCAGAGCGGGGCCCCACGTGGCCGTGAGTGTCCAGGCCGACCTCAGCCCAGGACCAGGGATGCAGGACGAGGGGCCTCACCCCAGGGAGAGGGCGGCGGGGCGGACGCAGCTCTGAGCCCGCCGGCATCGCTAACGGAACCCGATGTGGTCGGCGCGCAGCTGCTTCTGACCCAGGAGACAGAGGCGGCCGACCCGGGGGTGTGAGCTGTGGACAGGTGCAGCTCCAGCCCCAACGGGGCTGCTCTGGAGGGTGGGGAGCAAGGAGCCGAGCCTCAGTGACGCCCAAGTGACCCTTCCACCCCCCGGACCTCCCACCTCCCCCTTCCCATCAGCAGGAAAACAACCCCTGCTGGGCCAAGCCCGCGGCCGACGCCTCCGGGAGCCCACAGAGACCGCTGCCCCCCAGATGCAGGTGGGAGGCCGGCAGCTCTCGGGACTCTCCTGCCCCTCTCAGGGACCTGGTCTGGCCGTCTGGCTGGGGGTCCGTTTGGGTCAAAGGTCACCCAGGCCAACCACCTGCCCTCCCCTGAGCGGCTGACCTCGGCAGGAGCCTCTCTGACCTTCCGTCTCTAGGCCTTGCTTTGCTCTTCTCTGTGTGAATTCTTTTCCTACCAATTATTCTAAGCACTTGACAACCGTAATTGGCTTGAAAAACTCCTTGAAGTGCCCCAGGTGGACAAGAAGGAAAAGTCGCCACTGGTCAGTCCTGCTCTGCGGGGCTGAGGCCCAGCGGCCCCTCTCCTCCACCTGGGCCTGGCCCTACGCACCATCCAGGTGGCTCTGAGGTGACCTCCAGGGCAACCTCTGACCTCGAGGCCACTGGGTCTCCCTCTCTGGAGGCTGAGCCAGGACCGCACGCCTCCATATCCTCCTCACTGCTCTGGAACATTCCGGAAGCTCCTGCAGAGGTACTGCTGTCCCCTCCCTTCCTGAGAGGCCCACGTGCCCCCTCCTCAGGGGGTCTTCCCTGACCATGCCTTTTTAAAAAATATATTTATTTATTTATTTCGCTGGGCCCGGTCCTCAGTTGAAGCACGTGGGATCTTTGTTGTGGTGTGCGGAATCTTTAGTTGCGTCATGCGGGATCTAGTTCCCCGACCAGGGATCGAACCTGTGTCCCCTGCATTGGCAGGCAGATTCTCAACCACTGTGCCACCAGGGAAGCCTTTTTAAAGTGTGTTCAAATACACATAAGGGTCACCATTGGAACCACCTGGGAGAGCAGAGGTCAGTGACATCCAGCACGTCCAGCACATCCACAGGCTGTGCGGCCACCACCTCTGTCCAGTTCCAGGATGTTTCTGTCCCCAGCCCGGCCACCACCTCCGCCTTCCGCCCGGGCCCCTGGCTGCTCTGGCTGTCACATGTGGCTCCGCCCGCACGCGGCTCCTCTCTGTGATGGCGCTTCGAGGCTGCTCCAGGCTGTGGCCCGCGGCAAGGCTGCCCTCCTCTGGGGGCTGATTTGGCTCCTTCTTCAATGGCCCTGCCTCCCCCTACGCGCGGTGGCTCCGTCCATGGTGACCGCAGGGTGCGACCGGGTGGGGCCAGACTCGCTTTGACGAGAATGAAGCTTTTTAGTGACTCAGGATGGTGTGGGACAGGAGGACACACAATTCCCCTAAACACAAGCCGGGTCCCCATCTCGGTTGGGCTGGGGGTCATCCTGCCCTGGCCCCCCACCCCGTGGACAGGACCACGCCACCACCCACTACGCTCTAAGCCCTGCTGGGCGCACCTGGGGCTGCAGGGCCCAAGGCCCACAGACACCCTAGCAGCTGCCGCAGCACCCAGTAAGGTGACACTTGCCATCCGGGCGTGGTTGTCGGAGCTGGGCCACGCAGAAGTCGGGGAAGGAAGGCTCCAGCTGTCCCACTAAAACGCAGCAGTCAGCTGGCTGACCTGAGCTGGGGAGGGCAGGTGTGGCCGAGGGACGATGAACGACCAGGTGTCCCCTGTGGGCCTGGACTGGCGTACTTAGGGCACGGTCAGCGGGAGCGCAGCCCATCAGGAAGGTGGACCCGCGGCCACGGTCTGACTGCCCAGCTGCACCAGGCAGAGTGACTCCAAGCCCTGTCCTCCTGGGGATGCCCACGTGTACAGCTGCTGGAGGCTCAGCCTCCCCCAACCTTCCCTGGGGCTCCACCTGTCACGCTGATGGATGGGCCAAGCCAGGGGACCCCCAGCTGGGGTCAGCACCCCACTGCCTGTGGGACTCATGCCTCATCCATCACTGGGGGCTGCCGGCAGGCCAGGCGCGACAGCTGCACGAGTGCCTAGTACGTGCCTTCAGAGGCTGCCGAGTGGATGCTAAGTGCCTCTCGCCCCCGGGCCCTCCCCAGCCAGGGCAGGTGGGTGGGTGGCCATGCCACACCCACCTCCCTCAGCCCCCGGAACCCTGGCCAGGTGCCACCTGGTGCTGCCTGCTGTGGCAGAGGGGCTTCTGGTGGTCCGGCTGCAGGAGGGGCGTTCTTGGGGGCTGTGCAGGGGGCAGAACCAGGCGCAAGGGGGAGGGCCACCTGCAGCTGCGTCTGGTGACCACACACGCAGAGACACGCTGACCAGCAGCCTCGGTCCAGAGCCAGCTCCCTGGGGTGCGGCCTTGCAGTGCTGTACCTTCTGTGACCTTCCGTGCCTTGGCCTCCTGGCGGATATGGCAGTGCTGCTCACAGGTCCCTGAGGCCTCGGCGGAGCTTGGACATAAAGGGGGGAGCGGGTGTAGGTGCGTGTCTGACCGCCCGCGAGTGCTGTGGACCCACGTGAGCACGTGTGCTGCGGGTGTGTGTGGACCCATGGGGCGCGTCTGGGGGTAGGCGAGTGGGAGAGGGGTCTTGAGTCCTCCTTCCACGGCCCCCTTTCCACCATTGGGGCCCCAGGGGTTGGAAGAGATCTCGGGGTCAGCCCTGCAGCTCATTGTGAGTCCTGCGGCCCCCGCGGCCCTCCCAGCTTTGCAGGGCTGACCAGCAGCATGTGGATAAGACACTGTCCCAAGCGCCTTGGTGCGTCCCGGTCTCTCCCACCCCAGACAGTTCAAGTCGGCCTGACTGTGTGGTCTTGTGTCCATTCCCGTCCTGATTTGCCCTCGACTTGAAACGTCTAGCACAGTAAGTCCTGGAGATGAATGGCAGGTGTTTCCTCTCCTTTCCTGCCTTCTCCCTCCGGCCCCTCTGGCCTCCATGCTCTTCCTGGAACCCACGCTGGCTCCTGCCCCAGGACCTTTGCACTTGCTGCTCCATCAGCTTGGAGGACGCTTCCTGCAGGTCTCTGTTCATACGCCAGCTTCGCAGCAACCGCTTCCCAGGGGGAGCCTTCGAGCACTTCTCACAGGCCCACCCCCACTTTCTTTTTCTCTGAAGTGCTGCAGCTAACGGAGTGCTGTGTTACTGACCCCCAGGAGACCAGCAGCTTGGTGAGGGCAGGTCCACGGTTGGAGAAGGAGCCGCAGGTGGTGGTTGAAGGAAGCAGTGGCGGCGAGAGAGCTCCCCGCCCTTCCCTGCCCATCCATCCATCAGCTGCCCTCTGATGGTGGAGGCCTCTGGTGCCCACTGGGGCTGCCCTGACGCTGGCCGGGGTGAGGCCCACAGGTTACCCCTTGGGGCCTGCTCTGAGGCCTGCTTGGCGAGCCCCGGGACTGACCAGAGGCGTAGGGCGGGCCTCCAGCGCCAGCTCCTGGGTGGCAGTTACCACCTGGGGTGCTCTCTGTGCGCCAGGCCCCTCAGGTGGTCGGTCGTTGCCTGCAGTCACTTCCCCAACAGCCCAGCGACGCCCACACTGCCGTCTCCACTTAAACAGACGAGGAAACCGAGCTACGGACACAAGGTGCCTGCAACTCAAACCCCGGGGGGCCTGACTACGACACGCCCCACGCCCCGCCTCCGTGGTGGGTGGGGCCACGCGGTCAGGTGCGCTGTGTCGGAGAGCGCGCAGGTTGGCCGGCCTCCGAGGACCACCAGGTGCTGCTTGGCGGTGCCTGCCAGGTTCCGAGGCCTCAGTCCCCCCACCTGGCAGGTGTCCGGCTGCACGTGAGGTCAGTGAACTCGGGGAGGGGAGAATGAACGCCACCCTTTCCGGAGCAGCTCGGAGTGTGATTGTCACCGTGCACACAAAGGTGGGATCGCCTCTTCTGGAATCTGGGTGTGAGTCTCTCGACCTTATTTTATGCCCGTCGGGAACGTTTTGTGGCTTTACCCTGGGCTGGTTCTGCAGTCATGCCGGTGCTGGGAGTTTAAGTTGTTGATTTTCATTAAGAAAGGGGGTGACGTAGAAGTATTTAGGGGTAAGGAGGCATCATGTCTGCAACGTAATGTAGAAGAGAACGACAAGCAAATGTCATCGAATATTAACAATTGAGGGAAGTGGGAAGAAGGTGTGTGCACGTTCTTCCTACGATTCCCCCAAATTTTCTGTCAGTTTGAAATTATTTCAAAATAAAAAGTTACAAAGTAACACACAAACACACTCTGCCCCTAGAAGAAGTAATGGATGATAATGCTGTTGAGTGGGATTTTCTCTTTTGGTGTGTTGATGTGAGGAATTCCAAAAATGGATCTTCTCACATGGAACTATCCTTGGATTCTGAATGAACCATACTTGGTCAGAGTGCAGTGTTCTTTCTTATACTGTGAGATTCAATCTCTAGTATTTGTTTCCAGTTGGTTGCTTTCAAAGCCATAGTAAGAGCCGTCTGTATTTCCTCTTCTTTTTTGTGTTATCTTTGGTTTTGCTATCAGGGTCAAGCTATCCTTGTAAAATAAATTGGGAATCGAGTTTCCTTGACTGTTTGGAAGAACTTGACTATAAAACCTTCTGAGCCTAGGGCCCTCCTTGGAAACTTTTAAATTATTTTTGCAGTTCCTTCTTTGGTTGTGTTTATTGGTTTGTTTGGATTTTCTACTTGTTTTTTATTTTTATTTATTTACTTATTTTGGCTGCGTTCGGTCTCCATTGCTGCGCAGGGGCTTCTCTCTCGTTGCCGCGAGCGAGGGCTACCCTTCGTTGTGATGCACGGGCTTAGCTGCTCCGCACCATGTGGGATCTTCCCAGATCAGGGCTCAAACCCGTGTCGCCTGCATTGGCAGGCAGATTCTTAACCACTGTGCCAGCAGGGAAGTCCTGGATTTTCTACTTCTTTAGGTCAATTTTGATCACATATATTTCTAGAAAATTACGTATTTCAATAATATTTAGAATATATTAGTATAGGATTATGCCTCTTGTCTTGTAATTTTTAAAGTCTTCTCATTGGTCATTATACCCCCTTTCTTATGCTTCACTCTATGTCCCAGTTTCTTATTTTCTGGATTAGATTAACTAGAAGTTAAGATATTTTATTGTTTGCTTGTTTAATCAAGAAGTATCGGGCTTCCCTGGTGGCGCAGTGGATGAGAGTCCGCCTGCCGATGCAGGGGACACGGGTTCGTGCCCCGGTCCGGGAAGATCTCACATGCCGCGGAGCGGCTGGGCCCGTGAGCCATGGCCGCTGAGCCTGCGCGTCCGGAGCAACGGGAGAGGCCACAACAGTGAGAGGCTGGCGTACCGCAAAAAAAAAAAAAAAAAAGAAGTATCTCTCAGGACTTCTCTGGTGGTCCAGTGGTTAAGAATCTGCCTGCCAGTGCAGGGGACACAGGTTCAATCCCTGGTCCGGGAAGATCCCACATGCCGCGGAGCAACTAAGCCCGTGCGCCACAACTACTGAGCCTGCACTCTAGAGCCGGTGAGCCACAACTACTGAGCCCACATGCCGCAACTACTGAAGCCTGCGCATCTAGAGCCCACACTCCGCAACAAAAGAAGCCACCGCAAGGAGAAGTCAGCACACCTCAACGAAGAGTAACCCCTGCTTGCCACAACTAGAGAAAACTGCGCGCAGCAATGAAGACCCAATGCAGCCATAAATAAATAAATAAATAAATAAATAAAAATTTTTAAAATAAGATATTTTTTTAAAAAGTATCTCTTAGCTGAATCTATCAATATGCATTTTTCTGTCTCCTAATTTATTTTTTTCAGCTTTATCTTTCATTCTTCTACTTTCTTTGGGGTTTTTTTCTCTTTTCCAACTTTTGATTAGAATGCCTTATACCCCACGTTTAATAATGAAAATATTTCAGGCCATGCGTATGCCTTTTAGTTCAGCTTGAACTGTATCCCATAGGTATAAAAATCTAGGAATTTCATTATGTTATTTTCTAGATACCTTGTAATTACAGTTTTGGTTTTCTTTTTGTTAAAGTAGTCAATTAGGTTATGTTTTAAATTCCAATTGGGAATTGTAACAGACTTTTAATTATTAATTTTAATGTGTTGTGGTTTCTGGATTCTGCCTGGATAGTGTCTGGGTGTCCAACCATCCTGGTTTTTCTGGCACTGAGGGGCTTCTCAAGACTCAAGTCCTTTGATGCCAGGCAAACCAGCACAAGTAGGTAACCCCAGTCACCGAGGCTTTCTTTGTCACCTAAAGTGTGACTTGTTTTAGCACTTGCTACAAAGGAACTTGAAAAAGGATATGTTTCCGGGTGCAGAATTTAAATTTAGATTTACTTAATTAACTTAATAATATTTCTCAGTTCCTCAATATCTATCTATTTGCTAATTTGATTAGTCAAAAATTGAGATAAGTACGATAAAGTATGTCACCACTGTTTTGTCTGTCAATTTTTTCAAACAGATTTTGCCTTACGTATTTCATTGCTTTTATTTTTCACATAAAAGTTTATCATTGTAAAATTGATAAACCCCTAGCAAGACTGATGAAACTAAAGTGAAAGAAAACTCAGATCACCAATATCAGGAATGAATCAGGTACCACCACATATGCTGTAGCCATTAAAAAGATAATCCAGGGACTTCCTTGGTGGTCCAGTGGTAAAGAATCCACCTTACAATGCAGGGGACGCAGGTTCGATCCCTGCTCAGGGAACTAAGATCCCACATGCCACAACTACTGAGCTCCTGTGCCTCAACTAGAGCCTGCGTGCCGCAAACTACAGAGCCCATGCGCCCTGGAGTCTGAGCATCACAACTAGAGAGAAGCCCACATGCCACAGCGAAGAGCCTGCATGCCTTAATGAAGACCCCACATGCCGCAACTAAGACCCGACGCAGCCAAAGATAAATAAAATAAATAAATAAATAAATCTTAAAAAATAATAAAATGCAAAGGCAAATAATAATAATAAATTTAAATTTTTTAAAAAAGGTAATCCAAGAATACTAGCAAGAACTTTACATGCACACGTTTGCCAACTTGGAAGAAATGGACACCACCAGAACTCAGCCAAGGTGAAGCAGATAATCTGAACAGCCCTATAACCATTCAAGAAATCAAAATCATAACCTAAAAACTCCCCAACAATAAATTTCCAAGTCTAGATGTTTCACTGGAGAATTGTATCAAGTATTTAAAGAAGAATTAACATCAATCCTTCTCAAACTCTTTCAGCAAATAGAAGAAGGAATACTCTCCCTCATATATTATAAGGCCAGAATTACCTGGTTACCAAAACCAAAGACAGTACAAAAACAAAAGCAAACAAACAAAAAAACTCTACAGACCAATATATCTCATGAACTTAGATCCAGAAATCCTTAACAAAATATTAGCAAATCAAATCCAACAATGTATAAAAATAATTAAGCATCATAACCAAATAGAACTTATTCCATAAGCAAGGCTGGTTCAACATAAAAAAATCAGTCAACAGGCTAAAGAAAAGGTTGTGTGATTATATCAGTAGATGCAGAAAAAGCATTTGACACTATCCAACACTCATTCATGTTAAAAAAAAAAAAACCTCTCAGCAAAACAGGATTAATGGGGGAACTACCTCAGTGGGATAAAGAGCATCTGTAAAAACCCTACAACTAAAGTCATACCTAACGGTGAAGAATGAATCTTTTTCTCTAAGATCAAGGACAAGGCAAGGATTCCACTCTTACCAATCTTGTTCAACATAGTACTGGAAATTCTAGCCAGTGAGATAAGACAAGAAAAAGAAAGAAAGGGCATATCGATTAGAAAGGAAGAATTAGAAGTGTCCATATTTACAAATGACATGATTGTCTGTGTAAAAAATATTCTACAAAATACAATTAAAACTAATAAGTGAGTTCAGCAGGATGCAAGACCAACATACAAAAATTAATTATATATACCATATATATATAAAAGCTTCATATCTTATATAAAAATTAACTCAAAATGTATCCAGAATAGGCAAATCCACAGAGACAGAAGTGGGTTTGTGGCTGCCAGGGACTGGGGTGGGGCGGGGGGGGATAGGAGGAATGGGGAGTGACTGCTTAATGGGTACGGAGTTTACGTTTGGGATGAGGAAAAAGAATTAGTTGGTGGTGATGGTTGCAGAACATTGTGAATGGATTTAATGCCACTGATTTGTGTGCTTTAATATGGTAAATTTTATATTATGTGCACTTTTCCAGAATAAAAAATATACCCAAAATGGATCACAGACTTAAGTGTAAAATTATAAAACTTTTAGAAGAAAACATGGGAGAAAATCTCTCAGGGCCTACATGAGAGTTTTTGCTGTTAGAGTTGCCACCAAAAGCACAATCTATAAATGGAAAAAATTGATAACTTGAACCTCATCAAAATTGAAAGTTTTCCCTCTATGAAATACCTTGTTAAGAGGATGGAAGGACAAGCTTCACACTGGACAAGGTATTTGCAAACCACAGCTCTAACAAAGGACTAGTATGTAAGATATACAGACAACGCTCAAAGCTCAACACTACAAGCACGATGCAGTTAGAAACTGGGAAAAAGACGTGAACAGACATTTCGCTGCAGAGGAAATGGCAAATAAGCACATGAGAAGATGTTCAAATCGTTAGTCTTAGGGAAATGAAAATTAGAACCACTGTACATGTATATGTCACGTATATATCAGAATGGTTAAAATAAATAGCAGCCGCACGGAACGCTGGTGAGGATGTAGAAAACCTGCGTCTCTCAGATGTCGCTGCTGGGAGCAGACACAGTGCAGCCTCTCAGGAGGGCAGTTTGGCAGTCCACTGTGAAACAATAAAATGAAACACGTGGCTTCCACAAGACCCAGCAACTGCACTCTCCAGCATTTATTCCAGAGAAGTGAAGACTTACATTCACACTAAAACCTGTGCGTGAATATTCACAGCAGCTTTATTTGCAACAGCCAAAAACAGAACTATCCAGATGTCCATCAGCAGGCGCATGGTGAAACCAACTGTGGTACGTCCACACCGAGGAATGCCACCTGGCAATGAAAGTCACAAACTATGGTGCACGCAGCACTGCGGATGGACGGTGAGGGAGTCCCCAAAGGTTACATACTGCACGGTCCATTGGTGCCTCACCCCTGAAATGAGAGACAGTGGAGATCAGACTCGCGGTTGCCAGGGGTCATGGAGAAAGTGGGGGCGGGAAGGAGGCTACAAAGGGCAACAGGAGGACCCCCCGCTGGGGTGGGGATGTTCTGGGTCCTGAGTGCATTGATGCCGGCATCCCAGTTGTGACGTTTTACCGTAGTTTTGCACATTGGGATAAAGGCCACACAGGATCTCTGTGTCATTTCTTACAGCTGCATGTGAAGCTACAATGATCTCAAAAACAAAAATGTTCATTTAGGTAAACAATGGCCTTAAGGACTAGAGAACCTCGAGAACAGTCCATTTGGGATGGTCTGGGGGCTCTGCTGTCAGGACTGTTAGACACAGGTGTGTGGTCCATGCAGCTCGTTTGTCCATTTGATATATATCAGTGAGCACCTTTGAAAGGGTTACTGTTGTAGATTATATGCTTCATCAATAAGAAGCGGTCTTTCTTATCCTGTGCGTGGAATTCCACTCTTAACACCGGAACTTTTATCTCCTGTGCTCTGCACTTCCTGGCCTGTCTTGTCTCACTTAAATTTTAACCTTTCTGATTTCCTTTCTTTTTTTTTTCCTCTAAATATTTATTTATTTTGGCTGCGCCAGGTCTTAGTTGGCAGCACACAGGATCTTTAGTTGCAGCATGCAGGATCGTTTTGGGGTTTTTTGTTTGTTTGTTTTTTTAGTTGCGGCATGTGGGCTTCTTAGTTGTGGCATGCGGGATCTAGTTGCCGGACCAGGGATTGAACCCGGGCCCCTTGCATCGGGAGCACGGAATCTTACCCACTGGACCACCAGAGAAGTCCTTGATTTCCTTTCTTTTAGGTGTTTTCTTACAGATTACAGTTAGATATTGATGTGTTTTTTTGTTTTTACCAAATCTAAGAGCCTTTGTCTTTTTAAAAAAGGATCAGATCTATTTCTAGTTATTGATATACAAACCAGTGATATGTTTGTCATTTCTCCTTCATCTCATCTTGGGGTAGTTGTTCTGGTTTTGTTTTCGCCACGTGTGTATGAGTGTGTGTGTTTGCTTATTTTCTTTATTTTCTAACTATTGGTAGGTTGACTATATTTTATTCAATTTCACTAGTTGCTTGAGAGATTTTCTTCCTGTTCTTAACGTTCTTGCGGTTACTGTATTTTAAAAAACGTATCTGACCTCCTGGGTTTCTGATTCGCTGCATCGGTTGTGAATCCTCTCCAGGTGATTTGAGGAAATTCACCCACGTCGCCACCTGCTCCTGCCCCCTCCCAGCCCCACCCTTCCTTGTTTTTATGGGCACACTAGGCAAAGGAAGGCCCCGTTGGTTGACATTATTTGTTTTAGCATATTAAATTTGCTTTTTAAGTTATTTATGGCCGTTGTATCCTGTTTTCTTAACCCCATCTTAATGGTTGTTTTGATTTGCCTCTAAGTGTAGATTTTGTCTGTCTTCAGCTCTCCCACTTCCTTATTCCTATGGGTACAACCTCTCGTTGGACTGGGGTCACCTGGGGCGTAATCTCAGAGCTTTTGCGTAAGTGGGAAAGTCTTCCTGCTGCTGCTACACAGGAGAACACCTTGGTTTTACATAAAATCTTGGACCAGAATCATTTTCTCTCAGAGCTCTCAGAGTGTACTGCCTATTCTCAGAATTTATTATTTTAAGGAAGTGATGAATTTAATGTAAATTTTTTCTTTCTGGAAGTTAATAGAATTATTTCTTTAGTCTCCAGATTGAAAATATTTTTTTCCTCTGAGAATCATCTAAGGTTTTTTTCCTTTCGTTAATTTCACCAGCTGCAACATGAGGGGTTTCACCTTGATGGGAAGTTTCCCCTGTCACCTGACAGACTCGCTTCTGCCCTTGCTCTTGACCCTTTCCGGGATGGCAGCCGCCCCACCCCGGACCTGCCCACCACCCGAGCTCCTCCGTCTCCTCCCTCACCGTTCTCCTGGCATCCCAGTTGCCTCCCCTTTGCTGTCCATTTTTAAAACAGCTTTATTGAGACATAAGTGACACAGGATAGACTTCACGTATTTAAAATGTGCGATTTAAGTTTTGACGTTTGCATTCAGTCATGAAACCATCACCACAACCAAGATACCAGACATGCCCGTCACCCACCAAGCTTCCTGTGCACCTTTGGGACCCCTCCCCCCACCCCCGGGGCGGGGGGAGAGGAGGCTGTGGAGGGGACGAGGAGAGAGTCCCGGGAGTCCAGGGCGCAGAGAGTCCAGGGTCCTGGGAGTCCATTCCCAGAGATGGGCACCACGGGGGGTGCCGTGGACACAGCCAGGTGGGACTAGCAGGACAAAAGTGGCCCCTGTGTATGGGCGTTGGGCCCATAGTGACCGAGTGGCCCCAGGAAGTCCAGGGAAGGAGTGAGCCTGGTGGAAGCTAGAGAGGGAGGGTCCGGAGGGCTCTGCAGGAAGGCACGGCCCGTGGGCGACCCAGGGCCCCTTGGTCTTCCCACCAGGCCCCTAAGTGGGCCCTGGGCAGGGTGGGGCTCAGCTGGGCAGGTGATCACTGGAGTCCAAGATCTGCGGCCTGCTGGCTGCCTGTGTTCCTCTCTGAACCTCAGTCTCTTCATCTGCGGGCTGGGAGTGGAGGTCCCTAACACAGCTGGTCCACCGGAGGTGCCCCTGTGCTGGTTCCTGTTCCGTCGCTGCCCCGAACAGGCTTCACTTCAGGGGCACGGGACGCTGTCCCTTCTCTCCCCGCCAGAGTGAACAGCCCCTTGGGGGGCCACGTGGTGATTCGAGGAGAAAGCATTTATGAAGCAGGCGTCCCCTCTGGGCCCATTACGTCTGACCCTCTCAGCTTTACAGACCTTCGAGTGTCACTGCCATGCAGTGTCACCAGTGTTATTCCTGAGACACCCACTCAGAGCCCTTTCAGTGGCCCCCTTTGCCAAGATCCCGCTGGCCTCTGCAGGGTTGGGGTCCCAAGGCCTGGGCGAGTTGACCTCTGGGTGGACGCTCAGCTCTGGGCGTCCCTGATCCTGTGGGAACAGCAAAGTCACAGCCTGGCCCAGGGGCCCCACCACTGCCCCCGGTGAGTCCAGGACCAAGGCAGCCAGCCTCCAGGGAGCCAGGCCTCTGCTGCCCCTCCCTGGTGACCGAGAGAGGGTGAGTGCTTGTCCCCGTCCCCAGCAGATCTCTGGCCACACCTGGCTAGGACCCAGCTTCCCTCTCACACAACGGTTTCCCTCTGGCTGGTGAGGCCCTCCTTCCAGTGGCCAGGAGGGCCTAGAGGATGCAGGAGTTTGCAGGAGTTACCCTGAACAGCCCGGAGGTGGCCAAGGCAGAGACCGGTGAGAGGGCTCACTTCAGGCCACGTTGCTCGGCCACTGCTTCTGGAAATTTCCATGAACTTGACGGCCTGTTCAGATGAGCCATTTGCCTTTCTGATCACACACTGAGCCTGCCCAGTGGTCCGAGGAGGGTGTCCCAGGCCCAGGGCCGCCCCTCCCCCAGTACGGCCGTTCTGCAGCTCGTCCGGGCCCTGGGGAGTGACCACCTGTGCGGCCGCAGCCCAGGCCTGTAAGAGCGGAGAGCGGCGCCCCGGCCCACGTGCTGGCAGCCGCTCCATCAGGCGCGGTGGGCTCCGAGGCCTGCGGCCCAGCTGCACCTGAGCGGATGCGGACTCTGCGTGGGCGCAGCGATGTTCCGCCCGCCGCGCCCCGCCCACCGGGACTGGGAAGTGAAATTGCTGGGCGGATGGGCGAGGGGCGGGAGGGTCCACGGGCGGGGCTGTCGAGGGCACCGT
This sequence comes from Mesoplodon mirus, assembly GCF_964341445.2. Classification (NCBI taxonomy): domain Eukaryota; kingdom Metazoa; phylum Chordata; class Mammalia; order Artiodactyla; family Ziphiidae; genus Mesoplodon; species Mesoplodon mirus. The sequence continues at coordinate 884,737 of NC_138995.1, read as the reverse complement.
GGGGGCTGGTCTTCTGCCCAGGCACCGGGGTGGACGCTGGTGTCCTCGTCACGGGATCTGGAGGCTCGGACCTGCCAAGAGACCCCCATGCCACTGACCGCCTGCTCGCCGGCCAGGAGGAAGAGGTGACTCTGCAGCCGGATCAGTGGCGCCCGTGCACGAGCGTCCCCTACCGGTCGGGCCTCTTGCGTGGTGGGTCTAAGGGAGAGGGTCCACCTGGCCAGAGCCTACCTCGGTACGCAGCGCCCAGCACGTGACACTCATCACAGCCCCGCAGCGGCATCATTCCCCCACCTCTTCTGCAGATGAGGAAACAGAGGCTCAGAGCCGGGGCCAGCTACCTCGCTGTGCGGCCCACAGAAAATGAGCATTCGGGCACTTATTTAAAAAGTATGAAGCATTTCAGGACGTTGACAGCCGAGCATTAACCAAGGGCGGGCGCCACTGAGCCTTGCGGAGCCCTCAGTGCCCAGGGGCGAGACCCACTGCCAGGGACTCCCAGGCCAAACTGGAAGGGTCTGAAGTGGCCCAGTCCAGACATTCTCAGACTGGGTTCCCTAGAGAAGCAGGTTCCATGGGCCTCGCAGAGGCTGCCCTGGGGGGTGGCCAAGCAAAACCCCCAGGCTTCCCCACCCGACCCCCAGGAACTGCAATTCTAGTTTACATACTCGTGGTCAATATCGTTTGAAAAAGTGAATATTGAGGTTCCATGCTTAAAAAAATGTTTTTTGGAGTAAAGATGGTTCAAAGAGTTATATGTGTTGAAAATGCAAACCATGGGTTTCATCCAACCCCATATTTCAACATAAGGGAAACAGGCCCCAAGAGCAAGTGGGAGCTCCTGCAGGGCCGACCGGGAGTCCAAGTCCCCCGCCTGTCACTCAGAGCCTGGCTGGACAGGTTTGGAGCTGGTCCCGGAGCTGGGTTTAGGGGGCTCCCTGCAGGCCGGAGGCTCTTCAGGACTCACCCTCCAGCTCACAGCTGTAGCCCGACACCGGTCGGCCTTTGTGGCACTTCTACATCTGCACATGTGACTGCTGACGAAGGTCCCCTCCAGTGGGAGGGGACTGTCACTGTGTCTCGAGGTGCTGGTCACATTTAGGGGAGCAGGACCCGTGTGTGGAATTGCCCAGGTCGGGGAGGGGCAGGTGACAGGAGTCCAGCCCGTCCCTCACACCTGGCCGCTGTCTCCGTACCTGCCAGCCAAGGACCAGGAGCAGTGAGCGTGGAGGGGGCATGGCCAGGTGCAGACCAGGAGGTAAGTGGAGGTGGGGGCAACAGGAGGGCACACCCTACCAAAGAGATCAAACTTTACAGATGTCATTGTGTGCTGGCCAAGTAGCGGGTGTGGCCCGATCTGCAGCTCAGGCCTGCTCCTGCCTTGGAGGCCCTCCTTCCACTGCACGGGGACATGGGCATACCCCACCCACCTCTTCGCTGCCGTCAGCAAATATCTGCTGGGCAGCTGTGGGCAGCTGCCTTGAGGGTCTAAGCTTGGATCCCGCTCTGCCATGGGCTTGCTGTGTGCCCCTGGGCAAGCTGCTGGACCCCTCTGAGCCTCTGTGTCCCCACCTGTAAAATGGGGGCAGCATGCTCAGTGAAAGTAAGTGGATCACACGTGTGAAAGGCTGGCCCAGGGGAGGCTCATTCAAGGGGCATTTTGTTTTGTTTTTTGGGAGGAAGTGTCTCTCCATGAGCCTTGTGGCTAAAGCAAGGTGAGGAGGTGGTTAGGGGACAGCCTCTGGGGGAGCCCTGGGGGCTGACAGGCCATGCTAACGATGCGAAAGCAGTGCCCAGGCCCTGGAACTGCAGCTGCCGTGGAGGCTGTCACCTGGTGTGCATCCCCAGTGCCAGGGGGCCTGGCCATGCTGCTGCGGCGCCATCCAGGCAGACGTGGAAGGCAGCCGCCCAGCACTGACCCACGGCTGTGGCTCTTGTTTGCAGAGCGTGTTGCCCAGAGCAGTTGGGCCTCAGTGTGGCAGCCCTGCTCCCGATGGCCCTGGGCTGGAGGCTGAGCTTTAGTGGGCAGCTCAGCCCTTACCCACTGTGTTCTCTACTGGGGCTGCCAGGCCACCTCCCACACAGGAATTGCCAGCTGCTTACACAGCCCAACGTGCTGGCCAGTGAGGGGCGGTCACCGAGTTCCAGGTACGTGGGCGACCCAGGGAGGGGTCCGGGTGGCCCAGTTCCAAACCTGAGCTCGTGCGGGGCTCTCAGCACAGCCGGTGCACTTGAGAAGCACCGATGCCCAGGCCCAGCCAGAGCAGCCCCATCAGAACCCTTGTCACCGAGCACCCAGGCCCAGGGACATGCACTCAGAGCTGAGAATCACCAACAAGAAGAGTCAGGAAGGGGCACAAGCAAGTCCAGCTCTGGCCAGTCCCAGGGTGGTCTCCCGGCTCCACCACCCACTAGCTCCAGGGCTTTGGCAGATCTCTGCCTTCCCCCATCCTCAGTTTCCCCATCTGTAAAATAGGGATAGGAGTACTTCCACCCTCCTCGGTCCTTGAGAAGATCAGATGAGAAGACGGCCACCCAATATGTGTATGGTGTCATCGGCAGAGGTCAGGAGCTTTGATCCTCAGAGGCACCTGGGAATGGGTGTTGTTACTGCCACTTACGGGAGAGGGGACAGCACAGAGGTTCAGCAGTTCACCTGAGGCCATGCAGCCAGCAGAAAAGGGAGCTGGAGATTCGACTAGGATGGTGACGGTAGTGGTGACGGTGGTGGTGATGACGGTGATAGTGATGGTCATGGTGGGGGTGGGGGTGGGGGTGGTGACGGTGGTGGTGACGATATCTGACACTGAGATAGCACGTACTGCGTGCCAGGCACTGTTCTATCAGTTTATACATACTAACTCTTTTAATTCTCACAATCGGCCAATGATCATTTCCAGTTTACAGATGAGGACAGGGAGGCATAAAGAGAGAGAGTAACTTCCTTAAAGCTACGCAGCCAGGCAGTGGCGGAGCAGGGATTCAGAGTGACAGAGTTGGTTGGAGTCTGTGCCCCTAGCTGCCCCATGAAGCCATCCTGCCTCCCACAAGGGTACCTGGTGAGATGGGCACAGGGCTGAGCCCGGAGGAGACAGTGAGACCCCCGTGGAGGGCCTGCGGTGGCGCAGGAGGTGAGGTTTGAGCTGTGTCTTGAAGGACGCGTATAGGGGCCAGGTGGGAGGGTCTGACTGGTACGGGACGGGATCTCTGACTGACTGTCATGGAGGGAGTCCTGCTCCAGGGAGCTTCAGCGCCCCCTCCGCGACTTGTCCTGCTGACCCACGAGGTTCCCTCCTGGGCTTGGGCCTTAGGGCCTCTCTGCTTCAACCCTCCTATCTACCAAGAGTCTCGTCTTCAGGACTGAGCAGGGCTACACCTGGTGCCAGATGCACCAGATGCTATAGGACTCGGGGCGGAAAGCTAGGCCTCCTGAGGGGACACGGCCGGCTGGTGGGAGAGGGGCCCTGGGTCGGCAGCAGGGGCGGGGCCTGGAGCCCCTGCCTCGCCAGAGCCCTCGCTTGCCGCCTCCGCCCCGCATCCCCACTGCTCCCCCGGCCGCGCTGCAGGATGTGGCCAGGAAAGTCCAGACTTGGGAACGCCCAGACTCAAGCAAGCTGCACACCAACCCCGCCGTGGTTCCTTTCCTGGATATACCCCTGCATGCGGCAGACACCACTGGCTGTCCCTTTGTCCCTCACCAACGGGACCCAGACCTGCCCCCCTGGAGTGACCTGCCCTGGTTCAGATGGCAGTGTGGCCGCCGGCCCACCTGGCTGCTGTTAGGACTGGGGGGCGGCAAGGCCTAGGGGTGTCCACCGGGGGCTTCTGTCTCTCTGCTTCTGCAGGGAACAGTCCGGGGAGACCAGCTGCCCCGGGTGGAGGGGGGAACAGTCTCCCGGCCCTTGGCTCTTAGACCAGTGAGTCAGGCGTTCAGCTACTTGCACCCATGGTCACTCACGCCATCACTTTCTTGTCCTGAGGACCAGCTGAGACAGGAGTGGGACACCTATGTCATCTGCTCTGGGAGGCTGGGCCCTGCTGGCTTCTTCCCGGAGCTCCTCTTTTCCAGTGTGTCTCTGCTTGAGAGACAGAAGGAAAGACAGAGATGACGTTTGTCGGCCAAGCCTGCCTCTTCAGATGTTCTCATTCGATCCTCCCACCCCCGTGAGGCTGGTGCCATCACCGGACCCATTTCACAGTTGAGCAGACTGAGGCTCGGTAAGGCATCAGCGGTGAGTGATGGAGCCGGGACCCCAGCACTTGTGTTTCTCCGCTGCTGCCCCTCCCAGTTCCTGGGGCTGCTTTCCCTTCTCTGGACCCCAAGGGAGTCTGGGGCCACGGCTGCGGCTACTCCTGTCCAGCAGGGCTCCCTCCCTCCCTTCCCCCACCCACAGGGCCTGTCTGTGCTTGAGTACATTGGTACCCACGTGTCTCCCCATGCTTCCCTTACAAAGAGCGTCCACTGCCCATCACTCACCACGTGTGGCCCCCACCCCCGCTCCACTTCCTCCACTGTAAAAGCTCCTTCCATGGGCTTGAGAGGTCTGCCCTGGGCAGTTTTGTGGCATTGCTTGGCCCTGCTGACCCCGAGACAGAGCTCAGTGACTTACTGTTGTCACCACTGTTACTCCCACATCGTTGTCACCTTGCCTTGCCTTGCTTCTGCAGGCCCCCGAGGGCCCAGTCCATAGTGCCCTGGACCGTCATATGACGGCCTCCTGGGCCAAGAGTCGGCCTGACCCTGTGGCCTCTCCCAAGCGCAGGTGCCCGGGGGGCAGCTCCCGTCTGAGGGGACAGGACAGGGTCCTGGAGAGGAACCTGGGCCCACCTCCTGCTCTGCAGGCCGGGAGACACAGGCACCGAGGGGCCGGTGGGGCGGCGGGAAGGGGCATGAGGACAGGACGGCTGTGCTGCAGACTGGCTGGCACCGAGGCCGCTCAGGAACGCCCGGAGTGGGGGGCCCAGGCCGCTCAGCTGTCATTCTGATTAGACCCCGACGCCCCTCCTACCGGGGCAGATGTGCCCTGGGAGCATTTAAATGAAAAGCGCAAGGATGGGAGAAGAGTTCCCGGAAGCCTGCTTCGTGGGGAGAGCGGGCTGTGGAGTCCCCCGCTGCTCGCCCATGGCCAGTGGCCCCGTGCAGCGAGGGCCCTCCAGCCTCTGCCTGCTGGGAATGGGCCCACCTTGCCCTGCCCCAGGCTGCCTGGGTGATGCCTGGGTGGAGGCCGACCCCTGTCTTCTGAGGACTCTGCCCTGGGTCTGGAAGTGGGGCGTTGAGCCCAAAGCGACCTGAATTCGAATTTCATTCCGACAGAGAACAGCAGAGGAGACCAGGAGCGGAGGCCGAGTCCAGGCGCCAGGATGGGGACGGGAGACTAGGCCCCAGCAGGAGCGGCCGAATGGCCGAATGGACTACGGGGAGAGCTCGCACCTGTTTTTCTCAGGGCCTGCGCTCCCTGAGGGGTGGGGCGGGGCCAGGCCTCGGGGCAGGGCCTGGGTGGGAGGGGACGGGCCTGCCGGGCTGAGGCTGGGCTCAGTGGACCTCCTGCTCCAGGCCGATGCGGACGTGAGCCAAGCAGGACCCCCTCCAGGGCCAGCTGCTGGGTCCAGACTATGGCAGAGCTGGGCCCTGGACAGGTCCAGAACCTTGCCAGGCCTCTGGTTTTCCCGACAGTAAGCTGCTCTGAGGAGCTGGGACGAGCCTGGGGCCCAAGAGACACACCAGCCCCCCAGCCCCATGGCTGTGCCCTGGGCAACCCGAGATCTTGCTGGACCTGGGGGCACCGTGGCCTCGAGGACGAATCCCTCGGCTGCCAGCCTCAGGCACGAGCTCTCAGCTCGCGCTTGATGGCGGAGAAAGGCCCCCGCAGGCGTCCACATGCATTGTCTGGCTCACCTGCCTCGCTCCTCCTCCCCGCTCCGTCCTCCACAGGCGCCCGGCACCACTCACCCTGCTGACACCTGCCACCTCCGTCCCTGCAGGTTCCCGGCCTCCACACCCTGCTGGAGAAAGGGCTGGGCGCTGTGCACCCTGACGGCTCGCGTACCCTCTCTGATCTGACCTCAGGGTGATTTTTCCTACAAGATGGGGGGAGATAGGACATCTCCTGTTAAAAGACGGGACCTAAGGATGATCCCACCGGTGGGCCTGGCTCGTGGCCTTGGTGCCCTGTCCTCAGGGGCCCAACGCAGCAGGAGGAAAGGCTACAGGACAACTGAGGATGGAGCTGACTGGCTGGAAGCCTACCTCGCAGGCTCCCGCGCACCCACGTCCCGGCCAGCAGAGTCCTTCGGCTTCCCGGGACTCCTGGCTCACGCCTTTCTGTGCTGAGGCCTTCGGGAGACGTCTGATCGATCACAGGTGAGAGAAGGCAGGGGATCAGCAAGGCTGTGCACAGCCTGCCCCTTGCACCTGGGCTTGGGATCAGGGCCTGCACTGAGCTGCTCAAGTCTAGCTGGCTCTTGGGGGGTCTTGGGCTCCTTGACAGCCTTAAAAATCATCAGGGACCCCAAAAAACTTTAGTTTATGTAGCATTAGCTATCGATACATACATACCATATTAAAAATTTAAATGAAAAAGTTAAATATTTACTTACCAATTTACTAAAAATCACCATCAATAAATGTAATATAAATTACATTTTAATGAAAATAACTATATTTTCAAACACAATTCTAGACATTTTTACATTTATTTTAAATTATTGTTATATATTTTTATATTTCTATTTATTATTATGTATGTTTCACTATTATACATTGTTGGCATTATTTTACATTTCTGCACATTTCTGTAATGCCTGGCTTAATAGGAGACAGCTGGATTCTCACATCTGCTTCTGCATTCAGTCTCTGTGATACACTGTTCTGGTTGAAATATGTGAAGAAAATTCGGCCTCACACAGGTGTGGAGTATTTTATTAACAGAGAATGTTGGATATTTTATTCTTTGATGCTACACCCAAACTCAACAAGTAGTATTTTCTTAAAGGTTAGCTGTAACGTGGAGTCTGACACCAAATCAGTGACCCTTTTCTACTCTGTTCCATGAAAATCTACGGGTGTGTTTTGCACTCTGAGTGGATCACTCCCCGAGGAATGATTTCATAACATCCCACATGGGTCATTGGAAAATACTGGTTCATTGAGTTATGCATCCAAATACTGACACTTTTTAATGTAAAAGTTCACATTTATTAATATTATCCCTGCTCTCAGAAATGTCCTTAAGTGTTGGAAAGCTGTTAAGATTAAAGAAGCAGCACAATTTTTCCAAAATTAGAATTTTCTCTTGTGAGTTCAAATGTTACCATTTTTTTTCCTGGTAAATATCTTATTTTTTCCAGTAATAATTCTTTTTTTTAAAATTGGAGTATAGTTGATTTACAGTGTTGTGTTAGTCTCAGGTGTACAGTTAAGTGATTCAGTTCCATACATATATATATATATACCTCTGTCTATTTCTGTATAGATATTTTTTCAAATTCTTTTCCATTATGTTACAAGACAATGAACATAGTGCCCTGTGCTATACAGTAGGTACTTGTTGGTTATCTATTTTATACATCGCGTTGTGTGTGTGTTAAACCGAACCTCCTAATTTATCCCTCCCCCACCTTTTCCCTTTGGTAACCATGTTTGTTTTCTATGTTTATGAGTCTATTTCTGTTTTGTATATAAGTTCATTTGTATCATTTTTTAATATTCTACATATAAGTGATATCATATATTTGTCTTTCTCTTTCTTACTTCACTCAGTATGATAATCTGTAGGTCCATCCATGTTGCTGCAAATAGTATTATTTCATTCTTTTTTATGGCTGAGTAGTGTTCCACGGTATATATATATATATATATATATATATATATATACACCACACCTTCTTTATCCATTCCTCTGTTAATGGACGCTCAGGTTGTGTCCATGTCTTGTCAACAGTGCTGCAGTGAACACTGGGGTGCATGTATCTTTTTGATTTATGGTTTTCTCCAGATATATGCACAGGAGTGGGATTGCAGGACAAATTGCTACCATTTAAACAAATACTGTCAGGTGTTTTTCTTGAACTGGCAGGTTTACTTCATTCATTTTCAGGGAACTGTCTGCCAGGTGCCTGAGTCTGCGTGACGACGGGCCATCTGTGTCATTCTTTCCCATTAAAAAGGTGTCCCGGGAGAAGCTTCCCTGAGACCACCCTGTGCTCAGTCAGGGTTCCCCAGAGAGACAGACCAGTAGGGTACATATAGATACACGTGAGAAGAGATTTGTTATGGGAAGTAACACCGTGGTCACAGAGGCCGAGGGGCCCCACCATGTGCTGTCCGCACGGGTGATTCAGTCCAAAGCAGCACCTGAGAACCAGGAGCCCCAGCGTCCAAGGGCAGCAGAAGATGGATGTCCATCCAGCTGAAGAAGAGAGAGAATGTGACCTTCCTCCCTTTTTGTCCATTTGGGCCCCCAGCATGCTGGATGATGGCCGCCCACCTTGGTGACGGTGACCTTCTTCACTCGATTCCAACGCTGATCTCTTCCAGAAACACCTTCACAGACACACCCAGGAATAATGTGCTACCAGCCACCTGGGCCTCCCTGAACCCAGTCACGTTGACACACAAAATCAAACCCCAGAGCAAGACAAGTGGCTTATGTGGACTTCCCGCTTTGCTCCTGTGTGCGGGGGGGCCACGCCTGGGGTTCTCGCCACCTTCCCAGGGCTGACTCAGAACCAGTGGCTTCACTTCCCGCCAGCACCCCGGTCTGACCCCAGCCAGCCTTCACGGTCCCACCGCCTGTTGCCCGAGGTTACGCCGAGCGTGAACTGCCCGCGGCGGACCCTCCTCCCTTTCCCACCGTCTCCCCGGGTCCAGATCCTGCTTCTCCTTCGGGGGCCAAGTCAGACATTACTTTCCCACGAAGCCTCCCTTGAACCCACCTGTTTGAAGTGAGGTCTTCCTGAGCCCTTCGCATCTTGTGACATATTTATGTAAATATTTCATAAGAATGATGACAGCTAGTTTTTCAGCATTTGCTGTATCCCAGGCCCAATGCCAAGAGCTTATTTAATTTTTCTAACATCCATTGCAGGTAGGCATTCTCATTCTCGGGTGAGAAGCTGAGACTCAGAGATACTAATTTGCCCGCTGTCACACAACTGTAGCTAGCAGAAGCGGGGTCATGGCTCCCTGTTGCTATGTTCAAATCACCCCAAACTTAGCAGCTACAACAACACGTTTATTATCTCACAGTTTCTGTGGGTCCCGAACCCAGAAGTGGCTCGGCCCGGTGGCCCTGGCTCCGACTCGAGTGAGGCTGCAGCTGGAGTGTCGGCAGGGCTCCCGTTTCACCTGGAGGCTCCACCCGCCTCCAAGGAGGCTCCTCCCCCGGCTGTGGGCAGGAGGCCTCAGCTCCTCCCGTGCGGCCTCTCCCCGGGGCTCCCCCCAGGGTGAGCGATCCGAGAGCCAGGAGGAAGCTCAGTGCTGGTCACGACTTTGCCCAGAGTCACTCACATTCCTGCCCAGGTCAGCCCTCTTCGGCTGGGATGGGACTATGTGGGCACGGACACCAGGAGGCGGGCCCAGTGGGGCTGGACCTCCGTCGTGGAGGCTGGTGGCCAAAGGCAGGGCGGAACCCAAGTGCTGCCTGACCCTAACCCCAGCTCTGACCGGCACATCCTCCATAAGTGCATCCGGGGCCGACTCGGTGCCCTCGAGCCCCTTCTTTGTGTAACAGCCGTCCCTGTGAGGCGGGAAGCTCCGTGCTCACAGTCTGCAGAAGTTCCGCTCCTGACCACACTGCTGCCAGCGCATCTGTGTTTTGCTTTAATCAAGTGAAAGGGTGTGACCCAGACGCCCCCAGCACTTTGGGCTCATTAAGCCAGAGGTGTGAACAGAATCGGTGGAGGGAAAGATTCCTACCTGGTCTCCTGCGGCTCCTGGCTGCTCCAGCTGGAAGGGTTTCCCCTGGGAAAGGCTGGGGGTTGGGAGTGGACAGGGGTCCTCGGGGCACGTTGTCAGGTGGGGAGGCCACCGTGCTCTCATCTGCCTTCTGGAGAAGCCGTCCCATTCATTCCACTTCCACTGGCCGAGCACCTGCTCAGGGTCTCTGTTGAGGGACGGGCGATAAAGATGCTGATGATGACGGTAGTGATCACAGCTAATATTTATGAACAGCTTTAAGCGTCCCAGCTCTTTGACCTTCCCAGTGGGATTAAGCTGGGAACCGTGGTGGGAGCTACTGCCCATTTCATAGACAGGAGCACGTGGACCCCAGCGTCCCACAGCCCTGCCGAGGCCACCCCCCCAGACCCCCTCCCGGGGACGGCTCTCCTCCCAGGGTCAGATCCAAGGGCAGCTGAGGTCCGGAATGGCAGGGCTCCCCCGGGTGCCCCAGGAGCAGGGAGGCACTCACCTCCTGTGGCCTCCTGGCTCTAGGGCCTGCCGTGCCAGGCAGCCCCAGCACTTTACATGCAGGGCCGCTCCCTCCTGGCCGTACACGTGGCCGTGGGAGACCAAAGCGGCGGTGATCCCAGGAGCCCGTCTCTTCAGAAGACAGTTGCCTCCCTCCTTCAAGCTGTCGCATCCTTCTGAGCTTGTCTGAGTACACGGCGGGAAATCCTAGTGCACGTGGTTTTGAGTTCCAATTTTTCAAAGGTAGGATCTAGGAACTTATTTTATGCTATTTTTATTCAAGCACAGACCGCTGCGAGCACTTCTAGCGTGTCTGTACAGCTTCACTATCGTACCTCGCGGGGCCCTGTGGTCTCGCTATTTCCTCGGTCCTAACAGCCCCCGCGGAGCAGCGCTCAGGTTGCTTCCCGGCTACAGCAGTGCGCAGCACTGCTGGGGACGCCTCTGAGGACGTCGCCGTGGAGACCATTCGTTCTTGTCGGGAGGAGCTGTCTGGCTTTGTGTGGGGGGAGTTTTGGCCTTAAGCACAAGGACACACGTGTCTGCTTGTTCGCTCAAGAATCTCAGAGCCATGAAGAGGCGAGGGCACGAGGCGGGGAGCAGGGACCAGAGCTCCGGGTTCACACCCTGTGGCTCCGTCACTTTGTCAGAGCGACAGGCACTCGGAGCCTCAGTCTCCTCATTTCCTGTGGGCCCGCTGCCCAGCCAGCCTCGGACACCAGCTCTGCGCACCCCTCTGAGGGCCCCCGTCACCTGGCCTGGCTTGATTTTCCTCCAGACCACTTGTCTGTCTCGGCTTGGACAGCTTGAACGACACATGGCTCTTTCTCACACGCCTGGAGGCTGGATGTGTCTGATGAGAGCCCACTGCCTGGCCTGTAGACAGCCGTCCTCTCACTGTGTCCTCACCGGCCGGAGAGCAGAGAGGGGAGCAGGCTCTCTCGTGACTCTCGTAAGGGCACTAACCCCATCCTGGGGACTCCACCCTCATCACCTCATATAACCCCGATTGTCTCACCAGACCCCACTTCTTTACACCATCACATTAAGGGGCAGGGTTTCAACATGTGAATTTGGTGGTGGGGGGGGGCGGGACAAAAACTTCAGTCTATAATGCCATCGATGGCATATGACTTGTCTAACTATTCCCTTTCCTTCTCCCCTACGAGCACATAAGTGACCAGAGGGCAGGGGCTGTGTTTACATCTCCGGTGCCTGGAACACACCTGGGGACACGTCAGCACCTGCACAAACACCCAGCTGCCTGCCGTGAGCTGCAGGAGGCTGTGGGGTCCTGGGTTATTCAGCAGAGGTGGTGGCGCGATGATAAGGATTTGCCACGGCTGCTGATCAGGCTCCTTTTCCCATTGTGTGCCTGGTGGAAAGCAAACCCCTTGGAGTGTTCGGGGCCAGAGGCGAGAGAGCAGCCAAGGAGACTCAGTGATGGGCAGGGGCTCCTGCAGGTGGAGAGGAGCCACGTCCGCGTGGACATCCTCGAGGTGTTTCCTGTCCCCTCCCCCTTTAAAACTTACTTTATAGTCTAACTTTTATCTGTATCGCAGGTACACACAGTTATCCAGCCACACAGTTTAAGGAACCCCCCTTCCCTTTCCAATCACCAGAGACACGGCTTTCAATTCCTTTGATATTTACCTCCACGTGTCCACCCTGGCACTCTTTGCTCCTGTGATGGACACCCGGCCTCAGTGTCTCTCTCCACCCCACACCCTTCCTGTGCCCCCATCCCTGCCCCAGAGAGGGGGAGAGGGGGAGAGGGAGGGAGAGGGAGGGAGGAGTGGGGAGGGGGAGAGAGAAGGAGAGAGGGGGAGAGGGAGAGAGAGGGAGGGGGGAGAGGGAGGGAGGGGGAGGGAGAGTGGGGGAGAGGGAGAGGGAGTGGGAGAGAGGGAAGGATGGGGAGAGAGACGGAGGTAGAGGGGGAGGGAGGAGAAGGAGAGGGAGACTGCCTAAATTCGTTAGACCAACATCAATGTCTGCATTATAAGTGTTTACATTATTGCAATTCTGTAAATGCTTGTCTGAGCCAAGTCTCCTAGAGCCACACGATACTCTGCCTTTGCTGCTGTTCTTCCAGTATTTAACTATCGCCTATTTTTCTCTTTTTAAAAATATTTACGTATTTATTTAGGCTGCGGAGGGTCTTAGTTGCAGCACGTGGGATCTTTAGTCACAGCATACAAACCCTTAGTTGCAGCATGTGGGATCTAGTTCCCCAACCAAGGATGGAACCTGGGCCCCCTGCGTTGGGAGCGTGGAGTCTTACCCACTGGACCATGAGGGAAGTCCCTCACCTATTTTCCTCTTGATCAGTTTTCTAGGTATTTATCCTTCTTCTAGCCCCAAACTCTCCCTCAGTGGTTCAAATCTCCTCTCAATAGAGCAAACACACCAGTTATTCCCCCCGTTTCATCTTCCTCAGGATGACTGCTCCTGTCTGCCAGGTGGGGGACCCCAGAGTCCAGGATGCTAGGATGTGACAAGAGTGGTCACTGGGACACCCAGCTGCTGGGCTGGGGACAGACTGACGGGGCAGGGAGGTGCAAGCAGGGAAGCCTGGAGGAGGCTATTTTAGTAATCAGGGTGTGAGACCAGGGTTTCCCAGCACCCTCCCCACCGCCCGCTGGTTGCAGTGGTGATGGTGGGAAGTGGCTGGTTTCTGAAAGATGCTGAAGGAGAAACCAGCAGGACTGGATGTGAGGTAAGGCAGGAAGCAAGGAGGGGAGTCTGCACGACTGAGCCCAGGAATGAGGGATGGGATGGGAGCGCTGACGGACGACCTCAGGGGCGAGACGGAGTCCAGCTGGGCTGCTGTGACACGTGCCACAGACGGGGGGGGGGGGGGGGGGCTTGAGTTCTCACAGCTCTGGAGGCTGGAAATCCAAGATCAGCGGAGTCGATGTCTGCTGAGGGCCCCCGTTCTGGTTCATGGACCGCGTCTTCTCGCTGTGTCCTCACCTGGAGGAGGGGAGGGGGGGAGCCTTGTGGGGTCTCTTTTCTAAGAACACTAATCCCATTCATGGAATCTCTGCCCTCGTGACCTCATCACCTCCGAAGGCCCACCTTCTAACACCATCATATTGGCGGAGTCAGGGCTTCAACAAGGAATTTTTGGAGGACACAGGTACTCAGACCATAGCAGAGAAGAGCCCACGTTCAGGTGGATGTCTGGTCAGGTGGGCGATTAGGATCGTCCCCACACCCACGCTCGGGAACAACCCCGCTGCTTGCCAGGTGCTGTGGGCCCCTGCCACTCACTCCAACAGGGAAGTTCTGCTGATTTTCTTGAATTTCTTCGATGATTCTCCCCCTCTGTCTTGTCTGCGGTCCCTTCCTGAAACTATTACACTTTTCTTACTGGACCGAACGGAGGGCCCTGGGATCTTCTCATCTTTTTTCCATCTCAGTCGTTTTGCTGCTCCTCGGATATTCCCGGCCCCTGTTCCCTCGGGCGCCGCGTCCTCAGCCCCCAGGAGGTTCACGGCCGACACCGGGGGGGGGGGGCGGCCCAGCTCGGGTTCGGCCCAGCCCGCGGCGCCCCGGGAGGCGGGCGGGAAACGCGCTGGCCCGACCCGTGTGTCCGTGGTTGGTTTGTTACTTCAGAGAAATCTCACGTTTCGGCCGAGTGGACTTGTGCCCGGCTCCGCCCAACAGGGAGTTAGAACACCTGAGGCGCCCGGTTCCCAACCCGCTTCGGGATGGGAGCGGTTAACACGCAGCCGCCCGTGCCCCGGGGCCGCGACGACCGGCCGTGGGGAACGTTCGCGCCCGGAACCCAGGGCGCGGTGTCGCGCCGGGGGACGCGCTTGGGCGCCGGACGCGGGGTGCGCGCGCAGCCGCGGTTCCGGTTCCGGTTCCGACCCGGCAAGGAGGAGGAGCGCGAGCCCGGCCTGCGGAGGTAGAGCCCGCCCCCTCACCCCTCACCCCAGCTCCTCCACCCCGCGTCCCGCCCCGCCCCCTCCCTCGCAGGGGCTGCGTCAAGTGGGGACCCTGCCTGCCCTTCGCGGAGCTGGCGGCGACATCCAGGCCCCCGGGGTGTGGGAGTGAGTCAAGTCCACGTTCAGCCATCGTTGGAGGGAACTTGATCTGTCTTGTCGGAAACAAATCCATTTCCGGCCTCATTGGGCTGCAGGAATCCTCCTTGAAGCACCACCCCCCTCCCCCCAACTTTCTTTGTTCGCTTTGTGCACTAAAGAGGAGGTGATACTCAGCCGGGCTTTGAAGGATGATTAGGAGTTTGCCAAAAGGGGGAAGGATGACAATTAGAAGTGGGAGCAGGAGTCCCGTGTTTGGGGAGTTTGTGGGCTTCCATCCCGAGGAGGGGCATGTTTGTCTGGAGACCTAGGCAGGGACAGTTGGGGGTAGGGGGCACCGGTGCTGGGCCCAGGAGCACAGACATCCCCAGCAGGCTTCAGGGGCCCCCCGGAGGTTCTGATGTGAAACGTGAAAGCCCAGCGAGTCTAGTGAGCTTTCCTCAGTCCCTGCTGTGCCCCCACCCCATGTCCCAGACCACTCTTCAAGGCAGACGGCATCTGTGGATTAAGCCACGGCCCGAGATTGTAAGCTTCATCTCTCCAGATGGCATCTTTAAAATAGTATTTTACGTCCTAATATGGATATGGGTTTAAGCGTTTGTTTTTCCCTTTTGGTTTTTTTGATTTGAATGCAGTGTGAATGTCTGTTACTTAAAAATGTAACTTTGAAAACAGCTCCCCAAACCGCAGGCAGCATGCTGAAACAAGTGTCCAGCACAGAGGGAGAGTGTGGTCCCCTTGCCCACTGCGCACCTTCACCAAGCCTGTAGACAGTGGGCAGGGTTGAGGGCAGGTGGCGCTGATCCATCAGGTGCCATTTTATTCATTTCGAAACCAGCCGCCTTCATTTGAATGCAAGTATCATTCTTATCGAGTAATTTTTGTCACATGGCTCCGTGGTGAGCATGGTGCTGAGGATGGCTGGGCCGTTTGCTTCCCACCATGTGTGCTGGGCGGTTCTCACAGGAACCGAAGGCTTAGACGGCTGAGGAAAACTCGGAAAAACCAGTGAATGTTCCAGTCTGGGTCTGTTTTGACTCTAGAATCTGTGCTCTCAACCAGCACCCTGGTTAGGACGTGAGAGATGTCATCTTCCTCGTGTTGGGTGTATGTCCTGAGAGGGCCGTGCACCTAAGTGGTCTGACCTGGGAACCTGATGGTCAGAGCACTGAGTGGCTTCTGCTGGGTCTCTGCCTGGGCTCTGGCCTCGGAGGGAGCTGAGCGCGGCGTGGCCTTCCCCGGAGAAGGCGTCTGGTTCACTGGAATTCAGGTTTCCGTGCTCTTGGCTGGGATTTTGTCACCTTGCTGCACGGTGATGCTGACCTCATGACATTGGTTAATCGAGACAGGGAAAAATCCGTGGCCAAATTGCATTTATTGGGTGGCAACATCACTCCAGGCTGTGCCACCGGCAGTGATGGGGGGCCCCGTGACCAAGGGGGCCGGTGGTTGGAAGGCGTGGCCTCTTTTCCTGAGGTAGCTGTTGGTCTTTCTGCACCTGGACCTGCTCAGGAAACAGTCATCTGACCTGACCTGATTCTTTCTGCTTGTTCACGGCAGGGCCTTGCTCCCCTTGTTCTGAAGGGGTGGCCCCATGTTCCCACATGTTTGGTGGGAGAAAAAATGAGTGCAGCTTCTCTGGAGGCCACTCTGGCAGTATTTACCCAATAAAAAGCCATTTGGGTGGTGAGGCTCCGTGGTGAGCAGGCAGGGCCCCTTCTCAGCATCTGTTCTACAGACGCCCCCGTGTGAGCACAGCTACGTGTCCCTGAGCCTCCTTCCCTGCAGGTCACCTGGCAGGCTCCCCATCCCCCGAGCTCCAGCCACCTGCCCCACCCTGCCTCGGGACCCCCGTCCCCACGCGGAGCCGGGCGGTCTTGCCACCTCCCAGCACCGGGACACTGGGGCCAGGTCACTGCTGCGGGACGCCAGCCCTGCGGTGCTCTGAGTGCCAGCGCAGCGGGCGTGCCAGCTGCTTCTGTGAGAACTTCTTCATTGTCCCCATGAGGCTTCCGTGAACCACTAGGTTTAACTGAGAGAAGAAGGCGATCTCATTGTTATTTGCCTCTGTCATTTTGAGAAATTAAAGAGCTATAGAAAATTACAGACACCCTGTAGATCCACCATCCAGAACAAATAATTTTAATATTTTCCTCTTTTTTTCTATTATTTTTCCTTTTTCTTTTTTGTACCAAAGAAAATGTTAATGCTGAGGTTGAAATATCTCCATTTGTAAATATAAATGTCATTTATTAGACTTTTAAAATCTGATTACAAAAGTCATACGTGCTTATTGCAGAAAATCTGGAGAAAATTGAGAAGCGCTAAGAAGAAAACAAAAGCCACCTGTGGCCCCGCTGCCTTGTGTCCACCTGGAGGTTCACCTTCCTGTCTCTGGAGGGACGTCCCTCCCCTGAGCAGCGCTGCAGGGGCTTGTGCAGTCAGGCCGTGGCCCAGCCCCACACACGTGTGTGTGCCCTGGCCTCCTCAGACCTTCCGGACCACCTGGCTTAGCCCCGGTTTTTCAATATCAGAAATGGCCCTGCAGTGAACACCCCACAGTGAAGCTTTATGTACATCGCTGATTATTTCCTTAGGATACAATTAAAAAACAAAACCGTGGGAACAGAGGGCTTGCATTTCCTATTTTCATGTCGCATCTAGAAGGGACTGCTGAGTGTCCTCTTGGACGGCTGAGCCGTCACTAGGCTGGGGGTGCCGCCCAGTTAACGTGTGGTGTCTCTTGGGGCAGCTCCCAGCACGGACTTGGCCTTCACTGCCCAGGACCTGCCTCACCACCTGTGGTGTCTCAGAGTGGGTCGGTGTGCTGCAGCCAGCCGGGCCTGGGTCTGGATGCTGTTTCTCCAGTTGCTCTGCGGCCTTGGGCAGGTGGCTTCACCTCTCTGTTTTCTTGGAGGTGCTGCTCTGACTGCCTGCCCCCGGCATCCGTCCCCAGCCCACTGTGGATTTGCTGCTATGGAGTCAGAAGTCAGCTAGCCCTCCCACCCCCGGCCAGGAAGGGAGGGAAAGTGGGGGTCAGCCTGTCCTCCAGTTTTCCGTTTCAAGTTCTCAGACCCCAGCTTCTCGCTGACTGACCCCCCTCAGTGTGGTACAGTCCCTGGGGCCCCAGGGGGAGCAGGCAGAAAGCTTGCCCTTCCTAGGCCCCTCATGGGGCGTCTGGACAGAGGAAGGCTGAGCCGGTGGGTCTCGCTGGCAGCAGCCGTGACATTGCCTGCGAAGCCCTGTGAGGCCTGCCAGGCAGAGGGGTGGGAGCAGCAGCCACTCCTGGCTGTCCGTCTGTCCTCTGCGGCACCCAGTGCCTGAGTGCTGTGCTCCTCAGCACCCCAGAAAATGCCGTCACTTCAGCGGGCACCCCCGAACAGCTCTCTTGCGTGGTCACCAACAAGAGTCAGGCCTCGGGCCGTAACCCAGAAACGTTGTGCGGTAGGTTTTCTGTTTATAGATTCTCTTTGTTTTAGTCTCTCCTGCCTGTA
Organism: Mesoplodon mirus; assembly: GCF_964341445.2. Taxonomy (NCBI): domain Eukaryota; kingdom Metazoa; phylum Chordata; class Mammalia; order Artiodactyla; family Ziphiidae; genus Mesoplodon; species Mesoplodon mirus. Next base: position 866,786 of record NC_138995.1, on the reverse strand, counting down.
AAGCAAATAGAGAAAAATTTGCTAGAAGTGAGAAGAGGAAGCACTTAAAGCCCCCTGGTTTGCTTTTCACTAGCTCATTTTCTTTCTGAAACTGGCGCATCTCACATGTTTATCACATTTCTTATTTTCTCTGGTCAAGCCCAGCTGTTTTCTTACAATTTGTCAGGTTTCTTTATAGTAAGAGAAATCCAGAGGTGTGCAACCAACTGCGAGCCCGCCTCTGAACCTTGCGTAGAGGGCAGAGCCCAGGACGTCACAAGACACCGGCCTCCTTCATCTGGAAGGGGTGTGGGCCACGTGTCCTGGAGAGCCCGCCGGTGGTGGAGGCCCGGAGCTTTTGGGAGCATTTCCACAGGACCTCGGAGCAGCCGCTGGGGAGGAGATGGGGCTGCCGAGGCCCCTGCAGGCAAGAGGGTCGGGCAGGCGGGCATCTCCCTGGTGCCAGGTTTCCGCCTGCTGGGCCGGGAGGCTGGGAGACCTTGTGTCAGAGCCCTTGCCACCCAGGGCAGCTAGCGCGTGGAGGATCTCAGGACAGAGGAGAGCTCGGTCCCGACCGTCACTGCTGTGGGCTGTTTGTTTTGTTGGGTAATTATAGAGTGTTGTGTGTAGTCTGTTTTTTAAATTAACAACAGAGAACAAAACTGTTTGGTACATGTAACAAACAGCACATTTGTTTTCCCCTGTAGCAAGTTAATGAAGGAGGCGGAAAAGTGAGGCTTGTCAGGGAGAGGATGCGCTGAGCCCGGGAGAAGCAGCCTCCTGGCGGCAGGTGTGGGGCTGCCCGCCCACCAGTCCCCACCTTCCCTGCTTTGCTGGGCCCGTTGGAACGGGAACGAGAGTTACAAGGTTTATTTTATGATGTTGTTGGACAGCCTCTTGGAGGCGTCCTCGTCAGCCTCTGACACTCAGAAGTGCCCTCTAGGGTCCCTGTGACGTCTGCCCACCGCCCCCGGCCCCCACCCCAGTAACAGGGAGAGACACGCCCCCCCGCCACGGCATAGCCAGCATCAGGCCATTTCCTTGTGCTGTCGTGGGCCAGGGTGGCCGTGGGCGTCTGGCGTGATGACTCGTGGGGAGCAATGGCTGGGGGTGGGAAGGCTCCGGCTGGGCTCCTGGCTGTGATCGGGGGGGGGACTTTGAATTTTCTCCTGGGTGAGGTAGGGTTAGCAATGCTTGCCTTGCTTTTTGAACAGGGGTCGAAGGTGAGAACACACCGTAATATATTAAGTGTGTTATCAAATAATACGCATTAAAAATCCTTCAGGAACAACCGGGACAGCTGGTCCATCCATCAGCTCGCCATCAGGGACGCTGCTCTGGCTGAGAGCGCCCAGGCGGAGCAGAGGCAGCAGAGGCTGCGGTGGGGAGGGCACGGCAGTGGGGACGCCGAGCCAGGGCAGGTGGTGGTCCGTGGACCTTGCTGGCCGCCCTGGCACTGGGAAGGAACCATCTTCCGTGGTCCTGGGGGTCAGGAGGGCTCCTGACCTCTCGAGTGGAGGGGCGGCAGCGTGGAGAGGGTGCGCCCGGCCACCCTTTCCCAGGCCGCCTCCTCTTGAGCACGCTGGAGAATTCCAGGTGCGTGTCGTGGGTCACGGCCTTTCTGGGGAGCCCTCCTTCTGGCGGACTGTTTTGGTCATTGTTTAGTAGTTAGGCTGTGGGGAAGAGAGGGAAGAGTTCTGTTTTAGCTTAAAAACCAGAGTGACGCTTTGCAGACGTGTGAACCTGCCCTGTTGGAGCGTCTGCTCTATTTTAGACAAGTTCCTAAGAGTCCGTGGCTTGGCACGTGTTCCAGAGCAGAAGTGAGCCCAGTGTCTGTGCTCTGCTCGCTGGAATCTCCAGGCCCTGCTGCTGGCGGGGAGGGAACACAGTCGACCCTTGAACCAGGCGGGGGTCGGGTGGGCGTTAGGGGCGACCCCAGAGCTGAAAATCCGAGTGACTTCACAGCCGGCCCTTCCTGCACATCCCCGCCCTCCGTGTTCACACTCGTGTAAGTGCCGCAGTGCAGATCAGTGAAAACAACCCACGCGTAAGTGGACCCGCGTCGTGCAAACGGTGCTGTTCAAGGGCCCTCGGTACTTACTTCTCTCGGCTAGTATTTCTCCGGGTTCAGGTTTTTGAAAACCGTTATTCAGAATTTACCTGAAATGCATTGAGTTCTGTTTGTTTCTCCTTGGCTTCACCTAGTTTAGTTCATTGTTTTAGAATCTTGCATGTTGTTAAAACCTTTAAAGCAATGAGATTGAATAAAAAGCTGAAACTTGGGCCATTTAAGTTCCAAAGGTGTGTGTTGTGAGATCGTTAGCGTTTCCGGTCTCGGGATGTCCCCCCATGATTGGAAGTGAGGCCGCCTCTCCTGGCCGCCGTGGGGGTCCAGCAGGACAGGGCAGTGACCGTGGTGCCCTCTCTTCCTGCCAGGTACCAGCAGCTGGCGTCTGCTGCTGCGACGCTGCCCCGCGTGGGGATGTCCCTCCGGCGCCTGGCCTGGGCCTGGCCTGGGCCGTGTTGGTGGCCAGCCCCCCGGAGGTGCCGAGGACGCGGCGCCCTGCACACGGCCCCGGCCGCGCGCTCCGACAGCAGCGCGCTGGGCTTCCGCCGCGCCCTGGGCTTCGGGGACAGGATCGGCCTCATCGACCAGCACGGCAGCCACACGTACAAGGAACTCTACTCCCGCAGCCTCTGCCTGTCCCGGGAGATCTGCCGGCTCCGTGGGCGTGCCGACGGGGACCTCCGGGAGGAGAGGGTCTCCCTCCTGTGCGGCAATGACGTCTCCTTCGTGGTGGCGCAGTGGGCCACGTGGATGAGCGGCGGCATCGCCGTCCCCCTCTACAGGAAGCACCCCCGGGCCCAGCTGGAGTATTTCATCCAGGACTCGCGCAGCTCCGTGGTCCTCGCCGGCCCGGAGCACGTGGAGCTCCTGAGCCCGGTGGTCCAGAAGCTGGGGGTCCCGCTCCTGCCTCTCCCGCCCGCAGTCTACCACGGGTCAGCCAAGGACCCCGGGGAGGACCAGGTGCCAGAGTGGAACTGGAGAGACCGGGGCGCCATGATCATCTACACCAGCGGGACCACGGGGAGACCCAAGGGCGTCCTGAGCACCCATCACAACATCAGGGCCGTGGTGAGTGCTCTTGGGGCCGCCACAGTCGGGAGGTGTATGCTGTGTCCCAGCAGGCCAGTCCCGGTAGCAGTCACGGCAGGTATAAGTGCCTTCCCAGGTGGCCTTCTGTTCATTCTGTAGGGCCAGTCACAGCTCTCACCATCCCACCCCCGGGGCCGTGTGACCAGCAGCCCCACTGGCCGTGTAGGGGGGTGCAGTGCCCAGGTGCCGGGGGGTTTACAGGCCCCCTCGGGCTCCTCCAGAACCGTGGCGTGTGGAGCATAGAACGGGCCACTATATGTGACGCTGAGGTTTTAAAAGAAACCAGCCACAAAGCGAATATCCAGAATGTGCCCTCAGCAGCTAGAATTGCGGCTTATTTTGGAAACAAGAAAGCAGGAACTCACGTGTGCCACGTCTTAGGTGTTACTTTGTGTTCTGTGGCCTCAGTTACCGTTTTTGTGAAACTCGCCGGCCGCTGTGTTTATCTGCAGTGGATACTTTTCTTGCTTCCCAAAAGCATTTGCACGTACAATGAAGACTCTTACGCAGCAGGAGTGGGAAAATAAGAGACAAGTTCAAACCCACAAAGAGAGAGGTCAGAGGTCAACGCCATCGACTCAGGCTAATTCAGTCCATAAATCAGCATGAGCTGAGTTGGGCCGGCTGCAGGCAAGGCATGATTATACGTTGTCTCTGTCTCCGAGGAGGAGACGTGCTTTTTGTCTGGAGAGGCCACCTCTGGACCAGTATCTCTGCGGGGTGGGCATCTCACTTGTGTTCGCGCATGGCCGTCACTGCGGCACGCGCCAGGACAAGCTCGGCCATGATGGGGGATTTTTTGGCTAAGCCGGGGCGAGGGTGATGCCAGAATAGGCGTGGCTCAGACAGACAGCCGGATTCAAGCCTGGACTCTGGTGAGGCCAGAGTCCCAGGGCCTGTTGGAGCCACCTGAAGGGAGAGCCGCCCAGAGGCTGCAGAGGCCTTTGACCCCAAATCAAAGGCCCTTTCAAACTGGCTGAAGCCCCTGACTGCATGCGGCCCTGATCTCTAGCAGGAGGGTAAGTGGTGGACAGACGGCCCCCCGGTCAGACCCCAGGTCATTTTGTTAGCATCTCCTCGCCGCGCCATCAAGGGCGGGGCCGCAGCCGTCTCCTCCTCCTCTTCTCGGCTGGGGCGCCCGGCTGTGTGCACCCTGCTGTTCTGAGTCTGTGCTGCCGTCCTACAGGTGACGGGGCTGGTCCGCAAGTGGGCCTGGACGAAGGACGACGTGATCCTCCACATCCTCCCGCTGCACCACGTCCACGGCGTGGTCAACAAGCTGCTGTGTCCGCTCTGGGTGGGCGCCACCTGCGTGATGCTGCCCGAGTTCAGCGCTCAGCTGGTGAGTCGGGGCCGGGCTCTCGGCGTCGCGGGCTCTGGGCCTCCCCGGGCTAGGTCCCTTCTCTGGGGTGCAGAGTCCCAGCGGCGAGTTTCCTGTTACTGCTGGAGCGGAGGGTCCCCGCTGGGGCTTCGCACAGCATGAGTGTGTACTCTCAGTTCCGGAAGCCCAAGTCCAGGATGAGGCTCGCGGGGCTAAGGGCCAGGCGCCGCAGGCCTGATTCCATCTGGAGGCTGCGGGGCAGAATCTGCTCCTGCCTCTTCCAGCTGCTGCAGGCGCCTGTGTGCCCTGCCTTGTGGCTGCATGGCCCCAACCTCTGCTTCTGTGTTCTCGTGACCGCCGCCTCTTCTGTGGCCAGATCTCCCTCTACATAAGGACCCTGTGACCATGTCAGGCCCGCCCAGTGTCCAGGGCAACCGCACCATCTCCAGACCCTTGATTTCATAACACCTGCAGAGTCCCCTTTGCCACGTGAGGTGGCACATCCACGGGGATGAGCACGTGGATGTCTTGGGGCTGCTATTCAGCTGACTGCTGGCTTTCAAGGTCCCAAGTGGATGGCCCAGCTGGGGGCTCCGTGTCAGTCTCCCCACCGGTCCCTCTTTTCAGCAGGTGGTTCTTTCCCAGCACTGCTGTCCGGTCAGCGGGGGAGGGAGGCCGAGTGGATACGAGGTGGGGCAGGGCGGGCACTGCAGAGCAGAGTGCAGAAGGAGGGGAGAGACCTGGCCAGACGCTGCCCCTGCCCCCGGCACGTGGTGAGCTGCTGTGCAGCAGTCCCATCCCAGCCTCCGTGTCCCATGTACTGGTGGGGACAGGTGCCCGGGGCAGGTGAAGGCAGGGCTCTGAGGTGGTGATGGGCTGACTGCACGGAGAGGCTGCCGAAGTGACACATCCCCGTGGGGCCGCCAGGAAGCACAGGGCTTGAACGAGACCCTACCCTGTCACTGACTCATGCTATAACCTATACAGCACGGGAATGCGAAGTGGGAGAGCCCAGGAAGCACCTAGGCTGGGCTCCTGTGGGCGGTGGACTTCAGACGGGGGCTGGGCGCCAGGTGGGGGCTGGGCTCCTGTGGGGGCGGGGCTCTGGTGGGGGATGGGCTCCAGGTGGGGCGGGGCTCCTGTGGGGGTGGGCTCCTGTGGGGGCGGGGCTCCTGTGCTGGCTGCTGTCCCGCAGGTGTGCAGACCCAGGAGAGGAGTGGCTTGGAGACCTCTGCGCAGCAGGGCCGCCGAGTGAGGTCTCTGGAGAAGCGCCCAGGCTCGCCCTGCAGCACAGAGCTTGTTGTTTAGTCACTTTATTCCAGGGTGAATTTCCTCACGAGGGGTCCCTGAGGCCTGGGCTCCCTGGTCTGCAGAATCCACCGTTCACTGAACTCGGCCTCCTCTGTCTCCACCAGAAAGAGGCAGCTCTAGATAGATCGTCTCCGGCCCGTCCTCACGTCACGCCTGGAGCCTTAATCCACATCGGTGCTGGTGCCAGGTCAGAGTGAGAGGACGAGGTGCTACAGACAGGCTGGTCCCGGGCGAGCCCCGCACCTCCCTGACCTTCCGTCTCGTCCTCTAACGGAGGAGTGATGAGCCTGGCGCAGGGTGGGCACTGAGCCCAATCCCAGCAACGCAAAGCAGGGAGAAGCAGGGACCCTTTCTCCTCCTGTTTGCAAGGGTGCTGCGTGCAGACCAGCATCAGGGAAGCTGGGGAGCCTGTGTGCTGACAGGTGATGCTGTTGGCTTTGGAGGACATAGCTTAAAACCCGGCGTGAGCGCTGTGGACAGACCGGCGAGCCGAACAGTAGAGGTGGCAGCCCGAGGGCCAGGGCAGCCCGTTCAGACCCTGCCCAGCCAGCCAGCCCCCTTCTCCGCCCACTACCGCAGCTCCGCCCCCATCCTGCCGTTTGTTTTTCAGCTGCAGGGCCTCAGGATTTAGACAGTGGGGTCTACAGAGGGCTGTCTGCCTCTTAATACAAGTCCCAGTGACTCTCCAAAGGGGTCGGTCCGGCCCGGCACACATGGCTTCCTGAGGGGGCTCTGACTGAACTGACTGGGCAGTGGGGAGGGGGAGAAAGGGGGGCCCTGAGGCTATCGGGAGTGACTGCTAAGGGCAAGTGGGGACAGCCAGCTCCTCCCCTGGTCCCCGGGGAGGTTTTGTGACTGTCTGGGCTTGTGCAGCAGGAATGCAGGAGTGCCCTGGGGTCTCCAAAGAATGCAAGTTGCCCTCCCCCGCAATTCTTCATTCACTTGGAGGGCCTCCCTGCAGGGCACCGCAAAGACAGGCGGAGGGAGAGGTGCCCCACCCTGAGCTTAGATCAGGGACCCAGACAGGCTGAGCCGCAGTGGCTGACCAGCCGGCTACAGTCCCAGCTTCCTGATTTCCTTGTTCCTGATCCATGTGAGTGCCTGGTGGGCGAGGCAGGGGTGCAGACAGGCTGCTGGCCTGCAGACTGAGCAGGCCTTTCCTTCCCCAAAGCACAGACCCAGGAAGGTAAAGAAAGAGCAGGAAGTGTGGCCGCCTCGTCCAGGAGGGGAGCCCCGCCCCTGCTGGCCTCTTCCACCGCCACCTTCTCCTCCCCACCTACCTCCATCACCCTGGGCCTGCAGGCTCAGTCTCTGTGCATCTTGGCCCCCGTCCTGGCCTAATCTGCGCTACTGTTCAGTGTAGCACTTACCACCTCCAAGCCACGTAGACTCTGCTGTGGGTCCTCATTCTCTCCCCGTAACATGTCACCTCCGAGAGCATAGTTTTCCTCCTGTTTAGGGCCTGTCCCCAGGGCCTAGAGCACGTGGCTCAGAGCTGTTGTAGATGAATGGACGGTTATCACTTACGGGCCCCACGGGCCACGAGGGAACGCTGGCTCCTTGAACCCTCTCCACAGCGTCCCCCTTGGCTTTTGTCATCGTGACCGTCTGGACTTGTGAACAGGCCTCTGGGGGGAGCGTCCCTGAAAGTCACTTAGGGGCGTGGTTTTTTGTTTAATGAAAACTTTACTGTATCAGCTCCTCAGGGATCAGAGCATAAGCAGATAAACATAACAACATTCCACTGAAAAACCCACCACAAGGTTCCCTTAAAGGGATAGACTTCTCTGCACACTTTGGGTTTGTAGACGTGTATAAAGACCAGGACGGGGACTTCCCCTATGGGGTAGTGGTTAAGAATCCGCCTGCCAATACAGGGGACCACGGGTTCGAGCCCTGATCCAGGAAGATCCCACATGTCATGGAGCAACTAAGCCAGTGCGCCACAACTACTGAGCCTGCGCTCTAGAGCCTGTGAGCCACAACTACTGAGCCCATGCACTGCAACTACTGAACTCCATGCGCCTAGAGCCCGTGCTCCACAACAAGGGAAGCCACTGCAGTGAGAAGCCCATGCACTGCAACAAAGAGTAGCCCCCGCTCGCCGCAACTAGAGAAAGCCTGCGCGCAGCAACAAAGACCCAACGTGGCCAAAAATTAAAAAAAAAAAAGACCAGGACGGCGGATGGGGCCTCTTGTGCTCACAGCTCAGCTCCATCTGCCACTGCCCGTGGCCGCAGGTGGCCGGTTACGTGGGCGGGCTTGTCAGTGTCCGTGAGCCAGGGGTTCCATGTGGAATATCATCCTCGGGTGTGGGCAGCTCCACCTGTCGGCCTTGGTGTTCACCCTCCCGAGAGGTCTTGCTGGTGTAAAGCTTAATGGGATTAGCTCTGTTCCACATGTACCTGTGTAGCTTAGATACTGTGAAAACGAGAGCGGATTTTGGACAAGGAAGTGCTCAACAGGGAAACAAACGTCAGGGATTCCCACCTGCTCCCAGGCCACCAGGTCCCGTTTATTTTCTTTGGCCTCCAGCTCTCTCCCGTCACTCCAGTGGCCCCTCGCTGTCACTACTCAGCCTGCACCTCTGACAGCGAGACCCTGGGATGCTGCCTGTCTCCTGCCCGGGGGCTGGAGACCAGAGGCTGCAGGGTGGCTTGCCGGGACAGTCAGCTCAGACCTTCCCCAAACTAGGCGCTGACTTGGGGTTTCTCAGAACCATGCAGCGGGGCTGAAGAGTCAAACACACTTGCTGTGGTTGATAAAAGACGCAGCCCTGAGTTTCAGAGTTTTGTGAATCTACTTATACTATTGATAGGAAAACCCCGCCTTTAGCATTATTAAATATCGGGGCTTGTCTAAGCTTGTTTTTGAGAAATGCGCGTAGGGACTTCCCTGGTGGTCCAGCGGCTAAGACTCCTCGCTCCCAATGCAGGGGGCCTGGGTTCGATCCCTGGTCGGGAAACTAGATCCCACATACCACAAGTAAAGATCCCACGCGGGGCAACGAAGATCCCGCCTGCCGCAACTAAGACCCAGGGCAGCCAAATGCGTAAATATATTTAAAAAGAAAAAAAAAAAAAAGAGTGTTACCATTCATTGAACACAAAAAACGAAGAAATGAATGTAAAGAGGTGTGGGGCCCAGAAACCTGCACTGGTGTTGACACGGTCTCAGCTCCTGGCGGCTTCAGGCCCTTCTGTGAACAGTGGGGTGAGGGGCTGTCTGCGTCCCGAGAGGCTGACTGATGAGGTGGCGGTGACTCGGGGACGGCAGGAAGACTGAGGGCGGGCTGTCCGCCGTCAGCCCCGCAGAGTGAAGTCTGCTTGGTGATTAGGCTGCCTGGCCGCGATCGATTCCTTGTCGCAGATAACGTGCTCCGGTGACTTCTCGGTGGCTCTCGGTGACTTCTCGGTGGCTCTCGGTGACTTCTCGGTGGCTCTCGGAGAGGCACTGAGTCAGGGTGGGGCCCGGCCGTTGAGGCAGGAGGGCGCAGACCCCGGCACGTGGCGCTGCTTTCGGCTCGGCGGTGCAGGCCGCTGGGGCCACTGCCAGGGCACTCTGTAGAGACCAGCGCTCTGCTCGGGACTCCGGTGCCCATGTGAAGCCTGCTGCCTGGCACACCTGTGGCCGCAGAGGTCGCTCATTCTGGGCTTTGAGAAATCTGCGTCTTGTTGAAGTGGGTGGAGGTGTTTGCAGGCGGAGTTGGGGGAGGGAAGCAGAGCTCTTAAGCTCAAGTGCGTCTCGGATCTGACCCACAGCCTGGGGCCACTAGGGCGGGGCCGCGCACACAGGCCCCAGGAACGGGACAAACAGGCATCTGTTCTCCTGTCTCCAGCCTTTCGTTGTGGAGTGTCCTCTGTCTTTGCCAGATTTTGGCCAGAGCACCTTAAAAACAGAATAAGAGCCCTCCCGTGTGTTGTCAGAATTGCCAGAAACGGGTGATGGCTTAGCCCCTGGCCATGGCTTCAAGCTGAGGAGGCGTCCATGGCAGCTGTGCTCCAACCCTGTCCTGGCTTTTGCTGGGCAGGGCAGTCCTGCCGGGGGTCTAGCCCCAGGTTCCAGTCCCGGATGCTCTGTAGGATCACGTCGGGGAGCTGGTGCGTGAAAAGGCCCCGGACCCTCGCTCTGCTGCATCTGGTGTGGGTCCCTGTGTGCAGCCCGGTTGGGAGCTGCTCACGTCCGTTCTGGGCTCTGCAGTCTGGCCGCCGCAGGAGTGTTTTCACTGGTAGAGTGCAGGCCCTAGAGCGGCTGTTGAGAGGACCCCCCGACCTCCACCCTCTGGCGTGCGTGGATGTGTTGCAGCGACGGGGGCGCGGCACGGTGGTGGTGCTGCTGTCGCCCCTGCCAGTGTGGGTGAGCTCTCACAATGGCCAGGCCTTGGCAGCTGCAGGCAGTTCTCAGGAGGCAGCCCTGGGCAGACGCCGTCTGCGTGCCAGGGGTCAAGTGTCTGAGTTGATGACCTCAGGGCCGGTCCTCCCCCTCCGCTCGGCGGAGTGTGAGCGCTGTCCTCCCTCCAGCCTCCGGTGGGAAGCCTGGGCGGGGACCGCATGTGCGTCCGCCAGAGGCCTGGCCAGGACCATAGGTTCCCAGGGTGACGGCCACCTCACCCAGCCTGTCCCCGCTTCCTCTCGAGCCAGTGCCCTGCACCTCACCTTGGACGTGGTACGGTCTGTGCTGTTTTGTGTCTTCTTGTCCTAGTGCTCGTGGTGACGGGCAAGCCCTGGCGAGCAGGCTGAGGACCGGGCTCCCGTGAGGGTGTTGTCGGGATTTGCCAGGCTGGGTAGTGGCGGGGTCTGCACACCAGTGGAAACACAGGCGCTAACCTGTAAATGCTGCCTCCGTGAGTGAGAAGGAACGGGCTCGAGGCTGTTCCTGGTTAGCCACAGCGGGATACCCACGCTCCCGGGAGATGCCCGAGTGGTGTCCGGTGTGTCCTCCAAGGACCCATGCCTTCCCTGGTGCCAGGTGGCAGCGAGGGCACTGCCCTCCACCTCGGGGAGCGGCCCGGCCAGGCCAGCACGGACTTGGTGGACAGAGTTTCTTTAACAAGCCAGTGGGAAGTAGGATGCCCCGCAGGATTTCCAGCCAATCTGCATGTCAGAGCTTGGGAGGGACCTGAGGGGTTCTGTCCAGATTAACACAGTGGTGTGAGAAGACAGCAAGAAAGCTGCAGGGCCTGCTCAAGGTCACAGCCACAGCTGGGCGGGGAGGCCTATCAGGAGGTCTCTGTCCCCCGGGGATTCTCGCACGCACTTTGCTCTCAGCAGCTGGACCACTGCTCGTGCACATGGTTTTACTTCCTCAGTTTCTCCTCTGTCTTTTCCTCGCAGTTTTTGTTTATGAAATTAGGCTGTGTGTCCTGTAGACTTTCCCACAGTCTGATCTTGTGGATTACATCCCTGTGGTGTCGTTTAACATGTTTCGCTGTCCCTTATACTTCTTGGAAATCGGTAGTTAGGTCTAGAGGTGGGATGAGGTTCAGGGTTTTGTTGTGCTGTGGCAGGGAGGGGACTTCACAGGTAGCGTGTGTGTCTGTCCAGCGGGGCACGTAACGCCCAGTTGTCCCTCTCTTTCTGATGTCAGCATTGCTGAGGCTCATAGCCTAGAGCTGTCAACTCACCGGGGTTTGTAAAGTGGGGAATGTTGTCACGCTTCTTCTGTTTAATTGAGGCATAAATTACATACAGTGAAATGTATGTAAACTGAGTATGCATCTATGTGACAGTCACCACGCAGATAAAGACAGAGCACGTTTACGTGGCCCACAATGTTCTCTCCTAGTCAGGCTGAGTTTCACATGTTCTTCATATACGTGGACCCGATAGTATGTGTCCCTTTGTGCTTTTTAGTTAATCGTACTATTTTAAGATTTATTCCTGAGTTCCATCAATTGTAATTTGTTCTTTCTGTGTTGCCGTGTTGCATTCCTTTGTATGAAAGTGCCACAGTTTATCCATTCTTCTGCTGAAGGAGGTTGGATTGTTTCAAGTTTGGGATATTTTGAATAAAGCTGCTATAAACATTTGCATAAAGCTCTTTCTGTGGACATTTCTCTTGGATCTGTACCTGCTGGTGCTGGACACCCACTGGGCTGGATGTATATTTAATTACGATTGAAACTGCCAAAGAGTTCTGCGCGTGGGTGCATGTTTTATACTCCCAGCAGCGACGTGTGAGAGTCCTACTTACTCCAGATCGTTACCCACACTTACTGTGGTCAGGCTTGTTAATTCTAGCCATCTCAGTGAGTGTGCTTTTGTTCCCTTTTATTGAGTTTTAGTTTCCATGAAGTGAAATGCACAGATCGAAGTGTACAGTTTAGTATGCTTTGATGACTACACTTGTAGAACCCACACCAGGCTGGGAAAGAAAACATTCCCCTTGCCCAGAAGTTCTTTCATGACAACCCCCAGTCACCCCCCTGCAGGCAACCACCTCTTCTGATCTTTGTTACTATAAGTTAGCTGACCTGTTCTTGAAATTTGCATGTCATGGGGTCAGCGTTTGTAGGCTTTGTGTTTCCCTTCTTCCACTGGGCGTCCTTTGAGGTTTATCTTTGCTGCGCGTGTAAGCGGCGAGTTCCTTCCATCACCAAGGACCCACAGTTGTCATCCCTCCTCCTGCTGATGGGCATCTGGCTTTTCCCAGTTTTGGCTTTTATGAATGAAGCTGCTGGGAACATTCTCATATGCCTTTTTGCAGATGTACATTTTCATTTCTTCTGGGTAAATACCCAGGGTTAGAATTAGTGGGTCACAGGATCACGTATGTGACATGTTTTAAGAAACTCCCAACCCTTTCCCAAGTGCCTTTCCGTTTATGCTCCTGTGTGCAGCGTGCCCCACCCTTTAGCAACTGGGTCGGGCTGTCTAGGTTTCAGCCATCCTAGTGGGTGTGTAATGCTGCACCTCACTGGCCTTATAAGATTTGCGGTTCTCTGACGAGTGGTCGTGTTGAGCACTTTTCATACGCTTACTGGTCATTCAGGGATTTTCTTTTTATGAAATGCCTCTTCAAGGCTTTTGTCCATTTTTAAATTGAGTTGTCTTTTTATAACTAATCAGTAGGTGTTCTGTATATATTATGGATAAAAGGCCTTTGTCAGAAATACGTGTTGTGAATCTTTTCCCCCGTCTCTGGTTTCTCATTTCACTTTTTAAATAGTCTTTTGATAAAGAGAATTTTAAATTTTGATGAGTCTAATTTGGACGTGGTAATGGTGGACATCATTGACTTATTCTCAATCTTGGAGAAACATTAATATTTCACTATTAAGTATGATGTTACTTATAGTATTTTGCAGATACCGTATATTAGCTTGAGGACATTCCTATCCCTTGTTTTCTGAGAGTTTAATTATATGGTGGGTTGGATATTATCAAATGGGTTTTCTTTACCTCTTGAATTGATTGTATGGAGTTACCCCCTTTATTTGTCTCCCTCTTTATTCTGTTAATGTGGTTAGTTATACTGATTAAAGTTTTTAATATTTCTAATTTCCTAATCTTACAGTCCTTTAGTAAACTTTCTCGGCCATGGTGTATTACCCTTTTCATATACTGCTAGGTTTGGTTTGCTAATACTTTGTTAAGGGTTTTGCTTCTGTGTTTACAAGGAACGCAGGTCTGTAGTTTTCTTGTGACATCCTTGTTAGGCTTCCGTATGGGAGTTTTGCTCATTTGTGAAAGGAGTGTGGCAGCCACCCCTCCCCCCATCTGTTCTTTGGAGTTTATGTGTGGCTGAAAGTATTCTTTCCTTCAGCGTTTGATACAATTCCATTGAAGCCATCTGGGCCAACCTTTCTGGAAAGGTTTTTAATTAAGGATTCAGTTTCTTTAATAGATATAGGACTTCGAATATTTTCTATTTTGTTTCTCGTGTCGGTTTTGGTACTTTAAAAAAAAATAATTGTGCATTTCATCAGAATTGTCAAATTTATTGGCATAGGGTAGTTTATAATTTCTCTTCATTATCCTTTTAATATCTTTAGGATCCGTAGTGATGTCTCCTTTAAGTGCCTGATATTGGTAGTTTGTTTTCATGCTTTTTTCTCGATCACTCTTGTTTTAGAGGCCTATCAACTTTATTATCTTTTCTAAGAACCAACGGTGTTGATTTTTCTCTAATGCACCTCTGCTTTATACTCCTGTTCCTTCTGTTTTTATTATTCCCTTCCTTCATCTTCATGATACACTGCTACTATTGTGGCTTTAAACAGTCAGGGGTCCTTAAAATTTTTTTAAATTACCCATATATTTCCTTTTCTGGCACTCTTCATTTCTTCCGTCAGATCTGTGTTTCCCTCTTGGATCGTTTCCCTTAATCCTAAAGAATTCTTTTGATAGTTCTTATAGTGCAGCTTTAAAAATTTTTTTATTTATTTTATTTTATTTATTTTTGGCTGCATTGGGCCCTCGTTGCTGCGAGCGGGCTTTCTCTAGTTGTGGCGAGCGGGGGCTACTCTTCGTTGTGGTGCGCGGGCTTCTCATTGCGGTGGCTTCTCTTGTTGAGGAGCACGGGCTCTAGGCACACAGGCTCAGTAGTTGTGGCTCGTGGGCTCAGTAGCTGTGGTGCACGGGCTCAGTTGCTCTGCGGCATGTGGGATCTTCCTGGACCAGGGTTTGAACCTGTGTCCCCTGCATTGGCAGGTGGATTCTTAACCACTGCATCACCAGGGAAGCCCTGTAGTGCAGCTTTGCTGAAGACAAATTCTCTCAGCTTTGTCTCACTGAAAATGTTTTCATCGCATTGTCCTTTTTTAAAAATAGCTCTATTGAGATGTAATTCACACACCATAAAATTCACCTATCGCGAACGATGTAGTGATTTTACATAAATTTTTAGGATTTGTTCAACTATCACCTCAGTCCCTATTCCCACGCCCAGCCCCTGGCAACCACTGTCTGTCCTCCGTCTCTACAGTTTCCTTTTCTGGGCTTTGCATATAAATGGAATCATAGAACATGTGGTCTTTTGGGTCTGGATTCTTTCACTCTGTAGAACGTCTTTTTTTTTTTTTTTTGCGGTACACGGGCCTCTCACTGCTGTGGCCTCTCCCGTTGCGGAGCACAGGCTCCGGACGCGCAGGCTCAGCGGCCGTGGCTCACGGGCCCAGCTGCTCCGCGGCATGTGGGATCTTCCCGGACCGGGGCACGAACCCATGTCCCCTGCATCGGCAGGCAGACTCTCAACCACTGCGCCACCAGGGAAGCCCTGTAGAACGTCTTTGAGTTCTGTCCATGTTGTAGCATGTGTATTAGTAGTTTGTCACTTTGGAACCTGGGTAGTGCTTCATCACGTGGCCGGGCCACATTTGGTTCACCCATTTATCATTTATTGGGCATTTGGGTCAGTTCCAGTTTTTGCTGTGGACATTTACGTACAAATCCTGGGGTGGACACTTTTCATTTACCTTGTGTAGATAAGTAGGATTAGAATTGCTGGGGTGTATGGTAAGTTTATTGTTAACATTTTAAGAAACTGCCCAACTTTCCCACAGTGGCTATTCTGTCCCCGTTCTCATCAGCAGTGCATGAGGGCTCGTTTCCCCACACCCTCACCAACATTTGTTTTTGTTGGTTTTTAAAAGCATTATTATGGTCATTGTAGTGGATATGACATGGTATCTCATTGTGGTTTAAATTTGCATTTCCCTAATCACTGAGGACGGTGAGTGTTTTTTCTTGGTCTTATTTGCGTCCATGTATCTTCTTTGGTGAACTATCTATTGGGATGTTTTGCCCATTTTTAAATTGGGTTATTTGTCTTCTTATTATTGAGTCTATATATTCTGGATACTAGTCCTTTATCACATAGATGGTTTGCAGATATTTTCTCCCATTTTGGCTTGTCTTTTCATTTTCTTAATGATATCTTTTGAAGCACGCATGCTTTAAATTTTGATGAAGTCCATTTTATCACTTTTTAAATTTCATAGATGTTTTTGCTGTTGTATCTAAGAAATCTTTGCCTAACCAAAGGTCACGAAGATTTTCACCTATGTTTTTTCCTGAAAGTTTTTTAGTTTTAGCTGATACGTTTAGGTCTCTGATCCACTTTGGATTAATTCTTAGGTAAGGGTCGAAAAGTCATCCTTTCGGATGTGGATATTCAGTTGTCCCAGCGCTGTTTGTTGAAAAGATTATCCTATGGAAGTGACTTGGCTCCTCTGTGAAACTCGATTGGCCATCATCATATTGATTTGTTTCTGGGCATCTGCTCCGTTCGTCTGTGTGTCTGATCTTACACCAGCCTCACACGGCGTTGAATGCTGGTGCTTTGGAGTAAGTTTTGGGCCAGGAAGTGTGCGTCCTCCACCTTCCTCCCTCCTTCTCACATTTGTTCTGACTCTTCGGAGTCCTCTGCCTTTCCCTGTAAACTGTAGGGTCAGCTTGTCAATTTCCGGAAAACAGAGCTTGCTGGGGTTTGGGGAGAGCTGCCATCTTAGCAACACTGAGTCTTCCCACGTGTGGACGTGGATGTGTCTCCACTGACCGAGCACTTCTGTCTTTCCTGACAGGTAAGAGTGTGTCACCTTGTCCCACACGTGGTGACACTCTTCTCTTTCTCCTCTTTCCTGTCTGTACTTCGGTTTAGATCATTTCCATTGACTTCTGTCTTTGCTGCATCTAGTCTGTTCAGTGTATCCAGTGAATTCCTAGTTTCACGTAATGTACTTCCCAGCTTATAGTGGTTCTCTTGCAGTTCCACTTCTCTGATGAAATCCTTGATCATCCCCCATTTCATTCATCTTTTCTGAATTTCTTAACCTATTTATTAATTTAAATTCCTTGTATGATAATTCCAACATCCGTATTGAGGGTTTGCTTCTATTGACTTTTTTCTTAGTTATGGGTCACATTTTTCTCTTTTCATACATGCTTTATAATGGGGGTGGGGTTGTCTTTAAAAGAACGATGTAATTTTCTCCCCAGAGAGGAGTGCCTTTGCTCTGTCAAGCAGCTAAGGCGAGGAGCTAATTACAAGTATGCGATCAGGGACTGGGCCAGGCTGGGGCTGGCTGCAGCGTTTTGGATGCCTTCAGGGGGAAGGCTGTCTGTGTGGGGTGTGCTGAGCACGCAGCACGCCGCGCTCCCCGTCCCGCCCTGACCATGGGCTCATGCGGTGGCTGCACAGAGAGAGCCCCTTCTCCTGAAGATGAGGGCTAACACACGAGCACGTTCTCAGCATGAGCTGAGAAACTTGAAGCATCTTTATATTAAAACGCGAAACATCTGTTACAGAGTAAGATACAAAATTCACATGACTTCTTCGGATAGAACAGCAGGCGCCGTCCGTTCCCCATGTGTGCTTACCCGTCTGCCAGACGCTGTGCTGTGCTCAGGCCTGCCTGGCCCCTCGTGCAGCTTTGTCCACCCTCGCCCACGTGGCTGGAAAAGTCTGAGGTGCCACCTCTCCCCTGATGGCAGATCCGAGGCCAGTCCCCAGGCCCAGGGCCCACTCCTGCCCCTGATCCTCTTCCGCCTCACAGGCCACCCCTGAGGCCAGACGCCAGTGTCCCCTGCACAGTGACTCCATGGAAGGTCCAGGAGCTTGTGTCACCCTGTCAAAGTGAGACCCCCTTTGAGACAGGAGCTGCTCACAGACTCTCTGATGCTTAAGAAAAGGGGGGTCCTCTGCTGAGAGCACTGGTCCTGGAACCGAGGGTCCGTACATGTCTGTGCACGCGTGTCTTCTAATCTCTTTGCTGTGTGCTTCCTTTTTTCTTTTTAGGTTTGGGAAAAGTTCTTAAGCTCTGAAACTCCACGGATTAATGTATTTATGGCAGTGCCTACCATATACAGCAAGTTGATGGATTATTACGACAAACATTTTACCCACCCTCATGTCCAGGATTTCGTGCGTGCAGTTTGTGAAGAAAAAATCAGGTAAATGAAAATAGTCCACCTTCCATCCAGAAAGTCAAATATAACTTATTTTTAGTGAGTCAGTTCTACTAAGTTTTAGGAAGCAGTATTTTTTCTTTGCTTTAAAATGTGTATCTACATCTCTCTCTCTACGTATCTGTGCTCCCGACACAGCTGCCTGTATTCTGTATCCGTGTCTCTGTTCTATCTCTGGGTCTCTCCGTCCCTCTGTCTGTCTGTCCGCCTGTCTTCCGGTAGAGTCTGAAGGACGAGGATGGGGAAGTCCTTTCTGACCCCACACCTGCTGGCTCTCAGCCCTGCCCCCTCCCCGACCGCGTGCAGACACCCTCCCTGACAGACGTGTGGCTGTCTGGCCCCTTCGGTGGCATGGGGTTTGCTTTGCGTGTTCCCACGAGCCTGCCAACTGCAGCGCCTCTCTGCTCGTGGTCAAGCGGCTCATCTGCAAAGCACACGGAAGTGAGCAGTTTGGCGGGTCTTCACAGACATGATGACACGTGCGCCCAAGAGGTGTGACACGTGTGTCTGTGGCAGACACAGCCTTTAACAGGGCAGTGAGTTGGCGCTGGACAGCCACGAGCTTCATGGCCTCTGTGCATCTGATTCCTGGTCCTTAAGAGGAGCTCAGGACAGCCCTTCGTTTCCTGCAGGGAACTTCCAGTTGCCCAGGATGAGCATTTCATCGTTTTCTTCTCCCGTTCACCCGCTCTTTGCACCTTTTCTGTAGAGACGTTTTGATGGAACTAGAGCCCTTTTCTGAGGGTGCCACTGCCGGCACCTCCCTGGATCGGCCTCCCACGAGGCGCCATGGTGGGGCTGGGGTCCAAAGCCCAACCACCAGGACAAGAGTGGGACTGGTAGCACGATGTACCCAGATCTCAGGAGCCAAGGGCAAGAATGAGATCAGAGAGGGGAGGTCAGGGTGACTCTAGGTGACAGGCCTTCAGACCTCAGCAGCGGGCTCCTGGTGGGAAGGGTCCTTGTGCCTGCACCTCCGTGGGGGGAGCGCAGGGGTGGTCGTCGCTCCGGCCCCCACTAGAAGCAGAAACAGCTTCCTTCACGCACACAGTGCTTTCGGGACATGGTGCACGCCGAGGCTCTCAGATATCAGATCAATGTCATTGTCAGTGAGCCGTCAGCACCAGGCAGTGTTTGTGGAGGAGCCCCCGTGCGCCCCTCCCTGGAGACTGACTGCTTCCGCCTCCCCCTCCTCCTCCTCAGACCCGGTGGTGTTTTGTCCCTAAACCAGATAAACTGTCGTCACCTTACTCTTATCACTGCTCTTTTTGGGGGCTGTTTGTGGACAGCACGTTGATTGTTTGCAGAGCGTGCCACCAGGGACCCTCAAATCACTTTTCCTTTTACTGTGATTACCCCTTCCTTGTGAAGACCTATTTGCATTCTAAAACATACCCAAGATTCTTTCCAAAGAACAGAGTTAAATTTCAGCCCGAACTGCAGTTTTAGCCGTGAGTTAAAGGGTGATGTTGACTGGGGTGCTGGGCGCGTGTGGCTCTCACCGGGCTGAAGAAGCCATGTGCTCCCGAGAGCTCAGGAGCCTGTGGTTGTGCCGGGCAGGTTGATGGTCTCGGGCTCGGCCGCCCTGCCCCTGCCTGTGCTGGAGAAGTGGAAGCGCATCACCGGCCACACTCTGCTGGAGAGGTACGGGATGACGGAGATCGGCATGGCCCTGTCCAACCCCCTGACCGCAGCTCGCCTGCCAGGTACGAGTGGCGCCCGCCAGCTGTGTCCTCCCCCTGCTCTGGGTCCTCGGGTAGGCCATTCTGTGGAGGATGCTCCCCTGCTGGGCCACGGTCACGCTCTCAGGGTGGCAGTGTCCTTCCCAGGTGACCCAGACGCCGTGTGCTTGGCAGGGCGCCCCCTCCCCACCTCCCGGGCTGAGGGCTGCTTTCGTCCACACCAGGTCCCCCACGGCCCAGAGTCTCCCATGCAGGTGCCCTGAGCCACACAGGCCGGTGGCAGCGGGAGAGACAGCAGGTGTCGGGGGCAAGGGAGGAGGGACACCCCGCCTGTGCTCGGGGACCTGCATGCGTCTGGATGGCCTGCTGCTCTAGACGGGTTCCTGCCCTTTGGTCTTCCTGTCCTGCCTTCTCTAGGCCATTCCACATAAACAGCCTTCACGTCCCGGGTCCCTGACAGGGAACCTGCAGGCGGAGCCTGAGGCCTGAGACGTGAGCCTGTTATGTCCCGGGCCCTTTTCCAGCCCTCCCGGTCAGTCCCCTCCAGCTTGTCCAAAACATAGTAGGCGTCTGGAAATAAACGTTAAGTCATCGTGTGCCTGTACTTGCCTCGGTGCATCCACTTGTCTCGCACGACAGTAAAAGGTACCCTTCTGGTGGGCAGGTCTGTGAGTTTTCAGCGTGTCTGCCGTCATACTCAGGTAGATGAAGTTGAATCACCTCCAGACCTTCCCCCTTTCGTGGTCAGCACTTCCTGTCCCAGGCCGGCGAGCACGTCCCTGGTTCCTCTCCCTGTAGCTGTGCGTTTCCTGGAACGACACAGAGGCACAGCCTCCAGGACCTGCCTTTGGGTCTGGCTTCTCTCACTTGGCAGGACAAGTGTGAGACACATCCTGTGCCGAGCAGCATCTTCGGTGTTAACCTGTCCGCCACCGAAGGACGCTGGGTTGTGTCTGGTCTTGGACGGTTCCCAGTCGGGCCGTCGTGAAGGTCTGTGTGCAGGGTTTTGTGTGAATGCGTCTTTACATCTCGTGGGCAGATGCCTCAGAGTACGACTGCTGGGTCAGAAGGGGGTGTGAGCTTGACTTTCTAAGAAGCTGCAAACTGTCCACACGACAGCCCCGATACTGGGCTGATCTTATCCCTCTGATGGCCTTGGAGAAGTCACACAGACGGAGCAGGTGTTCACACTGTCGGACGAGGACACCCTCTGTCGGGCGGGGGCAAAGGCCCCAGGACAGAGGGACCTGCGCCCGTGCCCTAAACCCGAGGCTTCTGGGCACTAATTTTCGAATCTTAATTGGCTGCAGCTCTTCAGCCTCAGGGTTCTGCTGTGGCTGTGCGTGGTCTCTTCTCGACACCGGAACCAAGCGTCCGGGGTCTTTTCTCGCCCGTGAAGCAGGCGGCTCACAGTGGGTGCACGACCGGCTTTTTGGTTTAGAAACAGTGAAGGAACTAGCCCTCAACCTTAAATCCAGGAGTGAGTCCCTGAGCGCCGCTTCCGGAGCAATCAGGCTGTGTCCTCTGTGCCCCTGACTCCCGGGCCGGGCTCCTTCCAGCCGGGACTCTGGGCTGCTCCGGGGACACATCCTGCCAGCCTGGCCCATCACAGGTTCCCTGGCGGCCCGGAGGGACGTGTGGCCTGAAGGAGACTTTTTGCTCGGCTGAGGCCCCGGGTGGTGACCTGAACTGATGGGCCTGACATGCGCTGATAGGAGGTTGCTATCAGATGCAGGGCTTGCCGGACAGGCGCTCCAGGACGCAGTGAGGCACAGTCACCCGCCCCAGAGGCCAGACAGAGCCACAGGACAATTAAAGTCACCTGGCCACAGCTGACACCTGTTCTAAAGGGAGGCGGAAGGATAGCCTGCCCTTCTGACTGCAGCCAGCCTGTTGCCCAATGGACACCAGGAGGACACTCCGTCCCTGCGGGTGTGGCAGGGGCCCGTCCCGTGATGTGGGAGGGCCCGCGTCCACGTGGTCTGGGCGGGGCTGCATCACGCGGTGTGGGCGGGGCCGCGTCACTCAGTGTGGGAGGGGCAGCGTGTACGCGGCGTGGGCGGGGCAGCGTGCACGCAGTGTGGGAGGGGCTGCGTCACGCAGTGTGGGGGCAGCGTGTACGTGGCATGGGCGGGGCAGCGTCACGCGGTTTGGGAGGGGCTGCGTCACGTGATGTGGGAGGGGCAGCGTCACGTGGTGTCGGGGGGAACGCGTCCAACAGTCTGGGAGGGGCAGTTTCACGAGGCATTGGTGGGGCAGCGTGCACGCAGTGTGGGAGGTGCCGCGTCACGCGTTGTGGGCGAGGCAGCGTGTACGTGGCGTGGGCGGGGCAGCGTCACGCGGTGTGGGCGGGGCCGCGTTCACGTAGCGTGGGAGGGGCCGCGTCACGTGGTGTGGGCGGGGCAGCGTGTACGTGGCGTGGGTGGGGCAGCGTGCACGCAGTGTGGGAGGAGCAGCGTGTACGTGGGGTGGGCGGGGCAGCGTCACGCGGTGTGGGTGGGGCCGCGTTCACGTAGCGTGGGAGGGGCCGCGTCACGCAGTGTGGGCGGGGCAGCGTCACGCGGTGTGGGCGGGGCCGCGTTCACGTAGCGTGGGAGGGGCCGCGTCACGCGGTGTGGGCGGGGCAGCGTGTACGTGGCGTGGGTGGGGCAGTGTGCACGCGGTGTGGAAGGAGCAGCGTGTACGTGGGGTGGGCGGGGCAGCGTCACGCGGTGTGGGTGGGGCCGCGTTCACGTAGCGTGGGAGGGGCCGCGTCACGCAGTGTGGGCGGGGCAGCGTCACGCGGTGTGGGCGGGGCAGCGTGTACGTGGCGTGGGTGGGGCAGTGTGCACGCGGTGTGGAAGGAGCAGCGTGTACGTGGGGTGGGCGGGGCAGCGTCACGCAGTGTGGGTGGGGCCGCGTTCACGTAGCGTGGGAGGGGCCGCGTCACGCGGTGTGGGCGGGGCAGCGTCACGCCGTGTGGGTGGGGCAGCGTGTACGTGGCTGGGTGGGGCAGCGTCACGCGTTGTGGGCGGGGCCGCGTTCACGTAGCGTGGGAGGGGCCGCGTCACGCGGTGTGGGCGGGGCAGCGTCACGCCGTGTGGGCGGGGCAGCGTCACGCAGTGTCTGGGGGAACGGGGAACGCGCCCAGTGGTCTGGGAACCCGCGGCGTGGGCGGGGCAGCCTTACGCGGCCTGGGCGGGGCCATGTCCACGCGGTGTGGGCAGGACCCCATCTAGGTGGGTGTAGGAGGCTGGCCCTGCCTGGTTGACCCTGCTCTGTTCCACCCACTGGGGTAGGGGTGGGGGTTTCTGGGGTCTGAGCAGCTGCCCTGCCTTAACACAAAAGTCGCTGCCGTTTGTAGACCTCACTTTAACAAATCATAGGCGTTTCTGTGGAGATTTTTTTTTTTTTTTTGCGGTACGCGGGCCTCTCACTGCTGTGGCCTCTCCCGTTGCGGAGCACAGGCTCCAGACGCGCAGGCTCAGCGGCCATGGCTCACGGGCCCAGCCGCTCCGCGGCATGTGGGATCTTCCCCGACCGGGGCCCGAACCCGTGTCCCCTGCATCGGCAGGCGGACTCTCAACCACTGCGCCACCAGGGAAGCCCCTGTGGAGATTTTAATGCCACCGTTGTGGTAGAGGTGCTGTAATTCTGTCAGCGTTTTCTTTTTTTTTAAATAAATTTATTTTTTGGCTGTGTTGGGTCTTAGTTGCTGTGCGCAGGCTTTCTTTAGTTGCAGCGAGCAGGGGCTACTCTTCGCTGTGGTGCGCAGGCTTCTCATTGCGGTGGCTTCTTTTGTTGCAGAGCATCGGCTCTAGGCGTGTGGGCTTCAGTAGTTGCGGTGCACGGGCTTAGTTGCTTTGCTGCATGTGGGATCTTCCCGGACCAGGGCTGGAACCTGTGTCCCCTGCATTGGCAGGCGGATTCCCACTGCGCCACCAGGGAAGCCCTGTCAGTATTTTCTTTATAGACATTCTTAGCAGTTCAGGTTTCATTGAATAGGGTGGACAGTCCTGACTTCCTTAGGATGGGAGAGGGGCTGGAGGTTGAATCAAGCCAATGGCCAATGATTTAATTAATTGTACCTGCATAATAGAACTTTCATAAAAACCCCAAACAAGGCTGGTGAACACGGGTTGGTGTTAGAGTGTGATGTGCCTGGAGAGTGTGCAAGTTTAGAGACTCCCACCCACCCACATACTTGCTAGAGGCGTCTCTTCCATCTGGCTGTTCCCACCTTGTATCCTTTGTAATGAACTGGTATTCTAGGAAGTGACCTGTTTTCTTGGGCTCTGAGAGCCGCTCTAGCAAACCGTTTAATCCCAGGAGGGGCCCAGGGAACCCCCAGTTTGCAGCCGAGTTGTACAGAAGTTGTGGGTAAGTGGGGACATGCCCCTGTGACTGTCAGTCCCGTGGGACTGAGGGCAGCCACTCACCTCCCTGGAGGCCACAGCAGATCCCGTAGGGTTCCCTTCTCTACAGCATCTGCCCGCATCTCCCTGTGTTCCCAGCGCCTGGATGGAGCCGCTGCTTCCTCCTTTCTGTAAGTGTTACTGAACTGAGCCAATTTACTGACACTGGGTTGTGGTGAAGGAAAGTGCAGGATCCAAGCAAGGAGAACAAGCGGCTGGTGCTCAAAGGACCCAGACGCCTTATGGCTTTCAGGGGAGGGCTATTAAAGGCGACATTTGCGGGGAGGGCTGCAGGATGTGTGACATTCTTCTGATTGGTTGGTGGTGAGGTAACAGGGTGGTGTCCCAGGAATATCAGTCATCAGCCTTCTGGTTCCAACTAGTCTGGGGGTCTCAGCATGTAGTCACCATCCTCCACCCGGGTGGGGGCCTTAGTTCATGCAGAACAACTCCAAGATGTGCATCAGATTAGTGTGTACGTCTCTTGACGAGGAGGTACGACTTTGTCTTATTACCGATTTATTGTTTGAGCTCTGAGGTAACTGCTTTCTCTTTGTCTTTGTGTTCCTCTATTTCTCTAATTAGTAACTGCCTCAGTCTGCTCTCTGGATCTCAGGGAAGGTTTAGGAGACTAAAGTGTCTTTTTACAAACACAAAACGAGGGACATGGAGGGGCTTTCGTACTCCGAGGATCCCCAGGGCTCACACTTCAGGAGGCGTCGCTGTCTGGAGGGCTTGGGCCTGAGCAGGCGTCACAACCACTGCGGGGACGAGAGCTCAGAAGAAAGGGGAAGAAGAGCAGATTTCACTCCTGAGCAAGGTGGTTGCTCATGCTTAAGATTCTGTACTTAGTTTAATGAAGTGCCTTCTGATGAATCATCACATTCTGCCTGATGGCTCAAGGTGTGTTCATGGAACTCTTTGCTTCTGGCACATACTAAAGAAATCATCCTAACCAGTCTCAGAAAGTGATAAATCAATTCACAGTACATCTCCTTCACACAGCAAGAAATCCACTTACTGCCTGGGAACCCAGGAAGGAGGACCATCAGCCCAGTGGGCCCGACCGATGTCCTCTTACACATGGCCTTTCTCTTCTGCACTTTATCAACCCATTTCTTCCCTTAAACCTTTTGTTCTGTGGCTTTTACACACACACTGAGGACTAAAACCTAGGTCAGCCTGCTGACATTTGGCCATAAAATGGGAGCAGTTGGGAGTGATCTGAAGACCTTGGAAAAAATCTCCAAGATGCCTGGGCCTGGTCTATAACGAAGCAGTCAGAGCTGTGGCCCCGCCGGTCCTTACAGACCATGAGGTCCAAGGAGGAGCAATGCAGACGACGGGGCTAAGGCAGACTCTTCACTGGAGACAGATCCAGAGGGAAGCTACGGCGCTGAGGTCTGCCGGGAAACATCCCGAGTGTCGGGACTATGGCCGCCTTGGCCCCGGGTCCTGCAGAGCCTGCAGGAGGGCAGGGCTTGGACCCAGCTCATGTTCACAGCCTAGGTCTTGTCTCTGGTCCTCGTGTCTTGTCTGCAGCTGAGATGGAACACCTCCTTTTCCAGGCTGTCTCCGGTCTTGAGTATCCTGGCACTCGTGCAGCCACTGGCCCCAAGTAGATGACCAGCAGGAAGAGAGAAGGTTACATGCCTGGTGGTTCCTTTCATACACAACATCCAGGGGGCAAGTCCAGAGCGTGGGTTAGTGGTTGCTGGGGTGGGGGGAAGATACGACAGCTGACGGGGACAGGTTGCCTTCTGGGCTGATGGAAAGTTCTGGAGCTAGATGGAGGTGATACTGCAACAATGTTGTGAATGTGCTGAATGCCCCTGAATCCTAGGCTTTATAATGAATAGCTGCATCATATATGGATTTCACTGTAGTTTTTAAATCTTTGGAAGCAAAAGAGAAGGAGGGGAGGAAGGAGGAGGAAGACGCGGTGGGGGCGGCCCCCAGGACCTCAGACAGAAGACAGGCTGAGGAGGACAGGGCGGCGCCATCTAGCAGACAGAGCCCCGTGTCACAGACTCTTCCAGGCGTGTGGGTCCCAGAGTACTAAGCAGCTCGTGGAGTTTGCCAAGTGGGCTTCCCGGGACTTTTCTCCTGTGACAAGTCCTCATCGATAACAGTTAAAATAAAGGGCCTGAGGGGCTTCCCTGGTGGCGCAGTGGTTGAGAGTCCGCCTGCCAATGCAGGGGACACGGGTTTGTGCCCCGGTCCAGGAGGATCCCACATGCCGTGGAGCGGCTGGGCCCGTGAGCCATGGCCGCTGAGCCTGCGCGTCCGGAGCCTGTGCTCCGCAACGGGAGAGGCCACAGCAGTGAGGGGCCCGCGTACCGCAAAAAAAAAAAAAGGCCTGAGACCTTGAAGTGAAGCATTTGGCCCTGGAATCTCTGCCCCGCCTCAGCTATTCAGTGGCCACGGGGACTCCACTGCGGCCACCACCTGCCCTAACCTTTGCAGGTTCAAAAGCTGATTATAACCACACAGGGTTGAAGCCACTGAGCCAACAACAGGCACCTAACAACTGAGCCAGGACGCTGGCTACATCACCCCTGCCATGAGGACCCGCTCACCCTCTGGCATCTGTCCCACTCCAGTCCCTCACCAGCGACAAACTGCAGTCATCTGTGCCCTGACCGCTCAGCCAGGTGCTCCAGTGAGATAGAAGCGCCCTTGCATCTTGCCCTGGGTGCCGGGCGGCCCTCCCGAAGTGACCTGAAGGCCCTGTAGGGAGTTTGGAGCCCTGGCGGCTGCTCTGCGTGTCCTGCCTAAGGCTGTGCTCTTGGCTGCTGGGGCTTCGCCCCTCTGTGTGCACGTGACAACGGGGCAGGACCCCTGTGTGCGCACACCACGTCCATGCGGGATTCCCATGTGTGTGCACGTGACACCCACGCGGGATCCCCCCACCTCCGTGTGTGCACGTGACGTCAGGCAGGTCCGGGCACCGCAGTGTGCAGCTCTCTCCTTCAGAACCCCGCTGACCGCCTCTTTCCCTCGTGCCTCCCCGCCCCTTGCAGGCTCCGTGGGGACCCCGCTGCCCGGCGTCGAGGTGCGCATTGTGTCAGAGAACCTGCAGAAGGACGGCTACCCCTACGTTGTCCACGCAGAGGGAAATGAGGAGGACACCAAGGTGAGCGCCTGTGTTCTCTCCGGCGGCACGTGGGCATCACACGGCCACGACCACCCAGCAGGCCGACGGCAGAGGTTGAGTCCCCACCGCTCGGGGACGGCCCCTGAACTGCGGCGCCGCTGGCTGGCCTCGACTCAGGGTGCTGCTGGTGTTTTGGGCGTTGCCTGCCATGTGGACGGTGCAGAGCAGAGTGAGGCCCGGCAGGGCTCCCCGCGCTCAGCCGGGCTCCTCCCGGGCTCCGTCCTCTGGGCCACGTTGAGATGGGTCCTGATCGCCTCAGCTAGGAGAGCCCGAGTTAAAGCAGAGAACATTGTCGACAGGATCTTGTTAAAACTTCTGCGCTGGCGGGACGCCGGCGACCGCTCGGGGCGGACGCCGCCAGTGTAAGCGGCCCCCAGCCTTGCAGTCGCCCATTCGGACAAATTCACGGAAGCTGTAAATTGAGGTTCCCCACTTGGGAAGTCACTGTTGCCTGCTTTCTGTGTTGTTCTAAGATCCGGAGCGCAAGGGGAAGAGAGGACTGTTGTCTTGTTCCAGTGGGGACTTTCACAGCCCCAGGTCTGCTGGTCATAAGTGATCAGGGCCATAGCAGAGGTTCGGTTTTGGTAGGAAGTGGAATTTTGATTTAAGAGATTGTTTCCTCCACAGCGGATGTGCATTCTCTTGACTTCTGTCACGCTGAGAAGTTTTAAAACCTGAAAGTAGCAGCGATACTGCCTCTCACGTGTGCCAGGAGGGGCGGCGGACAGGCCCTGCCCCTGTGGGCCTCGGTCTGCAGTGGGAAATGGCAGCGTTCAAGAGATGGTTGTTGAATGTCTTAGCTCAAGACGTAGGTGGAACTTGGGTGGTTTTTACTGTAATTTTATGAAAAATGACATCAAGAAGTATGTGTTGGGCTTCCCTGGTGGCGCAGTGGTTGAGAGTCCGCCTGCCGATGCAGGGGACACGGGTTCGTGCCCCGGTCCGGGAGGATCCCACATGCCGCAGAGCGGCTGGACCCGTGAGCCATGGCCGCTGGGCCTGTGCGTCCGGAGCCTGTGCTCCGCAACGGGAGGGGCCACAGCAGTGAGAGGCCCGCGTACCGCAAAAAAAAAAAAAAAAAAGAAAAAGAAAAAAGAAGTATGTGTTTCGTTTACCCAACAACCTCTCACCCGGATCCTCGTTGCTGGGCTCGTGCCTCTCGGCCTCTCCTCCCAGATGTGATGGTCCTCGCTCCCGTCCACGTGTGTGGGCAGCTTTCAGGGTGGCCTCAAGGTCCCCAGCCATGGCTCTCGCTCCCTGGCTGCCTGCTGTCTGGGCTCTTGCATCAACC
This sequence comes from Mesoplodon mirus, assembly GCF_964341445.2. Lineage (NCBI taxonomy): Eukaryota > Metazoa > Chordata > Mammalia > Artiodactyla > Ziphiidae > Mesoplodon > Mesoplodon mirus. Next base: position 838,588 of record NC_138995.1, on the reverse strand, counting down.
CAGCTGGTCCACGGCCGTCAGCCACGCCCATGGCTTAGGGCCCTTTTCTGGCTCTTGGCCTGTGCCCTGCGGTCCTCTCTCCTCGTGGACTTCTGCTCACACCCGAGTCACCTGTCCCAGCGTCCAGCCCTCCTGGCAGGAATGGGGCTGCTTCCCTCTGCTGGATGCTCAGTCCGCCGGTTCTCGGTGTCGTTCCAGGGACCCCGCTTGGGAGGAGGTTCCCAGCAGAGGAGTGTCGGGGGCATGTGGGTCCATCAGGCAGTAGCAGCACAGATGGCGGGGGGCCCCTGCACCGCCCTGCCTGAGCACCTGTAATGCTGGGTGTGGCAGGGATGCTGCCAGAGAGGAGGTGCGGGTGGACAGCGTCTCCCTCCTCAGGCACACTGAAGTTTAACAACTTGGGGCAAGCAGGCGCCCCCTCACCTGGCTCCTGCTCGGGTCTGTAGGGGTTTCCTCACTGAAACGCGCTCGGAACAGGAGGTGGCAGCCTGGCCCTGAGCATCTTGACAGTCAGAGAAGGAAGCGCGTGGTCCACGGTGTGGGGGCTCGGGGGCAGTGGAAACAGAGCAGGGATGACGATCCACTGGCCACAAGCCAGGCCCCATAAACGTGAAGGTAAGGAGACCTGGAGCTCGCGGCAGCGTGTTCTAGAACGTTTCCAACTCAGTCGAGGGGTCAGTGAGACACACGGTCCAGAAGGGAGCCATCTCCATGGCCGATGATGGCCCGGGGCGGAGAGCGCAATCACAGGCCGGTTGCCCCAGGGGGCTGGGGTGGGCCTGGGCCTGGGCTCGCTCCCCGGACTGGTGAGAGGCCACCGCCGTCCTCCCCCTCCCTGCTGCCGGGAGCGCGACAGGGGCACTCCCCCCCTCCCGTGCGCTTTCCCCAGGAGCTGCCTCCGGCTGGGGGTATTGCTCACCGCCCCGCCCCCGGGACTCTTAGAGGGGAACAAGGCCAGATTCCACGCTCAGGCGGGCGAGACCTCCGTGGAGCCTCCGCCTGGGTCCCCGTGCTGCGCAGGACGGGCCGGGATGGGGTGCGCCCCAAAGGCAGGAGAACCGGGCTCAGGCCTTGCTGAGGAAGCGCCTGCTCCCGGCTTCTGAGACCTCACAGGCACTCCCCATTGCTGAGGGTGGCCGTGAGGAGGACGCTGGCTGCTCGCCTGGCCTGGAAGGTGCTGGCTGTGTCCCTGACGGGACTCGCAGCCAAAACCCGCCCGCTCTCTTCTGATCGCCGCCCGCGCTCGGCAGGTCCGGACGCGGGGACTCTTTCATGTTCTGAAACCAGCGGGGCTGCGGGCGATGTGGTTCAAGGTTTTTGTTAACATTTAATTGGAAATCACTTCAAACTTACAGGAAAGTTGAAAAAATACCAGTGTGAAGAAAGCCCGCTCGCCCTCTCCCGGTGCACTTGTCCTCTGCCAGGGCACCTCGCGGGCCAGCATGGGCTTCCGCAGCGCCCTCCTCTCACTGCCTGGCGCTCCGCCCTCTGCCGCTATGCCCGCCCCCCCACCCCCACCCCCCATGACGCCGCGTGGCGACTCCCTCCACTGCAGGCTCTCTGGGGTCAGGGTCCTCTTTGCTTGTCATGAGGGCACATCTTGAACTTGGAAGTACCCCCTAAGCCTGATGGTCACAGGCCCTTTGATCCGAGTGGCAGGCGCAAGGTCAGCGCAGGCGCATTGACCAAGGAGACGTGTGCAGCGTAGCAGGCGTGCGCGCTGAGCCCACGGCGGGGCGGCAGGACTGGCGGTGGGCCAAGCCGTCTCTGGGCCCGACCTCTCTGTGGGGCCTGTGGCTGGGGCCTCTCCATCCTCCCTTCCTTACTTCTCTCCTCCAGCCAGCACGTGGGGAGCCCCCCTGGGCTGGAGCCTGGGGTAGGAAACGCAGCAGCGGTGATGGCGCCCACCAGGCGGTGCAGTGCTGCGGTCAGGGTCCTCCCGCCTCCGAAGCCTGAGAGCTCTTGCTTCTCTGGCAGGAACTGACCGCCGAGAATCAGGAGTAGTGACCAGGGGGCTCTCGGGCCTGTGTCTACCCCGCAAAGCGGAGGCCCAAGGGAGGACGGGAGCCCTGCGAAGGCACAGGGTACCTGGGCCAAGGGGTGCTCCCAGGCAGCAGGGAGAATCCGGTCCACTCCTGCCGGCCCAGAGCAAGGGCAGAGGGAGACTGTGGAGGCCGATGCCAGACGCTCAGGGGATGCTCCCTCGTCCTGGGTACGGTCAGGGTCACCTGCCCACCCTGCAGAGCACGGCTGCGCTCCTGCTGTGGAACCCCGTCTGTGTCTCCCAGTGTGCGGGTGCCCTGGCCGCGCTGGGTGGTCCGTGGTCGGCGGCCTGGGGGCTCTCCGGTGCCCCAGCCTCCACGGCTCTGCAGCCATCGCTTCCTGAGTCTTGCGCTTTGTCTGGCGGGACGTCAGGGGCTGGAAGAGCGGGCAGCCTCCCCACAACGTGAGGGTCCCCTGGCCCCGGTGAGGTGGTTCCAGCTTCACGGTGTCCTCTGCCGTCTCCCGTGAGGCCCTGGGGATGGGGTAGGGGGCTTTGTTTGCTGCGATGCTTCTTTTTGTGTGTCCCTCCTCCCAGCTGGCAAACTCTGCAAGCACGTGGTGTGGTCTCTCTTTTTTTTAATTTAGTTATTGAGGTGTAGTTGTCTCTTTATTTATTGTTTCAATTTGCTCGCTTACGTAAGAGCCAATGCCAGCCAGCAGAGACGGGTCCATTGACAGATACAGGCCACACTGCCATGTAACGCAGAGGTGGCCAGGCCTTACGTGGAAACCTCTTGTCTGGCAGAGGATGCAGACACCCACGTGGGGTGTGGGACAAGCTGGGGCAGGAGGACAGCGGCAGCGAGCGCCGCTTCCCTTTATCCCCTTAAAATCAGTTACTTCGTGTGGCCCACGTGCAAGCTGCCGCCCTGGACAGTGGGCTGATCTGTGGGTGCCTGTGCTCCCCCCACCACCCGCCTATTCCGTGCTCCCTCTCGCCACTTCCCCTGTCGCTGCCATGGACCATGGATTGCTGCACGGACCATGGAGGTGGGGACGGGGACAGGGGCCCTGTGAGGCCTGGGCACGCTCTGCTCTGCGATGAGTGGTGGGGTGCTGTCCCCACAAAGGCACTCACTTCAGACAAGCAGCTGACCATCGTCAGCCGTGTGCTTCTGCGTCTTAGGGTGAGGTGGGTCCACTACCTCTTTTCCAAGGGCCTGCTAGGAGGTGGCAGGACCCTAAATGAGGACTTTCACACGGGAAAGCGGGTCCAGTTGGCCCCCTGACGTGCCAGGTGAGCATCTGGAGCGCTTAGCCCCCCTGTGCCGCTTGCCTGCCCCCAAATGTGCTTTTAATGTCCCCCTGGAGCCACCCCGCCTCCTCTGTTGGCTTCATCCTCCGTGTTGTGAGGACCGGCTCCTGTCCTGGGGCTGGGCAGTGGGCAGTGAGCTACACAGCCCTCCCATCAGGACACATTGGGAGCGGGGCCCACGGCCCAAGAGGCACCAGGCCTTTGGGGACAGGCCCTGCGGTGTGTCCGGTCCCGCCCCTGCCCCGGTCCTGCCCCCTCACCTGGGCTCCCACACCTTCCGCCAGCTCAACTCCTCCTCCTTGGAGCTTGTGTCATGGTTCCACCGGGGACTTTACAGCAACTCCTGCCTCTGAGATGCTTTCAGATGAGGAAGCATGTGTTCTCACGCCGGCAGCTCTCGGGCACGACCCTGGCTGCCCAACGACAGAGTGGCCCTCGAACGAGGAGTACACGTGTCAGGTGCGGGTGCCCTGGGTCAACACGTTCCTATGCGCCCGAACGGGGTCCCCTGTGAGGACAGCCAGACTTTTCACTGCAGGGTGGATGGCAGGTGTGGTCTGAAGCCATGCAGTCGCTGGGAGTCCGGGTTCTGGATGCGTGCCTCGCCCCCTGCACCCAAGCTGGGTCCCCAGAGTACGGGGACTGCCCGCCCAGTCCCATGGACGGGTAGTGTAACTCCAAGTGGTTCTGAGGCATGGCAGCAGAAACCTGCAGCACCCTGGCTCTGCCTGTGACCTGGTGATACGCAGGACGGATTTTAGTCGAAGGCAGCGTTTATGGTTACGCACTGTTTAGGTTGTTTGTTATCAGAACTTCGAATCGGTGGTTCACGCTCCCCCTCCCCGAAGAAATGGAAAAGTGCCCTGTCTTTCTCTGGCATAAAGAAAATGGCGACGTGTCTTAGTTTCTTTATTTTAAAGATTTTTTTTTGAAGTGGACCATTTTTTTAAGTCTTTATTGCATTTGTTACAATATTGCTTCTGTTTTGGTTTTTTGGCTGTGAGGCATGTGGGATCTTAGCTCCCAGACCAGGGAACCTGCACCCCCTGTATTGCAAGGTGAAGTCCTAACCACTGGACCGCCAGGCAAGTCCCATGTCTTAGTTTCTTGATACTTGCTTTCTGTAGACCAGAGACTCCCTGGCAGATCTGTACAAAAATTAGAATTGGTGGGTGGGTGTGTCTTTCTGGCATTGAACCCATGATGGGTGTGTTAGATGAACCTAAGAACACGCTCAGGTGGAGTGTTGAGTGGGATTGTGCTGAGTAGGTGAGGGGTCTTGAGGGGATTCAGTTCAAAGAGTTGGTTTCGGTTCCAGAAGACCCTGACTGCTCTGCGTGTCTGTGGCCACAGAGCCTGCATGCCAGCAGCTCCTGTGCTCGGGGGCTGGTCTGTGTGCCACGGGAAGTGGCAGAGCAGTGTCCGTGGACAGTGGTCATCCTTGTCCACCAAATCCACGTCCCATCTGTAGTGAGGCACAGCCCGATTTCAGAGATGCTAAACGTGAAAAAATGTTCCGTGGGGTTCAAAAGTTCGTATCTTGCATTTCATGCAACTTGCCTGGAAGAAGATTGTGAATATCTTTTCTTACTGTATGAAATCAGAAATCTAGGACTCAGTGCTGGGGGTGGGCAGGAAGTCCTCTCTGACTGGATGAGCTATGGTCCCTGCTTCTTGCCCACCATACAGGCCTGCTCGCATGCGGTCAGCACGCACCTGGCTGTGGGTCCAGCATGATGGAGGAATAAAGGGAGGGTCCACAGACGACAGGAGGTGGAGTGAACGCAGCACGGGGTTGGGTGATCGTGTCTGTAGATTAGCACACAGTAGGTATCGTCAGGACGCAAGCACAAAATGATTTGAACAGGTGATGTGCAATACCAAGAATACCTGCCCTGAGACAGAAGAGTGACTGTGATAAGAGGTCTCTGTAGGGCACCCAGTGCTGGGGAGTGCTGAGGAAGGGGACACAGGGATGTGGATTTCTAAGGTGGAATGGAACTCAGTTAGAACTGCCCATTTCTCCCTTCAGTTCTGTCAGTTTTTTTGCTTCATATAGTTTGATGGTTTGTCCTTAGGTGTGTGAATAAAGTCTATTTTCTCTGATATTAGTACAGCCACCCTGGTCTGTTTGGGTCGGTTGCTATTTGCAGGAATATCTTGATCCATCCTTTTACTTTCCATCCACCTGTGTCTCCGGATCTCAAGTGAGTTTCTTTTTTTTTTTTTAAAGAAGATGTTGGGGGTAGGAGTTTATTGCTGTGTTGGGTCTTCGTTTCTGTGCGAGGGCTTTCTCTAGTTGTGGCAAGCGGGGGCCACTCTTCATCGCGGTGCACAGGCCTCTCACTATCGCGGCCTCTCTTTTTGCGGAGCACAGGCTCCAGATGCGCAGGCTCAGTAGTTGTGGCTCACGGGCCTAGTTGCTCCGTGGCATGTGGGATCTTCCCAGACCAGGGCTCGAACCCGTGTCCCCTGCATTAGCAGGCAGATTCTCAACCACTGCGCCACCAGGGAAGCCCCCTCAAGTGAGTTTCTTGTAGGCAGGCTATACAACTGACCCTTGAACAACATGGGTTTGCACAGGTCTACTTATATGTGGGGTTTTTTTCCAGTAAACATGCACTACCGTATTACACGATCCACAGCTGGTTGAATCCATGAATGTGGAGCCACAGACACAGAGGGCTGACTGTAAAGTTATATGCAGATTTTCAAGTGTGTGGTGAGTCTCTGCCCACAACCCCCACGTTGCTCAAGGGTCTTCTGTTGGTGGGTCATGGCTTTCTATCCATTCCACCAATCTGGCTTTAGACTGGAGAATTTAATCCATTCACGTTTAAAGTAATTACTGATAAGGATGGGCTGACTTCTGCTATTTGTGGTCTGTGTGCCATGTAGCTTTTTTTGGTCCCTAATTTCCTGCATTACTGTCTTCTTTTGTGTTCAGTTGATTTTTTGTAGTGAAATGTTTAAATTCCTTTCTCATTTCCTCTTGTGTATTTTCTCCCGCTAATTTCTTTGTGGTTGCCCCAAGGATGACATTTATCATTCTAAACATGTTAACCCTAATTTGGATTTACACCAGCTTAACTTTAATAACATGCAAAAACCTGCTCCTTTACAGTTCCGTCTTTACCCCTTTCAGCTGTTGATGTCACAAGATTACCTCTTTATACATTCTGTGCCCTAAAACATAAATTAATTCTTTTCAATGTATTAGTCTCCTAAATTATGTAGAAAACAAGATTTGGAGTTACAAACCAGAGTTTGTAATACTAGTTTTTACACTGATAATTTTTTAAATGTGTTAGTCTCCTAAATCATGTAGAAAACAATGTGTAATAGTGCATGTATGTACTTCTGTTGAGATCTTTCTTTCTCCATACAGCTTCAGTATACTGACTAGGTGCTTTCTTTTAACCTGCAGGACTCATTTGAGCATTTCTTGCAGGGCAGGTCTAGTGGTCACAGACTTCCTCAGCTTTTGTTTATCTGGAAGTGTCTTAATTTCTCCCTCACTTTTGAAGAACATTTCTAGTGGATATCGGATTCTTTGCTAACCTTTTTTTTCTTTTAGCACTTTGAATATATGGGTGCACTGCTTCTGGCTTCCAAAGTTCTGATGAGAAATCTGCTGACATAATCTTATTGAAGATCTGCGTCCATTTTGCCCACCCTGGCTTCCAAAGTCTGTGTGCAAGCTGCTCTAGGAATACATGCACAGCTGCCTGCGGGGGCAGGGGGAGTGGTAGCTGCTACAGTGCTAAGAGCTGAAAATGACCAAAATTAACCACAGTTTACCTTCCAAGCCTTCCCCTGGAAGTTGCAAGCCTTCAACAGACTCCAGGTTTCAAGAATAGTTACATCAGACAGACCCTGCCTGTGCAGTTGCTGTCCAGGTGGGAGCTGGATTCCTGGTGTTTCTTGCTCTCCCCACTTCCCCTCCGGTTCCTTTCTTACTGTTGGGTTTCAAGAGTTCTTTGTCGGATATGTGATTTGCCAATGTTTCCTCCCAGTTTGTGGCTTGTCTTTACATTGTCTTGTATTTCATAAAGCAGAAGTTTTTAATTTTCATGAGGTCTAATTTCTCTCTTTCTCTTACTTTTATGGATCATGCTTTTGGTGTTATCTCTAACTCCAGGTTACAAAGGTTTTCTCCCGAAAGTTTTATACTTTTACAGTTTACATTTATATCTATTGTGCATTTTGGTGAATTTTTGCATTATATATGAAATTTAGTTGGAGCTTATTTTTTTCCATATCCAGTTGTTCAAATACTGTTTGCTGAAAAGACTACCCTTTCTTCTTTGCAATTTTGTCAAAAATCAATTTTACATATTTCAGCAGGTTCACATATAGATGATATATTCTCTTCCACTGATACGTGTGTCTGTTCCTTTGCAATACAGCAGTCTTGACTACTGTGGCTTTATAGTAAGCCTCAGAATTGTAGTGTTTATTCTACGGACTTTATTCTTGTTCAGTTTTTTTTTTTTCTTTTGGTTATTCTAGTTCTTTTGCTTGCTCATACCAATTTTAGAAATAGCTTGTCTGTCTCTACAAAAACTCCTTTGGGTTCTTGGTCAAAGTTGCATTAAACCTATAGATCAATTTGGGAAGAATTAACGTCTTTACCTTGATGAATCTTTCCATCCATGAACATGGTGCCCCTCTCCATTTACTTAGGTCTGCTTTGGGGCGGGGTGTGGGGGAGTGTATGTGTGAGATTTTCAGCATGCTGATCCTGAACATGTTCTGCTAGGTTTATACCTAAGTATTTCTTCTTTTCTCCATCTCTTTCTCCTCCTCTTCCTCTTTTTTTTCAACGATTGTAAATGTAGAATTTTTTGGTTTTTTGTTTCTAATTGTTTATCACTAGTGTATAGGAATACAGTTGATTCTAGTGTATTGACTTTGTATCCTGTAGTAATCCTGGTAAATTTGTTTTTCAGTTTTAGGAGGATTTTTTTTAATTCCTTGAGATTTTCTACATACACAATTTTTTTTCTGCAAATAGAACAGATTTATTTATTCTTTTCCAATCTGTATGCCTTTTATTTCTTTTTCTTGCCTAATTGTCCTGACTAGGATTGCCAGTATGATTCCAAATAGGAATAGTGACAGTGGATGTCCTTGTCCTATTTCCAATTTATGAGGAAAGTATTTGGTCTTTCACTATTAAGCATGACAGTAGCTATAGGCTTTTTGTAGATTCCATTCTATTTTTGATATGCTGAGAGGTTTTTTTTAACATATAAATTTCTTTATTTATTTATATTTTATTTTTGGCTGCATTGGGTCTTCGTTGCTGCGTGGGCTTTCTCTAGTTGTGGCGAGCGGGGGCTACTCTTTGTTGCGGTGCATGGGCTTCTCACTGTGGTGGCTTCTCTTTTTGCACAGCACAGGCACTAGGCATGTGGGCTGCAGTAGTTGTGGCACATGGGCTCAGTAGTTGTGGCTCGCGGGCAAAGAGCACAGGCTCAGTAGTTGTAGCACACTGGCTTAGTTGCTCCATCTGTGGCATGTGGGCTCTTCCCGGACCAGGGCTTGAACCCATGTCCCCTGCATTGGTAGGCGGATTCTTAACCACTGTGCCACAAGGGAAGTCCGAGAGTGTTTTTTATCATGAATGGATTTTGGATATTTTCAGATGTCTTTTTTGCATTAATTGGGTTTTCTTCATTAGGCTGATGATACGGTGGACTGCACAGATGATTTCCCTAGTGTTTCCAGGACAGACCCCACTTGGCTGTGGTGGGTCATTCTTTTTATTCAGTACTGGATTTGCTTTACTAACATTTTGTTGAGGATCTTTGCATCTCTGTTCATGAGGGATTTTGGTCTGTAGTTTTCTTTTCTTGCAAATTCTTTCTGATTTGGGCATCAAGGTAATGTAAGCATCATAAAGTTAGTTGGGAGGTATTCCCTCCTCTTTTACTTTCTGGAAGAGATTGTATATAATTGGTGTTATGTATTTTATAGAATTTCCACTGAAACCATCTGGGCCTGGAGGTTTCTCCTTTTGGGAGGTTTTAACTATGAATTCAGTTTCTTTAATAGTTAAAGAACTATTCAGGTCATCTATTGCATCTTGGGTGAGTTTTGGTAGATTGTGGTTTTTGAGAAATTGAATACTTTATGCGCATAGAGTTTTTCACAGTATTATTCCCTTATTGACCTTTTAATGTCTGCATAGTCGGAAGTGATACGCTTCCCACAACTCATGTTGATAATTTGTGTCTTCTATTTATTTTTTCTTTGTTATTCTTGCTAGAAGATTATCCCTTTTTAAAGTCTTTTTTCAAAGAATTCACTTCAGGATTCATTGAATTTTCTCCATTATTTTTCTCTTTTCAATTTTTTTTCTTTTTTTAATTTTTGGCCGCAACCCGCAGCATGTGGGATCTTAGCTCCCTGGCCAGGGACCGAACCTGCACCGCTGCATTGGAAGGTGGAGTCTTAACCACTGGACCTCCGGGGATGTCCCTCTTTTCAATTTTTACTTGTTTTAGTTTTTATCTTAATTGTTTCTTCTCTTCTGCTTGCTTTTGGCTTATTTTTCTCTTTTTCTAGTTTCTTAAGGTAAAACTTTAGGTTATTGATTTGAGATTTTTTTCTTTTTTTCTAATATATGCATTTAATGATATAAACTTCCCTCTAAACATTGCTTGAGCTTTACCCCTGAAATTTTGATATGTTGTTTTTTAATTTCATTCAGTTCAAAATATTTTCTAATTTTCTGATTTTCCTTAAGACTTCTTCTTGACTCATGGATAATTTAGAAGTGTGTTGTTCAATTTTTCTGTTATTGATTTCCAGTTTAATTCCACTACGGTCAGAAAACATACTTGATATTATTTCAATTTTTTAATATTTGTTAAGCTGTGTTTTTTTGTTTTTTGTTTTTTTTGCATTACTCAGGCCTCGCACTGCTGTGGCCTCTCCCGTCGCGGAGCACAGGCTCCGGACACGCAGGCCCAGCGGCCACCGCCCACGGGCCCAGCCGCTCCGCGGCACGCGGGATCCTCCCAGACCGGGGCACGAACCTGTGTCCCCCGCATCAGCAGGCGGACTCTCAACCACTGCGCCACCAGGGAAGCCCATGTTAAGCTGTGTTTTATGGCCCAGAATGTGATCTTTCCTGGTGACTGTTCTAGTGCACTTGAACAGAGTGTGTATTCTGCTAGTTTTGGTTGGGGTGTAAATGTCAGTTAGATGAAGAAGGTTGATGGTGGTGTTCAGGTCTCTCAAAGCCATGCTGGTTTTCTGACTACTAGTTCAAGCACCAAGTGAGGAGTGCTGAATTCTCCAGTTATAATTATCTGTCTATTTCTCCTATCAGTTTGTTTTTTATAAATTTATTTATTTATTTATTTATGGCTGCGTTGGGCCTTTGTTGTTGCATGCAGGCTTGTCTCTAGCTGTGGCGAGCGGGGGCTACTCTTCATTGCGGTGCGTGGGCTTCTCACTGCGGTGACTTCTCTTGTTGTGGAGCACGGGCTCTAGGTGCACGGGCTTCAGTAGTTGTGGCACACGGGCTTAGTTGCTCTGCGGCATGTGGGATCCTCCTGGACCCCGGCTCCAACCCATGTCCCCTGCATTGGCAGGTGGATTCTTAATCACTGCACCACCAGGGAGGCCCCCTCCTATCAGTTTTTTGTTTCATGAATTTTGAAAGTCTGTTGGTTGGTGAACACACACTTATAATTACTATGCCTTCTTGGTGAATTGACTTTTATCATCATGTAATGCTGCTGCTAACAGTCTGCTGTTAAGTTTATTTAGTTTGGTACTAATGTAGCCACTTCCATTTCTTTTGACTGATGTTTGTATGGTATATATTGTTCCATCCCTTTGCTTCTAAGCTACCATGTAACTGTATTTGAAATGAGGTTCTTACAGACAGCACATAGTTGGATCATGTATGTTTTTTAATCTGATCTGAAGTTTGTCTTCTAATTGGCAAGTTTAGGCCGTGTGCATTTAATGTGACTATTGATATGTTTGAATTTAAGCCTCTCATTTGTTATTGGCTTACTGTTCAGTCCCTTGGTTTCTCATTGCTTGGCTTCCCTCTAACTGCCCTCTTTGGGGTCCATTTTTTAGTATTCCATTTTAATTTATCTGTTGAGGTTTTGAACACGTCTTCTAGTTTTTTAGTAGTTGTTCTAGGGACTACAAAATACATACTTCACTTTTTGAAATCTACTTAGACTCAACATTTTGACACTTCCAGAAGAACACAGAACTCCTACTACTTGTACTGTCAAAGAAAAATTAATCATCACTCATGTTAAAGATGATGAGGCCGACTCAGGACCATCACGATGGGTGTAGGAGCCACTGCAGTGGGATTTGCAGAAGGGGAGAGAGATTGAGCTCAACTTCAGATACAGCGTTGGCAAGTGTGGGTTCACAGCCAAGGAGCAGGTGGAGTCATTGGATGGAAATTTGCTAAGAGGAAACATCAAAGGTCAGGGGGATTCTGGCTAAACCGACCTAACAGGATCTTTGAAAGCCAGGTGGTCAGACATCAACTGCGAGATGGTGGGGGATGAGGAACCCGGCCAGATATGAGGGTGAGCAGATATCAGGGCGGAGGGGCTCTCACTACACTGACTTAGCCGAGTTCTTGCTAAAACTGGAGGTTTTTTTAAAGGTTTCTTTTTTTTTTGCTTGTCTTTATGGAAATGAGGTTAGTGGGTTTTTTTTTAATGTTTTATTTATTTTATTTATTTATTTTTGGCTGCGTTTCTGTGCACGGGCTTTCTTCTAGTTGCCACTAGTGGGGGCTGCTCTTCGTGGCAGTGTGTGGGCTTCTCATTGCTATGTCTTCTCTTGTTGCAGAGCATGGGCTCTAGGTGTGTGGGCTTCAGTAGTTGTGGCACACGGGCTCAGTAGTTGTGACTCGCGGGCTCTAGAGTGCAGGCTCAGTAGTTGTGCGCATGGGCTTAGTTGCTCCGCAGCATGTGGGATCTTCCCGGACCAGGGCTTGAACCCGTGTCCCCTGCATTGGCAGGCGGATTCTCAATCACTGCGCCACCAGGGAAGTCCCCTAAAACTGGATTTTATAGTAAGTGCACACATGGGCCTAGAGGAGGTTCAGGAGCCTCACTACAGTTGGGTGGAGCAAAGGACCTTTGTCACCACTCTGTGGGTCACTTTGCCCTCTCCCTTTTAGGTTGTTGTTGTCATACATAATGTCTATGTATACGGTAAGCTCCATTAAACAATGTTATAATTTTTGCTTTCAATGGTCAAAAATATTTTTAAAGTACTCATGAGGAAAAGAATAGTCAGTTTTATTCAACCAGATATTTACCAGTTCTGTTGCTTTTTCTTCACTTCTGATCTTCCAGGTTCATTCTGGTGTCATTTCTGTTCTGACTGAACATTCTGTAGTAATTGTTTTAGGTCAGATCTGCTGACAACAAATTCTCTTTTTTCTTCATCTAAGGATGTCCTTACTTTATCTTCATTCCTGAAGGTTATTTTCACTAGATTTGGAATTCTGGGTTGACAGGTATTTCAACACTTAAAAAATATATATTATTCCACTTTTTTCTGGCCTCCATTGTTTCTGCTGAGAAGTCAGTAGTCGTTTGAATGCCTCTAAGTTATGCTCTGCTGTCAAGATTTTTGTCTTTCTTTTTAGTTTTCAGTGATTGGATTATGATGTGTCTGGACTTGTATTTCTTTGGGCTTGTCCTGTTTGGGGTTCATGGAGCTTCTTGAATCTGTACATTAATGTATTTCACCAAACTTGAAGAGTTTTAAGCCAAATTTTATCAAATATCTTTCTGCCCCTAGCTTCTCTTCTGGGAATCCAGTAGCATGACTGTTAGCCCTTGTGGTATTGGTGTAGGCTTCTGAGACTCTGTTTATTTTTTCCAATAGTTTTTTCTCTGTTGTTCAGATTGGGTAATTTCTATTATTCTGTCTTCAAATTCTCAGATTCTTTCCTTTGTAATCTCCATTTTGCTATTGAGCCCATCCAGCAAATTTTTCTTATTTCTGTTGTTGTGTTTTTCAGTTCTAAAATTTCCATTTGGTTCTGCTCTATGTCTTTTATTTCTCTGCTGAGGCTTTATATTGCCACTTATTCGCAGTGTTTTTGCCCTTACTTGTTGGAGCACATTGATAATATGTGCTTTAACATCTTTCTTAGGCACTCCCAACATCTGTGCCATCTGATGGTGTCCTGCACTGATGGCCTTTTTCCATAAGAGTTGACGCTTTCTTGGCTTTTCATGTGCTGAGCAATTTCGTATTGTGTCCTAGACATTTTGAATATTGTGTTATGAGACTCTGGATCTTGTTCACATCCAGTGGAGGATGTTGGTATTTTTGTTTTCCTATTATCTAGTTGACTTAAGTCTGCCAGTTCCAACCTGCCATCTCTGGGGCTGGTTTCCATGTCAGATTATTTTCACAGCCTTTGCCTTGCCATGTATACCTGCCCTGCAGGTGTGCCACCCCATGGCCAGGCTGACCTTGGCAGTGGAGGAGATAAAGGATGGCAGTGGAAAAAAATGGTGAAATACAAATAAAGCCTGCAATTTAGTTGAAAAAACAAACACCTCCTCTGAGCAGGCTGATGGCAGGAACTCGGCTGGGTCCAGAACCTGCAGCCCGGTCCCCTTGGGTGACATCACTCCTGTGTGAGAACCAGGCTGATGAGTCGACAGCAAGGCTTGGGAACAGAGCTGCTGTGGGGCAGACTCTCCTCACCCTCTGCCTGCAGTGTCGGCCCCGGGGGCGTTCAGCTTGCCGTCCAGGCCTCAGACAAACAACTCAGACGATTTTACAGCACATTTCAAAGGGGCTCTGATTTTTTTAAAAAGAGGGGGTTATTCTTTCCCCAGAAAAGTTTCTCCCAGGTGGGTGCTGATGAGCTGAACAGGCCTGTACGGTGCTTGATTTCGTGGGTCACAGTTACTGTCACTGTCAGCCAACCTTGTGAGCACGGAGCCAGCGCGGGTGCACCTGGGGGCCTCGCTGGGCCCCGCAGCGTGTGGTGCTGCCCCGCCGTATCCTTTCCTGGCATCACAGACATCGACTCTGTGTCCTCTGACACGCAGCCCCCTTCCCGCCCTCGCTGTGCTCCCAGCAGGGGAAACGCTGAGATCCCTGCTTCTTGACCACCTTGCTCTCCTAGGTGCCCGGCTCTCCCTCCTTAACGGGCTGCCCTGTGGGCTCCCTTCCTACCCCGAGCTTCTCCAGCAGCCACGGCAGGTGTGGGCAGCTTGCCCTCTCCTCCCGTGTCCGCAGTCGGTCCAAGAAACACCCTGAAGACAGAGTTTCACGGGAGCGTGGCCCTTAGAGGTGGACAGGCAGGCAAATGGGGCCCAGCAGCGAGCTCTGGGGAAGGGAGGTGGACAGCCCCCCGGGCGGGGCAGGCGCGGAGGTGGCGGCCGGCGTGACCGAGGTGGGCATGGAAAGCTGCGTTTGCCGTCTTTCCCACCCAAGTGTCTAACTTCAGGAGAGCATGTGGGCCTCAGGAGGGGCGGGGGCAGGTGGAGACGTGCCCTGGAGGGGCGAGCTCTGACGCCCTCCTCTCTCTCCCGTTGCAGGTGACCCCAGGGTTTGAGGAGAAGGAGGGGGAACTCCTGGTCAGGGGGCCCTCTGTGTTCCGGGAATACTGGGACAAGCCGGAGGAAACAAAAACCGCCTTCACCTCGGACGGCTGGTTCAAAACAGGTAGGAGGGAGGGTCCAGAGGGGACGGGAGGGTCACCCGCGTGCCACCGCACCGGGACGTCCCCAGAATCCTCCCTAGCGGGCAGAGATGGGGTGGGGTACACTTTGTGCTCCCGTCTTAAAGGCTGCACCTCCCACACTGCACCCCAGCCCCCCTGAGGCCTCTAGAAGGAAGGTCCTGAGGCCATGACCCTCAGGGGGACTAGCAGCCCCCAGCCCTGTGGCCAGGCTCCCGTCCTGTCCCTTGGCCCAGCAGCCCTGCACGAGGTGGTCCCTCTGCCCCTCGTGGGTCAGGACTCCCCTTCCCAAGTGACCACTGCACTCCGCCTCCGAGACCCTCCTCGGTGCCCCGCCCTCCCCGCCGCTGCCCCCTGCTTTGTAGCCCCGCCCCCGTTTTCATAGAAGGAGGTTGGTTTGCACTTTGGTTTGGGTCCCTCGTTACTTGCCCTCTCCTCCCGTGTCCGCAGTCAGTCCAAGAAACACCCTGAAGACAGAGTTTCAGGTTACTACCTGCCCTGAAGCCTGCGCTGTCACCTGCTAGAGCGGCACGTGGAGCCAGAGCCCAGGGTCTGTGCGGGGGCAGGCAGGCGCCCACCCCCCAACCTCGGAGCCCTCTCACTGGACACGCTCCCAGGGCCCGCTCTGAGGAGCCCCACCCCTTCTGTCCCCCACACCCCCCTCCTCCTTGGTCCCAGCGGTCCCGTCGATGTGGACGATTCGGCAGGTACTGGGTGTATTCACGGTTGCAGCTGCATTGATTCACTGGTTTGTGTTCACACAGGACACACCGGAACAGCAGCTCGTGACAGCCGGAAGGTGGGGTTCTGGGGTTTCTCTTTTTCTTATTGCCTGTCTGTATTTCTAAAACTTTCGTACTGAAAATGCATTATTTCATAATAATAATCTTAAAGCAATATTTTCTGAAGAGGAAGGCCTGTTCCCCCGTCGTCCTGTGCTGGCCTCATAATTAGAAACGCACCTCTTGCCAGGTCTTCTGTGGACCACAGAGCTGAAGAGAAAGGCAGTGTGAGGGGGGCGGCCGTGACGGGGTGCCGGGCGCACCTGGGAGTGGGAAAGGAGGTGAGCGGTGGGTGTGTCCTCGGCCTGGTAACCCCTTGGGGAGCTGCTCCAGGCCGTTACCACACGCGTGTCTTCTCCACGGGCTCAGGCAGCACGGGTTAGTAAGGGCAGAAATCACCTCCAATCTGCTGCCGTCGTGGGCCTGAGGTCACCAGGTGACAGAGGCCACGTACAGACCCCCCAGCAGTCTCGGGGTGCTGGGGCTCCGCTGGGTGGGGCTTGAGGGGGAAGGGGCACATGAGGGGTTCTCCTGGGGGACCTCGGGGCTCCATTTCGGGCCCCCCCAGAGCAGAGGCCTGTGCCAGGAGCCCTGGCCAGCGCCAGCAGAGGGCTCTGTGGTTGAGGCCCAGGAGCCCGGGCCACCTGTCCGTGCGGCATATTCACACGCGCCCCGGCTTCCCTTTGTAAACTTCGCGTTCATAGGGGCCAGCCTGGTGGCAGCCAACCACTATTATTATCCTTCAAATGCAGTATTTAAGAAATACTACTTTTGAGCTAATCTTGCTTTTTTGTGGGTCCGTCCTGTAGCCCTCCGAGTGTCCTGACTTGGACATCTGACTTCTTTGTGGCCATCCTGTTTCATTTTAAAATTCAGCTAAAGAGCTGCAACTTATTTTTTTAAAGCACAGGAACCAAAGCCCTGTGGATTTTGCAGATAGCAGGGCTCGCGAAGTGCAGGGCAGGCAGCGGTACAACATTTCAGTCCCTGGTCGTGAGGAATATTTCAGTTGAAAGGAAGAGCTGCATTAATTATCGTAAAGAGATGTCTTTAGGAGAAAATGATTTTGAAATTCAGTTTAATTTCATTGTAATGCGCAGCAAACAGGAAGGGAGTCTGTGTGTTTAATTGGCTCTCGGGGGTGAGGCCTGGAAGCCGCGTGCCTTTGTCACAGGCCATTAGCGATACAGGCTGCATAATGAGCGCAGCAATCAGCTCACAGCTGCCGCTCCTGCGGGGCGAGCGTGGTATTAAATAGAAATCAGGATGAATTAAACTTAACCCTTTCCCTGGCCAGGCCTTCCTGCCACACAGACTGTGGCCCGGGCTGGGGAGGGGCCGCACCCCTCTGGCTTCTCCTCAGAGGCCTCCTCTGTGTCTGGACGAGGGGAAAGAGGCCTCCCTCGGCCATGCCAGCCATGGCCGCCCTCCCTGCCCTGCATGAAGCCTGGTTTCCGTCGCCAGGGAGCTCCTTGCCAGCCCCAGGGGTCCTGGCTGCAGCTCAGGCAGGAAACCAAAGCTCTCTATCCAGAAGCACCTCCAGCGGCGACCCTGGCCATTTTCCCCCTGAGCCCGCCAAGCTGGGGAGAATCCTCCACACGCACGTCGGCCAGCGCCGGCCGGGTGGGGAGAGGGCAGTGCCAGGACCCTCCCTGCTCAGGGCTTCACCTTGACCCTGCGCACGGAGCTGAGGACACAGGGAGCTGCGCTACAGCTCCTCCTGCCCTCTGGATATGGTAGAAAGACCGTAACTGAACACGAGGAAACAGAAATGGTATCTCTGCCTTATTCTAAAGAAGATCTCCTTACACCGTTTACTGTTAGAAAGTGACGTAGTAAACTGCACACACCTAAGGACAAATCAACGCACTTGTAGAAGAAATTTAGGAAACTGGGGAGAAGGGCTGTGCGAAAATCCCGCAGAACGTTAACGGGGTATCTTGGTGCTGAGTTTACTCCCTTTTCTTTCTTCTCTAAAGAGCACATGACCGTTATCAGGGGAAAACATAAAAGGCTATTTACGTAAGAAAAAAAGACTCACGAGCAGGAAACAGGAGAGCCCTGGGCGCACACGTGGCCGAGCTCTGCAGCCTCGGTGGGACGTGGAGTCCACTGAGAAGTCGGTGAGCGCACGACGTGAGGGCCACCTGGGGCCGAGGGAGGGGGTCCCTGAGCCCAGTCGCCCCAGTAGGAAAAACGAGCCATGGCCACGGGCGAATCAAGAGGAAGTGCAATTGGCCATAAAAATACGGAAAACGTTTTACTTCCTGGTGGTGAAAGAGCAAGTATGGAAACAGCCTCCTTCCACCAAATTGGCAGAGATTCTTCCGAAGTTGACACTTGGTGCTGTGAGGCAGGTGCTTGGCACCCGCGGGCGGGTTGTGTGTCAGGAGGGCTCCTGGGAATCCGTTCAAAGGACACGGGGTGCGGGGGGACGCGTATGATGTTTATAAAGTGGGAAATTGGAGTCCGTTGTTCTGCGCTGGGCTTGTGGCTGCCTCGTGGTGCGTCCAGACCACAGAGGATCGTGAGCCTTTTGCAGCCACGACTCGCGTGATCCTGGCCTGAGGGAGCCCCTGCTGGCGTGCACCACACATGTGTTTGTGGGGGGGCCGTCATGCGGGTTTGCACTGCCAAGCACAGACGCTAGCTGCTGTCTCTGTGTGATTGTCACCTGTTTCTTTGTTTTCTCTCTGCCAGTGTTTCCTCAGTAAGCTTCGTTCCCTTATAGACACAGAGAAGTATACAATCTTTCCAGTTCTCACGTGATGAAGGCCCCAGGGTGGACCCAGGCCTGAGCCCCGTCCTCTTGCCCAGCCTCTCACTCGGAGCCGCGCTGAGTTCTGATGTGGTTCTCCCGAAAGCAGTGCTTTTATTTTGACCAACAATAGTTAGGAATCAGGCAGCGTGTTGAAAGGAGGGGGCCCAGTGCTTCGTGTCAGGCGTGTGACAGCACGTGTAGCTGGAGGTGGCCGGCCCCTTCACGTCTGCTGACCGCGTACGACCAGAGCCCGGGGCAGGGCTCCCCAGGCCCCCAGGACGTGTGGTGTCGTCAAGCTGCCAAGTCCGCAGGCCCCTGCCTCCCCGCGGGGCTTGGGCTCTCTGTGGAGACGCCTTGTGAGCAGGAGGCCGGGGCTGCGTCGCGGTCCTGTCTGGTGGTCGTCCCTTTGTGTGTGTTTTACCCTTTGTTCCCCAGCGGTCGTCAAGAGCTGTTCCTCCATGTTCTTCTGAAACACCCGGCTTTGTTGGAGTTAAGTCTCCGAGGCACCTGGAACGGCTTCTGTGCGGACGGCGTGTCCCCATCCTGCGCGCTCCTGCTGGGCCTCTGCGCTGCCCTTTGTTTTTTGGTGTTGTTTGTTTTTCTGGGGTTTTTGTATTTTGGGTTTTTTTTTTTTTTTTTTTTTTTGGCTGCACCAGGTCTTAGTTGTGGCGTGCAGGATCTTTAGTTGCGGCCTGTGGGATCTAGTCCCCAACCAGGGATCGAATCTGGGCCCCCGCATTGGGAGCTCAGAGTCGTAACTACCAGACTACCAGGGAAGTCCCTACGCTGCCTTTTGGCCGCTGCGTCTGCCCTGGTCGGCCTCAAACCTCTGGGCAGAAGGTCTTTGTTTTTATCAAGGTCCCACGTGCGCAGCTGGAAGACTCCACGTGCGCAGCTGGAAGACTCCAGCGGTCTGTCTGGTTTGGGAAGAAGGACGCGTGGCCCTCTTACCCCAGCCGTGCCCATCTTGGCCACCTGGAGGCTGCCAGACGCCTGTGGACACACCGTCCAGGGTTGAGCCGCGTGGGAGCCGCAGTGTTTCCCGAGGCGGGAGGGCTCATCTGTTCTGGCCTCCAGTCCTCCTGGGAGGCCCCCCTGTGCTTGCCACCCATACCAGCGCACAGCTCCCGCCGGCCTCCTTTCTCCTCGTCGGCCGCATTCCCCAGGAGCCTGCTGAGGCTGGGCGGGTGGGAGGTGAGCTCTGGAGAGCTCGTGTCTGCCAGTGTCTTTGTCCTGGCTGGGCCGGGTACAGGAGTCTGGACTAGAAATCGTCTTTACTGGTGTCAGGCTTCCACGTGTGCTGCCGGCTGCAGCTGCGTTATTCCTGGCGCATCGTGACCTTTCCTCTCTTGAGGTCCTAGAGAATCTTCCCTTTGCCCTGGGAGCCCTGAAGTCGACAGGCCACGCACCCTGGGGGGCTCTGGAGACCACGTCTTGTAATTCCGGGGGTTGATGGCTGATTTTCTCCCCTCTGATGCCCAGCAGGGGTCCGGGGGCTGAGAGCAGGAAGTGGGGGTGGGGGGCCCAGCCACCGCTGCTCAGGGCCCGTGGGCTCCCGTGTCGCCGTCCACCCTCCTCCGTCCGCAGAGAAGGACCGGCGGCCGTGCACTGAGGGCCGGTGCCCCTGCTCCGCGCTCGGCCCATCCTCGCCACCTCCTGCGGGGCGCCTGCCACCCTGGCCGCAACCCGCCTCACACAGCCTCCCTCCAGCCCGCGGGGTCTGTCCGCTTGCTTTCCAGCTGCCAGTTTTCTCACCATCATGCCCTCTCCTGTCTCCCTGTGCACGGCTTTGTGCCTTGAAAACGACAGTTGCTGTTGATTTTATTTCGAGAGGGAGAGAACCAAGCTGTGTGCTCCGGCGAGGCTTCCGCTCTGGGAAGTTGTCGTGTCTTCGTCTTCCTTCTAGTGTCTTCCTTGGCCTTCTGCACAGCCATGTGTGAGGGGCACAGACCCGCTGGGGCCTTCTCCCTCCGTCTTCACGGGGCCTCTCCTGGGTCTTCCGTGACTCGAACATCCCTCTGCGCCCCTCTTACGAGGGCGTGTGTGATCACACTGAGGCCACTGGGTAGTCCAGGGCGGTGCTGACATCTGTCGGCACGCCCTGCCTGATGGTGGTCCCGGGAAGCAGCAGGGCTCTCCCACGGGGCTTTTCCTCACTCGGCACACAGACCCCCAGACCTCCCCCGGGACGATGTCCGTGTGTCCTCAGCACCATCCCTACCACTGCGGTGCCGGCTTTTCTCAGAGAAGATCCTAAGTCTCGCTGCTCTTCATCAGGCTGGATGAGGGTCAGTATAAGAGCTGGTGACAGGAGACAGTGCAAGGAAGCCGCCGTAACTGTGAGCTGGTGCGCGGGGAGGGGGCACCTGGAGATGCCACAGAAGTGATGTCTGAGCAGAGGGACAGCGAAGGGGGTTGGGCAGATGGAGAACCAGATGCCGCAGATGGGGTAGCGGGTGTGAGCACCCTGGGGTGAGGGCCGTGCCTGGGGGGCCTGCCGTCGGGCGTGTGGGTGCAGCTGTGGGAAACTCTCACCCTGACTTAAGTTGGTGTCACACAGAGCAAAGAGGGTGCAGCCGACATGGCCAGAGGCCCCGAAGCCATGTCGGCCTTGGTGTGGGCAATGGGGGCGTCCCTGGCAGGACCAGGGCACAGGGCAGTGACCCCCACCCCCAACACCGCTGGGTCTCTGGCCGGCAGAGGCCTGGCTGGGCCATGGGTGCATTTAAGGGGCTGGTGTCCGGTGGTTGGGAAGCCGTCGGGAGACCCAGTGGCTGTCCACTGTGGAGGGGACATGGCCGGAGCCAGGGCTGCACAGCAGGAATGGGAGAGGGGCCCCGGCGGGCCTCATGGCATGGGGGCAGACTGCGTCCTGTCCCTGCGGCCTGCCTTGTATTCCACGCCTGCGTCCTTTCCCGCCAGCCGGCCACCTGCCCCAACACTCTGTCCGGAGACCACAGAGCCTCTCCTTCCTTCTGCTTCCCATCAGGCAGGAGGCCCCGCACCTGCAGGAGCCCAGCTCCTGCTGCATCATAGCCCACCGCAGCCAGCCAGGCAGTGCCATCCGTCTTGTTTAATAGGCTGGGGCGCCCCGCGTGGCAGGTCGCCAAGAGTGCGAGCTGACGGATGGGCCTCCTGCGTTGGACGGTGTGACGCATCATGGAGTATTGATGATTTATTCCAGCTAATCACCCGTGTGCAGCGTGGGGTGTGTGAGAGCAGACGGTGAACCATCAGTGCAGCTCTCAGAGTGCGCAGTGGGCGTCCCCGCGTGCACAGGCTCACGTGTCCGTGCACACGTGTGTGTGTGCGCTCACACTCAGCCCCACCCCCCCGACCGCAATGCCCTGTCTGGCATGCGGCCCCGGCCCTCGCTGACCTCGTCGCCCCCCCTCAGGTCTCTAGCGCCTCCTGAGGTGGGACCGCATGGGTCCTTAGCTGGGCAGGGCTCCCACCAGGACCACGTCCAGGAGAAGTGGGTGGGGAAGCCCCGGCGCTGAGCATGGCGGGTCGGGGTGGGGGGGTCCCTCCCTCCTGCCAGACCCCCATGTGACACTGCGTATGGCCCGGAGCCCCGTTGGGAAAGGGCCTGCTGTGGCCCTGCTGTGGCCAGGACCCAAGGGAGGCCCTGATGCTCTTGTTTCCTGCCTCCGTGGTCCTGGGCTGTTTCACGGGGGTCCTGCCCGTCCCTGTGAGACGCCGCCACCTGCCTAGGGGCAGGGCGATGGAGGCGTCTGGCGTTGGCATCACGCGAGGTCCCAGCCGTCCGCCTGGTGCTTGCTGCCTTGTCCCAGAAAGGTGTTGACGCTCCCAGACGCGGGGCCCACACGTGCCGGGGAGGGCGGCACTCACTGCGTGTGCAGCGCCGACTGCGGCCGAGCCAGGTGCCTCCCACTGACCGGAGCCTCTCCCCAGGTGACACGGCCGTGTTCAAGGACGGCAGCTACTGGATCCGCGGCCGCACCTCCGTGGACATCATCAAGAGTGGCGGCTACAAGGTCAGCGCCCTGGAGGTGGAGCGGCATCTGCTGGCCCATCCCAGCATCACGGGTGAGCGGCCAGGTGCCCGGACCGTGACCTTTGGCTGACACAGCTGCACTCGGCCTCCCGGGCTGTCTCGGGACCGGTCCAGATGTGTCTTCCTGTGTGTGTGTTGTTGACAAAACAGGGACCAGGCACCCAAGGGGGGGCACAGCACCAGGGCCTACCTCCCATCCCCTCCCCGCCCCTCCCCACAGTCAGCCTGCTCCCCCTCCTCCCACATGGGTCCAGGCTGGCCAGGTGTAGGCCGGGACCCCGTGCTCAGGAGTGGTGGTGTCCTGGGCCGTCCTGGCCCCTCAGAGACTCCGTATCCCCTGTCTCTGGCCACTAGGCGGGCTTCTCTGGGGGCGGCGGGTCCCAGGTGTTTCCCGCACGTGCCCGCTGCCCTGCAGCCTGCGGTGCTCGTCCTCCTGTGCTTCTGAGGTCCCCCACCCTCTTCTTTCTCCACAGACGTGGCTGTGATCGGAGTTCCAGACGTGACATGGGGCCAGCGGGTCACCGCAGTGGTGACCCTTCAAGAGGGACACTCGCTGTCCCACAGGGAGCTCAAAGAGTGGGCCAGGTGAGGGCCGGGCAGGTGGGCGGGGTCTCGGGCTGGGGGCTGAGGGCCAGGTGATGTGGTCCTGTAGGAGCTGTGCCCCCCGCACCACTCACACACACACACACACACACACACGCACACACGTGAGCACATTCACAACACACACTCATACGCGTGTGCAAAGGGCCCCAGGGAAGCTGTGTCGTGACGATGGGAGCAGATGTAGGACCCCGACCCCTGACTCAGGTGTAAGCTTCCGAGGCCGGGTCAGAGGTGGACGGGGTCCCATGGTGAGTGAGTGCGTCCCCTCCTGGGTGTAAGAGGAACCTTGTCAAGGAAGGTCCGTTCCCAGGAGCTGAGCTCAGAGCCATCCCGACAGGACCCTGGGGCGTGGGCTGAGCAGGCTCGGGGCGCTGCTGAGCCGGAAGCACGTGCTGAGCGCAGGGCATCACACGGGCCCCTGGGTGCTCGCTGCTGGCCCCAGGCCAGAGCTCAGAAAGGAGCTGTTAGTTACATCCCCAAGGCCTTTATTTTAGATCCAAGAGGTCCCTCCTTCTGGCCCTCTCTCCCCACACCCCCTGCCCGGCTTGCCTCCTTCTCCTCTGCACTGAAGATATTTGTGGCTCATCCACCGTGATTTCACAAACAGGAGGAATCCTTGTTTATCAGGGCAGCACAGCTGGGCGATTAGATTCCCCTGGATTTGCAAAATCACAGTTGGAACTTTGCAGTTTCACAAAGGCACGAAGAAGATTCTAGTCGGCTTTGCCGCTTTGGTTAAACAGTTGCTTTGTTAAAAGAAAGAACCTGCCATCCTGTGCTGAGAGCAGGTCTCTCGGCCCTCAAACCTGCTCCTTCACGCCCGGGGCTCCCGTTGTCCCCTCACCGCAGGGGCCCGTGCTGCCGGCTGAGGGCCTGAGACCCCGGCTGGGGCGGCGCTGTGCTGTGTGCTGAGGCTTTGGGTCCCTGGGGAGATGCTCCCAGCAGGGCGGGCCTGGGGTGGGTGGTCAGCCTGCAGTCTCCATGCGACCGGTTCCCCGGGCTTTGTGTCCTCCCATGGGGCGGTCACTGGACAGTGACCCCGCGGCTGCCCACCCCCTGGAGGGAGGACAGGGACCTTCCTTTCAGAGCGCAGGGCTGGCTCCGCCCCCGCATGGGGGGGAGTGGGGGAGGGGCCTCACTCCGAGTTTTCCAGACGTTGGCTCAGTGAAGCTGCTCTTTCTTTCTGTGTCCTGTTCGTTGCCATTTGGGGGTCTTTTTTAAAGGTTTTTTTTTTTTTTTAAATAATGTCTTCCCTTTCACTGCCGTTTTTTTCATTTCTGAAGATTCTTGAATCTTACAAGACCCCCAAGCAAAAGTCTGTCCTGCGTCCTCCTGCAGACCCTGCGCTGTGCTCCTAGTGGAGTTGGGAGAGGCTGGCACCCCCGCCCCAGCTCAGGCACCGCGACACTTGGAGGGGCCGGCGTGGCCTCTGGGCTCCGTGGCAGCACCACGTTCCCGGTCTGGGACGTGGCCCGCCCACCAAACTGTCCAGTTGCAGTGGCCCACGTGGGGCTTACACCCCACGGGGATAATTCAGAAATCCGGTGTCCAGATGGAGCAGGCGCTGCCGTCCGATCAGACCGTGGAGGGGAGACGCTGCTGGGCCCCCGGGGCCACCTCCCTTCCCCACGGGGCTGAGCGGTGGAGCTGAGGCCACCGCTGTCCACGGGGCTTTTCCCACAGGGAAGCTGGCTCTGTAACAAACC
Source organism: Mesoplodon mirus (assembly GCF_964341445.2). NCBI lineage: Eukaryota > Metazoa > Chordata > Mammalia > Artiodactyla > Ziphiidae > Mesoplodon > Mesoplodon mirus. The sequence continues at coordinate 813,701 of NC_138995.1, read as the reverse complement.
ACTCAGCCCTGCTGTGTTCCTGCTCAGGGCCTCAGTTTGCCTGGGAGCTGCTCTGACAGTTTCCTATGAGACCAGCTGCTAAGTTGACGCCCCTCATAGGAGAACAGCGTTTGTTCTCAGAATCTGCGGGTCTGCAGGCTTTAGAGCGCGTCCCTGCACGTCTGCAGCTTCTGCTTCTTCGTGGTGGCCGTGAGTTAGGCTTCCGGCTGTGTGTCCTGCCTTTGCTGTGACCCCACCCTCCCTGTGCACTGTCGTCCTACCTTTTACTTCTATGTCGTTACAAGCCCCACGCTACGTTCTTGAACACTTTTTGTTCAAACGGTTCTCTCTTAAGGAGGCTTCGCTAGTAAGGAAGATGACACGTGTCCTGTGTCTGGCACTCGCCCCCCATGGCGGCCCCTCCCACACAGACCCTCAAGTGTGGGGAGTGGGTCAGCTGCTGGGGACCCCAAGCTCCTGTGTCTGAAGCCTTTAATTTCATCTTCATCCTTGAAAGAGACCTTCTCGGGGTTTGGGATTCTAGACAGACGGGGCTTCCTTTTCCTTCGTGCTCCACTCCTGCCTCACCTACTCTTCACGCAGGGCCCTGCATCCTTGCGGCTGCCCCTTGACCTGCTCCACGCTGGCGGGCGGAGAGAGGGTGGGTGCCGCCTGGGAGGTGGTGCTGTGCAGTGGGGGGCGGGGAACGGGTGTCCCTGGTGGAACCTCCGTGACCTTTGGCCCAGAGCAGGCGATTTGCGCCAGAGCTGCCCCGAGGTAACAGCATTTCTCGCCACCTGTGGGCAGATGGACGTAGGCACCAGCTACTGAGGCCAAGGGATGGGGTTTCTCTGCCTGCCCTCGCCGGCCCCTTGCTGCACACGTCCTGAGAGGCCACGGCTGTCCCTACTCCTGCGGGCCCCGAGCAGACTTCGCGGTGCCGCTGTCCGGAGCCCCACTACCCGATGCCCCGCTGTCTGTGTCACTGGCAGCAGCCACAGAGCGTGGAGCCTTTGTGGGCCAGGAGGCCACGATGGGTGGCCCCTCTCCCCACCACCCCAGGCAGCATCCTGTGCACCTGCTGGTTCCTTACTGAAGGGCCCCGTGTGCAGCCCTCGAGCAAGGAGCAGGCAGCTCTGCTCAGGAGAAGCCTGGGCGTGGTGTGCACAGCTGCCTGGGGCTGGGCCCACCACGTGCCAGTTCACGGGGGGAGCGTTGTCTAATGGTGCTCCTCTTGGGGTGCAGCTACAGGCCAGCTGCTGGACCCAGACGGCCACTCCCACTGCTTGGGCACCAGGCTCTGGGTGGGAGGGGTGGCTCCAGCCGGCGTGTGTGGTCATGGCACCCAGGGGTCTGTGAGGTGTCCACCCACCTCCCCCGGCCGTCCACCCAGGGATGCAGTGAATGGGCCGTGAGGGCGGACCAGTTCTTTCCAGCTCAGGGGCTCCGGGGCGGGGTCTCGGGAGGCCTGGCCCTGGGTGAGGCTCCCCCTCTCCCCCAGTGGGCAGAGGGGCGTCTCCATGCCCAGGACCGGGCCCCGACCTGCTGCGGAGGCGCCACTCACGCCCGCAGCTCCTGCACTCAGGCCTGGCCTGTCTCTGCAGAGGTGTCCTGGCCCCGTACGCGGTGCCCTCAGAGCTCCTGCTGGTGGAGGAGATCCCACGGAACCACATGGGGAAGGTGAACAAGCAAGACCTTGTCAGGCAGCTCTACCCGCACGACTGGGGTGCCCCCGAGGCCGGGCGCCAGTGAGCCGGCTTCCCGCCTGGCCACACCTCACCAGAAGGAAACCGCTTCGTGCCCTCCGCCCCGGCCTCGTGGCCACGGCACGCCACACAGCTCCGTGTGCTCTGCAGTCCCCGCCCCCCAGGTCCCTGCGGGTCTGGAGGTGTCACAGGGGAAGCAGGTTTCCCTGGAAACTCAATAAAGGCTCCACAGAGAAGCAGACACCTGTCCTGCGCTCCTTCCCAGGGCCTGCGTGGTCCCCGCCCACGGCACAGAGAAGGTCCGGTCTGCCCGCATGTGCATGGTGTGCAGGGCGGGGGTCTCTCTGGTGGACTCGGACGATGGTCCTGGGCGTCCAGGGGAGGGTGTTTCCCACCACACGAGTGCCTTGCTGGGGTGTCCGGCACCCGTGGCCCTGGCAGAGGCTCTCTAGGCCTTCAGGGCCAGGGACACAGCTCATGTGACCAGAGGACCCTCGGCCCCCAGAGGGCACCTCCTGGACCAGGGGTCGGCACACTCTGGGACGGGCCAGGGGGCCAGCACTGGGCTCTGGGGCCAGTGTTTCTTGTCGAGGCCGCAGCCCGGGTCCCACGGACCTCATACAGAGTCCAAGGTGCTCAGTAGCCAGAGGCCGACCACGAATGGCCCCGCAGCTGCCCTCCTTGACCCCCATCCCCTCCCCTGTGCTGCTCCCTCCACGACACCCCCTGCCCCCTTTGGTCTTTGGATGTCTCCCTCTCCTTCCCAGACCCCCCCCACATGCCCCTGCTGCCCGGCCCCCAGGTTCCCTGCCCTCCCCAGCCAAGGGCAGAGTTGCCCTTGGAGGCCCAGGTGTCGTGGGGAGGATGGGCAGGAGCCAGGACACAGCCGAGGACCTGGTGGGCAGCACGTGGGGGCCAGGGCTGCTCCCCCACCCTGTGCACGTGGCCTGTGACTCCGCGAGGCCGGCCCCGGGCACGGCGTTTGCTCGGAGGAACGTCCACCCCAGCGCCCTCCTGCCTGAGCCCTGGACACGCACTGGTCACCCGCCTGTGCAGCGGGCCAGCCTTCCGGGCTCGGCGCTGGCCCGCAGCCCAGAACTCTCAGGGCAGCGCTGGACACTCTGGCTCCTGCTGTCCTCGTGTCCTGGGACCTGGGGACCACGAGCTCCTGGCAAGAATCAGCTCCCACGTCCCCAGATCTTTACTTCATCCCACTGGTTTGACTCTGTGTCTGTCTTAATACTGAAAATTTGATTCCTGAAAACGTTCACGTCATCATCTGCTTTCTGCTAGCGTCTGTACAAAATACTTTCCGAAAAATAATGGTCATCTTTGACCAAGAACAAGACCGGGCTGGGACGCTGACAGGCTCTTAGACCATGTCCCTCAGGACGCAGAACGTGGCCTGGCCCCTGCCCGCCCCACCTCCTCGGCACCCTCGGGCCAGGTTCATCCTCCACTGCTCCTCACGTCGGTCCAGCCCAGCCTGGCGGGGGCCCTGGTCTGGCCCTGGAGACAGGCAGAGCCCCACTTGCTAAGCCAGCATGGCTGAAGGTCCCGAGGCTTTGGGAAAGTTCCCATGGCTGGAAATGCCTCAGCCTGGCGGCTCCGTGTTGCCCTGCACTCAACTCCCAAACCAAAGCTGGGGGTGGGCACCCTGGGCTCTGTCAAACCCGTAGTGCTTGGATCTCGCTTGGAGGGGCTCCTGGGCACAGCGGGAGTGCACTTGTTGAGAGGCAGCGGGAAGATAAGGGCACCTGGCAGCGGCTGCCCCTCGGACGCCGCTCCCTCGGGGGCAGGGGGAGGGCCGGCGGTGGAGGGTCCGCACCTGCCACGTCCCTCCCTCCGGACATAAACCTGCCGAGCGTTCAGGGCTCTGCTGCCGTCTGCCTGCATTTATTCACCAGAGCTCAGCATCCACGTGGGATGCGCAGGGGGCCCGCTGAGGAGAGACCCCGGGGGACGGGCGGGCTTGAAACGGCCACAGAAATGTCAGGGCTGACACCGCGACACCTCAAGGCCCACGCGCCCCCTGCGCGCCCCCCCCCGTGACGTAAGGCTGCTGCCCCCTCAGGGCTCCGACCAAGGACGGAGGCCTGAGCTCCCCGTGGGAGCCAAGGTGAGCAGCTGCCGGCAGGACCCTGTGCTGTGAGGGGGCGGAGCCTAGGGAGGGCGTGGCGCGGAGAAGGGGGCAGCCCAGGCCCCACGGGCAACGACTACCCATCTCAGGGAGGCCCGGACCAGTGTCCCCGGACAGAGAGCCCACCCCAGGGCTGGTCAGGAGCGTGGACACCACAACAGCTGGGCTGTCCCAAAGGAGCCGGGCCTGCCTCTGCCAGTGCCTAAGGCCCCCCAGACGCCCTCGGATGCTGGGACCACCCGTGAGACCCCCAGAGTTGTCCACGTCCTGGCCCCCCACGCAGGCCCTGTGTCACCCCCGTGGAGAGGGGCAGGAGTGCAATAATGCGCAGCCCTTAGCACGCGGCCACTGCTGCGCACCTTTACCGCGCAACCCTAGTTACTAAGCAACAGTTACCGCGAGACCGCTAACGCGGGCTGTTCAGAGCCGCGGTTAGAGGTCCAGCTAGGCCGGCGGTCGGCGGGCGGTGGTCCTCCAGTGGAGAGCGAGGTAAGAGGCGGATGGCGGCCTTCTCCCCGGGGCTCTCCAGGCCCTCCGGCCTCGGGCTGGCGGCTGGCGGGTGAGCTGAGGGCCTGGGAACAGGCTGGGGGTGTGCCCTGCAGGGCTCCAGAGCTCTCGCCAAGGCTGCCCACTGGCGGGGCGGAGGCCTTGAGGCGGCCGTGAACCTCTCCGCCATCCCCGCCTCTGCGACCTAATGGCAGCGGCGGTCTGCATGGGTCTCAGCCCGTGGGACCTGGCACCCTCCCCCCCCGACTCCCATTTGGGCGGCCTGAGGAGCCTGAGGTCCGGCTGGGTCCTGGGCGCCTGGCTCCCTCAGTGATGAAGGCTGGGCAGGGTCTGGGGACCCGGCCCTGAGGGTGCCGCCAGCTGAGATCGGCCTCTTCAGCCTGGGCACTGGCGGGAGGACCCAGGCTGGGTGCTGGACGGACGCTCTGGGGCAGGGTAACCGCACCCCTTATGGACCCCCTTCTCTTAGCCCAGACCTGGACCTCGGAGGGTGAAAGTCGTGCCTTGGGACCTTCCCTTTTTCTTGTCAGAACAGGGAGTAGCATTTGTCTGGTGGAGATTTACAGGATCATCGTGACCTGACTGACCTAACCTCAAGAACAAAGGATCTGCAAATCAGAACTACAATGAGGTGTCACCTCACACCAGTCAGAATGGGCATCATCAAAAAATCTAGAAACAATAAATGCTGGAGAGGGTGTGGAGAAAAGGAAACCCTCTTGCACTGTTGGTGGGAATGTAAATTGATACAGCCACTATGGAGAACAGTATGGAGGTTCCTTAAAAAACTACAAATAGAATTACCATATGATCCAGCAATCCCACTACTGGGCATATACCCTGAGAAAACCATAATTCAAAAAGAGACATGTACCAAAATGTTCATTGCAGCTCTATTCACAATAGCCCGGAGCTGGAAACAACCTAAGTGTCCATCATCGGATGAATGGATAAAGAAGATGTGGCACATATATACAATGGAATATTACTCAGCCATAAAAAGAAATGAAACTGAGCTATTTGTAATGAGGTGGATAGACCTAGAGTCTGTCATACAGAGTGAAGTAAGTCAGAAAGAGAAAGACAAATACCGTATGCTAACACATATATATGGAATGTAAGAAAAAAAATGGTCATGAAGAACCTAGGGGTAAGACGGGAATAAAGACACAGACCCACTAGAGAATGGACTTGAGAATATGGGGAGGGGGAAGGGTAAGCTGGGACAAAGTGAGAGAGTGGCGTGGACATATATACACTACCAAATGTAAAATAGATAACTAGTGGGAAGCAGCCGCATAGCACAAGGAGATCAGCTTGGTGGTTTGTGACCACCTAGAGGGGTGGGATAGGGAGGGTGGGAGGGAGGGAGACGCAAGAGGGAAGAGATATGGGGACATATGTATATGTATAACTGCTTCACTCTGTTATAAAGCAGAAACTAACACACCATTGTAAAGCAATTATACTCCAATAAAGATGTTAAAAAAACAAAAAACAAAACAAAAAGAACAAAGGATCTGACACCAAGAAGTCTGCAACAACTACCCACGCCCCTCTCTCACCTTTCCCATAAGAGGGCTTTGCTGAAAGCTTTCCAGGAGTTGGAGGCCTTTTAGGGCTTGAGCCACCCACCGGCCCTGCAGCAAACCTTTCTCTGCTCCAAACTCCGACCGTTTGGTATTGTCACTGTGTGTCAGGCACATGGACTGGCGTTCGGTAACGGGGGTGGAGTCAGAGTGACGGGGTGACTGAGGTTGGCTCTGCCTGCTTCTCCATTGCGAGCAGGCTGGCTGACGCGTCACATGTTCTCTTGCCCGTGTGGTCTCCTGCAGGATTGCTAAGGGGGCTGCTGGGGTAGAGAGCTGGTCATTCTTCAACTGCTTACTTCTTCATTCTTCTTTTCTTTTCATCTAGGAAAGGAATCCGCGCGGTGGACAAGGCGAGGTGTGCGCTCAGGAGAGCACAGGTCAGGAGTTAGTTTCAGTTGCCTGGTGATCTCATTCCTATAACTAGGTTCTTTGAAGGGTAGAAGTGGGCAAACAGGAAAGGGGGAGAAGGGCTGCTTTCCATGTGCCAAACATCTGGAACACTCTGAATCCCAACACGCTTCTCGCGGGGGCGTTTGGATGTGGGACTGGGCCCATCTTACTTAGGGCTCGGAAGGAGGTGGAGACGGGCCCTGGGACCCTCAGGGCCGGCAGCTTCCTCGGGCCGGGCTGTCTTTGGTGACCAGTTTGGGCTCTTCACTGGTTACTGGTTTATTCAAACTCGTTACTTCCATTTGATGACCTGGGATCTTCTGTAAAACCGTGCACTCCATCCAGGTTTCAGGTTTATTTGCACAGTCCCTTATCAATCCTGCCTGTGCGTCTGGTTAAATTACCCTTTTGTTTAGCTTCTCCTTTCCTGGTGGCTGGCTGGACCCGCCCTCACGGGCCTCCACCTAGCTGTTCTCCTAACGCCCACCTGGGCATCCCCGTCCTCACCCAGCTCCAAACTCTGGGTCCTTTCTTCTTTGACTTAATCTCTTAAGCCAGGGGTGATTGGAGCACGTTGTCTGCTCCCTGTTTCCCCACTGGTCTCTGCTACTACCCCGAGAACACGGGCCAAGGGGTTCCAGAGCTTTGAAATTTGGGGCCCTCCTGTGCCCCTACACAGCGGCTTTTCTTTCCTCAGAAGGCAGCTCTTCCTTTGATATTCCAGTGCTAGGTGCCCAGGCCCCGGTTATACCTTATTATTATCTATTCTGATGGATTGTTATTTGCGTTTTCCTGTTAAATCACATGTTCTCTGAGATCAGTACTGCTATCCAGCTTCTGGGGTTGGTATTTATTTATTTATTTGTTTATTTATAATTATTTTATTTATTTATCTTTGGCTGCGTTGGGTCTTTGTTGCTGCACCCGGGCTTTCTCTAGTTGCAGCGAGCGGGAGCTACTCTTCGTTGCGGTGCGCGGGCTTCTCATTGCGGTGGCTTCTCGTTGTGGAGCATAGGCTCTAGGTGCATGGGCTTCAGTAGTTGCAGCACACAGGCTCAGTGGTTGTGGCTCGTGGGCTCTAGAGCGCAGACTCAGTAGTTGTGGTGCACGGGCTTAGTTGCTCCGCGGCATGTGGGATCTTCCTGGACCAGGGCTCAAACCCATGTCCCCTGCATTGGCAGGCAGATTCTTATCCACTGTGCCACCAGGGAAGTCCCTCTGTCTCTCCTTTAGTGAGCAAATGTAGTGCATTTATTGTGATTGTTGATGTCTTCGGACTTCTTTCTACAATCCCCATTTATTGTGATTGTTGATGTCTTCGGACTTCTTTCTACAATCCCCATTTACTGTGATTGTTGATGTCTTCGGACTTCTTTCTACAATCCCCATTTATTGTGATTGTTGATGTCTTCGGACTTCTTTCTACAATCCCCATTTATTGTGATTGTTGATGTCTTCGGACTTCTTTCTACAATCCCCATTTATTGTGATTGTTGATGTCTTCGGACTTCTTTCTACAATCCCCATTTATTGTGATTGTTGATGTCTTCGGACTTCTTTCTACAATCCCCATTTATTGTGATTGTTGATGTCTTCGGACTTCTTTCTACAATCCCCATTTATTGTGATTGTTGATGTCTTCGGACTTCTTTCTACAATCCCCATTTATTGTGATTGTTGATGTCTTCGGACTTCTTTCTACAATCCCCATTTATTGTGATTGTTGATGTCTTCGGACTTCTTTCTACAATCCCCATTTATTGTGATTGTTGATGTCTTTGGACTTCTTTCTACAATCCCCATTTATTGTGATTGTTGATGTCTTCGGACTTCTTTCTACAATCCCCATGTGCATTTTCTGCCACCACCTTAGGGATATGGTGTTTGTTGTTTTACCTTCTCTTCCATTGTATTGATAAACTTCTCGGGACTTTCCTAGCGGCCAGTGGTTAAGACTTCACCATCCAATGCAGGGGGTGCGGGTTCGATCCCCGGTTGGGGAGCTAAGATCCCACATGCCTCATGGCCCAAAACCCAAAACATAAAACAGAAGCAATATTGTAACAAATTCAATAAAGACTTTAAAATTTTTTTTTTAATTCTCTACTCTTTTCTCTTTGCTTATTTGGAAATTATAAACTAAATTTCTGTTCTTTGAGTGCCTTAAAATGTTTAGATACGTGCTATAAAGTCTAAGTCATTCACAGGAATGCAGCACGGGGCTCCCCTACGGCTGGGATGAGGCTCCCAATGCCTGCCCCTCTGCCATCTTTTTTTTTTATCTTTAATTATTTATTTTTTGGTCATGCTGTGCAGCATGTCGGATCTTAGTTCCCCGACCAAGTATCGACCCAGCGGCCCCTGCAATGAGAGCTTGGAGTCTTAACCACTGGACCGCCAGGGAAGTCCCTCCTCCGCCGTCTTGATGTTTCTGTAGCATTTCAGTTTTGTTTTGTTTTGGACACAAAAATTAATAGGCTTTGTTTTCACAGTCAATCATTAAATTTACTGACATTTGATCAACTTCTTGGCTCCACGGATTTCATTTTAATGAATAATTCTCTGCAGTAGTTGTTTCAGTAACCGCCGCTGTGTGTGTATCCGAGTCTCTACTTTTTCTCACTCGAATGACAGGCTTTCTGGGCATAAGATGCGGCGCTGCTCCTCCAGGCCGGAAAGGTTTTCTTTGTCCTCGACACCAGTAAGTGTCTGCCTCACTCCCATGCCCCCAGGACAGAGCCCCTAGGGCCTGGGGCAGGGGCAGGGCCGGAGCACTTCTGGAAAGGTCGCAGGACCGGGGAGAGGACTGGCCAGAGGGGGAGCCAGAGTGCACTCGAGTCTGCAAGGTCGGGGTTCCAGCTCAGCAGCCTGGATGGAGAGCATGGGGGGAGGAGCGGGGGCTCGGGGGCACCTGCCAGGTGCGCACAAGCTCCCAGCGTTCAGGAGAGAGCCGGGCATTAGGACCAAGGAGAGTGGCTGAAACGTGCGATTCTCCCCAAAGAAGCGTGGAGGTCGCAGGCTGGGCGAGGCCCGGCCCTCCAGCCCCCGGCCTGTGCAGGCCTCTCCCTGGCCGTCCTGCCCAGGTCCTCTGTCTGGAGGAGAAAGGCTGGCAGGGAGGGCCCAGGCTCCTGAGCCCACCAGCCCACCCAGCCCGCATCTTCCTCCTCAGCCCGTCCCTGGAGAGGGACGCACAGCGGGCCCAGGAAAGCCTGCGCGTGGGCAGTGCCTGCTGAGTGCGCTTCCCCTGCCCACAGTGGGTGGAGGGGACGTAGATGCAGCAGCGTGTCTGTTACAGCGCCTGATCTAATTTGAACGGTCATTAATGTGATTTATGCGGCTGTTTCGGATTCTTTGCTCCCAAATTTGTCGCCAGCTCCCTTGATGTTGATTGAGAGACAGTGGTGCTGGTGCCCAGCGGGGCTCCTGGGGAATGGGCGGGGGCTGTGCTGCCTGGGCGGGCTTGGGGACACGTTCCTCCTGGAGCCCCCCTGGGGCCCCACATGTCCCCCTCCCCTGCCAGCACCCCTCCACCCCTCCCAGCTCTCACCCACTCTGCTTGGGGAGGTGCCAAGGAGCAGCTGTGCTGGCGGCATCTCTGGGCCACATGGGAAGAACCATGAGGCAGATGAGGGGGGCGGTTGTCCTGCAGCCCCCAGGAGCCAGCAGTGCCGGGAGCCAGCCCCCCGCCTTCCCTCCCCTCCCCTCCCCCCAGGCCAGGAAGGACCAGCCGCTGGGCGGCCTCATTTGCCCGGAGCCCATCCCCCCAGCTTCTTCCAGACAAGGACCCTCCCCAGCCCGGGCTGTGCACCAGGGTGCAGTTGTGCCTTGGCACATGAGGGCTGTGACATGACATGTGTGCGGGACACAGGCTCACTGAGGCCTCTTCTACGGCCGCAGGAGCCCCACATCCAAACCGAGAGCTGCCAGGTACCAGGCAGCTCCGCGGGTCTCCCCGACGGCATTCCCGCATGCCCTGCTCCACCAGTCACTGCCGGCGCCCACGGGCACAGGCTGCCTGTCAGGCCAGCTGGGAGTGAAGACGCTGGTGACCGCGTGAGGATGGAGGCCCAGGCTGGTGTGCACGCCCCGCGGGGGTCTCACACTCACCAGCTCAGGGGCAGCCGACACAGCCTCCTCTCCTGGTCCTCAGCACCCTGAGACTCTTGAGTGAGCAGGACGGGGGCCTACATCCCTGCCCTGGAGTCTTGGGGTGCGTGCGTGCCTGGGCGCCCTGGCCCCGGCCCATGCTGGTGAAGGTTTTTACTGGAGTGGGTTTTCCCACGAAAGCCACCCTCTGGGAGTGACAGTTACGCTTACAAATTGCCTTAAAGCTTGACTCTGAGCCCGGAGACCTCTGATTTCTGCCCTGCCTGAACCCCCGTCAGTGGGGCCAGGCCTGCGCCCCTGAGCCTCGCGGGTCCTCGCCGTGGCCCGGGGCCTGGACGGACCTCAGGAACCCGGGATTCCGGCGGGGCAGCCTGGCTCAGCCAATGAAGGTGCCACCTGGCCGAGGCCATGCCCCCAGACCTCAGGGCCAGCACGTGGGAGGACCAGACCACTGTCTCTGCCCGGCCTTCGCTGGAGCCACACTGCCCTCTGCTGGTGCCGCCGGGCGTGACGAGAGCCGCTAGGACCCCTGGTCTCCTGCTGCTCCGGTGCCTGGTGGGACCCTCCATACCCCGTGTCAGGGCTGCTGGGCAGGAAGGGACCCCGCCCCAGCACGTGGGGGCTTGGAGCTCAGGGACAGCCCTGGGGGAGGCTGGGACAGAGTCTGCCGCCCCAGGGCCTCCCAGTTCTCATGGCCGCAGGGCCGGTGGGAGCTGCCGGGAGCCCCAGCTTCTCTTCTGTCTCTGTCCATCTGTCTGTCTGTCGGTCCATATTTTTGAGCACCCAAGACTTTAGAAGTGTAGTTTGAGAATGACTGTTCCGTGTGTGTGGTTGGGGGGGCATCACTGGGCTGCTGAACAGGCAAGGCCCCCAAACCTGACGGCAGCTGCCCAGACCTCTGCTGTCCTGGGAGGCCCTGCCTGGCTATGTCCTAGCCACTAGAGGACCCAGGCAGTGCCGCTCTGCACTCCCCCCCGCTCCAGCCCATCCCGCCATCCCCTCTGACCCTGGGACCCATTTAAGGGACAGGAAGCCCTCTGCAGGGCCCCACTGCTCCATCCAAGCCATGGGGGCCAGGCGGGGATTCAGGGCCCCTCCAGATCCGCCCCACATTTGCATGCCTCCACGGAGGACCCCCGCTCGTGCCGCTTCATCACGTTAGGGTGTGTTGGTGCCTGACTCCCGTGGGAGGGCAGACTTATGAAGGCTGATGCCCCAGGGCCTGGCAGGGGCCTGGCAGGGGCCTGGCACAGGGGAACTGTGGAAGGGGGGAGGGAGGGGAGGGGGGAGGAGGGGAGGGAGAGGTTGTGGGGGGAGTGTCTGCCTCCACCCAGCCTCTCTCCTGACCTCCAGACCAGGCTTGAACTTGGAAAGGGCGTGGGCCCTGCAGCCGCTTGCCCAGGCTCCTGGCCAGGCCTCACCTGTATTGGCGGTGTCACCTTGGCCTCTGGGTCCTTGCCTGGTAAAATGAGGCCCCAGAGGGACGGGCCACGTGTCGGGTGAGATCAGTGCCTGGGCCTCCCGGAGCACACTGCTACCCTTGACTGTGGTTACCTGCGGCTGCCCACTGGGCATCTCCACCTGGATGAGCACAGGCACCCAGTTCATATCTACGAGGAACCTGTGCTCCGCCCAGGCCAATGCCTCGTGTCCGGGTCACGTCCTTCCTGTCCAGTCCTCCTGAACCCCCAGGCGTTCTGCTCCCTCCCTTCTGTGTCCCATCCTGGACACGGGAGCCTGAACCCCGGGTGGGCAGGCGGACACCCCTTCGTGCAGCCCGAGAAGCTGCGTTCACCTTGCCGTCCCCTGGCCACACGACGCTAGCTGACCCTCGCTTGCACAATGGACATGTGCATGGGAGCCCCGGGCGGGCTGTGCTGGGGTGTGGGGTCATGCGATTATCCCAGTGAGCCCAGTGAGCAAATGCCTGCTGAATACCAGCCGTACGGCCCCGGTGCACACCCGGCTACACCGCCAAAACAGCTACTGCAGACTTAGCGGCTGAAACAACACGACTTTATCTCACTGTTTCTTTGTTTTGGCTGCGTTGGGTCTTTATTGCGGTGAGCGGGCTTCTCATTGTGGTGGCTTCTCGTTGCGGAGCACAGGCTCTAGGCGCGTGGGCTTCAGTAGTTGTGGCGCACGGGCTTAGTTGCTCCGCGGCACGTGGGATCTTCCAGGACCAGGGCTCGAACCTGTGTCCCCTGCATTGGCAGGTGGATTCTTAACCACTGCGCCACCAGGGAGGCCCCTCACTGTTTCATAGGTCAGTCGTCTAAGTGGGCTCCATCGAGTCTTCTGTTCCCGGTCACATGGGGTGAAGGCTCTGGGTCGGCCGGGCCGGCTCTTACCTGGAGCTCAGGGGACAACTTTCTTCAAACTCCTCCAGGTCCTTGGCAGACTCAGGCTCCTCGGGGTTGTAGGACTGAGGGCCCCATTTCAGCTGGCTGTGGGCCTCCCGCCCCTGCACCCACGTGTCTCTCTGCCTGGCACCTGAAATCTCTCTGGTTTCCTCTCTTGCTGCATTTCTCTGGCTCCAGCTGACCATTTAAGGGACAGGACGTTCTCTGCTCTTAAGGGCTCCTGTGAATAGACGAGGCTAGTCCAGACAATCCAGGACCCCCTCCCCACCTCAGGGCCCTCTGTCAAGGAACGTGACATTTCCACAGGTTCAGGGAGGCCATCTCTGCCACGCCTGCTAGGCCACAGTGTCCTCACGTGCACATGGAGAGAGGCCCCTACGTCATAGGACTGTGGGGACTAAACACCGGGCCTTATTGGGGGTGTGTTTGTGTGCAAGTTTATATAAACCTGCATACTTTTACACATCATTCTTTTTTTAATATTTATTTATTTTTGGCTGTGTTAGGTCTTAGTTGTGGCACGCGGGCTTCTCTCTCGTTGTGGTGCAGGGGCTCAGTTACCCCACAGCATGTGGGATCTTAGTTCCCCGACCAGGGATCGAACCCATGTCCCCTGCATTGGAAGGCAGATTCTTAACCACTGGACTGCCAGGGAAGTCCCCATAATGATTCTTATTACACTATAATTATGGTATTGTTCTAATGTAACTGCATTTTTTTTCTAAAGTTATAGCAGCTTCACTTCTCTGCTGAAAGCCTCGGTGCCCCCCTTTTATCAAGAGAAGGTTGAAAATCCCTAGATGGGTGGATGAACCTCCAGGGCTGGAATGCCCCTCCCCTCCCTTCCCCCACCCTCCCCACCCTCCCCCACCCCTCCCTCCCCCTCCCCCAACACTCCTTCACAACCCTACCCAGGTCCAGTGGAGCCGCTGCCCTCCTCCCAGCTCACAGGTGCCCAACGTGTCCCACCAGAGACAGAGGAGGTCACCCAGGGAGGGGCGGTCATGGCCCCACTGGGCTGGGTGGCGGGACCCGCACCTCAGGCCCCTCCCACTCGCACAGGACCCGAGGGAGGGTCCGCTGGTGGTGAAGGGTTGAACCCTGGGGTTTGTGGCCTGGTAAGGGGAGGGGGCACCTGGAGGGTCGGTCACCCTGAGTCCACCAGGAAAAAGGGCTCTTCTGGAGGAGCCGGTCCAAAGGCAAGGCAGGCCAACTGGCCCTTGCAGCCGGGGGTGGACCAGCGCTGGACGGGACCTCAGGGCTCAGACACAAGAGGTCAGCGGAGACAACTTCCTGTGCAGGGTCCAGAGCCAGACTGGACCCCAGGCTTCTGCGTCCCCAGCCCCAGCTGCCCGGGCACGAGGCCGGGGGGCTGGGCCATGGGGGAGTTCTAACCAGCCTGGGGACCACGCCCCTCCCCCAGGGACCCCTCTTGCTCTCTGGGCTCCCCCATGACCAGACCCAGCTTACCCTCCCCCTTGGAGCACCCCCGCACCCGGGAGGTTGTTGAGGGGGACACAGATGGCTGAGAGGAGGGATGGCCTAGCGGGAGGAGAGAGTGCCTGAGGTTGGCCAGGGGGACTCGCACGCTGAGCCCCCGCCCCCGTCTACTTCACCCCCTACCCGTTCAGGGGGCAGAAACCCAAAAACATTCAGAGGGCTCCTCCATCCGGGTTTGGGGTCTGACCTCAGAGGCAGGACGGTGGCCTCCAGGAGCTGCTCAGCCCCAGGGCCTCAGAGCCTGCAGCTGGAAGGGTCTCCCGCCCTCCACCCCCACCTTGGAGCGGTGAGTGCCAGGGACACAGTCACTGCCGGAGCCCCTGCCCTCACCCCTACCCCCGGCAGCCTGGCCTCCTTCCAAGCAGGCCTAGGACACAGATGGCGCCGCACCTGCTCAGCTGCCCTGCGATCTGGAGAGGAGAGCAGAGGCCCCCGTGCCTGCTCCCGCTGCAGAGAAGACCGGCTCTCAGAGAGGACGCTCCCCACTCCTCTGCCCAGAAGACGGCTGAGGTCCGCAGGGCGCCCCCCTCCCCGCCCTCCCCTGGTTCTGAGCCACAGGCTGCCCAGGAGCACAGGGGCTCGGAGGGGAGAGATAGCCTCCCCCTTCCACCAGGTAGTTACCAACCAAGTAACTGCCAACCGAGGAGGAAGGAAGGGGCGGGTAGAGCTGGGCACGGGGCCAGGTCTGTGCCTGTCCTTCCTGTGTGCTAGCCCTGGGGGTCAGCAGTGGACAACCTGCCCTGGGGGGCTCCACCCCAGAGCGGGAGACAGTAAAGGAACACAGCAAATGTGATCCAAGCCCTCAAGGCAGCGAGCGGCAGTCCTGGCGAGGGCACGGCCGGCCGGTGCAAAGGCACTGAGGCAGGAGTGAGCCTGGTGCTCAGAATGAATGAGGGAATCCACCCTGCTCCCCAGCCCCCACCCACCGCTGCCTTTCTGACAGCTTCCTTCCTGGAGCCCCGCATCCAGCCTGGGACACTGCCCGACCCCTGCTCCGCCCCGGGACACATGCTGTCTGTCAGCCCCAGGCCCTGCCCCTCACATGTGCTGTCACTCAGCCCCCCGCGCCCCGCCCCGCCCCGCCCATGTGCTGTCACTCAGCCGCCCCCACGCCCCGCCCCGCACACGTGCTGTCACTCAGCCCCAGGCCCCGCCCTGCACACGTGCTGTCACTCAGCCCCAGGCCCCGTCCCGCCCACGTGCTGTAACTCAGCCCCACGCCCCGCCCAGCCTCGCCCCCGCACACGTTATCACTCCCTTACCAGGCTCGCCCCGCACACTTGTGCTGTCACTCAGCCGGGTCCTGTCCCAGCAGAAGGCGTCGCTCCCGCCTCCGGACACTCGGCCCGCTGCCCGCCGCCGGGCCATGGACGCCGCGCTCCTCCTCGCCCTCGGGCTGCTGGCCCAGGTAAGGCACGGGCGCTGCGCGGGCGTCTCTGGCCCCTGCACTGAGCGCCGGCGTCTTAGAGTGGGGCGTCCCGGCCTCGGGGACCGCTGGCCCTGGCCGCCTGGTGAGCGTCCCCCCTCACTCCCGCAGTCCCCCAGCTCCGGCTCGCCAGCTCGGGTTTCAGCCCCTGGCCCGAGAGCCGAGGGTTCTGCGTGGGGCAGCCCTGTCCAGGGGGGAGTGTAACCGCCTCCGCTGGGCCAGACGGGGAGCCAAGTTCGGGGACAGCCGGGAGAGCACCCAGAAGGCGGGCCCTCACTCCGGAGGTGCGCCCCTCAGCCCTGCTGGGGTCTGGGAGTGTTCAGTCTCGCGGGAGGCGAGGGAGAGGGGGCGGCAGGAGCACCCCCAGCTGGGAAAGCCTGGAGGCCTGGTCCCTAGGGACCCCCGCGAGCTGGCAGGTGATTCTTCTTAGTCTAGTTGGGTGGAGTCCAAGCCCCCGTGTGTCCGGCCGGCAGGGGCAGCTGTGGGCTCTGCCCTCCAGAAACCGCCTATCCCTGGGGAGCCCTGTGCCCGGCACGCACGGCGGCCGCCCTCCGCACCTCCCCGTGAGCCCTGGTCTCCCTGGTGGGAGCAGGACGGGTGGCAGGAAACACAGGCTGCCCCACTCGCCACACGGGCACCCCTGGGTGGGTGGGACCACATCCTCTCGGCCCTTGGCTGCTGGGCAGGTGCTAGGCTGGGGCCAGGAGTGGAGCGTGTGGCCTCAGTGGTCTCCGGGCTTCGGGGGACCGGGCTGAGCCGTGGTCACTGGTGAGGGCCGGGGGCCAGGAGGACGGCCTCAGGCCTCTTACACCTGACAGGAGATGAGCACAGGGCCTTGCCCTGCACCCACGAATCACTCACTGTTACACTTCCAGACCCATCACGCAGCGCTGGACGCTGGTGAGCGTCCCCCCTCACTCCCGCAGCGCCCCCAGCTCCGGCTTGCCAGCTCGGGTTTCAGCCCCTGGCAGCTGACTAGGTGCCACCAGCCCCCCACCCCAGCTACCCACACCCCTGCCTCTGGGCCTTCATTCACTGACCCCCATGGAGACAGTGCCGGCCGCTCCCCACTGCCATGTCCAACTGACCCAGAGTGAGGCCGTGGTCACCCTTGCCCGGCACAGCTTGGCTGCCCACGGCCTGTGCCCCTCGGCCCGCTGCTGGGAGCCCACCCGGGGCAGCGGGCTCTCTGCCCCCACCCCAGGGCCTGGATGCCCCCATGCGCTCCAGAAGGCTCCAGGCTGCAGCGCCCCCTCCCCACTCTTCCTGCCCCTGCCCCGCATCAGGCGGCATGTCCTCGGAGGCCCACTCCTGGGTCTGGGGGTGTCATCCTTTGACTGGGCCCAAGGGGGACTCTGCTGCGGGGGAGGGGACTAGATCCCTCTCAGATGCCTCTCCCCTCCCCCAGGGTCATGCCCAATGCACCCGCTCCCAGACAGCTGGGCACTGCGGGAATTCTGGTGGCGCTGGGAGACCAGCCAACGGGCCTGGCCACTCATGTTCCCGCACTCCCCGCGGCTCAAATTAGCTCCGGTGTGAGGGGAGCGACTTCGGGATTGGCCGACATGTGTCTGCGTCAGGACCTCGCACGGCCCTCCCCCATCCAGCTCAGCTTTCAGACTTTTGTCCTCCTGTCCAGCCACACGGGTCCTGCGGCCGCTTCCCGGACACACCTTCCTCCACCTCCGGGAGCCCCCCAGCAGGGCTGTCTCGGGTGGGCCCCTGGGGTGGGAGCCTGTTGACCAGACTCCGCACAGGCCCGTCATCTACTTGGTGGCCTTGGATGAGTCTCACCCTTCCCTTGTGTTGCGTGAAATCTCAGCCAGGGGGCTTAGCGTGTGTCTTTTCGGAACTGGCCTCTATCGGCCCCTCACCTGTGCCCGTGGTGTCCCCAGTAGCTGGGCCTTCACTGGGACCCCACCCTGCCTGGGGGTGGGGAGCCCAGATGGAAGACCCACGTGCTGCTGGAAGGGGCCCCAAGGCTGTGTCCGGCTCCGCTGAGACACGTCGCTGCCCGTGCACTCACGTGCAGGGACACCCCTCCAACGTCACTTCCGGGCCTGGGTCCCTCAGATTCCTGGAAGCAGGTGGGAGGCCTGGAGCCTGGGGGAACGTGGGTGGGGTTTGCTTGGGCTGAGGGAGAGGCCCCACAAGCTCCCCAGGCCTGAGCCCCTTCCCCACCTCCCGGCTGGAATCCAGGCCACCCTGTTCCTGGACGGCCTGGCAGGCATCAGGCATGCCAGGAATGGACCCAGCTGTCTGCCTGGCCCAGAGAGGCCCCTGGGGCTCTCCCTTGAGCCCCCCTCCAGCTGTTGTGGGCTTCAGAGGAGGGACGAGGATGTCGAGGCGGAGGGACAGCTGTTTTCTCCAGCCTCCCCACCCGCACCCCCACCGACTGGGGCAGGCGCCATGCTCCCGGCCGTCCTGCCCACCTTGAAAGGACAGCGCCCCGATCTGGCTTCCCTCCGCGGCCCTGGTTACTGTCACACCGATGTGGGGCTGACTCCCCTGCCCGTTCTGGAGAAGACCATGTGTGTCTGCCCTGGGGACTGTCCTGTTCCAGGACTTTCCCGTTGCCTCAGGGGGTCTTCACGGTTTGCAAAGCCCCCAGGAGTGTGGCTGAGGCTTCCTCCCAGAGGCCACGTGGCTCAGCAGAGCCCCAGAGCCCCTTCCCCAGCCGTGGCAGCCTCCGAGTTGTGTAAGGGTTGCCCAACTGCAGGGAGATGGAAGATGCTCAGCCTTCAGTCAACCAAGATGCACCCGGGTCTCCTGCCTGCCACTCACAGGGGCCACTAGAGGCCGTAGTGCCAGGAGCTGAAGCAGGCTCTCCTTGCTGTCCCCCTGGCCGCCCTGGTCACCAGCCTGTCTACCCAGGGCAGATGAGCGATCAGCTTTCTTCCCAGGAGACGGGCCGTACCTCGGGATTCTTTGTTCCGAACCCACCGAGGGCTGGTGAGAGAAGCAAAGAGCTCTGCAGGCTGCCCCCAGGCGCCCAGGCTGGACAGACCCCTGCAGAGGGCAAGGGCGGCAGGCATTCCCTCCAGGGCTCAGGCACTTGATCGCTTCTGAACAGTTGATGGCGGGGTGCATGCACACGCAGAGCCTCCGAGGGGTGGGGCGGGAGCCAGGTCAGGGCTGTGTGACCATCAAGTCCCGCGTCTCAGCCCTGTGCCTGCCTTGATTCCCAGATGTTCCCAAGAATCACCTGGGGGCTCCGGGACCCCCTGGGAGTTCTAACTCAGTGGGCCTGGGGTAAACTGGTGGAATCCGTATTTTTTACTGACCTTGGTTGGGTCTGATGATGAGTCAAGTGTGGAAGCCCCAGCCGGTGGTGAAGGAGCCCAGCCCCACTGCGGGGGCCGGAAGGGGAGGAGACGCCATCACAGATCCCAGGGGACGGGAACCATTCAGAGGCCAGAGAGGCATCCGGAAGGAGGTGGCCAGCTGCTCTCGGGCACAGGGCCTTGCCCACCGTGGCCTGCAGCTAGACAGTATCACCCACTCTGGCCCTTGCCTGGGTCTGGGGTGGGTGAGGCCACTCCTGCCCCTGCAGTGGGTTTGTAGAGTGCTCACCGCGCAGCTGGGCCCCACGAGCTCCGAACCAGACGGGGAGCTCTCTTACTCTGCAGCCGTGGGGCTGGGACTACAGGGAGGGGGCAGTGGCCCGGCATCTCTAGGGCTTCCAGGCTGTTCTCTCAGGCTCTTGGCTAAGGGAGCGGCGGAGGGTGAGCATGGGGGTGCCACCGGGCACCCGCTGGGAGAAGTGGGTCCCTGATGCCTGTTGGTTCTGTGTGGTGCGGGGGCCGTGAGGGTGACAGCCTTTGTGAGCCATGTGCGCTCAACGTCCACGGCTCTGTGCACGTGGCTTCGTCCCGGCTCCAATGTCCTGTGATTCCCAGGCGGCTCCCAGGCCTTCCCCGGCCACCTGCATCTTCTGGGAAGGGGCTGGCGGGAGGACAAAGGACAAACTGAGAAGCGGCCCCAGGGCCGGAAGTCGGCTGCAGCCCAGTCTGGCCACGCCACCTACTGCAGCCTCTGATCTGGGCGAGGGGCCCCTGCCACGGCTCTGCGGCCTCTGCTGACCTCATGACCTTGGGCCGTGGAGCGTCTGGGGCCCAGGACTCGCAGACTCTGCCCCGGCCACATGCCCTGTGCCAAGCCGGTGGGCGTCCTGGAGTGTCAGCAAGGCTGCCGGGAGGGAGGGGGCAGCCGGAGGCTCAGTGGGGGGCTGCAGGGGCGGAGGGGCCAGCCCGGCTATGGACAGGGCAGTGTGTGTCCCCCAGTGCCTCTCCAAGAGCCTGAGGCCCGGGAGCACCTGCAGGCTGTCCCTCACCCCCTGCGCAGCCCCAGGCTCCCCCCCTGCTGAGGTCAGGGCGGTGCCTCTGTGTCCCTGGGCATCACAGAAATGCTCCCTGCGATGGAGGTTTGGTGCTGCTGCTCCCTGAGGGCTGAGAGGGGCTGGGGAGGGGCGGGGGGAGGGGGCGGGGAGCGGCGAGGGTGGGGGCAAGGGAGCTGCTGCCCCAAGATGCCCAGGAAACAGACGCTATCCCACCGAGCCTGTGACAAAGGCCGGCGGGTCTCCGCCTGGCGGGAACACCACGCGGGCCTGTGCTGGGCCGTCTTGATGAGAAGCCAGCTGCCCGGGAGGCTCGGAGGCAGTGCTGCCATCTGTCGGGCCACGGGGAGCTTGGGGGCCTGGTGAACCGCCCGGCCCTTTCTCCAAGCCGGGTGTGCTGCTACCTGGACCCCAGGCCCCTGGCATTTCAAGTGCGGTGGCAGGATGAGGACTGGGAGCCAGGGAGGTGGCCCGGGGACCTCCAGGGAGGCTGACTTTAGTTTGGATGTCAGTGCCGTTCTGTCAGCAAAGTGTACAAGGACCCAGGGGGGCAGAACAGGGAGGCCATGCAGGGGGGCACAGGCCAGAGGTTGCCCAGGAGAGCAGCCTCCTGGCTGAGGGGCATCTCCTCCCTCCCCTGCCTCCCAAGTCCCCCCACTCACCAGTCACCATGCCCCCCTTCCCTGAGGCCACCAGCCCAGGCCCGGTCCCTCTACCGACTGCGATGGGGAAAGGGATGGAAACCTCAGGACCCGGCGGCCGGGGGCGGGGTCGAGGGGTCGAGGAGGGGAAGGGCCGTGGGGGGGGGGAAGCCCCCTCCCAAAGGGCCCAGGGCCAATCCCGCAGCACAGAGAGCTGGGGAAGGGCCTGGCAGGAGCAGCTCCACTGCATCTCCCGCCGCCGCCCTCCTTGGATTTGGAGGGGGGCTGGGCAGGGGGCAGCTGCAAACGAAGGGGGATTGGGGGGTCATAACAGCCGTGGAAGGTGCGTTGCTCACGTTCTCCTATAGCCAAGCTGAACTGGGTCCCAGTAGCATCCCTGCCCCCGCCCTGGGCCCTGACAGCCCTTATCCAAGTCCAGCCAGGCTCTGTGCCCTCCAAGGGTGCCCCAGCGTCGGCCCCACTCATGGCTCGGGGAGCACAGAAGGCCCCCAGTGCCCGAGCCCACGCTCAGACCAGCCACTGCCCGATCAAGGCGCGGGATACAGAGACCACGTGTTTGAAGCAGGGCTGTCCCAGGAGACTCTGGGTGTTCACTGGGGCTGCTGCCAGCTCTGCCCTCCCCCCGCCAGGTGGCTTTCTTCTCTGGGCCTCAGTTTCCCTGTCTGAGGGGTGGTGGGGGGGACGAGCTGACGGTGGGTCTGGGGAGGGTTTCGGCACCGCGGGCGCCCTGCCCCCTGCCTGGTTCCTGACTAGCCTCAGTGCTGAGCCCAGAGCTCAGCGGCTGGTGGCAGGGCGGTGGGTGCATATCCCTGGCCCCGCCTGTGGGGTAGCGTCGGGGGACACGGCTGCCCCCCACTCCGTCCTGCCTCTGCAGCCCCACAGGCCCCGAGCGCTGGGTTTCGGGGACATTGCACACCGGGTACCCCTGTCCTCTGGGCATGCGGAGCCGGAGACAGCGTCCCGGGTTCCAGGTACTAAAGTGTTGGTCAGACGGTCACCCCTGGTTCCACGGTTCTGGGAGGAAAACAGTACGGGCTGGGTATGGGCCTTGGGGGATCGGGGTCCGGAACACTCCGGCTGCCCGCCCTCCCCGCCAGCCCCTCAGCCTTACAGCTGCACACGCCCCACCCCACCGGTCCCTAGAGGCAGGGGCAGCGGGCCGGCCGTCCCAGGGGGCGGGGAGCTGGGAGCTTAGCTACGTTTCATCTCCACAAAGCAGCCCTGGGACAGACAGCCCCACTGCCTGATTCCCAGAGGCGTGTGGAGTGTCCCTCTTCCCAGCCTGGCAGAGGAGACCTGCCGTGTGAACAGCTGCCCTGGGTGCGGGAGGGGTGGGCGCTCTGGCCCCCCAGGTGGCCCCCCTCTCTGGGCCTCTTAGGACAAAAGTGCTGGCCTGGTCAACCTCGACCAGCCCTCAAGAGTTCAGGTCATGAGGAGGCCTGGGATGGCCGCGTGTTCCCCGCCACGGCCCCAGCCCAGCTGTCCTTCCTCTTCAACCCACCTTCCCCTGGGCCTCGCCTCCCACCCCTGGGCTCCCGGGAGCCAGGCTGCCTTCTGTCTCCCTGAGCACCCCATGCCCCCCAAGTCCTGGCACCCGAACCTCCCCGGGCCACACAACGGAGGGCTTGGCAGTCAGGGAGGGGACGTCCCGGCCCCGGTGGGGGAGCTCTGGGCGCTGCTGTGGTGGTGATGGAGGTTTTTCTTTGTTGCAGAGCCTGTGCCTGTCAGTGGGGGTCCCCGGGCTGAGGAGGCCCCGCACCCTGTACCCCTGGCGCCGGGTGCCGGCACCGGGCCGCGTGCGGAGGGCCTGGGTCATCCCGCCCATCAGCGTGTCCGAGAACCACAAGCGCCTGCCATTCCCCCTGGTACAGGTGAGGGGCCGAGAGGGGCCCCACAGCCGTGTGCTTCAGGACGGGGACACCCCTGGGGCCACAGGCTGAGCGACCCCCTCCCAGCTGGGGGAGGGACCGAGGGCTGCAGAGAGGGGAGACCCCTCCCCTGGGGCACCTCCCCAGCCCATTACCTGTCCCACAGATCAAGTCGGACAAGCAGCAGCTGGGCAGCATCATCTACAGCATCCAGGGGCCCGGTGTGGACGAGGAGCCCCGGGGGGTCTTCTCCATAGACAAGTTCACAGGGAAGGTGTCCCTGAATGCCATGCTGGACCGAGAGAAGACAGACCGCTTCAGGGTGGGCCCCTCCCCCTCCCCCTCCCCTCCCCCTCCCCTCCCCTCCCCCTTCCCCCTCCCCCTCCCCTTCCCTTCCCCCTCCCCTTCCCCTTCCCCCTCCCCCCTCCCCTTCCCTTCCCTTCCCCCTCCCCTTCCCCTTCCCCCTCCCCCCTCCCCTTCCCTTCCCCTTCCCCCTCCCCCTCCCCTTCCCTTCCCCTTCCCCCTCCCCCCTCCCCTTCCCTTCCCCGTCCCCCTCCCCCTCCCCTCCCCATGGGGGCCATGGCCACACCTCCACCAGCAAAACCCAGCATCTTTAATTGGGGGGCAGGGGTGGGGTTTGGGACTGGCTGCCCAAGGAAGCAGGTGTTCAGGATTGCAGGCTCCCTCAGCAGGTGGGTGAGCAGACTGAACGCTGGGCCCTGCCCAGGAGGACTGGGCAGCCAGCATCGGGGTGGGCGGCAGCCTTCCCAGGAAGGCAACACCAGACACTGGTGTGGCCGCTTCTCCCCCGAGCCTGCTACGTGTGGTGAGGACGGGGTGCCGTGAGGAATCCCACGGAACTGGCCGCCCCCAGCGGCAGCTGCCCCGTGACTGTCAGGGTGGGGGTGTCAGGGGAGGTGGGATGGGATCTGCCCATCGGAGGCCTTGGGGTTGTCGGGTCTGGAGGCAGGGCAGTGGGGAGGGGGTGCGCAAGGGGCCGCGGAGGGGAGCCTGGAGCTCGCCTGAGCCCCCTGCAGACAGATGATCAGCCACCAGCCTGGCCTCCCTAAGGTGATGTTCAAACTTGCCCCGGGGGCGGGGGGGGGCTTCAGCCTTTGCCTTTCCTGTGCCCTGAGCCTCCCTCAGACTTTGAGAACGAGCTCTTGGTTCCCTGACGCAGACAGAGGGTGTGTTTCCCCTGGAAGTTGTACCAAGTCTGTTCTCCAAAGGGGCAGGAGATGGTTGAAGTTAAAATTTCACGTGTGGAGAGGAAACTTCAAAAGCAGCCAAAACCGTTCACAGAAAAAGGGAGAGAGACCAGGAGCGCTAGGGAGAGAGTCGCTTCAGGCACGCTCGAAACATAGCTGTGGGCTTCCTGGTGGCCCAGGCAAGAGGGGAGCGTGGTGGCCACCCTGCCTGCCGGGAGAACCCAGGCTCCCCTCGAGGGAAGCCCCACCTGCCCGGCACTGCCCCCTCCCACTTCTCACCTGTTTCCAGCAGGACACAGTCCGAACTCACTGCCGCGCTTGCCCTGGTGGGGGCCGCAGTGCCAGCCCCTGCTCTCTGCTTGACTAGCTCAGGGCCTTTGCTCTGGACCTGGGGGGGTCCACCCTGGAGGAGCCCACGGACCTGGAGATCGTGGTTGTGGACCAGAACGACAACCGGCCTGTCTTCAGGCAGGAGGTGTTCACTGGCCAGGTGCTGGAGGGCGCTGTCCCAGGTGAGCCGGGTGGGTTCCTGGTGGGGGAGGGAGCTTCGCGAAGGGCTCTGGGCGGGTCAGAAGTCCAGGATTTCCCTTCAGCAAGGACTTCAGAGGTTCTTGAGAGAGTCTAAAAACATGGAAACAGTCTCCAGGACGGAGGGAGTTTCCACAAGTCGACTCAAGCCTCTTCCCGTTGCAATATAAACGTCAACCCCCAAATCTTGCAAAGTTCAGGGAGGATTCCTGGATGGCGAAGCTCCGGTGGTTTCTGTTGCTCTCCCCCTCCTCCCCCCTCCTGCCCCCTCCTCCCCCCTCCTGCCCCCTCCTCCCCCCTCCTCCCCCCTCCTCCCCCCTCCTCCTTCTAAATAGAGGTGACATTCACGTAACATAAAATTAACCGTTTTGAAACGGACTTTTCAGTGGCATTTAGCACATTCACAGTGTCGTGCAGCCAACACCTCTGTCTCCTCCATCCCCCCGAGAGGCGACCCCCCCCCCCGCCCGTCATCAGCCGCTGCCTCTCACCGCTTGTTAGTTCTGCACTGGGTGCACACACCGCTGACCCTCCATCCGTTCTGCGTCCTCACAGGGCAGACCCGCTGGCCCGATTCTGTTCCAGGCAGGACAGACATTCCACACAGCCATGTGCTCCCTCCCTCCCCACCTGGTCCCTGGGGCTCTGGTCAAATCCCGGGCTGGTTGCAGACCAGAGGCCTTCAGAGCACACCCGTGACTCGGTGTAACTTCAGAGTCAGGGGGTTAACACTTAACACATAGGAACGTCTCACCTGCACACCTGTTCAGCCTCAGCTGCCCAATCAAGCCTCTTAGAGCAAAGAAGGTCCCGCCTCTGTCCACAGTCCCTGCCTCTTGTCTGAGCCTTGTCCGTTCCTGCATGCCGTCCACCTTTTCCTTTAGGGCCTTTTGCACACGAGCGTGGTTGCTTCCGTTCTGTCAGGTGAAAGCCCAAGTGTCTGGTTGGCCGTACATCTGGTTCTGTTGGCTGTTTAATCACTAGGGTGGAATTTTTCCCTCTTCCTCTGTGTGTAAGAGCACAGCAGAGGTGGGGGCCAGCCCGCTGTGGGGAGAGGGGACGGGCCTGGCCTCTGCCACCGCTTGAGCTCAGCTCCCGGGGCCTCTCTGCGTTCTCGCCACGGCAGCGCAGCCCTGCATACAGAGGGGCCCCTAGCAGGGTGACAACCCTTGTGTGCTACCTGGCAGGGCTCCTGGGGTGCTGGGGGGTGGGGGTCTCAGTCGTAGGTGGTCCCTGAGCCCCAGGGGTGGGGCTCCTTCAGGGTCCCTGCTCGTCCCCCAAAGGCGAAGCACCATCCCTCCAGCCCAGCAGCCCCATCCTCACCCTGTGATCGTGGACCACCAATGGCCTTCCCCATCCCCTGGGCCACCCTGTGGCCTGAGCCGAGGGGCCCTCCCGGGTCTCCTCCCGCCCCGCCTTCCCTGGGGGCACTCAGTGGGCGCGTGGGAAAGGGCACAGACCCCCGTGTGGGCTCCCAGGGACCGCCAGCAGCTGTGCCAATCTCGGCCCCTCTTCCTGCTGCCATGGGGTCACTGTACCTGCTGCACCAGGGGAGCCCCAGTGTGTGCACCTCCTGGGGGGTCACAGCCTGGACTCTGGGGTGTCAGGTCGCCTGTGCGTCTCCATCTGACGGGCTCACACAGGTGTGATCTTGATTCCCCTTTTTTCTCGTCGTGGTGGCAGGACTGAAGCCCCCACCCGCTCACGCTCCCTCACTGGGGTTCATGGCACTGACTTCTGTTCTGCCAAATTTCATTGTGGCAAAATACATATAACAGAATTTAGCATCTTGACCATTTTTAAGTGTACGGGTCGGTGGTTTTAAGCCCATTCACGTCGTTGTGCGACCACCAGCAGCATCCGTGGAATTTTCTCATTTCCCCAAGCTGAACCTCTGTCCCCATTAAACACTGACTCCCCACTTCCCCATCCAGTGCCTGGCACTCACTGTCTACTTTTTGTCTCTCTGATTTGACTGCGTATGAGTGGAATCATGCAGTACTTGTCCTCCTGTGTCTGGCTGATTTCCCTGAGCATCCTGTCCTCAGGGCTCGTCAACACGGTCGCCAGGGTCAGAATCACCTTCCTTTTCAAGGCTGAATAATACTCTATTGGATGTTTATACCACATTTTGTTTATCTGTTTATTCTTTAGTGGACCCTTGGATTGCTTTCACTTTTTAGCTGTTGTGAATAGTGCCGCAGCGAACATGGGTGTACAAATGTGTCTTTGAGACCCTGCTTTCA
Source organism: Mesoplodon mirus (assembly GCF_964341445.2). Taxonomy (NCBI): domain Eukaryota; kingdom Metazoa; phylum Chordata; class Mammalia; order Artiodactyla; family Ziphiidae; genus Mesoplodon; species Mesoplodon mirus. Next base: position 787,143 of record NC_138995.1, on the reverse strand, counting down.
ATTCCTTTGGGTATGTACCCAGAAGTGGGGCTGCTAGATCAAATGGTAGTTCTTTTTTAATTTTTAAAAATAAATTTATTTATTTATTTATTTATGGCTGTGTTGGGTCTTCGTTGCTGCGCGTGGGCTTTCTCTAGTTGTGGCGAGCGGGGGCTACCCTTTGTTGTAGTGTGCGGGCTTCTCATTGCAGTGGCTTCTCTTGTGGTGGAGCATGGGCTCTAGGTGCGCGGGCTTCAGTAGGTGTGGCGCACGGGCTTAGTTGCTCTGTGGCATGTGGGATCTTCCCGGACCAGGGCTCGAACCCGTGTCCCCTGCATCGGCAGGCGGACTCTCTACCACTGCGCCACCAGGGAAGCCCCCTTTGCCCATTTTTGAATTGAGTTGCTTGTTGGTTTTATTTCTGGTTGAGTTTTACGGGTTCTCTGTATATCCTGGATATTAGTCCCTTGTCAGATATATGATTTGCAAATATTCTCTCCCATTTCGTGGGTTGTCTTTTTACTCTGTTGATGGTGTCTTTCGATGCATTTTTAAATGTTCGTGAAGTCCGGTTTGTCTGTTTTTGTTGTTGTGGCCTGTGCCTTCGGTGTCATATCCAAGAAATCATTTCCTTCGTGACGTCACCAGTGTCGTGAAGCTTTTGCCCTGTGTTTTCTTCTAAGAGTTTATAGTTTTACGTTGTACACTTAGGTCTGATCCATTTTGAGTTGACTTTTGTATATGCTGTTAAGTAATTACGGGTCCGGCTCCATCCTTTTGCATGTGGATGTCTTTCCCAGCACCATCTGCTGAGGAGACTCCCCTCTCCACGTTGAACGGTCCTGGCGTCCTGTGTAAAATCACCTGCCCGTGGACGTGAGGTGAGGTTTATTCTTGGGCTCTCTGTTCGGCTCCATCGGTCTATGTGTCTATCTTGAGGGCAGGTGCACACTGATTACTGTACTTTTGCAGAAAGTTTCTTTTTTTTTTTTTTGGACTGTTATTATTTCCAGTTTTTTTTTTTTTTTTTTTTTTTTTAAACCCACATTTGTTTATTTATTTATTTTTGGCTATGTTGGTTCTTCACTTCTGTGCGAGGGCTTTCTCTAGTTGTGGCAAGCGGGGGGTCACTCTTCATCGCGGTGCGCGGGCCTCTCACTATCGAGGCCTCTTTTGTTGCTGGAGCACAGGCTCCAGATGCGCAGGCTCAGTAGCTGTGGCTCACGGGCCCAGTTGTTCCGCGGCATGTGGGATCTTCCCAGACCAGGGCTCGAACCCGTGTCCCCTGCATTAGCAGGCAGATTCTCAACCACTGCGCCACCAGGGAAGCCCTTGCAGAAAGTTTTGAAATCAGGAAGTGTGTCCTCCAGCTTTGTTGTTTTCCAGGATTGTTTTGGCTATTCAGGGTCCCTTGAGATCTTATAGGAATTTTAGAATGATTTTTCTGTTTATGTAAAGAAACTGTCCGTAAGATTTTGACAGGGATTGCACTGAATCTGTAGGTTGCTCTGGGTGGTACTGACATCTTAGCGACAAGTCTTCCAAGCCATGAACATGGTCTGTCCATTTATTTGTGTTTTCTCAGTTTCTTTCACTGATCTTTTGTAGTTTTCGTTGTGAAAGCCTTTCACGTCCTTGGTCACGACGCTGACATCCTGAGGCTTTTAGGCAGTTGTTGTGATGATTGTCCCTGCGTGAGTCTGTGTGGCTGGAGCCCCCCCAGGAGGCAGGCACATCCCGTTCCTGGGGATGCCGATTTGGGTCTATAGTTCGGGGGTGTCCACCAAGCTTCTCCACTCTGGTTTTTCTCCTTTCCCCTTTGTAATTAATAGGTGTCTTGTGGGAGACCCTTGGAGACCGTGCAGGTACCCTGCTACCCCTCAAGCTGCCACCCAGCAGCGTTAGCATCCCTCCCTGGCGGCTCTTGCCTGCATCAGGTGTTGTTCTAATTCACTGTTTCTTCTTCGTCATCGCTTGGCTCTCTATTATATGATAGGACTTTCAGTACCCCTATATATGAATATACGTGTGTATGTGTTACCCACCAGGGTTCTTGGCCTCCTTAATCAATAGAAATTGATCAAAGGCCAGACAAGAAATTCAGGCAAGGCTTTGTTGGGGCCCCTGCTGCAGCAGTGGGGAGTGAGAACAAGAAACAGCTTCCCTTGCTAGCTTGCTCCCTGAGCGGGGGCGAGCTTGTTCCTTATATGGGGTGTGTCCAGGGGTCACGGGTGTGTCCAGGGGTCACGGGTGTGTCCAGGGGTCAGGCCGGGGGGGTTGGCTTAGGGGGTTTGCTGTAAACAGAAAACTCATTCTAAAATTCCTATAAAATCTCAAGGAACCCTGAATAGCGAAAACCATCCTGGAAAAGAACAAAGCTGGGGGACACACTTCCTGATTTCAAAACTTTCTCCAAAGGTACAGTAATCAGTGTGCACCTGCCTTCAAGACAGACACATAGACCATAGACCAATGGAACCGAATAGAGAGCCCAAGAACAAGCCTCACAACCATGGGCAGGTGATTTTACACAGGACGCCAGGACCGTTCAACGTGGAGAGGGCAGTCTCCTCAGCAGATGGTGCTGGGAAAGACATCCACATGCACCACCTTAGGTGGTGTGTGCACGGGGCACGCACAAGTGCCCTGCTTTTGCTCCCGGCCGGTTTTTTGCTCTTCAGAAGTGGCAGTTGGGCTTTTAGAGTCTCTTTGTATCTCGTCCAGAATTTGCTCTAACTGCCACGTACATAGTTATGTTTAGTCCCTTGTAGTTTCTTTGTATTCTGTAGCTCGAAGAGATGTGTGTCCAGGCGCAAGCCCTGCAGCAAAGGGTCCCAGGTTCCAGCCTGTCTCGTATGTGTTTTGTTCACATGGATCTGGACTTACGGAGTCTTGCTTCATTCAGTGGGTTATGATTCTTTGCACCGTAGTTTTGAAGCTCAAATCGTCCCAGATATGGCTGATCAGAAGCTCATCAAACCGGCCCAGGCCCTTTCAGCAGCCGGAGCTGGGAAATAAGCTCACACATATACAGACGTGTGTGTGTGCGTGTGTGTGTGTGCGTGCTCTCCACAGCTGTGTTAACGTGTCTCTACCTTCATCACAAGTCACGAGTCCTCTCTGGCACCTCCACTTCTGATCCAGCTCTGCAGGGTTCCTTTGGGGTCCTCTTCTCTGATGGCGAGAAGCCGGGCTCCAGTCACCCCAGGAGTCTGCGCACTTGCTCAGTCATAGAGAGCCTGGCAGGTGCCTTTGGAAGCGCTTGCCTGCACCCCGGTGGCACGGTGCCTATTCTAAACATTGTTTTTGGCTTTAGCCTGGGGTCCAGCATCATGCCAGGAGTTACCTGCTAAGGTAGCTTCCCACCTTCTAAGGCTGGGTCAGTGGCCGGGTCACTACCGTTCATCAGACACCAGCATGACACTCAGCTGACCCGTCAGGGCCCAGGAGGGGCTGGGATGAGCCCAGTCACAGGTGAGGGGGCGGCCAGCTCCTCGGGTGGCCTGAGGCTGGTCCACCTCACCAGGATAACTTTTAGTACACCTCATCTGGGCCGGTGCGGGGAGGGGTGGTCAGACCTGAATTGCTCCAGAAAATAGGTGGGCACAGGTGCTGAGGCGCCTCCAGGACCCCTGCGGAGGTCCTTACTCTCCTGAGATTCAGGGCCTTGTTTGCCCCAGAGCGCAGGTGCAGCCCTGGGCACTGCTTCGCTCCGCCTGGGGCTGGTTCCCCAGTGGGCTCGCCTGGTCTGTCTCGGGGTTCTGTAGGAGACAGGTGTCAGCTGTGTGCACCGGACACCCAACCTCATCCCCACAAGCAACACAAGCCAGGACGCCGGCACGCTTGCACGTGCAAGGCTGATCGGGGGCCTGGACCTGGTGCGGCGGGCCGCAGGGGAGCGGGTGACACGCCCTGGCGTCCGTGGGTGTCACCCCCACATGTCCCCGCCCTTCCCAGGCACCTATGTGACCAGGGCTGAGGCCACGGATGCAGACGACCCAGAGACGGACAACGCGGCCCTGCGATACTCCATTCTGGAGCAGGGCGGCCCCCAGCTCTTCAGCATCGACCCGTACACGGGGGAGATCCGCACGGTGCAAGTGGGCCTGGACCGCGAGGTGAGGCCGTGCAGCTGCACCCTGACGGCTGAAGCAGGGCAGCCCCCAGACGGGACAAGGGGTCCGGGTGCGGCGGACGCTGTCCGTGGCCCTGCGGGTAGTTGTGCAGTTCGGTCCAGAGGTGGTGTGAGGGGCCCTCAGCGTGTTTTCTGCCGGAGACCTCCCCCACCCTGTTGCCTGCAGAGCAGTAGGGCTCCTCGGCCTGGGGTGGGCCCACAGCAACCACGCATGCTGCAGAGAAACAGTCGCCCTCCAGCCGGCCGTGCCCGCTCTTCCCCTGTGGGGCCCCTGCAGCCCCTGGCTGCTGGGCTTCTGTGTGGCATTGGCACCTCACCTCCAGGAAGCCCTCCTTGGTTTCCCCAGGGCACTCACTGTGTTAGTTGATCTGTGTCCCCTGTCTCGGCAGCTGCACCTGGCTCCCCAGGGCAGGGACCCCACACCCCAGTGCAGCAGGTGCCCCGTAAGTGCTTATCTGACTCGGCAACTGACCTCTTGCCCACTCACAGGCTGGGGCAGAGTCTGGGGTCGACAGTGGTGCCATCGGACCTTGAGAGGCTAGGCAGCCTGTTTTGCCCCAGAGCTTGGGGGCAGGGCAGGTGCTGGAGCCTCCTGGGGTCTGCCTGCCCTGCCCCCAGGCCCTAAGGTGGCTGACCAGCCCCGCCCTGCGCTCCACCTGGGTCTCCTGACCCCATGTCACTGTGCTCCTAGGTGGTCGCCGTGTACAATCTGACCTTGCAGGTGGCGGACATGTCTGGAGACGGCCTCACCGCCACTGCCTCGGCCATCATCACACTGGAGGATGTCAATGACAACGCCCCCGAGTTCACCAGGGCTCAGGTGCTGCACCGTCCTCACCTCCACCGGCCGCTGCTCAGGGCTGACCTCCCCCGCCATCCTGGGGCTTCTGGTGGGTGGGAGGCTAGGTGCTCCACAGAGGAGGCATCCTGTGTGGATCGTGCAGGATACCCTGCCAGAGGCCAGCATGGGGGGACTGTGAGCATGTCAGGAGCTGGAGGGCCCTGGGGGGAGGCCACCAAGACCCTGGGGTGTGACCTGTCCCCAGGCTTCCTGGGTGGGAGGGAGCAGCAGCCCTGCCCTCTGGGGAGGATGTGCCCAGCACGTGGCTGAGCCTGGGAGGGGGCTCCTGGGGTGCCCTGGACTCCTCGTGGGTGGGCAGTGGGAGGGTGACCCTGCAGGGGACTGTCCCCCACCCACCCGTGGGTAACGGGGCCGAGTTCCCACAGTTCTTCCTGGAGGCCACAGAGGCCGTCAGTGGAGTGGACGTGGGGCGGCTTGAGGTAGAGGACCGGGACCTGCCCGGCTCCCCCAACTGGGTGGCCAGGTTCACCATCCTGGAGGGCGACCCTGACGGGCAGTTTGCCATCCGCACCGACCCCAGGACCAACGAGGGCGTGCTGTCTGCGGTGAAGGTGAGCTGAGGAGGGTGCCCCTCCCCACACCCTGGGACCCCGTTTGGATCCTCTGTGCATCCTTAGGAGGGGAGCCAAGGGGACCAAGAACGCTAGGACTGTGGGCTTGGGCCACGCTGACCACAGGGGGACAGGGCTGGAAGGAGGGGGCAAGCCCACGTGTGACTTCCAGTGTCTTTGCCGCTTAAAGCATATGATCAACACGCACAAATACAGACCTCACGTGTTGGCCAACCTGAGACCAGAGACAAAACCAGCAGGAGATACGTGTGCACACATACGTGTGCACGCACACAGGTGCACACACACATCTGTGTATACACGTGCAGAGAGATGCAGATGAGCTGTCAACACAGGAAGAGCTTTATTGCCAGAGACTGGCTCACGCCAGCCGTCGTGCAGGCGGCTGGCGAGGCCGGAGGCTGTGGGGCTGCGACAGGCTGCACAGTCAGGAGCTGAGGCTGCACCTGGAGGTGGGGCTGCACAGTCAGGAGCCGAGGCTGCACCTGGAGGTGGGACCCCTTCTTCCCCGGGGCAACCTCAGGTTTGCTCTCAGAGACTCTCACCCACAGATGAGACCCACCCAGGTTCTCCAGGACCATCTTCTTTATTTAACGTCAGCTGATTGTACAGGTCAGTTCAACCACGTCCACCAAATACCTTCTTAGCGAGACCCAGGTGAGTGTCTGCTTGAGGCACTGAGGAGGGTGCCCGGCCAGGGGAAACTGACCTCACGACGCCCGACAAAATACGTTTGCGTGATGCGTAGCCGTGATTTCCACGTTATTTTTTGTGCCTTCTTGTCCTGCATGATTTTTGTTTTTCTGAGGCTATAAAGCGGAAGGAAAGAAGGGGCTCTGAGGACAGACCAGAGGAGGCCCCTCCGGCCCGCAGCCGCCTCTGGGTTCCCTGAGTGGGGGGGAGGGTCCGGAGTCCTGACGGGTGGCCGCCCCGCTTCCCCTGCAGCCCCTGGACTATGAGAGTCGGGAGCGCTATGACCTCACGGTGGCGGTGCAGAACGAGGCTCCCCTGCAGGCGGCTGCCCCCAGGGCTGAGCGGGGCCAGGCCAGCGTCAGCGTGCAGGTGCGGGACGTCAACGAGGCGCCCGTGTTCCAGGAGAACCCGCTGCGGACCAGCCTGGCCGAGGGGGCGGCCCCAGGAACCCCCGTGGCCACCTTCTCTGCCCGAGACCCTGACACACAGCAGCCGCAGAGGCTCAGGTGGGGGCCCCGGGGTGAGCAGGGGGAACTCACAGCCCCAGTCCACCTCCCAGCCAGGGTAGAAGCACAGCTGAGGGTGCTGAGCCCTGTGTCCCGAGGTTCCCATCAGGGCCCCGGTCAGAGGGCAGAGAGCTCATCTGTGTGCATCACCGAGAGCCTAGGGGCTCTCAAGTACCGTGCGTGTGCGCGTGCGTGTGTGTGTGTTCACATGACCTCGTCCTGTAGGCAGGACTGGGCTGCGTCTGGCACACACTGACACGGCCCATCTGTGTTGGCTAGCCTCCGAGCGTCCGGCCCTGTCCGTTCCAGGGAGCCGTTGCTCCCCTAGGACTGGCTGTTACTGTCTTGGATTTCACCCCCTGCCCTGGTCCTATGTACCCTTGTCTGTCAACGTGGTGCCCACCGTTGAATCCTGGCTGTCACTCTGGCCACGGGGCCCTGGGTGGCTCACCTGCCCTCCCCGAGCCTCAGTTTTTTCATCTGTTGATTGGGATGGAAAACACCAGCTTAGGACTATCCTTAAAAGCCTGTGTGTGTGTGTGTGTGTGTGTGTGTGCGCGCGCACATCCACACGTGACCACACCTCTGGGGTCCGGCTCAGGCTCAGGGCCACCCTGTACCCTCCTCGCCAACAGCTACTCCAAGGACTATGACCCTGAAGACTGGCTGCAAGTGGACGGGGCCACCGGCCGGGTCCAGACCCAGCGCGTGCTCAGCCCTGCATCTCCCTTCCTCAAGGACGGCTGGTACAGGGCCATCATCCTGGCCCGAGATGATGGTGAGCGTGGAGCTCGGCCTGGGTTCCAGGGCTCCCTAACCCTGGCTGGGGCCCCTGCTGCCGCCCAAGGGCTGAGAGCGGGCGCTCCACCGAGTAGACTTAAGGGGTGGGCGGGGGCTCTGCAGGGGCAAGGGGCCCACCAGGCCTCTCCTGCTTGCAGCCTCCCCACCCAGCACAGCCACAGGGACCCTGTCCGTTGAGATCCTGGAGGTCAATGACCACGCCCCTGAACTGTCCCCACCGTGGGGCAGCCTGTGCAGCACGCCAGAGCAGGGCTCCGGCCTTCTCTTGGGGGCCACGGATGAGGACCTGCCCCCCCACGGGGCCCCCTTCCACTTCCAGCTGAGCCCCAGGCTCCCAGAGCTGGCCCGGAACTGGAGCCTCAGCCAGGTTAACGGTGAGCTTGCCCCACGCCCCCTGGGGGTCCAGAGCCTGGGGCAGGTCCCCACTGGTTCCCACCTCAGTGCACTGCATCTTCAGGCCCGCAGGGATCGGTTATCATACACAGGGGACAGGTGGGGAACCGAGGCCTAGTCTCTCAGGATGCCCGCCCAGCCAGCTGCCGCCGGAAGCACAGGCGCAGAGGGGCGTGGCCGCCCGCTGACCGCCAGCACCCTCCGCAGTGAGCCACGCGCGCCTGCGGCCCAGGCTCCAGGTCCCGGAGGGGCTGCACCGCCTTAGCCTGCTGCTCCAGGACTCCGGACAGCCGCCCCAGCAGCGCGAGCAGCCCCTGAACGTGACCGTGTGCCGCTGCGGCCTGGATGGCACCTGCCTGCCCGGGGCCGCTGCGCTGCGGGCGGGTGGCGCGGGCATCAGCCTGGGTGCCCTGGTCATCGTACTGGCCAGTGTCATCCTGCTGCTCTGTGAGTGCCCGCGCCTGCGGATCCCTGCCCCCGCCCCGTGCCACCTGGCAGCCCCGCCCGCCTTGCCCCGCCCCCACCCCACACCGACCTCCGCTGCCCCCCCTCCCCCCGCCCCCAGTGCTCGCCCTGCTGGTGGCCCTCCTGGTGCGGTGCCGGCAGCAGTCGTGTGACAAGAGGCTTCTGCACGGGCTGCAGGACGACCTTCGGGACAACATCCTCAACTACGACGAGCAGGGGGGTGGGGAGGAGGACCAGGTGAGGGGGCGGGGGGTGCTGACGAGTGCTGGGGGGACGCCCCAGGGGCCCGCGACGGCTGCGGCTCACCCCCACGTGCTCCGTCCGTCCCGCCTTAGGATGCCTACGACATGGACCAGCTGCGCCACCCGGCAGAGCTGGCGGCCCTGGGCGCCCCCCTGGGACGGCCTTCTCTGCGCAGAGACGCCCCGTTCAGCCGATCGCACCCCCAGGCCCCCCGTGTGCTGCCCACCAGCCCCTCTGACATCGCTGACTTCATCAACGAGGTAGGTGCCCCAGGGGGGCCCCGTTCCCCCACCCCACAAGCCTGAGGCATCGCTCTGGGGCCGGACAGAGGGGTGGTGGTTCTTGCCAAGGAAGGAGAGTCGCCCAGAGAGAACCTTGCTTCCAGCCCGTCTCCTGAGCCCCAGGCCTCTCCACAGGGCTTAGAGGCTGTGGACAGTGACCCCACCGTCCCACCCTACGACACGGCTCTCATCTATGACTACGAGGGGGACGGTTCCGTGGCGGGGACACTGAGCTCCATCCTGTCCAGCCTGGATGATGAGGACCAGGACTACAGCTGCCTCTGGGACTGGGGGCCCCGCTTTGCCCGGCTGGCCGACTTGTACGGGCCCCCGTGAGGACACCAGGGAAGAGGCTTTCTGATGGGGACCTGCACCCACCCTGCTGAGGGCACGGCCTCCCGGACGCAGAGGGCAGACCACGGGGGCCTGAGCGGACACGCCGGACTTGGCTGTGTGTCGAGATGGACAGAGGGCCCTGCGCCCCGCCCTGGGGTCTTGGCCAGCCTGGTCTCCGCCAGGGGAAGTCAGGGCCCAAAGCCTGGAGTGGAGTGGCCAGAAGGAGGCGCTCCTCCTGCCCCGTCAGTCGCCTCCAATGGGGTCAGAGGCCCCATTCCCAGCTCGGCTTCCCACCCACGCTGATTTCATCTCTGTATGAAAGGAAGCAGGTCTCGGGCAAACATGAATTAAACACGTGCTCATCTCCGATGCACAGTTGGCACGGCGACTTGCAGGGCCTTTCTGCACCTCAGTCACCCCAGAGCCGCAGCAGTGGGCTGGCCCCCGAGGGGGTGGGGGCAGTGGGAGAGGCTGCGGAAGCCTGGTTGTGAGGGGGAGGTGGACACCAGAAGCCCCCTTCAGCCAAGGGTGCAGCCTGAGGGAAGAACCAGCGAGGGTGCCAAGTTCCACGGACGCCTTTCTGCTCCCCACGTGGAGGGGGAACCAGGGCCCCCGGCAAAGAGGCCCACTTCCCACTGCCCTCCCGTTCCTTCCCAAGACCCGTCTGCCCGTACTGGAGGGTGGCGTGTCTCGGCAGCCTGGTCACCCCTCCTGCACCAGCTGTGTCCCGGCCCTGGGGAGGGAGGCTGGCAGCAGGGGCAGGTGGTCCTGGCGGGGGCCGTCGGCGTCCTGCAACGACTGGGGCAGCGCGTGGCCACAGCTCTCGGGCAGCAGCAGGACGCAAAGCAGGGCGAGGACGGCAAAGAACGTGAAGACCATGTGTTACAGGAAGAAGCCGTGCCGGCCACGCGTGTCGGTGAGCGGGGCGGCCGCCTGGCCCAGGAACCCAGCTCCCAGCACCAGGCCCAGCCCGGCACCCCTGCCAGAGGGGGCGGTGGGACACGGCCCAGCGGGGCACCCCACGCTCCTGGGTGGGTGGCCCTTAGCGGGCCCAGGAAGACACCTGCAAAGGCTGGGGGGGAAGCTGCCCCGGATCAAGCGTTGTCCTTTTCATTAGAAAACTGAAAGTCGATTTTTGCCCTGGACTCCTACCCTCTCTGGGGTCTCTCACTTCCGGCCACCCCCTCCTCCACTCCTGAGCTGATACGCAGACCCTTCTGCGGCCATTGTCCCCCTCGCCACCCAGGAAGAGACACCTGAACTCTGGTCCCGATGGCACGGACCTGGGGATGTGGGGAGCGCGGGGTGCACGGGCAGGGCCCTGCCCTCCAACCCTGCATCCTGCTCACCTGCTCACCGTGAGGAAGACCTCGGCTGAAAAGAGGCTGCTGAGGGCGGACGCTGCCTGGGAGGCCAGGAGCCCCGGGACAGAGACGGACAGCACCGTCCAGCCAGGCAGGTCCCACGCTGCCCACACTTCCTCCCTCCCCTCACCAGGGTCTCAGGGATCCGGGCCTCCCCAGCCTTCCACCTCTGCTCCTGCACTTGGGGTCAGTGGTTGCAGGCTGCCCCCCGTCCAACCCAAGCCCTTATATTAAGCTGCTTCACGTAGAATCTTTTTGGCCCTCACCTCTTTGGGCCTCAGTTTCCCCGGGTGCACACTGGGGAGGTGGGTGGGGAGAGAAGAACAGCAACCTCATCTGAATGCCTCATGCCCTGTGCCTGCCTCTCCGGGATCCCCACCACCACTGGGCAAACCCCCAGCCACACATGACAACTCTGCCAGCCTGCAGGGCCCTGCACTCACACTGGGCCCCTGCAAGGAGCAGCAGGGGTGCCAGGCCCAGGACCAAGGTGCCCAGCAGCAGGACTGGGCGGCGCCCCCAGAGGTCTGCTGTCAGGAGCTGGAAGACGGCGGCCGCTGCCTCCAGGCTGGCCTCCAGGAAGTAGGGCCAACAGAAGGCGGGGTCACGTGTGGCCAGGTTGCGCAGGAAGCTGGCTCTGATACCCGCGCCGATCAGCCTGGGAGGCACGGCAAAGCTGCAGGCCCAGCCAGAGTCAGGGACTCTCACCCCATGGGGAAGGCCAAGATCCCTCCCTCCCCTTCACCCACCCACACCCTCCCTACCCTCCTCACGAACTGAAGCCCAGGATGAGTCCATTTCTCCAGGCGACGCGGGTATGCTGGAGTACCAGGACCGAGTGGTGCCGGGGCTGGGGGCTCCCTGCACACAGCACGTCCAGCTCTGTGGCCCCGGGGACATAATGGGGCATGGATGAGGGGATGACACCTCTCCTCCCTCCTCCAGCACCCAGGTCTCCCTTCTCCCTGACTGGTCCATTATCCATAGCAAGGGAGCGTTCCTCCTCTGAACTGTCTTTGGGGTCCACACCGCTGGCTTCTGCAAAGCGCCACAAGATCTTCCTGGCTCGGGCCAGCTGCCCTGTGGCCAGCAGCCAGCAGGGAGACTCGGGGAACAGGGCTGGAAACCTGCGGGTTTTGGGTGAGGATGCCAAGGGACCTCCCGGTACAGAAGGACACAGTGGCGAAGCACAGTGCATGGCTCTTTGTGTCCCTGTGTCCCTGTCCCATGCCCATCTTCCTGGTGCTCCATGGAGGTCAGAGGGAAGCAACACACGTGGCCTCCACAGAGGATGTGAACCCCTCTCACTCACCCCCAAAACAGCAGCAGGAGTCCCGTTGCCAGGGCGCTCAGCCCCTGCAGAAGGCGCCAGTCCTCCTAGGAGCAGGGCCAGGCCGGGCAGCAGCAGCATGCCCGCCACAGAGAAGAGGCCGCCCCCATGGAGAATGCCAGGCGGTGCGGGGCGTCACACAGCTCCAGGCCTGGGCAGACACAGACGGCCTGAGGCCCAGGCCTCTCGGGAGGGCTGCTCTGTCCAGGGCTGTGGTGATCAGTCGCTGGCCTGCCCAGGACCTGGACATCTGAGGCCAACGCGCTGCTCGCTCTGGCACCCGGGCCTGCCCACAAAAAGCAGAGCCCACAGAGCAAACAGTTCCCCGCTCACCATCTGGAGAAGGGCCCTCAACTGGAGTGCCAGAAAGGCACCTTCCAGCGGGTCAGAGGCCTAGCCTGAGTGGGCACCCCCCAGAGCCCCCCACGGTACTCATGAGCCACACAGAGGGCGAGGGAGGCCCCTGCTGAGGCCCCCCCACGAAGCAGCCGCAAAACCAGCAGGGCGGGAAAGCCAGTGGCCAGGGCCTTGCTGGTCCCCAGGCCCATGGCCAGCACCAGGGAGCCCACAAACACAGCCCGGCGGCCAAACCTAGTGGGCAGCAGGGGACACACGTGGATTTGGGTCAGGAGGGCTCAGGGGCGGGCTGCCAGGGCAGAAGGCAGGGGCAGCACCTCACCGGTCACAGCCTGGGCCCAGGAGGACACAGCCCAGCAACCAGCCCAGGAGGTAGTCCACCTGCTCCGGGGCACCTTCCAGCTGTCCTCACACGCGAGGTTCCACTGTAGGGGACACCAGTCACCTGTCAGCTAGCCAGGACCCCTACCCCGCTGGAGTTCCCAGAACGTCACGCTGGAAGGGACCCTAGGTATCCTGTTCCGATTCCTCCCTGGAGACACGGGGAAAGAGGTAGAGAGAGACAAGGGACTTGCTCAGGGTCACACAGCGTGGCCTCCTGACCCTGGTGGTCTTCACGTGGAACTGGACAGTTCCTGGTCTGAGCCCCCAGCGGGTAGAGGCCTGGGGTCCCCAGGACACCCGCATGGAGCCCCACGTCTGGTTTCTCCTTTGCTCTGGACGGGGTTGCACCTGCCTTTCTCCGGCCATCACGTTGCTGCCAGGCTGGCCCCAGGGCCTCTCCCGCCCTCCCCTCGCCTGTGCACTTCCGGAACAGGCTGCAGGGCCATGCCCACCGGCTTTTCCCGGCCAAGGGCCCTTGACCTCAGCTTTGCACCTCCCGGCCTACTCTGTGTCTTCTCCTCAAGCTTCACACACCCTTTTGGGTCACACTACGTCAGAGTTTTTATTTTAAAATCCGACTGCTTGTGAAAGCTGGTGGGCGAGGATCCATCACTACACCAAACAGGTGGCCAGAAGGAGGAAGCCCAGCCGGTTCAGGGCCCCAGATGGGCCTGGCAGGGATGTGGCAACCCTGTCCAAGTTTCCACCCGGGGCCCTTCCTCCCAGGGGCAGAGGGTGGGGCTGCGGGGCAGAGGCTGCCAAGAGGAAGGCAGGGTGGGCTGGCCTAGCCAGAGGGTGGGGAGGGAGGCCCCGTTACCCTCTCCGCTCCTGGAGCCCTGGGACAAGCCCTTGGCGTCCCTGCCCCTAGGCCAGCCTGCACACACCTTACAGGTGGGAGGTCTGCTCTTCAAAAATGGAAGTGACTCAATCACTCTCTTGATTCAAAGTCTTGGGAGCCCAGTCTGAACACCTGCATAGCCCAAAGCCACAGGTTGCTAGAATGTTCATGGCACCGAAGGGAACTCCAGGCCCTGCTGACCGCTGGGCACCTACCTGCTCAAACCTTCAGCTTACCGCTTCCCTCCCGGACTGCCTGCCCACGTTGGCAGCCCCCAGCCTCGGACTCTGCCTTTAGGCCCGGCACCCTGCCTACTTGGACACCTGCTGCACCGTCAGACAGGAGGGGGCTGGGCCCCCCGCAATCGAAAGCCCCAGTGCCACAGCCCTGGTCGATCAAGGGCCGAAGACGGAGGCGGGACTGGAGGAGGGGGAACAGAGGAAGGGCGCTGAGGGCAGGGGGACGGCGGGAGGGGGAGACAGAGCAGGGAAGCAGAGGACGAGGGAGGGGGACGGAGGGGCAGGTGCAGAAGACCTGGGTGACCGGGCTGCGCAGCAGGCCGGCGGCGGGCATCGCGTAGCGCCAGCCGCGCGTGCAGGACCGCGTGCCGTTGGGGCGGACGCGGGGCGCGGGCTCGTGGTAGCTCAGCGGCAGGCAGGGGCCGGGGGCGAGCGCGAGGTCCGGCCCGCAGGGGTTCGCGGGCAGCGCGATGAGCAGCAGCTCCGAGCCCAGCGGCAACCCCAGCGCCACACACGGCAGCCACGAGGTGGCGGCCAGCAGGCACCGGGACCGGCCGAAGCCGCCCGCCGCGCGCAGCAACCCCGCCTCCAGCTCCACCCCAAGGCTCTGCACTCCGGATGCCGGCGGGGCGGGGCCTGAGAGAGCGAGGCCCCATAGGGGCGGTGTCTGCGCTCTGGAGCCGGCGGAGCGGGGCCCGGCCGGGGCCCGGAGAGAGGCGGGGCCGGAGAGGGGCGGTGTCGGCTGGGCGGAGCCCTGGAAGGCAAAGCAGGCCGATGGGCGGGGCCTGGGCCGATGGGCGGGGCTGGTGTGTGGCCTGGAGCGGGCGGGGGCGGGGCCATCGAGGGCCGGGCAGGTGAGGGGCCTGTACGTGGACGCGGGGGCGTGGTCAGCGAGACGTCCTAGCACGGAGCGTGGCCTGGGGGCGCGGCCTCCGGGGCGCTTTGGAGCGCGCGAGTTCCGAGCGGCGTCGGAGCAGGAAGGAGGTCGGGAGGCAGCGCCTCGGTCGCCCCCGCGGACCCCGGGCTGACGCTCCCTCAGGCGGCTCGGGGCCTGGAGAGGTCGGGGAACGCCGGATACTTGCAGGACCCCGTGCCGGCCTCGGGCCAGGCCTGCGGAGCGCGGGCCACCACTGCTCCCCGGCGGCCGGCCGCGGCGCTGCAGCCAGGGAGGGAGCGCCTCCGGCCGTCCAGCTCGGACCGTCCAGCTCGAACCCTAACCCGTCCAGCTCCCGTCGTCCTCCGGGGACCGTCCTGCGTGGCCACCGGTCTGCAACCCCGGCGGAGCGTGGTGTCCGAAAAGGAGAGGCCCCATTCGGTGCTGCGCGTCCTCAGAAGTTTGAGGGTTATCGTAGGGTAATTCGGCAAAACGAGCTTCCAAGTTACTTTATCCCGCGCTGGTCCTCCTGTGAGCTTGGCTCGGAATACGCTGCCCTTCTGCTTGGCCGACACCGTCACCCTGGAGGGTCTTCCATCCCAGGAACAAGGTAAGTCGCGTTTGTTTTTCACTTTTTTCGCAGGGAGGAAAGTTAAAATAGGTCCTGTAGATTATGCTTAATTTTTTTTTTCTCCAATTCGCGCTGTCTCGGCGCACGTACGTGTCACCGGCTCTTTTTTTTTTAATTTTTTTTAATTTATGGCTGTGTTGGGTCTTCGTTTCTGTGCGAGGGCTTTCTCTAGTTGTGGCAAGTGGGGGCCACTCCTCATCGCGGTGCGCGGGCCTCTCACTATCGCGGCCTCTCGTTGCGGAGCACAGGCTCCAGACGCCCAGGCTCAGTAATTGTGGCTCACGGGGCCAGCTGCTCCGTGGCATGTGGGATCTTCCCAGACCAGGGCTCGAACCCGTGTGTCCTACATTGGCAGGCGGACTCTCAACCACTGCGCCACCAGGGAAGCCCCTTAATTTTTTTTTAATTGAAGAAAAATTCACATAACATGAAACTAACCATTTAAGGTACCACCACCACCTGTATCAAGTTCCAGTATTTTATCATCACCACGGAAGAAAACCTGGTACCCATTAAGTAATGATTAAGTGATCACTCCCTAGTCCGCCTCCTTCAGCCACCTGGCAACCGCCAGCCATACAACACGTGGCCTTTGGGATCTGGCTTCTTTCACTAAGAATAATGTTTTCAAGGTTCATCCACATTGTAGCAGGTGTCAGGACTTCATTCTCTTTTATGGCTGAATAATGTTCCATTATATAGGTATGTCACATTTTGCTTATCCATTCTTCTGCTGATGGACATTTGGGTTGCTTCCACTACTTGCCTTTTGTGACTTGTGTACAAGTGTTTGACTCCCTATTTTCAGTTCTTTTGGGTGTATACCTAGCAGTGGAATTGCTGGGTCATGTGGTGAGTCTGTTTGATTTTTTGAGGACTCACCAAGCCATTTTCCACAGTGGTTGCCTATTTTGCATTCCCACTAGCAATATATGAGGGTTCCAGTTTCTCCACCTCCTCGCCAACACCTGTTTTCTCTTAAAAAAACAAAAACCAAAAAAAAACCAAAACAGAACTAGCCCCATCCTGGTTGGTGTGAAATATCTCACTGAGGTGTGTGTTTGTTTTTTTGTTTTTTGCCACTCAGAAAGGCTTGTGGGATTACAGTTCCCCTAACAGGGATCGAACCCGGGCCCTAGCAGTGAAAGCTTACTCAGGTTTTGATTTGCATTTTCCTAATGGCTAGTGATGTTGGGCATCTTTTCATGTGCTTGTTGGATGTGTGTTTGTCTTTGGAGAAATCACTGTTCGAATCCTTTGCCCATTTTTTACTTGGGTTGCATGCATTTCTGTTGTTCAGTTGTAAGAATTCTTTAGGTATGCTGGATACTAGACATCATTAGATACATGATGTGCAAATATTTTCTCCCATCCTATAAGCAGTCTTTTCATTTCTTTTTTTTTTTTTTTTTTTTTTTTCGGTACGCGGGCCTCTCACTGCTGCGGCCTCTCCCGTTGCGGAGCACAGGCTCCGGACGCGCAGGCTCAGCGGCCATGGCTCACGGGCCCAGCCGCTCCACGGCATGTGGGATCTTCCCGGACCAGGGCACGAACCCGTGTCCCCTGCATCGGCAGGCGGACTCTCAACCACTGCGCCACCAGGGAAGCCCACACAAAAAAAAGTTTTTAACGCTGATGAGTTTCAATTAATTTCTTCTTTATGCTCATGCTTGTAGTGTCATATGTAAGAAGCCATTACCAAATTCAAGATCATGAAGATTTACACCTATGTTCCTTATAATCGTTTTATAGTTTCAGCTCTTAGATGTAAGGCTTTGATCCAATTTGAGTTAATTTTTATATGGTATGTGATAAGGGTTCAACGTCATTGTTTTGCATGTGGATATCCAGATTTCCCAGCACCGTTTGTTGAAAGGCCTGTTTTTTCCCCATTGAATTGTGTTGGCACCCTTGATGAAACCAGTTGTATGGTTAATATCTGGACTCTCAATTTTATTCCAATGATCCCTATATCTGACCTCATGCCAGAAGCATAATGTCTTGAAAACTGGAGCTTTGTAGTATGTTTTGAAATTGAGAGGTGTGAGTCCTCCACCTCCGTTCTTTTTAAAGATTGTTTCGACTATTTGACTATTTTTCACTAGCAACTCCATAGGAATTTTAGGATCACTTTTTCTATTTCTGCAAAAAAGAATGTTGGGATTTTAGTAGGGATTGTGTTGAATCTATAGAATGCTTGGGGAATATTGCCGTCTTAACAATATTAAGTTTCACAAGATGTCTTTCCATTTATTTAAGCCATCTTTAATGTCTTTCAGAAGGGTTTTGGGGTTTGGGATATACAGATCTTGGACTTGATTGAATTTATTCCTAAGTATTTTATTATTTTTGATGCTATTGTAAGTGAGGTTAACTTATAAATTTCCTTTGCAGATTGTTCATTGCTAGTGTATAGAAGTACAAGTCATTAAAAAATACTGGTCTGGTATCCGACAATTTTGCTGAATTTCTTTATTAGGACTTTCTACATATGACATCAAGTCATCTGCAAATAGAGATAGTTTTACTTCTTCCTGTCTAATTTGAATGCCTTTTATTTCTTTCTCTGACTAGAACTTTTACTATAATATTGAATAGAAGTGGTGAAAATGGACATCCTTGTCTTGTTCCAGATTTTAGAGGAAGAATTTTCAGCCTTTCATCACTGATTATTATATTAGCTTTGGGTATTTGGGATATTAGCTTGGGGCCTGCTGAGGTATTCTCCTTCTATTCCTTTTTTTTAAAGATTTATTATTTATTTATTAATTTTTGGTTGCGTCTATTCTTAGTTGCGGCACGTGGGATCTTCGTTGAGGCATGCGGGACCTTTCGTTGTGGCGCGTGGGCTCTTCATTGCGGTGCGCGGGCTTCTCTCTAGTTGTGCTGTGCGGATTTTGTCTCCTCTGGTTGTGGCGCCTGGGCACCAGGGTACATGGGCTCTATAGTTTGTGGCACACAGGCTCTCTAGTTGGTGCTTGAGCTCAGTAGTTGTGGCGCGCGGGCTTGGTTGACCTGCAGCATGTGGGATATTAGTTCCCTGACTAGGGATCAAACCTGCGTCCCCTGCATTGGAAGGCGGATTCTTTACCACTGGACACCAGGGAAGTCCCTATTCCTGGTTTTAAAATGTTTTATCATGAAATTATGCTGAATATTATCGAATGCTTTTTCTGCATTAATTGAGATGATCATGTGGTACTTTTTCCCTTCCTTCTATTCATGTGGTGTATTACATTGATTGACTTTTGTGTGTGGAACCACCCTTCTAATTCCTCAGATAAATCCCGCATGATCATGGTGTATAATCATTTTAATGTGCTGCTGGATTCAGCGTATTCAGTATTTTCTTTCTTTTTTTTTTTTTTTTTTTTTTTTTTTTGCGGTACGCGGGCCTCTCACCGTTGTGGCCTCTCCCGCTGCGGAGCACAGGCTCCGGACGCACAGGCCCAGCGGCCATGGCTCACGGGCCCAGCCGCTCCGTGGCATGTGGGATCCTCCCCGACCGGGGCACGAACCCGCACCCCTTGCATCGGCAGGCGGACTCTCAACCACTGGGCCACCAGGGAAGTCCCCTTTCTTTTTTAAAAAATATTTTATTGATTTATAGCTGATTTACAATGTTGTGTTAGTTTCGGGTGTACAGCAAAGTGATTCAGTTATACATATACATATATCCACTCTTTTCCAAATTCTTTTCTCATAGAGATTATCACAGAATACTGAGTAGTGGTCCCTGTGCTATACAGTAGGTTCTTGTTGGTTATTTAATATATAGTAGTGTGTGTATGTTAATCCTAAGCTCCTGATTTATCCCCCCGCCCCGTTTCCCCGTTGGTAACCATAAATTTGTTTCCAATATCTGTAAGTCCATTTCTGTTTTGTAAATAAGTTCATTTGTATCATTTTTAAAAATTAGATTCCACATATGAGTGATATTTGCTAGTATTTTCTTGAGGATATTTGCATCTGTATTCATAAGATACGGGTCTATAGTTTTTTTCTTTGGTGTGTTTGTCTGACTTTGGAATCAGGATTATGCTGTCCTCATAACTTAGGGCATGTCCAATAACTTCAGAGGTGTTCCTTCCTCTTCTGCTTTTTGCAAGAGTTGGGAGTGGATTAGTGTTAATTCCTTAATGTTTGGTGGAATTCACCTGTGAAGCCATCTGTTCCTGGGCTTGCTTGCTTGGGATGTTTTTGATTACTGACTCAGTCTCTTTATTTCTTACAGATCTATTCTTATTTCTTCTTGGGTCAGTTTGGGTAATTTGTGTGTTTCTAGGTATTTGTCCATTTCATATAGGTTTTCTAATATACTGCCGTTGTTGATTGTATAACCTTTCCTTATTTCTGCAAAACCCATAGTAATGTCCCCTTGTTCACTACTGATGATAGTAATTTGACTCTTCTGTTTTTTCTTAGCCTCCATAAAGAACTGTCCACTTAATTGATCTTTTCAAAGAACCAGCTCGTTTTGCTGATTCTGTTGATTATTTCATGTATCTCCACTCCAATCTTTATCCTTTAAACTAAACCCAAAGCCTCACTTCTACTGGCTTTGGGTTTAGTTTTCTCTTCTTTTTCTTGTTCCTCAAGGTGTGAAGTTGGGTTACTGATTTCATTGTTTTTTGTGTAACAGGCGTTTACAGCTATAAGATTCCCTTGGAGTACTGTATTCACTGCACCCTATAAGGTTTTCATTTTCTATAGTCTCCAAGAATTTCCAAAATTTCCTTTGCGACTTCTTCTTTGACTCATTGATTATTTAAGAGTGTGTTCTTTAATTTCCACGTGTTTGGAATTTTCCACTTTCCTTTCTGTTACTGATTTCTAACTTCATTCCAGTGTGGTCAGAGAAGATCATTTGTGTTATTTCAGTCTTTTCAAATTTACTGGGATTTGTTTCATGGCCTAGTGAGTTATCTATTCTTGAGAATGTTCCATGTACACATGAGAAGAATGTTTATTCTGCTGTTGTTGGGTGAAATGTTCTGTGTATGTCTGTGAGATCTAACTAGTTTATAGTGTTCAAGTCCTCCATTTCCTTACTGAATTTTTGTCCAGTTGTTTCATCCATTATGAAAGTGGGGAATTGATGTTTCCAACTATTGTAGAACTATCTATTTCTCCCGTCAGTTCTGTCAGTTTTTAGATCGTATGTTTTGGGGCTCTGTAATTTGGTGTGTATATGTTTATGATTTTTATATCTCCTTGACGGAGATATATATATATATATATAATCTTAAAAATCAATATATAATGTTTTTCATTTATTCTTATAACAAATCAATATATAATGTCTTTCACTGATTCTTGTAACAATTTTTAAATCATCAATATATAATGTCTTTTTAAAAATCAATATATAGGGCTTCCCTGGTGGCGCAGTGGTTGAGAGTCCGCCTGCTGATGCAGGGGACACGGGTTCGTGCCCCGGTCCGGGAAGAACCCACATGCCACGGAGCGGCTGGGCCTGTGAGCCATGGCCGCTGAGCCTGCACGTCCAGAGCCTGTGCTCCTCAACGGGAGAGGCCACAACAGTGAGAGGCCCGCGTACCACAAAAAAAAAAAAAAAAAAAAAAAAATCAATATATAATGTCTTTCATTGATTCTTGTAACAATTTTTAAGTTACGTTCTATTTTGTCTGATAATAGTATAGCTGCCCCAGCTCTCTTTTGGATTTACTTCTACGTTCCTTTGTTTTGTGTATGTCTTCTGTGTGTGGGATTCCTTCTTGTTGTCGTTCCTTAGTTCTTCCATTACTGTCTGCTTTTGTATTTAGTTAATTTTTTTAAGCATGCCATCTTGATTCCACTTTCTTTTTCCATATGCTTTTTAGTTATTTGTTTGTGGTTACTTTGGGGATTACAGTTAACATCTTACAACAACCTAGGTTAAACTTATTTAAATAATACCATTTAAATGGCATTTAACAATACCATTTTTGTATTATATAAATAATACCAATTAGTTTCAATAATATACAAATACCCTGTTCCTGTATATTTCTGTCCCTCCTTTATTTTATTTTTTAAATTATTTTTTAATTAATTAATTTGTTTGTTTCTTTTTGGCTGTGTTGGGTCTTTGTTACTGTGTGCGTGGGCTCTCTCTAGTTGCAGTGAGCGGGGGCTACTCTTTGTTGCGGTGCCTGGGCTTCTCATTGTTGTGGCTTCTCTTGTTGCAGAACACGGGCTCTAGGTGCGTGGGCTTCAGTAGTTGTGGCATGGAGGCTTTAGTAGTTGTGGCTCGCGGGCTCTATAGCTCAGGCTTAGTAGTTGTGGTGCACGGGCTTAGTTGCTCCACGGCATGTGGGATCTTCCTGGGCCAGGGATTGAACCCGTGTCCCCTGCATTGGCAGGCGGATTCTTAACCACTGAGCCACCAGGGAAGCCCCTCTGTCCCTCCTTTAGTTTGTTATTTGCACAGATTACATCTTTATATATTGTGTTCAAAGATTTACAATGATTATTGTGTGCATTTGTCTATTAAATAATATTAGAAACAGTGGAGTTATAAACCAAAGTTCAATAATAGTGGCTTTTATGCTTACCTATGTATTTACCTTTACTATTTGCTATTGGCTGATTTGTGTCCCCCAAAATTCATGTGTTGAAGCCCCAACTCGCAATGGGATGGTATTTGGAGGTAGAGCCTTTGGGGATGATTAGGTATTGAGGGTAGAGCTCTCAGGATGTGATCAGTGGTCTTAATAAGAGGAGACACAAGAGAGAGCTCTTCCTCTCGCTCCACCATGTGAGCACACAACAAGAAATGGACCTTTTGCAAGCCTGGAATAGGACCCCCACCAATCTGCCAGCACTTTGATCTCAGGCTTCCCAGCCTCCAGAACCGAGAGGAGTAAATGTTGTTTAAGCCCCTCAGCCTGTGATAAAATGTTGTGGCATCCGAGTTGACTAAGACACTGATGTTCCTTATTTTACTTATGGCTTTGAATCGCAGTCTAGCATCCTTTCATTTCACCGTGAAGGACTCCTTTAACATTTCTGTAGAGCAGGTCTGGTGGCAGTGAACTATTCCAGATTTTGTTTATCTGGAAGTGTCTTAATTTCTCTTTCATTCTTTTTTTATTGGTTTATCTATCTATCTATCTATCTATCTATCTATCTATTTTTTTGGTATGTGGGCCTCTCACTGCTGTGGCCTCTCCCGTTGCGGAGCACAGGCTCCGGACGCGCAGGCCCAGCGGCCATGGCTCACGGGCCCAGCCGCTCCGTGGCATGTGGGATCTTCCCGGACCGGGGCACGAACCCGTGTCCCCTGCATCAGCAGGTGGACTCTCAACCACTACTCCACCAGGGAAGCCCTATCAATATATTTTTTGTTGAAGTATAGTTGACTTACAGTGTTGTGTTAATTTCTGCTGTATGGCAAAGTGATTCAGTTATATATATATACGCACACACGTTTTTTAATATTCTTTTGCACTGTGGTTTATCACAGGATGTTGAGTATAGTTCTCTGTGCTCTACAGTAGGAACATGTTGCTTATCCATTCTACATATAGAAGCTGACATCTGCTCACCCCAACCTCCCACTCCATCCCTCCCCTAAACCCCTCCCCTTTAGCAAACACCAGTCTGTTCTCTGTGTCCGTGATTCTGTTTCTGTTTCATAGATAGGTTCATTTGTGTCATACTTTAGATTCCATATATAAGTGATATCACATGGTATATGTCTTTCTCTTTCTGACCTACTTCACTTAGTATGATCATCTTTAGTTGCATCCATGTTGCTGCAAATGGCATTATTTTGTTGTTTTTTTACAGCTGAGTAATATTCCATTGTACAGATGTACCACATCTTCTGTTCATCTGTTGGTGGACATTTTGGTTGTTTCTGTGTCTTGGCTGTTGTAACTATGCTGCAGTGAACGTTGGGGTGCATATATATTTTCAAATTATAGTTTTCTCTGGATATATGGCCAGGAGTGGGATTGCTGGATCCTATGGTAATTCTATTTTTAGTTTTGTGAGGAACCTTCATACTGTTTTCCACAGTGGCTGCACCAGCTTACATTCCCACCAACAGTGTAGGAGGGTTCACTTTCCTCCACACGGTCTCCAGCATTTGTTGTTTGTAGACTTTTTAATGGTGGCCATTCTGACTGGTGTGAGGTGGTACCTCGAAGTTTTGATTTGCATTTCTGTAATCATTAGCAATGTTGAGCATCTTTTCACGTGCCTGTTGGCCGTCTGTATTTCTTCTTTGGAGAAATGTCTATTTAGGTCTTCTGCCCGTTTTCCAATTGGGCTGTTTTGTTGTTGTTGTTGAGTTGTATGAGCTGTTTGTATCTTTTGTAAATGAAGGTCTTGGCGGTCACATCATTTGTAAATATTTTCACACATTCTGTAGGTTTTTTTTTTGTTTTATTTATGGTTTCCTTTGCTGTACAAAAGCTTGTAAGTTTGATTGGGTCTCATTTGTTTTTATTTCTATTGCCTCGGGAGACTGACTTAAGAAAACATTGGTACGATTTATGTCAGAGAATGTTTTGCCTGTGATCTCTTCTAGGAGCTTTGTGGTGTTAGGTCTTATGTTGAAGTCTTTAAGCCATTTTGAGTTCATTTTTGTGCATGGTGTGAGGGTGTGTTCTAACTTCATTCTCCAGCTTTCCCAACACCACTTGCCGAAGAGCCTGTCTTTCTCCCATTGTATATTCTTGCCTCTTTTGTCAAAGATTAATTGACTGTAGGTGTGTAGGTTTATTTCTGGGCTCTAATTCTATTCCCTTGACCCATATATCTGCTTTTGTGCCAATGCTGTTTTGATTACTGTAGCTTTGTAGTATTGTCTGAAGGCTGGGAGGGTTATACCTCCTGCTTTGTTCTTTTCCTTCAGGATTGCTTTGGCAACTCTGGGACTTTTATAGTTGCATATGAATTTTAGGATTACCTGTTCTAGTTCTGTGAAACATGTCATGGGTAATTTGATAGGGATCACATTAAATCTGTAGATTACTTTGGGTAGTATGGCCATTTTAAGAATATTAATTCTTCCAGTCCAAGAGCATGGGATATCTTTCCATTTCTTTGAATCATCTTCAATTTCTTTTATTAATGTTTCATAGTTCTCAGTATATAAGTTTTTCACCTCCTTGGTCAGGTTTATTCCTAAGTATTTTATTTTTGGAGGTGCTATTTTTAAAATAAATTTATTTTATTTATTTATTTTTGGCTGCATTGGGTCTTTGTTGCTGCGTGTGGGCTTTCTCTAGTTGCGGCGAGCGGGGGCTACTCTTCATTATGTTGCAAGTGCTTCTCATTGCGGTGGTTTCTCTTGTTGCGGAGCACGGGCTCTAGGTGCACGGGCTTCAGTAGTTGTGGCACGAGGGCTCAGTAGTTGTGGCTCACGGGCTTAGTTGCTCTGTGGCATGTGGGATCTTCCCAGGCCAGGAACCAAACCTGTGTACCCTGCATTGGCAGGTGGATTTTTAACCACTGCACCACCGGTGAAGTCCCTGGGGGTGAGATTTTAAATGGTGTATATTTTTTTACATTCCCTTTCTGATATTTTATTGTTGGTGTAAAGAAATGCAACCAATTTCTGTATGTAGGCTTGTATCCTGGTACCTTGCTGAATTCACTTATTAGTTCTGGTAGTTTTTGTGTGGAGTCTTAAGGGTTTTCTATATATAGTATCACATCATCTGCATATAATGACAGTTTTACCTCTTCCTTTCCAATTTGAATATCTTCTGTTTCTTTTCTTATCTCATAACTGTGGCTAGGATTTCCAATACTATGTTGGATAGAAGAGGTGAGAGTGGGCATCCTTGTCTTGTTCCAGATTTTTGTGGGAAAGCTTTCAGCTTTTCACCATTGAGTATTATATTGGCTGTGGGTGAGACTTCCCTGGCGGTTCAGTGGTTAAGACTCTGCGCTTCCAAGGCAGGGGGCATGGGCTCGATCCCTGGCCGGGGAACTAAGATCCCGCATGCTGCCTGGAGCAGCCAAAAAAAAAAGTCATCATATATTGGCTGTGGGTTTGTCATGAAGAGCTTTTATTATGTTATGTTCCTTTTTTACCCACTTTAGTGAGAGTTTTAATCATGAATGGATGTTGAATTTTGTCAAATGCTTTTTTTGCATCTATTGAGATGATCGTGTGGTTTTTGTCTTTTCTTTTATTTATGTGGTGTATCACATTGATTTGCATATGCTGAACCATCCTTGTGAACTTGTGATGAATCTCACTTGTCCTTGGTGTATCTTTTTTTATGTGTTGCTGGATTTGGTTTGCTAATATTTTGTTGAGAATTTTTGCATCTATATTCATCAGAGATATTGCCCTGTAATTTTCTTTTTTGGTGGTGTCTTTGTCTGGTTTTGGTATCAGGGTGATGGTGGCTTCATAGTATGTCTTTGATAGTGTTCCCTTCTCTTCCATTTTTTTTGGAAGCGCTGGAGAAGGATCGGTAGAAGTTCTTTTTTATATATTTACTAGAATCCCCTGGGGAGCCATCTGGTCCTGGACTTGTGTTTGTAGGGAGTTTTTAATTTTAATTTTTAATTTTTATTTATTTTGTTTATTCGGTTGTACTGGATCTAAGTTGTGGCACGTGGGCTCCTTGGTTGCGGTACGTGGGGTCCTTAGTTGTGGCAGGCAGGCTCCTTAGTTGTAGCTCAAGGGCTCCTTAGTTGCAGCTCGTCAGCTCCTTAGTTGCGGCACACGGGCTCTCTAGTTGTGGCATGTGAACTCTTAGTTGCAGCATGCATGTGAGCTCTAGTTCCTGGACCAGGAATTGAACCCAGACCCCCTGCATTGGGAGTGTGGAGTCTTAACCACTGCATCACCAGGGAAGTCCCTGTAGGGAGTTTTTTAAAATTACAGATTCTAGGGAATTCCCTAGCGGTCCAGTGGTTAGGATTCCATGCATCCACTGCAGGGGGCACAGGTTCAGTCCCTGGTTGGGGAACTAAGATCCCGCATGCTGCATGGTGAGGCCAATAAAGAAAGAAAGAAAGAAAGGGAAGAAAATTACAGATTCTGTTTCTCTTTTAGTGATCAGTCTGTTCACATTCTCTGTTTCTTCTTGATGCAATTTTGGTGGGCTGTATGTTTCTAGAAACTTGTCCATTTTTTCTAGGTTGTTGAATTTGTTGGCATATAATTGTTCATAGTATTCCCTTATGTTTTTTTGTATTTCTGCAGTATCAGTTGTTATGTTTCCTTTTTCATTTCTTATTTTATTTGGGTTCTCTCTCTTTTCTTTTTGGTGAGCGTGGCCAGAGGTTTGTCAATCTTGTTTATCCTGCCAAAGAACCAGCTCTTGGTTTTATTGATTTTTTTTTTTTTTTTTTTTTTTTTTTTTTTGTGGTACGCGGGCCTCTCCCTGTTGTGGCCTCTCCCATTGCGGAGCACAGGCTCCGGACGTGCAGGCTCAGCAGCCATGGCTCGCGCTCAGCCACTGCGCGGCATGTGGGATCCTCCCGGACTGGGGCACGAACCCACATCCCCTGCATCAGCAGGTGGACTCCCAACCACTGCGCCACCAGGGAAGCCATCTATTGTTTTTTAAATCTCTATTTTATTTATTTCCTCTCTGATCTTTATTATTTCCTCTTTTCTGCTGAATTTAGGTATGTTTGTTTTTCTTTTTCTAATTCTTTTTAGTAGTAGATTAGGTTATTTGAGTTTTCTTGCTGTTTGAGGAAGGCCTGTATTGCTCTGAACTTCCCTCTAAGAACTGCTTTTGCCGCATCCCATAGATTTGGTATGGTTGTGTTTTCATTGTCATTTGTCTCAAGGTATTTTAAAATTTCCTCTTTGATTTCATCATTGACCCATTGGTTTTTTAGTAACATGTTTTTTAGCCTCCATGTAATCATTATTTTCTCATTTCTTTTTCTGCGGTTAATTTCTAGTTTCATGCTGTTGTGGTCAGAAAAAATAATTGTGATAATTTCCATAGTCTTACATTTGTTGAGGCTTGATTTGCACCCTAGTGTGTGGTAATGTTCTATATGCATTTGAAAAAAATGTGTATTCTGGTTTTTTGGATGTAATGTCAGTTGAGTGTAACTGCTCTCTTGTATCACTTGGGATCTCTCTTGCCTTACTGATTCTCTGTCTAGAGGCCCTGAGTGGGGTGTTAAAGTCTCCTCCTCCTACTATTGTATTCCTGTCAGTTCCTCTCTTTATGTCTGTTATTTGTTTTATGTATTTGAGTGCTCTTATATAAGGAGCATATATGTTGACGAGTGTAATATCCTTTCCTTGTGTTCATCCTTTATTAGTATATAGCGTCCTTCTTTACCTTGCTTTATGGGCTTTGTTTTAAAGTTTATTTTGTTTGATATGAGTATTGTGACCCCTGCTTTCTTGTCATTTCTGTTTGCGTGAAATATCTTTTTCCATCCCCTCACTTTCACTCTGTGTGTGTCCTTTGCCCTAAAGTGGGTCTCTTGTAGGCAACACATTGTAGGCTCGTTTTTTTTTTTTTTTTTGCGGTACACAGGCCTCTCACTGTTGTGGCCTCTTCCATTGCGGAGCTCAGGCTCTGGACGCGCAGGCTCCGGACACGCAGACTCAGCGGCCGTGGCTCATGGGCCTAGCTGCTCCGCGGCATGTGGGATCTTCCTGGACCGGGACACGAACCCGTGTCCCCTGCATCGGCAGGCGGACTCTCAACCGCTGCGCCACCAGGGAAGCCCTCTTCTTTTGTTTTGTTTTGTTTTTATCCAATCTGCCACTCTGTGTCTTTTGATTGGAGCATGTAGTCCATTGACATTTAAGGAAATTATTGACAGATATGTATTTATTGCCATTTTAAATTTTGTTTTCCCATTGATTTTATATTTCGTCTTTGTCTCTTTCTTTTTCTTTTTCCTTTTGTGGTTTGATGATTTTCTTTTGTATTATACTTGTGTTCTCTTCTTTTTGGTTTTTCTGAATCTGTTGTATGTTTTTGATTTGTGGTTACCTTGTTTTTCAAGTATGGTACCCTCTTCCTACATCTACTTGCCTTAGACTGGTAGTCATGATACTGACCAGGGTTCTTAGCCTGCTTAATCAATAGAAATTGATGTGAGGCTAGACAAGAAATTCAGCAAGGCTTTTCTGGGGCCCTGCACCGGCTGCAGGGGGGAGTGAGAACAAGAAACAGGTTCCCTTTCTCACTCCTTACAGGGGTGCGAGCTGGTTCCTTATATGGGGTGAGGGCAGGGGTGTGTCCAGGGGTCGGGCTGGAGGGGTGGCTTAGGTGATTTGCCCACTTCTTTGTGGTGCTGAGTGCAGGGGGGCATGCACAGTACTGGGCTTTTGCTCCCAACACCCAGTTTTTGCTCCCGGCTCTTCAGAAATGGCAGTTGGGGTTGGGTTTTTTTTGTCTTTTATATCTTTTGGGTCCAGAATTTGCCCCAACTGCACATGCACCCAGTTATTTTTAGTCCCATATGGTTTCTTTGTATTCTGTAGCTTGAGGAGAGGTGTGTCTAGGTGCAAGCGCTGCAGCAAAGGGTCCCAGGCCCCAGGCCTGTCTCATTCCTCCCAAGAGACTCTACACCCTTATTCTTAAGGAGTAAGGGCCTCAAGGTCTCTTCTTCTAAACTTCTTCCTGCTGGACAGGGGCCACAGAACGTAGCCTACCCTAGAGGTGTAGCAGTCCCTCGCTGACTGTCCCAAGGACCTGTAGGGACCTAGGCCACCCTCCGCTGTAATGGGCTGAATTCCTTGAGCCATCGTGAGCCTCACTTGAAACCGTTGGAGCCTAGAAGACACAAACTTAGCCAGAAGGTTAAACAAACAAGGGCTTAAAAGGAGAAGAACAGGGCTTCCCTGGTGGCTCAGTGGTTGAGAGTCCGCCTGCCGATGCAGGGGACACGGGTTCGTGCCCTGGTCCGGGAGGATCCCACATGCCGCGCAGCGGCTGGGCCCGTGAGCCATGGCCGCTGGGCCTGTGTGTCCGGAGCCTGTGCTCCGCAACGGGAGAGGCCGCAGCAGTGAGAGGCCTGCGTACCGAAAAAAAAAAAAAAAAAAAGGAGAAGAACAACAGTAGCCATTAAAGGGCCTAGAAAGGGAAGGAACCAGGTTAGCTTTGGGAGGGCTTCCTTAACTGTTGACCAGACAGGGGGTGATGTTGCCCCGGCCAAGAAGCCATTCTGCTTGGGTGTGTATTTTTGTTAATCTCGGGGTTAAAGTTTAACATGTTTCTCTATTTATAGAATAGAAGGTCTGGACCTCTTGGTCCCAGGTCTCCTTCCTGGGCTTCAAAGTCTTAGTCACAGTTTTAGAACAGTAGGGAAGACAGTAGAGCGCTAGATGAAATATAGCATAAATCAGCATGGCTGAAAAGGGTTATGGGAAAATGAAAACCTCCTGCTGGAAAGTTTTTTACACCTTGTGAGAGCCAAGAGAACAGACTAGAGAACCAGTTTTCAGTTTCTCCGCTCATATTAAATAGCAAGGATTGTTGGTTAACTGTCTGCTGAAGACACGTGGCTTGTTGTCGAATTTTCTCAGCATTGGTTTCTACCTGGGAAGAGGTGTTGACATATGTGCCCCAAGAAGTAATGGGAATGGGGACTGCCCTGGTGGCGCGGTGGTTAAAAATCCGCCTGCCAATGCAGGGGACACGGGTTTGAGGTCTGGTCCGGGAAGATCCCCCTTGCTGTGGAGCAACTAATCCCGTGCGCCACAACTACTGAGCCTGCGCTCTAGAGCCCGCGAGCCGCAACTACTGAAGCCCGCACACCACAACTGCTGAGCCCGTGCGCCTAGAGCCCGTGCTCCACAGCAGGAGAAGCCACCGCAATGAGAAGCCCGTGCATCTCAACAAAGAGTAGCCTCTGCTTGACACAACTAGAGAAAGCTCGCGTGCAACAGCAAAGACCCAAAGCAGCCAGAAATTAATTAATTAATTAAAAATAAATAAAAGAAGTGTCAGGGATGGCGCAAACCCTTCCTTGTTCTGCCAATAGATAATCCAGGGCCAGTCAGTTGTCAAGTGCCACCTTGGCCAAGGAACCTAGAGACTCTTGTAAAGTAGTAAGAGATTTAGCAGTCTCATTGGCTAGGATGGTGAGGGTGCGAGACAAGTTTCAAAGGACATGTTGGTGGGCAGCTACCCCCCACCATGGTAGCAATGTGTACCCGAGGAAATAGGTATCTCCATCTGGAATGTTTCCGGGTAAAAATGTCGAGTTAATTGGGTGCACAGTTTTAATGAACTAGCCCGATGCTTGGGCTCCTTTAAGGAAGGAATCAAGAAAGGGAAGGGGTAATTAAAGTTCCCAGCATACATTGCGTGGGTGTGGAATAATTGTGTTAGGCAATTAGTAGCCCACAGTTGTTTATCTACCTGGCATACAAAAACATGTCCTGGCGGGGCACAGTAGACCAGCGGGCCCAAGGTTTTAAGTCCTAGCCACCTAATCCTGTTGTGGCAGTATTCTCCCGCGTGCACCCAACACGTTCCATCCATGTCCGGTCTGTCAGTGTCCCCTCCCTCCGTCAGGGAGCGGGCTGGGGTTTGAGTGCAAATGGGCAGCTGGAGCTCCGACTTGGGAGGGGCCCCTGTAGCATGTTGGGGTGCTGTAATGCCAGTTCTTTATCCCCACATTTTGACTTCATACTTTGCTTCTCTTGCTAAGGGAAGAGTTAAGCAAGAGATAGTAGAATTTTCTTCAGCAGGAAAAAAACAATTCTGACTGTGTACGTTACCGCACTGACCCTTGGGTTTTCAGTGGAAAACCATTTTCCCTCAGAAACTTGGCTCAAATCTTTTACAGGATGGACAAAGGGGTCTCTGTGGTCAATGACAGACTTAGCTCGAGGCAAGCAAACCCAGCGTTCAGTCGGCCGAGTGGAAGAAGCGTGAGTTTGAGCAGTGCGAACCAGGGACTTACCCGTCCATCCTGCAGATGAGGGAAAGAGGTAGAGAAAGGGGAGAGTAGCTAATAGCTTCGAAGTTGCACCAGTCAGAGTTTTGATCTTGAGAGATAACCAGAGAGCAGGTAGCAAAATAGTATTAAGAGAAATGCTAGAGTGACTTAAAACGCAGTGCTAAGTATGGGGTCCTGAGGTTTTAAGGTGACTCACATTAAACCACCCAGCGTGGGCAAAGAAGTTCCCTCTGGGGTATACGTGCCGGACTGTAGTGACACTCATGGAAAATCCCGAGAGCAAGGAAGACAGTAATTACCCAGATCCGCCAGAGCCTGTTAATTATTTTGCGAGTGGGCTGGAGTATTGGCAGGCGGAAAAGAAAATAGTGGTTATGGGTGCTCAGCCTTGGGTTTGTGAAGTTTCTTGGTCTGTCCCGAACAAGAGCTTCAGGTCTTGAAGAGCTTCACTTGTCCACCTGGGTTTTTCAAGTTGCCCAGGGTCCTCTGTGTCTTGTGCGGACGCAGAGGGGGGCAGGTTCGTAGGGACAGCTGGGACGGGTGCCTCTGGGTTCCTGGGACATACTGGTGGAGACAGGTTTAGGCCTGGACACGTGTACCCAGCTCGTGAGTCCCTGGAGTTCAGGTGCTCCGGGGTGCTCAGCAGACTTGGTAAGGGCCCCTCCATTTTGGGAGCAGCTGGTCCCCGGGGGACTCGTCTTTCCAGGTCTTTAAGCGCACCCAGTCCCCAGGTTTACAGTGGAGTGACTGGGGTTGTTACCTGGGGGAGGCCTGGACTCTTGCTGTATTCCTGTATAGCCCTCAGGATTTGGCGTAGGTGCGTGATGTATTCACGATGGGCTTGGGTTTCCAGGTCAGTCAGCACGTCCAGAGTGAGAAATGGCCTTCCGTATGTCATTTCAAAGGGACTCAACTTACTAGTTGTTCCAGGGGCTGCCCTGATGCTTAAGAGAGCTGTTGGCAGCGGCGATACCACTGCTCACGTTTCCTGACAGTTTGCTCCAGGTTTTCTTTAGAATCTGACTGGCCTGGTCTGTCTTTCCTGAGGACTGAGGTCTCCAGGACGAATGGAAGTGGTGTTGAATTCCTAAAGCCTGCAGAAACTGTTGAGTGACCTTGGCTACAAGTGGAGGTCCATTGTCGCTCTGGAGACGGCGGGGCAACCTGAACCTTTGAATAATTTCTTTTAAAAGCACCTTCACCACTTCAGTTGCCTTCTCTGTCCCAGTGGGAAAGCCCACTATCCATCCAGTAAAAGTGTTTCTAAAGACTAGTACGTATTTGAAGCCCTGGAAAGAGGGCGTCTCAGTGAAATCTACTTGCCAGCCCTCTCCTGGGTAAGTCCCACGTCACTGGACTGGGCTAGCAGGAAGGCGAGGCTTGAGGTTGCCCCCTGGATTATGGGTGTCGCAAAGGGCACAGGCTCGAGTAACTCTTTTAATTGTCTCTGGGAGCCCTTTTCCTGTAAAAAGCCGGAAAACGATGGTAGACATTGCATCGCTCCCCACATGGAGAGAATCATGTAGCCCTTTAATAATTTTCCATTGGTCAGAGAGACGTATGAGCAGTTTCGGATCTGTGTGCCACCAGCCATCCGTTCCCTGAGTTCCCCCTCTGTTTCGTGCCCAGTTCTCTTTGGAAGTCGAGTACCTGGGTGTAACGTTAGAAGAGGTGGGTATGGGATTAATGCCATTTCTGGGATGGGCGTCAGGGCTGCTTTCTTTGCCTCCCGATCTGCCCTGTTGTTCCCTCAGGTAATTTGAGAAGTTTCCTTTCGGCCCCCACGGCGGTGGATGACCGCTACTAGTTTTGGTTTTTGAGCCACTTCTATGACATGTGACATCTCAGCCCCATGTTTTACAGGGGAGTTTACTGCATTCAGAAGTCCTTTCTTTCCAGATAGCCGCGTGGGCATGTGAAATAAGGAAGGCATATTTCAAGTCTGTATATATTTATAATTTCTCCTTCCCCAAGGTTGGGGCTCAGGTTAGGGCTGTTAGTTGAGCTCTCTGGGCTGAAGTGTCAGGTGGCAACGGTTCCGTGAGTGCTCGTGATAGCCTGCCCTGCCCTCCCGTCCCCATCTTTAACGAAGCTACTGCCGTCAGGAAACCAGTCTTCCTCGGGGTTTTCTGTAGCCTGGTCTGTTAGGTCAGGCCTACAGGCATAAACCCGGTCAAGGGTTTCAAGGCAGGGATGTGTTAGTTCTGGGCCTTCAGCAGGCGTCCGTGTAGCCGGGTTGAGGGTGTAGCAGGTTTTGAGGGTTACCTCTGGGGGGTCAAGGAGTAAAGCCTGGTACTTAGTAAGGTGGCCTCCAGTTAGCCGGTGGTGGCCTTTTATCTCCAGAATCCCTTGCACTTGATAAGGAGCCTGGACTTCCAGTGGCTGTCCAAGGGTGAGCTTGTCAGCTTCTTCCACTAATAAAGCAGTGGCAGCTATCCTTCCCCAGAGGCCGCCAGGCCAGCCTCGGGCCACGGAGTCTAGTTGTTTGGAAAAATAGCCTATAGGTGGAGGAACTTCTCTTAGCTTTGTACAAGGACTCCCAGAGTTGTCCCCTGCTTTTCAGCTACGTACAAGATAAATGGTTTTATTTTCAATTAGGGAGACCAGAGCAGGATCTCTGGTGAGGGCCTGTCTGATATTATTAAAAGCCGTTTCTTGTTCCCCTGTCCAAAGTAATGGTTCTGTATCTGGGCCTTTAGTGGCTTCATATAGGGGCTTAGCCATTAGCCTGAATCCTGGAATCCAAATACTGCAAAATCCGGCCATAACTAAGAAAGTGTGAAGATTTTTTTTTTGTCTTTGGGGTGCTTAGGCCTAAGGTAGCTTGTTTTCTATCTGGAGATAACTGTCTACTTCCAGTGTTTATAATATATCCCAGATATTTAACTTGTCGCTTTGAGATTTGTGCCTTTTTCTGGGAGTCCCTGTAGCCCCGGGCCCCAAGGAAATTAAGGACTTCAATGGTATTTTGATCTGAGGGCTCCATGGTGGGGCTACATATTAATATATCATCCACATACTGTAGAATGGCCCCCCCCTTTTTTTTTTTTTGGTGGTACACGGGCCTCTCACTGCTGTGGCCTCTCCCGTTGCGGAGCACAGGCTCCGGACGTGCAGGCTCAGCGGCCGTGGCTCACGGGCCCAGCCGCTCCGCGGCATGTGGGATCTTCCCGGACCGGGGCACGAACCCGCATCCCCTGAATCTGCAGGCGGACTCCCAACCACTGCGCCACCAGGGAAGCCCTGCCCCTTTTTCTTAGGTGTATTTCCCTTAGTGCTTTTCCTAGGGCCTGGGAGAACAAGTGTGGGCTGTCCCGAAACCCCCGAGGCAATACCCTCCAGGTATACTGTTGCATTTGGCCTGAGTGGGAGTTAGTCCACTTGAAGGCAGACAGGGCTGAGAGGAGGGGTGAACTGGGATACAAAAGAAGGCATCCTTGAGGTCAAGCCATCTCCAGGAACCTGGACTAATATAAGGATTGGCCACGAGGCGACGTATAGGGACGGCCTCAGTTCCTGATCTGAGGGCTGTACCGTTCGATATTCCCCACTTGGTTTAACGACTGCATGAAGACTGACAGGGCACTAAGAGGCCATGTTTTAAGAATTTATGGGGTTGCAAACGTTTTCTTGCTCCCACCTTTATGGGGTACTGTCTCTTGTTAGGATAAGTGACTTTTGGCTTAAGGCTAATTTTTACAAATTGGGCACTTACAGCCTTCCCAGGGATTCCTTTGTCCCAAACTGCAGGGTTTACTGCGTGTAGAATGTGGTTGGGAATAGGCCCGTGTTCTTCCAGCTGATTTGTCTTAGAGTCAAGAAAAGGGGCTGCTTGGGGCCTCCCAACTGTAATATGGCCCCGAGGAAGCCCAGAAGGTCTCTCCCCAGTAGTGGGGTAAGACAGTCAGGCACAACCAAAAAGCCACGTGAGATCAAACCCTGTTCAACAGTGAAGAAGCGGGTGTGAGGCTTTGCATTGACACCAGTCACTGTGCAGCTTTTGAAGGAAAGAGGTCCAGTGTGAGAGATCAGGACAGAGGAAGTGGCTCCCGTATTAATTAAAAAATGATTTTCTTACCTGCCGCATCAGGGACCACCCGGGGCTCCTTGATGGAGACAGACATCTTGTTGCGGGGAGCCGCCGGAATCCCCAGGCCACCTCAGTCGTCCAGCACGGCCGTCTCGGGGGCGGGAGCCCCCCTTCCCCTTCGGGACTGGGGACAGTCCCACTTCCAATGACCTGTTCGCTTGCAGACCGGGCGTGGACCAGGGGGTTCTTTTTGGCACTTTTGGGCCCAGTGGCTGGTTGGCTTGCGTTTGAAGCATTCCCCCTTGCTGGGTTATACCTCTGGGCGGGTGGTGAAGCTTCCTTGGCCCCCTTGGGTTGTCCTAAGGTTGCAAGGCACGGCTGACAGCCACGGCTGTCAGTTTAGCTTGAGCCCTGCCTGCCTGTTTTCACGTTGGGTTCTCACTTCCTCCTCAGCTTGATCTCGATTATTAAATACCCCAAAGGCCACCTCTAGGAGTTAGAACATAGGTGCTTGTGGGCCTAACTGTAATTTTTGGGGTTTCTGCCTAATATCAGGGGTGGATTCGCTGATAAAATGTTGTCCCAGAAGGGATTTACCCTCGGGAGTGGAGGCATCAATGTTAGTAAATTTTCTAAAAACCTCCACAAGCCGTCCCTGAAAGAGGGCCGGATGTTCTTTTTCTTCTTGCGTCACTCCTTTAACCTCTTAATAGTTAACTGGCTTTTTGATACTCTCTCATCCCTTCCAGTATACGTTGGATCACGTGCTTCCTGGCTTCTGTTCCCTCACGGGAATTGTAATTTCAGCGGGGCTCCTGACTGGGGACTGCGTCTCCACCCACAACAGAATGTTCGGGTTGGTCCCTGGCAAGCTGGTCAGCGTGCCCCTGCGCTGCTCCCCAGTTCTCTGTTTTTCCTCAGGGGTACAGCAACTAGACAGGACTATCTGGACATCCTCCCAAGTTGAATCAGAGGCCAGAGTTACGGCCTGAAACCCTTCAGTGGACTCGCTAGGGTCTTACGAAAACCGGCCCAGTCTCTGTTTGCATTGGGCTAAGCTGGTTAAAGAGAACGGCACACGTACTCTGATTGTCCCTTCGCCATTGCCACTTCCCTAAGGGGGCATAATTTCCCTGATCCTGGGTGATGGGAGGTTCTACCGCGAGCTACCCCGGAGGGACTAGTGTCACCCTCCTGGGGTAACGGAGGGTATAAAGGAACATAGGGAGGTGGAGTGTAGATTGCTCAGAGGCATCTGAAGAAGGAGGTGGCTCCGGAGGCCTGGCTTCCCCCCTGAGAATTGGGGAAGGTTAAAAGGGGATCATCTAAAATGTCGGAAGTGTTTTCTGATTCCCCTGGCTTTTGATTACAGGAGCAGCATACAGTGGGGTTTTGGTAAAGGACCATGAAGGCTTGAAGACAGGGAACCTCAGTCCATTTTCCCATCTTGCGACAGTGAAGATCCAATTGCAAGATGGTATTGTAATTTAGAGACCCGTTTGCAGGCCATTTTTCTCCGTCCCCCAACCTATATAAAGGCCAGGCAGTGTTACAGTAAAGTTTAAGTTTTTCCCTTTTCAGCCCACTTATTTTAAAAAATTTCCAGTTTTTAAGGATACATTCCAGAGGTGTTTCTTCTGGCTTAGAGGATCCTCCCATGTTGAGTAACCTGCAACTTAGAAAGAGTGCTTCTAGAAATAAAGTCCACCGTCTCAGAGACATTTACGAGGAGGCTTTTGTCGGAAGGGGGTCGGAGTGTCCTCCGAATTCCCTCCTGACTTAATGGGATTTTGAGCATCCTGTACCATTGCCTAACCAGGCGTCTCTGGTCAACCCCGTCTCTCGCTCGAGGGGTCCCCAATAGGGGACGTTTGAACCAGTGTCAGAGCGTTGCCAGGACTCTCCCTGAGGGGGATCCGTGGTCTATGAAGTTTCCCTGTGCTGGGGTGTATTCCTCGAGATGGAGCATCTATAAAGCCTGGGATGTGGGCTGCTTGGAAGCGGCCGGTCCAGTAGGTAGTCTGGAACAGTGGATGGGCTGCCAAGGCCCATACCCCCTGTGAAGGGGGTCCTAGAGGTACAAAGAGAAACTCCTGGAGGAATTGGAGTGGGGAGCAGTGGAAGACGCCACAGGGGTCAGGACATAGAGTAAGGTGAGAGACTAGACAGCGGAAGAACCCCAAACCCTTTCCCCTACCTGTTTGGTGTCTGTGATAAAATTGGGGAGAGCCTGATGGTTCCATCTGACACAGGCAACAGCGAGTTTGGACAGTGTTTCCCATGTAATTTAACATACCAACCCAGTTAGTTTAGGATCTTTCTTTGGGATGCTCCAGGGGCTTTTGAAGCACCCCAAAGTTAGCTGGAGATCAAAAGAACTTTAGTTAGAATTTGATATTTGGGAAGTCTGTCAAAAGTTTTAAAACACCTGGTCAGACAGAATCGTAGGTCGCTGTGAAACAATTATGCCTTGAGCTAAGTAAGGTGAAAAAAAGATTCCAGACGTTAATACAGATCACTTAAAGGCACAGAAACTCACACAATCTGTTATCAAAAACGGCATTCCAGGAAAATTTTGTTCTGAGAGAGAGGAACCAAATCCAACCTTGCATCAGCCTACTCATAAAATCCATTTACCTAAAGAAACTTAATCCAGCCTTAGAAAATCCTGACCACATACAAAAGTCTTTTCCCAGTGGTCCTTTTCTGCAAACCTTCTGCAACTTTCTGTAACCATATTTTGTCCCTTATTTTTTTCCATTCAGAAATAACCAGTTTTAGTACAAAAATCATCCTTTTCCTTTCAACAGAATATATTTCCGTTCCTCATACCTCTTCTGGACACACATGTCCTACTTCCCTTATGCAACTGTGGACTGTCTTCTGCACTGGCATTCTGCAGATGGGTAGAGAACATCTCAAGGTGGCTCCAAACATCTTTGGTTTCTCTCTTGCAAGAAGACAGAAGTGGGTAAATTTAGACCCGTTTAGCAATTAATGTTCCAATATTTCATCTTATTTGAAATAGCCTGAATAGTCAGGGAATTCCTATCATTTAACTTAATTTAGTTTCAAGTTACCAACATTTGAGGGACTGTTCTATTATTTATTTATTCATTTAGGCTGTGCTGGGTCTTAGCTTCGGCACGCAGGATCTTTTTTTAGTCGTGGCATGCAGACTTCTTAGTTGCGGCATGTGCATTCTTAGTTGTGGCATGCATGTGGGATCTAGTGCCCCGACCAGGGATGGAACCCAGGCCACCTGCACTGGGAGCGTGGAGTCTTGCCCAGTGGACCACCAGGGAAGCCCCTGGAGGGACTGTCTAGATGGACACTTCCAAAACATAATTATTCCTATAGCGTTTACCAAAAAGCACTCATCTCAGTTACATTTAGTTAAAAATTTAATTATATCAAGTTATTTTCCTTCTTGACAGATTTTATAACAGAAACAGTACGCTCTTGTTGACTTCCAGTAACTGTAGGTACGATAAATGCACTATACTTAACGTCGATGACTCTAAAAACAGGTCTGTATTGGGAATTCCCAAATGAGGACTCGGCGCTTTCACTGCCAGGGGCCCGGGTTCAATCCCTGGTCGGGGAACTGAGATCCTGCAAGCCACGCAGCACAGCCAAAACAAAAACAAAAACAAAAACAAACAAAAACAGGTCTGTATTAATTAAACCCACAAGCTTAAGCTAGCTCTAATACCAGATATTAATTTAATATTGAATATTTCCCAGATCACATGAACCTGAAGTGTATTCTGGTGAGTTTTCTTTTATATTTCTGAGAATGTTTATAAGTGCTCACTTTCCTTTAAGCCAATTAAATACAGCTCATTTATAAGTTAATTTTTACATAAAGACAGAATCGGAGATCTCAGTTTTCCCACTTGGATTTAGAAAGGCCTCTTTTTTGTCCTCAGTCTGGGGAACTACAGATGGATCGGGTAGTTCCTGAGAGTCCAGGCAGGATAGTTGCATTGCAAAGGCAGAGGAGAGAGATGCAAGCTCCTCTCCCTTTTTTTCTTTCTCTTTAAAATCCCACTAAGTAACCCAAGGCTGGAGTCTCAGGCCATGTGGGCTGCGTTTCAAGGCTTCAATGCTCCATAGTGCCCACAACGTCAGCAGAGGCTTGTAGGAGCAGTTGGACAGACAAAATTACATAAAACAAAAACACCAGTGACAAAAACTTAAAGACACAAATAAGAAGTTATCAGGGTAAAGGGGACAGGAGTGCAGGTATAAGGGTCAAGGGAGAGGTACAGGGAGGAGGGACAGAAAAGACTGGAAGGGAGAGACAGCAGGAGACTAAAGGTGAGAACGCTGGGATGAGTGGACGTGCAGCCACCGCACGATATGAAGTTGGAGCCTCTGTCACTCTCACGGATCTCCGGTCGGGGGAGCCCGCTGGACCAGGGTCTGCACAGGGTACGGCGAGCCTCTGGCCGCTCTGCTTGTCACCCGTCAAAGTGAGCCGTGGCTGGCCAGAGGGGAGCAGGTCTCACAAGCTGAGAGGAGTGATACTGTAGCTGCCGGCTGTCCACTGTCTCGGAAGGAGAGGACACAACTACGAGAGGACAGAGACAGCAGGAGAGGGAAGAAGAAAAGCGGGCGGGGCTTCCCTGGTGGCGCAGTGGTTGAGAGTCCGCCTGCCGATGCAGGGGACACGGGTTCGTGCCCCGGTCCGGGAGGATCCCACACACCGCAGAGCGGCTGGGCCCGTGAGCCATGGCCGCTGAGCCTGCGCGTCCAGAGCCTGTGCTCCGCGGCGGGAGAGGCCGCGGCAGTGAGAGGCCCGTGCACCGCAAAAAAAAAAAGGGGGGGTGGGAGGGGAAAGCGTTGCCTGGATGAGGGTCCTGAGGCCCCCAGAGGCCAGGAAGTCAGACTTACCAAACGTGGTGATGCTGAAGCAGGAGATTCAGGTGGCCATTTGTCAGCCACAGGGAAGCTGCATTCGGTGGTCCCCGAGGTGCCCAGATCCTCTCCCCAGAAGGGGACAACTGCCCCACGATGGGCACCACTAAGTCTGATACCGACCAGGGTTCTTGGCCTCCTTATCAATAGAAACTGATCAGGGGCCACAGAAAAAATTCAGGCAAGGCTCCAACGGGGTCCCTGCCACAGAAGGGGGTGGGGAGACGCAGTAGTAACAGGTTCCCTGGCTCTCTCCCCGGGGAGGGGCAAGCTGGTTCCTTCTGTGGGGTGAGGGCAGGGGTGTGTCGGGGGGGGCCACAGGCGTGCCTTAGGTGGTCTGCCCACCCCTTTGTGGTGCTGAGTGCAGGGGGCACGTGCAGTACCCCGCTTTTGCGCCCGACCTCCTGCTTTTGCTCTGGGATCTGTAGATGTAGCAGTTGGGTTTTTTGGTCTTTTTGTATCTAGTTCATAATTTGCCCCAACTGCGCATGCACGCCGTTATTTTTAGTCCCTTGTAATTTCTTTGTATTTGTTGCTGGAGGAGACGGGTGTCCAGGTGCAGGCCCTGCAGCAGAGGCTGCGGGTCCCAGCCTGTCCCAATTCCACCTTTAAGTACGTTACTGTAGCTCACTTCCATTTCTCCCACACTTTTCTTGATCTGTTGTTGTTAACAGTTTATGTTTCTTGTGCTGTAATCAATAAGTGCATTGTTGTTACTTTTTAAACAGGCAGTTATGTTTTAAAGGAATACATGAGCTATATCTTATCTGTTTAGCCATGTAGTTAACAGTTCTAAAAATCTTTGTTTCTTTGCGTAGATGCAGAATTCTCTGATATTATTTGACTTTTGTCTGTAGGACTTCTTTTAAGACTTCTTGTAGTGTGGGTCTGTTTGAGACTAATTATTTTTACTTTTGTATTACATGAATGTCTTTATTTCACTTGAGGTTTTCTTTTTTTTTCTTATTGTGTTAAAATACACATAACATAAATTTACCGTCTTCACCGTTTTTTAGTGTACAAGTTCAGTGCTGTTAAATACTTTCACATCATTGTGCAGCCGTCCATCACCACCATCCACCCACATGACTCTCTTCATCTTGTAAAACTGAAGCTCTATACCTGTTAAATAACTCCGGATTCTCCCCCCGCCCGGGTGACCACTGTTATATTTTCTGTCTCTCTGACTTTGACTACTCACAGTACCTCCTATAAGTGGAATCGCGCAGTATTTGTCTTGTTTCATTTAGCATAACGTCCTTAAGGTTCATCCATGCTCTAGCGTCTGACAGTGTATATCAGGTATATGTGCCACCTTTTCTTTATCCATTCATCCGCCAGTGGATAGCTGGGTGTGTTCCATGTTTTAGCTGTTGTGGATAGTGCTGCAATGAACATGGGTGTACAGGTATGTCTTGGAGACCCTGGTTTCAATTCCTTTGGGTATGTACCCAGAAGTGGGATTGCTGGATCATATGGTGAGTATATTTCTAATTTTTTGCAGAACCTCCATATTGTTTCCACAGTGGCCGCACCATCTTACATCCCCACCAACAGTGTAGGAGGGTCCCAGTTTCTCCACATCCTCACCAGCACCTGTTGTTTTCTGTTTTGTTTTGTTCTTGTTGTTAGCAGCCATCCTAATGAGTGTCAGGGGGTATCTTGTGGTTCTCATCTGCATTTCCCTAATGATGAGTCATGTTGAGCATTTGTTCATGTGCTTATTGACCATTTGTATATCTTCTTTGGAGAAAGGACTATTCGAGTCCTTTGCCCATTTTTTTTGTTTCATTTTGGCCATGCTGCACGGCATGTGGGGTCTTAGTTCCTCGACCAGGGGTCAAACCCGTGCCCCCTGCAGTGGAAGCTCAGAGTCCTAACCACTGGACCTCCAGGGGATTCCCTCCTTTGCCAGTCTTTTTAAAAATATTTATTTATTTATTATTTATTTATTTTGGCTGCGCCAGGTCTTAGTTGCAGCACGCGAGATCTTCATCGTGCCATGGGGGATCTTTAGTTGTGGCATGGGAATTCTTGTGTACTTCTTACTTGTGGCCTGCGGACTCTTAGTTGCGATATGCATGCGGGATCTAGTTCCCAGACCAGGGATCGAACCCCGGGCCCCCTGCATTGGGAGCACGGAGTCTTACCCACTGGACCACCGGGGAAGTCTCCCTTTGCCCATTTTTTTTTTTTTTTTTTTTTTTGCGGTACGCGGGCCTCTCACTGTTGTGGCCTCTCCCGTTGCGGAGCACAGGCTCCGGACGCGCAGGCTCAGCGGCCATGGCTCACGGGCCCAGCCGCTCCGCGGCATGTGGGATCCTCCCGGACCGGGGCACGAACCTGTGTCCCCTGCATCGGCAGGTGGACTCTTAACCAGTGCGCCACCAGGGAAGCCCCCTTTGCCCATTTTTGAATTGAGTTGCTTGTTGGTTTTATTTCTGGTTGAGTTTTACGGGTTCTCTGTATATCCTGGATATTAGTCCCTTATCAGATATATGATTTGCAAATATTCTCTCCCATTTCGTGGGTTGTCTTTTTACTCTGTTGATGGTGTCTTTCGATGCATTTTTAAATGTTCGTGAAGTCCGGTTTGTCTGTTTTGGTTGTTGTGGCCTGTGCCTTCGGTGTCATATCCAAGAAATCATTTCCTTCGTGACGTCACCAGTGTCGTGAAGCTTTTGCCCTGTGTTTTCTTCTAAGAGTTTATAGTTTTACGTTGTACACTTAGGTCTGATCCATTTTGAGTTGACTTTTGTATATGCTGTTAAGTAATTACGGGTCCGGCTCCATCC
The DNA here is from genome assembly GCF_964341445.2 of Mesoplodon mirus. Classification (NCBI taxonomy): domain Eukaryota; kingdom Metazoa; phylum Chordata; class Mammalia; order Artiodactyla; family Ziphiidae; genus Mesoplodon; species Mesoplodon mirus. Next base: position 744,242 of record NC_138995.1, on the reverse strand, counting down.
TTCTGCGTGTGGATGTCTTTCCCAGCACCGTCTGCTGAGGAGACTCCCCTCTTCACGTTGAACGGTCCTGGCGTCCTGTGTAAAATCACCTGCCCGTGGACGTGAGGTTTATTCTTGGGCTCTCTATTTGGTTCCATCGGTCTATGTATCTGTCTTGAAGGCAGGTGCACACTGATTACTGTACCTTTGGAGAAAGTTTTGAAATCAGGAAGTGTGTCCTCCAGTTTTGTTCTTTTTCAGGATTGTTTTGGCTGTTTGGGGTCCCTTGAGATTTTATAGGAATTTTAGAATGCGTTTTCTGTTTATGTAAAGAAACTGTCCTTACGATTTTGGTAGAGATTGCACTGAACCTCTAGATCGCTGTGGGTGGTAGTGACATCTTAGCAACATGAAATCTTCCAACTCATGATCATGGGATGTGTGTCCATTTATTTATGTTTTCTTTCATTTCTTTCAGCAGTCTTTTATAGTCTTCACTGCGTAATTCTTTCACCTTCTCGGTTAAGCTAATTCCTAAAAATTTTATTCTTTGCGAAGCTTTTGTAAAAGAAAATTTTTAGTAATTTTCTTTTCAGATTTTCTTTTTCTTTAGTTTTCACTAGTTTGATTATGATTGGTTTAGGTATGGCTTTCTTTCGGTTTATCTTCTTTAGGGTTTTCTTGCTTCTTGAATCTGTAAGTTTATATCTTTTGCCCAGCTTGGAATGTTTTTCAGCCTTTTATTTCCTCAATTTTTCAGCACCATCTTCTTTCTCTTCTCCTTCTGGTGCTCCGGTCACATGAATGTTAGACTTTTTGTTTATGTCCCCCAGGTATCTGAGGATCTGTTCATTTTTAAAATTTAATTTTTCTCTTTGTAGTTCAAATTGAATAATGTCTATTGATCTCTCTTCAAGTTCACTGAATCTTTCCATTCTGCTGTTAAGTCTATACAGTGAGTTTATTGTGCTTACTTTATTTTTCAGTTCTGAAATTTCAAGTTGGGTTTTCTTGATATCTTTTCTTTCTTTTATGAGATGTTCTATTTTTAGCCTTTGTTTGAAGAACGTTCGTGATTGCTTCTTGAGAGTATTTGCATAATAAACATCATATTTGTCAGATAATTCCAACATCTTTGCCATTTTGGCACTGGTATCTGTTGATTGTCTTTTCCTATGTGAATTGAATTTTTGTGGTTTTCATATGCTGAAGAATTTTTAAACTGTATCCCAGATGTGTGAGACCCTGGGTCTTATTTAAAAACTATGGAGACAGGTACTTATGTTTTATCAGGCAGCCCACCTAGATAGATTCAAGCAGTAAGTTCCAACCTGCTTCCGTGAGTGGTAGTTCCACTGTCAACTCAGTTCAGAGTCTTTGTGGTTTTCTTCTGAACTGTCCCAGGTGTGCATCACGTAATGACAGTTTGTGATCTGGGTGTGCATGGTCTGTGTGTTCCCAGAGTTTGCGTGCTAATTAGAAACAAATCCATGCATGTATGAGTGGGGCTGAGCCCTGGAGTAAAAAAAGACATTTTATGGGATCACTTTCCCGAGCTGCTGTCTATCCACGATCGCCTGGTGCTTTCTGCGCCACCCCTTTTTTGATCCTCTGGGCAGAAACTTGGGCCTCTAGTTACCCTGCTCTGCTTGAACTATGTTTGGGTCCACATCCAGGCCCACGTAGTGGGAGGAGAGAGAGGGAAAAACGCAGTGGGAGTTGACCCCGCCCTCTTGGTCTGAGAGCAGCTCCTCTGATCGGGAAGAAGTTTTCCTTCCTCAGAACACTGACCCGCCCCCGCCCGTGCACCCGCTGCAGCCAGTTCTGCCACAGAATTGCCTGGACCTGGCACCTGAGAGGATGGAGGGGGAAAGGAACAGAGGGATTTCCACGCTCACTCTGAGCAGTAGGAACCCCCTTTTCACTCCTCCAGCCGGAAGTGAAAGTTTTCTCCTGGATCTCTGTCTGCGCCACTTACTGCCTTCTGGATTTCGGACTGTATGAAGTTGAGGCTGGATGACACTGGAAGAGAAGACGGTTGTGAACTCAGTGCTGGGTCAGCAGGACCGCAGAGTTTGGTGTCTCCCAGTTGCACTTGGTGCTGTTTACTTCCCCATCCTTAACTAGCTGTACTGTCTTTCTCCTCAGGCTCAGTGCTGTATTCAGCTGCAGAGACGGGTACAGTGTGTCTGCTCCATCTCATGGGACTGGAAGCCTCTGTTCACCGTGCTGGCCCCAAGGACGTCCTCCAGCCCGGGTCCTGCTCTGGCTGCCTTGTTAGCTCAGGGGTCTCAGTGGGCACCCCGCCCACATACTTCTTTTGCTACTTATGTGGTGAATTAGCTCAATTTTTTTTCTGTCAAATTACCTCGAAGTATTTTCTAATTTCCCTTGTAGTTTCTTCTATGAATATTTATGAGTGTGATGTCTAATTTCCACATATGTTTTGAATTTCCCAAATTCCCTCCTTGATTGATTTCTGATTTTATTCCATTGTGGTTGGAGAACATACTTTGTATTATATTATCTCAGTCCTTTTACATTTACACAGCCTTGACTTATGGCCTAGCATACGGTCCTTCCTGGCACGCATTCCATGTGCACTTGAGAAGCCTGTATACCTGGCTGCTGTGGGTGGGGTGTTCTGTAGACGTCTAGTTGGTCTATGGTGTTCAGTCCTCTGTTTCCTCGTTGATCTTCTGCCTGCTTACTCCAGCCATTATGAAAAACGAGAGGAATGAAGTCTCCAGCTATGACTGTTGTCTGTCTGGTTCTCCTTTCTAGACTGCCAATTTTTGCTGACTCTCTTGTAGGTAGCATAGAGTTGAGTCATATTCTTTTTTAAATCAATTCTGTCAATCTCTACCTTTTAATTAGAGAGTTTAATTCACGTACATTTAAAGTAAGTCCTGATAAGACTTCTGACATTTTGCTCTTTCTATGTGTTGTCTGTTTTCTTTGTCAGTTCCTCCACCACTGCCTTGTTTTGTTAGATATTTTCTAGTACTCCATGTAAATTCCCATTTCTTTTACTATATGTTAAAAAAAATTGGTGTGGGGCTTGCAATTAACATCTTAACTAAAATAACCTAGTTTAACTGAACAGTAAGGGAATTTCAATAGTATCCAAAAACTTTGTTCCAACATAGCTATCTCCTTCCTACCTTTGTGCTGCAGATGACATACAGATTACATCTTTATACATTGTAAATGCATCAACAGTTTTATAATTATTGCTTTATGTGGTTTTCTTTTAAGTAGAACAGAAGAGTTTAAAACAAAAAGGCATTTACACTGTCTTTTGGTTACCTGTATAGTTGTCTTTAGCAGTGTTTTTTATTTCTTCATGTGAATTCAAGTTTTTATTTGGTGATTTTCATTTGAGCCTGAGCGGCTCTTTTTAGTATTTCTTGAAGGGCAGGCATGCTAGCAGTAAGTTCTCTGGTTTTGTTTATCTGGAAATGTCCTACTTTCTCCTTCATTTTTTGAAGGATGGTTTCACCAGGTAGAGAATTCCTGGTTGACAGTGTTTCAGCACCTTGAATACGTCATCCCACTGTCTTCTAGCCTCCATGGTTTCTTCTTTTTTTTTTTTCAGTTTTCTTTTTTGTTATGTGGACCGTTATTTTTAAAAAGTCTTTATTGAATTTGTTACAATATTGCTTCTGTTTTACGTTTTGGTTTTTTGGCCGCGAGGCATGCATGTGGGATCTTAGCTCCCCGACCAGGGATCGAACCCACACCCCCTGCACTAGAAGGCGAAATCTTAACCACTGGACCTGCAGCGAAGCCCCTGGCCTCCACAGTTTCTGACGAGAAGTCAACTGTTAATCCTACTGAGTGTCCATCCGGTCGCCTGAACTGATTTCTCTTGCTACTTTCAATATTCTTTGTTTTTTGCTTTTGACAATAAGATTCTGATGCATCTAGGTGTGGAGCTCTTTGAATTTATCTCCTTGTAGTTTATTGAGCTTCTTGGAGAGAGATGAATGTTTTTCATTAAACTTGGGTAACTTTTGGCCATTATTTCTTCCAATAATCTTTCTGCCCCATTCTCTCTCTCCATCTAGGATTCCCACAATGCATAAGTTGGTACACTTGAGAGCAACCAACAGATCTCTGAGGCTCTGTTCACTTTTACTGTTTTTCTTTCTTTTCCTCAACTTAGACTATACTAATTGATCTGTCTCCAAATCTGCTGATTGTCTCTTCTACCAACTCAAATTTAGCTTTTCTACTTTTCAATTATGGAATTTCCCCTTGTGTCTTTAAAAATTTTTGTTCTCTCTCTTTATTGGTGCCGTCTTTGGTGAGATACTGTTCTCTTAACTGTCATATTAATTCTTTAGACATGATTTCCCTTAGTTATTTGTACATATAAAAGCTGATTTTGTCTTTGTCTGATGTATTAGGGTTCTCCAAGGAAACAGAATCATTAGAAGATATATAGCTGGATGGATAGCTCGATTGTTAGGGCTTAGTTTCTCTGATTGTGGAGGCTGGCAAGTCCAAAATCCACAGGTTAGGCTGGCAGGCTGAACCCAGGGCCAGGGGATGCTGCACTTGAGTCTCCAAGCAGTCTGGCTGGCAGAATTCCCTCCTCACTGGGGGACATCAGTCATTTTTTGTTAAGGCCTCCAAATGATTGGATGAGGCCTTCACGTGACCTCCATAATATGGAGGATAGTCTGCTTTACTCAACTTCTAGTGATTTAGATGTTAACCACATCTACAAAATACCCTCACAGAAACAGCTAGAGTAATATTTGACTGAAATTCTGTGTACTGTGGCCCGGCCAAACTGACATAAAATTAACCATCTTTCTTCCCGTTTCTCTCTCTCTTTCTAGGGCTCCGTTTAAGCATCACTGGTGCCCTTGATCATACCCTGCTGGTCTCCGAAACTGTTCATTTTCCTTCATTCTTTTTTTCCCCCGTTCCTCACACATGATCATCTCAATTGACGTATCTTCAAGTTTGCTGGTTCTTCGGCACACTCAAATTCATTTAATATACTTTTCAACCACGGAATTTCCATTTTCTTTTTGAAATAATTTTTTTCTTTACTGGTATTCTGTATTTGGTGAGAACCATTTTGTCATATTAATTCCTTAGACATAATTTCATTTAGTTCTTTGAACATGATTTATGAAAACTGCCTTATCTCGTATGTTTAACATCTGGGCCTACTCAGAGATAGTACCTATTAGTTGATTTAAAAAAAATAATAAATTTACACACACACACACACACACACACACACACACACACACTTATTTATTTATTTATTTATTGTTGGCTGCGTTGGGTCTTCGTTGCTGTGTGTGGGCTTTCTCTAGTTTCAGCGAGCAGGGGCTACTGTTTGTTGCCGCGTGTGGACTTCTCATTGTGGTGGCTTCTCTTGTTGCGGAGCACGGGCTCTAGGCACGCGGGCTTCAGTCGTTGTGGCTCGTGGGCTCTAGAGCGCAGGCTCAGTAGTTGTGGCTCGTGGGCTCTAGAGCGCAGGCTCAGTAGTTGTGGCACACGGGCTAAGTTGCTCTGCTGCATGTGGGATCTTCCCGGACCAGGCCTCAAACCCATGTCCCCTGCATTGGCAGGCAGATTCTTAACCACTGCACCATGAGGGAAGTCCCCTATTAGTTGATTTGTTAAAACGTTCCCCAGTTTCTGGGTCATACTTTGTTACTTTGCATGTCTCCTAATTTTCTGTCCAAAAGTAGACATTTTCTTTTTTCTCTTTTTTTGGGGGGGCCGTGCTGTGTGGCATCTTAGTTCCCTGACCAGAGATTGAACCCATGCCCCCTGCACTGGAAGTGTGGAGTCTTAACCACTGGACCACCAAGGAAGTCCCCAAAGTGGACATTTTAAATAATCTAATGTGGTGACTCAAGAAGTCAGTTTCCTACTCCCCAGACTTTCTGCTCTTGCTGTTGTTGGTTGCTCTTGCTGCTGTGGTTAGTGACTTTCCTGAACTAATTCTGTAAAGTCTGAGCTCCCTGTTGTGTGTGGGTTGTGAAGTCTCTGTGCTCTTAGCTTGTTACTCAACTAATGATTAGACAGATTTCCTTAAAAACCATGATCCAGTAAGTCATCTACCCTTTACCCAAAGGCTCTTCAGTATCCCAGCAGGTTACAGCTCTGCCTTGGCCTTTACTTCCTGCTTCCACAAGGCCTCACGGTTAACCAAAAATGAGAAAATAGGATGTTCTCAGTTATTTCCTACGCATGCACACAGACCTGCACGTGTGCATGGACTTCTGTGTCCCCAGAAGTATGTCAGAGCACTTAGGAGTATTCATGGGCATTTTATTCTGCAGGTCTTCCTTTTTTCCCCCACTTTATGTGTGTATGTATTTTAATTGAAGTATAGTTGATTTACAATGTTGTGTTAATAACTGCTGTACAGCAAAGTGTTTCAGTCATACATACACATACATATTCTTTTTTATATATTCTTTTCCATTATGGTTTATCATACGACACTGAATGTAGTTCTCTGTGCTGTACAGTAGGACCACGTTGTTTATCCGTTCTGTATATAGAAGCTGACATCTGCTCACCCCAACCTCCCACTCCATCCCTCCCCCAGCCCGTCCCCCTTGGCAAACAGCAGTCTGTTCTCTATGTCCATGAGTCTGTTTCTGTTTCATAGATAGGTTCATTTGTGTCATATTTTAGATTCCACATATAGGTGATAACATATGGTATTTGTCTTTCTCTTTCTGACCTACTTCACTTAGTATGATCATCTCTAGTTGCATCCGTGTTGCTGCAGACCGCATTACTTCATCCTCTTTATGGCTGAGTAGTATTCCATTGTACAGATGTACCACATCTTCTTTTCTGTTCATCTGTCAGTGGACCTTTTGGTTGTTTCTGTGTCTTGGCTATTGTAACTATGCTGCAGTGAATGTTGGGGTGCATATATATTTTCAAATTATAGTTTTCTCTGGACATATGCCCAGGAGTGGGATTGCTGGATCCTATGGCAACTCTATTTTTAGTTTTGTGAGGAACCTCCATACTTTTTTCCATAGTGGCTGCACCAATTTACATTCCCACCAACAGTGCAGAGGGGTTCCCTTTACCTCACACCCTCTCCAGCATTTGTTATTGTAGACTTTTTAATGATGGCCGTTCTGACCGGTGTGAGGTGGTACCTCATTGTAGTTTTGATTTGCGTTTGTCTAATCATTAGCAATGTTGAACATCTTTTCATGTGCCTATTGGCCGTCTGTATTTCTTCTTTGGAGAAATGTCTATTTAGGTCTTCTGCCCATTTTTGCAATTGGGTGGTTTTTTTGTTGTTGAGTTGTATGAACTGTTTGTAACTTTTAGAAATTAAGCCCTTGTCGATTGCATCACGTGCAAATATTTTTTCCCATTCTGTAGGTTGTGTTTTCATTTTGTTTATCGTTTTCTTTGCTGTGCAAAAGCTTGTAAGTTTGATTAGGTCTCATTTGTTTATTTTTGTTTTTATTTCTATTGCCTTGGGAGATTAACCTAAGAAAACAATAATACGATTTATGTCAGAGAATGTTTTGCCTGTGATCTCTTCTAGGAGTTTTATGGTGTCATGTCTTATGTTGAAGTCTTTAAGCCATTTTGAGTTTATATTTGTGCATGGTGTGAGAGTGTGTTCTGATTTCACTGATTACATGCGGTTGTCCAACTTTCCCTGCACCACGTGCTGAAGAGCCTGTCTTTTTCCCATTGTATATTCTTGCCTTCTTTGTCGAAGATTAATTGACCTTAGGTGTGTGGGTTTATTTCTGGGCTCTCTATTCTGTTCCATTGATCCATGTGTCTATTTTTATGCCAGTACCATGCTGTTTTGATTACTGTAGCTTTGTAATATTGTCTGAAGTCTGGGAGGGATATGGCTTTTGCTTTGTTCCTTTTCTTCAGGATTGCTTTGGCAATTCTGGGTCTTTTATGGTTCCATATGAATTTTAGAATTGCTCATTCTAGTTCTGTGAAAAATGTTATGGGTAATTTGATAGGGATCACATTAAATCTGTAGATTGCTTTGGGTAGTATGGCCATTCTAACAATATAATTCTTCCAGTCCAAGAGCATGGGATATCTTTACATTTCTTTGAATCAGCTCCACTTTCCTTTATTAATGTTTTATAGTTTGCAGTGTATAAGTCTTTCACCTCCTTGGTCAGGTTTATTCCTAAGTATTTTATTTTGGGGGGGTGCAGTTTTAAAAGGTATTGTTGGACTTCCCTGGCAGCCCAGTGGTTACAACTCCACGCTTCCACTGAAGGGGGCACGGGTTCAACCCCTTGTTGGGGAACTAAGATCCTGCATGCCAGATGGCGCAGCCAAAAAAAAAGTTTTGTTTATTTAAATTCCCTTTCTGATATCTCACTGCTGGTGTACAGAAATGTGACCCATTTCTGTGTGTTAATGTTGCATCTTGCTACCTTGCTGAATTCCTTTATCAGTTCTAGAAGTTTTTGTGTGGAGTCTTCAGGGTTTTCTATATATAGTGTCATATCATCTTCATATAATGACAATTTTACCTCTTCCCTTCCAATTTGTTTACATTTTATTTCTTTTTCTTGTCTGGTGGCTGTGGCTAGGACTCCAATCCTATGTTAAATAGAAGAGGTGAGACTGGGCATCCTTGTTTTGTTCCAGATTTTTAGCGGGAGAGCTTTCAGCTTTTCACCATTGAGTATTATGTTGGCTATGGGCTTGTCATAAATAGCTTTTATTATATTGAGATATGATCCTTCTATATACCCACTTTGGTAAGAATTTTTATCATGAATGGATTTGAATCTTGTTAAATGCTTTTTCCGCATCTGTCGAGATGATCATGTGGTTCTGTTTATGTGGTGTATCGCAATGATTTCCATTACGTTGAACCATCCTTGTGAACTTGCGATGAATCACACTTGGTCATGGTGTATGATCTTTTTTATGTGTTGTTGGATTCGGTTTGCTAATATTTTGAGAATTTTTGCATCTATATTCTTCAGAGATACTGGCCTGTAACTTTCCTTTTTGGTGGTGTCTTTGGTTTTGTTATCAGGGTGATGGTGGCTTCATAGCATGTCTTTGGAAGTGTTCCCTCCTCTTCCATTTTTTTGGCAAGAGTTTTAGAAGGATCGGAATAAGTTCTTTTTTGCATGTTTGGTATAATTCACCTGTGAGGCCATCTGGTCCTGGACTTGTGTTTGTAGGGAGTTTTTTAAAATTACAGATTCTATTTCACTTCTAGTGATCAGTCTGTTCAAATTATCTATTTTTTCCTAATACAGTTTTGGTGGGCTGTATGTTTCTAGAAACTTGTCAATTTCTTCTAGGTTGTTGAATTTGTTGGTATACACTTGTTCATAGTAGTTTCCCTTACAGTTTTTTATATTTCTGTGGCATCAGTTGTTATGTTTCCTTTTTCATTTCTTATTTTATTTGGGTTCTCTCTCTTTTCTTCTTGGTGAGCCTGGCCAGAGGTTTGTCCATCGTGTTTATCCTTCCAAAGAACCAACTCTTAGTTTTATTGATTTATTTCTTTTTTTTTTTTTTTCTTTTTGCGGTATGCGGGCCTCTCACTGTTGTGGCCTCTCCCGTTGCGGAGCACAGGCTCCGGATGCGCAGGCCCAGTGGCCATGGCTCACGGGCCCAGCCGCTCCGCGGCATATGGGATCCTCTCAGACCGGGGCACGAACCCGTATCCCCTGCATCGGCAGGCGGACTCTCAACCACTGCGCCACCAGGGAGGCCCTATTTCTATTTTTTTTAATCTCTATTTTATTTCTTTCTTCTCTGATCTTTATTATTTCCTTCCTTCTGCTGAATTTAGGTTTTGCTTGTTCTTCTTTTTCTAATTATTTTAAGTGGTAGGTTAGGTTGTTTGAGATTTTTCTTGTTTATAGAGGAAGACCTGTACTGTTATGAACTTCCCTGTAACAACTGCTTTTGCTGCATCCCATAGCTTTTGATGGTTCTGTTTTCTTTTTTCTTTTTTTTTTTGATTTTGTATGGTTGTATTTTCATTTTTTCAAGGTATTTTTAAATTTCCTCTTTGATTTCATCGTTAACCCATTGGTTTTTTAGTAGCAGGTTGTTATCGTTTTTTTTCCCCATTTCTTTTTTTTTCTAATGTCTGATCTTATTTGTTAGAACATCTCATTTTTAAAAAAATTTGGTTAGTTTCATGTTACATAATGAATATTTTCTCAGTTTTATTTCTTTTAAAAAATTTTTATTTTATTTATTTGGCTGCATCAGGTCTTGGTTGTGGCATGCGGGATCTTTGTTGCAGCGCACGGGCTTCTCTCTAGTGGCATGAGGGCTCTCTAATCGTGGCGCATGGGCTGCAGAATGCACAGGCTCGGTAGCTGTGGTGTGTGGGCTCTCTAGTTGTGGCGCACAGGCTCCAGAGCATGTGGGCTTAGTAGTTGTGGCATGTGGGCTTAGTTGCTCTGTGGCATGTGGGACCTTAGTTCCCCAACCAGGGATTGAACCTGCATCTCCTGCATTGGAAGGCGGATTCTTTACCACTGTGCCACCAGTGAACTCCTAGAACATCTCATTTTTTAAAAAATAAATTTATTTATTCACTTTATTTTTGGCTGTGTTGGGTCTGCATTGCTGCACACAGGCTTTCTCTAGTTGTGGTGAGCAGGGGCTACTCTTTGTTGCAGTGCGTGCGCGGGCTTCTCATTGCAGTGGCTTCTCTTGTTGCAGAGCACAGGCTCTAGGCATGCGGGCTTCAGTAGTTATGGCACGTGGGCTCTAGAGCACGGGCTCAGTAGTTGTGGTGCATGGGCTTAGTTGCTCCACGGCACGTGGGATCTTCCTGGACCAGGGCTCAAACCCGTGTCCCCTGCATTGGCAGGCGGATTCTTAACCACTGCACCACCAGGGAAGTCCGAACATCTCATTTTTGACTGGACTCAGAGGTAGAAGCTCTCAGAGAGGACAGCCTCCACCTCTTGACAATCTGTTCCCAGCATTTTTCTTTGGCCTTCTTCGTTCTCTTGGCCAAGAGTTTAGCATATTCTGCAGTCTCTGCCTTAGTTTTCCTAGAAAGTTGTTTCTTCAGAGCAATACACCGACATTTGTGTTGCAGAACACATGTAGTAAAAAGACACTGAATCTTGTGTGCTTTGGTCCTAGATTTCTTACCTTTGTTTAGGGGGTTTCTCACAGCATACTGGTGGACGTCATCTTCTTTAGAGAGACTGAAAAGTTTATGGATTCTGCTCGCTCTTTTTATTGACTGATTGATTGATTTTTTATTTTTTGGCTGTGTTGGGTCTTTGTTGCTGCACGCAGGCTTTCTCTAGTTGTGGCGAGCGGGGGCTACTCTTCGTTGTGGTGCGCGGGCTTCTCATTGAGGTGGCTTCTCTTGTTGTGGAGCACGGGCTCTAGGCGCATGGGCTTCAGTAGTTGTAGCACGCGGGCTCAGTAGTTGTGGCTCGTGGGCTCTAGAGCACAGGCTCAGTAGTTGTGGTGCCCAGGCTTAGTTGCTCCGTGGCATGTGGGATCTTCCTGGCCCAGGGCTCGAACCTGTGTCCCATGCATTGGCGGGCGGATTCTTTTTTTTTTTTTTTTTTTTTGCGGTACGTGGGCCTCTCACCATTGTGGCCTCTCCCGTCGCGGAGCACAGGCTCCAGACGCGCAGGCTCAGCGGCCATGGCTCACGGGCCCAGCTGCTCCGCAGCATGTGGGATCCTCCTAGACCAGGGCACAAACCCGCGTCCCCTGCATCGGCAGGCGGACTCCCAACCACTGTGCCACCAGGGAAGCCCCAGGCAGGCGGATTCTTAACCACTGAGCCACCAGGGAAGGCCCTCTGCCAGCTCTTTTGGGTCCCAGGCGATGAGGCACAGTAGTATCAGTGAGTCCAGTAATATTTTTCTCCCTTTTTTTTTACGAAGACCAAATTGAGACCACTCAGATTGGCATCCACAGTGCAACCCCATACAGATTTGTGAATTCTTTCTCCAGTCCTCCTTGGTCTGTAACAGGACTATCCCTCATTCAGCAGCAGGCGTCCACGGCCGTGGGTCCAGACACCCTGCTTCATGGGGAAACCCTGCTTGTCGTTCCCACCACTGATTCGGATCACATGACCCTTCCATTCTTCACCCAGAGTGTCAGCAGCAACTTCTTCGGCCGTACGATTCTCATAAATGGTATGAAGTTTTCATTCATCATCCACTTCAATGAGTTTCTGGCAGCCAATGGCCAGGAAAGAAATGTTCAGCTTCATCCTTAAGTGACCAGCTGCATCCAAGGCACCACGTAAAAGAGCTCTCATTTTTTCTTCTGTGGTTAATTTCTAGTTTCATGCCATTGTGGTCAGAAAAGATACTTGATATAATTTCTCTACTCTGAAATTTGTTGAGGCTTATTATGTGGTCAGTCCTATATAATGTGCCATGTGCCCTTGAAAGGAATGTATATTCTGGTTGTTTTGGGTGTAATGTCAGTTAAGTCTTACTGCTCTCTTGTATCACTTGGGATCTCTCTTGCCTTACTGATTCTCTGTCTAGAGGCTCTGAGTGGGGTGTTAAAGTCTCCTCCTCCTACTATTATTGTATTCCTGTCAGTTTCTCTCTTTATGTCTGTTATTTGTTTTACGTATTTGAGTGCTCCTATATAAGGAGCATATATGTTGAGAAGTGTAATATCCTCCCCTTGTATTGATCCTTTTATCATTATATAGTGCCCTTCTTTATCTTTCTTTATGGCTTTTGTTTTGAAGTCTATTTTGTCTGATATGAGTATTGCGACCCCCACTCTCTTGTCGTTTGTTTGCATGAAATATCTTTTTCCATCCCCTTACTTTCAATCTGTGTGTGTCCTTTGCCCTAAAGTGGGCCTCCTGTAGGCAGCATATTGTAGGCTCTTTTTTTTGTTTTTAATCCAATCTGCCACTCTGTGTCTTTTGACTGGAGCATTTAGTCCATTGACATTTTAAGGTAATTATTGACAACTTTTTGTTTCTCCTTTTGTGGTTTGATGATTTTTTTTTGGCCATGCCACGCGGCTTGAGGGATCTTAGTTCCCCTACCAGGGATTGAACCCGGGCCCTTGGCAGTGAGAGCTCGGAGTCCTAAGCACTGGACCGCCAGGGAATTCCCCGATGATTTTCTCTTGAATTATACTTATGTCCTCTTCTTTTTGGTTTTTGTGAGTCTATTGTATGTTTTTGATTTGTGGTTGCCCTGGTTTTCGAGTATGTTAACCCCTTCCTATATCTGCTTGCCCTAGACTGGGAGTCATATGGGCTCAAACACATCCTAGGAAATGAAAGAAAGGTCTACATTCTCTTACTCTCCTCCCCCCACATGTTAGGATGCTGACATCCCTTCTTACATCTTCATGTTCATCCTTTTGCTCTTCACTCTGGTTATCATTCAGTTTCACAGAAATTTTTTGATGTTTAAAAAATCTGTGTACTGGCTTATTTAAGTGATTTATTTTCCAATTGTGATTTTTCTCTTTCCTATAGATTCTTAGTTCTATTTAGAGAAGTCCTTTCAGTATTTCCTTTAGGATAGGTTACGTATTGCTGTATTCTTTTAGTTTTTGCTTGTCTGAGAAATCCTTTCTCTCTCCTTTATTCTAAGTGAGAACCTTGCGGGGCGGAGTGTCCTGGTTGTAGATTTTTCCCTTCCAGGACTTTGACTCTGTCCTGCCACTCCCTCTGGCCCGCAGTGTTTCTGTAGAGAAATCAGCTGATAGCCTAATGTGGGTCCCCTTGTCACTATTTGTTTTTCTCTTGCTGCCTTTAGAATCCTCTCTTAATCTTTAACTTTTGCCATTTTTATTATAATATGTCTTGGTGTAGGTTTGTGTGGTTTGGGACCCCCTGTGCTTCCTCTACCTGGATATGTTTCCTTCTTTAGATTTGGAAAGTTTTCAGCCGTAATTTCTTCGGATACATTTGTGGTGCCCTTTTCCCTTTCTTTCCATTCTGGAATCCCTATAATGTGTAGATGGGCACGCTTTATATTCTCCCATAGGCCTCTTATATTGCTTTTTTTTTTTTTTCATTTGGCTTTCTCTCTGCTTTTCTGATTGGGTCATTTCCTCATTTCCATTGGTCTACCTTCACTTATTCATTCTTCTGCATTATTCATTCTGCTATTCATTGCCTTTAGCTCAGCTTTTGTCTCTGCAAATGAGTTTTCTAATTGTTTTTGGTACCCTTCAGAGTTTGTTTCTTTTTTTATAGTACTCTGCATTTCTGTCGATAGCCTTTCTTTTTTAAAATTAATTAATTAACTAATTAATTAATTAATTTATGGCTGTGTTGGGTCTTTGTTGCTGTGCACGGGCTTTCTCTAGTTGCGGTGAGCGGGGGCTACTCTTCGTTGCAGTGCACAGGCTTCTCATTGCGGTGGCTTCCCTTGTTGCAGAGCATGGACTCTAGGCACGCGGGCTTCAGTAGTTGTGGTGCATGGGCTCAGCAGTTGTGGCTTGCAGGCTCTAGCGCGCAGGCTCAGTAGTTGTCGCGCACAGGCTTAGTTGCTCCGTGGCATGTGCAATCTTCCCGGACCAGGGCTTGAACCTGTGTCCACTGCATTGGCAGGAGGATTCTTAACCACTGCACCATCAGGGAAGTCCCCGATAGCCTTTCTTAATTCCTTAATTTCCTTTTTGAACTCAGTGTCTGTTGGAGTGAAGAGGTCTGTGTTATTGTTTCTTTCAGCAGAATTCTCTTGGTCTTTTAACTGAGAGTGGTTCCTCTTCTTATTTCTCTTACTCTGTGTGTTTAGGAGAAGCAATTATCAACTGTGGCTTTGGAGGGCTGTTTACATGTGGGGGCATCCCTGTGTAGCTCTCGTGGGTGTAATATATTTGGTACCAGGGCTGTTTTTCGTGTGGATGCTTGTCAGCTCTTTCCTCCGTGTGTGCTGGTTGTCGTCCCCTTGCTCGGGGTGTGCAGATGTGGCAGCTGCTGACCGGTCCTGGGTTTCTCGGCAGTGGTGGCAGCTTAGGCACACCCCTGAAGGATGCGGCGGACTGGAGGTGGCTCGCGGCCACTCCTGGAGCCCGTGCGGTTGGTGTCCCACTCTCTGCGATCACACACGCCAGGGAAAAGGCTACAATTGCAGGTCCCGCTCCTCCTCTCACGCACCCCCCAAACAATGGTGCCCGGCCTCCAAGGCACCCCAGGCTTCCTCTGCGTACACCCTCAGTTGCAGTTGCACCAGATTCCAGCCCCACCCCCCAGGCTGTTTTCCGCACAATCAACCCAAGTTTCCTCCCCAGGTCTGACCTCCGAGGCCCGAATTTCAGCACCCATCCCCCCCCGCCCGGGTGACCACGACCACTGTTATATTTTCTGTCTCTCTGACTTTGACTACTCACAGTACCTCCTATAAGTGGAATCGCGCAGTATTTGTCTTGTTTCATTTAGCATAACGTCCTTAAGGTTCATCCATGCTCTAGCGTCTGACAGTGTATATCAGGTATATGTGCCACCTTTTCTTTATCCATTCATCCGCCAGTGGATAGCTGGGTGTGTTCCATGTTTTAGCTGTTGTGAATAAGTGCTGTGATGAACGTGGGTGTACAGGTATGTCTTGGAGACCCTGGTTTCAGTTCCTCTGGGTATGTACCCAGAAGTGGGATTGCTGGATCACATGGTAAGTATAGTTGATGGACCTCCATACTGTCCTCCACAGTGGCCGCACCATTTTCCACTCCCACCAGCAGTGCACAAGGGTTCCAGTTTCTCCACGTCCTCACCGAGTGCTTGTTGTTTTCTGTTGCTGTTAGCAGCCATCCTAATGAGTGTCAGGGGGTATCTTACTGTGGTTCTCATCTGCATTTCCCTAGTGATGAGTGATGGTGAGCATTTGTTCATGAGCTTATTGACCGTTTGTATATCTTCTTTGGGGAAAGGACTATTCAAGTTCTTTGCCCATTTTTGAATTTTTTTTTTTTTTTTTGCAGTTGAGTTTTACGGGTTCTCTATTTACATCCTGGATATGAATCCCTTTTTGTTCTCTGGGGCCCACCCCTGCACAGCCATGTGACGAGAGCATCCGTGCCGTTGTCTCTCATGGCAGGAAGTCACACGCAGAGCCAGGAAAGGGACGTCCTGATGTCACAATGTCATTGTGGTGTAGACGCGCCAGAGCATGGGGTACACCTCCAGACGCGCTTGGTGCAGCGGGACCAGCACCTACAACGGGTGGGACCTCTCTGAGTGCGGGGTCTCTGCCGGGTGGCCTGAAGTTGCTGATGCTAGGATGTGCCAGATGAACAGGTGCGACCTAATTCATGCTGCTTAGAAAGATGCTGGGCAGTGAAGGCTCTGGCCCCGCCCCAGGGTCACTCGAGGTGGGACCGGCTGGGGCTGGGGGGCGGGGGTTCGCACAAAGGGGAATGCGGAGTCGGGGCGTCTCTGAGGCAGAAACCGAGAGCCTGGGTCGGGCCAGGCAGCCCAGAAAGAGGAAACCACCTCCAGCTGGTCTGGGGCACCGTCAGGGCCGTTCTGTGGGGCCTGCTGGTGGCACAGGGCTGGGCTGTCCCTCCCAGGTGGGGTCACGTCTGCAGCTCCCACCCCCACCAGGCACAGGAATCACGGGGGGGCGGGGAGCAAGGTGCCCGAGGACTCGGGCCAGGGCCAGGGCCACCCCAGACCCCCTGCCTGGCCCCGCAGCCTCCACCCCTTGCCGTCCGGCTTGAGCCACAGCCGTTGGGCGGGAATTGTGGATGGAGCGGGCAGGACGGATGCCTCTGCTCAGAAGGGGCCCCCGGCCTCGCCCTGTGCGTGCCCTCCTTGGAGAGGAGCACAGACCCCACGTCACGCTGGGCTCAGATCTCCGACGCCTGCCCCGCGAGCTGGTTTTCAGGTGCAACACACGGCCCAGGGGGGGACTCCCACGTGGCAGCCCCACGGGGAGTCGGGAGACCGTGGTCCGTCCACAGCCGCCACCCAGGGGACCTGCTGCCCCAGCGCATGCCCCCCCTGGTCTCCTGCCCACTCGGACGGGCGCTGGGAAAGAGCCTCTGGGTAACCCCTGCCGTCCCGGCCAGCAGCCCCAGTCGTTTGTTGAGTGGAGGGCAGGAAAGGGGGCGGGGCGGGGGGAGTATGTTTGTTTCAAAATTAATTTCCAGGGCGGGAACCCTCCCCTCACAGCCACGTCTACCCTCCTGAGGGGCCTGTGGTGTACAAAGAGCATTTAATTAATTTATTTGTTTCTTTACACATAACTGAAGTGACGTTCGTTACAGTACATAAGTTATTTACAACTGTGCAGTAATGTGTTGCAAAATAAATTATCTAGAAGGCAGCAAAAGTACATTGTGAACGTGTATAAAACTGTACAGCGTTTACGGGTACACTTTTTATATGATTATTGGCTCTGTAGTGTTTCAAGTTATGTTCTCAGAAAGAGAAACAAAATGCCCAAGATTAAAGGAAAAAATATACAAACCACGTGGATTTGACTCCATTAAAAACACAACCCGGAGTCCTGCCTGCGTGTCCCTGTGAGGTGGGCGGGCGGCACAGCCAGGCCCTCACCCGGCCCGGCGTCCCAGCCCAGGTCTCGGGCCGGCACCGTCGGCAGCTTCGTGGCGACAGGACGGCAGCCGGCCCGAAGCTCTCCCCACCCTCCGACCCGGAGGCCGCTGTTGCTGAGGGGTGGTCGCCTTAACTTTATTCTCTTTAGTCGATCAGAAATGGAACGAGGAATTTTAAAAAGACGCTCTCCATCCTGCAGCTCCTGAGATGCCCGTGCAGCCGCCGGACGAGCCCGAGGCTGCCGTGTCCGTGTATCCGGCTCCGCGTCCTCCTGCGGCGGTGGCTGTGAGAGCGCCGCGTGCCAGCGGCCCAGCGCGGGCTTCTCCCTGGGTGTCCCCACCGGGGACGTGGTCTCCTTCCACCGCCCGGACTCGGTGGCGGACCGGGGGGCTCGCCTGTGAGCCGGGCGGCTGTGCCAGCGCGTCAGGCCGGGAGCAGCACGAAGTCGTCGTTGACGTCGACCATGGGTACGTAGAAGGAGGGCACCTCGTTCACGCACAGGGCCTTGTGCGCGGCGGGGTCCAGCTCCTGCGCCTTCAGCTGCCACTCCATCCTCTGCACGGCGTTCAGGGCCGCGGCCTCGTGTTGCTGCCGCATCAGGAGACACGTCTGCGCGGGAAACGCAGCGGGTGAGGGGGGCAGGCGAGACCCCGGCCGCCCCCGCACCCACGCCCCCGCCGCAGCGCCTCCCGGGACGTCGGGGCGGGGGACCCGGCCGCGCTCTGGCCTCAGCACGACCTCTCGCGCCTGGGCCTCGTCCTGCGCGGTGAGTGGCTTTGCGGACCACACGGGGGTCTGTCCATCATCCCTGCTCTGTGCCCCCACCCTGGGGGTTTCACCACAGCCTCTAGTCGGGATATGTAATAGCTTTGCTCTTCTGTTCTCAGTTTCCATTTATCTTATTTATGGTGGGTGACATTGGCTCCATGTGCATTCACAGTGGAAGTTATGCCTTTTAGAAATTCACGTGTTTACTCTTAGGTGGGTGCTAAGTAAGGTAAACAGTTACACGACTAAAGGCGTACTCTGTATTTCATGTTAAGGGAGAATGTTGAAACTGAAATAATGATGGTACCTGGGTTACCAACAGCACGTGTGGGGGGGTGGCGTTTGGGGTACAAGGCGGGCGACACAGAGCACAGTGGGCGGAAGACCAGCCTTCAGGGGAACAGAGTTAGCCGCGTGGCAGTGTGCAGGAAGATCATCTTATTTTCTTCGATGTGCACACAAGCATGTAGGGCCAGGTATCACAATGTCTGATCTGCTTAAAATAGTTCAGTTTAAAAAAGTGTTCTGGAAACAAGCCCCACGTGCTCCATGGCCAGCCGTGTCCTCCTCGGCGTGCCTGGGCTGCTCGTCATCCTCAGGGAGACTTCAGCAAAAAGCGTGACAGCTCAGACACCCTCAGGAGTCCGGCTGCTTTCACCTAATTTAAAGTGTTACACCATGTTTCCATCTCTTGACTAGAACTGTACTTACCCCTGAGCTTTCAGTTACTAAAATGAAATTGTTTGTTAGGCTAAACCCCGTGAAACATGCAGCATGTCCGGAGAGTTGTCCCAGGGCTGCAGGAACAGAGAGAGGGCAGCCTGTCTCCTGAATAGGACCTCGTCCACCCTGTGCTCTGAGACCAGTGGCCACGCGGGTGGCCGTTTCGTGCCCCTGCACTCTCCGTACTTCACCAATTCCTTTTTCTATCCGTTTTTCTTATTGGTTTGTAAGTTCTTGGCACATTAAGGAAACGGGACTTACGTTGTCTTTGTAATGTACCAAATCTAACTTTTACTTGGGTCAGAAATTATTTCTCTCTTTATAGGAAAGTTTCCCGTGCAGCTCCCTTCAGGCTGGCTGGTGGTGGGAGGAGTGACCGTGGGACCCCCCGAGCGGTCACCCTGGAGCTTGTTAGAAATGCGGCCTGCGCCCGGCCTCAGCTGGGCCTGAACGCCCTGTAGGCTGGTTCCTCTCTGCTCTGGCCTCCTGGCCGCCCCTCTGGGTGCGCTGCCGCAGTGCCGGAGGCAGGGTCACTGAGGCAAGGGGTGAGGCTGGCAGCCCAGCGCGGGAGCCTGGGTCACGGCTCCATCAGCTCCACGCAGCGGGCCCTGCCTCCTGGGGCTTCCCGGTGGTGCCGGCTTCTAGGTGTTAATTCTGTAACGGGCACGTCACTGCCGGTCAGTGTTCACGGGGGACCCCGGGTGCAACCCTCGCACCCCTGCAGACAAGGACTTGCTTCTTACTTGCTAATCTCTCTCTATCTCCCCCCCGTCCTCTGCCCGCTGCACTGGTCAGCACAGCCAGGGCAGGGGTGATGGGTGGATGCTGTGACCTTTGAGGAGGGCTCAAGGTGGGGTCCCACAGAGGTCTGACCGCCAGCTGGTGACAGGAGCTGCTCCCCGCACACCTGGACAGGAGGGAAGACACTCTAAGAGGCAACATGGGGGCGGGGAGGCCTCGGCTCCCTCACTGCCAGCTGGGCTCAGAGCGAGTCTGAAGCTGCCTCCTCCGAACACGGCCCTGCCGCCCCCGCCCAGAAGAGCCCTGGCCCCGCCGCCGCCGCCGGGGCCGGGGCTCACCTTCATGCGGTCGTACTTGTCGTCCACGTCCTGCAGCCAGGAGATGAACTGGCGGGCGTTGAACCGGTCCCGCACCGACTTGTTCTCATCGCCCTGGCGGGAGAGTGAAGCATGTGTGGGCGTCCGGGAGGGGTGGGCCTGCCTGGCATGTCAAGCCCCGTGTCCCCCGGTCAAGGGCCGACCAGCAGGGCCCTCCCTCCCCCACCAGCTCTCCACGCTGTCCGTGGGGGGAGCTGCCCTGTGGTGACTCGGGACCCCGGCAGCGCCTTCAGGCTCCCCTCCGTCTCCTGGGGAGGCCCCAGGGCAAGCCGGCGAGGGTAAAAAGCGACAGTGACTTTTTCTTTGAAAGGACGTCTGCGAGGCCTGGGGTGGCTGCAAGGCTGCCCACGGTGGACTGTGGTTTACAAGCAAGGCAGCCTCGGGAACAGTAGGTCCCCACAGGCTCCTGCCAGCTGGGTTTGCAGGGCCTCCCGGGTCTCAGGGCAGTAAAGTCTCTCTCTCGCCCACAGGCAACCACTTGCCTGGGGGAAGCCCAGGCCCCACTACGAAGGGGCTTGAGGGGAGGAGGCTGCAGCCTGAGAGTCCTGTCTCCTTGACATTCAGAGGAAACCCAGCAATCCCTTGAAGGTGAGCAGATTCTTTTTTCTTTCAGATGCAAAAAGCAAAACTTCCACCCAATCCCTAAAATACTTTGTGGACAAATGTTTTTGCTTTAGGGAAAACTCGTTGCTATGCATACGCATAGTATGTTAAACGTAGACACTTTTAAAGATGTATCCTTAAAGGTTATTTGTAAGGACTCTTTTTTAACGCACTAAAAAGAAATAAGGTTTAACTGAACCACCGTACGTCACCACGCGGCCAACCTGGGAATGCTGCTCAGACACCCAGGGGTCCATGTGATCCACCTGTGGGCCTGGGGTCACTAGGGGCCTCTGTCAGGAGGGAACTCAGCACCGAGGCCTGGCCCAGAAGGACACGCTCTGGGCTGAGAGTCACAGTGGCTGCGGGGGAGGAGAGAACATCAGGGAGGACGGGAATCGACTTGCTTTCTGCACATTTTAGATTTTCTGCACATTTTAGATCTCCCGTGTGTCAGCGGCGGGTGGGGCCCTTAGGGGCACAGGTACCACGGGGACAGGGGTCGGCTGGGGAAGGGTGTGACCTCATGGGACAAACACAGCCCTGGGGGTGGAGGGAGGCGGGCTGGACTCTGGAGTGGACAGACGAGGCACACTGTGTGTTCCAGCTGCTGGGTGTGCCCTGGGCCCGCATGCCCGTCAGGGGCAGCAGCACCGTGGTCCCCGGCGTGACAGCCTGTCTGGGGCCTTTGTTGAGTTAGCCCTGCTGCGCGTGCAGGTCGCACGTGAGTTTCAGGGGGAACCCTCAGTAGAGGCCCAGCCCGTGACCCCGGCGCCGCTCCGGTGCCGAGCCGTCCCCCGGACACCCACCTGGCTCTCGAGCGGCATGTTGTACACCTCCGAGTCCAGCAGCATGGTGCAGGCGCTGAACGGCACCGCCTGGTTCGCGATGGTCCTCGCCGCCCGGCAGTGAACCCGCAGGATCTCCTGTTCGCAGGAGACGATCAGCTTTTCCTGGAGGAGAGGGGCTGGTGAGCTGAGCCCCACCCGGGCCGGGCGCCCTGGGCCCGCGGCTGCCCGCTTACCCGCTCGATGCTGTGCTGCAGGCGCAGCTTCCCGCGCACGGCCTCCTGCTGCTTGAATAGCTCCTTCAGGGGCTCCGCCAGGGAGGGAGGGGGCGCGATCTGCAGTCACAGGGGAGATGGGGGTCAGCGGGGACCGTGAATCACCCCGGAGACCACGGGCCCGTGAAGACGCGGATGCGCTAGGTGATGCCTTTCCCCAAGAGTAGGTGAGTGAGCGCCTGCCCCCCCGCGTGGCTGGTCCTCCCAGAACCCCCATCGGCAGAGATGGGGGAGGCGAGGGAAGCTAAGAACAGAGGGCATCTGCACCGCGGCCCTTGCGCGGCCAAGAGGGAATGGAGGAGGGGCAGGGTGTCCCTCTGTTTGCCGCGGGCTTCACGCACCCTGAGTAACCATGAGGCCCACTGGGACACAGCTGCCCAGAGGCCACACGAATAGGACAACTGGGCCTGCCCATCTTCCCAGGGCGTCAGCGAGGGAGAGGGCTCGCCCGGGCACTACCATCCTTGAACCCGGGAGAAGCCGCCGGTGCTTCCGACGAAACACACAGGAAACGTGTCACGTGTCACAACAGCACCAGATGGGCTGGAGCCTCTCATGGGGCCAGGAAGCACGGGACTGCCGAGGAGCCCCTCCCTGGTGACCGAGGCCAAGTAGGGTGCGGTGGCTCGTGTGGCCACGACCTCGGGCTGGAGGGGAGGAATAAATAGCCCACGGTACAGTGGCCGCCACAGACAAGACCCTCTGAGGGGCTGGACTCGAGGCCCAAGCTCAAGGTACATGCTGTCTTCCAACTTTTCGGTCCAAAATCTCAAAACCCGAGATGAAACCACCCAGCCGGGTCTCTCTGGCCGCACGTCCTGCCCATCACGGCCCCGGGGCCCAGGGCACCTTGCCTCTTGGGTGCCTGCGGTGGTCTCTGTGCAGGGGTCTTGTCTGGGGCTGTTGTGGGTGTGAGGTCACCTCCGTTTTGCCCTCCCCAGCTCTGGAGGGTGTGGGAATGAGGCCTGGGCCTGGCTGCGGGGTGACAGGCTGTGAGCCAGAACCCCGCCGCTAGAGAGGGCTGAGCTCCAGGAGACACGCAAGCTGCTGCGGGGTGAACTCGGGTGGCGGGGGTCCAGGGGGAGGCAGGAGCACAGCTTTCTCTCTAGTTTGCTAATGTTCTACGGTGTTCTACGGTGGCCACGGTGCTGTTTGTCTAAATTTCAGTTACTGAAACCAAACAGCAAACA
Organism: Mesoplodon mirus; assembly: GCF_964341445.2. Classification (NCBI taxonomy): domain Eukaryota; kingdom Metazoa; phylum Chordata; class Mammalia; order Artiodactyla; family Ziphiidae; genus Mesoplodon; species Mesoplodon mirus. The sequence goes on along the minus strand of NC_138995.1, from coordinate 721,286 downwards.
AGTCTCACTGACCAGGGATCCCAGGCCAGGTTCACCCTGAATCCAGTGCCTCGGGCTCCCCCCTCAGCCCTACTTCCTGCCTGGGAACGGGCAGTGCAGGCCGAGGCCTGACCGCAGGACCCACGCGTGACAGTAGCCCCACGGAGGGGGCCCGTCCCGGGCAGCACTGACAGCTGTTACAGGGGCCTCTCCCGGGCCCGAGAGGCGGAACAAGCAGAAAGCTGGGCTTTTTTCCTCACGGGGGTGGGGTGGGGGTGGGGTGGGCTGGTCAAAAAATGAGGCAAGTCCGCCACACGGGTGTGGACGGGCAGCACCTGGGCGGCTCTGGCCACCACTGAGCACAGGTGGCTGCAGGCAGCTTTACTGGCCGCGACACCTGTGCCTGCTGCCGGGGGGCCCGCGGGCAGCAGCCCGTGGAGGATGCGCTCTCCCCGCGTGGCTCCGCGTGGCTCCGCATGGCTCCGCGTGGCAGGACCTGCCAACGGCCCGCATCTGGCCGTGAAAGAGGGGTGGGGTGTGCGTGGTGGGGCTCGGACAGGTCACATCTGCACAGACGTGGGGCGAACCACCCAGTGGAGGGGGCACGCGAACAGACGGCCGAAAGGCGGGGCGTGGGCCTGACTGGGCAGGTGGGAAAGCCCGGAAACCCAAGGAAGGGCCTGTTCTGAGGAGGCAGGAGAGGTGCCCTCAGGCCTCTGGGGGAAAAGGACTGGGCTCTGGCCTTGGGTTGGCACCGTCGGGCCGCTGGGGGCCAGGGGTGGAGTCTGGGGAGCCCTCAGGCTGTTGAAGGGGGTGGAGGGGGCACTGAGCCAGAGAGGGGGCCAGGCGTGCCCCACGTGGGTGGAGCCTGGGTCAGCCGAGGTCCAAGCACGCGGACTGGGTGGCAACCGACACGGGGCAGACGGGGAATGACAGGGAGGACAGCGCAGCGGGTCCCGGGTGCTGGGCCTGGGGGGCGCCCCCCCCACGCCGGGCAGGCACTCACCACGGGGATGTGCAACTTGCTGAGCGGCTTGCCGTCCAAGAGGTAGGAGCCGGTGTAAGTGACGTACTCGGCGTAGCACTGGGGCGCCTGCGGGCTGATGTAGCAGAGGATCTTGCGCTTCTCCTCAATCTTCTTCCTGATCTGCAGGTACTCGAAGTACGGGTTGGACCTGTCGCTGTGGTAAGGCTCAATGGCGTCCAGCTTGATGGCGTCCACGATGGCAGCCAGCGTCTGCTGGATCACCTCCCGCGTCTGACGTGTGGACGTGTGCATCTGCTGGGCCAGCTGCTGGCTGGAGCGCTGGAAGCGGCGTTTGCGTGGGTGCTGGGCCTGGGGGTCGTCATCCTCAGAGCCCCGGCACTTGGCTCTGGGCGTGGGCGCGGCCGCAGGCTCCTTCTCGGTGGGCGGCGAGCTCTGCTTGTGCTGGTTGGCCAGCATCTGGGCCCGGGTCCTGGTCATGCGCTGGGGCATCTCCTCCACCTTGGGTGCCTTTGGGGCTTCGGCTGTCGGTTTGGGTTCTGGTTCGGGGGCTTCAGGCTGGACGCCGTCCGGAGGCTCCTCGAGCCCGGCACTGTCCTGGGGGCCGGCCCCATCCACCGCGCGGGCCTGGGCCGAGCCGTCCCCGGGGGCTTCGGGAGCACTGTGGGGCGTGGCCGAGGGGTCTGGGCCCTCGGCCTGCTCGTCCCCACTCCCCGGTGGATGCTGCTCTGAGGGGGCTGGCGTGGGCCCAGAGCCAGGGTCGGAGTCCTCGGGGGCCCTCCCCTCCGGCCCGGCCTCCACTGTGGCCTCGGGCAGCGCGACCGGCTTCGGCTCCTCTGGGGGCTCAGGCGCAGGCTCGGTTGTGAGCCGGGCGGCCACCTGGTCAGGAGGCAGCACCAGCTGTTCGTCAGCAGCTGCCACAGGGACATCCCCGCCGCTCGGGAGCGCGGCGGCGTTGTCCAGAGGAACGAGAGGACTCTCCTCCACAGGCTCTGCTTCGACGTCGGAAACATCCTTCGTCTGGAGAGGAAGCTCCGGCAGCGAGAAAGGTCCCAGGTCGAGGTCATCCTCGGTGGCGGGGAAGGCACCGGGCCAGGGCACCGGCTCCACCTGGCCGAGGGCAGACAGGTTGTGACCACTTTCCAGGAAGTTATTCTCCAGGGGACCCAGGGCCTCCACCTGAGCCACGGCCGTCACACACGCAGGCTCAGGGGGCGCGTCGGGGGGTGCCTCCGGAAGGGACTTGCAGTTACTGAAGAAGGACTCCAGCCTAGAGGGAGGGGCAAACGCGGCTGGGTCTTCTGAAGCAGAGACCGCGGCCGGGACCGCTTCCCCGGCCTCGTCCTTGACTTCCAGTCCTGGCTCGGGGACTGACAGAGGGTATGAGACGGGGGACACCGGGTAAGGGGGCTCCGGGTGGAGAGACTCGGCAGGGCAGAAATGTTTCGGGGACTCCGGGAATCTCTGTGGGGACTTCAGCAGGAGGTCCGACCCCACGGGCCAGCTGGCGGGGTTTTCGGGGGTGCCCCCGAGGAGGCCAGAGGGGAGGCCCTGCTCCACAGTGGCGGGGTGCGCCCACTCGACCGGCTCCTCTGTGATGACGGTGCTGAAAGGGCCCTCGTCCAGGGGCTCCAGGAAGCTGGGCTCCGGGGGGATGATGGCCGCGGTGGCCTGCTGGTCCTCCGTGGCATCCAGGGGAATGCCAAGGTCAGGGGGAAGGGCCCCCTCCATGGACGGGGCCAAGAGCTCGTCTCTGTGTGAAGGGGGGGACTTTGTCGGTAAGCCGGAGAAGGCGCCCTCTGGGGACGGGGTGATGTTGGCTGCGGCCGCAGGCGGGCAGTGCAAGGCATCCGCTTTGGGGGAGGGGATGCCATAGTCCGGGGAGTAATACCCCGGAGACAGGCAGGCGAACTTCTCGGTGGGTGCTGGGGGCCCCGGGGCCTTGTCCTCCGGGTGCCGCCCCGGCGAGCTGTAGCTGGGCGCCGCGGGGACGCTCTGCTGTCTGAACAGCTTGTCCCCGAGTCCGAACTCTTCCTCAGGGGTCCTCCTGATGTCCACGGACACCGAGCGGTAAAGGTTCGTGCACAGCGGCCTCGTAGGCGTCTGGCCCGGGGTTTCTGAAATCCCCCCGCCGGCGGCCACAGAGAACCTGTCGAAAAAGGAGGGCGAGCAGGCGCTGGCGGACGTGCTGGACACGGGCTGGGGGTCTGTGCAGTCGAACATGAGGTCGGGGTAGTCGTCGGCGCTGCAGGACGGGGTCCGGGGCGTGTGCATGGCCTCCTCGTAGCTGGGGCAGGACACCACCGAGGCAGGGGTGGGGACCCCGGTGGGCCGGCCGTGGTCCGGCCTGGGGGAAGCGGGCAAGACCTCTTTCATGTGGGGGCCTGCCAGCCAGTCTCGGGGGTCCACCGCGGGTCCCGGGTGGGGCTTGTTCTCGGCAGCAGGGGCAGCAGGGGCTGACTCCTTGAGCTTCCTGTCCTTCGGGGCAGGGTCCAGCCCCAGCGGCTTCTTCAGCGGGCCGTCCAGGCCCTTCTTCCTCCCGTCCTCGGCGGGCCTAGCCTTCTCCTTGAGCTTGGGGTCACCGGAGCGGTGGCGCAGCTTCTCCATCTGCTTCATCCTCTCCTTGTGCCGTTTGTGGCGCTCCTCGATCTCCAGGTCTTTCTGGGAGAGCATCCGCTCGAAGCTCGTCATCATCAGGTCCCCGTCGCCCAGGAGCTTCTCCCGGGGCCGGACGTCTTTCTTCCCTGGGTCCCTGACCGGGAGGAGCTTGTCATTCCCGTTGCTGAGCTTCACGGGGTCGCCCTTCTCTTTGTCCAGGTTCTCCTTGAGCTTCTCCTTCAGCTTGGCCTCGCCAAGCTTCCCGCCCTCGTCCTTGGGCCTGTCTCGGAAGCAGCCGGGAGGGTTGTCCTTGTCCCGGGCCGTGGACTTGAGCTCCTCCCGGTGCTGCCGCGGGGGCCCGTCCCCGTGCCGGTCCCGGTGCCGCTCCTTCTCGTCCCGCCACCGCTCCCGGTGCTTCTCCCGCCGCCTCTTCTCCTTCAGGAGGCTCACGCTGCTAGAGCCGTAAGGCCTCAGTTCCTTCTCTACCTTCTTGGGAGGTTCTCTTTCAGGATCATTTTTCTCCTTCTTTTCAGCAGAAAACAACTCGATGGTTTTCTCCAGCTCGTCCTCTGCGTCGGCCTTGAGGCTGTAGGAGAGGCCGTAAGCGTCGGCCTCCAGGACCTCCTTCTCGTACTGGCCGCTGTCCTTCCGGCCGCCCGCGTCCTTGCAGTCGTCGCTCTTCTCCTTCTTCTCGGGCTTGTCCTTCCTGACCCGCTCTCGGTCGTGGCTCTTCTTGGAGGAGGACGAGGCGTGCCGGTGCCGCTCCCTCTCCCGCGCCCGCTCCTCCAGGGGCTCCGGGAAGGGCACATCCAGGAGGGCGCTGAGGCCCGGGTCGTGGCCGCGGTCGGGGAAGCCGTCCGACGACGCGTCGCTGGCCTTGTCGTTGGAGTCCTCGCGCACGTCCTGCAGCGCCGCCTCCTCCAGCCGCTCCAGCAGGCTCTTGTCCGCGTCGGTGCCCTTGCTCGCCTTCCGCTCGCGGTGCCTGCTCCTGGCCTTGTCCTCCGCGGGGGCCCTCCTCTCGCCCTTCTCGGGCGGCCTCTGCCGGCCCCTCCTGTCCGGGGGGGGGTCCGCCGGCGCGCGGTCCCTCCTGTCCTTCTTGTCCCTGGGCCTCTCCGCGGGCTTCTCCTTCCTGTCCTTCCCCCCGTCCGCGGCGCCCTTCTCCTTCTTCTTCTCTCGCATCTCTCGGTCCTTCTGCTTCTCCGCGTGCTGCCTGTCAGCCGAGTGCTTCCGGTGCCTGTCGGGGGGGTGCGGCTCCCGCCCGTCCTCCCTCTCGGGGGGGCCGTCCCCCCGCCCCTCGCTGGCCTCCCCGACTTTGAAGCCGCTCGCCGTGTAATCATCCTTTTCATCTTCGCTTTCATCAGTGAATATATCTGCAATGTACCAGCTTTTCTCTTTACCCTTCTTTTCATCTTTTTTTTCAGAGAAGTCCTCGGAGAGAATTCCGGGGAAACTCTTCTCCCGTTTGTCTTTGCCTTGGTCGAGAGATGCCTTTCTCTCTCTGTCTTTGCTATGCACGTCTTTATGCTTCTCCTTGGCGTCCTTTTTCTCTTTAAAACACTTATCAAATTCTCTGTCCTTCTGACACTTTTCAAGGATCAGTTTTTCGTTTCTGTCCTTGTCACTGGACTTGTCTCTGTACTTCTCTAGCTTGAGCCTCTCCTTCTTCTCCTTCTCTCTCGCCGGGTGGTGCCTCTCCCAGGGCTCCAGGCTCTTCCCGAAGTCACACTCGGGCCTGTCCTTGAAGACGCCCTCGCAGCCGCACTCCTTCAGGTCCTCCCTGTGCGCCTCCTCGGGCTTTGCACGGCCATCTCTCCGCTCCTTGGCGGCCTCGGGGGGCTCCTTCCTGTCCCGGCCGCCTTCCGTGCACTCCCGCCTCCTCCTGTCCTTCTCACATAGGTAGCCGGGCACGGCCCTGTGCCTGTCGGCGGCGTGCTCCCTCCTCCGCTCCGAGCCCCGCTCCAGGCAGTCCCTGTCCTTCTTCCGAGAGAAGATGTCCTTGTCCGCACGCTTCTCCCGGGCCTTGTTCTCGCGCCTCTTCTCCTTACTCTCCTCTTTCACCGTCTCCAGGATCAGCCTGGCCACAGACTCGCTCTTCAGGTCCCTATAGTCCGTCACGGGAGAGTCCCAGCTGTCCTCCCCTTTGAAATCGAAGGATGAATCTGACAAGTCAGAGAACCACCGATCCTGATCATCAGAAAGACTGAACTTAGTGTCCTCGCTCTCCAGGAACTGGCCTCTGTTACAACACTCGTCCAGGGCAGAGCCCTCCCTGTGCGCTTTTCTGAGCTTGTCTTTATCCTCTCTGAAGGTTTTCTCCTTAGAAATTTTATCCTCTTTAAAGTCATTCTTTTTCTCTAATTTTGAGGGCCTGTCTTTGGACTTCTTCTTCCTTTCCTCTTTGTAGAGCCTCAGCTTCTCCTCTTTCGGAGACTTTTCCTTCAGCAGTTTCTCCTTGTCGGCTTTGCTGGAACGGTCCTTCTCCTCCCGGAAGGCCCTGCCCCCGTCCTTGTTCAGGTCCCTGATTCTCTTGAGTGACTTGTCCTCTCTGGAGACTTTGATCATCTCGTCCTTAAAGAGCCACTCCTTCTCCTCCGACTTCATTTTGCCGAGTTTCTCCTCTTTCTTACAGTGGTCTCGCTCGTGCTTCAGGCCTTTCAGCTTGCTCTCAGCCGGCACGTCATCCAGGAGGATCGCCTTGTCTGCCCTCTGCTTGGAATCCTCGTACTCGTAGGTGAAGCTCTTCAGCTTCAGCTCCTGGCTGACGGAGCACAGCCCCTTCTCCTTGCTTTTGTGTTTATGTTTCGTCTTGTGTTTCTTGACGACTTTGCCCTCCTTGTCCAGCTTGGGGATGGCGCCATCCCCGCCAGGATGGAAGGAGTTCTTCCTATCAGGCAGCGTGCCCTGCAGGCTGGCCCTCTTCCTGTGCTCCTGCCTCTTCCTGACCGGCTTCAGCGACTCCACGCTGGAGCCCTCGGAGGAGCCATCAGACTCGCTGCTCAGTCTCGTCCTCGTGGAGTCTGATAAGGAGCTGACCTCGGACCAGGCTGGAGAGGAGACGGTTTTCCAATTGTCTGTCCGCCAGTGCTTGGTGTGCGGGTCCGCGTGGCTGGGGTTATGCTTCTGGGGGGCGGAGCTGCCGTGGGATGAGGTGGAGGAGGCGGACAGGGAGCTGAACAGGGCAGGGTCCTTCAGCACCAGCGGGGACTCCTTGAGGCAGCCGGTGCTCCCCGCCGAGTCCCCGCCATCCTCGCCGCTCTCCGAAGACTCGCTCTCGGACTCGGAGGAGCAGAACTTGTCGCTCCTCTTCCCAAACCGCACTTCTTTGCCCTTGATTTCTTTCTTCCGCTTCTTTTTCACTTTATTTTTCTCCTTCTGCTGCTTGGAGTTGGAAGGCTCCCGTGTCTTGTTGCCAGGCAGCAGCGTGTGAGCCGAGAGCCTCAGCTTCTCCCCGGTCCCCACGGCGACACTGACGTCCTCCTCGTCGGACGTGTCCGACACGACGCGATGCGACGCCTTCTTTGGTGCAATCGAGCTGTTTTTAGTGTAACTTTTCACTTCCATTTTGGGTATAGAAATGAAACTACTGGACTTGGCTTCCTTCCTGTAATCCTTCTTCAGCAAGTGCTTGTCGTCCACGGGAGGGACCCGGTCCTGCTCGTCGTCCTCGTCAAACTCGTACTCGTCCTTGACGGGGGTCACAGCTTTCTGGGGCTCCGCGTTCTTAGCCTTGTGCTTCAGGCCTTTCTCAAACTCGGAGTCCGTGTTATTGCCGTCGACGGAGCTGGAAGGTGCGAATGATGGGGCGTCGTCCTCCTCCTCGGAGCTCTCTGCGGGGACAGGGGGAGGAGGTCAGAGGTGCTTCAGGCAGGGGCTGCGGGTGCCTGGGGAGGGGAGGGCGGCCGCCGAACAAGCGCGTCACCTGGCTTAGTGCAGGTTGGGGCCGGCCCTGGGCAGAGGGGTACAGAGAGGTCTGCACAGACACGGGGCTGGAGGCCCTGCACGGAAGCCCCCCATCCCGGCTCGGCGGGGGGACTCCTCACAGTCCAGAAGCTCCCATCAGCAGCAGGTGTCCAAGCAGGCTGCCAAGAGAGCCCTGCTGACTGCGGTGACGCCACCTGCCCCGCCCGCACCCCCGCAGCACTGACCGGCCGAGCTCTCCTCGCTGGACGTGTAGGTGCCCTTGCCCAGCAGCAGGTTCACCATGGTCGGGGAGCTGGCCACCTTCAGCGGCGTCTCGCCCTTCCTGTTGCTCTGCTGAGGGTTCCCTCCATACCGGAGCAGCAGCTTCACCACCTGCGGAGCAGTGAGAGGCCCGTCAGGGACCCTGAGAAACACTGAGCGGCCACCGCGCCGACGCCCAACTGTGGCCCCTTCGCAGGGCCTGAGCACGACCAGGCCAAGGGCTGGAGGCTGTTCGCGCTGCCTGCGAGGCCTCTCCGACCACAGACCCACCACTCCCACAGGCTGCTCCCCTTGCGCCACCAGGTTCCTGCAACTTGGGGGGAAGGCTTTTATGGGGGGTGGGGGTGGGGGAGGCGGGGGCGTGTTACACAGTAGAGAAAACAAAGACCAAACTTGTGGAAGCAGGTGTATTGCATGTTTTCGTTTATTGCAGGAAAGTAAGATCACCTGTCTCTAATCCATGCCCAGGACCCAGTGAACAAAAGGACAGCAGACCTCACTTTACTGCGCTTCAGATGCCGTGTTGTCTACAGACTGAAGGTCTGTGGCGACCCTGCACCCAGCAAGTCTACTGGCGCCATTTGCTCACTTGGTGTCTCTGTGTCACATTTTGGTAGTTCTCGCAGTATTTCAGACCCTCCACCAGCAAAAAGATCACGACTCCTGGAGCTTCAGGTGACAGTTACAATTTTTTAGCAATAATGTATTTTATTTATTATTTTTTTTTAAGGCCGCATGGCACGGCGTGCAGGATCTTAGTTCTCTAACCCGGGATTGAACCCATGTCCCCTACAGTGGAGGTGTGGAGTCTTAACCACTGGACCGCCAGGGAGGTCCTGCAATGATGTATTTCTTAACGAAGGAGTGCAAACTGTTCACAGATACTGCTATTGCACACCTAACGGCAACTGTCCAGTGCAGACGACGTTCAGATGCACCAGGAAACCAAAGAGTTCCGTGTGACTCACTCCATCTCGAGCCTCGCTTCACTCGGGTGGCCAGGGCGGAACCCACAGCCTCCCCCAGGTGCCTGGCAAACGGGACGGCGGCCTCCACTTCAGCCTGGGCTGCACACAGCTGTACCTGGGTCTGCATGGCAGGAGGACACTGCTTCCTGGGCAGGCGCTCCCCTGCCCTCCGACAAATCACCACGGTGTTGGACAATCCTGGGGCCAGAGTCAGGGCTCTGGTCCCGTGTCCTTGCTGTCTGCCAGCCGAAGAACACCCCAACTGCTTGAGGCCACCACGTTCCCTGGCTACGGCCCCTCCCTCTGAGACCAGCAACACAGGTTAAGTCCCCTCAACGCTGTCCTCCCTCCGGCCGAGAAAGGGTCTCTGCCGTATGCAGCCCTGAAGGCCACCAGCCCGCCCAGACACTCCCAGGTCATCTCCCGTCTCCCGGCCCTTGGCCCTCTCCCCACTGCAGAGCCCACGCCTGAGGCCCCGTGTCCCCTCTGCAGAGCCCGCCCCTGAGGCCCCGTGTCGCCCCTGCAGAGCCCGCCCCTGAGGCCCCATGTGCACGCCTCTCACTGCTCCCTAATAACAAGGTAAAGACAGTTACACAAGCGGACATTCAGGCAGCGGCCCTCCCCCCCGCAGCTCCATCACCTACCAGCCAGCCAGCCTCATTTCACCCACACCCCATACCTGCCCACTGCCCCGGGTATCTTTTTTTTTTTTTTTTAATTTTTGGCTGTGTTGTGTCTTAGCTGTGGCAGGCGGGACCTTTTTGTTGCGGCGTGTGGGCTCTTTGTTGCGGTGCGTGGGCTTCTCTCTAGTTGCGGCACACGGGCTTAGTTGCCCCATGGCATGTGGGATCTTAGTTCCTTGACCAGGGATCAAACCTGCATCCCCTGCGTTGGAAGGCGGATTCTTAAGCACTAACCACCAGGGAAGTCCCTGCCTGCCCCGGTTGTTTTTAGCAAATCCCAGGTATTTCATAAAGTTTTTCAGCTACTTCTCTAAACGGTTCATAAGAAACGGTAACAACAAAAACCCCATAATGCCATCGTCTTCCCTAAAACGTTAACTGATTCCTGACGTCAGCTCTGTCATCAGCGCTCAGGGGTCCCAGGTGTCTCGGCATCCTGAGCTCAGAGCACCCCTCCCCATCTCTCCCTGTGCCGACGTGTCATTTTCACACTGGCCACGCCGCCGGTTCCCTGACACCTGCCTACAGTGACCAGCGGGGCCGCCATGACAGACCACACGCACTCAAACAGCTGCCACGTGTCCTCATCACGCGCGCCATCCCATCTCTGGCCAGGGGCCTCTTGGACAGTGTGGTGATGACCGTGGCCAGAGCCTCACCTACACGTGCAGCTCCTGCATTGGACCTAAGCGGCCGTGCCCCAGCTGCTCGCGGCTCCTGGGCTGCACACCCCATGTTGTCCACCCCCGTCCAGGCTGCCGGCTCTGGCAGCAGCACAGGGACGAGGACAGACAGAGCTCCCCTTGCTCTGGGTATGACCACTCACCTCCTAAGGGCCGACCACACCTGAGTGGCCAGAGCAGGGCCCTGACACACAAGCCACAGCCGGCACGAGAGGCCATCCAGGTGCTGACCCAGGATGAGAAAGCTGGGCTGGGGGGAGGCGGGGCCTCTCAAAGATTCACTTCCTGGTCCCCCCGCAAACAGGAAGGACAGAGAAACAGGTGGCTACGGACCAGTGCACAGCCTAATGGCAGGCCTGCCGTGGGGTCTGTGGGGAGGCGCCCACCTTGTAGTGCCCATTGTTGGCGGCGTCGTGCAAGGGCGTGTCGTCATCCAGGCCCTTGGTGTTCACCTCGGCGCCGGCGGCCAGCAGCTGCTTCGCGACATCGTAGTAGCCCCGGTTACAGGCCTCGTGCAGCGCAGTCCAGCCTGGAAACAGACACTCAGCACGTACGTGATTTAACCCTCAGGAAGGTCACTCCCGCCTCTGGGTGGCACTCAGGAAGCGCTAAGGACAGGACAGAGGCCTGGTGGGCACCCAGCCTAGAAATGCCGAGTGGTCTTTACTTGGGCGCCTCTGGGTTGCTTGTGACCTCTAGCGGTTACCCCTACAGACTAAGAATCTGCGAGGGTGACGCGGCCCACCGAGCTGACAAGGATACAGGATCAATGAGAACACAGGGTCACAAGGGGCAGCCTCAGCCCAAGTCACCTGTCAACACACAGGGAGGGTGTGCCCTGTCTGCAGACAGGGAAGCAGGCAGAGCGTGGCCGCGGGTCTGGAAGGGCCTCTGTGAGCGTGCGCTGAGGCCTCTCGGGGAGCAGCTGCACACGTCGGCAGGCACACAGAGCTGCCCCGTGGACAGATCCCAGGGCTTTGGAAAAATGCAACTTAGGAAAATTGCTTTAAAAAAAAAAAAAAAAAGGTGCTAAACTAGGTTGGGGTCCAACACCCAGGGCCGTGGGAAACCCTAGGACTCCACACGGGAGGGCCTGCCGGTCTCTCAGGGCACAGCTCTGGACACACACATGTAAGAGGCCCGCCCCGCGGCCTGCCCTCCGAGCTCACCTGCGAAGTCCTTGACGTTGACGTCCGCCCCCTCGCTGATGAGCTCCTTGATACGCCGGGCGTCCCCCCGGATGGCTGCCCGGTGTAGGCGGGTCTCTCCACGCTCATTTCTCTTGTTCACTTTATCTTTGGTTTTTGAGGCAGAATTGGGCGTCCCCTTCTGACACACTGTCGATTGGGAGGGGTGCTTTGGTGTCGTGTCCACTGCAGGCCGAGGAGAGGATGGGCGGAGGTTACTGGGAGGGACCCGCGGGGCTGGGCCACCGTCCCGAAGGAGGGCCTCCCAGGCCCCGGGCCCACCCGCGCCAGGGCTCACCCGGGCTGTTGGCAGACTCCTCGGCCGTCATCTGCATGAGGAGAGCCACCTGCTGGCGCTCCGAGAGCGGGTAGCCGGCGCGGATCCCGGGCAGCCCCATGCCGAACAGCAGCCCGGCCTTGCGGGTGACAGGCTCCTTCTTAACCCTCTTCCGCTCAGGACCCTGCTTCTCTGTGAGGCGTGGAGGAGAGAGGGGAGACTTCATGCCACGGAGCCCTCCGACTCCGGAGCCTCACCTGGCAGCATGGGGGCCCCCGCCTCACAGCCTGCGGGGGAGGGGAGGGACAGCTGGCCGCACACACGCCGCCCGTCATCACCTCTTCCGGCAGTAGCTGTGCTGGGGACACGATTCCGACACCTCGTCACCAGCCACTGAAGCCAAGCCTGGCCCCCACCGACCATCCACTGCTCCAGGTGCCTCCCCAGACTGTGCCCTGCACGCCAGGCGGCGGGACAGACGCCCCCGAGGCCCGGCTCACACAGGACGGGCCTCGGTCTAGCAACTCCGAGTGTCTGTGATCCAGGTCCTCCTCCCCACCCCGCCTCCAAAGAGTTCAGATGTAAAATGCAAACACAGCTTAGAGACCCGCGGAGAGGTCAAGGCTGACTGGGCGGTACTGTACCTTTCTTCTTGCTTCTAGGAGCCTCCATCTCATGCCATGGCGCTTCGAGGAGCGAACCAGCCTTGCAGTACCACGGCGTGGACTGAGCTGGAGGCATCTAAAGGCATCAACACAGAGCACTAACGAGATACGGGGCCGGCCCGGCGCCCCTCAGCCTCCGCACGACCGGCGTACTGTGCTCCTCTGGGCCCTCACCTAACACCCTGCCGGCCTCAGGCAGAGACGCTGCGCCGTTCCTTTCACAGGGGCAGGGGGGACGGAGAGGAAAGACACCCCGACTCCACCATCAGGAGCCAAGAGCTCACTGTGCTCCACACTCACCCTCCTGCTCACAGGAACGGGGACTCCGTCGAGCCTCAGACCCCTCCCCGGCTGCCCTGTGCGTCCTGGGGAGCCCGGGGATGGGGGGGGGCTCCTAGGTCACGGGTGCGGACCACGGGGAGGGCAGCTGGGTCGCCACGGGGCCCGGGGCTCCGAGGGGCCCTCCGTGTCCCGGCGCTGGGGCGGCCTCTCCACTCCCACAGCTACACCCCTGGGCTGCTCCCACCTCGGGCCCCACAAGCGCGTCACGCTGTCCATTTTCTTACAAAGCGTTTTCTGTAAACTGTTATTTCCTTAAAAAGTACCTTAAACTGCCTGTTTAAAAACTAAAGTTGTGATCTGCTGACAGTGGTGACCTGTGCATCTTAGGTGATAACCCCCAAGCACCACAGGCCACCCCGCCAGCAACAACTGGTTTTTAACCTACGCACGAGGCATAGGCCCAAGCAAGGAGGAAATTCAGAAAGGACGCTCCTCAGGGGTGACGAAGGACCCTGCTCGTCTTTGCCCCCGCCCCCAATTCCCCCACGACCCGGCAAAAGCAGTGAGGAAATGGCGGCACATGGCCCCGGCTCTTCGAGGAGGCCTCTGCACAGGGCACAGCCGGCACCCAGCAGCTTCAAGGAGCCCCGAGAAACAAAGCCACGCTGGGGCAGTGGCCGGACCTGGGCAGGGGCCTGTCTCAGAAGCTCTCCCACAGCTGAGCGCCACGTGGACGGGTCTGGGCGTCGGGGCAGGGGGAGGCCATGTGGCCCTGCCTGTGGGCCCTGCTCTGCCCAACTTCCCGGGAAGCACAGCCTGGCCTCAGACAATTGGGATGTCTGGCCTCCCAGGGGCTCCCCACTCACCCCTGCCCAGGGGCGGTGGAGACACAAAGCCCCCAGAGGACGGAAGAAGAACCTCAGCGAAGCGCATGACCCCGCGGCCTCCCACCGGGCTGTGGGTGGCATCTGCTGAGTACACTGGGTCACCTCAGGGGTGGAAGCAAGCAGACCAGCCCCCCTCTCCGCGGTGCATGGGTCTTCAGGACAGACGCTCCCGTGATTTAAGATGCCGGAGGAACCGGGCAGAGGGCCACAGCCACCTCTGTCTTCAAGTGACCGTGCAGGAAGTGGACGCCCAGGGCCAGGGAGGTGCCTTGAGGGTCTTGGCTGCGCTGCTGTTGAGTGGCAGCGAAGAGGCAACTTCTACCCAGAGACTCTGACGCCAGCGGCAGAGCTGGGCCCTGTGGCACTGGCCTGTGGTCTCAGGAAGGGGCTGGGAGAGCTGTAAGGCTCAGGCAACCCCAGCACGAGTCCACACCTGCCCAGGGGCCCTGCTCACCCCATACGTGGAGGAGAACAGACTAACCCTCTGGTCTCCCCAGGCTTAACCCAGGAAAAAACCCCAAATGTAATCCCAGCTCCTGAGATGCCAACTGCTCGGTGGTGGAGTGTACTCTTCTACAGGTGCCGCGGCTGCCGGGATCTGGAGAGCCCACGTCTGGCCGGGCTGGGAGTCATGGGTGGAGCGGGTGCCCACGAAACCCTGGCCACAGAGGAGCGGAGGCCAGGGCGCTGGTGCTGCAGAAGGGCCCTCCTGCCCAGCCACTGTGTCCTGTCGGCAAAGGCCAACACAGGGGTCAACCCAGGTGAGACCTGCAGAACCTCCTTCTTGCCCTGCCCTGAGGTGGGCAACGGCCCCACCGGCTAGCGCAGGGATGGGGACACGGCAGAGGAGGTGCCCGGGCAATGGCCCAGCTCCCTCCGTGCTCTGCGAAGGTTTTGTTTCTCACTTCCAACTGGAAGAACAGAAGTTACACAAAGCCCAGGCGGCATGTGTCAAGTTGTAGACTAGAAAACTGGCAGGTCCGTGTGAGTGGCGAGTGAGGCCAAACGGTGTTGTGGAGGCGCAGGGGCTGGAGCACACCCTGCCCCCTCGTTGCCCGGGGATGCCAGCCATGCCGTCTTCCCAGGGTAATGGGGGGAAGGCAGTCTCATGAGCCTGGACAGTCCCTCACCATGAGGAAAGCAAAGCACAGCCGTGTGATTCGGCCTGTATGTCCACGGCGCCTTGATTCTCGTGCTTGGTCACCTCGCTGGTCCTCTGTGAAATCGGGGCCACGTTTATCATCTCTTCCTGGGACACGGTCACCCAGCTAGCAGATGCAAGGGTCCCCAGCCCCCAGGCCATCCCTGGGTTTCCCCCTAAATGCCGTTCCTGTCGCCCCGGGAACACGCCTCTGCTCTCCTCCCACAGCCCCCGTGGCCTCTGCTGGGGCTGGGCCTGCGGTGGGTGCAGCCCTGAGGGCCTCTGTTTCAGGACCCAGCATCCAGAGTCCACTCCCCAGCAAAACTGACGGCATCCAGTGGAGAACTTCCCCGAGTCACGGCGAATCCTGGCAGCAAAGACACAGAGTGAGCTTCTGGGAGAAGGTCTCCTCTGGCTTCCGGGACGTGGTCTGCAGACACCCTCCCGGCCGCCTTCTGTGATCCCTTGGGCGGTCCCGTGGTTCCACACGACGCTCTGCGTGGAGCCTGCACCCTGCACAGACACCGGCGGCCCCGTGTGCTCCTCCTGGACCCCGGTCGGCAACTCTCCTGCTTCCTCCTGTGCCTCAGCCAAGGCGGCGTCTTTAGGTTCAGCAGCTTCCAGCTCGCTCATCCCGCTTGGTGGACCCGGTAAGCGCTAGAACCCGGCCCCTGAATGCTTCGTTTCAGCAGTCATTTCTGCTGCCTTATGCTCTGTTTTACGTTGTAAAAACCCTGCCCGATCTTCTGGACGCTGTTCTGTGTCTGCTCGGATGTCTCCCTCCCGCCGCGGCCATCTCTGGGTCCAATCCTCGTCTCCGCTCTGGGGCCTAGGAAGGCGCACAGAGACCCAGGGAGGGCCAGCCCCACGGGGGCAGGACGGCGTGAGCCTGGGGAGCCCTCTCGGCCCCGAGGCTGGAGGACGTCATCTTCCAGCCGGAGGTGTCGGCGGGCATGGCTGCCCTCAGTCCGTCCACTGCCACCAGAAGCCCCGTGGCTGACAGCCAGGGCATAATACCACGTTGCCGAAAGTGGGAAATCTATGACTCTCCTCAGATGTCAGCATCATCAGGGCTCCGCCCTGTGGTGGGGACAGGGCGGAGGAGGTCCTTGGTCTCCCATGAAGTTGCAGGGCTCGGCCCACGGCAGGCTGATGGGAGGTGGGTGGTCAGCACTGGGACCTGCTGTCCCAAGCGCGTCCCGTCCCTTGGCCTCAGAGCACACCTTCCACACCACACAGGGCCTGCCCTCCACGATCAGTCACAAACACAGGCTTCTGACCAAGAAGCCGGCCCAGGCACAGTGCACGTGTGACAGATACCCCGTCAGGTGACGGGCTGCACGGGGTCCTTCCCGCATTACACTCCGACCCTCCAAGCACCACTGGACCCACATGGGCACCATCATTCAGGCTGTGGTGACAACCGGCTTCACTTCTGGTTTCCTGCTCTGTTTCTCCTGCTCTGTTTCTCCTCCTTTTCCTTTTTAAAAAAATTTCCAGCGTTGATCATTTAAAGAAAGAGCGGTCTGTGTGGCCTTCAGCAAGTCCCTGGCCTGAGAGGGACAGGCTGGACCCCCCCCGCCGTGGCTGCTCCAGCTCCAGGTAAGGGCGACCACAGAGCCGTCCCACAGGTGACCGTGATCAGGAGGCCAGAATCTACGGAGGTGAGGTTGGCATAAAGGGCCTGGACAACAGGGGTTCCCAACCACTGACCCCAACTTTCACTACAGCAGTAAATCAAAGCCAGTAAATCATAATCTAGACCGCCAGCAACGCACGAACAGCACCATTCATCCCGCTGGTCCCAGCCTGCCTGGGGGCCTCCGACCACCCCTCGAGCTCCCCACACCCGGGAGTTCATCTGGTGGAGCAGCCACCCTGACCCAGACCAGAGAGAAGTGGGCCCAGCCACGGCCTCCCGACTTGGCCTGGGATGGAGGTGGCCAGCGTCCTACACCAGTCCTGCCCGCTCTGGGGTCCCGAGAGCTCCAGGGTCACAGTGTGGGTGGCTTGTGCCCTCCCAACCAGCGACTCACAGTGTGTCACGCCTGGCAGGTGGCCAAGCCCCTGCATAGTCACCCACGTGACCTCCAGCACTTGGCAGGGGGTGTGCTCAGAGCCCAGCGCCAGTGAATCCCTGCACACAGGGCAGCCTTGAGCAGGAGTCCCGACAGGCCCTGCCCACCAGGGAAGCTGCGTGCCCACCGCCTCCGTCCCCAAATCCCAGCCCTAGATGGGTGAGCTGCTCACATATCCTCACTGCAGAGCCAGCACAAAGCACAAGCAAAGAAACGTTGGGAGCTGAGAACAGGCCCCTCTCTGAAGGGCCCTGGGGGCCCCAGGTGGGAGGCGGGAGGGCTGCTGTCAGACTGAGCAAGAAGCCTGCAGGGCTTCATCCACACGGACCTCGGCAGTAGGTGTGTGTACATTTATGTTGCGGGGAAATTAAACACATAAGAAGCAGACAGCAGAGTATAATTTGAAGCAGGTCCTGGTCCCACCAAGACTGGCACCGGGCAGGAGGGCCCCCTCTCCCTGCCCACAGGCGCCCGCCCGCTGGTGGCCTGAGCTCCAGGGAGGACGCCCCAGCCCTGACTAAGCGCTGCGGGCCTCCTGGGGACCAGGAAACAGGAGGATGCTCCTAGGGAGCCCAGGGGTCTCTGGGGGATGCTCACCAGCCTCCCCCTCTCAGGGAGCACAGCCGGAGAAACTACTGGCCACTTGGAACCGTCGTGTGAGCGCCAGGCTGCATCTGCCCAGCAGGGGGCGCTGGAGGGACACGGCAGGAGCCAGCAGGCAGGGAGGGAGGGGACGTGGGAAACACAGGGACCTTCAGCCTCCCTAGCTCGGCGCTCACCTGAGTTGGCACTTCTGTACAAGAGCCTCCCCATCTGCCCTGGGGCGGGCGGGCAGGCGGCACCTGGTGGAAGCATGGCCTCTCAGAGGAAGAGCTTCACTCCGCCCGGCCAGGCGGCCGCTCACCAGGAAGGGCAGGGAGGGGTCAGTGACCAGGGCTGCAGGCGAGGTGCCCAGTCCTGGCCCGAAGGATGAGACGCTCCCAGTTACTGGAGACCGGTTCTGCCACATGACCAAAGCAGATGTGCAAGAAGGCTGCACGGTCAGCCCCTGAACCCCGGGGGTGGGGGGGCGTGGGCAGGACACGGTCGCCCCGTCGAAGGCTCCCCTCCTCCCACACTGTGCGCTACTGCAAACACCGGCACATAAGCGGAGCCACGCAGCTCACACCTGTGCTGTTCAAGGTCAATGGTACAGTAAAACCGGCCCCCGAGGGATAAACAATAAACAGGAAGAGGACAAATGCTGTACTTTCCATGTATTCAGACTCTGTCCCTGCCTGGAAAAATCCACTTGCAAAACATTCTTCAGTTTCCCACCTGCCTGGAGCCTCGTGCTGAGATGCCAACTGTCCCCCAGGCCTGCTGGAGGCCGCCTTCACGGCCAGCACACCGCAGACACGCACGAGGACGCCCCGCCCGCCTGTGCTCAGGCAGCAGTCTCCCAGGAGCGGGCAGGAACATCCCAGAGGAGGACACTGACCTGCAGACCCCCAGCATCCAGGAAGCCCGCAACCAAACAGCGATGCCACACCCTCCAGTACCAGAACTGGCTCGGGCACCCAAGCCTGAGCTTGGCCTGTCTCTTCTGCACCCAGAGCCCGAGGCACAGGGTCCCTGGGAGGACTCCCACCTCCTCTGCCCTCCTCCCTGGCCCACCCCCTCCCCTTGCGAAGGACCCTGTGGAGGTTGAGCCGCCTGCCCCGGACCCCAGTCATATCCCAGCCGGCACCACCAACCCCGCCAACCTGCTTCACCAGCCTGCAACTACCCCAGGTCTCTGCTCAGTGGCTGCGGGCCCGGGGCGCACCCGCCTGGGGGGCGCCCTGTGCAGGAGGCGTTGTGAGTGAAGACGTTCATTCCAGGCTGTTCCCCCTGCCATTTCTCCCAATTCTCTCACATTTATCTCATTCCTGTACCTGCCATTTTCCTGAGACCTGACACAAACCCTCACGTGCAGCGAAGCCCCCGCCCTCCGCCCGATCCTGGCAGGACCGCTGCTCCTTCCCCCGTGGCTGCATCCTGGGGGACCCAGGCCCCCTCGCTGCTCTGCGGGTCCACCCCACACCTGCCCCTGGCTTAGGGGGTCTGCAGTCAGGTGACCGGCAGGCGGGGAAAGCCCAGGACACCAGGACCAAGAGGAGGAGTGTGAGCCGGCTGGCAAAGGGGCCGGGTCCTTGCCTGGACCCAGCATGTGTCCCTCCCTGCAGGCAGCTCAGGTGGAACCCACGTGCAAGTGCGCACACCACGCGGTGGTGACCGGCACACCGCAGTGCACGCGCAGGGGGACTGCACGCCTCCTGCTCGTTCTCACAGCTCCCTTTGGCCTCCGTTTCAAACAACCGAGTTTAATTTATGTGCTTCTGTAGCCCTGAGGGGACACTTGTTTATCCTCCATGTAAAGCTCTCCAGAGGCTCTCCGTGAAGGAGAGGAGCCCGTGGTCACACGCACGGGAGGCCCCTGGGCGGCTGGGCTGGGGGAACACGGCTGCTCTGCACGCTTGCGGGAATTCTCTGCCCGGGAATCTTCCCTGGCGGCTCTGAGTCACCCGGCCCGGGTCTGCGCGGCAGGCCTGGGGTGCGGGGCGGGGCGGGTACCTGTGTCCGAGTCCTTCTGCTCTCCATTGGCGCCCACGGTGAACGGCAGCTTCCGCTTGGTCGCTCGCTCTCTCACCTCCTTCCCGCCATCGCTGCGCTCCAGCTTTGGGGTCTTGGTTAGAGAAACTTTATCTTTATCCTGGAAAAGAGAGGGACGCTTTCAGACGTTGGCCCCAAGTTAGACTCTCAAAGTCCTCAGGTCTACCAGGACTTCACGTGCCAGGAAAGCAGGTCTCTTATTTGCGCAGTGGAGACCCCTCCTGCCCACCACCAGCTCAGAGGCACCCACGGCCCTGCCCCCTCGCTGCCTCCTGCCTCGTGTTCCCAGAGAGGGACTCAGTAACGGGGAAAACGCACCTTCAGAGGGGCCCGCTGACAGACGGAGCCCGCCCTCCACTGGAAACTCTCCCCGTGACCGTGAACGAAGGGGCCCGGCCTCGCACCGAACGGGAGAGTAGGTCTGCCCTGAGACGCCGGCTCCCCTCCAGCGTGTCGTCCCTCACCTGCCCTGTGCCTGAGCCACCTCTGGCCACCACAGGCCTGTGACGCTGCGGGGCCGTCTTTGGGACGGATCCTGCAGCCGCAGCAGCCCCAGAGCAGAGCCCAGTGCGGGCAGCCCGGCCCAGAGCAGGAGCTGGCTGGAGGGCGGCCGGGTGTGGCCATCGCTCCCGGCCCTGCTGACCTGTAAGGACCCAGGAGCCCAAACTCCTGCCTCAACCTGGGAGGTCCGGCCGGGCGTCTGCCTCGCCTGCCACCGTCTGCAGAACCGGGGGAAGCGCCACCTTTGGGGGGTGGGGGGCTCAGGATGTGACACGCCCCACCCAGAAAGGGCACCACGCAGAGCCCTGAGGGTGGGGTGGGGGCGCTCAGCGGAGCCTCAGGCTAACCAGCGCCCCGGCTCCTCTGCCCGCAGCGCACCGCACGGGCCAGCCAATTTGCGTTGCTGACATGGAGGACGGCACTGCTACCGCCAGGCGGCCCCTTCTCCAGAGGCAGGCTTTCTTTCTGGAATCCACCCCAGGGAGGCGGAGGCAAACACACGGCCCTCACAGCAGCCCTCACGGCACTGGGGCGTCGGGTGCTCCTGGGAGGGGACGCCCAACCCTGAGTGGCGCGAGTCCTGTCTCCCGGGGCCCTGAGAGTCCTCCGCTTGACTGCCACGCCGTGCCCTCCAGTCTCAGCAGGCAACGAGACACCCTTGGGTGACCAGGGGGACCCCGCCACAACACACCGCCAGCTCAGAGGGCACCTGGATCGCGAAGAGGGACCAGCAGGCAGAGCCCGAGCCTCGGCCGAGCCGGTGCCAGGGGCACCAGGACACAGGCCCGCTTGTCACCACCTGCATGCACCTCCCCCACCCCGCCGCCCCTGCCAGGAGAACAGCACCCACCAGTGAAAGCCCCAAGCTGTAAGAAGCAACTTGCCACCAAAAAAACTCCTGGCCCAGTTGGTTAATCTGATCGACAGACACAGAAAAAGACAACACAAATCACAGTAACAACGTATTCAGAAATGCAAGAAATAAAAAATCAACGTAATTCACCACACTAAGGAAATAAAGGACGGGGACTTCCCTGGCAGTCCAGTGGCTAAGACTCCACGCTCCCAATGCAGGGGGCCCAGGTTCGATGCTTGGTCAGGGAACTAGATCCCACGTGCCGCAACTAAGAGTTCGCATGCCGCAACTAAAGATCCTGCATGCTGCAACTAAGAGCCGGCACAGCCAAATAAATAAATACTTAAAAAATGCTTTTTTTAAAAAAAAGGATGGAAAATTATGATCATCTCCACAGCTGTAGGAAAGGCCTGAGGTCCTGAGGCCAACTCCCGGCACACTGGGGAGGGACGTCCCCACCGACACAGGTTTGGTGCAGAAGACAGGGTGCTGCCCCTGAGGGGGGGTTCAAGGCAGGAATGCCTGCCTATACTCACCACATCTACTGAAAAACTAAACCTTTTTTTTAATGAGGAGAAGATCTGAACACGCACTTGTCAGAAGAAAACATCCATACAGCCAGTTAACGTTTGGAAAACGCAAATCAAAACCAGGAGGCAACAGCAGTACTCCCACGAGAATGGCGGACTGGACCGGCAGAGCAGTGGGCCTCGGATGCTGCCTGGGGCCACTCAGAGCTCCTAACAAAGTCTGGGGAGTGAGTGACGTGCCACACAAACTCACAGTTTTGTTCCTAACAGTAAAAGAAAGAGCGAGCAACCGCCCATCAGAAGGCAAATGGGTGCATCCACTCCAGTGCAGCCGTAGACGGAACATTCCACAGCTGTGGGAAGATGCCGGCGGGCTGCGCCCCACCGCAACAGCACGCCTCAGGAGGGCGGTCTCCTCCACGGTCAGACCGGGCCAGCCCCGCCCCCCTCTTCTTCCTGAGGGATAACAAGGAGTATTCATCTTACGATGCTGTGATTTTACACAGGAAAAAAACCCAGAGGAATTTATAATTAAACTCTTCAAATTAGTAAGTGCATGAGAAGCTCAATCACACAGAAAGTGATTGGTTTCTATATACTATAAACCATTAGGAAATCATGCTGAAATATGACATATTAATACCAAAAGACATGAAATACATAGGAATGAATCTTACAAAAGGTGTTCAAGCCCTCTACATGGACAATTACAAACATTACTGAGGAAACAGAAATTAGACTGATAAAGATGGAGGCCCACTTACGGGACACTGTGCAATAGTTAGCACAGCAAATCTCCCCAAACTCATCTTTACGTTCAAAGCAATCCAAGCTAAACCCAGCAGGCCTTTCGTGGAGATCAACCAGCTTTTTCCAAAATGTACATGGAAATGCAAAGGGTCAAAAGTAGCAAGGACAATTCTGAAGAACAATGAAGATGGGCAAATTAAACTGCCAGGTATCAAGATTGTACAATTATAGAGTCACAACAGGTGGTCCTGGACCCAAGGGCCAAAGGTTCAGAGCAAAGAGCGGAAGCTGAGCCCCACCTGACTGGTGACAAGGGCTCCAATACAACCCAGCAGGAAAGGACAGTCTTCCCAGTGACAATGACCATGTGGACATCCACAGGGAAGAAAAGAAACCCTGACCCTCTCTTACAGCACAAAACAAAAAATGAGTCCAGCTGGATCACAGACGGAGAGCTTGTAGAGGACGGTACAGGAGACCAGTAGACGACAGAAAAAAGCAAATTAAACTGACGTCACCAAGTGTGAGCACGGGTGGGTCCACCTGACCCAGGCTGTAGGGGTGCAGAACTGTGCAGTCACTTTGACGAACTATTAAACCCTACCTGCTGCCTCCATAGAAAACCCCCAATGTATGTATGTTCACACCACACCTGGACTGGAAAGAACCCAGGTATGTGTCAGCACAGGAATCGGCAGAGAAGCTGCCTGAGCGTCCATCCGATGGACACCACACAGCCACAGAGGAAGAGCCTCCTTCCAACAGCAAGGGCCTGTCCATGGGAAGGAAGCAGAGATCCCCGCCATGAGTCCGCATCCCCTGTGGGTGGGGGCGGGGTGTTACCGCGGGGGCTGCTTGCGGGGGAGGGGAGTGTCCCGAGAACCTGATCTGGATCATCGTGATCCCAGGTTCTAGAAAGGAAATGTGCATTTCTCCTTCACTAAAAGTGCTCACAGAAAGCTTTTAACCCTCAGCCAGAGAGAGTAGGGCAGACATGGCTGAGCCTCCCTCACTAGTACCCAGGCACCGTCACAGGGACCACCGTACACACTCCACAGTGTGTTTATTTCCTCAATGCTAAAAGGATATCTAGACGTCAAGTTCAACCTCTATCACTTCAACCTCCGTGTCAGACCCTGGCACACCCTGACAACTGCCGGGGCGGGGACACAGGTGCAGCCTGCGGCCCAGCAACCAGTGTCCCCCACGGATGCTCCGTCAGCTCCCACACACACGTACAGGGAGAGGAGGGCTGGCTCTTACCCGCACCCCACACACCTGCCCTGGACCCACCTCGACTATGATGAACTGAGTCTTATCTGTAAACGACCAAGGACGACAGAAGCCAGGAGGAACGAGGACTCCATCACCACCAAAAACAGCACAGATAGGCTGATCCGACTGTCCCACCTTCGTTTGCTGAAAAGATGATCCTTTCCCAGTGGAGCAGCCTCAGCGTCTTGGAGACAAGCAGCTGAGCACACACGTGGGTGCCTGTGGGGACCCTGCTCCCCAGGACAGGTGTGCACCTGTCCCCACCGCCCCGCAGCTTCACAGCCAAGGCTGAGGGCCTCCGACTCCCTCCTGCCTTTTCAAGGTGGCTGTGGTTGTGCCATGTCCTTTGAATTTCCATACACACTTTGGAAGCAGCTTATCAGTTTCTCCCCGAAAGCCCTCAGGGCCTGGACCCGCATCTCGCATCTCGACGGCTCTATGAGACTGGCTTGGGGAGCGCTGGTGTCTGAACACTATGGAGCCGCCCATGGCCCGCGAGCCCTGCTCCTCTCCAGCGGCTCGGATCTGCCTGAATTCCCCACAGCAAAGTTCTGCAGGTTTCAGGGTGCACATCTTTCATCAAATTAATCCCTGAAGAGTCTGTAGCTTTGATGCCACTCTACCACACATGTGTTTTTTAAACTTCCACGCCCGACCGCTGGCTAACAGCGCTCAGAAAAGGCACTCTGCACGCTGCTCCGGCCACAGCCTCGCTGCGCAGGCCTCGCGCCCCGCGGCTTCCGTGAACACCTCCTGGGCCTCCTGCACAGACGGCCCTGTCGTCTGGGGGAACGCAGCTGCCCTCTCCGCCCCAGTCAGGGCGCTCCTCTCTCTCAAGGCCTGACCTGTCCCTCCTCTGCAAAACCTGCGTGGACACCTGCCGTGTCACACAGCCATGCCCGGGAGCGCCCAGGGTGGGCAGCACTGCCCTGTGGAGGGGAGGGGGTCGCAGCGGGTGGCGCGTGCTTCAGCCGGCGTCCCGCAGAGAGTGGGGCGTGGTGCGGGGCTGGCTCCTCGGCCAGGCACAGCTTGCTCCTTGGGCCTTTTTCTCCATCTCCCTCTCTGCAATCCCCAGCGTCACCGGGACCACAGGAGTCCACCTGGGACGGCAATACCCCGACCCCTTCGCTGCCACCAGAAGGCTTGTCTGGAGCCCCAAGAGGAGCCGGGGCTCCCAGGGGCTTTGGATCCATGGACCCCTGCCACCCTTCCTGTGAATTCAGCATCTGGACGCGGCCTCCTGCTCTCTCCTCGGTGAATTCCTCTGGGATTCCGGGAACCGGCGCTCCCAGAGTTTCCCAGCCCTGGGAGGAGCAGGGAGCCCAGGGCCTCTTCCCAGACCTGCTCGTAAAACCACGGGACAAGGCAGCAACGAGCCACATCCAGCTTCCACACTGAGGGCTTCTCTGAACCTCCTCCTCCTGGATCAAGGGGGACCGGGCACGGGCCACAGCACCCCACACAGAGCACAGGCAAGGCCACCTTTGCAGGTGGGCCCTCCTTCAGGAAGCCTGTGAGTCTGTAACTCCTGCAGACCAGCCTGGGGGTCCCTCTAAGAACAGTCTGGAG
The DNA here is from genome assembly GCF_964341445.2 of Mesoplodon mirus. NCBI lineage: Eukaryota > Metazoa > Chordata > Mammalia > Artiodactyla > Ziphiidae > Mesoplodon > Mesoplodon mirus. The sequence continues at coordinate 696,576 of NC_138995.1, read as the reverse complement.
GGAACACTGGGTGTCACAGCTTGTGGAGCACGCAGCACACACCCCTGAGCCCAGGGCACCAGCACATTAACAGGACACAATGATGCAGATTTACAACCCATTTTCCTATTCACATTGGCAACAAGCAGACGGGGAGTACAATTACCCAGCAGCATTTCAAGTCAGCACCACTCGCACGGCTACCGTCAGATTCGGTCTGCCAGCAACCATATGGCAGGAACCCATGGTCCTGAGGGACAGACCGTGGGGCCGAACTGGGGTTCTCTCAGACAGCAATTTCTGTCCACGGACCTAGTGGTTAAAGCTCCACTTTGACCCCCAAATAACAAACATCCTTAAAAAAAGCCAGACGTGTCCTCCACTGGACAGCCACCCAGACCACAGCAGTTCCTCCACTGCCACCCGAAGAGGGTCTCCCGGCACAGACATCGCCCACTGCAGAGGAACAAGCGACAATGACACCCCCAGCCCTCCCCCGGGCCCGGACGAGGTCCACGCGGAGTGGTGGGGGAGGACGAGCTCACCTTTTTCCCGGGCTGCTTCTCCACCATGTCGCTGCTCAGGGAACGCTCTTCCTGCTGTGGGGTTCTAGAACACCCACCCTTGGGCATCGTTTCCTCCTCACCAGGACTTCATTCACGCCGCCATCGCTTCATCGTCAACCGTCTGCTTCAAAACAGAGGACACGGGGTTAAGGTCCGGTGACCCCACATGAAACCCAGGGGCCACCAGTCGGCGATGCACAATGCATGGACGTAGCAGCCTTCCGAAGGGGCCGCTCCTGATGCGCCGGCCCAGCAGGCAGCCCCGGCAGCGGCCCGTCTACCTTCCACGATGGAGAACAGCAGAACCCTGGGGTGCACGCGGGGCCCTGCTCCGGGGGTCGGGCGCCAAAAAGGCCCGGCGGCAGCCCCCCCCCCCGCCCAGCACAGGGTGGTGGTCACACCTCGAGGGCCAGGGGTCACGCCCACCACCTGCTCGGCCACCTGCTGTCACCTGCGCAACAGCCCCCTGGCCCCACCCCCAACAGGAGATCAGGATGAGGGCTCCTCTGTCACTCAGAAAGCACCCAGCACCCCGAACTCCCCAACTCCCGCAAGTAAAATGTCCAGAAGGTAGGCAAGTGACACCGCTGGGGAACGCCCGGAGGAGGTCAGGCAGCTTTGGCGCCCAGTCCTGCACGTGGCCTGAGGCCTTGGCCCCTGCAGTTCCCAGGACACACGCCGTGGTTATCATGTTTTCTGTATTTTATGATGTTTTGGCATCTTCAGTTTGCTTTCTGGGGACAGACCGCCTTCCCACCAGGGCCAGCCCTTTCTTGGCAATGGCTAAGAGCCCCCCACAAAACCACCCACCACCCCACCTACCTCTCACACACAAGCCGGCGACTCCCCCGAACAGAACGCAACCCAGCTACCACGTAACCAGAGACCACCCCACAGCCCGCAGAACTGTCCACTCTGCCCACCGCCTTCCCCATGGAGACCCCAGCGGAGACTCGGGCCGACTCGCTTCTCAACCCCGTCCGCTGCTCCTGACAAGTCTGGTGCTTCCCTGGCGGCCGTGCCGGCACAGCCAGGCTCTCTGCACCTGTACGTGGAGTCTTCTCTGCCTGTGGCCACACTGACCCGCCCCTGCCTGACGTGGACAGCTCTCCCCGCCCCCTGTCCTCCTGTGCTTGCTCCACGCATCACATCCGGGGTGCGTGTGCGCTCAGCAGAGGAACAGGGAAAAGCGTGTCTGCTCCGTCCTCCTGAAAGCCTTCCTCGCAGGCATCCTCCTCAGAGTCAGGGTCAGAGAGCAGTTCACACAGACCGAATCACACCTCTGGCGCCTCGCCGTGTTGGACGAGGTGTTTTGTAAATAGCTCACCCGGAATTAAACAGTCTCTACTCTGTGTGGTTTTGGAAACACACTGTCCAGAAGCGTTCTGGAGTGGCAGCTCCGACCCGCCCTTCACCAGCCTCCGGAGAACCTGTCTCCTTTTCCACGTTAACGGATAAAAGGTTCCCAGAGTGTCCCCTTGGTTCTTCACTGGCCAACACACATCTAACTGTAGGCAGTGGAGGGACCGCGCCACCTCCTGACACCGCCTCCGTGGCACACCACACAGGTGGGCCGGGCTCGGCCTCCACACGTCCCCCACGGCTGCGGCCGGAAATGATGGCTCCTATCTGTGCTTGAAACTGTGAACGCCAAGCTCTCTTCCAGCTTTCCACTACCAGACTGGGCTGTCTCAGCCTGAGGAATGGCATGTCAGAGCCTGACTCAGGACAGCTGCTGAATCTCAGGGCTACCTGGGAACTCATCAGCAATGTTTCCACAGAAATTCAAAGATTATCCGGAAGCGAATGTTTTAAAAACCTCCTGACTGCCTGCTCCCAAGATGGAGACTCAAGCCAAGGAGCCATGGGACGCGCGACCCTCCCGCTCCCAGACGTGAATGCCCCGAGTCTGTTGAGCCCAGGCAGTGGGCACCGAGCTGACCCACGAGTCCTGGACCCTGACCTTGCCGCGTCCAAACCAGGAGGGTGAGTGGAGGGCCGGTCCAGGCCTCAAAAGCTGATGTCACCAAGTGCCCCGTGTCGGCTCTGGCCTCTCCTGGGAAGCCCTGCACGAGCTGCCCAGAGGCTGGGGGCAAGAGGGGGGCCCACTCCTCCAGGGCCTCGGTACCCACGGCGGCCCCCCGAGGCGCACCCCCAGCTTCTGGAAACACCGGCAGACCCTGCGGCTCCTCTAGAGCCTCCTGCTCCACTGCTGTCGTCGGCGTGAAATTTCAACACTACACCCACGTGCACATCTCTGACCCGGGCTCTGGCACATCCCTGCCACCAGGAGACACTCACCACTGCCGTCATTTTGGGTGCAATCCACCAGATGACGGAGGAGGCCCACGCCTCAGCAGGACGTCCGTGTTGGCAGCTGGCCCCGAGTGCCAGGTCTCCACTCTCCGGGGGAGGGACGGCTCGACGGGCCCAGGTCCGCCCCAGCTGTGTCCCAGTCTCACGGGCACACTTCTGGCCTCTCCCCTACGTGCCCAGCAGGACCCTCCCTGAGGCTGCCCAGTCCCTCGGGCTCTACACCACCCTGCGCCCCTCCGCTGGGCAGCCTCTCCTTCCCGCCTGCCTGTCCTGGGCCCGGGGAGACGTCCATTCAGAGGGGCTGTCGGGACAGACAATCTTGTCAAGAGGCCTCCTGTCACAGCGAGGCATGTCCCTCCCCAAAGGCGCTCTGAGCGCCACGGGCACACCCAGCCCCGCGGGCACCGCAACAGGCGACTGCCCCGACCACGGCACCCTCCTCCTTCCCGACACAGCACGGCCCTGCGAGTCCCTCTCCGTGGGCAAGAGGCGCATCTCTCGGGGAAGAGGCTCCTTCCAAACTAACCCTGAGGAAGGTGGGTGGCTGCACACCCGCCGTTCAGCAAACTCCTGCCTTTGCGAGTGACAAGCTAAAAGCAAGACATGAGGAGGAACCTGAAGGCAACTTTACTGGCCTCGTGGGGATCAAAGCTGGAACCTGAGTGGAAAAGGCCACGGCACCGTGGGCCCCAAATCCACGGACAGGGAGAGCCCGGCCCAGCAGCTCCAGGAGGGAAGGCGCAATGGGGCGGGACGAGGGCCCACCGCCTGCCGACCTGTGCCAGCCACCCCCACCCCTCCACCCCCTACCCCAGCGGCCTCGTGCCCGCAAGCTGCAACCACAGGGGCAAAGGAGGCAGCCGGGAGGGAGGCCGAGAGTGCGACCCACAGCAGGAACCACCACCCCGGCCTGCCCGCTCACAGCGGGACAGAGACTGCACCCAGAGCACTATCCTGGGCTCCACAAGGGACACTGGGGCCTACCGGTGTCACCCGAGGGTCCCAGGACGCCCCAAGCCCTCTCCGGCCGGCGTGGCCCAGCACCCGCTGTCACGTGGCCGCGGTGAGCCAGCCGGCGTCCCTAGCGCTGCCTCAATAAAGCAGCAAATGTCGTCCACTGTCGCTCTGCAAACCCTACTCCCTGCCCTCCTGACACTCTGAGCAGATGGACGGTGGGGCTGGCGGGACCACACTAGGCTCTGGAAAAGCCCCTGCAGCAGGGCTGTGGCCACACCGGCTGCGTTTCCATGGGGCACAACTGCTACTTGAAAGACTCTCTCAGACAAGCTATGATTATTAAGGACTGGTAGGTGTTTTCTCAAAAATGAACAAACGGAGGCCATCGCTTCAAGGAAAACTAACAGTAGTTGTGGCCAGCAATAACATTTGAGCTTTCACATGAATTCTGGGAAACTTGTATCCCTTCCATTAGCTTCCTAGCACCCAGCCTGAAGACGGGTCAAACCAGGTTGGTGGTGATCATGAACGGTCCACATTTGGGAAACCCACACACCTCAGGGGACCAATGCTTCACAAGGGAGCCCCCAGGGTCTTCAGATCCCCCAAGTCCAGTCGGAGGAGAACCCACCCCTCAAGTGGAGGCTCCCAGGAGACTCCTGTTCCCTATACATGTCTGTGAGAGGCTGGATCGTTTTCACAGACTTTAAGGAAAACTGCAGAAGAAAACTGCAACAGACGGAGTAAAGGTGCCAGGTATTAGAAAGAGCTGCAGCTATATGAGACAATGCCACTCTTCTCACTAAACTTGTTTTCTTTTATGAGATAGTTACTTTTCAGTAAAAGTTCAGTAAAGTTTACTGTGGGGTCCTCACTGCAAACCCCCAGGTATGTAAGGGACTCAGGGCCCAGCAGCTGAGCACCAGTACAGAGGCTCCCGGGCAGAGGGAACCCAGCTGGAAGTACTTGCTGTCAGGAAACAATGAGTGCAAACCAGGAGCAGGGGCTGGGAAACCATAAAATGATTCCTGTACAGAAGCCCAAATTGGCATAAGAAAAAAAAAGAAAAGGTCTTTAGAAAAGAAAGAACTTGGAACTTCCCTGGTGGTGCAGTGGTTAGGAATCCGCCTGCCAACGCAGGGGACACGGGTTCGAGCCCTGGTCCGGGAAGATCCCACATGCTTCAGAGCAACTAAGCCCGTGTGCCACAATTGCTGAGCCTGCACGCTAGAGCCCGCGAGCCACAACCACTGAGCTCGGGAGCCACAACCACTGAGCCCACGTGCCACAACTACTGAGACTCTGCTCTACAGCTCATGTGCCACAAACTACTGAAGCCCACGCGCCTAGAGCCTGTGATCCACAACAAGAAGCCACCGCGATGAGAAGCCCGCGCACTGCAACAAAGACCCAACGCAGCCAAAAACAAACAAATAAATCAATCTTCCTTCCAAAAAAACAAAGAAAAAAAGAACTCATGCTAATAAACTTAAAATGAAAAGGAAAGGACCTCAAATTGCATAAATATTAATTTAAAAACTTAAAGTCAAAGTTAAAAAGCTGAAGAACAGTACTGGCACAGCCTGATGCTGACAAGGGCCGACCGACAGGCCAAGCGCATGTGCACGGTGACCCATGTTCCGACCACGGAGCCCCCAACCTGCGCCCCTGGCAGAGTCCATGCAGAGAAAGGAAGGTGATTCCCACTCACCCCCACACAGAACCCAAGTACAGACACCGCAGACCAGAGGAGAACAGGCTGCTGGACAACAGGGTGGAGAACACCTTCACAGCCACAGCCTCAAGGTAAAGAAAGAGCCCGCACAACCGGAAACACTGACCATAACGGCAAAGTCTGAAAATTCTGACACTTTATTTTTAAATTTTATTTATTTACTTATTTTTGGCTGCGTTGGGTCTTCGTTGCTGGGCGCAGGCTTTCTCTAGTTGTGGCGAGCGGGGGCTACTCTTCATTGTGATGCGCAGGCTTCTCATTGCGGTGGCTTCTCTTGTTGCAGAGCACGGGCTGTAGCCGTGTGGGCTTCAGTAGTTGTGGCACGTGGGCTCTGTAGTTGTGGCTCGCGGGCTCTAGAGCACAGGCTCAGTAGTTGTAGCTCACGGGCTTCATTGCTCCGTGGCATGTGGGATCTTCCCGAACCAGGGCTCGAACCCGTGTCCCCTGCGTTGGTAGGTGGATTCTTAACCACTGCGCCACCAGGGAAGCCCAGATTCTAACACTTTAAAAACAACAAGTTTTGTTCATTAAAGGTCACCTTCCCACAAAAGAGAGTATTTTCTACACACGTAACTGACAGAAATCTCTTATCCAGCATCTATAAACAGCTCCCACAAATCAGGAAGGAAAAGAGAAAATGTCCACTACAAAAAAATGGAAGTGAGACTCAGGCCTTTCACAAAAGAGGAAATCCAGATGAAAAAATGATCAGCTTCTTTAACCAACAGGAAAATGCAAACAAAAACCAAAATAAGCTATAGAGCATCAGCGAAGATGCAGAACAGAGGAAACGACGCATCCTGATGGGAGCGCGAGCGGAGCCACAGGACCTACCGCGCACGCGCGCCCAACAGCCCACAGCTCCTGGGGCGACACCCAGAGGCCACGCCAGCGCAGGACGCAGGCCAGTACCGCATGCGCCAGCAGCCCCTGTGGGAGCCTGCAACAACCCAACCATCTCACAAGTCAAGGCAAAAAAAAGTTACATTGTATGTTTCCCTAAGTTTCTGAAAACAGTGCTGAGGGATGCTCGCTCAGCTGACAAGACTATTAAAAACATCAAGCAGTGACTATTGTAAAAGTCTGGAGGAGGGTGGGATGGGCAGTCATGCCTGGGAGTGTGACCTGGAGTTTTCTACACCAAGGTCACATGCGTGTATTCTTTGTGAGAATGAAATTGTACATTTTTATTTTGCAGACTTTTGGATATTATGTTACCTTTCACAATAGTAAAGTTTAAAACGCGGGGTATGGACCTGCTACACCCTGGCAGGCGCTCAGGAAGTGGACGGCTAGTTACCAGACCCTGTCCCAGGACGGTCTCCCTGCACGGGGCCCCATGCCCTGTGCAGAACTGCAGCTCCCTGGACACAATGGCGCAGCAGCTCAAGGCTCCCAGCCTGTGGCGAGACCCCCCTCCCTTGCACAGAGCACACAAGCCACTGTAACTGCGCAGTCAGAATGGAAATGAAAACCCGATCAATTAACGGTGAACTAGGAAGGTTGGGGGTGGGGGTTAAAACAGAGGAGGAAAAAGATGTCTTACAGAGAAGGGACCAAGCTGCAGAATAAATGGGAGAAGACAGGGACAGGCCGGCACCCCGAGAGCCCCACAACCTGGTGACCAAGAGCACAGCAGGGGACGAGTCCACACGCCTCCACGGCCGCTCCACGGAGACAAAAGCACAAGCCAGAGAAAGAGCAGACTGAGAACCCAGAGGAGGACAGCCCTGGGGAGGGACAGGATGGGAAAAGTGGCCCTGGGCGGGCACTACACCCACACACCAGGCGGCTGCAGGACAAAAGGGGGAAAGATCCAGCACTGGGACCAGAGGGGGCCCCACAGGGTCACCACATGGAGCAGGCAACTAGAGAGGCCGGTGCAGCTATGCTTGTGTCAGAAACATGCAAACCTGGCTCTGTGTTTGAAAACCGATCCACGCAACCCACCACATTAACAGGTCAAAGAAGAAGAATCACACAATCCTAACAACTGGTGCAGGAAAAGTATTTAACAAATATCAAGGCTCACGATGGAGACTCTCGGCACAACACGGGTCCAGGGAGCCCCTCAGGGTGAGCAGGAGGGTGGACAGCGTCGTCGGCCAGCACCATCCCTAACAGTGAGGCACGGGACACGGCTGCCCTCCCACCACGGCTTCTGGACACGTTACTGGAAGCACTGGCCAGTGAACGAGGAAGAAAGGAAATAAAAGGCAAACAGACTGGAAGGGAAGAAATAACACTTTCTATGTGATAACAATGTGACTGTCTATCTAAAAAATTGCAAGGAATCTACCAAACTCCTGGAAACAGTGAGCTCAACAAGGTTGCCGAATACCAGATCAACACACGAAAATACACCACGTGTCTACGAATTAGCAAGAACATGTGGAAATAGAAATAAAACACAATACCATTTACAAGTGCGTCAAATAAAAATGAAGTGCTCAGGTATAAATCTAAAAAAAAAAAAGTATGAAAACCTGTACAAATTGTAGGAAAAGAAAAAAGAAGAAGAAAATCTTTAAGACCTCGGGCTAGGCAAACAGTTCTTAGACACGACACCAGAAGTACCATCCATTCACAAAGGGAAAAACTGGTCAACTGTATCTCAGCAAAATTAAAACCTTCTGCTCAGTGAAAGACCTAGTTCACAGGATGAAAAGGTAAACTGCAAATCACAAGTCAAAGGACTTGTATGAATAAAAAATAAACAACAATCAAAACAACTGTGAACAACAAACATCCAATTAGAAAAGGGACAAAAGACGTGAAGAGACATTTCATCAAAGGAGAAACATGAGAGTGAGAGCAACTCTGGGAACGTGCCCTGCAGACACAGCTCACCTCCTGGGGGTTTCCAAAACCACACTCAGTCCCACAATTGTTTTAGCATGTTCAACAGCCACTTGTTGGAAAGTGAAATAACACAGAACAGAAAATATCAGGAGGCATCACACACATCATCTCATGAAGAGTTATTCTGTGAACATGTTTCCAGGGTGTGTTAAGGGCAAAGACAGAAATAGACTGTTTTCCTAAATGATGAGAAGCTGTCAGGACACTTCAGAAACAATGGCCTAAGTAGTTAAGGACACAAATCTGTTGCTTTTCTATACTAATAATGAACTATCAGAAAGAGAAAGCAAAAAAAAAAAAAAATCCCATTTTGAATTGCATCAAAGAGAATAAAATACTGGGTTGGCCAAGAAGTTCATTCAGGTTTTTCCATAACATCTTACAGAAAAACCCGAACAAACTTTTTTGCCAATCCAATACCTAGGCATAAACTTAACTATGGAGGTGAAAGATCTATACTCTGAAAACTATAGAACACTGATAAAGGAAATTTGAAGATGACGCAAAGAAATGGAAGGATATCCCATGCTCTTGGGTTGGAAGAATTAATACTGTTAAAATGGCCATATTACCCAAAGCAATCTACAGATTCAATGCAATCCCTGTCAAAATATGTCTGACATTTTTCACAGAACTAAAACAAATAATCCAATCCTAAAATTTACATGGAACCACAAATCTTGCCTAATTGCCAAAGCAATCTTGAGGGAAAAAAGAACAAAGTGGGAGGTATCATGCTCCCTGACTTGAGACCATACTATAAAGCTCCAATAATCAAAACAGTATGGTACTGACACATAAACAGACACTTAGGGACTTCCCTGGTGGCGCAGTGGTTAAGGATCTGCCAGCCAATGCAGGGGACACAAGTTTGAATCCTGGTCTGGGAAGATCCCACATACCGCAGAGCAACTAAGCACGTGCACCACAACTACTGAGCCTGTGCTCTAGAGCCCGCATGCCACAACTACTGAAGCCTGCTCACCTAGAGCCAGTGCTCCACAACAAGAGAAGCCACTGCGATGAGAAGCCCACGCACAACAATGAAGAGTAGCCCCTGCTCACCACAACTACAGAAAGCCCGTGCGCAGCAACAAAGACCCAACACAGACAAAAATAAACTAATTAATTGATTTTTAAAGAATAGACACTTAGATCAATGGAACAGGATAGAGACCCATGCACCTGTGGTCAATTAATCTACCACAAAGGGGCAAGAATATAAATGGAGAAAGGACAGTCTCTTCAATAAATGGTGCTAGGGCTTCCCTGGTGGCGCAGTGGTTGGGAGTCCACCTGCCAACGCAGGGGACACGGGTTCGTGCCCCGGTCCGGGAGGATCCCACATGCCACGGGGCGGCTGGGCCCGTGAGCCATGGCCTCTGAGCCTGCGCGTCCAGAGCCTGTGTTCCGCAACGGGAGAGGCCGCAGCAGTGAGAGGCCCGCGTACCGCAAATAAATAAATAAATAAATAAATAAACGGTGCTAGAAAAACTGGACAGCTACATATAAAAGATGAAAGATTAGAACATTTCCCCACACCATATACAAAAATAAACTAAATATGGATTAAAAGATCTAAGCATAAGACCATAAACCATAAAACTCCTGGAAGAAAACACAGACAGAACTTTCTTTCACATAAATCACAGCAATATTTTTTTTGGATCTGTCTCTAAAGGCAAACGAAATAAAAGCAAAATAAAGGGGATCTAATTAAACTTAAAACCTTTGCATAACAAAAGAAACCATTAAAAAGACAACCTACAGAGTGGGAGAAAACACTTGCAAATGATACAACTGAAAAGAGGTTAATATCCAAAATACATAAACATGAACTCCCTCGCAGTCCAGTGGTTAGGACTCTGCGCTTTCACTGCTGAGAGCACGGGTTCAATCCCTGGTCGGGAAACTAAGATCCCACAAGCCTCGTGGCGCGGCAAAAAAAAAATACGTGTCTGTGTGTGTGTGTATATATATGCGCACACACACACACACACACACACACCATGTAGATACAGCTCACACACTTAAATATCAAAAAACAAACCAACCCAATCAAAAAATGAGCAAAAGACCTGAATAGACATTTTTCCAAAGAAGACACATAGATAGCCAACAGGCACATGAAAAGATGTTCAACATCGCTAATTATTAGAGAAATGCAAATCAAAACCACAATGAGGTATCTCCTCACACCGGTCAGAATGGCCGTCACCAAAGCCTACAAATTACAAACGCTGGAGATGGTGTGGAGAAAAGGGAACCTTCTTTACACCGTTGGTGGGAATGTAAATTGGTGCAGCCACTATGGAGGACAGTATGAAGGTTCCTTAAAAAACTAAGAATAGAGCTACCATATGATCCAGCAATTCCACTCCTGGGTATATATCTGGAAAAAAATGAAAACTCTAATTTGAAAAGATACATGCACCCCAGTGTTCACAGCAGCACTATTTACAATACCCAAGACATGGAAGCAACCTAAGTGTCCATCAATAGATGAATGGATAAAGAAGATGTGGTGTTTATACACACAATGGAGTATTACTCAGTCATTAAAAAGAATGCAATTTTGCCATGTGCAGCAACATGGATGGATTTGGAGGGCATTATGCTAAGTGAAATAAGTCAGACAGACAAAAACACACACTGTATGAGATCACTTATATGTGGAATCTAAAAAATACAACAAACTAGTGACTATAACAAAAAAGAAGCAGACTCACAGATACAGAGAACAAACCAGTGATTACCAGTTGGGAGGGGGAAGGGAGAGGGGAAAGATAGGGAGAGGGGATTAAGAAACACAAACTACTATGTATAAGATAAAGAAGCTACAAGGATATATTGTACGGCACAGGAAATTATAGCCAATATCTTATAATAAATTTAATTGGAGTGTAATCTGCAAAAATACTGAATCACCTGAAACTTATATAACATGGCAAGTCAACTATAGTACTTCAATGAAGAAACAAAAGAGCCCTGGGCTTGTGGTTGGATATATCTGTTTCTCTATCTATAATATATGGAAGTAAACCTTCCTCATGTTAAGAGCTCAGGATGATACCTGACACCTGCCCAGGGCTCTATCAGTGACCGCTGAGTCTCTCAGGCTGGGGAGGTGGGGGCTGAGGATGGAGCCCTTGAAGCCAGTGTTCCTCCAGGGCACTTCCAGATGCTTCTCCTGAAGGAACACCTGGTTATGGGCTTCTGCCTGAGAGCCAAGGTGTGCCCCCCTCTCCTCCTGCCATCACCTCCCTGCCCCCAAAGGGTGAGGTCCTGCCACTTCCGGCGAAGAGCCACAGCCACGGCAGTGACAAGGGGTGGCAGGCACAGGCTCCGCCCACTGTCCTCTCGGTGGTTTATCGCCCACGTCTGCCCCAGGCCTGCACGTGCAGATGGTGGGGAGCAGACACGCAGCGGCGGGTGGCTGGACGCTGCCTCTGCCGTGCATCTCTGTGAACGCAACCGTGGACGTGTTTCCCTCTGCCTGATGACACCGTGGGTAGATCTTTTATCAGTTTCTAAATTAAGAAGCGATGGCGACGTCACAGGAAACTCGACACATTTCCTGCCAGTTGGTTCGAAAAAGCCTTAATTGTTACTTCGATAATGGGTTTCTGGCCACGTGACCATGCAGCCAGGAGGCTTGAAGACTCAGAACCGCCATCCTCAGGGGCGGTGAAGGCCCAGGCCAAGGACACTGCCTCCACCAGAGCCTAAAGCAGCCTGGCTGAATACACACACACGCAAGAGCACACAGCGCACTCACCCCTGAAGGCTGGACGGCCAGGCCCCGTGTGAAAATGCTACCCCCTCCCCACTTCCTGGCACCGTCCCGCAGGGCTCAAATAATAGCCACCACCACCGTGGGAACCCAAACTTCCACGAGGCTGGAGGCACCCTGCCTACAAAGGTGCCTTCCCAGGAAAGGGAGGGGGCTGTGGCTGACGTGGCCCTGGGGGTCCTCCCACTCTGCACAACCCTCAGCACCTCCGTGTCCCCCGAGGATGGTCTATGTGGCCAGAAAAACCAAAGGACCGGTGACAAAAGGATTTCATACAAGTGTAACGTTTTGCATATAAAGGGACATCTTCCCATCAGGAAACCGGACAAATGGGTGGAGACACCAAGCAGAGCATCAAGGTCAAAGTCGAGGGGCTCGCACACCTCCTGCTGCGCAGATGCATCCAGGAGAGGGACCCCAGCTGTCTCCTCCCTCCTGCGGTCTCGGCCCAGTGCCCACACACGGGCAACTCTGAGCAGGGGCTCGTGTCAGGAGACCGGGGCGCCCCATGTCCCATCCTGCAGCCCACACCCTGCAGTGTGCCCCACAGCACATCCTCACCGAGGACGGGAGGCGCCCAGGCCCCGCTCCTCCGAAACTGCTTTTTAAAAAAGCTTGTTGGGCTTCCCTGGTGGCGCAGTGGTTGAGGGTCCACCTGCCAGTGCAGGGGACGCAGGTTCGTGCCCCCGGTCCGGGAAGATCCCACATGCCGCGGAGCGGCTGGGCCCGTGAGCCATGGCCGCTGAGCCTGCGCGTCCGGAGCCTGTGCTCCGCAGCGGGAGAGGCCACAACAGTGAGAGGCCCGCGTGCAGCAAAAATAAATAAACAAACAAATAAATAAATAATAAAAAAGCTTGTTCACATCAGCCTGCTGGGCCACACGCTCTTACGGACACACGTGGCCCGTGTGGCTGGCGGCCCCGCAGCTGGTTATCGGCTCCGCACGTGCAGGCGCGGGTGTGTGCGCGCACTCGCAGCGTCTTAGGAAGGACTGCAGCTCGGCCTCTGAGCCAGCCCAGGAGGGCGCCCTGGCCGGCCGCCAGAGCCGGAGAAGGCCTCCTCCCCTCCCCTCTGTTCTCAGCCCACAGCACAAGCCCGGGCCCAGCGACTGCAGCCTCCGAGGCGCACCTGCCGCCGGACATGCTCAGTGCAGCAGCACCACAACGTGGCCCCACGGTGTCACAGGACCAGCACCAGCACCTGCCACAGGGTGGGCGGTGTCCCCAGATGCGTCCTCCGCTGGGCCCCATGACACACTGTCCCCTGTAGCCCTGCACGTGCACCTGTCCAGGCCGGGCACCGCCGAGGCTGCTCACCCCATCGTGTGCTGCTGAGGTTTCCCCGGGACACAGCCCACCCCAGCCCGGTCATCTGTCACAGGGGACACAGCGGCTAAACTCACACAGCAGCCTGGAACAGAGCTGTCCGTGCTGGCAACACCGTGTCCACCCTACTCTCTGGTTCCTGAAACAGTCTTTTGCAGAAAAAGGCGACCAGAAGAACGATCCTCTCTGCTTCCCTTACGTTTAAATAATCGGCTGGTAATTTCACTCTTTGAATGGCAAGCTTGCCAAGGGGATGCTTGGAGCAAAACAAGCCTGATGAGTAACAACCAAGTCATCCAGAAATAAACCCATAATGAAGCCACCTCCTCTGCCCCAGAAGTCACCATCACCTGGCCTGTGCCCGAAGTCTCATCAGACTTGGGAATGAAAAACCAGGGAGGGACGCGTGTCCACGGTTCCCGACGCTTCACCCTGGAACTTGAGCAGAGGGACGTTCCAGTAACTGCTTGGGTCAACTACACGCACTGCGACCTTCTTCTAAACAGGTTTCCCCGCACCAGACACAAGTAACTCTAAACACACACCCCAGTCGCAAGTCCTGTTTGTAGCGATGGTCGGCCACGTTTCACGTGCTGTTGCTGGGTACCTTTGTGACAACGGGGAGCGCGGGCCCCGTGGCGGGCAGGTGGAGGTCATGGCCTGCCGCCTCCAGGGTCCTGGGAGCACAGGGCACCACTCCCAGGTCTCCCAGCCCTTCCTGGGCACTGGCACCGCCCACTTGGAGCGCAACACACGCTAACACTCGCCCTGGACCCGCCTCCTCCCTGGACCCGCCTCCTCCCTGGACTGCTCACTTTGGCAAAACCCAACAAAAAGCCTCTCCTGGATGGAGCAGCGGGGCTCCTGGAGAAACTGAGCGTTTTTTTCCTTAGTAAGAGGGCACTGAGAGAATATATTGAAAATGCATTTACCCAGACACCCTACTTCCTGTGGGAGGGAGCCTTGTGCACGACAGCCGCCAACTGCAAAGCACGTGTCCACGAGCGAGCGGCGCCGGGTGCACCGTGCCCGCAGGGCAGCGCTGCTCAGGGGAAGGCCCCCCACAGGGGGTTCCCCGCCGCGTCACAGAAGTGCCCTCTCAGTGGCGCTGAGAGTCCCAGGGGTGGGCACACTTACACTGTACACCTAAGACCTGTGCATTTGTTCACGTCTACATTACATCTGAAAGAGGAAAGAGAAAAGCTACACAGTTACCTCACGGCAATACCAGCGGAGGGCTGAACGGCGGGCCCACTCCCAAAGACCCTGCCACGCAGCACCTGTGTGACCTTATTTGGGATAAGGTAACTAAGTGAAGGACCTCAAGGTGAGACCTTCCTGGATGCTCGGGGCAGACCCTCACCCCAACGGCAAGCGTCCTCGTGTCAGAAGGGAGACAGTGCCGCGGCCACGCGCCGAGGAAGGCGTGGGCCGCCAGGAGCTGGAGGAAACGGCGGTGCTGCCCAGGGGTCTGGGGAGGGAGTGTCCTGCCAGCACTGCAACCTAAAATTCTGGCCTCTAGAACTGTGAGGATGCACTTCTGCTGCCTACACCACCCAGTGCGTGGTGACTATTACAGCAGCCGTAGGAACCAACACAACATCTACGCAAGATAAACTCGTGGAGTGCCCTACGACTGGCCACTTGCTCCCCGAAGCCAAGATAAACGACCTCCCCCTGTGTCCTGCAGACCAAGAGAGGCTGCACCCCGCTCTCCACCCTGCTTGGTGTGACCCCTCGGACCCCTAAGGGAAGGCGGCACACCAGCTTCAGGGGTCACCTCCACCCCGAGGAAGGGCCCCAGGCCTGGATCGCTGGCTGCTCCCCTCACCCAGGGAAATGGACTCTGAGCATGGTGGCTCCATGCCAGGGAATGCTCACCACAGAAACCGGGACTTGTTCACAGTAAACTCAACAAGGGCTCAGTTGAGCCGAAGGCAAAAAGCTGATGGGCACTTGCTGCCCCTCCCTGGAGAGGAAGATGGCTGGGATGGGACCCAGAGGGGCCCTCCTCACAGTCCTCACATTGCCGGCGCAGGCTTTCCTCCCTGCTGGGCCCACCCCGGAGCCACCGACAGTGCTAAGACCTGTAAACGGCGATACAAGTACCCACGTGACACCCTCAACACTGCCCCTTAGGTTGCGATGCCTGAAATATGTATTCTCTGGCCCTTTGAGAAAAAGACAGCCAACCCTGTGCTAAACCAAGGCACTGACAGACACAGTAAAAAGCAGGTCACATCAGCAGTCACAGAGAAAAAGCCTGTTTCCACACAACAGCTCTGAGGTCTGAAATGGAAAGGTAAAACCAGTTACAAGATAGGAGGATCTCATTTTTGCTAAAATATAACATGTAATAATAAAATACAATTAATCCACGAAACAAGACTCCAGAAGCTAGTAACACAGGGACCCCCGCGGGAATGTGCTTTCAGTCTTCTTTGTATTTTATGATTTTCCACCATGCATATACACTGCCTCTATCATCTGATTATAGAATCAAACATATGGAACTGCAAACTGCATCCTCAAACCTTATTTAACATTTCATGTTTTACTAATCATTTTACCTACATGATCTGGAAAAACCCTACGAGTTTTGTCCTAGGACAGATATTTTACAGGGTGAAAAACGAAATCCGCACGGTGGGAACAACACGCCCAGAACTAGCAAGCAGGATGCTCGGAGAGTCCAGGGCAGAACCCACGTCCCACCTAGAAACTCCCTCCAGGGCCACCGTCACAAGTCCCGTTCACTCAGGATCAGAACAGAAGGTGACGTCTGACCACTGTGGTGAAAGCCTGGACTGGATCATGAAAGGACCCGGTGGCCTTCCCCTGGACACAGCCAAAGGCATGCCAAGTGGCCAGCTCGGTTCAAACCCTACCATCTGCCAATTAAACACAAAAAACAGTCACAAACAAAAAACCTCACCTATGAAACTGTAATAAAAAAATTACAGACTGGGCAGGCCAGTCAACAGCAGCAAACTGAGGTTAAATTCTAAATTCCCAAAGCCCACGGCACACATTGTTTGAGTCACATTTTCACAGTGTTGAGGGTAAAAGCAGTTCTTTTTCAAACCATTCCAGGAATCCGGAGGCCCCTAAATATGTTTAAAATGGGTTATTACATTTTATGATTTCCTCACAGCAAATATTTTCTATCCTTGGCATTTTATAACAAAGTAACAATGGCTAATAATTTCATTAAAATGTAGAAACATACAGAAAAGTATGAGAAATAACGTAAGAAACATTCATGTATCCATCGTCTGTTCATTTTGCCATATTTGGTTTGGAATTTTTTTATATAAAAATATTACATACATAGTTGGAGCCCCTATGAATCCTGCTATCATTCCTCCTCCTCCTCCTCTCCAAAGATTTTGGATTTTGATGCTAATCATTACCATACATGTTTTCACACTCGTGCTACATGCTACACTGTAAACCTATAAACATGATATGTGATATCTTTACAAGAAACATGTTGCACGGATCTTCATACACCGTTTCCCCTCCAGATTACGCTTTGGGGATTTATCTATGCTTCTGTTAAATATAGTTCTACTTTATTATAACTGCAGCGTGGTATTCATTGTGTGAAAGGAAAAAAAAAAAACCTCTTATTGACGGGCATTTACTTTGTTCCAGCTCTTTGGCAGTACAAACTGCTGCAATGAACATTCGTCTTTACGCTTCTGTACATGTGTACCTAAGAGTTTCTTTTAGGGTTCACAGCTAGAAATGGAGCTGCAAGAAACTAACTAAATTCTTTTAAAACACCTGATGCAGCTTCACACTGCACAGTCATTCACACCATGCCCTCTGTTACTTCTGATGCTGGCATACGTCTTCAGTTGTAAAATTATCAAGAGATCTTGACAGAGAAAGGGGGAAAGGTATTTTGCATGTGACAGAGTTCTTTGTGGAACGCGAGTAGGTTCTACCCCAAAAGTCAATAACCAGGAACTTTCATCTAAATAGAAATTGTAAATTCGAGTGATGATATGAGGCTCTCCCTGGGCCAAACCTCTGAGACGCAGTTCAGGGACAGCTGAGGTGAGGGGACAAGGGTCTGGAGAGCCCTGAGGCTCCAGAAACCGTGCAGGGAAAGTGAGAGGACCCACAGCTTGTAACCCGACACCCAGGGAGTCCATGACCCAAAGAAGGTTGACAGTTTTCTCTTCCTGGAAGTGCACAGTGACATGGCAGGTGAATAGAAGGCGGCCCCAAATGAAACACGAGGACGCTTCACTGTACAAATTCAACCTTCAGAGAGACGGAAAAGTCACCAACACACCCGGAGGAGCATCACTATAATATACATGACTTCAGACTTCTTTAACCCAGGGGAAAAAACCCATAAATCATAACCCAGATCATATGACTAAAATTATTTATATGCAATATTGTAAAAACGTTTAAATGGATATTTCCACTGACAAACATATGAAGCTGAAGTCGGTCATTGTATCTCTAAGGAGGTCGGCTGAAAACAACCACAGAAACGAAGCGGGTCCCCTTCTCTCCATGGGAAACACACTGCAGGGACAGCAACCAGGCAATCAAGCTACAAGGGGGCAGACAACGTGACTGCAACGGGACAGCCTGGGGACCCTTGTGTGAACAGACCCCGCCAGGCGTCCCCCGCCCGGAAGGACTGTGTGGGCAGCGAGACGAGGCTCGTCACCTTGGCAACAGCTCTAAACATATGTGCAGTGATACCAGATGATTCCTGAAAGCTGTAAATAGAGGATAATGGCATAAGAATTCCAGATTAAAGCAAGGACCACCCACCCCCTCCCCTCACTACCCTGCCCACAGCTTAAACCCCACTGGTACCACTCAGAGCAATTCCATGTATGCAAACGTGCTTTTAATTCCCGGATATACCAAACACTGCAAAATTATGTACCTACAGAAGCAAAATATAAGGTCCCCGGATTAATCAGCTTTGCGCAAACTCGTGTACGGACATGAAGTGGCCACGAGAGGCAGCGTCTACAGCAGAGGGCGTGAGCCCACAGCGGCTGCAGTCACTTCAGGGATCTCTGGGTCCTCCCCACACGGTCACCTGAGCCTCCCCGCGCCCTTGGGGCCAAGGTTCCTAGGACCAACTCAGACCTAGCTTCGAAGGAAGAGGCGGAAGTGGGGGCAGGCCCGCAGCCGGAGGAGACCCGAGGGAGGGTCCAGGCCAGACAGTGCAAGATTTCCGGCCTCTGAACCCAGTTCCAACTTGGTTTGAAAAACACAGTCCATTTCATCTTTGGAGAGTTTGAGACTCTGGAACCACATCATGCAGCCCAGGATAAACCAGCATGTAAGCAGGTGTGCTCTTGACAGGCTCGCAGAGAGATGGCTGACATACGCCCAACCGAAGGTGCAAGGGTGTGACTGGGCAGGACTGCAGCACCACCTCCGGGACCGTCAGCATTCACCCCATCACCTTTGGTCTTCTTCCAGCACGTGATGCGGGGAAGAAGAACATGCTTTTCCCCTTTTTCTTCCTACCACATTTTTAAACCATCGTACAGAAAACTAGGCAACTAAATCCTCAATCGTGAGCTGACATTTTTAAGAAAAAAAACAAACTTGATATTTTGTGTTGCAAAAATCTATTTATGGGCCCTACAGATACACTTCTCAGGACAGTCATCATTAAAATTAAATACTAAATATTCCAAGGAAAAAACCAATTGCATGTTAAAACAGAGATGTTAAAAATGTTCCGAGAAATTGTTTTTACAGAATAAGCAAACTTTCGTTTACTTGGAGCGTCCCCCGCACTGATTTCCACCCATGTGGCCAAGGGGTGGAAGAAAGGGAGCAGGTGCGAGGCGAGGAGGCCTGGGCCATCACATGTTTAGAATCCTGGACTCAGGATGCAAAACCAGGAGAAACTGCAGTCACGCCCGTTTGCAAATCTAACTTCCTGAACAGATATACAAAACAACATTCATAAACTCCAGTGCTTTGTTTTAAAGATCCAGATATTTAAACTGCATCTGTGGCAAATTCTTTCAAAGTAAATATCAACTCAGGGCCTCCCTGGTGGCGCAGTGGTTGAGAGTCCGCCTGCCGATGCAGGGGATACGGGTTCGTGCCCCGGTCTGGGAGGATCCCATATGCCGCGGAGCGGCTGGGCCCGTGAGCCATGGCCGCTGGGCCTGCGCGTCCGGAGCCTGTGCTCCGCAACGGGGGAGGCCACAACAGTGAGAGGCCCGCATACCGCAAAAAAAAAAAAAAAAAAAAAAAAAAAAAATCAACTCAGATTTGTCTTTTTGTGAACTTCCTTAAAAGTCACAGTATGCAGGTCCTCTTCTGCACAGGGCTGGGGAAAGGGGGCGGGTGCAGGCAAGCCCCGTGTCTCCTCTCGACAACCTGCTACAGAGGGAGGACCTGGCCCCGAATCCCCTCCAGGGACTAAACTCACATGAGTGAAGATGTGTCCATAGGTGCTACCTGACGAGAAGCGTCCGATAAGCCCTGCACCAGGGTCATTCCCAAAGCTCACTGCTCCTGGTGTTCAAGGAAGCGCCTTGGGCCCTGAGAAAGGGACCCCAGGGCCAGGGAAGGCTCCCTCCCCCGTTCTTGCTCCAAAGCTGATGTAGTAGAGGGAAGGCAGGCCTCCAGGAAACTACGATGACAGGGCTGTTTCTGGGCTGTTTCAGGCCAGGGCATCTGCAAGTCAGACCCTCACAACCTGCGGTGTGGTGTGGCCGTTGACCACGCGGCAAACAACCCGTGCTCACCGGCTGAAATCGTGAGCAAGCCCTTTAATCCGCATCTCGGTCTCCTTGTGTATAAATCAGGAAAAGAACCACTGTCCTGCAGGGCCACGTGGAACCCAGGCAAGTGCCCCGTACACACAGCAACTGTAATTAACGACAACGCCCCACCCCCTTCAGTAAGGGACTGGGTTTAATGATCCATTTCCAATTACATTTGCACTGTGCTTTACTCTCATATGTCATTTTATTTAGAACCCCTAACTAGCCTCAGTTGAACAGATGGTATTGTTTCCACTTTACAAAGGCAGTCAGGGGCTCAGATAATCACGGGGGTGCCCCGGCAGGGCCTCTGAGGACCATCTCTCAGGGTCACGGCCACAGGGTCAGCAGCTCCAAGTGAACCAACCGACACAGATTTTATCCTCTCGGGGATAAAATAATTCCATCTTCCAAAATCACCCCCTGAATAAAGGAGTCTTGTCCTTCCCTTGTCTACAAGCTGCTTCAGAGTCTTGAGGACAAATGCGGGCACTTCTCCACAGCCCGGGCAAGGTGTCTGGGAGACATCGAGAACCACGGGCAGGAGCGAGGGTCGTGGGCCAGCGGAGGCTCGGCCAAGGCCTGCACACAGCAGAGGCCCCAACCCTCAGCCCCATCTTCACCCGCAAGAAACACCAAAGTCCATTTCTCCGGTTTCATTACAAAGGTCCTCATGAAAGATACCAGTAAAGAAGATCATTCGGAAGAAGTGGCAGTTATAGGTGAAAATATATAAACACACACACAACGCAACTGAAACAAGAATGGACACGAAGCGCAAGGAAAGGCAACCTGGGGGGTGTCCCAGGTGGTCTGAAAAGGCTGGCTTGCTACACATCACTCTAACGTCCAAGGTGACCACAAAAAGTGTGTAATTCCCAAATCTGTAGAGGAAATAAAAAGGGAACAGAAAAAGATCTAAAAAGGCAAAATAGGAGAGAAAAAGAGAAAAATCAGAATAAACAAGTACAATGTGAAAGAACTAAATGTTTATTAAGCACAAAAGTAAGAGGACTAAGAAATACAGCTAAAAGACGAAGTCTGTCAGACTGGAAAGGAAAAAGCAATCCACCTAGCTCAGAACGAGCAAGGGATATCAAGAACATAACAACCTAGAAGGATTTCGAGAGAAGGAGAGAAAAGATACATTGCTTAAATGGCGAGCAGAGGAACTGAGGCTGCCACACGACCCAACCCAGAAGGTGATGAAGTGTGTCACTACCTCACAGCAGAGGCTCCTTTCACGAGACACAGAAGACAGCCTCAGAGTAAAGAGCAAAAACTGACACAACAGGGAAGACAGAGCCACAATCACAGGGACAGGCTTTAAAGCACCTTTCAGTAGCTAACGGGCCAAGGAGACAAGCCCAGCAAACACTAGAACACAAGAGACTGGAACACAATAGCCAGCTTGATCCAATGAGCACACACAAAACATCCCGGTCAGTAATCGCACAATGCCCATTCTTTTCAAGGACACGGGACAATTGGTCATGAAAACTGGCCACACACAGCCCAGAGAGCAGTCTAACAAATCTGAAAGGACCAACTTCTTACACCACAATACAGTTTAGATGGGGGTGGGGGGGTGGAGAGACCACGGACACCTTAAATCTGAGAATTAAGAAATGCACTTCTAAGGACGAGGGTCAGAAAGGAAATCAGAGTGGGAATTAAAAGCCTTCAAAACTGGGGATGACAAAATGCTACACAGTAAACTGGGAAACACCAGTATAGTGGTTCTTAGAGGAAAATGTATTTATTTTCAACAGGTATCTCGATAAAGAGGCTTTCAAATCAGAATATACCTAAAAGCAGAGAAGGAACATGTGATAAAGGTAATTACACAAAACCAATAAAAAGCAAACGTGTAACAGAGCCCAAACAAAGTCAAAGGTGGATTTTCATGTTCATGACCCATAAAATAGGCAAGTTGAACGGCACAGGACGCGGTACTAGCGCAACAGGAGAGCAGGAAGGCGGGACCAGAGAGGGCGGGCTCTGTGGGCAGGGGCAGGGGGTCTCTCCGTGGTCCATGCAGTAGACAAGACAGGGCTCCCTGACACGGAAGGCGGCAGTCACTGGCTGTAAAGAGGAGATTCTATAAAGTTAATAAGTGTACATTACACACTCGTATCAGGTCAGTCAGGGTCAGCCAGAGACACAGACACACATATTAAGAGACTTACTGCAAGCAATCGGCTCGCAGGGTGGCAAGCACGGCCCCCCCGTGGGATCAAGCCACCTTTACTCCAGCCACTGACCACTGGCCACGGGGCAGGCGCCCCACAGCAGCACCTGGACCGCGTGGGCTACCTGGGCCCCAGAGTCTCCCACACACACTGCATGCATGCACACATGTAAGCACACACACAGAGAAGATCTCTTCTCCCGGCAGTGAAAACACGTTGTATGCTCTATCTTTTCTTATCAGTATTTCCTAATTTTCCACAATGCAGAGTATTGCTTCAGCAGTAAAGGTTATTCCTAAAAAGAGAACAAAAGAGACGCCAGCAGCAACCTATTGCACTTGGCATTAGGAGAGGACTCAGCTGTTCACACTGCAGTACCTGCAGCCACTGCGGGGACCCCTAAAACCTGCTCATCAGACTGAGGGAGCGCCTTCCGTTCTCACTTTGTAGTGTTTTATATTGTGAAGGGGTATGGAATTTTGTCACTTTTTTTTTTCGCATCTTTCGAGAAGATCTCACGGTTTTTCTTTTTTATTGCGTCAATATGGCACGTTACAGCGATTGATTTTTGAATGTTAATCCAAATGTGAGTTTCTGAGATAAACCCTACCTGCATTATTATCCTTTTAAATTGCTAAATCAATTTTGCTCCAAAGTAAGGATTTTCACAGCCATATTGACGTGGGAACTGGCTTGTAGTTTTCTCATCACATCCTCCTCTGATTCTGGTATCAAGGTTATCCTGCCTCACGGACAGGTGGAGAAGCCTGTGTATGACAGACATTCCCTGTTCTCTAAGGGGTGGTAGAAATCACCAGTGAGGTCACCGGGGACTGAAGGTCTCTTTGTGTCAAGATTTTAATTAAAAATTCAATTTCTTTAATAGATACAGGGCTACTCAGGTGATCCATTTCTTCTTGAGTGCGCTTAGGTAGTTTCTGTCTTTTAAGGAATTTGTCCATTTCATCTAAGTTGTCAAATTTATTGGCATAAAGTTGTTCATAAAATTCCCTTATCCTTTTAACAGCTACAAGATCATACTGATGTTCCCTCTCTTCCCACTGCGCCACCAGGAAAGGAGGCCCGAACGTATTTTTTTTTAAAACATATTACAATAAGTGAATTTAGCAAATTTGTAAAACAGGTCGCTACTGTAAAAAAATAAAATAAAATAAAAAATCAATTATATGTATATGCAGTACCAACAAACATTGGAAAATTGAAATTTTAAAAAAGCAAGATGGGGGCTTCCCTGGTGGCACAGTGGTTGAGAGTCCGCCTGCCGATGCAGGGGACACGGGTTCGTGCCCCGGTCCGGGAAGATCCCACATGCCACGGAGCGGCTGGGCCTGTGAGCCATGGCCGCTGAGCCTGCGCGTCGGAGCCTGTGCTCCACAACGGGAGAGGCCACAACAGTGAGAGGCCCGCGTACCGCAAGCAAGCAAGCAAGCAAACAAATAAATAAATAAAAGCAAGACGATTACAATAGCCCCCTGAAATTACTTAGGGATAAAATATGTGCAAGTCCTCTCTAAATACACGTAACATCCCATGTTGTTAAGATACTGATTCTCTCCAAATTCATCTACAGACTTAACACAGCCTCAATCAAAATCCCAGCAACTTTTTTTTTTTTGGTAGAAACTGATGACCTGATTCTGACCTGAACATGGAAAAGAAAAGCACACAGTGTAGCCCCAGCAGGGTTGACAAGAGCAATGTGGAAACACATTCACTACCTCATTTCAAGACTGACTACAAAGCTCCAGTCATGAGGACGGTGTAACACTGACCTAAGGCTGACATGCAGATCAGTGGGACAGAATGGGGAGCCCAGAAATGGACCCACGTATACATGCAGCTGATCTTCAGTAAAGGCACAGCCACCGCGTGGCAGACAGTCAGCTGGTCGGCAGGTGGTGCTGGAATAAGTGGATATCCTCACGTGCAAAAAAAAAAAAGAACAAAAACAAAAAACCTTTACCCTTATGCAAAAAGGATCTCAAAATGAATTGTAGAACTGAATATAAGAGCCAAAACCACCTAACTTCTAGAAGAAAACATAAGAGAAAATCTTGTGACCCTGGGTTAGACAAAGATTTAAGACCCCAAAAGCATGAAGTATCGGAAGAAAACTGTTAGCTTGGACTAAAATAAAAACTTTGGCTCTTCAAAAGATACTTAAGAGAATGAAAAGACAAGACACAAACTGGGAGAAAATATTTGCATGACATAAATCTGGTAATGGACTTGTGTCTAGAATATATAAAGAACTCTCTAAAGTATAGAATTATAGAGGATTCTTAGTAAGACAACCCAGTTCTTAAATGGACCAAAAAAAATTGATATGAAGGAATAGATACTTCACCAAAACAGCATACAAGGAACACACACACACACACACACACACAAGAAAAGACAGTCAACATCATTTGTCATTACGGAAACAGAAATTAAACCCACCACAGGGTACCACTAGAATAGCCAGAATTAGAAAGAACGACCACACCCAGTGACAGTGAGGCTACGGCGCAACTGGACGGACTCTCATTCACTGCCAGTGGGAACACAAAATTGTACAGTCACTGTGAAAAACAGCGTGACAGGTTCTTTAAAAGTTAACCATTCCCCTACCGGAAATCCCAGCTCTGGGCATTAACCAAAATGAAAGGAAAACACAGGCACAGTGTCTGTAAACAGCTATTCACAGCAGCTCTGATCATAACAGGTAAGAACTGGAAACAGTGCAACGTCTGTAGACATTGACAGGTGCCACGTGGAACCCGTGGGATGGGCGCTGAGTGGAAGGATGAACGGAGCAGCGTGGTTCCGTTCACAGCAAAGTCTAGAGAAAGAAAACCTATAGTGACCAAAGCACACCGGTCATCTCCTGAGCCGAGGGGATGGGACGAAGGTGTTGGCTTTGAAGAGGCACTTTGGAATGACAGAGATTTCTGCGTCAGGATTGTGGTGGTAGGTACGTGGCTCCGAAGATTTGTTAAACTCTGCGTACTGTATACTTAAAACTGGTGCATTTCGTTGTATTTAAACTGTGTCTCAACAAAGCACGCAAAGAGCGGGGGCAGGAGAGGCTCTGAAGACAAAGGTCCAACCACCTCTTTAAGAGGACTTTTGCTGTGAAGGGGAAAGGGTGTAGCTGGCAGTGCAGTGGGTTTGGAGGGTTCGGTGAAGAAGGGGAAAGGACAGCAGCTTGCGTGCCCATGCGCACTCCACGCTCAGCCCTCCAGCGACAAGCAGGGGGCTCGGGGAGGGGAGGGGGCTCCTGGAAGCCCCACAGGAGCGGGAGCCAGGGTCCGGGGCACAGCAGAGGCCCGGCCGAGGCCTGGGGGGCTGGGAAGGAGGCCACCTCTCTCAGCTCAGCACGTGAATGGCTGCTGCTACGAGCACACATGCAGTCTCACTTAAAACAGGATCAGACCACACTTCTTAAATGAAACATCAGATATAATCTCTTTAACATGGCTGCAAGTTACGTTCCGCACACCTGGGTTCTTTCCGTGTTTCTGCCGTCACAGACAACGCATTCCTGACACATGCCCAGGTGCACACGCGCGTGTTTCTCTGTGGTAGCAGAGTGTATGATTCCAGCACACGCAGGATCCAGAAGAGGCAAATCCTCAGAGATGGAGAGCAGATGGGTGGCTGGCCAAGGGCGGGAGAGGGGTGGGCAGCCATGACCAAGGGGCGCGGCTTCTTGCTGAGGTCGCGAGAATGTGCCCAGGCAGCCATGGGGACACAGAGGCTAGGCGGGGCTGTGTGGTGTGCCGACTGTATCTCAGCAAAGTTGTTACCTTCTTCAAAAATAACCACGAGACGAGGATCCCTAGAGATGGATGGGTCAAAGAGACAGGGCTTGTGACCGGCGGGCCACCGCGCACCTCAGCAGAGCCCCGGCGCCCGCGGCCCCTGCAAGAGGGCTCCTCGCACTGCCATCAGGGCAGCCCCGCCGACACCGCACAGCCATGCCACCACCTCCCCCCGGGGCTGCAGAGTGGCCGGCGAGGCCTGTGGCCGGGGCCATCTCTGCCCCACCTGTCCGGACCACACGGCAGCTGATCTTCGGAAAGCCCAGCTCCGGCCACGCTACTCCTCAGCACGGACACCTCCCGTGGTGGCCCGTCCAACGGATGACCAAGCCTGCACGCCGAGCCCCACCGGGCCACACAGGGTGCCAGGCACTCAGAGGAGCCCGCTGGGTGGCCACCCCCACCCCGCCCCCGGACCCCAAGCCTCTTTCACACCCTGCGGCTGCTCAGCAAAGGGGACCATTGGAACCAGCTTACTTTTAATCGCGTGTTTGGAGGAAGGAGGTGGAATGATTAAACCTTAAGTATAGAAATATTACTGTTACAGGGCTTATTTACTTCATGCGAACACACACGTACAATTATAAAACAAGAGAAAGTAAACAGGAAGCTTCTACCTGTCTCTGAAGAGCATCTCGAAGGGCCACAAGCGCTAGCAGGAGACTCCTCACAAACGAACACCAGTCCCGGGCAGCCAGACAGCGCTGGGTACAGGCGGCGCTTCTAACACCAGACACACGGCCAACACAACGGCACACCCGGCGGCACTGCGACACCAGAACGAGGCCCTGAGCGCGCTGCCAGGCCGGCAAGATGTGCGGGGGCCGGGCGGGGCCTCCTCAGCTGGGCGCCCCTCTGTAAGGACAGGCAGGGCCCCGCGCCACCCCCGCCAGGGGACAGCCCGCCCCCGCCCTCACGGTCCACCCGCCGCGTCATTTCACTGCTTCTCAGTAACACGTGGCACCGTGGCTGAAACACACACCTCCCCTCCCGCACGTCCTGCGAGGCGTGCCTCTTCAAGGGTTAACCTCACGTGCGGCAAACAAACAAACGCTCTTGTTGAAGCACGATGTCTGACCCTAGGATTTGACAGCGTCCTGTTGCCTGCTCCCTCTGAATTTAAGTGAAAGGAAACTCTGAGAAATGACTTCATGACTTCATGAATATTAGACAAGTCACCAAATGCTTCAGAGGCTGAAGACGGTCAGTATTTCAGCAGGCGGAGCCTGGCCGAGCAGCACCGACCCTGTGAGGCAGCTGGTCTCCTGCACCACCAGCCCCATCACCAGGGAAGGTGCCGGGGCCACCACAAGCTCGGACAGAGGGCCGGGTGGGCCCGGGCAGCCCACCGCGGGGCTGTAGGAACCAGGTGGTTGATCCACCTGCAGCTGCTCTGTCATCTAGGTGTGGCAGGGTGACATGGCAAGGTCCGTTCTATTTCCTTTAAGAATGAAAAGCCCCGGGCTTCCCTGGTGGCGCAGTGGTTGAGAGTCCGCCTGCCGATGCAGGGGACACGGGTGCGTGCCCCGGTCCGGGAAGATCCCACATGCCGCGGAGCGGCTGGGCCCGTGAGCCATGGCCGCTGAGCCTGCGCGTCCGGAGCCTGTGCTCCACAGTGGGAGAGGCCACAACGGTGAGAGGCCCACGTACCGCAAAAAAAAAAAAAAGAATGAAAAGCCCCGATGGCAGGAGGGGGCAGTGGGGGATGGACCCTCAGAGTTCCAAGGGGTTCAGAGAGCGACGTGCTGCAGATTCACTAGAATACATGAAGGAAAGCTCGGGGTCGCAGTTTGTTTCCATCTAACAACATTAGAAAAACCTAAAGGTTACCAAGTCTTCCCGGGCAGGTGGACACTGGCTGTGTGTGTAGCCGCCCGTGACCCCAAGGCCAGCACCACATCTGAAGGAGGCGTGAGGGGCAGCGGACCCCCACCCTTCCGCTCGCTCCCAGCTTCCTCCCAGCCCAAGCGGGACTGGCTGCCCCCTCGGCAAGCCTGCAAGGATCACACACAGGAGCAGCCACAGCAGGGAAGAGCTGATGGTTCCACTTCTGCTATTTTAAAAGCAAAGTTTCTGTTCCCACTTCTGGTATTTTAAAAGCAAAGGTTTGTTTTTGTTTTTTTCCATAATGAACAAAAGAAAAAGCAAAGACGCTTATTTTTACTTAGTCTTAGAATAAGCAGAGACACACTGAGAGTGGGTAGTTTCTTAAGGACCGATTCACAATGAGCACTCGTGCTCCACTCAACGGGAGGCAAGGCCCCTTGTGGAACTGTCTCGTGGAGCCATTAAATAACCCCAAGAAATCAGGAGACGGTGATCAAAGATCATTCTCATCCACAGCAGGGAGATCCGTGACTTGCCCAAGATCACAAGAAACGGAGCTCAGAGAAGTGGCCAGGCCTCTCCTGGCTAATGCCTCCGCACTGGAGCTGGTGCGCACTGGCCCTGAGCAGAGGGGCAGGCCCAGGGCAAAGACGAGAGCCAGGCTGACCCCGCCCACTGGAGGGGCGGCCCCACCCACCAGAGGGACACAGCCAGTGTGAGCCTGTGTGGTGAGCTTTTAATAAATAATTCAAGGCCCCGCACGTTACTGCTGCAGAGAGCAAACAGATGACGGCAAAGGCATTTTGAAAACCTTACCATGAGCTGGGGCTGCTTTTCACTAACAAAGCACAGTATTTTTTTTATTCTCAAGTTTCTGATCCTTACCTTTTAAAAAATATGACATTATAGATTGCAAATAACAGTCTGTTGTGAATTTTTAAAAATTACTTATTACTGATTCTCAACAACTCCACATGAGACGTCTCCTGTTAAGGGAGTGAAATGGAAACTTCCAGTGATGAGCACAGGCTTCCCAGGCCGCCATCGACTGGACCCGGGGCCACTGGCTGTCAGCTGACCTTGGTCAGAAGAGGAAACAAGCTCAGGAAGCTGGAAGGACCGGAACAGGCCTTACAGCCAGGACGCAGTCAGGAGTCAGGAGCACGGTCCCAGAACGACACTGCTGATTCAAGTGCCAGCTCTGTGAGAAAGGCACAGTGCAATTCTGGAGACCTCCCCAAAAGGACATTTTGCACATAACAGATGTCAAGAGAAGCCAGGGTGCCACTTCCCAGGGCTGCTCCGAGGCCCTTCAGCCGTCATCTCCAAGGAGTCAACTCCTGGACCCCTGGTACACTGCTGGTGAGAATGTAAAACAGTACAGCTGCTGTGCAAAACAATATGGCAAGTCCTCCAAGAGTGCAGCTGAGAACTACCACGCGACCCAGCAATTCCACTTCTGAGCATACACCCTCCCCCAAACGAGAGCAGGGTTTCAGAGCGATATCTGCTCCGCCATGTTCACAGCAGCGTTACTCACAAGAGTCAAACACAACATGGAAGCAACCCAAGCGTCCATCGACAAATGAATGGATGGAAAAAAATGTGGTTTATCTCTACAATGGAATATTCATTATTCGGCCTTAGAAAGGAAGGAAATTCTGCAGTGCGCTACCACACAGACTTCAGAACACTGAGGACGTTATGCTCAGTGAAATGAGCCCGTCACAGAAAGACAAACACTATAAGATTCCACGGATGTGAGGTCCTTGGAAAGTGTCAAACCCACAGAGACACACAGTAGAGAGGATGACAAGGGGCCGTCTGTAACCGCTGGCATCACAGCCCATCCCGGCCCGCCCCCTTCCCCCCGAAAAGATGGCCCTCTCCTCCTCAGAGGGGGAGCACAAACTCCAGGCAAAGGCCTGCCGTACCCACGCTCAGGTCCTCTGGCCCCAGGTCCTCACCAGGGTGACCCCTGCAAGGGAGGCAGGAAGGGGCCATGCCCGTGACAGAGTAAACCAGGGGTTCACCGCAGCCAGCCCCCTGGACCCCTCTGTGGGGAGGGCCCACGGCTGTTCCTGCTTGTGGCGGCATCTGGGAGGTCAGAGCAGAGAGCAAGCCTGGCCGGCACTCCAGGGGAGGGGGGCCCTGGGGTGGGGCCGACGACACCTCACCCCTCCCCCAGCAGCCCTCTCCTGCTCGCCAAGCTGGAGGCTCCATTCAGGGCAACCTTCCTTTCTATTCTTTTTGTAAAGAACACTGGGGTGATGGGACTTCCCTGGTGGCACAGTGGTTACGAATCCGCCTGCCAATGCAGGGAACACGGGTTTGATCCCTGGTCCAGGAAGATCCCACGTGCCGCAGAGCAACTAAGCCTGTGTGCCACAACTACTGAGCCTACGCTCTAGAGCCTATGTGCCACAACTACTGAGCCCGCACACCACAACTACTGAGCCCGCACGCCACAACAACTGAAGCCCGCATGCCTAGAGCCCGTGCTCTGCAACAAGAAAAAGCCCGCACACTGCAACTAGAGAAAGCCTACACATAGCAATGAAGACCCAATGCACTCAAAAAAATAAATAAAATGAATCTAAAAATAAAAGAAGAAGAAGAACACTGCGGGGAAAGTAACGAGAAGCAGGAAGTCCTTTATAACACAAGTCAGGCATCATTACTACGCTCAGCTTCTGACATCTACCTTTAAAAATGGTCCTGTGGGGCTTCCCTGGTGGCGCAGTGGTTGAGAGCCTGCCGATGCAGGGGACGCGGGTTCATGCCCCGGTCCGGGAAGATCCCACATGCCTCGGAGCAGCTGGGCCGTGAGCCATGGCCGCTGAGCCTGCGTGTCCGGAGCCTGTGCTCCGCAGCGGGAGAGGCCACAACAGTGAGAGGCCCGCGTACCGCAAAAAAAAAAAAAAAAAAAAAAACAAAGGTCCTGTGGACTTCCCTGGTGGTCCAGTGGGTAAGACTCCACACTCCTAATGCAGCGGGCCCCAGTTCAACCCCTGGTCGGGGAACTAGATCCTGCATGCCGTGACTAAGAGCCCGCAAAACCAAATAAATAAACATTAAAACAAAAACCCAAACAAAAACCGGTCCTGTGGCTGGTTCTTTTCCTCCCGTGAGACCAGGCCCACTCCCACCATCACAGGCCCCCGGGACTTCTCCAGGCAGGGCGCCCAGAGCTATGTGCCCTCCTCGAACACCACCAGGGACAAGCACATCCACAGCCTTGGGTCCCAAAGACCGCCACCCCCACCCCTGCCCACTGCTGGTTTTCGCGACGAAGAAACTGAGGGATCAGATGCAACTTCTAACCCCTCGTCATGGGTCACTACGAAGGGCTGAGCTCTTGCCCACGTCAGCGCGGGCTTCACGCCACCCACACCCGCTTCCTGCTTCTACGCGTGTGCAGCGCAGCAGCGGCGCGGGTGGCAGTGCAGGTGCGCCTCGGCCACCGGTACTGGGTTTCCACGCTGGGTTCGTCACTGGCACCTGGGAGCGACCTGGGTAAGACCTTCCCGTAACGACTGTTCCCGCGGGCCTCGCTCAGAGGTCCCGTTTCAGCTGAAGTGGGTGTTCAGAAAGCCTGCCTCAGCTTTACCAGCAGGGGGACCAGCGGGGGCACCTGCGTGGACGTTCTCTAAACTTCATCTCTTAAGGCAAGAGCAGCCCGGCCCAGAGGCTTCCGTGCTGGGAGGGCGCCGCGCCCGCGCCCCCACCCCCGCCGACACCAACGCTCGCTCCCTGCAGGTCTCAGAAGGTGATGCTCTGAAAGCCCCAGAGACGGAAGAAGAAAGGCAGCCTCGGACAATGGACAACCAGACGGCCTGACACCAAGGCACTTTCCCGGGTCGATCGCCAGCTTAACTACCTGGACACACGGGTGCCGCCCGCAGCCAACTTCACAGACATCAAACGTGCCCGGCGTGCTCTGCCCGAGACGGGCGCTCGCGGCCGACACGGGCGAGCACGCGGCAGGCCTGGACGCCAGCCTCCCTGAGCCAGCAGACGCCATGTCTCTCTGAGAGTTTTACTTTTAGGGTTAGTATCTGCACCCCCCTCCTTTCTTTAGACTAAGATTCTGGAACGTTGTTCACAGCCATTTAAACCTCTGCTAGTAAAACACAAGAGGACGGCCAGCTGAATGAGGATGCAGGTGCCATCAACTCTGCTTCTCCGAAATACCGCAGACGACCAAACACGGCATACAAGGAAACAACGGTGACCGGATGTGCGTGACCCTCACAGGCAGCAGACGGCACCCCCTCCACCTGCGATGCAACACCCGCCCAGCTGTCCATCCACAGGCAGGAGGGCTGGGCGATGACGGGAGGCCCGTGTCCCACACGCGAGCCCTTCTCCACGCGCCCCGAGGTCCCCACAGCGCCACTGCCCGTGTCCTCCCTTGAGGACGCCTCCGGAAAACACAGCCTAGAGACCAGACCACGGGCGCAGCCCACACACACCACCGTGCCGCCAGGAAGCGAGTGCCAGGCACCAAGGGCTCAGGATTCTTTCTTATTTTCAGCGAAGACCAAAGAAGATCACCTAGGAGCCCGCTACTGCGGACACCGCACCAGACCTTCCCTGCCAAGGGCCTCCCACCTCCTCCCTCGGGTCCAGCGTCTGGACGGTCCGCTAGGCCCACACCCCAAGGCCAGGCCGCCAGAACCCTTCCTTGTGTTTCAGCGCCTCCTATGCCACAAAGGCCACCGTCCGCCCCTCCGCCCCTCACCCTGAAAGTGTAGCTGGACGGTAATTTCTCAAGAGCCACCTGCATCCACCTTCACACCCACAGGGAAAGGCACAGCACCCCCTCAGTGGTGGAGAGGAAGATGGGACGGCACTCACCGCGGTTTTGCGTAAAAGCCACAAAATCCCAAAGTGCGTGCCACAGATGCCAAAAGCAGCATCGTGGATTTTCGCCACCCCGACCAGCAAGCCTGGAGTGAGCAGCAGTTATGCTGCGCAACAAGACTCCAGAGCTGCGCCTCAAACCAAAGGCCCGCAGGCCGGGGTCCGCCTCTGGCCGGTGCTGGCACTCCAAGAATCCCCGTCCCTCCGGGTACAAGGGCAACACAGCTTGAATGGCAGTGAAAAGGCTTCCAGGGACAGCCACCCTCGGGCAAAATGAACTGCAGAAAGCCTAGAGTATGCACGTCACCAACATTCAGCTGCCTCATCTAATGGACAAGGGGTGTGTGTGTGTGCGTGTGTGCGTGTGCGTGTGTGTGTGTGTGTTGAGGAGCTATGGAGAGAAGAGGAACAGAGTCACATACACCAAGAACTCCCACAAGAGAGACAGGCCTAGAGCCTGACCCACACAGCAAGGCCTGTGGCCAGCCTCACGGCACTGAGCTATGCCTCCCGGGGCAATGCAGCCCACTACGGCACAGAGTGAGTTATTCCAAGCCTGGGCCCCATGCCTGAGCTGCTCAGCACCACCCACTCACCTCCTCCCTGTGGGCCTTCCCTTCTTCCTCCAAGTCTGAGGCCCTCTCCACACAGGTGGGGAGCGCCGCCTGAGGCCCGCCCAGGCCCCAGGGCACACCCCCACAGTTACAGCTGAAAACATTTAAAGTGTTATCTTCTTTACTTACACACAGGTCAAATCCCATGGTATCCTCATCAGCAGGGAAGCGCCCACCACCAGAAGGCTCCACCCAGCAGCACCAGGGCAGTGTCCTGTGTCTATTTAGAACCAAATCAAAGAGATAACAGTCGCAAAATGAAGCACAACACTGAGGCCTGAAGGAAATGAAACACAATAAATATTCACCACACATAACCCAAATCCAATTTGGGAAAATATATCTATCAATATTTATTTAAGACATACAATATTTCCAGGCTAAAGAATTCTGGTCAGAAATAGGTAGATTTTCGGGATTTCCATGGGGGCGCAGTGGTTAAGAATCTGCCTGCCAACGCAGGGGACATGGGTTCGAGCCCTGGTCCGGGAAGATCCCACATACCGCGGAGCAACTAAGCCCGTGTGCCACAGCTACTGAAGCCGGCGTGCCACAGTTACTAAGCCTGTGCTCTAGAGCCCGTGAGCCACAACTACTGACCCCACGTGCCACAACTACTGAGCCTGCGCTCTAGAGCCCATGCTCCGCAACAAGAGAAGCCAGCGCAATGAGAAGCCCGCACACCACAACAAAGAGTAGCCCCCCACTTGCTGCAACTAGAGAAAGCCTGCGTGCAGCAACAAAGACCCAATGCAGCCAAAAATAAATAATTTTTTTAAACTTAAAAAAAAAAGGTAGATTTTCATTCCAATTTTTTTCATTCACTCTACAATCTGAAGCATTGTATAGTGAATAAAAAAATCTCTAAATTTACCCTGTAATTTGACAATGCATACAAATTTGTTAATATGCTTAAATGCCAAGCAAGGGTTAAGACAGTCTTATAAAGTTTTGAAATCTCTTTTAAAAAAAAGAAAAAGAAAGAAAGAAAGAAGGCAAGAAAGAAAGAAAGAAAGAAAGAAAGAAAGAAAGAAAGAAAGAAAGGGAAAAACCACGCTTACGTTGTCTACAATTCTGTGTCCAGAATTTAGGGAAATCAACCCAAATTTTCTTTGCGTTCTATTAAATTCACATGCAATCTCTGTGCCAAGCCTGGCTCAATACTTCTACACACCAAACAGCCTACACTTACTTCTGTCACACACCCCAGCGTAGTCTGGGTAACGGGCCACCAGGTTCCCACCCCTGCCCATCAGGGAGGGGAGGGAGCCTCTTCCCCAGCGCCTGGGCCCCAGAGGTCTCGGGGGACACTCCGGGCAACCCACCAGCTTTGTCACTGCAGTGACCTCTGGCAGGACCAGCAGAAAGACCACCCAGATGGGGTGACCTCTCGGGAGGGCGGGGTGTCTGCCGGCCAAGAGACCCTGCAATGCACGGTGGCTACTGGACTTTCTGGAACTTGCCTTCCCGAACACCCCAAGCTCGTGCACGGTGTGCTTGCCCCCAACTCCTCCCGCTCTGCGTCCGCGGACACAGGGGACCGTGCTCAGGGGAGCCCAACACAACCCTGTCTTTGTGACAAATCAGCTGCAACTTGCCTGCAACCAGCAGACTCTTGCTAAAGACTGCGGCTCCCAACCCAGCCCCTTCCCAGCTGTGCCACGTGGGTGCTGGCACGTGCTCACAGGCAGGTCAGTGACACTTAACGGGACAGAACCCACGACGCCAGTTTAACAGAGCAAGTCCCCGGAGCTGGCCCCCCAGCTCTGGGTACCCCACATGCCAAGCCTGGTCCCGGGAGGCTGACCCTGGGGAGGGCCAGACGGAGGCCCTTTGGCCTCTGCAAGCTGCGCTGTTGTGAACAACTCGTTATAAACGTGGAAACCACCCGTATCCATCTGGCTGTACAAACTCAGGCCACAAATACAAACGCTGGCCTGTGGCCAACCAGCGTGCAGCCCAAATCCCTCACCGCCCCCCACTGGGGCCCTCCACCAGGAGACCCAACAGAGCCCGCTGCCACCGCGGGCCTCCAATGGCCAGGAGCACCTCACTCCCGGCACCGTGCACAGGGACACTGAGAGCACCCAGCCCGGCCCAACATCCAACACCACCCTGGGGTCCCAGCGTGTGCGGGCTCCCCAGACTCACGGGCCGGGGCTGAGCCCAGGGCCCCTGCTCTGCAGAGTGAGCTTCCTCGGGGGCCAAACCTGAGACCGCCCTGCACGGCAACCCAAGGAAACCAGAGGGGGCTCCGGCTTTCAGACCAACCCCCCCAGATGCGTGGCTGCCCGAGGCAACCCACGGCCCCCGCACGCTGCCCTCAGGGGTGCCTCCCCGCCCACCAACGTCCTGATGACGACAGGTGGCTGCACACGTGTCACACCCCCATGCCACCTCCCTCAGACCCCAGTCCAGAGCTTAGAAAGCACCTCCTAGACACACATCGTACGCTACTACTCACTCCTTATTTTGGACTAAAACCAGTTCTCTTTGAGGGAAGTAACATTAAAACAGTAATCCAAAGCTAGAGAGCACTTGTAAATTCCTTGTTTCATTCATACGGAAGCAGACAGACTTGTTGTGTGTTAGATGTTCCTCATCTGCTACTGGGCGCCCCGCTGGGGCCCAACAGTGAGCCCCACATGGAGAGATTTCTCTGGAAGATGCTGCACCTGCAGCAAACATCTCTGTTCACCAAGGGGCCCTTCCCTGGCTCCCAGTTCTGTTCACAAGGCCTGCGTTCAGCGGTGTCACCAACAGGCCCTCAAACCAGCTTCCGACACCCCTTTCAACACACATCTTGTCCAGGCTTTTCTCTTTAGCACTGTATCTTGCTCTCAAATTAATTCCTTGCTCAACAGGAAACTTCCGAGCAACGGAAACCCACAGGCCAGGGGCAGCAGGATGGCAGCAGAGCAGCCTAGTGTCTTCCAGAAGGACGTGGCCGCCGGCGGGCGAGCCCCGGAAGGCCTCCCTCAGCCCCCTCGGCCCTGGCAGCGCACGCCGGACTCGGCAAGATGCGCAGGCACCCCAACCTCCACGGGCTTCCCCAAAGAGAACGTGACTCTCTCACCACCAAAGGCTCCGGTCACAGTAAAGAGCAGAGCGACATGTCCACTCCTGGAGTAGCCTGAGACACACATGCACGCACACACAAACCTCTGTGCTCGTGTCTGCAGCTGCACGGTTCACAGCTGCCAAGGGGAGGAGACGATTCAGGGGTCTGTCGACTCACGAATGGATCCCCAAGGTGTGGTACTGCCACACGGTGAACTACGCCTCGGCCACAAAAAGGAACGGCGCCCCGCTACACGAGAGGCGGGTGAACGACAACACGACGCTCGCGGAAGCTCCCAGACACAGAGGACGTTCATGGGCAGATCCACAGAGATGGGAAGCAGGGCAGCGGTCACAGGTGACAACAACATCAGAAGGTCCCCGTGGTGCGGGAGCTGCTCTCGTGTCCTGACTGTGGCGCTGCACACAGGGGGCCCAGGACACACACACACACACATCTAGGTGACAACAGGGCGGTCTGAGGAAATCAGAGGACTTGACCACAGCCAGTATGCTACCCTGGTTGTGATGTTGTCCCGTTTTGCAAAATGTTGCCATGAGAGAAACCAGGCCAACTGTACAAGGCTCTCTGTGTTATTTCCTACGCTTGCATGTGACTCTACAAAGATCTCAAGAAAATCAACACACACACACACACACACAAGCCACAAGGAGCCAGTGCATCTCGACACCCAGGCACCACGAGCACACAACCCCCAGCCCCACCAATAGGTCCCAGCTGAGGGCTTGAGCTCTGAGAGGCTGGGGACGTCCCCCAGGCTCAGCCCACGCTATCGAGAGCAGAAAGCAAAACCTTGTTTAGATTCAAGCGTCAGGAAGAGCAGGGAAAGGGAGGGGCCATTTCAATCAGGTGTGGTGAGAAGGGATTGGTGGTCAAAGCGCTATAATCAGTAAAACCAGCTTCTCTCCCTTTGCAAGAATCCATGTGCTTGGGCTTCCCCGGTGGCACAGTGGTTAAGAACCTGCCTGCCAACGCAGGGGATGTGGGTTCAAGCCCTGGTCCGGGAAGATCCCACATGCCGCGGAGCAACTAAGCCCGTGTGCCACAGCTACTGAGCCTGTGCTCTAGAGCCTGTGAGCTACAACCACTGAGCCCACGTGCCACAACTACTGAGCCCACATGCCTAGAGCCCATGCTCCGCAATGAGAAGCCACCGCAATGAGAAGTCCACGCACTGCAACCAAGAGCAGGCCCCGCTAGCCGCAACTAGAGAAAGCCCACGCACAGCAACGAAGACCCAACAATTAAAAAAAAAAAAAAAAGAAAAGCAAAATGAAACGATAAAAAAAAAAAAAGAATCCGTGTGCTCCATCACAGGCTTTCTTCTCAGGGCTCAGCACACTCAACTGAAAGGACCTGCACCCCAGGGTGGCCAGCGTGCATCCCCACAGCAGCTCTGAGGACATGCGTACAGCCGTGGGGGCCCACGTGGAGAAGTTTCCCGAAGGGCCTGTTGCCACATCTGGCAGTCTGATCCGCTCCCTGGCCTAAGGGTGCTCGTGGGACAGCAGCTCCTGCCCCCAGCCCACAGAGCGATGCCGAGTCTCCATGTGGTCCAGCCATCACCCTGGAGCCCCTCAACAGCCGCCGTGGGGTCTCAAGGGCATTCCCATGCCCTACAAACCGGGCCATACGCAATGCCAAAGGTGGGTCACTGAAAACCACTTTTTCAAAAATCCTATTAAAGCTCTAAAGGTGAAACCAGAGGGATGATGGACTCACAAACGCAAAGGCAGGAGAGAGGGTCTGCACGGAGCCCAGGGCCCCTCCCACCGACTCCTGCCGCAAACTGAAGGAACACGAAGACCACCAATGATGGCACCTGACTCTCACATAAATAAAAGATTTTAAATTCAGTTCTGAGAAAAGTTACCACTAGAGTTCACACCCTTATAAGGAAAAAGCAACTACATGCATTCCAAGCCAGACCGTAACACTCGAAGTCTAAGGAAAAGGCCCTGCACCCCGTCTGTGGAAGGTGCGGCTCCAGCAGGTGGGCCCGCGGCACAGCGCCAGCAAGGACAGGATCACCGACCCCAGCCGCTCTCACCAGCCATCGCTAGAAGATCCAAGGGGAAGGTTTTAAGTCTTTAACTATTAGACTTACTACGGAAGTATGTGCCGGTAAAGTGATATGATATCACAGATTTACTTTAAAATACTAAAATTTTAAATTTTTTAAAAAAGAAGGAAAACAAAGATGGGCACAAGCAGAGAAAGAAACAGAACCAAATGCTGGTAATTGCTGAAGCTGTACACAGAGTGTGTATGACTGTCTCAGGTTCTGGGAGTGCTGGGAAACGGAAGGTGAAATAGAAACGTTACCTTCACGTGTGCTGTGAGACTGCACATGCCGGGGCTCCTGACAGGGCGCCGTCCGCCTGCCCTCAGGCGGCCAGAGCTCTGTCCATCCCTAGACTTTTCCTGAACGACCCAGTCCCCTTCAGAGTCATTCACAGAAGGGCCGCGTGCTCACTCCTCCGTGCACACGCATGTACACACACACGCGTGCACGCCTGTGGAGGAGCAGAGAAGCCAGTCCATGTTCTCACTACAGGAGATGAACTCTAAGGTCCCAGCCATGCCCTCCCTCAGCGTCACAACCGTCAAGGGCTCTCCTGCCCCGCCTCCAGATCACAGGCAGGGGACAAGGCACTGTCACACAGTGGGGGTGGAGAAGGCCTTCAAAGATCATCCAGTCTAACCCAAAACAGTTCAGTTACTTTCCCACAATCCTAAAGCAAGCTAATGGTCAGCCTGAACAGAAAAACTGTACTTCCAAAATCACACCAAAATAAGTCATGTGGTTGTGAGGTAAACGACAACACCCACATCACGTCAACCCTGGGTCTGGGCCGCCGGAACCCTCACGGGCCAGCCCTGCGTGCCACATTGGCAATGACAGCAGCGGCCGCAGGAGGGTGTTCTGGTCCCTAAACACGTGCGCGGACAAGTGGCACCTGTACCTGCCATGGGCACCATGACCACAGCCATGCTCCCCCAGGGGCTTCCTGGAGAGCAGGAGGAGGGCAATCTGCAGATACGGGAACCTCAGTTCCCAAGTCCAGGCGCGTAATTGGGGGGGCGGGGGGGGGAGTCGGGGGGAGAGGGATGCTGAACTGCCCTCCTGGTCACAGGGCAACACCGCGGCCACCCCCGACAGGAGACATGGCCTTGCCAGAAACCAGCCACTCCGGAAAGAAAGAAACTGGCGTGAGATCATACCAGCACCTGACATTTGTGTTCCCATGAGATGCTTCACTTAGCAAAAATCAAAACACTGAGTAACTCTCACATTCACCCAAGACCCACAGGCAAGCTCGGAGTACACACGTGTCCACCTGCCTGCACACCTTCTACAGTGACCAGATCGACACGGTCAGTACAGTTACTTGTGATAAAGTCTGTTGATTCCGTGCATTTCACAGAAACAGAGGTGGGGCTCAAGTCTCGGGAGGCGGTACCAGCTGGGCAGGAGGCCTGAGTCCCGGCCCAAGCGGCCTGAGTGCCCATGCTGGCCCATCAGCCTCTGGAGGAGAGCGTCAGGGCCTCTTCCCTGCCCTGGACAGAGGCTTTCGCGGCAAGCAAGCACCTGCTGACCTAGGACACGTCCCCGAGGGCACAGTGCTCCCTGAGCAACCTCTCACCTTTCAGCCACAGACACCTTTTCTCCACCCCGTGGCAGAAAGGCTGAACCAGGACATGGGGCGCCCAAGTTCAGGGTCTTGAAACTAAGGGGGGCTCAGGGTGAGCTCTGCTGCCACCAAGGCCCTCACACCTGTCCATCCGGACCCAGCGGGCGCACCAAAGGCGACCACTCCTGCTTCCCGGCAGGGCTCCACGCGTTCCCATCTACAGAGGAGCGCTGTGCGAGCCATCCCCCAAACCCCTGCCTACTTCCAGCCTGCGCTCTCCTGGCCTCACCCACGGGGGTGGAGTCGGCTCTCTGCCGGGCAAGATACACCTCTGGTGGCTAGGGCTCCAGCATCCAAAGTTCCCCAACGCCCCCTCTCACCCCTTCCGTTCCCTCCCCAAGCCCTCAGGTCGTCTCTGGAAATCCCTTTCCTCTGAACTTCTATTAACCGTGTTTACTATTAGTATACTTATTTAGATACCTGTATTGCTGATATTTTATGTCTCATTTCATGAACTAATCTGTTGAACCATGAGAATCCGGGGCCTCAAAAAATACTTAACACGGCACTTAATACTCAGCAAGTATTCAGGAAAAGAACAACCTTGATGACTGAAGGCTACATAACACAAGTCCTGGGTGCTGGTCCTCTTGAACCCTCTTACTTCGTTGTGCTTTGCAACAAACTCAGACTGATACGTGGTCGTTTTTCTACCCACACTTCTACAAAGTTGCAGTGAGAGACTCATTTGCTTACAAGTGAACGATGGGGGCAGGGGGTGCAAGAAAGACAAAACTCGTAAATAATTATTTTACTGGTAACTGCCTCCACCTTCTCTCCTCCCCGTGACATCCTTTAAACGTAAAAACTCTATAAAACATGAATATCAGATTTCGCAAATGTACAGTATTTTAACAGAAATCATCCGGATCTTGTGCTTCTGATGCTAGTCATTCTCTTCACCAAACGAGTCCCTTTGGAAGCAGGGTCGGCAACCCCGGCCGCCGGGCCCATCTGTGAGCACAGTTCTAAGGGACAGTGCTCGCCAGCACACACATCACCATGGCCGCTTTTGTTCTGCACCGACAGAGACTTCACGGCCAGCAGAGCCAACTGGCCCAGACGGAAAGGGCGTGCTGGCCTGCTCAGGGCTGCCTTCCTCAACAAGGTTCCGTGAGAGAATCAGACACCACCGTGTGTCCTGAGCTGACCTCTCCCTGTGCTTCCAGAGCGTGCCATCCAGGCAGCACCCTCACCAGGAAAACCAGCACTCAGCTCATTCGGCTTAGATGGGAAGAGCGCTTCAGGAGCTCTGTCCAGACAAGGCACGGGACACACCGATCCTTTCAAGTCTAAAGCCACATGATGAACATGTAGACATGCATGTATATGATGATTTTACTGGAAAGGTAAGTCCACCATCTTGACCACAGTGATTTAGTGCCAATTCTTGAAACTAATTTCAAATCACGACACTTAAGCTTGACCACCATAATGACCTCCAGAGAAAATCACAAAAATGTAGAGCATAAGAAGATATCAAACTAAGTTTATGTATTATTAGGCCACAGACAAAGCAGGTTAAAAATAACAGTAACAGGATTATAAAACCTGGTTAACTTGCATATTTTCTCAGGCTTTCTTTAAGACGCTGGTGTATACAAAGATCCTGAATATTAACAGGCCAAGCAAAATGCATCTAAATTTATTCATAAGCCTGAGTTATAAGCCTAAAAATATGCAGAAACAGTCGGAGCTCAGAAGTGGCTAGAAGCTCAGAGGGGCTCAACCAACCCACCGCTGAATCACTTTTCTAAGGACTACGCCCCGCTGAGCCTCCATGCACACAGCACCCCCGGGGCTCCCCATCACACACAGGTCAGGGACCACGCATGCCACAGCCTCTGATCTGTGGCCACCCCACTATGGTCAGGAATCACTTGTGCGACAAGCACAACTTGGAAAAGCAGAACACAGGAGAGCAGGTGCAGTCAGGAGACACAGGAAGACGGAGGAGGCATTCTCACTCAGGCACTGTTTTGGTTTTTCTCCTTTTGTGCATGTTTTTTGGGAGGGGTAGTGGGTGGGGAAGGATTGTGTAAAGTTTAAAGTCTGTTCAGAACCAGACTGGATGGCACCCAGGAGTGTCAAGGCACCCGTGGAGCCAGAGCCAA
This sequence comes from Mesoplodon mirus, assembly GCF_964341445.2. Taxonomy (NCBI): domain Eukaryota; kingdom Metazoa; phylum Chordata; class Mammalia; order Artiodactyla; family Ziphiidae; genus Mesoplodon; species Mesoplodon mirus. Next base: position 654,050 of record NC_138995.1, on the reverse strand, counting down.
GCCCAGACCCGGGTGGGGTGGCGGGGCTCACTGAAAACCCTGCTGCTCCTTGACTATGACCAACACACAGAGACAGACTCAATGCGTGGGCTCATCCGTGCCCACCAGTGTCCTTAAAACAGCTGGCCCCCAGACGTGCAAGGGCAGGACATGTCTGGAAAGCCTTTCTGACTGGTTACAGGAAGGCGGGGCAGCCCCCACACCTGCCCCACACTAGCCACGAGGCAGTTCAAGGAGCGCCTGCAGTCGGCGGGGCACAGAGGAGGACGACCAGTTTCTAAGTGAAATGGAAAAAAAAAAAAAAAAAAAAAACAACAGATCAAATGTCAACAGTGAACGGGGCTCCCGATATGACCTGCACACTGAACGTGGGGTTAGAGGGCGCCAGACCAGACAGGCACAGCCTGGACGTGCTGACCAAGCGCTCCAGACGCTCGGCCTCTGAGCAGGGCAGGCTGCTCCACCACTGCTGGCCCAGGTGTACGTGCGGTGTGCGCACTCACGCTTCAGGAGGTGGGGACCAAGGTGGAGGGCAAACGAGGCGTCCTTTGTTTGCTCCACTCACATTGTGATTGTTTTCAATAACTGCCCAAGAAGTATTCATCAAAAACTTTTGTAAATACAGAAAAATAAAAACTTTAGATAGAAATGACCTGCTGCAGACACTTGCCATTTCACAGTTTCCTCATCGCTCACACACATGCACCTTCATCTTTATTCACCAAACCCTCTCTTTCCTGCGTCTCCACACGACTCGATCCGAGTCCCAACATACACGGGTGTGTACGGAGCCCCTCCTGTCTCCCACGCCGTTCTCTCTCCGGCGGCTCAGGTGCAGGACGCCAGCGCGGTCGTACCTCCTCTGCTCCCAGGCGGCTCGAGGGCCGCGACCTCCAGGGCCAGCCACGGGCCACCCCAGGGCCCTCCTGGCCACACCTGCGTCCTCGGGGGCCCCGGAGGGAGGCGCTCTGGGTGGTGGAGAATCAGCGTGTGTGCTGGAAGCCAAAGCCGTCTCTGCTGAAAGGCAACGACCCGGTGCACACGGGCTCACGAGCAGGCAATCTAGAGAAGACGGCCGCAGCCATGAACAGGGCACTGAACCGACGCTGCAGGTGCCGCCCAGCGTGCTTTCCAGGGAGGAGCACAGAACCCGGGAAACACGCCCACCCGTCTCCACGCCAAGTGACCAGCACGAGGCCTGGTGTCTAAAGGAGGAGAGAGGCTGTGAGGTTCTGGCCCCAAACGTCCCCCTAGTGACAAATACCCACAGCTCCCCTGCACGGGCTCCAGAGGAGAGCTTGGCACAGACACGCCAGGCCCGGCACTGACGGGTCCCAGGGCCCAGCCCCGAACAGAGGGCAAGTCATCAACCTAAAAAGCAGGGACTGCAGGAAGAAACCCGCCAAGAAACTGCCAACACGCCTGGGTGTGCGGCCTGAAGGGGCAGCGTCTCTCGCACTGCACGACCCCCAACCCTAAGCCACCAACAAAAAGCCACATGTGACAAGCGTCCTGCCTATAAACCAGGTGAGAGGACTCCATGGGGTGACCCGCTTCCAACTCCAAGAAAAAGATGGACTTAATCCTGTGCCGAGGCCCACGGGGGACAGTGAGCACACAGCCCCGGCTTCCAAGAGATGGCGGACGCCCGCCCACAGCCCCTCCGCCCTCGGTCCTGTCCGTCTAATCTCCACAGCTCCTCTGCATTGGCAGCTGGTTCCATGTGAAGCAGCCTCAGGATGTGTCCAGTAGAAGCCTTTTGGGCAAAGAGGAAACCGCACCTGAACCCAGATCCTCTGCCCTCGACTGCCAAGTGCCCAAACCAGGGACTTGCTCCAATGTGCCCAGCAGGACTCGGGTTTGAAACTGCACACAGCAAAGGGCCCGAAGCATGGCCCCCACGGTCTGGTTGCACACGAGGGTCCGAGGGGCCCTCCGGACAACCTCGGCCCTTGTCCCAACCAGACGGAACCCTGCCCACAGGCTCGTCAGGACACACGGTCCACAGAACCAGACCTTCAGAACTCTCATGGCAAGAAACAAATGGCCTTCAGCTAGTCAAATTCAGCCTGGAGGATATCTGCCAGTACACATGTATGTACGTACACACACACCCCATATTTACTCACTTTTATCATCCAGCGTTTAGTGAACATTTTTCAGCCCCACAAATGGATGTGACAGGGCGGGGGGAGAAGACTGGGCTCAGGACATACTGTCGGCTGGCCTGGGTCATTCACTTGGTGACCACAATGCAGCCACGCAAGCTCTCTGGGCCGTGGCCTCCCAGCAGTGCTCACACCGTGTCTGTTCTCTTCCCCCAGACAACTCAAGACCTTTCAAGTCCAAGTGCCGTGCAGCAGTACTGTGGAGGACCAGGAAGGCAGCAGTAGGCAGAGGCCCCCTGCTCTGACCCACCTCCTCCGGCCCCTGGAACCCAGCAAGCTGGCCCAAATGCTTCGGACAGTGCCCAGTGCACGGGAGGCCCAGGCAAAGCTGAAAGCAATCTGTTACTTCAGCCTCTGCACACCAGGGCTCTCCAAGGCTGGAAATCAACAGTTTGCCCCTGCCTTACAGCCTAACAAAGAAATAAGAAGTGCAGTCTTTAAAACACAAGTCCAGGGCTTCCCTGGTACCACAGTGGTTAAGAATCCGCCTGCCGGGCTTCCCTGGTGGCGCAGTGGTTGAGAGCCTGCCTGCCGATGCAGCGGACGCGGGTTCGTGCCCCGGTCCAGGAAGATCCCACATGCCGCGGAGCGGCTGGGCCCGTGAGCCATGGCCGCTGAGCCTGCGCGTCCGGAGCCTGTGCTCCGCAATGGGAGAGGCCACAAAAAAAAAAAAAAAAAAAAAAAAAAGAATCTGCCTGCCAATGCAGGGGACATGGGTTCGAGCCCTGGTCCGGGAAGATCCCACATGCCACAGAGCAACTAAGCCCGCGCGCCACAACTACTGAGCTTGCGCTCTAGAGTCCACGAGCCACAACTACTGAAGCCTGTGCGCCTAGAGCCCGTGCTCCGCACAAGAGAAGCCACCACAAGGAGAAGTCCGCGCTCCACAAGGAAGAGTACCCCCCGCTCACGGCAACTAGAGAAAGCCCGCACGCAGCAACAAAGACCCAATGCAGCCAAAAATTAAAAAAATAAAAATAAACTTATTTAAAAAAAACACACACAAGGCCATGTATTTATTCAACTATGCCCTGTCAAATAACTGTTTCTTGTCCGGATTTTCAACTTTCACACCACTGTCAGTTATTTTAAAACAGTTAATAAAAGTTACTAAAACACATTCGATGGACACACTAACTCAGGCATGACTCTAACCCCCATCCCCCTGCACCACAGTCCAGGCTCCGGGCTCAGGGGTTGGGGACAGGACGAGGGGTGAGGCAGGGTCTGTCTTTTTTTTAAACAACCATAATGTGAGCAGCATGTTTTTCTTGCAAAAATGTAAATAATACTGATATACTAAAAGAAACAAAAACTAAAAGAAAGTTTAAAAGAGACAAAAGAAAACTAAAGACAAGCCCCCGCCATCGGGTCTCCAGCCCAACACTGAATCGATACTCCCCCGCCTCCGTTAAGATGACAAGTGCTCCCCGTGAGCTGACTTACCCTAACTTCACACAAAACCCACGACTGATGCCCCACACCTGCTGTGTGTGGTCCCACAATAATCTATAAAACTGCGGGACCTGTAATCAGAGCCTGTCTTCCCCTACTGCTCTGTTTAGGAGCAGAAAAGCGGGAAGTCACAGACGGGGCTCACCTCCTGCCTTGCAGAGCAGAGGGCGCAACAGTCAATCCAGAACGACCACCTCAGGGAACGCTCCCTCCCAGGGAAGGGGGCACGCGGGCCACACAAGCCCAGCCCTCCCTCCTGGGACCACCCCCGTTCTGGTTCTCTTCTCTTTGGGTAGCTGCTAAAGGAGACGGGCCAGCAGCCTCTGCCCCCTGGAAATGCATACCTATGACCTAAGGCAAAAAAGACGCCATGGTGCTAAGGTCCGAGACAGACTGAGGACCACGGTCTCCGGGAATGGGAGCTGGGAGGAGCCACGGAGGAAAGGGTTAGTCTGTGGACGAAAGGTTCAACAGGACAGAAATGTGCCAGCAGTGAGCCCTCCCCTTACTGCTTCCTGAGGGACCACGGACGTCGCCACCTCTGCTGGAACAGCGGGGACAAGACGGCACTGCATCGGCCCTTTCTGAGAGCTGCTTTCTGTCTGATTCCAAACCTTCGCGTCCCGCTCTGTGGACACCTGCTGATTACTGTGTGTCTGCAGTGACAGAGTCGCCACGGAACAAGGTGCACCAGAAGCAGCACAGTCCAGATGCAGCGGGGGGACAGCCCCATGGATGAGAGTCGAGGACCCGACACGAAGTGGGCACGTGCGTGGACCGCACCGACCCTGGAGAGCTGCCTCCACCCTCATCCTGCCCGCCCTCCCCGCTCGGGGGCCACGGGGAAAGGGGGCCGTGGTCATACCCGCCAGGGCCCTGCAGGATCTCCACTCCCGCGGAGGGCGGTGCTCCACCGTAAAGAATCTAAAACACCCTCCTCTGTCCTGAGTCCTGAACTCCCCCCTCCGTAAAGAGAGTATTCTCTGAGGCCTGTCCCACACCCTCAGACCCTGGGACAGGAGGCTTACAGAGGGACCGGCCCCACGGCTGGACCCGTTTGCAAATCCAGCTCTGAGCCAAACACAAAGCCTGCCTGCAAGGGTCAGGGAGTCACCAGGCACAGGCTTGCAGGCTGCAGGGCTGCCGGTTCACACAGGACAGAAGGCCAAGCACCCCTCAGGAAGCAGGCGAATCCTGCCTGCAACATCTTCCCCTTGTGTGCAGGAGGCCACCTGCTCTGAAGTTGTTCTGAGCCAGTGAGGCTAAGGGGTGAGGCTCGGCTCTGTATCGAAATCGAGCTGAGATCCAGAACACAACATCTACACACACACACACACACACACACACACACACACACACACACACACACACACACACACACACACACACACACACACACACACACACACACACACACACACACACACACACACACACAGTCAATTATGTCTCAATCACACTGGGGGGGAATAAAACATAAAAAATGTTTAAATTAGAAAGGGACAGGGAATGATTTTTTTCCTTCCTTTTACCTCAATCAGGCGGCCTTTCGATCATACAACATTTTACAGTAACCCACATTTAATATCAACAGAATTCAATCCTAACGACAGCCCCGTGGGGGCAGTGAGGACTTTGTTGGCATATACGTGAGTGCCTGTGTGTGAGCACACACGTGAGCACATATACACGAGTGCACAGCAAGAGGCAGCTTTTCATGGCAGAGTCTGTAAGAGAGAAGAGAGCTGCCAGGCCATAAAAAGGAAACTCGGGACTTGTCTGCTCATCAGTCTTCACAAAAGGAGCAAAGAGTCCCGTGTTCACGTCCTCCGGCACCAGGGAGGCGTGTGACGTGGGAATTACCGTGGCCGGAGCCCTCCCCATGGTGAGGACCCGCCTTCCCAGGGAAGTCGGGCTGGTTTCCAGCAAGAGATGAACCAAGTAAGGGAAGGCGATAGCCCCCAGAGCCACCCCCAATTCTGCCTGCAGAAATGCAGTTAACTCCCAGCTATTGAGCAACACACAAAACAGATGCTTTATGCTATCTATAAACTTTTATCTCTTCATTATTTTTCAATTGGACCACTGAGTTGAGAAAACACCAACTAAATGCTGTGTAGGCGGCCCTGAAGCTAACACCTTATAAACCAAACCTTTCTATCATCCTTCTGCTGTCGCTTTTTTGAAAACAGGTTCCGAGAGAAGCTTCTAAGGAATTCCAATTCTCCACGGCCGAGACTCAGAACGCCTGAGTAGACGGCACCGTGACAGACACAAGGACCAAGAACTTCCCCAGTGACCACGGCAGCCAGGGCAACGCAGGTGGCACTCGCACTGCAAGGTCTCGGCCTTCGGAGCCCAGCAGAGGCCCCCGCTGGCCCGGAGACGGAGAAGTCCCCACCCACCGCTCTCCGTGGCGAGGAAGGAGGCGGAGCGACCAGTCCCGACAAGAAAACAAAACCAAAGGACCGGGTCTTCACTCCTCAGCAATTACATTCGCTTTAGGTACAGCCTACCAACCACAGCCTGGAAAGAAGACCACGCCCTGCGGCGGCGGCGCTGTCTGCCCGTGTCACAGGAAGCCCTCCTCCAGGCCATCATGCGTGGGGACACCGGTCCCCACTTAACAGGCAGCTGTCGTATCCCCCGAGCCACCGCCTGGGCCCCAAACAGGCATCGACAAACCACGGAAGGTAAATTTTAATACTTAACGAATCCTTGGGAGATTGGGATTGGCATAGAGACACTCATATGTATAAAATAGATAAGTAATTTAAAAAAAATTATAAAAAATCCTTATCCAGGGCTTCCCTGGTGGCGCAGTGGTTGAGAGTCCGCCTGCCAATGCAGGGGACACCGGTTCGTGCCCCAGTCTGGGAGGATCCCATATGCCGCGGAGCGGCTGGGCCCGTGAGCCATGGCCGCTGAGCCTGCGCGTCCGGAGCCTGTGCTCCGCAACGGGAGAGGCCACAACAGTGAAAGGCCCGCGTACCGCAAAAAAAAAAAAAAAAAAAAAAAAAAAAAAAAAAAATCCTTATCCAATCTTATTCAAGGAGGAAGTCACTCTAAGCTCGCAATCGACTTTAAAAACTTAAGGAACACAGTCGTATTTGTCAGCAAAAGAAGCAAAGAGGCTGCCGGGGTCTCTCCTATTTCTCGGATTATAATTGTTGAAGTAAAACCCTTCCTGATTGGAAAACATAATGTGGGACTTTATTTTTTTTATATAAATTTATTTATTTAGTTTTGGCTGCGTTGGGTCTTTGTTGCGGTGCGCGGGCTTCTCATTGTGGTGGCTTCTCTTGTTGCGGAGCACGGGCTCTAGGTGCGCAGGCTTCAGTAGTTGTGGCACGTGGGCTCAGCAGTTGTGGCTCGTGGGCTCTAGAGCACAGGCTCAGTAGTTGTGGCGCACGGACTTAGCTGCTTCGCGGCATGTGGGATCTTCCTGGACCAGGGCTTGAACCCGTGCCCCCTGCATTGGCAGGCGCATTCTTAACCACTGCACCACCAGGGAAGCCCTAGAAAGTCACATTTTTAAAAACTTTATTCAACTGTAGTTGATTCACAACGTTGTGTTAATGTCTGCTGTACAGCAAAGCAGTGTGTCGCACTGTTAACAGTGTGACCAGCAGGACGGTCCACGGAGCCCATCCGCCTCGTCACAGCCGCACAGCCGGTTCCCCAGACGCAGCGTGCCAGGCAGCCACTCTACCCTCCACCCCAGGAAGGCCCGGCCAAGAGGTCACAGCCACACACGGCCACCCTGGATGCTCGCAGCCCGGCCTCTCTTCTGGGCTGTGACGGCGCAGCACAGCTCCCGGGCAGGGCGAGGCTTTCTGAGACCAAGGTCTGGTCTAGATGGCGGCCCCCCAGAAGGAGGGCTGCAATTCGGGGGGTGGGGGGGCTCAGAGCTGCTGACACCGTTATCCCAAAAGGTACCTGCTAGGGAACAGTGTTTCTGAAAGAACTTCAGGACACAAATAATAGTGATAAAACTGCAAGTCATGACCTGAAGCAGTTTACCTCTTACCTCTGGTGGGTGGAGAAAGCAGATCCTTTCCCCAGTGACAAAACATTCATTTAAGAAAATAATAATCTTGACAGCATGGATGACATCAAGCAAAACAAATGCTTCAGACGTTCTCACGTGATGCAGTGAACGCTTCATAAAATGGAAGCCTGGAGACGCTTCCCCCCCGACGGGACCGCAGGCGTTCCTCACCCAGGCGGCCGCGGGGCCAGCCAGCAGCCCGACTGGGCGTGATAAGCAGGCACTTCTCCTCTGTGGTCATGTGCCTCCCAAACCACAACCCCGTCTAAGGAGAAAACGTCAGAGAAACCCACATGGAGGACATTCTCTAAGAAACAGCTCACTGGTGGTCCTCGAAACTGCCCAGGTCATAGAAGAACAGAAGAGACTGAGGTGACAGGACCGCTGAACGCGATGGGGGTGTGCTGGGCAGGGCCCTGGGACAGAGGGGGCGCTGGGCAAGGAGTGAGGCTGAATAGTCTGAGTGCAAGTTAATACAACGCACCGGGGCCACTTCCGGGAGGACACACTGCCAGCGCCGACCCGACGACGCAAACAGGCCTGTCGACAGCCCCGTGTGCAGGGCTGCCGAGGAGCCCACAGCCCGCGCCTCCGAACCATCAAACTCCTGGAGCAGAAAACTGCCCAGGGCTGCTTTCTTCTGAATACCATGTCAGAGCAGAGGAACACCAGAAACAGATTCTAAGCAATTCCACTGCAGAAGAAAGGAAACCGCTTTGAGTGAGCCTGTGTCAAATCCCCACCGGGGACCCTCCTCGTCGCCCTCACCCAGGTGCACCTTCCTGTCCACGGAGTCCTTCTCTTGTCCCCAACTCACAAAGTTTAAAGCCAAGGAATCCACAAAGTGCTCCCACATCAACTGTGAAGACCCGAGAGGCAGCGATGCCCAAGCCCGAGTCAGGCAGAGGCACCCGATTCCGGACCCCCACGCCACTCCACAGCCCTGCCCAGCCCTTCTGGTGCCCACTCTGCTCGAGCCGGCATCACGGAGAAGACGAGTGAAAGTGCACCTTAATCTACACGGCTCTGCAAATACTAACATCTGTTCTTGGTGACACATAAATGTGCCAACTGAATTAGAAAAGGGACGTCCCCAAAGGTCTGAAGCAGCCCCAGCAGAGCCGTGGGGACTGGAGGCTGAGTGCGCTCTGCTCTGCGGCCACCTGCTCCACCTGGCACAGCAGCCCAGGGGAGATCCCAATAAACCTGCAGTCTCTAGGCTTTGGGGCAGAGCTCTCAGGCCTCTGGTCCTACCTGCCTGCGAGTGCTCGCGTTCACTCGTTTTGTTGTTTTCTGGCTCACCTGGTCTCACCCTTCACACTCCCCCAAACTGAAGGAAGTCAGCTTTACAGGAGCTTTACAGGAGGCAGGGAGGTGCTTGATAAAGAGTACAAACCCATTTCAAGTTGACGCAAAGAGCAACCAGTACATGGGGCTTCCAAACTGCTTAAGCCTCACCACAAATATCTAGAAATTAAACCACACTTCCTGGATTCTTCTCCGGAGAATTCAGTCTAAAGCACATCATCGTTATTGGTCCTTCAGACCATTTAAAAACCCAAAAATTGCTAGTAAAAAAAGTAACACGAAGTCCATGCGAGCTATGCTTACTATGAGGTTTAAATACACAATAATGTACAGATTAGAACATAAGCCACTTTATTTCCCAAAACAGGAACGTGACCTAGACAACCACCCATCATCCATTCCAAGAACCTACTGCTTACAGTGGAGAAATCACTTGCAGAGAGGCTCTTTTCAGTTTTTATCTTATACAAGGCAAGCCTGCCCGCTGAAGACTACTGTATTACGCCCGGGTCTTCCTGCTGGTTTGCTCTGTGCATCTTCTTCCTCCTGCCCACCCGTCTCCCGGAGCGCACGCACCCGCACCCGTGGGGGACCCCGGCCTCAGCTGCCGGCTGGGTGTCCCAGGCACTCCCCTCCCGGCACCTCAAGTCCCTCGTGCCCAAACACAGCTCCTCCCATCAGCCCCTTCTCTCTGGGTCCCCCGTCTCCGCAGCGACACTGCCATCCCTCCAGTTACCGAGTTGAGGACCTGGTTCCCCACTTCCCAAGCCCCAGAGCAGCCTTGGAGGTGGGTCTGCGCCCGCTCGCTGGGCTTCCTCCCCGCCCCCCTTCCAAGACACCCCTTGGTCTGGTGGCCCAACCTCACCTGCACCCCAACCTTTAGACACACTGGACTCGCAGCTCCAGACTCACTCTGATTCCTTCACCCGAAAGCCCTTTTTCAAACACACACTTCTTACTCAAAGCCCCCCCCAAAGCTGCCTCCTCAGCTGAGCCTTGGGCTCTACTCGATCCACAAGAGAAACCGACTGCCCCTCCCCACACACCCCGTTCTCACAGGTGCCTCTAGGGGGCCTCTCTGTGCGTCTGACATCTTTCTGCGAGACTCAAATGCCGTGAGATTCACTCGTGCTCACAGGTGACGTCACAGCCTCATGGAAGAGCACCCGCTGGAGCCGCTAGAGTCCCAGGCACACACGAGACTCCACCTTCCTTCTGCAGGCAAAGTGAGAACACCCACCACAGAGGCCTTTACGGATTAACAGGGGGAGCAGCTGGCCCAGTGCTGATGGGCAGTAAGCAGTCCAGCTAGGCCATTACTCTTCATGCTGGAAATTCAGCTGAGTGTTAACATGGCATCTCGCACATACAGATGCTAAATATTTACTAAATAAAAGGAAATACGTCAGACAGTGAGAACTACCATTCTGATTTGCATAAGTTTGAAGTTTATGCCAAAAAAGAATCACCAAGAAAGTTATGGCACAGACTGATTTAATTCTGAGGGCCAAAAATAAGGGAAGCTCCAACCACAGTGTGTCAAAAGTGGCAGTGGGTCCTGACACACAGCTGTGGTCACACAGATCCAGCAAAGCCACAGCCCACAGAGCAGGAGCCAGTCCAGAGCAGAAGGCGCTGGGCAGGGCCCGCGTGGGGTGAGGCGCTCCCGGCCCGGCTGTCCCCAGCGCAGGCACGCTCTCAGACTACAGTCCAACCGGCTTCCGTGTCCCTGGACACAAAGGGCCTCGACTCCACCAAGCTCGCTGCACTCCTCTCAACAATCAGGAGACCCCTCCCGATACAAATACATCTCTGACGGACAGTTAAAGAGTATTTTCCCCTCCTCATCTCAATAAAACCTGAAGAAGACCACTTTCATATACAGGAGCCGTGTTTTATGATAAAGAACTTCATTAAAGATGCTTACCGGGCATACATCAGAGTCTCACAGTAAACGGCCTGCAGAGTTACATCCAGGAGGTTACTGAGTTCTGGGGCAAAGGCCCAGCGTCCTCATTTCCAATTAAAGCAGATCGGCCCCAGCATTATTAGAACGTCAGTCTCAAGGTCCCTTCACAGTCAATTCAGAGACAGCAATTTTTTAGGAGACTAATAAAAGTTGAGTATACAGAACTCCATAACTTTAAAAAGTTCTCCAAACCAGCAAATGCGTACCGATCGATATATTTCGAGTCATTGCAATCCAGATCATCTTAAAAGGTCTGCAAAATTTGGAAAAACAAAGACACATTTTTAGATCAAGTGACCAGGCTGAACTACAGAAGACAAAACCAAAGTGACCCAAGAGGAAGCTACATGGTTCAAGTGATCCAATACAATCAGAGTCTAAAACTATGAGATGCACCATCAGTTTAGTTTGGAGGCAGTGTCTCAGCAGGAAGAATTACGCAAGGAACCTGGATGAGGCCCAGGGAAGGCCTATGTGCTGCCAGAGGAGTGGGCTGGACCTCGCCCAGCAACCTGTCCTGGGAGCAGAGTCCACACCGCCAAGAGCAGCTGGCACACAGGAAGCCTGGCCGCACAGCACTGCCTCCTGCTGCTGGTCTACACCGGAAGAGGAAATCAAAGGAAGGGGAACCAGCTTAGGGCACCGACACACAGCTGAGGATGTGTGCTGAGTCTGTGAGCATGCGCCAGAAGACATGCACAGACCTACTTTAAAGGCGGGGACCGATGTTCACATTTCTGTGAGAACTACAGGAGGGGTGCTTACTACCAAGGGTCCACCAAGTCAGGAGCCCTCTGAAAATGCACACGAACTCGTGAGCTTACGCACTGGGGAGAGGTCATGGACACCATCGGATTCTCCTAAGGCTGTGGAATTTTTTTTTTTTTTTTTTTGCGGTATGCGGGCCTCTCACTGCTGTGGCCTCCCCCGTTGCGGAGCACAGGCTCCGGACGCGCAGGCCCAGCGGCCACGGCTCACGGGCCCAGCCGCTCCGCGGCACATGGGATCCCCCCAGACCGGGGCACGAACCCGTATCCCCTGCATCGGCAGGCGGACTCTCAACCACTGCGCCACCAGGGAGGCCCAAGGCTGTGGAATTTTGAGAGACCGATAAGCATGTAGGCTGACCTGATTTGTTCAACTATGGTTTCTCATACATGATGAAGAGCTCAGTACAGCCGTTTACAAAATGTGGTCCAAGGACTCTTAGGAATTCCTGCAGCCCTTTTGAAACTTTTTTCATAGCAACACTGCCTTTTTAGCTGGGGTGATATCTGCACTCATGATGCAAAGGTGATGGCTCAGTTTGCTTAAGAACCTCCATGATGAACCATTAATTAATGAATTATTAATTTCATTAAATACCAAGCCTTTCCGTACTTGTCTTTTTCATATTCTATGTAACAAAATGTGAAATATACATGAAGCATTTCTGCTGTGTACCTAATAACAGCTGTTTCCAGCAAAAGCATTTTTATATGGAAGAATGACTGATATACAAACTCTACAAATGAGGGTATTTGGCAGACTGTTTCTAGAAAATGAACAAAATGAGACTGCCACTTCAAGGAAAACACCTGACCTAATTTATTGATTTTTGGCCACGACGTGCAGCATGCGGAATCTTAGTTCCCCAACCAGGGATCGAACCCAGGCCCTCAGCACTGGAAGCTCAGAGTCCTAACCACTGGACCGCCAGGGAAGTCCCAGCACCTGACCTGTTTTATTGCCAACGCTAAAATTCAAGCATTTGGTCAAATATTAGAATTTTTGGAAAACGCCATGAGCAGATAGCTTTTGATGGCTTAAAGGCTCTTCTGATGAGACTGGTGGTAACAGAAACAAAAGTAGCAAAATAAAATACATCAGCATCTAGAAGACGGAAATAACTGAGCAAACCACAGTTGACCAACTGTCAATGCACAACGCTGCAAAATCCAACACAGGTAAAAGGTCCAGTTACAGTGCAAGAAAGACCAGTGGGTCGAATACAGCTGAGAAGAAACACCTGTGACCCAGTGGAGGACGCACACTGCCAACGACCATCACCACATGACCATTTGTTGGGTTTCAGTGTCATATCAAATAAAACCTCCAAAATTATATCAAAAAGCTATTGAAGGGAATTCCCTGGCCATCCAGTGGTTAGGACTCGGCACTTTCACTGCCGGTGCCTGGATTCAACCCCTGGTCAGGGAACTAAGGTCCCGCAAGCTGTGCGGTGAGGCCGAAAAAAAAAAAAAAAAAAAAAAGCTATTCAAATATTCTTCCCTATTCCAACTACATTTGTGTGGCGGGGGGGGGTATACTTTAACCAAAGCAACATAAGACAGTTTTTCATTTTGGAAAGTACAGTGATCTAGAGTAACATGCAGTAGGTTTATTCCTCCTACTTTTAAATGAAATTAGTAAATAAGCAGTTAATTGACAGATGCCCCTATACAGACAGAAGTGTTCTGGGCCCCTCCGTGTTTACAACGTGAGGAGCTCCTGAGATGACAGGGCCCAGGAACATGGGCGTGTAGGAGAGACAGCTACTCCAGGCCCCCGCTCCATCACAGACCCCGCCGAGACCTCACCCACGACAAGACCCTTTAATGCGTGTCCCACTCCCTGGACCCCACCATGATCACCGTCAACTAGATGAGAAGAGAGAAAAGATGAACATATACAAAATCTGAGCGTCTCTCTCAAAGAAGCACTGGCTTTCTGTCTGTCTCCCTGGTGGCAGCCGACGCCCAGGGCCGCATGGTTCCACGTCAGGAGCACAGAGGAGACTGGAACAGGGTGGCCGGCCTGGCCCGCCTGGTGGGCCTGTCTGTCCATTCAGCTCCACGTGAGACTTGTGGAGGCCAGCAGAGAGTGCCCGCTGGCTGCGGGACGAGGACACTGACACGAGGGACCCATGCGCCCCGGGTTGGGGCATGACTGGGACTTTGTCCTTTTTGCTCGGCAAGAATAAGATGCACTATTCCAGATTTTACAGCAATCTCTTGTAGACCCTGACCCAGTACTATCCTCTGAATGTCAAGATGAAAAGGATCCAAACTCATGTCATTTACAGACGGGGAAATGAAGGCCTAGCGGTGAGGCTGCACCACAGGGGCGAACGGACCGGGTCCAGGTCCAAGAAGCCCCCAAGCTGGCTACCAGAACCTCCGGGCGGGGCTCTGCTTCAGAACGTGGCTCAGGGCCCTGAGCGTCAGTCCTACTGCTGAGTCCAGGGGCAGAGCTCACTCTCAGAAGTGCAGTGTGTGGGCTGCGTTTGGAGAATTTGGCGGCATTCTGAAATAGCTACAGACCCCATGACACTCTACGTGTTCTAAGCCCAGGTTAAGGACTACTGGTCTTGTCTCTGAAAGGAAAATTAAGTGGTGTGGGCAAAGGCACATTGGCTGGACGGGCACACAGACTTCCCAAGGAGCCCAGCGAGGGCCTTGCACCGCCTCTGGACTGGGGTGTGCACCCTCGGACCCCAGGAGACCACAGCCCGAGGCCATCCTTCTCCCCGTCGCCCATCACCAACTCCGCAGTGTGTCACCGCTGTGGGGATGGTTTCCACGCGAAGTGTTTCAGGTGTTCCCTGAACAGAAGGCTGCATCGTTCTGGAGCAACATCCTGCACAGTCCAGGGCTCTCGGAACTGGGGGACAACACGGCACAAGCGTCCGGGCGGCAACACCCCCTCTTCCAGGCAATTCACAGAGAGGTCAGAGGTCAGCAGCTGGCTTTGTTTACTGTCTACTTCCCATCAGAGAAGACCAGAGAGACAATTAAAAGTGATCCAAGATGCCCTTCAGTAGGTGAATGGATAAATAAACTGTGGGACATCCAGACGATGGACTATTATTCAGCGCTAAAAAAAAAAAGAGAAATGAGCTATCAAGCCATGAAAAGACACGGAGGCACCTTAAATGCACATTCCTAGGTGAAAGAAGCCCATCTGAAAAGGCGGTACGAGCCCAACCACATGATATTCCGGAAAAGGCCAAACTGTGGAGTCAGTGAAGAGATGGAAGGGTGAACAGGAGGAGGGAGAGGGTTTCAGGGCAGCGAGATGAGTCTGTGTGAGGCCGTGATGGCGGAGACGCATCATCACACTCGTCCAAACCCACAGGACCCACAGCACCGAGAGGGAAGCAGAATGCAGACCGTGGACTCTGGGTGACACCATGTCTGTGCAGGTTCACTGCTTCCAACAGATCAACCACTCCGCCGGGTTGGGAGGGTGGGGGTGGAGTGGATATGGGAGATCTCTGTACCTGCTGCCTGGTTCTGCTGTGAGCCTAAACCTGCGCTAAAAC
This sequence comes from Mesoplodon mirus, assembly GCF_964341445.2. Taxonomy (NCBI): domain Eukaryota; kingdom Metazoa; phylum Chordata; class Mammalia; order Artiodactyla; family Ziphiidae; genus Mesoplodon; species Mesoplodon mirus. Next base: position 638,796 of record NC_138995.1, on the reverse strand, counting down.
ATAAAGTCTGCTTCATAAAAAAGGTGACTGAACTGTCACAAGCTCACCATGCTGGGTCGGGAGGCCCCCAGGAACAGAGCGCCTGGTTTATGTAACAAAGGCAGCCACAGCAGGCTGGGCCACCAACCCCCAGCCCAGTCTCCCACCTCCTGAAGCCCCTCCCACCTCACCTGCTCCCCACCCAGTCCCCAGGCTCCGCTCAACAGGACCCCCTGCTGTGTGAGGGCGGACTGTGTGCAAGGGGACAAGGCCCCTTTTCCAGAAAACGTGAAAATCATAATTTCACCAGGCACATTATATACACTGCTCTCTAGACTATGTAGTCACCAGAAGTCACATTTTGAAGTTTCATGTCATCGGAAGTTAATGGTAGGTTTTAAAGTGCAGAACACGAAAGTTTATATACAATCTGATCCCTGTTTTGTGAAATGTAACATATTCACGATTTTTAATTTGTATGTTTATCTTTGAGGGATAGGATTACACATGATCTTTATTTTATTCTTTATATTTAATTTTATTTACTGGTAAGTGTTATTATCTAAATTGTGTCCCCCCAAAAAAAGGTTATTTTGGGATCGTAACAACCAAGTACCTCAGAATGAGGCCTTATTTGGAAACAGGGTCTTTGCAGATGTTGTCAAGATGAGATCATCAGGGTGGGTCCTCACCCAGTACGACTGGTGCCCTTATAAAAGGGGGAAATTTGGACACAGACACGCACACGTGAAGATGGAAGCAGAGATGGCGGTGAAGCTTCCGTGAGCCACAGAACATCAGAGGCGCCAGCAAATGCAGCAGCTGGGAGAGGCCTGGGGCAGATTCTCCCTCGGCCCCGGCAGGGACCAGCCTGGCCGGCACCTCGGTCTCGGACTTCTGGCCTCCGGGGCTGTGGGGGAGTCTGTCTCTGTGGTCTGAGGCCCCCGCTCTGTGGGTTTGTTACGGCCGCCCCAGCAAACTGATACACTGAGTTGTGGTCAATGTGCACGAACTACTTCCATCACGGGGAGCCCTAACTTTTCTCTAAGACACGGAACAGCGTAACTCTTGGAACAAAGAAAAGATTTCTACACTTCACTGCACTGAGAAACTACCCTTTCAACAAAAGGAAGCAACGTCGTGTACAACTATGTTCGGCGACCTACACTTTACTGGAATCCGCTCTTTGTGGAAAAGGTAGTTTCCCTGCAACCTCAGCGAGTGCAACACAGCCCGAGACCGAGGCTGCTGTCAACTGCCAGGCAGGTGTGTGCAGGGGAGCGTGTCAGCCGTGTGGTGAGAAGACAGAGCTCATTCCTGGGAGCAGCTCTGCCCCGCGAGCCCCAAGTTCTCCTTCTGCCTCAGACTCCACCCGCCCCCAACCTCCCATCAGTACCCAAAAACTTATTTTTGTTTTAAACGCGTAACAACTGGGAACAGCCTGAGCAAACTGCAAAGGCCCTGGCACGTGAGAAAGAAGCCTCGGGAGCAGAGATGAGGCCGAGGGCGGCCCAGACGGCGCCCCTGGAGAGGGATGGGAGCAGCGTCAGGGAAGGGGGGGCCCACGGAGGGTCCTGCTCGCTCCCCACTAAACCCCCAGCACCTCTCAGCTGAGCCGCTGTGACTGGGCACCGGCCCAGAAGGACCCCGACGGCCGCGAACAGGCACCTGAAGGGGACCTGCCCCTCAGGCCACACGGATCCCTGTGCAGCACATGCTCAAGGGCCGTCACTCTCCCAGGGCAAGCACCTCGAGGCGACCCCACGCTGAGAGGCAGAGCCCTCACTCCTTCTGCGTCAGACCGCAGACAGGACAAACGTCTGCCGGGTCAGCTCCGCCCACCACCCGGCTGGTCTCGGAGCCTGTCCATCCTGCCACATCCAACGGCGGGTGGCTCCGGGGACCGAGCACGCGCTCCGCCAGGCTGACCCCGCGCCCACGGGTGTGGTCTCTCCCCGCAGCCTCCCATCAAACGTTAATAGTCACAGAACACTACGCTGTCCTCCTAGTGTCCTGCAGAAACCACAGCCTCAGCTCGAAGGGTCTGGGTGACGGGGAAGCGAGTGGTAGCAGCCCTGAGCCGCTGAGCCTCAGGCCGGGGTGGTCACCACACCCTTTCCTGGGGGCGCTTCCAGAGAGCGAAAGCCAAGCCAGCACCCGTCTCCCACCCTCGCGGGGCTGTCCTAGGACCCAAGACTCTGTGCCGCCCTGTGGAGATCCACTCCTCAAAGCGCAGCCCACCAACAGCCACCCTGCGCTCGCACCGCCAACGCCTGCCCACGGGCCCGCTGGGAGGGGGGACCGAAGTCGTGAGCCACCGAGTGGAAACCACACACCATAAACACAGTTTGTTGTTTTAAATAAAACCGAAATCGAACTTCCAAAAAGAAACATCTCACAGCCTCTCCTCTCCAGACACCAGCCCAGGGTCACGGTTAAGACCACTGCCCGAGGCCACTGTCACAGGCTCTCGGGCACGACCACCCACCGGTTGGCCTGGTGAGGCTGCTGGGAAAAATGCTCTCATTTAATGTTTTTCTATGGCTACTTCTAAATGAGTTTCAGAGAAGTTCTTCCCGCCAGAATCTGTGCTCTCAAATAACTTCCACTAGCTTATGACAGGCGCCCTACTTAAGTAATAAGGGGAAGAGAAAATATTTTGTAGCACACACTTGCAAAACAGCCCTTGGCAGGAGCCTGTCCTCACACAGTGACTTTCCAAGCAGCTTCCCGAGCACAGACTTGATTACGTCCAAGGCCAGGCTGCCCTGAGTTCCTTATCAGGAAATGCACTACTGGAATTCCAAGAGTCCTCAGGACCCATACAGAGCCCACACCCAGGGCTCAAATTCCTCACGTGATCTCCCGGGACCGATCCAACGCACAGGATGCACCACAGTGAAGCTCAACGGATCTCCAGCAAAACTTCAGCCAGACAATCACCAAGGTCCTGAACCCAGTCATGCACTGTGCTTCCCGCTTCCTGACTCGCTGTGAGCAGGGCACCCTTCAAGACCAGGTGTTCTGGACTGCAGCTCCCACGTAGCGGGCTCCAGGCGCACACGTGCGTGCCCACTCTGAGCACCAAGCAGAAATATCCCCAGGCTACACACAGGGGCACAGGTGCACACGTCACACCGGTAACTCCCTGCGGGGAGGGGCCCCAGTCCAGAAGGCCCAGGCCGTAGGCACTAGCAGGTGGTCCTGGAGAAGTGAAGGTTCGCAGTGCCCCAAAGAACCCGAGGGGCTACATGAGGTGCCACATGAGCCATGGAAAAAGGACAGCTGCAGAGACGGAGACAGATGCGCCCCGGTGCGGGGGGCCTGGGGGACAGAACAGACAAGGAGAGCAGGGGCGGAGTCGCCAGGCGCAGAGTCTGCCTGGATGGAGAAGAAGGACAGAGCCTTCCTTAAAGACAGGCCTCCACGTCTCTCGGAGCTCCGGGGGAGACCAGCAAGCCTGCCCTCCAGCCACAGCCCCACTCCTGCCCCAAACCCGAGGGCGGCAGTGTCCGCCTCGCCAGCGTCTGGGCCACCGGGCAGTACAAGAGCACCAAGCCTATAACTCCTTTGTGCATACTACACAACTCCATCTTCCGCCGAGTTGACAACTTATCAGGTCACAAACGAGGGCACCGACAGCGGCGTGGGAGTTGTGGCTGTCCTTTCCCGGCCACCCCAGCAGGGCTCCCTGGCACTGCCCCACTGCCAGGGCGCCGGGCCTCACACACTGGTGGCCAAGCAGCCCCGAGTGGTCACCAGCTGGGAAGCCTCTACCGGCCACCTTCTCTGGGGGATGCAGGCCCCACGACTCCTCTGAGGCCACTGCCCTCGGGACACGGACCGCAGTTCACTTAAGTCTCAGGAAAAAGTGTGAAAGGGTCGAGAGTGAACAGAACAGCAACTTCTTCCTTGGACAAGAAAAGGACAAGGATGGCAGGTGCGAGGAATCTAGAAAACAGGCTCTGCTGTCGACCTAGAGCAGTGGACCCAGTCCTGTCTGTACTGTGCCCAGGCCTTGCCCTGCACCGGGCACAGTGCAAGCACATGACCTCTGCCCCGGAGCTGAGCACTGGGTGACGGCCGGAGGCGCCCCCCCCACTGCATGCACACCAGTGCCACACAAACACCCCGCCGCACACACTCCACCATAAACCCACACTCACCCCCCCACCCCCCACACCCCCACACCCCCTGCAGCACGATCATGGTACAGGTGTAGAGTGGGGCCCAGGGAGCGCCATCGCCCGGAGCTGATACACCACCACGCCACTCCACCCACTCCCTGCCCCTCCCCTCAGGTCAGACGCCAGCACGGTGACCTCCGGCCTTAGCGTAAGAAGGACCTCAGGACGCACTCAGTCTGCCGCTGATCAGCTACGGAACCTTGAAAACCCTACTGTTCAACATCTTCGAGGCCTAGAATATTTTAATAAAAATGTGGAAAATGCCACCTAATTTCTTGCGTTTCATTGGGGAAGAAAAAGAATGTAAGGGAAAGTATCTGGAGAGCCCGTGCCTCTCGTGCCTCTCACAGACCTTCAGGGTTCCTGGAAGATGCAATCCAGCAGCCAGTTCCCTTCCTTCCTCCCCTGTGCTCCGGGCTCCCGCCCCAGGGCCTCTGCGTGGACAGAAGCAGGCAGCAGGCGCGGGGCTGAGACAGGAGGCGCGTGTGCACTGCCTTCCCTGCCTTCCTGCCGGCAAGCCCTGGGGCCCACGCTGCCCCGCGCCACGGTCGTGTACACATCCAGGGCCATGGGAGCAGACTCTGCCCTGCCCTGGGCGGGGACCAGACCGCTGCGCTGCTCCGCTTTCAAACTCGCTACCCTGGCCAGCCCTCGGCTCCATCTGCAGGGTCCCCCACGCAGCTTGGGGGAGCCTCAGCGGCAACCACGAGATGGTGCAGACGACGCTGCTGGACCAAACCCCGCATCCTCACCCTCCGAACGCAGTACACCGCAAACCTCACCATCACCTTTCTTTTTTTGGCACTAATAATAGACCCAAATCCCTATTCCCAGCGGGCAACACAATGATCAAGGTACATGTTCTGTGATATACACACAGTACTACACATAAAATAGATAACTAATGAGGACCTACCGTAGAGCACTGGGAGCTCTACTCAGTACCCTGTAATGACCTATACAGAAAGAGAATCTAAAAAACAATGGATACGTATAACTGAGTCACTTTGCTGTACTGCAGGAACTGACACAACATCGTAAATCAACTACACTCCAATAAAAATTAATTTAAAAAAAAAGGTACCTAATCTAGAGTGCACAAGGCCAAGCCATGAAGGCGCCTCCCAGATTCTGTCCTGGTCGACCCCACAGAACAGCCCACCGGCCCGCAGCCCCCTGCATCGCCTTTCCCCTGCCTTCTTCCTCCTCCCACCAAGATCCAAGTGGGCTGCACAGGAAGTCCCCGCAGCAAACATCCATAACTGCACAGACCCCTCGTCCCCTGAGGCTAAGCAAGGAGCAGCAGGAGGGAAGGTGGGATTTCAGGTTGGTCCAGCAGTCAAGTTCAGCTCAGTTTTAACAGAACCTGTGGAGCTCTACTCTGAGCCAGATACAAGCAAATCTCTTCACCCTCAAATATAAAACTTGGAGGAAATCCCTTTAGCCAGCTTTTAAAATTGGAAGGTTATTAAAAATAAAATGGGGATGGGCTTCCCTGGTGGCACAGTCGTTAAGAATCCACCTGCCAATGCAGGGGACATGGGTTTGAGCCCTAGTTGGGGAACATCCCACATGCTGCGGAGCAACTAAGCCCGTGTGCCACAACTACTGAGTACTGAGCCTGCGCTCTAGAGCCCATGAACCACAACTACTGAGCCCGTGTGCCACAACTACTGAAGCCCGTGTGCCTAGAGCCTGTGCTCTGCAACAAGAGAAGCCACCGCAATGAGAAGCCCACGCACTGCAACGAAGAGTAGTCCCCGCTCGCCGCAACTAGAGAAAAGCCCTTGTGCATCAATGAAGACCCAACGCAGCCAAAAATGAATAAGTAAATAAATAAAAATTTTAAAAAATAAAATGGGGAGTTCCCTGGTGGTCTAGTGGTTAGGATTCGGCACTTTCACTGCCGTGGCCCAGGTTCAAGCCCTGGTCCAGGAACTGAGATTCCGCAAGCCTCACGGTGCAGGCACAAAAATAAAAACATAAAAAACAAGTAAAAAAAATAAAATGAACACTGGCTCCATGAGAATCCTGTAGCTAACGATGGAAGGAGAACAATGGCAATATTATAAGCAACAAATGAGGTGCTACAAACAGCCGACAGACGCTTCCAGCAGCAGCAGAACCTCCACATGCCTTCCTGCCCAGCACACCTGAGGCACCAGAGCCCAGAGGCCAGTTCAGCTAGAAACGTCCAGAGGGAAAGGAGCTGGGGCACAGCCTGGGCTCAGACCTTCCCTCTTCTGCTCTGCCCTGCCTATTTTCCAAACCCTGTTCTTGGGCATGTGCACTCTCCAGGCAACTCCAATGTCCTGGAATAAAAGGACCCAAGTCCTACTGACCAACAAAGGCTGTGGTGGGGAGAGCAAGAGCTTCCTGAGGAAGTGTGTGAACACAACTGCCAAATTTATATGAACAAAAAGCATGCATTTAATGAAATCTAATTTAAATGACATCTAATATTCCATACTTTGTATGTATTTTAAGGGAGCCTAGCCAATGAATAGTCCCCAGAACTCTAAAATTACAATAAAAATTTACTCAAAAATCCGGAATACCTAAGTTCTATTGGTGTAAGTAGCTGGACATCTTTCTTAGAGAAAGAAGCAGAAGTGTGCTGTGTTATCTAGTTTTAAATCCTGACAAATACCCTTGTTAAAAAGGCAAATGTATCATTAGCATTAGTATCTACAAGCTCCTTACCACCTGCAAATCCAACCCAGCCTTCTGCCCTGCAGCCAAGGCACAAGACGGGAGTCCCCCCAGCCACGTGTGCTGTGACCGTGAAGTGCCACAGTCACTAGTGGCCGACCACTAGCCGGGTGGTGGCAGGGTCAGCAAATCGCCACTCCCACCATATGAGGGGCACGGAGAGATCTGCCCAGAAGAGCTGCATCACCAGAGGGCAACACATTCCCCGTCACGAGGGGCCCCAGGCACAGGACGCCCTCCCCCACGTCCCCAGCCCACACCCGGACAGCAGGTGGAGGGGGACTTGGTTCTGCCACCAACAAGACCTGCAGTTCCCGTGCTCACAGCTCCACGGTGAGCACAGCCTGCTCCAGGCGCCAGGATGCCACACACAGGGCGTGTCACTGCTCTGCACACCCCAGCAAGTCAAAAGAGATCACTCTGCAGTAACTACAATGTAACGTTTAAATTTGCGCATCACTATACTGTAACTTACTACGTAAGTGTTATATACTACACGTCAACTGTACTTCAATTATAGAACGTGATCCCTTTTCTATTTTTTATGGAGGTGTTCAATTAAAAACGTAAACCATTAGATCCAAGCCTCCATTCAGACAGACACACTGCCTTTATTACTCTAACAGCCACTTCCAGAAGCCACTCTGTTTTTGGAAACATCACTCAGAACTCTTGTCCACAGGAAGCGACGGTACCACCATGCGCTGCCCTGGGGTCCCTGCTGCTGACAACCCTAGGCGGCGGCAGCCACACCCGCACCGAACCCTGGCGGAACGTGCGCCATCGAGAGCCATTTAAGGCTCACCTCTCCCCCGACCACTGCGCTTTACCAAGAAAGATGTTAACACAGCAAGAATTACACCAGCCATCAGGTGAAACTAGTGTTTCATGTTAGAGAAAGGAAAGCAAAGACTAAATCTAATTATTTTAAAGCTTCTATTTTCATTGAGCTTTACCTCCATAAACAGTGTCACTTAAGCTCTCAGGAAATCTTTCAGATGAGTATGGCCATCACCGCCTCACGGGGCGGGGAGCCGAGGCCCAGCAGGACCTGGGCCCACGGTCCAGAGCTGGCATTGGCCCGCCCCCTCCGGGACCCTGGAGCCACAGCCACACCTGGATCACCTTAGGGCAGGGCCGAGAGCACAGCAGTGTGCAAAGCCCACCTCTGTCAGAAAAAGTGATCTCAGATGTGATCTAATGGTTCATACTCCACCTTACGTGGTCAAAATGAAAATTAAAAATAATGAATGACATAAATAACAATGAACAATTATTAGAGAGCCTGCAAAGTTATTCTGTTTTTATATTTGTGCCTTTTGATGCCAGGGAAGGTCATGGATCGTAGACCCCGGCACCTGTGCCCACACACGCAGGCCCCGGACCCGGGAGGTGGCCCACCTGGTGATCAGTCACAGTAGCACCTTTATCTCTATTCCTTCCATACACTGTGGATTTTTTAAAGACAATTACAATCAATATTAACTGAATATTTATGGTACACAAAAGTGATTCCACGGCATTAGACACCGTGGATTATTGCCATGGGGTTAATCGCCAAAGAGCCAGCCCTTCACATGTCAGAGAACTTCCCAAATGCTAACACACCTACTGCTCACAATCCACCAGGACAACTGGGCCAGCCCCAGAATCTGCCAGCACAGTTGCTGACAACTTGTTTCCTTTTAAGCAGCGATCACCAAATGCTTGTTAATAACCTAATTTAAGCAGCATCTTGTTTTCCCTCGTTATAAATTAAGGCCAATGTTACCGTTTCCAAACAAAGGCCAGGATCAAGCCTGCAGCGTGGTTGGGCCTGGCTGCCCCTCCACGCCCAGTTCACCCCTGCTGGGCTGAGTCTCTCAATGGCTGCCCCACAGCCCGTGACAGCCAAGCTGAATGCATGGGCTCATCCTGGAAGACGGCCGTGGGGGCGCTCCCAGCATGCTACAGGGCCCACCACGGCCCCGCACCACCACAGCCCACTGGCCAGGCTGGCTTCTAACCCCAGAGCACCCTGCAGACTAACATCTTTCCATCATACCTCAGCCCCATTGCCAAGGAAACACTTCCTCAAGTCAGAGTCCAGCCAGGTGCATTTCAAAGTGGCCGGATACAATGACGGCCGAGATAGAGGACGGGGTCTGTGAGATTAAGTAGCAAGAAAGGTTTCTTTCCTGTCTGCAGAAACAACACAAAATAGAAAATACACTTTGGCACTGTTTGCTTTAAAACACTAACTAATACCTGGCCATGGTAGGAAACATGCAAAGGAGCCAAGAGTTTTCTTTCCAACGTGTCCCAGGGGAGGAGGGCTCTGTCCTAGAGCAACGAGTGCCAGTCAGGCCCCAGGTTGCAGGAGGGCAGCTGCCCCTCCGGCCACAGCCGTGCTAGGAATTCCCGGCGGGAGGCAAGGCTCAGGGCAAACGAGCCAGGAGCCCACTCCACACCCACCAACCACACACGCGGGCCTCGGACTTCAGGAAAACCACGGTGGCTACCAGCTGGCCCACACATGGGACACAGAGCAGAGCACAGCCAGGCAGCCTGCTTCCCCAGAGGAGGAGGGACAGTTCTCAGATGGCGTGTGTGCAACACGCCCAGAGCACAAAACAGGCCCCGCAAGCAGGTCCTACAGGCTCCAGACCACTTGGGGACACAGCCAGTAAGACAGCAGAAGTTGACAAGAAACCAACTTCCTTCACAGACCAGGCTACCAACCTGTCTTAATTTGTCCACAGAACGCCTCTCGCTGGGGCACCACACAGCTCACCACCGCCCTGAAGCACCCTCATTTAAGTGAAATCCAGGACAAAATCCAGAACACTTAGCCAAAACTCTATCAAGCCCAAGAAAACCAATGTGAAGACTTAAGAAATATTTTGATACTTCTTTTTACAAACCAATGAAAATAACACAAACTGATGAGAGAAGCAATACAATAAAATATTTACCGAGTCCATTGCTAAAAGCCGAGGTTGATGACTGTAAATTAAATCCAACAGAGGCGTGTCCCAGAGCAGCGCTGAGGGTATTCTGAAAGAAGAGAGTAAAGTTAGCTCATGTAAATAGTAATTTCTACTCAGTTCATTTTATAATGTCAGTCTCTCTCCATCTGGACCACACTACAAACTTCCTTTACTTCACGCAACTCCAGACGAGCAAGAGGTTTTTAGGATGTCTGGCTGGCTGCTTTGGGCTGTAAAGGGAGAGGACAGCAGGAGAGGCACTCACACCTGGTGGTCTGTGGGAGGACGCTACCCAGGTGGAAGTCTCTGCTCTTGATCATGGCTCCTGGACAGCAGTGCCCAGAAAGGCCCAGTTAAGGAAAGAACACTCCAATGGGCCAGTCATCCTCCCCAGAGAAGGGGCTTGAGGACGGGGGCCCTGGAAGGGCCGTCCACAGACTTTCACCTTACTTGGAGTGTGACAGTGAACCTTGGTTGAAGTTACGCATTTGCATCTTCTACGGACCCTGTCACACTCAGAGTAAAATGTGAACTCTCCCTTTGGCTCACAAAGCCCTGACGGCTGGCCCCTCCGCCTCGCTCCGCCTGGAGGCCCTCTCCCAGCCTCAAGCTGTGCTCCTGCGGCGCCCGGATGGGCCCGGGCCCGGCCACCCTGTATCCTCTCCACTCCTCTCTCCATCCACCTAGGGATCCATCCTCAAAGGCAAAGGGCCATAATTCAGACCACATAAGCTTCCCGGGATCCCAGGTCGGAGACATGCCTCCAGCGTCCACGGCAGGAGAAACCGGAGGTTTGGGGCGGCCCCACAAGGGCTGGCGCACTTCGTCAACATGACGAAGAGATATTGTCTGGGGGTGGCAGCACACGGGGGCCTCGCGGGCAGGCCAGCCACGGGCAAACAACCCCCTTACTCACGTGTAAGCTGCAGCTACACGTATCAACATCAGCGAATCTCAAAAACCACAACAGTGAGTGAGAAAAGGTCTCAGAGGAATATACTGAATATATTGTGTGTCTTTCAAAAGTACATGAAACTTAATATATTCGATTTACTATGTATGCAGTAAAAATCAATGAAAAGGGACTTCCCTGGTGGCGCAGTGGTTCAGAATCCGCCTGCCAACGCAGGGGACACGGGTTTGAGCCCTGGTCCAGGAAGATCCCACATGCCGCAGAGCAACTAAGCCCGTGCGCCACAGTTACTGAGCCTGCACTCTAGGGCCTGCAAGCCACAACTACTGAAGCCCGCGAGCTAAAAAGCCCATGCTCCGCAGCGAGAAGCCACCGCAACGAGAAGCCCGCGCACCACAACAAAGAGTAGTCCCCGCTCGCTGCAACCAGAGGAAGCCCCCGCACAGCAACGAAGACGCAATGCGGCCAAAAATAAATAAAACTAAATCTTAAAAAAAAAATCAATGAAAAGCAAATAATCATAAACTATAAATCTCAAAATAACGGTTCCTCTTGGAAGTCAGGGTGGGGTGGATACCAACAAGGAAGCACACCCAAAGTCTAAGCAATACTGCTCAAGCCAGGCAGGCCAGGGCCCAAGGCCTGGAGAGCTGGTTCTCACGTTTACACCGTGAGTCTTCCCCGGGTCCAGCAGCGACCTCGTCCCCTCTGCTGCCCTGACAAGGACCAGAGAGGAGGATGAGAGGGCCATGCCCGCTCCCGGGACTGTGTAACTGGGCACCCTTCCATTTTGCCATCAACTGAAATAATTTATTTCCATCATTCAAAACTAGGAGTTTAAAGGCACAGAGACAACTAAAAACATCTTTTCTCCATCAAATATTTTTACATCAAAATGTAGCAATTTCAACTATTTGAAAGTAAACCTAAAGTACAGTATCAAAATAAAAGCAAATGGCACAATATACAATCTTCCAAAATCATTATAAAAAGAAGAGGTTTTACTGATTGAAAAGCCTCTCCAAAGACCTACATGTCCGAAATCAAATCAATCAATCAAGTAAGCCTGCGGCCTGGCCATATGAACACAGTGACACTGCAGGGTCCTGAAGAAAACAGACTGAAGAGAACTGTAAACTTCCAAGAGAAGTGTGAGATCCCAAGAATAAAACAAACCAGTATGATTCCAGTCACACCTATTTTTCCACAATCCCATGGGAATTCCACAACCCCATCAAGCTCACTCCCATCTCCACATGCACCAGCCGTGCAGCATCAGGACCGGACATGCACACGCAGACAGGAGACAAGCACAGCTGCCAGGACACGGTGCTTATGGAGAGCAGATTTCCAAGGTCTGCACTCGGTTTCCACAAGATCTAAGTGGTTTCCTGACCTGTGCTTACGGATGTGTATGTGTGTTTTGCAAAGATGGGTTTAGATTTTTCTGTCCTTATGTTGCTGGTACAGGGTTTTTTGAAGCTGACATCATTAACCTCAGGGACTGGAAAAGCAGCTTCCAATCACCACACCTCAGTTTTACTGAAAAGCAACAAGTCACTAAGCTTTTCAATTTCCTATAAAGACAGTGACGGAACAACACAGAGTTTATGATGAATGTCTACACCCGGAATGCAACAAATAATACAACTACTATTCAGTTTTGAAGGAAACTTGAGTTTCTCAAACCTAGCACAACTTACCAACTGGGACCACATGATCCTCTGCCGTCCTGGGCACCGCAGGGTGCTGGGTATCCCGGCCTCTACCCACTGCATGCCGGGAGCACCTCCCCAAGCTGTGGGGATTTTGCCCCTGAAGGGCAAAATCACATGGGTAGAGAACCAGTGCTCTACTGGGCCCAAGTTAAGTGCGGTTAAAACATAATAAATTTTCAAGTTGTCTGAGGTCATGCAGGGAATTAAAAGCCAGTTGGAAACAAAATCCAGGGCTTCTAAATCCTTGTCTAAAGGTCTTTTCATTTTAACAGAAAATACTTAGTAACTGACTCAATTATTCCTAGAAGACAACACAAATTAAGAGCCTCTAAAATATTTATACCTTGTGACAGAGTAATCCCATTTCTGGGGAATGCACATTGAAGAAATATCCTAAAATATGAAAAAAGCTTCGTGTTGCACACACGTTCACATCAGAACCACCACCACAACCATAATCAAGCCACATATTCACAAGGAAACACAGCAGACTACACTTTACTGTCAGAGCGACAGCGTTCAAAGAGCACGTTCCCAGCCCAGAAGCAGAGACCAGTGGGGACAGAGTGCAGACGCGGACGCTGGCAACATGGAGGCAGTGTCAACCACGGCTAGGCCCGTGCGCCACAACTACTGAGCCTGCGCTCTAGAGCCCGTGAGCCACAACTACTGAGCCCACGTGCCACAACTACTGAAGCCCACGCGCCTAGAGCCCATGCTCCGCAACAAGAGAAGCCACCGCAATGAGAAGCCCGCGCACCGCAACGAAGAGTAGCCCCCGCTCGCCGCGCAGCCCGCACACAGCAACGAAGACCCAACGCAGCCAAAAAAAAAAAAATTAATTAAAAACAAAACAAAACAAAAACCTTAAAATGTAACCGAGAGAACTGAGGGCACTGTTTGAAGAACACAGAGGTAGCCAGGCCTCAGTCACAGAAGGACAGGACAGGCTGAGTTCTATCTGCAGAGTTACAAAGCCTCCCCACCCCAGCCCGCCACAGTGCCCAGAGCCCAGAGCTCAAAGAAAGCCGCACTCTGCCAGGGAGCGGGAGGGAGGGCTGATTTTTGGTGTTGCTTTAGGATGGGTGCTATCTGTCACTGCTTCCTTGGCTAGACTGGAGAGAAGGCTCAAGGGAACAAGGGGAGGCAGGAGGGCGCGGGGCATAACTGAGGCAGGTGGGGAAGGAGCTGGAGGGACAACGAACACCCTATGTACAACTTCTCTCTTCAACTCCGATGCTTCTTTTCACCAGAGGACAAAGCAAGCAGGAAACAGAAAATTAATGTTTCCAGACAGTTTGCTTTTTGCCCCTGAAAAGAAGAAAGCGCAGAATGAACAGACACGGGCACACAGGGAGGCGGGAGAGCCTGAGCTGCTGTCCAGGGACCAGTGCCCACTGAGCCGCCAAACTAGGGGAGGACAGAAAGGGGTTTCTCAGATAACGAGCCTCACAGCTATGAAGAGAAACCCCAGGGAAACTGTAAACCAGGGCCTGGGCAACTCCTGAAAGCTGGGATAAGAGCGCAGAATCAAACTAGGGGAAGTGGGAGCAGACTATGAAAGCAGGCCCCTAACGACCGGAGCAGGGGACAGTGCTGCGCCTGGCAAAACAAGCTGTCCCTTCGCGGCAGGAGGGGCCTGGACACCACCGAACCTTCACCAGCCTGCCTCTGGGTCAGCAAGTCCACACTCAAGTCCACAGGCTCCTCGGTCCCTACGCACCGTCCACACAACAAGCCACATGGAGAGCAGTCCTTCGGACATCACAGGCACGCTTGAAATCCTGACTACCAAGACGAAGACTCCTTTTCTGAGGGTCTAAGTCAGGACGCAGATGACCAGGGTCTCGAGCTCTTAGCAAACTCAGACTTGCCGGTCAGCATCACGCTCTCCAGAGACAACAGGACGCTGTCACCCACCGTGGTCGGGGTGCACTGGGACCCCAGCAGTGGAGACACGCAAGGTCACAGGAACCAGGGCTGTGGCTTCCCCACTTCACTCGTGTCAACAATCACGATGGATCTCAGGCTCTCACCGCTCCCACCTGCTTTACTTCTACAAAAGGAACCGTCCAAGGAGGACAGCCCATAGGACACTGGGCACCAGCCTGTCTTCTGTTAACGGGAGCGCGGCGTCAGTCCAGCTCCATGAAGTCGCCATCCCCGTGCCCCACGAGTCTCACCACAAGCATCCACACGACAGTGCTTAACAGAAGCGGTCCACCGACCACTCAGGAACGCAGACAGAAATCACAACCTACCACAACAGGACACAACTAAAGCTTGAACTCAACCAGGTTGTCCAGGTGGAAAACTGACCTTAAAAAGCAACACAGAGACTTCCCTTGTGGTCCAGTGGTTAAGAATCCGTCTTGAAATGCAGGGGATGCTGGTTCGATCCCTGGTCAGAAAACTAAGATCCCACATGCCGTGGGGCAACTAAGCCCGTGCGCCACACCAGAGAAGCCCGCACGCCTCAAGGAAAGATCCTGCATGCTGCAGCTAAGACCCGATGCAGCCAAAAAAATAAATAAATAAATATTAAAAAATAGAAGAATATAAAACCCTAGAAAATCTATAAGAAACCCTGAGAGCTAACAAAAGAGTGCAGCAGAGCAAAGCTGCAGGACACAAGATCAATGTGCAAAATCAGAGGTACTTCTAACATGCCAGCAGGGAACACTCTGAAAGAGAAATTAAGAAAACAACATCATTTACAACAGCATCAAAAAACATATACATATATATATAGGAATGGATTTAACCAAAGAGATGCAACACTTCTATACTGAATGAAAACCCACAAAATACTCGTGGAAGAAATTACAGACGACCTGAACAAGTGGGAAAGCCCTGTGTCTGGGCTGGGAGACAAGACAGTTACGAGGGCAGCCCTCCCCAAGGAGGAGCCCACACTGCCTCTCCCAAAGCTGGCCCAGGTCCTCACAGCCACACCCAAGTGTCATCAACGCTTTCCTTTAAATATCTCAGACGCTTGAAACTTACAGATCTACAGAAGCTCCGTGAAAGGCTTTTTGAGAGCAGGCAAGAACGACACGGCTGAAACGTCTAGAACTCCTGAGCTGCCAGTTTTTTCCCCTAAAAGGGTAATTTAAAAAAAAAATTGACAAATTCTTAGAAAGGTATAACCTTCCAAGACTGAACCAGGAAGAAATAGAAAATATGAACAGACCAATCACAAGTCATGAAATTGAAACTGTGATTAAAAATCTTCCAACAAACAAAAGTCCAGGACCAGATGGCTTCACAGGTGAATTCTATCAAACATTTAGAAAAGAGCCAACACCCATCCTTCTCAAACTCTTCCAAAAAACTGCAGAGGAAGGAACACTCCCAAACTCATTCTACGAGGCCACCATCACACTGATACCAAAATCAGACAAAGATACTACAAAAAAAGAAAATTACAGACCAATATCACTCATGAATATAGATGCAAAGATCATCAACAAAATACCAGCAAACAGAATCCAACAACACATTAAAAGGATCATACACCATGATCAAGTGGGGTTTATTCCAGGAATGCAGGATTCTTCAATATACGCAAATCAATCAGTGTGATACATCATATTAACAAACTGAAGAATAAAAACCGTATGATCAACTCAATAGATGAAGAAAAAGCTTTTGACAAAATTCAACACCCATTTATGATACAAACTCTCCAGAAAGTGGGCATAGAGGGAACCTACCTCAACATAATAAAGGCCATATATGACAAACCCACAGCAAACATCATGCTCAATGGTGAAAAACTGAAAGCATTTCCACTAAGATCAGGAACAAGACAAGGATGTCCACTCTCACCACTATTATTCAACATAGTTTTGGAAGTCCTAGCCACAGCAATCAGAGAAGAAAAAGAAATAAAAGGAATACAAATTGGAAAAGAGAAGTAAAACTGTCACTGTTTGCAGATGACATGATACTATACATAGAGAATCCTAAAGATGCCACCAAAAAACAACTAGAGCTAATCAATGAATTTGGTAAAGTTGCAGGATACAAAATTTATGCATAGAAATCTCTTGCATTCCTATACACTAATGATGAAAAATCTGAAAGAGAAATTAAGGAAACACTCTTATTTACCACTGCAACGAAAAGAATAAAATATCTAGGAATAAACCTACCTAGGGAGACAAAAGACCTGTATGCAGAAAACTATAAGACCCTGATGAAAGAAATTAAAGATGATACCAGCAGATGGAGAGATATACCATATTCTTGGATTGGAAGAATCAATATTGTGAAAATGACTATACTACCCAAAGCAATCTACAGATTCAATGCAATCCCTCTCAAATTACCAATGGCATTTTTTACAGAAGTAGAACAAAAAAATCTTAAAATTTGTATGGAGACACAAAAGACCCCGAATAGCCAAAGCAGTCTTGAGGGAAAAAAACGGAGCTGGAGGAATCAGACTCCTTGACTTCAGACTATACTACAAAGCTACAGTAATCAAGACAATATGGTACTGGCACAAAAACAGAAACATAGATCAATGGAACAAGATAGAAAGCCCAGAGATAAACCCAAGCACCTATGGTCAACTAATCTATGACAAAGGAGGCAAGGATATACAGTGGAGAAAAGACAGTCTCTTCAATAAGTGGTGCTGGGAGAAATGGACAGCTACATGTAAAAGAATGAACTTAGAACACTCCCTAACACCATACACAAAAATAAACTCAAAATGGATTAGAGACCTAAATGTAAGACGGACACTATAAAACTCTTAGAGGAAAACATAGGAAGAACACTCTTTGACATAAATCACAGCAAGATCTTTTTTGATCCACCTCCTAGAGTAATGGAAATAAAAACAAAAATAAACAAATGGGACCTAATTAAAAGCTTTTACACAGCAAAGGAAACCATAAACAAGACGAAAAGACAACCCTCAGAATGGGAGAAAATATTTGCAAACGAATCAACGGACAAAGGATTAATCTCCAAAATATATAAACAGCTCATGCAGCTCAATACTAAAAAAACAAACAATCCAATCCAAAAATGGGCAGAAGACCTAAATAGACATTTCTCCAAACACGACATACACATGGCCATAAAGCACATGAAAAGCTGTTCAACATCACTAATTATTAGAGAAATGCAAATCAAAACTACAATGAGGTATCTATCACCTCACACCAGTTAGAATGGGCATCATCAGAAAATCTACAAACAACAAATGCTGGAGAGGGTGTGGAGAAAAGGGAACCCTCTTGCACTGTTGGTAAGAATGTAAACTGATACAGCCACTATGGAGAACAGTATGGAGGTTCCTTAAAAGCTAAAAATAGAACTACCATATGAGCCAGCAATCCCACTACTGGGCATATACCCTGAGAAAACCATAATTCAAAAAGACACATGCCCCCCAATGTTCACTGCAGCACTATTTACAACAGCCAGGTCATGGAAGCAACCTAAATGCCCATCGACAGACGAATGGATAAAGAAGCTGTGGTACATACAGACAATGGAATATTACTCAGCCATAAAAAGGAACGAAACTGGGTCATTTGTAGAGACGTGGATGGATCTAGAGACTGTCATACAGAGTGAAGTAAGTCAGAAAGAGAAAAATATCGTACATTAACGCATGTATGTGGAACCTAGAAAAATGGTACAGATGAACCGGTTTGCAGGGCAGAAGTTGAGACACAGATGTAGAGAACAAACATATGGACACCAAGGGGGGAAAGCGCGGTGGGGGGGGGGGATGGTGGTGTGCTAAATTGGGCAATTGGGACTGACATGTATACACTGATGTGTACAAAACTGATGACTAATAAGAACCTGCTGTATAAATAAATAAATAAAATTAAATTTAAAAAAAATACCAGGAAACAACCCTCAGATTATTAATCCATAAAACAAGGGGCTTAGGTTTGATAATCCCTAAAACACCTTTCATTTGAAAACTTTAAGGTTCTTCGATATCCAATGTAAAATTGTTTCCTTTAAAAATACATCATTTTCCCTAAATGTGTGCTACTCTTTTCATTGAGAATGTGAGCTCACACCAATAATCTGTACAGGTTAACATCTAAAATGCAACGAATGTGACTGGTGGGGGGCGGTGTGGAGCAGGCAGGGATGAGCAGCCCTAAAACTGCAGAACCGATGCAGCGGGGGCAGGCGGCCCAGCACAGAACAAGGACAAAGTCTAGGAACTGCTGAATGGACGACTTAGTACCAGGTGTCCCACACTGCAGGCCCCACCCCAGTCCTGCTGGACAGGCCCACCCTCTGCCAGCTCCACCAATGCACCAGCTGCCCAGCCAGGAAAGAAAGGGACAGCACCCAAATGAACTGAACAGCTCTCTTCAGACAGACAGAAGGCAGTGCACGCTGTCTGGAAGCTCTCCAGCGTCTCTCAGGAGATCAGGACGGGAGCCGGTGCCCACCACACCTTCCCATGTTTGAGGGCATCACAAGCAGGGCACCTGCAGCCGCTGGGCAGGGAGGTGTAGGCGAGAACCTAGCCCCAGCCCAGCCTCTCAGGAGAGCTTTCCCAACGGCGGACTGACACCCAGCCCTGTCCTCCCAGGGACCCGCAGTGGTCACAGAGCTCTCGAGCAGCGACGGCGGGTGGAGGGGCCAGCTGGCCACGCGCCTAGCACGTCTCTGTGCCGTCCACACACACTCTGGCACGCGTCCTGCACAGAAGGGGAGCCCTGCCGCCCCACAGCTGCCCACCCCTGCCCTGCATCTGCTCTCCCTGCACTGGCTCATTTAACCCTCATGACAACCCTGACAGTAACAGGATAGGCTCCTTTTTTTCTGTTGAGAAACCAGATTCTGAGATGTTGAATCAATTGCCTCAAAGTCAGGATCAAAGTCAGGTTGCAGAGCCTGTATGCACGAAGGTCACTCACACTACCACCCGCAACCCCACTGTGCACTCACAGCTTCCGGGACGCAGCTGAAGTCTAAAAGTGACCAAGCCCTTCTGACCCAAAATACCAACACAAGGCTGGTATTCACAAGACAGTTCTCAGCTCAGAAACCCAGGGCACGCTGAGCTCCTCCTCCCTCCAAGCCAGGATCATAACTGATGCTGCCCTGCCTTGGCCTCTGGGCAGCACCCATCCCGCCGGGCAGCACCCCACCCAGCCTCTCTGCTGTCACTCCACCCGTTCTTGCGGTGTGGGTCTTCCCGGCTCTCCCGGGGCCATCCAGCCTGCCTCTGAGGCTCTAACAACCACATGGGTAGACCCCAATTCCCATTCTCCAACTCGGAGCTCCCCACTGAGCTCACAAAGTCCAGCCACACCACAGACACATCCACAGCACACACAAGGGCACAGGTGGAGCCCCAAGGCAATTATGACTGTATTTCCTGCCCTGGTTCAGGGTACCACTTTCTAGACGATCCTACAAGCCAGCAACCTGGCATGCCCCCCTCACAATCAAAACCCAGTCCATTCCAGCTCCAAATCATCACTCTCTCCCCCTCCCTCCGCACCGGCCCAACTCCTGACTCAGGCGCAGTATTTCTCCACCTGTGTCATCACAACAACTTGATTCTCTCCATTCCCACCACACTGCTGAGAAGTGAACGTGGCACATTAGATTCACCCCTATGCACACCTCAGTCTGACCACGGGAGTCACTGAGCTCATGAGGAATAGATTCGTGTTCAAACTTCAGACCCCATCATGGCACAGCACATGCGTACATACACACACACAGCTGAGGAAAAGGCCTCACGGGACAGAAGCTCCGTCCTGCACGGCAGGCTCCCCAGCATTTCCTGCCACGCTCCCGGAGCTGGCGGGGGTCGGCTCTTGCTGCAGGTGCACCCACTAAAGGTGACCTCACACCCCTTCAGTGCCACCACCCTGGTGGACAGCCCCAGGGACACAGGTGCTGAAGGATGCTGTCCCCAGCTGCCACCCTGGCAACTCCAAATCTCTCCAAGTTTCTTGGAAACATCCTGTGTCACTCACAGGAGGCTGCCTCTCCCCCACTGCCCATCTGGGCAGGTTCCTCTCCACCCTCCAACAGCATACTCAGGCCCTCGCTTTCTTCCTTAACCTGTCGCTACTGTCCAGGACGGCTTTCTGTTTTTACGTCATGTCACGATCATGCTGCAGGCCCCACGCTGCACCCTGGTCACCGGCAGGCACGTAACGGGAGGCCCCGTGTGGAGGAGACCCTGGGCCTCAGGGGCAGCAGAAGAGCACAGCTGATCAGGGGGCAAGCAGGTGTGGAAAGGAGGCCGCTTCCCAGAGGCGCGGTCAAGTGCTCGGCCCCGCCCCTCCGAGCATCTGTGCCCTTTCAATCCACCCAGCTCACAGTCACCCTTTGACACAGATAAAAATTCACCTCAAATCCGTGTGGTTCACGGGCAAAATTAATCAGAGGTAAAAATACGGACAATAAGAAGCCCTCCCCGGCCAGCGTGTGTCCCTGCAAGCCCCAGCCGAGCGGCCACGCCTGGTGGGCTCCTGAGCAGCCGCTCACGGGCGCTGGCTCGGCGCTGCCTCGCCTCCAAATCAGTGCGCTCCAGGATGAAGTGTCCACGTGCTCCTCTGCACGGTCACCAGTCCCTGACGGCACCGCACAGCCCTCCTGTGTGCCACCACTACATCCCTCCTCCACCTCACTGCTGCCGTGAGCCTTTCAAACTAGATTATCATCGAATGTAAAACAAGTTTTGTTCACTAGCCCCAGTTCAAGCAAGATTAAGCGCTCAGATTGACAGCTGTCCCTCAGGGAGCAGTGAGGGGTGGTGTGAGGCGAGGGGACACCGCCTCCGGCTCAGCCTGCAAGGACTGGGTAAGAAAACAGCTACTTAATATGTACCTGTCCTCTTCTCTAACCACAGTACCTGGGGAGAGTGACACAAGCAGGACACTGGCCTCTAAACGCACGAGGCTCCTCTCCCACCACTTACACCGCATCCCACCTACCAGGAATTTAAGATCCTACCACCACCTGGCCTCTTCCACACTCCAGGTGTAAGCACGTGGCCCAGAAGAAAGAACGGGGCTGCTCGGAAGATACGCCCTTGTATTTCAAAGACTTAAATCACCCGTCACTTGTCTCCTACACATTCCCACCCCCGAAAGATGCTTCAGATTTTGTGTGTCTGGGGTAAGCGTTGCAAAACTGTACTGTTTTGTTTTTAATGCTTTCCAAGCAAATCTAATAAATAGTCACTGATCTAGTCTCATTTGCCCGTCCAAACCCCCAATTACAAAACTGTGGAGACAGTCACCAGAAAGCGGTGTTTCTTAGCCTTGAGACTTCTTACCACCCTCACTCTCTAAAATAAGCTGGAGAGGACTAGTTTAAGAAGGAAGACCGCAGAAATGAGAAAAGTCGCTGAAGCAGGAGTAGCAGGGCTGTGAGAATCCACACACTCACAGAGCCCAGGCTGTCCCAAGCTCAGAGGTAACCACAGCCCCGTTTGTCAACACAAGGACACGGGGCTGCTAGTTGCTGGTCCACCAACCATGCTGCTTGGCTAAACAAAGGCGTATCCAACAGCCTAACACTACACATGCCACGACAGACACCTCCTGGGCCCAAAGTCTGCGTTGAGGGGCAAGATCCAATCCTTCCTTATTAAAGGGTAGAATGTGGACGGGCTAAATAGACTCCTTACGGCCAAACCACTCATGTGAAGTTAGGACTTGAATCGAGATGGACTTTGGGTTTCCAGTGATTCAATGTGTGATGAGTGATCTATGCTGTGGTCCCGGCATGAGAGGGTGTCCCCACCCTGACGACTGCACAAACACACAAGCACAGCAAGAGCACCCTGAAACGCCTCTGCACAGGGCTGCAGGGTACGGTGCGGTCTGATCAGCAGGTGTGTGTGTGAGCAGGGTGACCCGCCCCCGGGAGCCCAGCGCCCTCCCGCCAGCCCCTGCACAAACGAGCTTTCAACTTGTCAAGTCACGGAGTGAGGGGTCTTCCTCACTGCAGTTTCTACGTTTCGTGCAGTGCTGGCGATACCCCTCGTCTCTGAACCACCTCTGACTTCCAGAAGAACGGCTCTGCTCTAGTGACAGTGCTGCACCGTAAAGTGATGTGCTCATCAGCCAGCGGGTCAGCTACCAAGCAGGGAGACGCTGGCCCTCGCCCGCCACCCCAGTCTCCCAGGAAACCCCTCAAGCAAAGAGTCTCCATTCTGAAAAGTGGAGTAAAATTTTCTTCTGTTAAAACATAAAAATCCAAGTTTCTTTCCTGGTAGATGACCCTCATCAACAAGAGAAACTCCAGTAGAAAACACACTGAGTTTCCTAACAAGAAGCATTATTCAGACCTGAGTAATGATGATCATCCCGCAAGAACCTACAGGGACTTCCCTGGTGGTACAGTGGTTGAGAGTACGCCTGCCAATGCAGGGGACACGGGTTCGAGCCCTGGTTCGGGAAGATCCCACATGCCGCGGAGCAGCTAAGCCCGTGCGCCACAACTACTGAGCCTGTACTCTAGAGCCCGCGTGCCACAACTACTGAAGCCCGCGTACCTAGAGCCTGTGCTCCGCAACAGGAGAAGCCACCACAATGAGATGCCCGCACACCTCAGCGAAGAGTAGCCCCCACTCGCCGCAACAAGAGGAAGCCTGCGCACAGCAACGAAAACCCAACGCAGCCAAAAATAAATAAATAAAATAAATTAATTTAAAAAAAAACAAAAATGACACTTACGTATCCTGTGAGCGAGAATACAAGAGAAAGGCCGCCCAAAGTCTTCCATCATACACCAAAACCGGAGCACTGTCTGCCTTGGTGCCTGCCTTCCTCCCCAGCAGCAGGCGCCAGGGCCGGAAGTGAGGCGCTTCCCCCAGGGCCTCCTCCCAGCAACTGCTCTGTCCTCCACCAGCCCCCCGCACACCCCCACCAAGTCCCCACTGGCACCTCTGAGCAAGCAGACCCTCCCGGGAGGTCCCAGTCCCTCCCAGTCCGGCTACACACCTCCACTGGCTTTGCAGACGAAGAGCTCGGACCCAGGCCTCCCGGCCTGTGGGCTTCACTTCCACGGCTCTGCTGCCCCTACACCTCTGTGGGCGCCAGTTTGTACCCTTCCTACAAGTCTCCTTCCGATGCCCCTTCATGCTGCAGCCAGCTTAATTTCCTGAAGATCAATGTGGGGCAGTGCATGCAAGCTCAGACCAGGGACAGTGGAGTGTGATGGCTGTCGTTAAAATTCTGACCCTGCCACTGTTTTGGCAGTGACCTTGGGTACATTATAACAGCCTCTGTCATTCTTAAGTTTTCTCATCTGTAGAAAGAGAAGTTCTTGGATACAAAATATAAAATGAATATACACAAGCCAACTGCATTTCTAGACACCAGCAACAATCAAAACTTATGATGGGGGCTTCCCTGGTGGCGCAGTGGTTGAGAGTCCGCCTGCTGATGCAGGGCACGTGGGTTCGTGCCCCGGTCCGGGAGGATCCCACGTGCCGCGGAGCGGCTGGGCCCGTGAGCCATGGCCGCTGGGCCTGCGCATCCGGAGCCTGTGCTCCGCAGCAGGAGAGGCCACAACAGTGAGAGGCCCGCGTACCGCAAAAAAAAAAAAAAAAAAAACTTATGATGAAGACAGGGGACAGTGTCACCAGGATAGACAAGCTGACCAATGGGACACACAAAAGCTCCAACACAACGTGGGCACACATGGGGAGACCTGATTCATGACAGTAAGCAATGCAGGTCAGCGAGCAAAGTACAGCCCAGTCACGGACAAGGCTGGGCCAGCTGGCTTCCGCAGGGAAGACTGCGAGCAATCGGCTCGTACTCAGACCTCAGTCCGGGACAGATTAAAGGCTCAGGTGTAAAGAGCAAAAGTACAAAGTTTTCAGAAGGTGCAGGAAGCCATCCCTATGTCCTTGGCACAGGAAAAAATCTCTTAACTAGGAATGATGGTGCATGATCCACAGTCTGAAGACACCGTCCTAGAGGATGTGGCACAGATCCTTCTAAATAAAAGGATTCATTATTGTTGCCAGTATCTTAGGCAACAAATCTAAGTACATTTTTCTGTTCATGTCAGGGGTAAATATCACGACAGAACATCACCTTAATGCATGACAGATGTTGTTCAAAATGCACGTATATGCACAACAACAAAACTCTTATCTTTCCTACTTAGCACTGAAGGTTCAAGTAATTCCCATTGTTTTTGGTAAACAGAAAAGATTTTTGAAAAAATGGACAGTATTTAGATATAAGCACCTCTATGTATCAGTCATGAGCACAATTATATATGACCTCTGCGTATATAACACTAAGTTAATGGATTTATTTCTAAGAAGAAAGAATCAAATACATATGCCCTTTTAGTGCTAAAAACTGCACCAAAGGGAAAAACAAGTGACGAAGGTCTCCATGTAAAACAGTGATTTACGAATATAAGTGAGGGGAATTTCCTGGAGGTCCAGTGGTTAGGACTTGGCACTCTCACTGCCGGGGGCCCAGGTTCAATCCCTGGTAGGGGAACTAAGATCCCATAAGCTACGCAGTGCCAGGGTGGGAGGGCGGGGTTTGGCTGCTGGCCCAAGTTTGGGTTGACATGGTTACTAAATTGTTAGTAATAAAATTTTTAAAAGCGGGGGCGGGGGGGGGATGAGAAAACCCATCTAAAATGCAAAGCAAGATGAAGTTGAAACCTACAGGAGAGAGCCTCAGGTACGCAGAACTGCGAGAATGACCACACCGTCCGTGAAGGAGTACCTGTCCTACTCGGCACCCACGTCGGCCACACGCAGCGCCAAAGGCAAACCCAGCCCTGTGCAACGTCCACGCCACGTTGTTACACACGGACCCCAGTCAAGCTGAGCGGTAACCACGGCACAGGTCAGCTGAGTCTGGACCCACAGCCAGCCTGAGGAGGAGGGCTGTGCAGCACCCCACACGGCTTTCTGACACCGCACCACGGCCCACGCCCTCTGCTCGTCCTTGGTTTGGGAGCTCAGTCAAGTCCACCATTCCAACTCTGTGATCTGTGACTTTACTCTCAGAAAAAGAGCCGCAGAGGGATTCACTGCAAACCAGGACCAAGGTCCACAACGTAAAAGTACCCTCGCTTCCAGCCCTGCGTTCTTTCTCCTACGTCATTCTCCCAGCCTCCTTCTACTCTCTGGTCTTCAAGGGGACAATGGAACGATTCACACCACAGGCCTCCTCCAAAGAATCCAGCGTGCTGCTGTAGAACAATGGGCAGCTAACAAATACATTAATATAAAATGTGGGAACATATGTATATGTATAACTGATTCACTTTGCTATAACGTAGAAACTAATACTCCAATAAAGATGTTAAAAAAATAATAATAATAAAAAATTTAAAAAGTCAATGGTCCCGGGGGAGGGGCAAATGGGAACAGGAGAACTGAGAAAAGACAACCACCAGACAACAGCAAGCCAAACTAAGGGCCCATAAAAGTCGGACCCAAATAGCCGCAGGGGCAAAAGCCCTGGAGAGGGCTGCAGGGGCCAGCAAGAGGGCTGCCCATTCCGGGGGCTGCGGGGCCCGCCAGCACTTCCTGAAGTCTCGCCAGAGCGCTGCGCATGTGCTAAAACTCCCTGGGAGGGAGGTCCTAAAATACTTAAATGAGTTTTCATTCTGAAGAGACTGAAGAAATTCTCAAAACAGAGTCTACCACAGATGTTTTTAATATCTTGCAAATCCAATGTCAGAATACATTCTGCCACCTGACAACAAATGCAAAGTCATAAAAAAAATCAATCTTCAAACGAAGGATTATTTCAAAGATGTGCAAACCTGATTCTAAACAATTAAACCTACCCTGCATAATTAAACAGAAGCCGCACACAGCAATCTATGTAACCCAGTGTTGCCATAGTGAGCCCTTGGCGCTGGCCAATTACAGCCACTCACGGAAAGCTGCCTTTCCCACATCCTCTCTGCAAAATGCTTTCCTAAAATCAGCCGAGATCTCAGTCTGACAGTGCATTTGTTGGAAGATTTCAAAACAATTTATTCTAGTTTAAATAACTCCAAATTAAAAGTCTGTCAGTTACAAATCCTTGCACTGGAAGCAAAAATCAAGATGAGTTGTGACTAATATCCTAGAAATACACTTTTTTTTAAGGTGATAAGCATTAATGCACCGATCTGTGAAGGGTTAGATAGGCCTGAATGCCCTTGGTGGACACCACGAGGGCACAGCACAGGACAAGGGGTGCAGGGACCGTAAAGGACAGAGCAGGGAGGGAGGCGGCTGGGCAGACGCAGGGCCCAAGTGACACCCGCAGATGGTGGTGCCGGGGGAAGGTGCCAGGCCCTGCCTCTGTCCTTCTCACTGGGGCTTAATCTCAACAGTCTACAATCTCCTCTAACTCTTTAAAACATAATTTAAAACTATGTTTTTGGACATGACAGATCTCATCTAGACAACGCTTTGTAAACTATCTCAGAAAGCTGCCTGTTAACAAGACACCAAGACTTCTAAGACTCTTCCTTTTCCTTTCCCTAGAGTTTTGCTCAAAACTGATGCTGAATATAGAAAATTCTAGGGAATTCCCTCGTGATCCAGTGGTTAGGACTCAGCGCTTTCACTGCCATGGCCGGTGTTCAATCCCTGGTCGGGGAACTAAGATCCTGCAAGCCTGTCTCCATCTCTCTCTCTCAATTCCTCTAGGTTTTTGGCCAAAACAAACCCATTTTTACTGAGCTGGAGCGTGTCATTCAGGAGTGGTTTTACACACCCTAAGACTTGTTTCCAAAAGACGCCTGTAAGCAGCTCGCGGAGAAGGCTGCATCGGAAAAAGGGCCGACTGGGGCTGCTTCAGCCCCTCCCCCCACCCCATCTCCCAGGATTGCTGGAGGATTCCAGACTCTCATGGGAGACCCGCTCTGCGGTGCTGGCGTGTGCCCGCACCACCCCACCCCTAGCAGCACGAAGGCCTGGGCTCCCAGCAGCCTCCAAGCTGTCACCACCACTCCTCCCCGCTGGCTCTTGGCCACTGTTAGCAGCACTTCACCACGAGAGCCAGTCTCTCTCCCTCTTTCACTAGAAAGATAAATAGGAATTTTTACTCCAGCCAGGAAATGTGTCAAATGTGAAGCATCTGATACTAGGCTTGTTCTTAGTCAGCAAAAACAAACAGGTACCTGGCACGCCAGGGCATCAGGTGCCCTCCAGTCAGTGGGGGGATGAGCAGGTGGGTCCCCAAGGCATACACCCTTCCCCAGCACCGCCCCGCACGTGTGTGAGAATGCAGCCACACACCCTACCTGCCCACTGCGCAGGGAAACTCTGTAAGCAACACCGTCCCCACCCAGGGCCTACCAGACCTGTTAAGACCTTGCAACAAGTTTTGCAACCAAGAGAAATGAATTAAGGACACTGTAGGGATAAGTGAGAAACACCCTTTTTTTTTTTTTACATGTAAAGATATACAAATGGGACGAATTAAATGGGGGCACAAAACAGTGACCTATTACCTCGACAAGTTCAGAAGCAGGTCTGCACATGTGGTGAGGGACCTCGAGCCACATGGGTGCAGAGTGAACGCACTCTGAGAACAGAGGGTCTGTCCCTGGAGGACAGTATGAAGCAAAACTGTGCTAACGTGTAACTGCTGTGCAGGGAGTAAGCAAGGACACGGCACCTGCCAGGCTGGACAGGTGATCCAGGCTCAGGGTCAGGTACACGGCCTTACAGGGACATTCAAGGGCACCAAGGCTGGGTCAGAAGTTGATGGAAAGTTTACATCTGAAATCAGTCAAAATCGCTTAGATATTTTACCAAGGAAAGTAGTTAAATAAGCTTTATACTCCTGCGTGAAATAGTAACAAGACTCGAAAAAGATAAATAGAGCTGTGAAACTTTTTAAATTACAAACAAAATAAACAACACACACTTGTACTGCAAGCCTCCACGTCAAAAAGCAGTGAGCACAAGAATTTATCAGTAAAAAAGGTTTTCGTGCCTAGAGATACTCTAGTTATAATTCCCCCCTGAAATATAACTCTGAGCAGACGGAAAACTGCAAGTGGCTGCTTGCCCGAAATTTGTTGTGCATAAAAGGCTTTCTGCTGGAAAGGGCAGCTGAGCGTGAAAACATGCTTTCTTCAGACAGCCTGCTTCTGGGAGGGGGGTGCAGGGGGGCCAGCTGCCAGCATCAGCAGCTTTACCCACTACGAAAGCCTGGACCTCGGCCCAGAACCCCGTCCGTCTCTGGACTGCACCTGAAATCCGACCAGACCGAGAGCACCAAAGGAGCCAAGCAACCACCCTCTGTCCACTGCCTCTTCTCCCAAACGCGGGAAAAGAGGAGGAGGCTGGTTGGTGTGGGCCGCCAGGGGACTCAGCAGCATGCAAGCCCTTTTCCCGAACTCTAACAAACCGAAATCAACCACGGAGCACCGACCGGAGACCCCGGCTGGACTTGTCCCTGCAGGGCACGCATGGGCCGGCCGAGGGGGTCCTAGGGACGTCCATGGGAAGACGGACCCCGGACCACGCAGGCACCCGCACGGCACATACCAGGCACCGGCCGAGCTCCGAGGCCGGGACGCGGCACAGGGCGCCCAGGCACTAGCTTCCCGAACCAGGATCTCTGCACAGTGGGCTGGGCCCAGCAGAGGAGACTGCGAACGACCGACTCCTCCCTGGAAAGCTGAGACCCTATCTGTGTGGCTTGCTCGCCAAAGGAAACCCGGGGGCTTGGACAGGGCGAGGAGCACCACGACTCCACCAGACACCCGGTAACCGCTTTGGCTCGAGCGCTCCAGCCGCACGGAGCGCCGGCCTCGCAGGCCCACGCGCACAGGAAGCGCGCACCCCACACGCGCCTGCGCACACACGGCCAGGCTGCCGCCCCCCCCACCTGCCAGCTGGGGACGCACCTCCCCCCACCCCGAGCAGCGAGAGCACAGCCTCTTCGGTCGAACACGGGGACAGGCAGGGACCCAGGGGGACAGGACATGGGGCAAACGGCAGGACACAACACGGAGAACAATGGGAGTCACGGAGGGAGGCCCCGGCAGAAGACGGCTCCGGGGCACCAGGGCCGCCACGCAAGTCCCACCGCTGACTCCGCAAGCCCAGGGAAGAACCGACCAGCTCTGTGGAGCCCAAGATGCCGCCCCTGGAGCCATGGCCTACCACCCACGGGCAGCCCTAACCCCCCAAGCCTCCCTAGGACCACTGCCCGAGCCCCCAGTGATCACCCCCGCCTCCTCCAACTGCCAGAAACAAAAGAGAAGCCATCACAGGCACAGTGACGACAGGTCACCTCACATCCCATCCCCACTCTAGGCTGATATCCTGACAGCCTCTCGACTAAAATCAGTAAACAGGTGTGTGTATATGTACGTATGTATGTATGTATGTATGTACTCTGGCTGTGTTGAGTCCTCGCTGCATGTGGGCTTTCTCTGGTTGCAGCGAGCGGGGGCTACCCTAGTTGCGATGCGCGGGCTTCTCGTTGCGGTGGCTTCTCTTGTTGCGGAGCAGAGGCTCTAGGCGCATGGGCTTCAGTAGTTGTGGCACGTGGGCTCAGTAGTTGTGGCTCGTGGGCTCTAGAGCACAGGCTCAGTAGTTGTGGCACACGGGCTTAGGTGCTCCGCGGCATGTGGGATCTTCCCGGACCAGGGCTCGAACCCGTGTCCCCTGCATTGGCAGGTGGATTCCCAACCACTGTGCCACCGGGGAAGTCCCCATTTTTTTAAGAAAAGAAAGATTTTTTAAAAGATTTTTTAAAAGGAAGCACTAGCCTAACCTAGCATATGTTCTGCAACAAGTGAGCAGCAAAGAGAATATGAAGTTTTGTTTCTGAGAAGCGTCTATCTAAAACCGCTGTCCCGAGGAACAAGGCCCTTACAGCTTTACAGTAATTTTCAAAGGGCCTCCTAACCGCATCTGTGGAGGATGTAAGAAGCGCATGGTCAGCTCCTAGTCGGACAGGATCTCAAAGAATGCACCACCAGGACGGAGAGCCAAGGCGAAGCAGGCAGAGGCCCCCCAGGCTGCACTGACCCTGGAGGGGGCACCGGAAGCCAGACCTGAGGTTTCCAGGTACAACAAGGGCTGAGATGTAGAAAAGGTCTAACACATGAGCTCTGAACAGTCCCCTAAAGCTTGGGCGAGAATCACGAGTGGTGAAAATAAGGAAAAAGAGGTGAGGTTTTCCTTGGCACTCGTGCCTAAAAGGAACTTTTAAGACAAAGTCGATCCAGAAACCAGGTCACTAAGGGCTTCAAGTGAGCTCATGAAATCCTCTGGCAGGAGCGTGGAGGTACACTGAGGGCACCCGCGAAGCTCTGCCCAGGCGGAGCCCCCCACACCGGGCCCTGCACGCGGCCCCTGCCCACACCCATGCTCTGCACCTGTGCGCACACGTGTGCACCGCCAGCGGCCCCTCCTCCTGGCCCCCGTCCTGGTTAAGGCCTCCGGGGAGCAGAGCTTGGGAAGAACACAACGTGAGGCCCGGCCCACAGTCCAGCTGCCACCGACGACAGCACCCGACTGGGCCTGGCCCCAGCTTGGCCTGAGCTGTCCCCACAGGAAGGGCGCGTCCAGCTGGCCACGGCAAGCTCCGTGCTCAACTCCGGTGACCCGCCCACCTCCAGTCCACGCTCCTGCCCTCCCACCCAGCATCGCCCGTGCACTTTACCCCGGTGGACCCTTACCAGCAAACACCCTGAGGTCTCCTCTGCCTGTCACTGAACCGGCACGAATGCCAACAACGGGGACTGGCAAAGGGCTGCAGGAACGTCACACAAGTGCAGACTGCAGCGTCCACAGCGTGCGGGCGCCCACACAGGAGGACTCCTGCTGGCCCCAGGGCCCCTGTCATGCCTCAGCAAGTCCCAGAGGCATCGCCCTACTCGGCCCAGGTGCCGCCTCTTCTCCCACTTCCTAAGCAAGCGGCATGCAGGCCCCCGGCTTCCACGACGGCCCACCCTGTGCTCTTCCAGGAAGGACAGGGACCCTTCCTGCCCGAGGCCAAGCCTCCCCAGCAGCCTTCTCTGCCAAGCTTCGCCTTCTGTACCTCGTGCTACACATGCACTACCCTAACGCGTGGCACCAGGGCCTCTGTAACTAACTCCATCCTCTCCACAGTCCTCAGAGCCCGCTGTTTTGCCTAGGGCGCCTCCCCCGCCCACCAGCACCCACCCCCCTTAGCGCTCACCACACTGTCCCCTTCTCCATGCTGACCAACCTTGGTCCCTTTGCATGCTTACGCCCCTCGGCCATTCTGTCCACTGGTCACCTCCTTACTCATCCCACAGAGCCCAGGTCAGGAGCCCCTGTGCTCAGGACACATGAGGACAGCCCCTAAGCTGAGGCGATCGCCCCTGCCTTGGGCCACTACTCTGCCTTAGGCTCATTTCTAGGACATTTCTAATGTCACACCACATGCATCTGTCTGAAGACTCCATCGAGGATGTGGCTGCCAATCAAGCACAACCAATGCCCTCAGGACGGTCCCGCTGGGCCTCTGCTCCCCTCACCCACCCCGAGGGAAGCGGCTGTCTCCTCCTGTCCACGGCGGTGGTCCTGGGGTGTCACAGGCACTCTTCAGTTACAAAGTTCAGCAAACATTGGTTAATGGGTTCCATAAAGCGCTCAACTGCTGCTCTGTAAGACACAGAGAATTGCCGTCATCAGGCCAGTGCTGCCCGGTGCCTTGCTGGCAGGAACCGGCGCCTTTCTGCACACACAGGAACTTCCCACTTCCAGGCCCAATCTTCGTGTCATCTTTCAGAAGACATTCCAAAATCAACTGTACCAAGAGTTTTACTACCAAAATATACATAACAACTAAACTTAAGCAGTTTAAACAGCAATGACGAGGTCCAGCCAAGTGCAGGGAATTACAACTAGTTAGGACCGCTGTGTAAAAAATCACACATCTTGGAATCAACATGAAAAGACAGCAGTGATGGATTTATAAAAACTGTTTTCTGATAACAGGCCAAGAGTTCCTTAAGGGCAGCACCTGAGCACTGTCACCCAGGGCCTGGCACCTAGTGGGCTTTCAATACATACTTGATGAGAAGCTAAGCAAAGCAGAATCTCAAGAGGTGGAAAGTCCCTTCACGGTCACTCAGACCAAGAGCTCTCATACTTTTCCACACACAATCCATGGTGAGAAACACAACTGACACCCTGACCCAGGATATACCACACCCAAGCAAAACAAAAACAGAAACAGTATTTCCATATAGTATGTGTGACACTGTGATGTTTTCTAGTCTTAAACTTTTAAAAACTGGCAAGACCCACTCGGCTGTGCTATCCTCTGCCCTACGCAGTCAATGTTTGCAAACTCACTCATCTAGGTACCGTATCCCTAAGTTTTTGCTATAATCATGCATTCATTACCCAAGCCACCATTTATCTAGTTTTTTTTTTTTTTTGGCTGCACTGGGTCTTTGTTGCTGTGCACGGGCTTTCTCTAGTTGCAGCGAGCGAGGGCTACTCTTCGTTGGAGTGCGCGGGCTTCTCATTGCAGTGGCTTCTCTTGTTGTGGAGCACAGGCTTCAGTAGTTGTAGCTCACAGGCTCTAGAGCACAGGCTCAGTAGCTGCGGCACACAGGCTTAGCTGCTCCGCGGCATGTGGGCTCTTCCCGGACCAGGGCTCGAACCCGTGACCCCCTGCACTGGCAGGCGGATTCTTAACCACTGCGCCACCAGGGAAGCCCCAGATCTAGTGTCTTCTTTAAACAGAGTAACTTTCTTATCTTAATGCAAGTAACTTCCCTTTCATAAGTGCCGTGAGGAACGGGAGATGAGCACCACTCTGTACAGGGACGGAACTCTGCACTGCGCGTGCGCCTCCCCTTCACAGCCACGCCCCCTCCGTGGCAGCAGCCCTGAGAGCCCTCCCGTTCCCTTCAGGTGAGCCCCTTGGCCCCAGGCCCCAGGACCTCCACGCCCCGGCACGGCCTCAGCGTGCTCCAGAGCTGCACGAAGGAGTGCAGGGCTGCTGAGCCCTGAGCCCCCATCACCACCACACACAGTGCCCAGGTGGCAAAGGCATGCGGGCCTCCAAGACTCACCCACCCGGCCCAGGGGTCCCCACAGCCCTGTGCACGTCTCTCCTCATCCTTCCCAAACCTTCCAGCTGTCTGGTGTCAAGTGCGTCTCCACAGGCAGGCGGCCAACTCCTGCAGGTGGAGAACTGGGCCTCCCCTCTCGGCGGGCCCCACGCTGAAGCACCACGGCACAGCCACAAGGGCCTGATGCCCCACTGCGCGAGTCCAGGCGGGCCCACCGACCAAACATCCACCCTACAGGTGCCCAGGGACTCACGCCGGGTTACGTTTGGACTTAGGTAGCAAATACGTGCATATACTGCACAGAAAACACAAACAAGACAGTCTCCTTAAGACCTTCTCAACCACAAAACTAACATACACAGTCCTCTCAAACCAAAAATTGAAATTAAAAATATATATAATAATATCTAGAAAATACTAGATATGGGACTTACCTGGTGGTGCAGTGGTTAAGAATCCGCCTGCCAATGCAGGGGACACGGGTTCAAGCCCTGGTCCGGGAAGATCCCACATGACGTGCAGCAACTAAGCCCGTGAGCCACAACTACTGAGCCTGCGCTCTAGAGCCCACGAGCCACAACTACTGAGCCTGCATGCCACAACTACTGAAGCCCACACGGCTACAGCCCATGCTCCGCAACAAGAAGCCACCACAGCGAGAGGCCTGCTCACCACAATGAAGAGTAGCCCCTGCTCAATGCAACTAGAGAAAGCCCACACACAGTAACGAAGACCCAATGCAACCAAAAATAAATAAATAAGACTGACTCATGATAATAAATACATAAATAAATAAACAAAACTGATTCTTAAAAAAATAAAAAATAGAACTGTACACACATACACAGCACACATACACTCACATGTTACATACATACTCCACATGTGTTCCATATACACCCACACGTGTGCTACATGCGTGTTCCATATACACCTGCACACGTGTGCCCACACGTTACGTCATTTACTTGCAGATGTGTTACATGTACATCCACACATATGCACATGTGTTACATGTACACCCACGTTGCGTATACACTCACACTGCATATACACCCCACACGTCATATATACACCCACAAGTGTTACATGAACACTCACATGTGTTGCATGTACACCCACACACGTGTTCCGACACGTGTCGGAAAGGAAGTGAGCGTCTTTTAAGGAACAGCACATGTCCTGCACAAGGTCAGTCATGAAGTGAAGCAGAGAGAGTGGGTGGTGGGCTCAGCCCAGGGACGGGCTGACCAGGCCGCGCGAGGAGCCCTCCTGGCTCCGTCCACCTGCTGACCCACAGGCTGACCCCTGCCATGAGGGTGGGGAGCACCTGGCTGCAGGCTTGGTCCACACTCATGCACTTATTCCCTCCTTGTTACAGGGAAAGCAGACGGCTGATAAAACAGTGGGCGATTCTAACTGGATCCCTTTCCTCTTCCCCTCCACGCCCAAACCTTGCATCACACAATCACGGCAGATCTGTCACTGTGACCCAGCCCCACACATCTCAGTCACTGAGCTATCACAAAAATTTCTACCTGAAGGACATGAAGTAAATTATTTTTAATCATTTAAAATTCAAATACTTAAAAAATTCATCCAAAAGTTACAGTGTTACCTATCAAACTTAAACTTATTACAAACACTGTGGGGCCGGGATCGGGCCTCAGTATCTGTCAAAGCCATTTTTTAGCTCCATGCATCACCTTGCTGTTTCCTTGCATTACGGGTTCTACATAACTGACCTCTAGTTCACCGATGAACAGTAAGATAATCCCATCTTACTGCACTGACAGAACCACAACCCTTCCTCACTTGTGCTGTCTTCCAGGGGCAGGCGGCCGCGATTCCGAGAGAGGATACGCTGGTTGATGCCAGAGGGCCTACGAGTAGCGCACACATCGCAGAAAGCTCTGCTCTGGTGAGGAGCGGCATCACTGGCGGCGCCCAGGAGGACTGCCTATGTGCTTTCATAGAAATCCAGGTACAGACAAAAAACGGGTAAAGGTCACTTCATCTTCTTCCTGCAGTTCCTTAGACACAAGAAGTTATCCGAAGGGAAAAGTTAAAATATTTGAATTGCATCAGAATAGAATTAAATTCTGCCCCCAAAGAAGCCCCAGAAAATCCCAAAGCAAGTCTCCATTCCACGGCGCACAGCCAACTGCCCCAAGTCCCACCTGACGCTGCCTTATGCATCAAAGAGCAGAGGCAAACCAGAGTCAGTCAGGAGCCCACCCAGGGCTCCAGCCACAAATGGAAGCCGACTTGCACAGGGCCCTCGCGGTCAGTGCTACTCCCAACGTCCTCCAGACGCCACATTAAGAAAAACAAAGGCCAGAAACCTAACACCCTGAAATGATGGGGGCGGGGGGCGGGTGACGAACGTGGAGGTCTACACTCTCACTTCACTTCCTTCATCAAAAACCCCTCTAGAAACACGGCTCAGCAAAGCACTCCTGCAGGAAGTGGCTGCAAAGAGCCCCAGCACCTGGGAAAGCATAAGCGTGTGCATTAAAGCGTAAGTCATGTCCCATGGCCTGTGTGTCCCAGGAGCCACCAGGCAGGGGTGGGAGGATCACAGGTTGGGGAGACCTCCTCAAGGACCCAGCGCCCTGCAAGCAGGGGTCGCTGCCCCAGCACCTGCCAGGGGAGACACCTGTGAGGTGAGGAGGGGCACGCTGCACTCCCTGACTTTAAAAAAAATCCTGTTTTTAATGCTAGCCTGGGAAACCTCTGTATTCTTTCCTCAGATCCCAACTGAATGTCTAGCAATTCAATATGTGGTGAAGAGATGTGCACAATATAATAAGATTGGAAAGAAGAGAAAACAGGGTGTCTTAGCATACAAAGGCCTGTGACCTTCGTTCACATTTTTTAACTTACATTTTAACATATACACACACCCGTTCTCATGGGCCCGGGATGGGCACTGCAGCCTCCACAGGAAGACACAACCAACCCCCCTCCGCGCCCTCTGCGGTGGGACCACGTGTGCACAGCCGGGGTGTGCGATATACGCCTCACTGTTGCTCAGAACACAGCACTGTCACAAACTGGAGAAGGGAATTTTTCCACTTTATAAAAAGTAAATATAAACTGAGGACTCTGAGACAGATCAAGAGCACACCCGGCCGGTGGGGCAACTCCCACAGCGATGACCCTCCCCCGGGAAGAGGGGCTGCAGGCCCAGACCCACACTTGACAGCCCAGAAGGGCTTGTTCTCCCAGTTAGATGTGACTAAGCAATATTCAAAAGTAACAAGTTTGGGGGACTTCCCTGGCAATCCAGTGATTAAGATTCTGCACTTCCACTGCACGGAGCGCGGCTTCGATCCCTGGTCAGGAAACGAAGACCCCAAATGCCACAGGGCGCAGCCAAATTTATTAATAATAATTAATTAATAATAAAATGAACAAGTTTTAAGTTCCAGACCCATTCCTTTTCACATTTACTGCTGATGAGTGCTTGCTTATGATCCTACAAAACCCAAGTCCTTTCTCTTGATTATCATTTACAAATTCTCTTTCTGAAACTTACCACTATACATGCACTCCTAAATTCCTCATTTCTCTGAATCGTCAAGACCATCTAAATTCTTGCTTGATCTTCCCAGATATCCTCACATTTTACACAATTTCATATATCCCCC
This sequence comes from Mesoplodon mirus, assembly GCF_964341445.2. Taxonomy (NCBI): domain Eukaryota; kingdom Metazoa; phylum Chordata; class Mammalia; order Artiodactyla; family Ziphiidae; genus Mesoplodon; species Mesoplodon mirus. The sequence goes on along the minus strand of NC_138995.1, from coordinate 601,632 downwards.
AGAAACTAAGTATGCTCTCCACCAGCCACCAACATGTCACATGACTGGAGAAAGGTCCAGGCTCGGCTTCTGCAAGAAGTCCCACTGGCCCACCCCACCTCGGACGTGTGACCAGGATCAGGGGCGGCCAGGGCCTGGCTCTGTAAAGGGCTTTCCTGGAACACGACCACACTCTTGCCCTCCCCCATTACCCACGTCTATCCTCGTGGTTCAACGGCAAAGCTGGGTACCTTTGACAGACACCTGTGGCCCACAGAGTCCAAAATACTGAGCATCTGGCCCTCTATGTCAGATCCCAAGGTTTTACTCAACCAAAGGTAAAGTGTGTCTTCGTACAGACAACTGAGGAAGATGCTACTGCTGCTTTTAAGGGTGCTTAAGGGTTTTCTTTTTTTTTTTTTTTTTTTTTGCGGTACGCGGGCCTCTCACTGTTGCGGCCTCTCCCGTTGCGGAGCACAGGCTCCGGACGCGCAGGCTCAGCGGCCATGGCTCACGGGCCCAGCCGCTCCGCGGCATATGGGATCCTCCCAGACCGGGGCACGAACCCGTATCCCCTGCATCGGCAGGCGGACTCTCAACCACTGCGCCACCAGGGAGGCCCAGGGTTTTCATTTTTAAAGTTAATTATCTGTAAACACAAATCTATAGAGATGGGAAGTAGACTAGCAACTGCCTGGGGGTGGGGGCAGAAACAGGAACTAACTGTAAACAGGTAAAAGGGATCTTACTCAGTAAACTCAAGAAAAAATCACTAAATTATACACTTAATATGAGTCAATTTATGCTATGAAAATTACAACTCAATAAATTAAAGAAAAATTTTAAGTTAGTTATCTGTTTAACCGTGCTTTTGTCATCTAAGACTGAAGCTCAGGGTGCAATTCACAGTAATTCTCTACAGATTCCTCCCAAACATGTGTCCTAAACCTTAACCCCGTGACAGCATGCAGCTCACTGTGGCTGGAGGGACAGGAGCGTACGTGTGCCCTCGTCCCAGCCAGGCAGGCTGTGCATGGCCCACCCCGGTGTCCAGTGCTGCCGTGAACCCCCATTTCTCCACCCTCCACCCACACGAGTGCTCGAGGGCTAGGGTGTCCACGTTCTGGACCCGGCTTAACCAGATAACGCCTCGTTCTTACTAACCACAGAGGTGAACACAGCTGTTTAGCTGTCACAAGTCAAGAATACTTCGTCAGGAGAAACACATCTTCAGCACATTTTAAATATTCTCTATTGTATTAGTAGTTAAAAAATCATCCTTTGTCATCAAATTTTGTTTTACTTTGCTGACATCAATGTTTCAAATCCAGGAAATAAGATGATTACCATTAAAGGTAAATACTACACTTTTTTTTTTTCTTTTTGATCACGTTGCGTGGCGTGTGGGATATGGGATCTTAGTTCCCCAACCAGGGATTGAACCCACGCCCGTGAGGTGGAAGTGTGGAGTCTTAATCACTGGAGGGTCAGGAAAGTCCCAATACTCCACTTTTTTTTTTTTTAAGTCTTTATTGTATTTGTTACAATATTGCTTCTGTTTTATGTTCTGGTTTTTTGTCCACAAGGCATGTGTGATCTTAGCTCCCCGAGCAGGGACTGAACCCACACCCTCTGCATTGGAAGGCAAAGTCTTAACCACTGGACCACCAGGGAAGTCCTCCAATACTCCACTTTTATATCAAAAAATTCTAACTTAAAACTGAAGCAGGCCCACACCTCTACGGTCAATTAACCTATGACAAAGGAGGCAAGAAAATACAATGGAGAAAAGAGAGTCGCTTCAGCAAGTGGTGCTGGGAAAGGTGGACAACCACATGTAAATCAATGAAGTCAGAACACTCCCTCACACCATGCACAAAAATAAACTCAAATGGCTTAAAGACTTAAAACATAAGACATGACACCATAAAACTCCTGGAAAAAAACACAGGTCAAACATTCTCTGACACAAATGGTACCAATGTTGGGACTTCGCTGGTGGTCCAGTGGCTAAGGCTCTGCGCTCCCACTACAGGGGGCCGGGGTTCAGGGAACTAGATACCACATGCATGCCGCAACTAAGAGTTCACATGCCACGACTAAAGATCCCAAGTGCTGCAACTAAGACCCAGCGCAGCCAAATAAATAAATAATTTTTAAAAAATTTGTCCCAATGTTTTCTTAGATCAGTGCCCCAAGGCAGAAGAAAAAAAAGCAAAAATAAACAAACGACCTAATCAAACTTATAAGCTTTTGCACAGCAAAGGAAACTGTAAATAAAACGAAAAGACAACCTACAGAATGGAAGAAAATATTTGCAAACGATGAGACCAACAAGGGCTTAATTTCCACAAGATACAAGCAGCTCATACAACTCAATAACAAAAAAAAACCCAATCAAAAAATGGGCAGAAGACCTAAATAGACATTTCTCCAAAGAAGACATACAGATGGCCAAGAGGCACATGAAAAGATGATCAACAATGCTAATTATGAGAGAAATGTAGAAAAACTACAATGAGGTATCACCTCACAAAGGTCAAAATGGCCATTATCAAAAAGTCTAGGGGCTTCCCTGGTGGCGCAGTGGTTGAGAGTCCGCCTGCCGATGCAGGGGACACGAGTTCGTGCCCCGGTCCTGGAGGATCCCACATGCCGCGGAGCAGCTGGGCCCATGAGCCATGGCCACTGAGCCTGCGCGTCCGGAGCCTGTGCTCCACGACGGGAGAGGCCACAACAGTGAGAGGCCCGCGCACCGCAAAAAATATATATATAAAGCAAATAAATAAATAAATAAAAACTAAAAACAGAGTTACCATATGATCCAGCAATCCCACTCCTGGGCATATATCTGGAAAAAATGAAAATTCTACTTTGAAAAGATACATGCACCCCAATGTTCATAGCAGCACTATTTATAATACCCAAGACATGGAAGCAACCTAAGTGTCCAACAGATGAATGGATAAAGAAGATATAGTATTTATACACACGATGGAATATTACTCAGCCATAAAAAAGAATGAAATAATGCCATTTGCAGCAACATGGATGGACCTAGAGATTATCATGCTAAATGAAGTCAGAGAAAAACAAATACCATGATATCACTTATATGTGCAATCTAAAAATTAATACAGGGACTTCCCTGGCAGACCAGTGGTTAAAGACTCCGAGCTTCCACTGCAGGGGGCATGGGTTTGATCCCTGGTCAGGGAACTAAGATCCAGCATGCTGTGCAGCATGGCCAAAATTAATTGATTAATTAATTAATACAACTGAACTTGTTTACAAAACAAAAACAGACTCATAGCAAATTTATTATTACCAAAAGAGAAGGGGGGAGGGATAAATTAGGAGTTTGGTATTAACAGATACACGCTACTATATATAAAATAGATAATCAACAAGAACCTACTGCATAGCACAGGGCACTATATTCAGTATCTTGTAACAACCTATAATGGAAAAGAATCTGATATATATATGCATATCTGCATCACTTTGCTGCACACCTGAAACTCACACACTATTGTAAATCAACTACAGTTCACATAAATAAACAAACTGAGGCAGGAATCCCTCAAACAGCACCTATATCCCTGTTAACATTTCTAAAAAGAATTTATAGCTGAGTTAAAGTCCTAATCAGCCCAATAAAAGTTCTCTCCCTCTACAAAAAGACCCTTCTACAAGCCAAGCTGCCTTCCCCTGAGCAGGAACCGGCTGCTGAGGACCCCCTGGGCCAGTGTCCCCAGCAGCTCAGGGCAGCAGCACCAGCTACGTCCACAAGCATGGCCAACCCAGGCGTCAAGAGATGTTATGTTACTTCTGTAAGAGCACAAGTCGTCCTTTCGCCAGCGAGAGTGTAAGTGGGGAAGCACGAGACCACAATGTTGTGAGAAGACGTTTACTCGGCGCCCTGCTACCCGCTGGAGATACAGCTGCCAACACAACATACGGTATCCACCTGTCCAAAACAGGGCGGGGAGGGGGTGGATTACTACAGAACGTGGCCAGAGGTGGGGCTCTGGAGCCAGGCTGTCCAGGGCCCAATGTCGGCCTTGCTACTCATGAGCTGTGTAACCCCAGGCATGTGGTCCAGCCTCTCTGTGCCTCAGTTTACTCACCTCGACAACAGAGAGATGAGTGGGTCTACCTATGCCTCAGGAGTTACCAGGATTAAATGAGCTGGTCTTGTGAAGCACACAGAACAGCACCCGGCAAGGAGTGCATGTTTTATAACTGTTCCTTCAATAACGAACAGAAATGACGTGCTCACTAAATGCACAAGGTACACCGCTTCACAAAGGCCTGGACGCAGGCTGCCACGCGGACACGTGGAGAGCTGCTCTCAGCCACCCACGTCCAGGGGCCAGAGGTCAGGACGTAGCGCAGTGCCACCGGGGGCAGATGGAGCAGGCGGCCCCACGGCCCCGGCCCCGGCCCCGGCGTGGGGAGCGGGCCTGCACCTGGCCCGGAGCTGGCCGCACCTGAGAACCACACTTCACCCGGACCAGAGCCCAATCCTCCCATGAGCACCCTTCACAAACCATAACCCGACCTGCTTCAACCAGCCTCTACAGAAAAACGCTCCAGGCAAGACTCCTCAGCAATGACCAGGATCACAGCGTCCTCAAATCGGCTCCACGTGAGCCCCACAGCTATGTGTGTCTCCTCAACAAGAAAAAGTCACAAAGTACCAACACAGACGCATCTCAGAACACAGGCCAGGTGAAGATGTCACCACAAAGGCAGAACAGGGAACCCAACAAGTCCCTCCCTCAAAAGAAAGCAATGGACAAGCCGGCAAAAACCATCAGAATCAACTTCTTCAGAACTATGTAACCATGGGATCCAATCAAAAGCTTCCACCTACGGGGACACATACTGAGAAAGCTCCTGAATTTCTGTGGCAGAGCACGGACAGTGGTGGGACGGACCCACTCACCACACTCCTCGTGCAGGCGGCTGATGCCAGACAGGGCACCACACACCCGATCCCCAAAGGACTGTGGTTGTACTTCTGACCTGTATGGTAGGAATGGAAAACGGTGCAACTGTTGTGCAGAAGAGTTTGGTGATTCCTCAAAAAATTAATAACATCTATAAAAAATTTAAAAAAAATTTTTTTAATCACTAGGGACTTCCCTGGTGGTCCAGTGGTTAAGACTCCACGCTTCCACTGCAGGGGTTGCGGGTTCAATCCCTGGTTGGGGAGCTAAGATCCCGTATGCCACTCGGCACAGCCAATAAATAAATAAATAAAAATTAAATTTAAAAAATTAATCACAGAGCTGTCACATCACCCGGCAATTCCACTCCCAGGCACACACCCTACATGGTGTTCAAACAAAACCTTATACACAGTTGCTCACAGCAGCACTATTCATTATAGCCAGAAGGTGGAAACAGCCCACATGTCCATCAACAGATAAATGTAAACAAAATGTGTATATCAGTACAATGAAATACTTTGCAAACATAAAAAAGAATGGAGTTCCACTACCTGCTACAACAAGGATGAGCCCTGAAAACATCCAGATGCAAAAGACCAACCTTGTAAGATTCCCTTGACACGAAATGTCTAGAACAGGCAAATCCACAGAGAACCAAAGGACATGAGTGGCTGTGAGGGGATGGGGGAGGGGAGCATGAAGAGTGACTGTTTATGGGAAACTCTAAAACGGGCAACACTAATCTATGCCAAAAGCAGAAGAGGTGGTGGCTTGGGCTGGGCCTGGGGCATTAAGTGTGACAAGGAACTTTTGGGGGTGACAGACATGTTCTACATCAATTTTGACTGTTGGCCACACGAAGTAATACAACTGTCAAAATGCACCTAGCCAGGCTTCGCTGGTGGCACAGTGGTTAAGAATCCGCCTGCCAACGCAGTGGACACGGGTTCGAGCCCTGGTTCCGGACGATCCCACATGCCACAGAGCAACTAAGCCCGTGCGCCACAACCACTGAGCCTGCGCTCTAGAGCCCGTGAGCCACAACTACTGAGCCCGCGTGCCACAACTACTGAAGCCCACACGCCTAGAGCCCGTGCTCTGCAACAAGAGAAGCCACCTCAATGAGAAGCCCGCGCTCCGCAATGAAGAGTAGCCCCCGCTCGCAGCAACCAGAGAAAGCCCGCGCACAGCAATGGAGACCCAACGCAGCCAAAAATAAATAAATAAATAAATTTGTTTTTTTTAAAAAATACACCTAGGTATAGATTTTAGGACGAGCACTGTTACTGTCGAGACTACACCTGTAGAAATGTCACTAAAACCATCACATGCACACTAGTGATTACCCTGAGAAAGACAAACCCGTGCCGGATGGACATGAGAAATGACGCACTCTGGTCAACGTCGGATCAAGCGAAGGACCAGAGGCCCCACCTGAGAACGGCCGCTCCCCCAGAACGCTGCCCGCCAGAGCCCTGGAGACTCTCCTCCGTGGAAGACAGCCCAGCAGCACAGCTGCCGCCTGTCCTGAGAGGGACACCACTGCTGCAAGGCAACCACGGGAAGACAGTGATGCTAACAAAAGAGTTTTCTGAAAAGTTGGTGTTTGGGGTTTTTTTTGGCTCTGCTGGATCTTCGTTGCAGCGCGCAGGCTTCTCTTAGTTCCCTGACCAGGGATCAAACCCGGCCCCCTGCATCGGAAGCGCAGATTCTTAACCACTGGGCCACCAGGGAAGTCCTGAAATGATGTATCTTTTAAAGTTTGTTCAAAATAAATTCCAGTCAACTTCGTTCTTCAAAGTATATCCCCCACTCCTGCTAACACTCATGTTACGTAATTCAGGTTGCGGCAGGGCTTTCACTGACATCACAATTCCGCCAGAAGACACAACATCACTCTGCTGGGTTCAGACATCTTCCACTCATCTCCAAAGCTGCCGCCACAAAGAAGCCGCTGCATTCAACAACACTTCTTCCCACAAAATCCAGACTTGTCTTACCTAAGGTAGCAAAACTTGATTAAAATTCCCACAAAGGGAAATAAACCTACAGTATATCTTCTCCATCTTAAAAATATGTCAAACCCATCCAGTCCCTCAGCTGTACCACCAGCTCTTCGTGGTCCAGTTCCACCATTACTGCCTCTAGACACGGTCTCACCCACGTGCCCCAGGCGGGAGCTCTGAGATCAGAACTAGGTCAGCGCAGAAAGGACTAGTCTTCTCCCTGGAGCCAACACCTGCCAGGCAGGTGCAGCGCTGCCGCTCTGCAGTCGCAACTCTACGTGCAGTGTCACTTTACAATCACAACACCTACTCTTCTGGATCTATCAGTAAACGTTAACTTCGTTAAACTTCTTAACACCGTGACAGAACTGAAGAGGGCGCGAAGCGCACCTCCTGAGGACACGGGCAAGGGCCCCCTGAGCCAGGCCTGCGTGCCGCTGTCTGAGCTGCACCTCCTCGTGGGGAGCCCAGTCTGACTCCAACAAACAACTGACAAACTCTAGCTTTTCAAGTAAACAACTGTCGTCAGTATCTGTTGTCAATTATAAAATCTAAGCTTTCAAGCAAAAAATATTAAAATTCTGGAAAATTTCTATCCCAGCTTCCACTCTGACCAAGATGGCATAAAAGGAACACATTCACCGTCCCCTTAGCCCTGGACAAAAGTACAGTTTCCAGACTCTGGACACCAGCTGGTGAGGAGTGACCCCCCAAGAGATGAGAAGCGGGGAGGGGGAGAGGGAGAGGGCGCGGCAGGGGCAGGAGAGCCTGAAGAGGACGGAGCTGGGTCCAGGTGGGCACGTGGGGGACCTGTACAAGGACAGAGCTCCAAGGAGCAGAAAAACCAGCCCTGGACTGATCGCTGCTCTGGTCCCACCTAGCAAAGCTGCAAGTAAAGAACTGAAAGAAGCAACTGCTTCAAAGGAGCTTAACTACCCCCAAGAACAAAGCCCACGGATGTTTACAGTAACACAAAAATATCCAGCAACGACAAGGTACCATTAACAATGCCTGGCACACAATCAAAAATGACCAACACGCAGAGGAGCAGGAGAGTGCGGGCAACAACAGAGGACAGCAGCCACGCACAAGGGAGAGGACAGCCACGCCGGATGGACCCGGAACCGGACGCTGAAGACCCGTGTGCTGATCAGACAGAGGAAGATCTAAAACGACCCAAATCAAACTTCTTGACAAAATAAAACTACAATGTATGAGGTAAATTTTCTGAGACAAGAATGTGTGTCACAGTAGACATCACAGAAGAAAAGCAGTGAGCTGAGAGACACAGCAACAGAAAGTGCCCCAAATGAGAGAGAGGGCACGGGGCACCACCGTGCTGGGTGACATTTTAGGCAATCCCATAGAAATGAAAGTGGAGTCTCCAAAAGAGAAAGGGAGGGAAAGAAAATTATTTGAAAAAATAATGGCCAAGAATTGATGGACACTATAAATCCACAGACCCATAAAGCTCAACAAACCCCAAGCACAAGAAACATGAATAAAACTGCTCTACGCTGCATCAGAAACCAAGTGACTTGAACTCTGAACAGCTTCAGAGGAAACAGCCGCATTCCACACAGAGGTCTGAGTAGCAGGGGGACAGCAGATTTCTGGCTGTAAACAGTGCAAGTCAGAATCAGTGAAGTGAAAGGACTAAAGCACTCGGAACACAGGGTCAGCCTCCAAAACACCTCTCAAAACAATGGCAGAAGAAACACACAGTGAGGCAGACAGAAGCTGGAAGAGCTCGTGCCTGAGTCCACTGTGAGAATACCACATAGAGGAATGAAGAACACCAAAAAACAGAAACCATCCAGATTCTCCGCAGTTTTACTCCTTAAACTTACCAATCTGCAAACTATACCGTATGATTTAGGTTATCTAAGAAACTCTTCAGGTCTAGGTTTTAAAGTTTTTTCAACTTATTATTTAAATCTACTTAGAAGAAAATTAACCATTAAAGTAAAAATAATGTAGCATGTATTCTATAACACGTAGAAGATGTATCACAGCAATAACACAGAGACCTACAGGGGAAGAATGAAGTACAGCACACAAGAGCAGCAGAAGCACTGCTCACGACACCGACGGCCCACGGACGGACGACGGACACACTCCACGCGGTCCCTCCGCACGAGGGAACGCTATTCTACAGCCGGGACGAGCCTTAGCGGCAGTACACTCGGTGAGGTGAGCCAGACATGGAAGGACGATGCCATCTGACCCCACTCACACGAGGTCCCTGGAGGAGTCACGTTCACAGACGCAGAGCAGCGTGGGGGCCCGGGTGGGGGGCAAGTTGACAGTGTCCTGGGGACAGAGCTTCAGTCAGGGAAGATGAAAAAGTTCTGGAAATGGAGGGGGGTGACAAGAACTGCACAACAAAATAAGGACACAAAACTGTACACTTAAAAATGGCTAAAATGGGCTTCCCTGGTGGCGCAGTGGTTAGGTATCCGCCTGCCAATGCAGGGGACACGGGTTCGAGCCCTGGTCCGGGAGGAGCCCACAAGCCGCGGAGCAGCTAAGCTTGCGAGCCACAACTGCTGAAGCCTGCGCGCCAGGAGCCCGTGCTCCGCAACAGGAGGCCACCTCAATGAGAGGCCCAAGTACCGCAACGAGGAGTGGCCCCGCTCGCCACAACTAGGGAAAGGCCAAGTGCAGCAGTGGAGAGCCAATGCAGCCAAAAATAAATTAAAAAAAAAAAAAACGGCTAAAATGGGTTGTTACGTGTACTGTACCACAATAAAAAGAAAACTCAAGTTGGCAATAATCCAACTTTAATGCAGTTTTACTAAATAAAGAAAAATTCACAGAACCATGCACGGTACCGTCCTATTTTAGTTGCCTAAATTCTCCAAACTTTTTCCCCTAATCTAGGAAAATAAGGACAAATGCCTCCTCTAACTAATTACCGTGGTCATTTCTACTACACTATAAAGCTGTAAACACTAGGGCTCTCCTCTACGCCATGGTCACTGACCAGCAGTGCAGCTCCTAGATGCCAGAGGACCGAGTCCCAGCCCCTCCCCCACAGCCGTCCAGTCGTGAGGCGCTGCCCAGGATGTGCAAAGGCCCCTCAGCATCTCTGTAATCAGTGGGATACTCCGCTCACCACAGCTTCACTTCACAAGCAGCCTCGTTAGTACCAACTCCATCATCATAAATACTTCACCCTATGTGTTACTCCACAGCAAAGTGTTCAGTTCACATTTAATTCAAAATTAATTCCTTAGGCTAGCATACATGCATGATGACTGTTACTAAGTTTAATATTCCCACAGCTTTCTACTTAAGGAAAAAATTCATTTCTTCTGTACAAGTCAAAACGCACTTGGGGAAAGTGCTTCCTGTTCAGAGCACAATTGTGTTTACAAAAAGATCAATATTAGTAGATCACGATGGTGGAATGTATCCCCTTAGCCTAAAATTTCTTAAAAGTGACAAACATCTTAGAAAAAATAAATCTAAAACAGCACTGAAAAACAATGATGTATCAGTAGCTGACCAAATCAGACGGACAAATAACCCACATCTAGGGAAACCACAGATCAAACTATATAGAAAGACCAAAGTCAAGACACTGCTGCAGTTAAAAGAAAGCTACAAGGACAAAAATCAGTGATATGCACTTCCAAATTCATCTGGTATGACAGGGCTCTCTGCACACTGGGGCCAGAAGGCCGAATCTGTCCCACTGCTGTTTTTGACACAGTCCACAATCTAAGAATGGTTTTATATTTGTATCTGATTGAAAAAGAACAGAATATTTTGTGACAACAGAAAATTACATGAAATTCAAATTTCAGTGTCAATAAATAAAGTCTTACTGGAACACAGCCAGGCTCCTTTGTTACATATGGTCTATGGTGCCTTCATGGCAGAGCTGAGCAGGTGCAATGGAGACCATGCAGCCCCGAAGTCTGCAAGTTACTATCAGGCCCCTTATAGAAAACCTTTGAGAGATAAATACAAAAAGACAAGTTTGCATATTCAAAGAGCTACTAAATACTGACAAGATGAAGAAGTCCAATCCAAGCCCTAACAAAATAAGTGAAATTTCAGACTCCCACAAAAAGGCAGAAAACCCTACAAGTTACCATAAAATCCTAAAAGGTTACCTACAGAGAGGATCATGAATCAGACTGGTGTCAGATGCCACATGATACAGAACAGGGGTCTGGAAAGCTCTGACGTTCAGGGCACCGGTGCTCAGCCACTCAGGCCGCAGAGCCTCGTGCTGGCCCGGAGAACAGCCGCCCCAGCAGGCGGGCGGGCAGCCGCGCTCCCGCTCCCCGCTCCTCCAGGATGCCCGGATCCAGCAACCACCACGTGGCTCCTGGTGACAGCTCCAGTCACCAGCCACACTCCCAGAAATGTCAGGATGCCAACGGAGGATGAGCCTGTACCTGAGCCTGGCCAGATGCCGGCAGAACCTCCCGCTGCCTGTGGGGCAGCCACATCATGTCGCTACACAAAGGACATCCTCATGCTCTTCCTGTAACGAGCCCAACTTTGCTGACAGTTCAATTGACTAAAGAAGAAATGATTCTCTGATTTATCTAAAACCTGAAAGCCTTACTCCTTAACCTCTTCACTAAGCTTCGGTTTGGTCATCAGTCAAGCAGAAATCATCCTGCCAACCACACAAGATCATCAGGGGATACAGAGTACTTGGATGATGCCTGGCACACAAACAACTAAGCACCTGACAAACGCTAGCATTATGTGTTGGCTAAAAGCTAAGTAAATTTTGGAAGAAAATCACACTGACATCAAAGGGAAAAAAACAAAGCTTAGCTGCTCCCTAAGCTTTGGAGAGCCAGACTAAGGCCCTCAATGAACATTCTGACCTCGATAAATTCAGCATCAAAGCAGCTATCCGATTAGAAGTAACAGTGAGCCTTGCACAGGGCCATGAACAGCGCCTGTCCCCACCAGCCCACCTGCACACACACACATGTGCAAACATACACATATCCACACATGGATACACAATGCAGGATAATACTGTATGTTTATAAAAGTCACACACAACAACTGAGTTACTTACTACCCTTGTTCTTTTGGCCATGCTGTGCGGCCTGTGGGATCTTAATTCCCCAACCAGGGACTGAACCCGGGCTCTGGCAGGAAGAGCGCCAAGTCCTAACCGCTGGACCGCCAGGGAAGTCCCGCTACCCCATGTTCTTTAACACCCCTGACTCTGTAGTCATGAAACCTGGCAAGAAGGAACCGTTAGTGTTAACCTGAAAAGGAAGACCAAAGCAGAGAACTAGACAGTTGTTAGGAAAACTACGGCAAAAATGAGAGGATCTGGGTGTGGGCCATTGAAACGACTGTACCCCACAGCGGACTGTGCACAATGCACCTTCCCTGCCTCGCCATCCACACCTGCAGGGTGACTCCCAGCTCCTCCCGTCAAGAGGCGGCGTGGCCACAGTTATTTCACACCCCTTAAACCTGGGCTGGCCTCACGAGGAGCTGGGCCCAGCAGGACGGGGCCGAAGTGACATCGTGCAGCTCTGGGCCTCGGGGGTCACACCGTGCCTGCCCTCTGGTCCGCTGTCCTGGGCAGGGTGATGAGAGGCGCAGCCCGGTCACCTGTCAGCCAGCCACCAAGATGGCCTAGCAGCACACAGAACCAAAGCTTTAACCCTAGAATACAAGACTGGTTTCATGCTCGAGAAACAATCCATGTAATCCACAGAATTTACGAACTAAAGCAGCAAAATCTTAGGACCAACTCGACTGGTGCAAAAAGTTTTTGCTAAAATCCACCATTCATTCCTGATAAAAACTCAGCAAATCTGGAATAAAAGGGAACTTCCTCAACCTATGAAAACCCTACAGCTAGTATCCCAGTTAATGGCGAAAACTGATGGCTTCCCCACAGTCAGAAACAAGCCTCAGGGCTTCCCTGGTGGCGCAGTGGTTGAGAGTCCGCCTGCCGATGCAGGGGACACGGGTTCGTGCCCCGGTCCGGGAAGGTCCCACATGCGGCAGAGCGGCTGGGCCCGTGAGCCATGGCCGCTGAGCCTGCGCGTCCGGAGCCTGTGCTCCTCAACGGGAGAGGCCACAACAGTGAGAGGCCCGCGTACCGCAAAAATAATAATAATAATAATGAACTACTTTAGGGGAAAATCTGACAAAACATGTACAGTATTCTAACCCTGACAAGTGAAGCCCCGCTGAGGGAGACTGCAGGACAAAATCAGCAGAGAGAGACCCAGTGTCCAAGGCCGCAAGACTCCAGTCTGCTCACCCCGAGAGCCAATGCGGCCCCAACCAAAACCCCAGCAGGTGGGCTTCCCTGGTGGCGCAGTGGTTACAAATGCACCTGCCAATGCAGGGGACACAGGTTTGAGCCCTGGTCCAAGAAGATCCCACATGCCACGGAGCAACTAAGCCCGCGTGCCACCACTACTGAGCCCTCATGCCACAACTACTGAAGCCCATGCACTTAGAGCCCAAGCTCCCCAACAAGAGAAGCCAACGCAACGAGAAGCCCTCGCGATGCAACTAGAGGAAGCCCGTGCACAGCTACGAAGACCCAATGCAGCCAAAAATAAGTAAATAAAATGAATTTTAAAAGAAAAAAAAAAAACAGCAGGCTTCTCTGTGCAATGTGACCTAAGACAAAAAATAACCGAAACAAGTCTGAAAAAAGAAAAACGAGTCTGCAGTACTGACACCCCAGGACGGCAGGCCTCACTGTACACCTACAGGAACCGTGACGGGTGCTGTGGTGCGGGGACAGACGAAGAGATCAATGTGACAGAACAGAGTCCAAAAACAGACCCACCCACACACAGACAACCGATTCTCTACAAAGATACCGAGTCAGTGAAGAAAAAAGATTACATTTATATAAAATTCTAGAATATGCAAAGCACGCTACAGAAAATCAGGAGCAAGGGAGGGCTGTGGCGGGGGGGATTATGAAGGGGTCCTAAACTTTGGGAGGGTTGATAGATATATCCGTTATTTTGAGTGTGCCAAAATTTATCAAATCGTACACTTTAATAAGGACAGTTTATTGTACGTCAGTAACACCAGACTAAAGCTGGAGAAGAAAAAAAAAATAGCAGTTACCAGGCATCAAACGTCACCCTTGACCAAGCAAAATGGGGGGAAAATAAGTAAAATTATTGCTTAGGGCTTATGGGCTAGTCACTGTGCTGGTTGCTTTAACAGTCATCAGCTCACTGAATCAGAGAAAAAAAAATAAAAAAGCCCTGAGAGGCAGATGAAATCTCAATTCTCATAACAACAACAAGAGAGATGCAGTGACTTGCTCTCAGTCCTGGCTCTGACCTTGCCTCTAACTCCTGCAGAAGGCCGAGATGCCACGGCACACGGCACAGGGCAAACATGCGCCGCGATTCCAGCCACAGCTGGCGCACGGCAGTCTTAGGACAGGGCACCGAGTGGCCAGGCTGTGGACAGGCAGCCATGGGCTTTGTGTGTCCAGACTAAACGCAGGTAAGGGAAACTGGTTAATCTACGAGATGGAAAAGCAAAGGCAGAATATCAGCCTCTAAGGACCAATCGTCTCTCCTCTACATCCTAAATTTAAAAGCACTATTGAACTCCAAACCAGAGACTCTATGGAAATTCTGACAATTTCCATGTCATAGCCTTCGAGCAGCTGAACACAAAACTTAAAGGACTGGTAACCTGAGTCCCTGAGTATCCATATTTCATACGCTCAGAAACACAAATCTGAGACAGGTGATTACAGCAAGTCAAGGAAAGCTCACAAGACAGCAAGAACGCACCAAACTGCCCCAGAGGCCTGAAGGAGCCCTGCAGGAAGGGACTCTCTGCCAGAGGCTGCTCTGAGCAAAGCATGCAGTCACGATGAAGCCACCGGGGAGGTGTTAAAGGTACAATTCATCATCCAAGTCACACACTCAACTCCCATGCAGCACCACACAGAAGAGGGAAAAAGGAAACACACTCCTCCCACCGTGTATTTTAAGGACTTGGCACCCTAGCTGCCAGTCCCTGTCCACCATGCACGGGGCAGCTGGCAGTGTACACAGTTCCCTGCCAAGCGCTAGGACACTCACTTTATCTTGATTTTTATAATAATTTTTCTTAATTATTATTATTATTATTGCTGCATTGAGTTTTCCTTGCTGCGTGCGAGCTTTCTCTAGTTGCGGGGAGCGGGGTCTTCTCTTCGTTGCAGTGTGTGGGCTTCTCATTGCAGTGGCTTCTCTTGTGGAGCACGGGTTCTAGGCGTATGGGCTTCAGTAGTTGTGGCTCACAGGCTCTAGAGCGCAGGCTCAGTAGCTGTGGCGCACTGGCTTAGCTGCTCTGCAGCATGTGGGATCTTCCCAGACCAGGGCTTGAATCCACGTCCCCTGCATTGGCAGGCAGATTCTTAACCACTGCGCCACCAAAGAAGCCCTATCTTGATTTTTTAAACTCTCTGCCAAAAACCAGCTGAGTGGTAAACTGAAAATAATTAGCACTGTTTCCCACTTACCAGGCGTACGTCATCACTCACAGAAAGACAGACAAATCTCTGTAAAAAAAGAGGCCGGACGACCCAGGCTGAGGCCTCCTCCAGCTGTGCCATCTGCCCAAGCAGGAGTGAGCACGGGGATGGGGACAGAGATGGAAAAAGGCACCTGGTCCAGATCCAACGGCAGGTTTCCCACCTTCTGAGGCTGAAGCTGCCACGTGAACACACCCAGGGCACAGAAGCGACAGCTCAGCAGGAAGCCAGAAGGCCATGAGCTCCCTTCTCCACGTGCCAAGTCTGAGCACAACACACATTCTTATTTGTGCACAAAAGTGGGAAGAGGGTAGCAACATCTCTAAGTTGGGTGCAATATTTAGAAGATGAGGACAATAACTAAAAGAAGAAATCATTTTGGACCCACACAACAAACCCAGCAATGAAACAAGGAGCCTAACTGACACACGAAGCGAGTGAGCGGCAAGGCGGGTCCAGACAGCCAGAGCCGACAGGCACGGCAGCTGGCATGGCCAGGAGATGCGGGCACCTGCTCTAGCAGGAACCCACCGTGCTCGCCAAGACAGCTTCATCGGGTGGGAAGACAGCTAAGTAAAGGACATTTACAACATAGGACAATAAACTATGACCAGAGAGGGGAGCAGAGACATCCCCCTGGAGACGGAGGATGAGAATCTAGCCAACAGGGGCCGAGGGCACACCCGACAAAGGAGCAGCCGTGAGATGGAGAAGGCTGCCTGGGGAGCTGAGGCCTGAGGGTGAGCGGGCAGCGCCAGGCACCAGGGAAAGTGGGGAGAAGGGACTCCTGGGCAGGAAGCACCCCATTTAAGACCTGGAAGAGGGCAGTTTCCTTAAGGAAGGGAGTAACAGAGTCAGATCTTCATTTCAGAAAATCACTATGCAAATTGTGTGGAAGTGCCAGTGACTGGTGACAAGAGGGAAAGAAGGACCCACAGTAACAGAGGGACGATGGGGACAGACCTAAGTGGACAGACGGGAAGGAAGGTGTTTACGAGGGAGAACAGGGAGGCTTCAGAGAACGCCCTGCGCCGACCCCAGCTGGAGGAGCGGGAGGTGTGAGAGCCACGGCTGGGCAATCACCCTCCACTGACTCCGGAAAAGGACCAACCACAGCCAGGAGGACAGAGGAGGGTTCAGTCCAGAGCCCCGCCCGGGGTTCCCTGACACACCCCATCACCCACCTGTCTCCACCGGCCCTGCGAGGTGTACACTCGAGCCGCCCAATCCCACGTGTGTCAGCAGGCCCAAGAGGGCGGTGAGAACAGGCACCAAGGCCACAGTCAGATCCAGGGAACCAGAGTTCTCGAAGGCCCCCATCTCAGGGCAAGGCGGCTGGCCTGAGGCTCGAGCTACGGGCTCGGGAGGGGGCTCCAGGGCCAGGAGCCTGCAGGGAGAGGTGGCACAGAAGCAGGGACTTCTCAGACACAGGGAGGGGACCGCTCCCCACGCTGCCCGGCCCGTGACCAGGTGAGGCCCAAGCAGAGGACCCCAGATGCCGTGCAGCAAGCAAGCCAGTATCTGCAGCTGCCACCTCCTCACACACACAAATGACCAGGCAGGTGCTGCCAGAAGCGTGCGGGCCTCTCGGACGCTAAGTTCAAGACCAGAACGTCAGAACCAAAAGTATTCTCGACAGCCTGTCATTCAAAGGGAGACCAAGGTCTTTACAACTGACCTCGCAGCTTCCAATGGCGACCATACCGCAAGCTGTGTGTGACGGAACAGAACACTGCTCTCCAGGGGGAAGCAGGCCACCACCCCCAACCACAGAGTGACGCGTGGCGGGCCGAAATATACACACCCGTAGTCCACAGAAACCCCAGTGAACCCAGCTTACGTCTCCAGTGTAGCCGCGCTGGCGCTGTCAGGCGGTCTCCCCCACCGCCACCCCCAGCAGCATGTGAGGCCATCCCCACCCTCGCTTCCTGCCCACTGCTGCAGTGGCACAAGGACCTCAGTGAGGGCTCAGCAGGGGAACCTGCACAATTCAGGACAGATGTGAACACTTCTTGTTCAAGAAGTCACTGAATGCTCCCTGGGAGGCAATCTTCCAGGCCAGGCCGAGAGGCTGGAGGGGTCTCGGGCAGCAGGTGGGGTCGCACAGATGGACTCAGGTGGGAAGGAAATCCACGAGCACTGAGCTGAAGAACAACAGCCTCTGGCACTTAAGCTGGAGGGAAAGAAAGTCACGCCGTTCTAACCTCCAGAACCTGATGCTCTCATGACCAAGCAAGACAAGAACAGCGGACAATCCAGGGCCTTCCCCGCGGGGCTGCGCCATGGCTGCAGAGAGCCCGTACTGAAGGCCTGGCAACTCAGCACTCGACTAGTACTCACTACCAAGCTGGACTGTTTCCACAGCAACCAGAAAGGAACTCTAAATCAACTGGTTTTACATGGAAATTATTCTCCGTTACAATAAAATATTGCAGTCAGGAAAAGCATTTGGACAAACAACTAGGTAGGCAACATCAATAACATTAATGCTAATTATTTATTCACCATCCGTACAACTTTTCCTTAAATTCTAAAATGCTTTATATTATATTATTCACACCAGAAGTTTGAAAGCCATTTTATGAGCACTAAATATTACCATCAATAAAGCACGCTGGGTCTTCCATCTTTAAATCAGGAAAAAGTGGCAGAAGATATCACAAGAGCAAGTCAACAAGTACAAAAATACAATCAAATCAAAGTTCTGATCTTTGCTCTAATATCTACATCAAGCAAGAAATGCCCTCAGAAGTCTGAAGAAAGATCAGGAACATAAAAACGCTGAGCAACACAAAGATGAAAAGATAGAAACAAGTAAATTCTGAGAACAAAACCACCTTAGCCAAGGCCTTCTCACATCAAAACCACCAAGTTCCAAATCCAACTGAGGCGCATCAACCCATTTTCAAAACCTGGAATCAAATTCAAAAGCCCCTGTCTGCCTTCGACATCCCCAAAGCTACTGCTAACGTGTCACAACCTGAGGAACTCAGCACCGTGGGGACGGTCACGCCGCCCTGGACAGAGATCAGAACGCTAGTATTTCACAGGACCCTCTGTTTACTAGGTTGTTCACAGAACAGAAAGTGATTTGTTTTGTAACGATAAAATGATTATTTACACATTAACATGAGGAAGAAATACAAAGCAACACCTAGGCACACCAGGAAAGGGGTCCAGGCCCTGCTGGGCCACGCCTGCCTCCAAGCGGCCCTCCCCACCGTGGCGGCTGACGGGGGACTGGGCTGCCCAGAAAGACGCTTCTCCCCGATCCCCACCTGACTGGGGGTGACCGGTTCTTCCGGAAAGAGGCTCTAGCATCTCGCCTGCCAACAGCACCGTGACCACTGCCAGTCCGCACACAGGCCAGAGAAGAGGCCAGGGCCACCCACAACGCCCTTACCAAAAACAAGGCCCACCACCGCTCTCTGACTGGTATTCCTCCCCCAGACCCACCTGCGCCTCTGGAATCTCCCTGACCCAAAGAGAACAAGGTACCTGCGAGATGCCTTCCCCTTCCTCCTGACCGACATGCTGGTTTAAAGGTGACTGAATCTGGGAGGGGATGAACCACACACCACTCACCATGGTTACACGCTCTTTGTGGTCCAAAAGGACTTTCACGATCTGACACATGTGCAGATGCTGCCAGGCGTAACTACAAACTAAAACCATGATGACTTTTAATAAAATTAACTGTCTAACCAGTAACTTTTTCAGCCTTCTCTAGACAGAAAGAGAAATCTCTGTAAGATACAAACACCCACCAAACAGCAGTCCCTCAATGTATGGAAGCTTTCTACCTACTCAGAAAGGCTGGCCATCCTGACGCTCCTCTCAAAAGGTCAGAACTGCGCTGCTTTAAAAACAAATCAAAAGCACTCAGACCTCACTGGTGAGTGTGAGCCAGCACAGTCTCAGCAGAGAGCAACCAAAATGTCAAATGCCCATGACCCTGACCTTGGAATCCTAGGGACGGAACCAACAGATGACACTTACACCAGAAGGATGCACACGGATGTCATTCCGTCACAGTGATATGCTGGAAACAAGAAAACGTCCGTCAGGAACAGGCAGGTTAGCTAAGGTGTGGCACATATGTGTTATGATGATAGAAAAACTTGAAGCAGCTCCCCAAGTATTAACACAAAACAAACTCAAAGAATAAGTGGAAAAAAGCAAAGTACAGAAAAACATATATCTGCCACTCATGTAAACCACTCTGCACAGACTCATACACTTGTATACGCAGGGCCACCCCTACAAGGACACCCAAGGGATGGGAAGGAAGCGGCCTGCAGCTCGGCACCAGGGGCCAGGAGCCAAGGCTTCCCGTGCCAGCCTACAGAGAAAACCACTGTTCTCAGTGGAAAACCAAGCATAAAGACAAAAGCAAAACCAAACTGTGGGAGGATAAAAGAATGTACAGTTTTAGTCATCACAGCAGGATCAATCTACTCCATCACCATGGATCTTAACAGTCCGAGGCAGAGAAATTTTTTTTTCTCCTATTTGACCTGAAAATCCTCGCGAACCTCTACCTGTCCAACTGTTGGAGTTACTTACATGTTCCCTCTAATGACACAGCTGACACACAGCCTGAAGTGTCCCCAGCTCCTCACAGCAGAGCGGGCCTCAAGTCCCAGGGAACTGGGGTTTCTCAGGGCATTAGCAGAGCTGGGTGGACACCAAATGTGGGTGCGCACTTCAGAGTCATTCATTCGTTCATTCATTCATTCATTCATTTATGGCTGCACCGGGTCTTCGTTGCTGCGTGTGGGCTGTCTCTAGTTGCGGCGAGCAGGGGCTACTCTTCGTTGCGGTGCACAGGCTTCTCATTGCGGTGGCTTCTCTTGTTGCGGAGCACGGGCTCTAGGCGCGTGGGCTTCAGTTGTTGTGGCACGTGGGCTCAGTAGTTGTGGCTCACGGGCTCTAGAGCGCAGGCTCAGTAGTTGTGGCGCATGGGCTCCATTGTTCCACAGCATGTGGGATCTTCCCAGACCAGGTATCAAAGCCATGTCCCCTGCATTGGTGGGCGGATTCTTAACCACTGCGCCACCAGGGAATTCCCCAGAGTCTCTTTGGGCAGACACAACACGCACGCACATGGGTGCACAGGCTGGCAACTTGCACCACACGAAGCCAGTCAAACGGGTGCAAGTCTGCCCCCTAAGTGTCTTCCCTGGCCTCCTCCACCACAGACGGGGCAGCAGGTCAGCACAAAGCATGTCGCAGGGTGTGGACGCAACATGACGTGGACAAGCGTCACCTACAAAGGGCTTTTGCCAGCAAGGCCCACACACACACAGCACAGTCCCCTGCCAGACTTCCCCGCCTACACATCATGGGGGCAAAGAGTAATCTACAGACCGCGAAATCATTCTCACACCTAAGCAGATTAACACTTCCCATTACCACCTGACATCTGGTTCACATTTATATGTCCAAGTGTCCCCAAAACACCTTTTTAAATTGAGACGTGACACTCAGCTCGACACGTTTTTTTAAAGCCCTTCTGCCCGCTCCCCCCAAACCAGGATCCAAGCGAGGTTTCCTCACTGCCTGTGCTCACTAACACAGATGCAGGATAAACGTCAGTCAGAACAGTTCACAGACAAAGCCCTGAGTTGGCATTAGTGATGCTGAGTTAGATCACCTGGCTAAGGGGGGACCAGCAGGTCTTCCTACTATACCGACACACGAGTCCTTCCACAACCAAGAAGTCATCGGTGGGGTGACCCTTTGTCAGTACTTTGAACCAAAAATTTTACCCATAGGTAAAAAGGTTTAATCCAACTCTAATCCAGCCTTTCAACCTAACTTCCAGTTAACAGGAAACACAGGACAGAGGAGGAACCAGTTAAGACCCCCGAAGCCAGACAACTCAAGAAGGCCCTTCCATCTACGGGTGACTGGTCTCAATTCAGGAAGAAGAAACAAAGGGGGAGGCTGACGCTAAAGACCCAAAGGAAAGGTGCAAACACAGGATGGAGTCTGCCAGGACCTGAGCACGGCCCCGCAGGCTATCCCACGGCGCACGACGCTGCTGCTCGCAGGAGACTGTCATTTTTTGAAGGCGCTCCTGAGGGGGACATGTCAGGAGGCTACATCTTGCTTCCAAATTGTCGGGTAGCACACACACCCACAGATGAAGCAAACAGGGCAAACTTAGCAAGCGCTCAACCCAGATGGTAGCACGTGGGTGATCATGGTGCTCTTCCTGCCTCTCCATAGTTCTGAAAATTGTCATGTTAAAAAACTGGAGGAAAAACTAAAACCTTCATTTTTTGTGCTCAAGTTTGCTGGACTAATAAAAGGTACTTACAAAATCAACTAAAAATACTCTTTATGCTAGGTATTAGGGACTTCCCTGGTGGTCCAGTGGGTAAGAATCCGTGCTCCCAATGCAGGGGATCCGGGTTCGATCCCTGGTTGGGGATCCCACATGCCGCGGGGCAACTAAGCCCGTGTGCCACAACTACTGAGCCCGTGTGCCTCAACTAGAAAGCCCTCATGCCGCGAAGTACAGAGCCCACGTGCCCTGGAGCCCACGAGCCACAACTAGAGAGAGAAGACCCACACAGCACAACTAGAGAGAAGTCCACGTGTTGCAACTAGAGAAGCTCGCCGCAACTAGAGAAGCCCGTGGGCCACAATGAAGAGCCTGCACGCTGCAACAAAAGATCTCGCATGCCACGACGAAGATTCCACATACCGCAACTAAGACCCGACACAGCCAAATAAATAAATACATATGTATTTAAAAAAATAAAAAGACTCTGCGCTTCCAACGCATGGGGCACGGGTTCAATCCCTGGTCAGGGAACTAAGATCCCACATGCCACGGCGTGCCCAAAAAGATTTTTTTTAAAAGGGTAAAATACTTCAAGAAAATAATAATAAAGCAAACATGGCAAAATGCCGACCATTCAACCTGATACACAGGGTGTTCATTTCACCATTCTGTCCCCTTTTCTGCACTTTATAACAAAAAGTCAAAAGCAAGTGTTCCTTTAAAAAAAAAGTGTCACTGGTACAGCTGCTGTGGAAAACACTCTGGCAGTTCCTCAAAAAGTTAAACATAGAATCACCACATGATCCACCAATCCCATTTCTGGGTGTGCACGCAGAAGAACTGGAAGCAGGAACTGGAACAGATATTCGCACACCCATGTTCACAGCAGCATTACAATAGCCAAAACATGGAAACCTAGCCATCCATCAACGGAGAAATGGGTAAACAAAGCTTGTTATATACATACAGTTCAGCCTTAACAAGGAAGGAAATAATGCTACAATATGGATGAACCATGAGGACACCACACTGAGCCAAAGAGGCCAGGCACAAAAGGGTAAATATGCAGAGTCCATGTCCAGGGGTCTCTGTGGACAGACGGCTTCTGTGAGGGAAGGTTAAAGAGTCTGAAACGGAGAGGAGTAATGGTCATTAGAACAGTGTGGATGTAATTAATGCCACTGAACTGGACACTTACAAGTGGTTAAAATGGTCAATGTCATGTTATTTACATTTTATCACAGTAAAAGAAGGATGAGAAAAGTTTAAGAACATATAGATCAAGGTAACACCCCCAGCTCTGCACCAAAGAGTGCCTAGAGAGGACTGCAGCTAACTATGAACACATACAAGGCAAACTCAACACAGTACGCAAGCGCTTCCCAAGCCGCTCCCAGAAAACACGGTTCAGGGCTACAGTACCTAAGACGAGGGTCCCCCCTTTCCCAACGAGCTTGTTTCCACTACAGCTGAAGATGCCTCTTCACTGAATCCACACGCTAGATACAAAAAGTGTCCTTGATAAGGAGGACCAGGAACGACTGCCTCCAGTCACTGTACCCTGACCTCCCTGGATGTAGGGGAACTGTGGGCACAGAGCCAGAATTCCTTTCTCTCTCCAACTGGCATTTCTTTTCTTTTTCCTTCACCAAGTTTTCAGAGCACTGGTGATTGTACATCTTTGAATATGATTAATTGTGCTCCATGGGAAAACAGGTCACAGTAAAATAGTTCTGGAAATAGTAAATATGGCTGATATATTTTAAATGTTAAAAAATTAGACCTCGGGACTTCGCTGGTAGTGCAATGGTTAGGAACCCGCCTGCCAATGTAGGGGACATGGGTTCGAACCCTGGTCTAGGAAGATCCCACATGCTGCGGAGTAACTGGGCCCGTGAGCCACAACTACTGCAGCCCGCACGCCTGGAGCCCGTGCTCTGCAACAAGACAAGCCACCGCAACGAGAAGTCCTCGTACAGCAACGAATACCCAATGTAGCCAAAAATAAATAAATTTAAAAAAAATTAGACCTCATATTTGTCTCTTGGTATGTATTCTTCTATTTCCAATTTATTATGGCTTCAAAAGAATCCAAGGAAAGGGGGGGAAACGGCTTATTACGGGGAGTGCTTGATACGCTGCTTCTGCGTCTTCCTCTTTCGGGAGTAGTTCCTAAGCTAACTTCAGTCTTCATTAAGACACCAAGGACAGAGCACAGCAGCGGCGGCAGCCTGCTTGGCCAGCCTGGATGTGGACTCTGGGGAGCAGCATGTGCGGGGCCCTCAGGGCCGGCAGGTCTCCATGACTTGAGGACCTTATTTTTACGGCCAAGTCTGACAAACAGGAGGGCACATATGAACAATCACCCTAATGCACACTCTGACTGCAAAAATGAAAGAGAGGAATAGACAAAAACTGGAAGATAAGTAAAACCAAAGTTCTAGAGTTGGTTTTTCTTTTGAAATCCCTCAAATCTGTCTAAAAAGAAGACATCCTATCCCAAATATCTCAGTAGAAAAGACAGACCCTACACCCTTAACCAACCTGCTGCCTGCATCCCACATGGGAACTCACGGCCTGGCTGCCCCCTGGAAGCAACCTGGATGTCCTGCCCCCACGAGCAGCGAGCAGCATCCCTGCTGACAGGACAGGCACAGCGGCGGGGAGCTGCACCCTGGCCCCCTCCCCTTCCCCCGCGGCTGGTGGAGAGTGGCGCTCACGCGCACCCACTCCTGGTAAAGTCTGCCAACAAGCAGCAGCTGCTTCCTACCTTTGTCATCAACAATCCTGGAGGCTTATTGAAAACCCCTTATTATAACTATAACTCTAACCTCAAAGGACCACACCTCAACAGAACGAAACCTTGATTATCCTGAAGTTTTCCAGGATGAGGTAGCCTGGAAAGCTCGACGTGCCTGAACTGAGACGTCCCACACTGACACACTTGAGCCCTCGCATTCAATGACTCCAAGCAGGTAAACATCCCACCACCGGTAACTGCATGGATACCGCGTCCCCCGATCCCCGTGTGTCCCCCACCCAACACTCAGTCCCTGGAGGATCAGTCCTTAAGGGTTTTGGTGTCAGATAACCAACCTCGGGAAAGTGTAGGGTCACTAGAAGGCAGGTTTGCTCCCGCAAGAAACAAATATGACCTGATACAAAAAGTATCTCACTACGGGCTTCCCCTGGTGGCGCAGTGGTTGAGAGTCCGCCTGCCGATGCAGGGGACATGGGTTCGTGCCCTGGTCTGGGAAGATCCCACATGCCGCGGAGCGGCTGGGCCCATGAGCCATGGCCCCTGAGCCTGTGCGTCCGGAGCCTGCGCTCCGCGACGGGAGAGGCCACAGCAGTGAGAGGCACGCATACCGCAAAAAATATATATATATATCTCACTACTCAGAAGTGACTTTTAATGAAACTGAAGGCTATTTAAAGCAGCCTACTTCCCTAGATTAATCAGCACTTGATATTTGCTTTTCTGTAAACTCAGTTTATGAACTATTTGTGTTTATCTTTTATCTTTTTAAGTGAATGCAGGTACAGATACACTAACATGCCAGCAACAAGGACTGGGCAGCGGCAGAGTGGTCGTGGGGCACCATGGGGACAGTGGGGGCAGCGGAGCGCTGAAGGGCCTCACCCTGTGCAGCAGGTTTCAACGGCACTCCCAGGCTAGATCTTGTAGTGAACTTCTGTATTCTTTTCCCGTTTTACTGAAAAATAATTGACTTCCATCACTGTATAAATTTAAGGTGTATAGCCAGATGGGTGGATTAACATACATTGTGAAATGATTGCCACGGGTTCAGCTGACATCCATCTTCTCATACAGACACAATAAAAACAAAAGGAGAGAAAAGGAAAACAGCCTTTCCCCTTTTCATGAGGACTCTTAGGATTTAGTCTCCTACCAACTCTCCTGCAGCCTGTTCAGCAGTGGCAGCTATAGCTACCAAGTGGTGCACCACCCCCCCAGGACTTATTTGTCTTGTAGCTGAAATTTGTACCTTTTGACCACCTTCCTCTAATCCCCCTCTCCTCACTCTCTGCCTCTGGTCTCATCTCTTTTTCTATGACTTTAGTGTTGTTTTGTTTTAGATGCCACATATAAGTAAGATCATACAATGTTTGTCTTTCTCTGACTTACTTCACTTATATAATACCCTCAAGGTTCATCCATGTGGTTGCAAACGGCAAGATTTCCTCCTTTTTTATGGCTGAATAATATTCCATTGTATATATGTACCATATTTTCCTTATCCATTCATCTATCAACGGATATTTAAGCTGTTTCTATACCTTAGCTATTGTAAATAATGCTTCCATGAAAATGGAGGTACATATATCTTTTCAAACTAGTATTTTCATTTCCTTAGGATAAGTACCCAGGAGTGAAATTGCTGGATCATATGGCAGTTACTTGATTGACTGATTGACTGATTTAGGTCTTAGTTGCAGCACGCAGCATTTTTTTACTTGCGGCACACAGACTTCTTAGTTGCGGCATGCCTGTGGGATCTAGTTCCCCAACCAGGGATCGAACCCGGGCCACCTGCATTGGGAGCGCAGATTCTTACCCACTGGACCACCAGGCAAGTCCCCATATGGTAGCTCTATTTTTAATTTTTTGAGGAACCTCCATATTGTTTCCGTAGTGGCTGCACCAATTCACATTCCCACCAACAGTGTAGGAGGGTTCCCTTTTCTCCACATCCTCACCAACACTTGTTAGTTTTCTTTTTGATAATAGCCACTCTGACAGGTATGAGATGACATCTCACTGTGGTTTTGATGTGCATTTCCCTGATGATTAGTGACGACGAGCACCTTTTCATGTTATCTGTTCGTCATTCATTATATTCTTTGGGAAAATGTCTACTCAGGTCCCTTCCCATTTTTTTATTTGGGTTATTTGGCTTTTTGCTATTGAGCTGTATGAGCTCTTTTTTGTATTTTGGATATTAATCAGATACATGGTTTACAAGTATTTTCTCCCAACTCCATAGGTTTTCTGTTCACTTTGGTAATGGTTTTCTTTTGTTAATCGAATTATTAATATAAATTCACTAACATCTAGAATGAACGTGACTTTTACATCCCAAAGAGTAGTTTTCGTTATGTAATCAGTTTGTAACATTTGCAGGAGAGGCCCATGGGCATGAAAGCTACCAGCACCGCCTCACCCACACCATGTTCTACCTACCTGGGCCCCCAGCGCACACAGGCTTCTGGGCGAGAAAACTGGCGTGCTCTCCCCTGTGAAGGGGGCCAGGAGAGCCTTTTCTCCCCTTTGATGCAGTGACAATACCAGGAGAATCTATTCAGCAGACAGTATCAACAATTAACAATGAGGGCTTACTTCTCTGAATGACACGCTAGGCTTCCAAGTCAAATTGTGAATTTATTTCAAGGGCAAAAAGCATTGCGCTGTGTCTCATCTATGTGACTATCACCTCTAAATCTTATTAGGTGACAAGTTAGTTATATTTTCAGCCGTAAAGCTACAGTTTAGGAAATGTAGCCACTAACGAAAGATATTACTTATGTGGGAAGTTTAGAAAGTACCCTAGCTTTTGATGAGGACACGGGTCCAACTCCCAAGTGGCTGCCCTGTAAACAGAGGTGTGGCTGGAGCTAAACACGCAGACACCAGGCCGCGCAGGAAATAAACTCATTAACATTAGTCTGTTTGCTACAAATCTCTCCGCCTCCTTATAGAGGCCCACAACGCACTTCCAGCCTCCCCTAAGAGGGATGCGGCAGAGCTCGGTCCCCCAGTACTAGATACCTGGCACCCCCGCGGCTGTTATTTACTGCTCTCAAGACTGCAACCTGCAAGCAACTCAGAAAGAGAAGAGTCTGAGAATGAGGGGAGCACAGACTATTTCCCTTCTTAAACCAACAGCCCACTTGCAAACACCTGGAAACGAAGTAGCCTTCGCCTGTTAAACTAAGTTACTTTTACAGAACCCTCTTAGCTCTCAAAAGCATCCCTGGGGCTTCCCTGGTGGTGCAGTGGTTGAGAATCTGCCTGCCAATGCAGGGGACACGGGTTCGAGCCCCGGTCTGGGAAGATCCCACGTACCGCGGAGCAGCTGGGCCTGTGAGCCACAATTACTGAGCATGCGCGTCTGGAGCTTGTACTCCGCAACAAGACAGGCCGTGATAGTGAGAGGCCCGCACACCGCGATGAAGAGTGGCCCCCGTTTGCCACAACTAGAGAAAGCCCTTGCACAGAAACTAAGACCCAACACAGCCCTAAATAAATAAACAAATACTTTAAAAAAAAAAAAAAAAAAAGCATCCCTGGACAAAGAAACCGTACTAGGCCAGCCTCAGGGAGGGTGAGAAAAGGCCAGAGAGTAGCGCAGCCACTTGAGTCCCTGCCCTATCCCCAATCCCCCATCCCCGTGGTAATGGGGCAGCCATCAAACACTGCAGTCAGGGTCACAAAAACAACTATAGCAACTTGTTCTCTCCCTCAGGCGCAGGGCAGTTGTCAGCCAGTAAAATGGTGAAATGCTTTAATGTTACGGGGGGTGGTAACAAAGGGACTTGGCAGAGCTACGAGCGTTTAAATGAGTGAACGTTCAAAGCCAAGCACCACACAGCCAAGCGGCCCAAAACATCCACTTCTGCTCTCCACTTCTCTCTCCATCTGCAATTAGACTGCATGCAATTTGGGGCCCTGACTGTACTGCTGGCCCAGGAAAGCCTACAGAGACCATCCCCCGCTGAAGGCTCCAGGGCCAGACGCCCTGAGCGTAACTGCTGCCGCCCACAGTCCGACCAAAGGACGAAGTCCTCGTGACACAGCACATGACAAGCATGCAGTGACAGAGGCTCCGTTCTGATGGCCTGAAGCAAACTGCACCGACTCTCACGCGAGCAGACACCGGCGCATCTTCACTGGACAACGAGCTCCAGGCACACAGGGCTGTGCATGTCCTGCCAGGTGCCACTCCTTCCTCAGCCTAGAGCCTAAATTTTTTTTTTTTTTTTTTTTTTTTTTGCGGTACGCGGGCCTCTCACTGTTGTGGCCTCTCCCGTTGCGGAGCACAGGCTCCGGACGCGCAGGCTCAGTGGCCATGGCTCACGGGCCCAGCCGCCCCACAGCATGTGGGATCTTCCCGGACCGGGGCACGAACCCATGTGCCCTGCATCGGCAGGCGGACTCTCAACCACTGCGCCACCAGGGAAGCCCGAGCCTAACTTTTAAGATCCGTCTTTCAGGCAAATACTGACTAGGTATCTGATCATACGTGCACAACATATGCGTAGAACTATGGGAAATACAGACAGCGTGCAAGAGAAGCCTAAGATATCGTGGCCTTTCTCCTCTCCACCCACCCGCCTTCACCGCATGCTGCTTCTCCAGCTTCAAGTTCTCTAGCTCCTCCTACCCAGACTCAGAGCTACTCTCCTTGGCCTGCAGTTTAACTGTCTGGGAATAAGACGTGTAGGAGCCAATCACAGGCTCCTGGGGAGCTGCCCACTCCTCCCTGCAGGGGGCAAGCACCAGAGGCTGGGGCGCCTGGGTCTGTCACAGCTCCACAAGGCAGGGGACCTTTTATATAACTGGCCATCCCTCTCAGCTGACCTTCAAGTATCTACATCAACACTTGTCAGCCGGGACTTACCAGGTGGCACAGTGGATAGGACCCCACGCTCCCAATGCAGGGGGCCCGGGTTCAATTCCTGGTCAGGGAACTAGATCCCACATGCATGCCGCAACTAACAGTCCGCATGCCAGAGTTGAGAAGCCCGCCTGCCACAACTAAGAACCCCTGGAGCCACAACAGAGGAACCCGCCTGCCACAACTAAGACCCGGTGCAACCAAATAAATAGTCTTCGCATCTTGTCCAGGAAGCCCACTCTCAAGATCCCCAGGTGCTCTGAGAGCGGCCTCAATGGGAGGCCCTCCCAGCCTCGCCTCAGGCCAGGCTCTGGCAGACACACTTCGCTCCTCAGTCACTTCCCTGGGACAGCACCTCTGCCAGTCATTTGAACTCAGGCATCATTCCTACAACAAAATCTCAATCCCATCATCCATTTCTACTGCTCATCATACACTTCCCTAGAAAATGGTGTTCCCACTTCCTGTAACAGTTTCCACTGAGACCTTTCTAAACCAGACATCATCCAAAAGCAGAGGATGGCGGGGCTGAAAGAACAGGCCAGAAAACAAGGCAGGGGCCCCTCAGGAGCAGTGGCCACCCTGGCTGGCACTCACTCCCTCCACCCAAGCCCTAGACGCCCCCTCTCTCCTGGCAGCTCAGATTCAGGCATCGCCAGGCACTGGCCTTCCGCTGGCACCAGCAGACCCCACGCACGACCTCTGCCGTCCCTCAGCAGGCCATGGCCACGGCCCTCATCCTAAGTCCCACACACTCGGGCTGTACTCCGTTTCCCTGGCTTCATCTGCTACCACCTTCTTTCATGGGCTCCGTGTTCAAACAGGCCAAGCTGACATTCTCACGTTACAACCCGCCCTCCTGGCCCTTGTCCAGAGCCTTCCGGCAGTCTGCCGGCCTGACCCTGCTCTCTGCACACCCACCGACGCCCACCATGCTTCCGGAGAACTTTCTGCATCACCCCCCAGACCCAGAGCCAGAAATGCCCTCGCCCCTGCGTGCAGCTCCTGCCCCACATCTTGCCTTCATCTCTGTGCTTCCCCCACAGTCCTGCACACAGTGAGCAACCAACAAACATCTGACTAAATCAGTGGGATGTGGGGAAAGCTGTCTGTTTAGTCTTAGAAGCCCCTCCCTAAAGCATGTTACGCATTCCAGTTACAAAAAGACACCAAACTGTTCTCCCCGTATACAGCAGGCCACATCCAGGAAAGCACTCAAAGAAACCAGAAGTCAGCTACACAACTGCCTATACACAGTTGCTTTACAACTGTGCCAAATGGTTACAAAGACAGAAAAAACAAAGACTGTACTCTTCACAACTGCCAAGGTCATGAAAAACAAGGAAAAGACCGAAAAACTGTTACAGATAGGAGGAGACCAAAGAGACAGGCAACTAAATGCCATGTGTGATCCTGGAGCAGTGAAAGGACATTAGTGGGAAACAAGTGAAATCTAAAAGAATCTGGGATTCAATTAACAGTATAACGCATCAATGCTTATTTTTTTATTTTCAGCCACGTTGGGTCATCGTTGCTGCGTGCGGGCTTCCTCATTGCGGTGGCTTCTCTTGTTGCAGAGCATGGGCTCTAGGTGCATGGGCTTCAGTAGTTGCAGCTCACAGCCTCAGGAGTTGTGGCTCGAGGGCTCTAGAGCGCAGGCTCACTAGTTGTGGCGCAGGGCTTAGTTGCCCCGCAGCATGTGGGATCCTCCCGGACCAGGGCTCAAACCCGTGTCCCCTGCACTGCCAGGCGGATTCTTAACCACTGCGCCACCTGGGAAGTCCTAATGCTAATTTCTTAGTTTTGCCAACCTTACCACTGCTATGTAAGATGTTAACCTTAGAGGACCCTGGGTAGAGAATATAATGGAACTCTCTGTACTACTTTTGCAACTTTGCTGTATATCTAAAATTACTCCAAAATAAAAATTTATTTAAAACAAGACCTTGGGACCTCCCCGGCAGTCCAAAGGCAAAGACTCCACAGTGCCACTTGAGGGGGCGCCGGTTCAATCCTTGGTCGGGGAACTAATATCCCCCATGCCATGTGGTGCAGCCAAAAAAAATTAAATTAAAAATAAAAATTAAAAAGAATAAAATAAAAATTAAAAAATAAAACAAAACCTTGTCCAGGACATGTGTTTCCACACCATATCCACTAGTCCCCTATCAATGCCAAATGATGCTGGCTGACGGACGGCACTGAGCCTCTCCAAGAGCCGAGGCAACTCTGGGGAAGCGAGGCCTAGCGCCAGAGCCTGCTGCACACTGACCCGGCCCAACCTCACGGGTTACGACGGCACCGTGGACTCCCGGTGTGGCTGGCAGAATAATGTCCCCAAGGGGTCCACGTCCTAATCCCTGGAGCCTCTAGATATCTCAGGCTACTCATCAGCAGACGGAGGATGAGTCTGCATCACCCAGATGAACCCCACATAATCACAAGTGTGTCTAACAGTGGAAGATGGAGGCCGAAGACAGTCAGAAGAGAGCTACGTTCTTAGCTGTACTTTTAAATCTTTAATTTTATATGAAGGTTTATATAACACTAATGAATGTACCCAATAAGGCAACAGAATGAAGACACTGACCTGCGATAAGTTTCAATGAATTATGAAAAGTAACAGTTTAAATAAACGTGTTGTGTTTTAAAAACAAAACAAAACAAAAATCCACCTTGGAAGGTCAGAGAGACACAAGGTTGCTGGCTTCAAACATGGAGGAAGGGGCCATGTGAAGAGCCTCCAAAAGATGGAAGATGCAAGGAAATGAAGTCTCCATGGAGCCTTCAGAAGGAACCAGCCCTGCTGACACCTTGCCTTCAGCCTAGCACGATCCATGCCAGGCTTCTAAACTGCAGGACTGTAAATAAGAAAAAACCTGTATAGTTGTAAGCCTTTAAATTTCCGGTCATTTGTTACAGCAGCCATAGAAAACAGTGACAGCACTGAAATATAAAAACCACAAGGGTTTCTCCAGATTGTGAGAGCATGCCTTCCTTCCAACCTTCACAGCCTCCTGTGGTACCTCTTCAAATCCTCCATCTCCCTTCTGTTTCCCATCTCCCTCTAGACAACATATTTGGAGCCTAGAAGAAAACTATCAAGGCGAGGAAAACGAGATGCTGTGGGTTAAACTCTAAGAGATTCCCCACCCAGTGTTCTGAAACTTCACTGTGCCCTTTGCTTAAATATCTTTTTTTTAAAACATTAGAGTTATTGCTTAAACAGTCTTCTTTAAAAAGTTAGTCATCTGATGAGAACCCAGGTTCAGCAGAATCAGATCTAATCACTTCACCAAAGAAAAACAAAGTTCACACGTAAATCTCATTAAGGTTATATCTGCTGAAAATTACTTCAGCTGTGAGTGAAAGCACATATCACTCTTCTAAACTTCATACTAAAAGATAAGAGACACAATTCAAAGATCACCTTTCCCAAGTATTTAGGGGAAATTTTTCCCTTAAGAAAACATTCTGAGCTTTAGCATATTTAATATATTAACTTCTAGACTAAAACACTTCAAATTCCAGATGGACTCTTCTCAAAGTAATGGAAATACCTATGTAGGTAAGCTAAAGCTAAACGGAACAAATCATACCCCTCAGCAAAGAAAGAATTCACAAAGTCTATAAATTCTTTGAAATCAGAATCACCAGAGGGCTACAGTTTCAGACCCCCTAAAGACTGGCTTTTCGGGACTTCCCTGGTGGCACAGTAGTTAAGAATCCGCCTGCCAATGCAGGGGACATGGGTTTGAGCCCTGGTCCGGAAAGATCCCAAATGCTTCGGAGCAACTAAGCCCGTGCGCCACAACTACTGAATACCGAGCCTGCGCTCTAGAGCCCACGAGCCACAACTACTGAAGCCCACGCGCCTAGAGCCTGTGCTCCACAAGGAGAAGCCATCGCAATGAGAAGCCCGCGCACCGCAATGAAGAGTAGCCCCCGCTCGCTTCAACTAGAGAAAGCCCGTGCGTAGCAACGAAGACCCAATGCAGCCAAAAATAAATAAATAAAGTTGTTTTTTTTTTTAAAAAAGACTGGCTTTTCTCCTCTGTAAGCATCCAAAAAGGCAAGATTTCTTACAGCGCTCTGCACATCCTTTAATTAGTCCAGTGTTTTAGTAACTTTTTTTTAAAGTTAATTCCTTCAAGACTGCTGCTTTGGGGTTTTGTTGTTTTTTTATTTTTACTTCCTGTTTTACAGGATGTAAAACCGCATTCAGAAACATAGTACATAACAGCAAGGCTTAATTTCTAAAGAGTAATAAGGTTCTTCTCTGCTCTTCTCATGCTCTCTATTTTAGATAAGTTTACACAGTACAGCCATAATATTCTCGTCTACATTATCACCGAGAATTAAATGAAAGTCTTTTTTATTTTACTGGATATGAATGCAGTTAAAAAAAAAAACCCACTATTCCTAACTTTAGCCCAAACCTTATGAACAAAGCACCTTCCCGAAATGTTCTCATTATTTAGAAACGTTCATTATTCCAGGACATTCGCATTCTGGGTCTGAAGACTGCCACTGGAAGGGGGAGAGGAAGGGACACTTTACTAATGAGCTGAGAAAAGTCTATTTGCTGCATTTTAGATGAAAAGTAATCTCTGATATCACAAAGTTATTAAGCATTTACAAGTTAAATTTCAATCCCAGCCATTCTTAAAGGTCACTTTTTTTTAAAACAGGTAACTAAAAAAGGGGAGATTTTATGAATTTTATTTAACCTTGACAAAATACTTTTCTTTGACCTAAGTGATCAAAATTGTTTTAAGTTGAGCAAAGGCCAACATTCTTATTTTGTGAAGAGGTGCACACTGGTTTCTTTGCAAGTGGAAAAAGAGCACCTACAGATTTTCAGGATAATAAATAATTCAATGCACAGATGCCAAAGGCAGGACTGGACACGTGGGTCTCGCCCTCAGCCAGCAGCAAGGACGCTCTAACTCAGCACTGCTCCCGACGGCCACCTACTTCCATCCTGGCGGTGGAGGGGGCAGCACAGAAGGATTTTCAGTCCTTTCAGTCTTGGAAAAATCTGAGCTGTATTAATAGGCCAGACGTCTTGTCTTCTATTTTCACATTGAAAACCCACTTAACTCTTTATTCAAAGGACCAGAGTTTGAACTGCAGGATTTCTCAAGTTCTAGAATGTCTTTGAATGTTTTCAACAACCACCAATTCCCCTCACCCCTTACCACCTAAAATGTTAAAACCACACAAATCTACTGTTATCTAAACCAAGAACTCAAGACTTTATCACCCAAATTATACCCATGATGAGGCTTTTCAATAACAACCTTTTCCCAAATACGTAAGTTACATTTTTAAAATTTTAGAAAACAGAAACATAAGGGGGGAAAAAATAACACACAACTCCATTTTAGTGTATTCCCCCCAAAGAGATTTTTTTTTCTTCATTAAAATGCCAAAACTAGGGACTTCCCTGATGGCGCAGTTGTTAAGAATCCGCCTGCCAACGCAGGGGACCCGGGTTCGAGTCCTGGTCCGGGAAGATCCCACATGCCGCGGAGCAACTAAGTCCGTGTGCCACAACTACTGAGCCTGTGCTCTAGAGCCCGCGAGCCACAACTACTGAGCCCATGCACCACAACTACAGAAGCCTGCGTGCCTAGAGTCAGCGCTCCGCAACAAGAGAAACAACCATAAAAAGAAGCCCGTGCGGGCCTCCCTGGTGGCGCAGTGGTTGAGAGTCCGCCTGCCGATGCAGGGGATGCGGGTTCGTGCCCCGGTCTGGGAGGATCCCGTGTGCCGCGGAGCGGCTGGGCCCGTGAGCCGTGGCCGCTGGGCCTGCGCGTCCGGAGCCTGTGCTCCGCGGCGGGGGAGGCCGCGGCGGTGAGAGGCCCGCATACCGCAAAAAAAAAAAAAAAAAAAAAAAGAAGCCCGTGCACCGCAATAAAGAGTAGCCCCCGCTCTCCCCAACGTAAAGCCCACGCACAGCAACAAAGACCCAATGCAGCCAAAAATAAATAAATGAATTTTTAAAATGCCAAAACTGGGCAGGGGTGAGGCAAAAATGTTAAGGGGCCCGCCTCCATTCTGGAGATTTTATATTGCTTTGGCCTTTTTTTATTACAACCGCTTAGGAAATAAAAAACATAAATCAAAAAATGCTAAACCTTTCAAAAGACTCCACACTGTTCACATGACACGCGGCCAGCAGGTGCCTGAAGTTCTCATCACCATGAGCAGCAGTAGCAAACTACACCTGGCGAGCCTCTGACTGTGGCCCCCACATGGCAGTACTACTAAGGCTGCTTTCACAGAAAGCATTCTTCTTCTTCCACAAAGACAACTGTTACTTTATTTCCTGTTCTGTGCCAATTTTAAAAGCTATGCCCCACACCTTTCGCAAGTAAACTTGTAATAAAAACAAATAGGAAAATGGCTAAAATGTACATAGTGTAATTCCTAGTCAATCAAATAAATGTTCATGATGCTAAGTATATCCTTTCAAAATTTCTCAAACACTTCCATACATTGCCTTTAAACAATTCAACAAATACTTCCTGAGCCAATTCTAAGCCCAGGGTCATGCGTAGGTTGGGCCCTGGGTGACAAAGGGACCGTGCCTCTCTTCATTCAGCTTAGAGCCCTGATCACACATTTGATCAACTGTGTTGATGTGGGGTGGGGGCGGGGGTGAGGATGTGCAAGGGAGACAATGATGGATATTCAGCAAGACCCTGGTCCAGGCAGAGGGTCACCTAGGAAATGAAAGGCCAATGGAACCAGAGCATGAGGAGTTGAGAGGGCTTGAGTGAAGGACATGGCGGGGGGGGGGGGTCACACAATGAGGGTTAAGCCAGTTAATAATCCTTTGGGACACTTTCATAAAAATAATACTTGTAGGGCTTCCCTGGTGGCGCAGTGGTTGAGAGTCCGCCTGCCGATGCAGCAGACACGGGTTCGTGCCCCGGTCCGGGAAGACCCCACGTGCCGCGGAGCGGCTGGGCCCGTGAGCCATGGCCGCTGAGCCTGCGCGTCCGGAGCCTGCGCTCCGCAACGGGAGGGGCCACAACAGTGAGAGGCCCGTGTACCGCAAAAAATAATAATAATAATACTTGTAGTTCTAGCATATATATAAAACACTATTTGGTTGAAAAGTGAATTTAAAGAAAATTTTAAATATGGGGAGGGAGGAGCAGGAGTTAAGAAAAGCACAGAACGCTAACAAAAACATACTTACATACACAGCTGAGTCTGATCCTGGCTTAAAAGATATCAAGAATAAGATGCATCAAACAACAACAAAAAAAAGAACCTCTTAGAAAGAGAAACATCTCTATAAGAATTAACAGGAAAAAAAGAGGAATTAACAGAGAGTTGTTGAAGTGGATCATTTCCTAAGCCTTTTTAAAGAGGCTTTCTATACCGATCATCTCTAACTGCCTGCGTTCCAGGTGCTGGGGATTGACGCCATCTTTCAGAGAGTTTAAGATAAAACTGAAAAAGTTGAATTGCACAGAAATTCCATTTGAAATTCAAATTAACAGAACACACAGGAAAACATTTCAAGACAGTAACTTTTATTTGCATTCATTCGATTTTCGTACAAAGTTTATCCAACAGGCCAAACTCAGTCCCCACAGAGCACTGACTGAACAGCAATAGTGAACTGACCCAGCACACGGCCAGGCAAGCAGTGCAGCGTCATTCGCACCTATTAACTAGCAAGTGTCTTGCTATTCAAGGAAGCTCATCCATTAGACTTACATATGAGAGATGAAGGGACTTACATGGACTAATGGACAGATCAAAACACTTATTTTGGCAACAAATGCAGACCGTGCTCTGAACCAGCATTTACCGACGCTCTCTAATTATGTTATTTAGTTGATGATGGGCTCATTGCCATCCTATGCAAAGTAACTCTCCTCTCATGTTGGATGAACCGTAACCTTACTGTGTCAAATGTACTTAAAGACTCAAGGCACGCAACGCAACGCCTCTTGAAAGATATTCTCCAGTACAAATAGCACAGCTTCTTTAACTCTACTTGTAGAAAGTTCTACTTGTCACTGTATCAACACTGAAATTAGAGCTAAGATGACAGCCACTAGTCACAAGCAGCCCATCTGGTTTGGAGAGATGAAAGGCCTGCTGTGCAGTGTGATTATCATGGCTGGCCCACAGCACGCCCAGAGGAAAACATCCAACAGTGGCGGCACAAAGGTACAACTGCACAGGAGGAATTCAAGACTATGTGACACCTTTAAAAACAAACTTCTGGTAAATTTTGTTACGTATATTTTCCCACGATAAAAAAAAAAACCTTTAGAAGAAAAAGATCTTTTCAAAGTTTCAAAGCTGGGTCAAATTTGGCACTATGCGTGGGTAGCTTTTTAACTAACTCAAGAGGCACACACAAAGGACAGAGGAAAATGTCACAGCAACTTGGTCTTTGTTTCCTCCGTTCAGAGAGCCAGCCTATCAAAGGCGAGCCCGCTCCTGAGCGTGACACCGCAGAGGGAGGACAACAGCTGAATGGAGGGCGGGGGATGAAGGGTCACAATCTAAGTTGAGCAAGATGTGTTCCCTTTTTCCTTTCTAACTACAGCTTCAAAGTAATACCAGAGTACTTGTGCAATCGTTCTAAAAAACACAAACAGAACTCCAGGTCTTCCAGGACAGCGACACTGAGTAAGCGCAATCAAGGTCCTAAAGGCATCAAACAGTCTCAGGGTCTCTGATTTAGAACTATCCAAGTTATGCCATTGACTGGGTTTGCACAAACCAAAAATAGTAACTGTTTCAATGGCACTTCTTCTACAAGCAGTATCATCTTACATCTTTTGGCTGAGAGCATTTCATCACCCCCCCAATTCAACAACTGCGCGCACTCTCACTGCTCAGTGCAAAAGGAATGTTAAGAACACTGCAAATTCACTTCAGAATACTCTCTCACCAGTTAAGAAAGCCTGAAATTTGACTTCTCTGCTGAGAAATCCTGTTCTTGCAAATGAACATAAAACTTCTCATGACCTACAGAAACCATGAAACCTAAGCCTGCTGCATCTGAACTGTTAGAAAGAAAATGGGTTTGAAAGCACGGGGCCCTCTTAGGACAGCTTAATCTCCCAAAGCCTCTTCCAAAACTCTTCGGAAGTTGGGATACAAGACTAGCTTTCACAACACAACAGAAGCAGGAAACCTTGATGGGACACGAGTAAAAGAGCAGGCCTCAAGAAAAATTAAGACTCCCCCCAAAACGGCAGAGATACAAGATTCAACAACACAATCCCTCTTTGAAAGGGGACTGAATCCATGTGGCAGGGCCAACCCTACACACACACACACACGCACCACACCACACCACACACACACACACACCACACACACGCACGCGCTCTCACAGCTACCGCCCTGCCAGGGGATGATGAAATGAGGAACGGAAATTAACATTTCAGGCAACGTCTCACATTGTTCCTTGAGGCCAAGGGCTGCTGTTGCAGCCGCCGCCGCCGCCGCTTCCCTCCCACCCGCCCCCCAGTCCCGCCTACCCTCCCCCCGAAACACCCCCGCACCGCTGCCCCGCATTCCTGCCCCTCCGCGGGCCCACGCGCCTCCTGCGGCCCCAACGCCCCCTCTCCCTCCAGGGCCCCGGCTCGCCCTCCCCCTCCGGCTTGGAGCCCGAAGCCGCCTGCTCCCATTTCAAAACAGCGAT
The DNA here is from genome assembly GCF_964341445.2 of Mesoplodon mirus. Classification (NCBI taxonomy): domain Eukaryota; kingdom Metazoa; phylum Chordata; class Mammalia; order Artiodactyla; family Ziphiidae; genus Mesoplodon; species Mesoplodon mirus. The sequence continues at coordinate 562,551 of NC_138995.1, read as the reverse complement.
AATAATAGGACGCTGGGAATAACAACTACAGCCTACACGGCGAAGGCGCCCCTCCCGCGGGTCAGAGGTCGGCGCCCTGCTCCCCAGGTGCCCGGGGCCCTCCACAGCCCACGGCCGGCCTCTCAAGGCTGCCCGGGCCCCCCAGGCCCGCCCGGAGCCCCCAGCGGCCCGCCGTCTGCCCCTCACTGCTGCCCCGGGACCCCAAGGTCCCCACGCCCACCCGGAGCGCCCCGTCGGCCCCTCCGGCTCCCCAGGCTCACCCAGAACCCACCCTCAGCCCCGTGTCGGCCCCCAGGCCTGCCCAGAGCCCCCGTCGGCTCCTCAGGGCCCTCGAAGACCCCCGTCGGCCCCCGCCCGTCCAGAGCCCTCCCTCTGCCCCTCAAGGCTGTCCCAGGACCCCGGTAGGGCCCTCAGGGTCCGAGGCCCACCCGGAGCCCCCCGTCGGCCCTCTGGGCCTCCCAGGCCCACCCAGAGCCCACCCTCAGCCCCTGTCTGCCCCCCAGTCCAGCCTGAAAGCCCCGTCTGCCCCCGGCCCCCAAGCCCGTCCGAAGCCCGCCGTCGTCCCTCCCGGCTACCACCCAGGCCCTCACGCCCTCAGGCCCACCCGGACCCCCCACACACAAGCCCGCCCGGAGGCCCCGGAGGCCCGTCACGGCTGCCCCGGACCCCGGACCCCAGGCCCGCCGAAGCCCGATGCGCTGCTCCGCCCGGCGCGGAAGGCCTGCAGGCCGCAAGGCCGCCCCGCGCCCCGCGCCCGCCCCAACCCCCGCACGGCCGCGGCTCTCACCGGCTCCGGCTCCGGCTCCGGCTCCGGCCCAGGGCTCAGCGGCGGCGCGCGGGCGAGGCCATGCAGCCCCGGGCCGTCCCCGGCCCGCGGCCCGAGCGGGAAGGCGGCGCGGGCTCCGAGCGCCGGCGCGGCGGGCAGACGCGAGCCCGCCCTCGGGTTGCGCCGCGGCGGTCGGGCGCTCACTGAGGGGGCGTCGGGCCGCGCGCTCGGCCGCGCCTCCCCGCCTGGGGCCCTCGCTCCATCGCGCTCCGGCTCGGGCGGCCTCTGGCTCCGGGACCCGGCGGCGGCTGCGGCGGCGCGGGCCGCATGAGACGTTACCTCCCATTGGCCCGCCGTATCCACCACCACCATTGGCCCGCCGCCGTCGGGTACAGGGCTGCGCACGTCACGGCGTCGGGAAGGAAGTGCGCGCGGGGCCACGGGGGACGGCGAGATTGACAGCTTCTAGTACAGGCCGGGGCGGGACCAGAAGCACGTCCGGGGACGGATTGGGCAAGGTCTTGCGTCCAGGCGCACGGGACGCTGGGGTAGCGAGCAGCTGGATTGGCTACCTGCGTCGCGGAGGAGGCGGGTCTTTTGTTCTCGGACGTGACGATTGGCCTTCCCAAGTGCCGGAAGCGGCGAGGGGAACGGTCGGGAGCGGGTCTGGGCGGAAGGCGCTGGAAGGCGCGGTGTTGCGGTGCGGCCGCGGCGCCAGCTGGTCCGGAGGCGCGCCTGCGAGGACAGGGCCCGGGTTTGGGGCCTTCTGTGCTCTGTCCGCTCACAGCGAATCCGTCCTGCGTTGGCTGCACCTGCCGCTGTCCAAGGGGTGCTGGACCAACCGTCCGCCAACCGAGTCAGCTCTCAGACTTGCTTCCTTACAGGAAACTAAGATCTGCAAGCCGCGCGGCGCGGCCTAAAAAACAAAAAGAAAAACACTGACCTCAACCAAATAGAGAATTGAAAGTAGGAAATACGAATAAGGAGGCAATTTGCCTTGAAATAATCTGAAAACATTCTAAGGCAAAAGCGAAGTTCCACAGAAGCAGAACCTATGGGTAAAAATATACAGTAGAGGAAAGGAAAGAATTAAGCCACTGAATACATTAATTCACAAATGTTTACTGAGTGTCTGCTGTGGGCCAGGCACTAAATCAGGCACTGAGAACGACCTGGAACAGCCGGTAGTTCATCAAATAGCCATACAAGTATCTAATTACAGGCTGTGATAAGTGCTTTGAAAGAGAAGTGTAGGGAGTTAAGAATACTGAGTGAAAATCAGGCTTTGATTGGGGAGCGGCTTGCAGGTTTCCCTACTTAAGTATTGACACTCAAGGTGCTGACAGAAGGTTAACGAAGAACTACCAAGTAAGATGTGGAGAACATCCAGTGAGGCCGCCCCAGCCACATGTGACAAGTCCAGGTTGACATGGGCTGTGAATATAAAACACTGGATGTGGAAGACTTAGTACTAAGAAGAAAAAAATGTAAAATGTAAAAAAGTAAATTTTGGGGACTTCCCTGGTGGCACAGTCGTTAAGAATCTGTCTGCCAGTGCAGGGAACACGGGTTCAACCCCTGGTCCGGGAAGATCCCACATGCCGCGGAGCAACTAAGCCCGTGGGGCACAACTACTGAGCCTGCGCTCTAGAGCTCATGCATCACAACGAGAAGCCACTGCAATGAGAAGCCCCCGCTCGCTGCAACTAGAGAAAGCCCGTGTACAGCAACAAACACCCAACGCAGCCAAAAATAAATAAATAAATTTTTTTAAAAAAAGTGAATTTTTTGTATTTACAACGTGTGGAAATGATAGTATTTGAGACAGTTGCATTAAATAAAATATAGTGTTGAAATTAATTTTACCTGTTTCTGTTTTCTTTTTAATTATGGCCACTGGGAAATTTTAAATCATACCCTGGCTGCATTCTGTTTCTGTTGGACAGCCCTGGGCAAAGGGGCAGCCTAACCCGTGTCCTGAAGGTGGAGAGAGGGACAGCACCTCTCCTCTCGTGGTGTCTGGAGGGATAGCACTCATTGGTTCAGAACACATTGAGGGCTTTTAAGTGCCTACTATGTGCCTGGCACCATTCTAAGGCCTGTATTAAATGTGGAGTAATGGGGGCTGGGGAAGGACTCAGATAAGATGACCTTTGAGCTGAATCACAGAGTGAGGAAGCAAGGCAAGTGGACTGAGGAAGAGCACTCCAGGAGGGGGCAGGAAGGAGCCCCGACAAGCACAGAGCAAAGTTGGATCAAATGAGATGAGGGAAGTGGCTGGTGAGGCTCCCAGTTCAGAGTTAGGGTTTCACTCTGAATGAAAAGTAAGCCACAGCAGGTCCCAGGGAGGTGAAGGGACCTACTGTTGAAAGGGTCGCCGGACGTCCCTGTGGTCCAGTGGGTAAGGCTCCACGCTCCCAATGCAGGGGTCCGGGTTCCATCTCTGGTCAGGGAACTGTATCCCGCATGCCGCAACTAAGATGCCCACGTGCTGCAAAGAAGATCGTGCGGGCCATAGCTAAGACCTGGCGCAGCCAAAGAAGGAAAGAAAGGGTCTCTCTGGAGACGATGGGAGCACAGAGGAGCTGGCAAGAGGTGGCAGTGACGTCTGGAGTGGCGAGACAGTGTGACCTGGCATGTGTTTTGAAGATAGAGTAGGCAAGGTTTTGTGGGCTGTGAGAGAAAGAGAGGTGTCTGGGATGGAATCGACATTGGCTGGAAAAACATGGCGGGGTAGAGCTTAGTTTTGTACAGTTAAGTCTGAGATGCTTGGGCCTCCTTGTGGGGCTCTAGGGGGACAGCAGCAGAGAGGTGGCCAGGGCCTGCAAGGCGTCCGGGCACAGGGGTGTGTCTTAGCCTGCAAGCGGCCCCTGCAGTGAAGGGCTCAGGAGCAGCACTGCTGAAACAGTGTGAACAGGACAGGAGGCCAACAGGGAAGCTGTCATAGTAATTCCAGAGAAAAGAGGCACAGGAAGAATGACAGGGACCTAGTGAAGGCGGACGATGGCAGGGTGGTGGGACGGGGTCAGGGGCCAACCACCTGCTGGGGCATGGGGACGGAAGGGGGCTGCCAGAGCCAGCATTGCCATGTCTTCCAGTTTTTTATTGGAAATTAAATTTTTATTGGACATTTCAACAAAAGGAATTAATTTGCCAAACATCGTGTGGCCAAGCAAAACATCAGATCTACAAATTCCTGATTTTGATCCCTAAAGAGGAGTTCTCCAGCCCTTGCCTGGGAAGCCTGCTTTCCTTAATGCAGTTACCTGCGCACACCCAAAGATTCTGACTCGGAAGCTCTGGAGTGAAACCCAGAGCGTGCACCCACGTAGTCCAGGGGCCATCCTCCGTCTCCAGAGCGTCCCCCAGCCCAGTCAGGAAGGCCTGGCCCCGACAGTGCCTGTGCTTGGACATCTCTGATACTGCTCCTCGACTGGATTCATCACAGCCCATCCGCACCCCACCCAAAGCTCCTGGATTCATCTTGCAAACACTCGTACAGGGCCTACTGTTTGCCAGGCACTGACCTGGGTGCTGTGGATGTAGCCATGAACAAAACCAGGTTCCTGCCAAAGGCACGCACGCTCCAGCATGTCTGTGCCCCTGGAACCAAAAGGAGCTAATTGTTGACCAGATACAAGCCATTCATGGCTCCAGAAAGGCCCAGTGATGCTGGGCCTCCCGCATTAGAAATGATGCGTCCTACCTGGTCCCCCCCTGGGCGATGGCACAGATCACCTCTCCACGCTCCCCTGCCCACCCACACCCCTGTGCCGTGGCCTGGGAGAGCCACGAGGCTGCTGCACCTGCTGGGCTCCTCTCTCCCTTGCCGAGTGGCCAGAGCAGCCCCACAGTCTGGCACCTCCCTTCTTTCTCTTCCCTGAGGCCATGTGATAAGAACTGACATCTGGGTTTGGGCCCAGCTGGCCCAGCCTCAGCCCTGTGCTCGACCCCAGCTTGCCAGCATTCTCAGCATTAGAATCTGGAACCCAAGCTCATTTCACAGTAAATTATTATGCGTTTTGCTTTCCAGTTACCATAGCTCTTTGGTGTGTTTTCCCCAAAACCTCAAGAGGAGGAGGAACTGTGGCAGAAAGCAGGATTCAGATATCCCTGGGGCCCCTGACCTTGGGACCACCAGAACCACCCACCAGTTTTTAAAACTCTGTACCCAGTACTTTTCCTGTAGTCCTACCTGTTTTGATGTCATGTTAGAGTCAAAATGTCATGATGTATTCTTTTCTTTAATGAATTCATCACAAATCCAAGTAGGAAGCTTGAGAGTAAAAATGTCTTCCTAAGACTTTTTTCCTAGTAAGGCTGTCCCACACGTGCACAATGTGTTTTATGTGATGAATTTCAGCCTGCAGAAGGCGGGGGGCCTTGCTCAGCTGGGAGACGAACTTGAACTCATTCAGAAAATGATTGGATGCCTGCTATGTGCTGGACAGTGTTACAGCCACAACAAAACACGGAAATCTCTTAACACTTTCACAGTCAGTCAGGACTTGAAGCACCGTTTTGTGATAACGTTACTGGAGTAGAATACGCCAGAAGCTTTGCTAGGCAGACACATTCAAGTAAGTGACATGACACCGCCTGCAGCCCCTTTCCTTGGATTTGTGAAAGAGCCACAGACGTCCCTTCAGGGAGGCCGTGTTCCTCGCCATCCCTGGAAAGCAGCCCTTGGAGATGCAGCTGAGCTCTGCTGCTGATGGTGGATGGGACAGCAGCCCTCTGGCTGGTACCAGTTCTGCAACTAACTACAGTGCTTATTTTCCAGGATGGTAAATTCAGAAGCTTTTAGTAATGCTGAATTCAGTAAAGACTTTATATTAAAAACAAACTCCCCAAATTGTCCCTTGGTACTTGAAGTTGTCTTAGCTGAAGAAGGGCCCAAAAGGAACAATCTTTCTTTTTTTTAATGGTCTTTTTTTTTTAATTGAAGTATAGTTAATTTACAATGTTGTGTTAGTTTCAAGTGTACAGCAGAGTAATTCGGTATACATATATATACATATACATATTCTTTTTCAGATTCTCTGCCATTAAAGGATATTACAAGATATTTTATATACAGTAGTGTGTATGTGTTAATCCCAAACTCCTAATTTATCTCTCCCTCCCCCCCAGGCCCTTTGGTAACCGTAAGTTTGTCTTCTATGTCTAGGAGTCTTGTTTTTTCGTTTTGTAAATAAGTTTATTTGTATCATTTTTTAGATTTCACATATAAGTGATATCACAAGATGTTTGTCTTTCTCTGTTTGACTTACTTCACTTAATACGATCATCTCTAGGGGACACAAGTTCGAGCCGTGGTCCAGGATGATGATCGCACATGCCACGGAGCAACTAAGCCCGTGTGCCACAACTACTGAGCCCACGTGCCACAACTACTGAAGCCCGTGCGCCTAGAGCCTGTGCTCCATGAGAGAAGCCACCGCAATGAGAAGCCCGCGCACCTCAACGAAGAGTAGCCCCTGCTCGCCACAACTAGAGAAAGCCCGCGCGCAGCAACGAAGACACAACGCAGCCAAAAATAAATAAATAAATAAATGAAATAAAATAATGCATAATGTGTATGTAATACGTGAACGGCAAGATGACCGTGACTGCGGACTCTGGAGCGGGCGTGTGCTCTGTCTTTTGTAGACAAGCTCCCACGGATCCCTCTCCCACGACAGCAGTCGTTAAGAGCACACACTCTGGCCCCAGACTGCTTGGGTTCAGACCCCAGCTCTGCCCCCTATTAACTGTGACCTGGGGCAGCACGTTCACTCAGGGCCGCCTCGGTTTCCCCACCTGCAATGGGGGATGAGAGCACCTACCTGGCCGGATTCTCACGAAGAATAACCCACTCAGGGGCTTCCCTGGTGGCGCAGTGGTTGAGAGTCCGCTTGCTGATGCAGGGGACGCGGGTTCGTGCCCCGGTCCGGGAGGATCCCACGTGCCGTGGAGCGGCTGGGCCCGTGAGCCATGGCCGCTGAGCCTGCGCGTCCGGAGCCTGTGCTCCACAGTGGGAGAGGCCACAACGGTGAGAGGCCCGCGTACCACCAAAAAAAAAAATAAAGAACAACCCACCCAGCACGGTTCACACAACTCAGCTGACACCTGTTAACCATGACCACAAACCTAAGGAAATGCTCACATTAGTGCTGGGAGCGTCCTTCCGTATGTGATTTCTAGAGTTACCGTGCATCAAGCTCCAGTTCTCAAATGCCCACAGGAGCGAGCAGGGTGCACAGATGCTCGGCAGCCTGGGGGCCGTGACTGGGCTGTGGGGACAGCTGTTCTCAGAGTCCTGGGGTCCAGAAGACGGAGCTGTGTGCCACCAGACGGGCAGGCGGAGGCACAACAAGGAGGGAGAGAGGAGGCTCAGCCCTGGAGATCACGGGGAGATGGGAAACGGTGAAGCAGTGCATAAGGATGGAGCTCAGCCCAGCCAGTGTGGCTTGTGGGCTTTTGCACATGGCCCCGGAGCTGTCCCGCGTGTCACTCATGCACCTGCCGATGGGTGTGCTGTGGAGGACGTGCCCTGCCCAGGCCCGGGCCGCAGGGCCTGGACGCCAGCCGCCCAGCTCCTGCCCTGACCTCAGCCTAAGAACCGGCCTGTGCCTGCTTCTCGGGGTCCTGGGCGGGTGCTGTGCTCGTGCACCTAACTCCCACGATATGGTAATCTGGGGACAGCATGGGCATTCGGTGTTACAGGAATTAATACAGTTTGTCACTGAAACCCAGATTTACTTCACAACTTTAAAGGGGATTCTAAAAGGACAGATGTGCACGTAGAAGTGCTCTGGCCGCCCCTGGGCTCCTGTGTTTGGGGCTGTGACCCCTCTTGCATCCGCGAGGTCCGGCCAGGCCAGCTTCTCCCCGTCCACCCTCAGGGTCCTTCAGTTCTTCCCTTCTGCCAGTAGAGACGGATTGTAAACACAGTCTACGGGGTTTGTTTTGTTTATTCTGTTTATTAAACTGTGACCTCATATAGGATTGCCTTAGGGCCCAAGTAACAAATAAACTGTCAAACGAAATAAAACATAAAGCAGCGGGGGTGGAGACGGCAAAACCCAAATTGCACACTGCGATCGGAGGCATCTGTGAAGGCAAAGTACCCTCCTGTCTCCAAGTAATCTCCAACTTGACCTGATCAACTCTTGTGCCCTCTCCAACCAGGGCTGGCTGGAAGGGGCACAAGAGGAATTCCAGAAACACAGGACCCCTCAGGGGAAGCTGCTGGGAGATGCTGGTGCCCAGCCTCCTGTGCTGGTCTATCTTTTCAACGGTCCACGGAGGAGGGGGGGTATGTGAGCCATGGTTGAAATTCTATGTAGAAGCGGCCACCTCTTCCTCTGTAAAATCAACCCCGTCAGTCACAGAGAAAAGGCAGCAGTGCCTGTACCCCTGAGCCTCGTGGCCACTGCCGCAGCAGCTTGTCCTGGAGGGAGGCCTGTCTGAGCACTCAGCCCTCACCTTGTGCCGCATCTGCGCTGAGGCTGTCCTGTGTGCTGACCCTGTGCTCGGCCACCCTGGCCTCCCTGGGACTGTGAGGCAAGCCAAGCAGCCAGCCACTGGGGGAAACTGGAAGCTCCCCAGGTTTCCAGGGCCTCCTGCAGACCAGCCCCTGTCACCGCACCTCCCCTCCACCCACGCAGGGTCCTCCTGCCCTCCCCTTCCCCACCTCGCATCTGTCTAGAGTCTGCTCTCCACAAAGCAGTCCAAATCATGCTTATAAAACAGAGCAATTGGTCCTGGGCTCAAAACCCTCCAGCCCCTCCAGCACAGAGGAAGGGTCCTGACCACTGGGCATTCTGGCCCTGGCCTGAGCCCAGCCCTGCCTCCCTCCTCCTCCCTCCACCCAACCCGGCCACAGAGCATCTCCCACCTGCACATTCCCAGCTTCTGCCTTCCCTTCCCCTTCCAAGAGAGCAGATTTTATGTTATGCATATTTCACCACAATTTTTCAGATGTTCGCTTCTCTGTGGAGCCTGATCACCCCGCCTCAGGGTTTGTCACTGGAATGGGAGGCCACTGAGACCAGCCATCACTTTGTTCACGGCTGTGTCCTCAGCACCCAGGACACAGCCATGCAGCAAACATCTGTCAAAGGCACTTTCAGTTTATACCGCAAAAATCTCCCTTTCTCTCCAGTTCCTTGCTTCTCTGCAACTGCTTCGGAGGCTTCTCTCCAACCTCCCCAGAACCTGCCCCCAGAAACTCCAGCCTCCTACCCCCTCTGCCCACAGCTTTGCTTCGGACCAGTAACAGCACTGGTGTCTCCTCCCCATCCTCTGCCGCTTTCATCCTTCCTGTTGAGCTATTTTTGTCCTTTGTCTTTCTGTTCTGCCGTACAGAATATCGAGAATGGGCCAGCCACCTCTGAGTTTGAGGGAACGGGACAGGAGGTCGGAGGAGGGCAGGTTTTCCTCAGTGGGCTGGCAGGAGAGGCCAGGACCTCTGCAAGCACTTGCTTGTCACTGTCTTTTCCCCGTTTTGCTGTGACTGTCCAACTTCAATGTGGTTTGTGGAACATCTGCAGAGGCGGGCCCACCACTGATGTGCTGATAAACTGTTAACAGCCACAGACCTCTGGAGTCCAGAAACAGCCAGCCGGTGGCCACTCTGTGTCTTAATATGGAAAAGCACAAAGGCCTAGGACCGTCCTCCTTCCGGGAGACGGCATGCGCTGTCCAGCGGGTGAAACGGAGCCTCTCTGTGAAACCTGCTAGCTGTGTGTTATGGGCACACAACCTGACTAGTGGCTACAGGATCCCAGAGCATACTGTTGGCTACAGGGCACGTCCAATGGGGAGCTCCCGGGAGACAAAACACAGAACAGCAAAGCCTTGCTTCTTTCCTTATCCTATCATCCCCCAACAGGTAACCTGAGGGACCAGAGACGTATCAAGCCTGTAACTTTCAGATACTGCCTATAACATGGACATCCAGACACGATCCCTCTTTCCTGCCAGCGGGACCCAGACAAGGCTTCTGAACAGGTGCCAGGGCATGGAGGTGAACCTTGGGTGTCTGGCTGTGGCTCCCCCGTGGCTAAAGGACCTGGACAGGCAAACCCCAATTTGAACAGACAGAAAACCCACTGCAAACTCGCACTGTAGGAAAGGGGTTGGCCCCTGACAAGGGAACGATGGGGGTGCCCACTCACTGTGACTGGATCTGGGACGCACACCGGGCTGTCTGGAGGCTCCCTTGCAGCCTCCCCCTTTGCTGTGGGCGTGCCCACTCCAACCACAGCTCGGAGGGTGCTGGCAGCATTGTCAATTCACGCCTCTACTCCGTGAACCCAAAGGCAAAGTCCTCTCCCCGTCTGCAAACACGAGTCCTAGGAACTCCCTCACGGTCCAGTGGTTAGGACTCGGAGCTTCCACTGCCGGGGCCCAGGTTCAATCCCCGGTTGGGGAACTAAGATCCCGCAAGCCATGTGGCTCGGCCAAAAAAAAAAAAAAACTGTGAATCCTAAGGAAGGACTTGGGGGATGACTGTCCTCTCCCTGAACTACCCAATGTGGTGACTAGTGAGACGCTACCGAGGGCTAGGGCCACACGATGGGTAGTGAGGAACCCGGCAGATGGGCTTTACTGAGCAGGTACGAACAGCAGACATCTTCTCCAACCATCACTACGGGCAGCAGCCTCCAAGCCGGCCCTCGATGACCCCTGCCCCCTGGGATTCATACCCTTGGGTTGTCCCTGCCACGTGGCACCACATTACATGAGAAGCCCATGGAGTCACACGGTGAGGGGCTGCTGCCACGTGCCAGGAGCCAGGCAAGGGCGTCACCTTGGACACTTGGCAAGTTTCAGGTGACCACAACCCCAGGCGTCACCTGCACTGCAGCCTGGTGAGAGGCCAAGAACTCAGGAACCATGTGGCAATAAACACTGGTTGTTCTAACTTGCTGAGTTTAGGGTAATTTGTTACACAGCAATGGATAACTGATATAATCAACAGAGCAAGTGGTTAAATTAATGAATTTGGCATGTGCTGTCCAGAACTCTGGGTGTTAACACAGACCTGCCCTTTCCAGGCCCCTCCTAAATGTCTGTTCAGAATCCCACGCCCACGTCTGGAGAACTATTGAGGAATACATAGCTACTTAGTCATGTGCGAGTTCCTGGACAGGTTTTTTGCTAGTAATAATGGACTTTTCCCCTTTCAAGAACAAACCTGATATTATGAAATCTTGTTGTACGTGTGAGTAAAAGCCAATTAGTGAGCCATACGAGAAGAAATCGTTTCCTAAGAAAGATGTGCAGTCCAGAAACAAAATTTACCAAAATTCAGATGATGACTTTATTCAAACATTCCACAGGGGAGTGTATTTTATAGATGACAACGTAATATTGGGCAAAGATCTAGGTAGAGGCCAGGTCCTTCAAAGCTGCAAGGGAGCCTCAGCCCAGCAGCTCACCATTATGGGTACAGCTAGTCATTACCTTATGCAACAGCCAAAGGGTTCCAAAGACCAGGCCCAAGTGTGGAGTCACTATGCTTTTTAAAAAATTTTTATTGAAATATAGTTGATTTACAATGTTGTGTTACTTTCAGGTACACAGGAAAGTGATTCACTTATACGTACATATGTTTGTATATATATATATTTTTTTTTCTATTTTTTTAATATTTATTTATTTGGCTGTGTCGGGTCTTAGTCTTCGTTGTGGCACTCAGGCTCCAGAGCCCGCAGGCTTAGTTGCCCCGAGGCATGCGGGATCTAGTTCCCCAACCAGGGATCAAACCCCCATCCCCTGCATTGGAAGGTGGATTCTAAACCACTAGACCACCAAGGAAGTCCCTATCCTTTTTTTAGATTCTTTTCCATTATAGGCTATTACGAGTTACTGAATATAGTTCCCTGTGCTCTACAGTAGTTCCTTATTGGAACTGTGATTTTTTAAAAAAGGTTTAGCACGTTAGTTGCAGCCAAGCTGCCTAATTTGTGAAGAAGCAAATAATTATTTGCTCTGATATTAATAACGGAGCTTATATCTTAAAACCAAAGATGACCCAAAAGATCAACCTCTGTCCCAGACTGCTAAAGTGTTACTCCTATTTTACAGACAAGGGGACGGACAGATGTCCTCAGAGCAGCTTGCCTGAAGCCCCTCGGCTGACAGCTGGCGGCACAGGAGCCCAGCAAGGGTCAGAGGGACGTCAGCAGGACGAGGCGCCTCGCTCCCCTGGCCCTCCCGCCTGATGTCAGGGAGGTGATACAGAGGCCTAGACAAGCCTGGGCCGCAGCCAGTTCACCACGATGGCCTCTGACACAGTTAAGGGAAGCCAAGCCCAAAGGTCCTGATGTGCACGGGGTTCCAAGAGCTGAGGAAGTAGAAGTGAGTAAACACAAGTCACAAGGTACAGAAAGAACAGAGAGCAGGTGACGGAGAGGAGTGGCTCAGGAAAGTGAAGGCGGTGCCTCCGGAGTGGGGCCCGGGAGGAGCCGGGGCTGCTAAGGCCACCCCCCCACCTCAGGTCCTTCTCTGCCAGGGTCCAGGCCACTGGGCGTCTGAATTCTCTAACTGAACCCCCATCGCCCAAGGCCACTGCAGTGGTGGGACTGAGCAGGGCGGGGTTCAGAGTCAAGGTCCACCTCTCACCTGAGGCCTGGGTTGCAGCCAGCTCTCAAAGCACAGTTGTTCAGTAAATGTGTTTGGATGAGTGAATTAATATTTCCCAGAACCTCATTTCCCACGACATCCTGGATGTGGACGGCCTCCCAGCGGATGAGCTGCTTTCATGTATTCTTATTGCATTTTATCTTTACAACAACCCCGTGGGACACCCAATATCAGCCTCACTCTGCAGATAACTTTATCCCCATTTTACTGATGAGAAAATTGAGGCTTGGAGAAGGTAAGCACTTGCTCAAGGCCACAGACTCAGAAGGACAGAAGCCAGCACTCCTTTCCCAAAGCCCAGCTCCTGCTATCACCCTGCACTGCTTCCAAATGAACCTCCTGCAAAGAGCTTAGATCCCAACAACACTTTTTACTTCAAACAACGTTAATAGGACTGCATCTTACACTCTCCTGAAACACGTTCAAATTTGTTAGAGGCTGTGAGTCACAAATTCTCTGTGCTGGGTGAGAAGGGAACCGGGTGAGGGTGGGGCTCAGCCACTTCCTGTTAGGGCGGCGTTGCACAAGCTTTGATAGGGTGCAAGGGGGCAAGAAACTACTTGGAAGCCTGGTCATGGTTACGGGACTGGTCTGGGGAGAGTGGACAGCAGAATGTGGGTGGGACAGTTTAACCAGTGAAAGAAAAACAGTGAAGGAGGACACCGGGGAGGATGGATGGATTGTTCAGAGAGAAAGCGAGAAGGCAGGCAGTCCAGCTGTGCAGGTCAGGGGCAGCCCCCTCTCCACAATCAACCACACTCAAGACCCTGGCTGCCAGAGCGGGGACCTATAACCAGGATGCTGCATTAAAAAAAAAGTCTCTAGGGCTTCCCCGGTGGCGCAGTGGTTGAGAGTCCGCCTGCCGATGCAGGGGACACGGGTTCGTGCCCCGGTCCGGGAAGATCCCACATGCCGCGGAGCGGCTGGGCCCGTGAGCCATGGCCGCTGAGCCTGCGCGTCCGGAGCCTGTGCTCCGCAACGGGAGAGGCCACAACAGTGAGAGGCCCGCTTACCGCAAAAAAAAAAAAAAAAGTCTCTAAACGTTTGCAGCTTCAGGACCGAGGCGGGGAGCACATATGACCTTTGCAGCCATACGGAGAAGAGCACAGGCCCTGAAACCAGTCAGACCATCTCTAACACTCTGCGCCATTAATGCTTAGCTGTGACTGTAGAAAGGTTCCTTTAAAGTGTTCTGAGTCTGTTTCCTTATCTGTAAAATAGATGTAAAAGCATTTACTTCGCACACTTGTGAAGATTAAAAGAATGTTTGACACACAGCCAGGCACTAGCTGGCACTCAGTCAGACTGGTTATCATCTAATGACCGTAGGAATTCGGAGATTACAGAAAAACACACAAACTTAAGTCACCATAACACAATGAGCAGTCTCAGCGCTAAGGGTTCAAGCACCAGACCTCCCGGGGGCTGGGAAAGAGGCGGGGACCCTGGGGTCCGGAATCCCAGGGATACAACCACAGACTCCCCTCCGCCTCCCAGGGATCGAGCGGACTACGTCCCCCGGGGTGTGATCCTGGTCTCCAGAGCTGGGCACGACTTCCAGAGGGAGTCAGCCTGCCTCCAGGAGAAAACAACAGTGGACGAGATGGTTACGTCTCCAAAACTAAGCATCTGTAGGCCAAGATTGCCAGCCGCCTGCGCCGGGGGGCTCAGCTCCCCTCTCTTGAAGTCCTTGCTCTTACCCTAAGCCCCTTCCTCGTCCGCTCCGTCCGCAGGACCCTCCGGGCACCACCCGGGCAGGCTCTGCGGCCAGAGCCCGGACCAGCGAAGCCCTCCTCCCCTCGGCAGCACCCTCTTCCAAGACCGCGCCGGGGTCCAAGGGTCGGAGTAGGGGTTAGGGTCCAGGTCTGAGGGTCGGAGTCGGGGTCAGGAGTCGGGGTCAAGATCCGGGTCTGAGGGTCGAAGTCGGGGTCAGGGCCGCGGGCGGCCCTGCCATCTGCGCACGCTCCGCGCCCCTCGGGCTCCCTCGCTCGCTCTGAAGTCCCGGGACCCGCTGCGCCAAGTCCCTACGGGAGCGGCGGCTCGGCGCGGCGTTCCGATGCCCTCCTTGGCTGCAGCTCTACTCGAGGCGCTCCACATAAGGTGGCACCTCAAACCGCTAGAGAACTCCAGTAGGATTAGGGGTGCAGCTGACGCCGTGGGCGGCGCCGGAATCCGCGAGCAGGTGACTGACGCTTGGCAAGCCTGACCGCGCAGGTGCCCCAACAAGCCCCGGACAGCGCAGGCGCTCCGAGGAAACCACCCCCCCACCCCGCCCCCGACCGCGCAGGCGCCCCGACGAGGCCCCGACCGCGCAGGCGCCGCTTCCGGGTCAACATGGCGGCCGTGTATCTGCTGCTGCGCGCTCTCCGCCTGGGACCGGGGCCAGGGCCAGGGCCGGGGCGGCTGCGGGGCCGCTACTCTGGCTGGAGCCCAGGCAGCTCCGCCAGGACCGGGTGGAGGTGGCCGTATGTTGTCCACAGGCCTCTCATGGGTGTCGTCGGGCCTGGAGGCCGAGTCCTGCAGGTAATGTGCGGGGAAGATGCCCTCCCGCCGCCGGGTCTTCGTCGTCCGAGAGGCCGCTCCGGCCGGCAGCCCGGGGGAGGAGCGGGGGCCGAGGCGGGCGGGCGGGCAGCCTGGGGAGGGGCGGGGGGCGAGACGGGCGGGCAGCCCGAGGGAGGGGCGGGGGGCGAGGCCGCACAGTTCCTGCTTGGACTTTTCTAGTCCTTGTTTCGTGTGTTGGTATTTTCTGCCCGTCTTCCTGGCGTTTTGAAATTGAATCGAGTAAGAGTTTCATCAATTTCTGGCAGAGAACTATCAGCTCGTATAGATCAGATCCCACCCAGATGAATTCCAGCACCTTCCAGATGCTCTAAGTGGGCTGTCAGAAAGGTTTTTGTGTGAGCAAAGTACTTTGTAACTGTGTTTTGCTTTTGTCGTGTAGCTTGACATGTTATGGATTCAAATTCACAGACCCTATGGGTGAAGGGTGTGTTCCAGGCACTGTTAACGTTAACATTTCACTCTGAAAACAAAGACCCTAAGTTCTAAGCTGAAAAATCAGCCTTTTTCGCTGATTTTTTTTTAGCCCTCTCTTAGGACCTCGACTCTCAGATTTTAGGTTATAATGTATTATTGTTATTGTATTTTACCGTAACTTGAGGATCAATTTCATATCATAATCCTATTCTAGATTCCTGGCCACCTTTCCTGAGTCTGAGGGCAGCTATGGCTGCATTACACTTGTTTCTGTTTTTGCTGTTTAGTTCTACTGAGAAGGAAAATTATTATTTTTAATCAGATTCTTTGATTATTCTATGTAAATAAATAAGGACTGAAGTAGGCATTCACACATACTTGTGAAGTCTAAACAGATAACCTCACCAGTGGCTATAATAGTAATAAAACAAAGTCATCTGGTTTAAACAAGCAGTGTTTAGGGCTGACTTTGAAGAATGACTTTTTTTCCCCCACTATATCTAACACGCTGATGTTTCTCAGTTATTGGGCCCAGTCCACACTCTGTGGTCCTCCCTTTTATGCCTCCTGGTCATCCCTGAGCCAAGAATAGTAGTATTAATTAAATGGGACAATGATTGTATGGACGAGGAATTTTTAACCTGCTGCTAACAGGAAATTACATGTAACATACTTCTTTGGTAAGGAGTTACTTTTCTCCATAATAACAGCAGACCAGGGATGAACTAAGGGGAAAAAAATTAAAAATAAATAAGTAAATAAAACAGAAATGAAGAAATTGCCACCCCAGAGATAGAAGAAATTAAGATGTACCGTTGACCATAACATAAAACACATTCAAGTGGGACACTGGTGGACTACCTGGGAATGTTCTACAAGGAATAGTCGTCTGGAGCTGTGGGGAGCAAAGGGTCTGGGCAGCCACTGTGGCCTTTGCTCCTTGGGTCCTGCAGGAGAGCTGTGAGCCTTGGCTCACAGGATGGCAGCCACTGTTCTGCACCTTGGGGTCAGCGTTTCTTTGACTTGCTCGCTTGCTTTTAAGGGTTTTTTTTTGTTGTTGTTTTTAATCAACATCCCCATTTTATTGTATTTAGTTATTTTTTTAACTTTTTTTTAACATCTTTATTGGAGTATAGTGCTTTACATTGTTGTGTTAGTTGCTGCTGTATAACAAAGTGAATCAGCTATATGTATACACATATCGCCATATCCCCTCCCTCTTTCGTCTCCCTCCCACCCTCTAGGTGGCCACAGAGCACTGAGCTGATCTCCCTGTGCTATGTGGCTGCTTCACTAGCTATCTGTTTTACATTTGGTAGTGTATATACGTCAGTGCCACTCTCTGACTTCGTGTCACCTAACCCTTCCCCCTCCCCGTGTCCTCAGGTCCAAAAAATATGGAACACTTCGCGAATTTGCATGTCATCCGTGCGCAGGGGCCATGCTCATCTTCTCTGGATCGTTCCAACTTTAGTGTATGTGCTGCCGAAGCGAGCACTGCTTTTAAGGTTTTGATGCTGTTGTTTGTTTTTTTCTTTTGATGTTACGTTAAAGCTTTGCAATAATGCTCAGACTATTGGTTCCTATTTCAGGACAGTGTTAATATTACGAGTAAATAAATATCAGAGCTTTTAGGAGAGCTTTTGCAGCAGGGAGTTAGTCTGCATTGCCTGGGTGTGCTGTGGTGTTGGTGCGATTGATTCTCTGTATCGCTCTTTTCAGAGTTTCCAGTTGCGACTGCTGACCCCTACGTTTGAAGGGATCAGCACATTGTTGGTGAAACAGCATCTTGTCCAGAATCCAGTCGGACTCTGGAAACTTCTAGGTGTGTATCTTTTGAAGACAGAGGTGACAGGCAGAGCCTGTGGCATTTGTGAATAAATTCAGAGAATGTTGCTTGTTTGACATCATCAGACAAACGAAATCACGAAGAGGACCGGCTGCTACTCATTGTGAGCCCCCAGATGCTCTGAAACGAAGTTTATGAGGAGGAAATTTGTCTAAGGTCTGAACAAGCCATTTTTGCTTCTTTTGAGTTGTCTCTCTTTTTTTTGTTTTTAATTCTGGTAATAATTGGGCTGCTTGACAAAGGTTTTCATGTGCTGTAGCCAACTCCAGGGACGTTTAGTAAGGAGCTGCAAACTGGCTGTGTGTGTCTTACGTGCAGAAGGCACGTAAACGCAGCCTACAGATAACGTGCTTTCACACTGGAGTGGCACCGATTAATGGGATCTTGGGACATCCTGCTGTCTCTGTTGATCTTAGGTCAAAGGACCATAAGGGTTGACACCTGTACTTTTACTCCCCCCTTTATTCAGTTGGAACAGGGAAAAAGCAAAATCTCCCACTGCTACATACGTACCCACCCCGGTCATGGCAGCCTGCACGTGCCCCCAGTGGCACAGCCGTCACCTCCAGACACCCCCGTGTCAGGTGGACATCGAAGCAGTTTTATTTGTGATTCTCTTAATGTGTATGAAGAAAGGTGCAGCCCAGTCACGTTGTGAGACGCTTTCCCCCGTTTTAAGCAGTGGTTGGTTCAGACCTTGGACAAGTCAGATCCTTTGGTGTGAGGAGTGGTCCGGGGGCGCGTCTGGGTGAAGGTGGTGGCCCGGGGCTGCTGTTGCTGCGCCCTACCGAAGCCGCTCGCCGCCGCTCGCCGCTGTTCATTTGTTTAAATTCATTTAAAGTGACTGCATGTCTTGAAAGGGCTGTTCTCCAACAATTTCATGACACTTTCTCAAGTTTGTGTTCATCATTTTTTTTTTTTTTTTTTTTTTGCTGTACGCGGGCCTCTCACTGCTGTGGCCTCTCCCGTTGCGGAGCACAGGCTCCGGACACACAGGCTCCGCGGCCATGGCTCGCGGGCCCAGCCGCTCCGCGGCATGTGGGATCTTCCGGGATCGGGGCACGAACCCGTGTCCCCTGCATCGGCAGGCGGACTCTCAACCACTGCGCCACCAGGGAAGCCCTGTGTTCATCATTTTTATTCCCTCACGTTGGCTAATTTAAATTACAGAAACACTTACTTCAGTTGAAGTGGTTCATTATTTATAATGAGTAGATATTAGAATAAGAATGATTACCCCAGCGTCTAGATCCTGTGCACGTAGCTTTCAGATAGCTTCTGTTTTGTTTGGTTGTCTGGGAATACGCTCTTCTCCTGAGGGTTCCCCTGTAGTTGCAAGCCTGATTGTTATTAAACACTTTCCCTATTCCTTGTAGGAGGCACGTACTACTTTAACACCTCAAGGTGGAAGCAGAAGACGAAAGGCAGCGATAAAGCCAAGGGGAGGAGCCCTGAAGATGACGAAGGTATATCCATCAGATCTTAAGCGATGGCTGCCTTGGTTGTCTGCACGTGTGTGCTCTAGTCTAAGGAATAAGAAGCCCATCCTAGGATCACACCTGCCCCCGTCCCTAATGCAATAGCTGGATTCTTCCTGCACATCCTTTTAGGGACGGCTTCATCAGCACCTGTGTCCCTTGTTCAGAGTGCCTGAAGGCGGGTGGGGTTGCTGTGCTCTGTGTGGAGAGGGTGGACCTCGGATCCGCCCTGGACTCAGAGCTCTGGGGGAGGAAGGCTCCAGGACTCGCCGGCCGAAGCCCCGCTCTCGTGCACACCTGACTGGTGTTGGCACTGCCTCCAGGCCTGAGGAGCAGCCCCAGAGGACAGGATGGTACGGGGCATGGGCTTGGGGAAGGAGTGGGGCCCCAAGCCTCAGGGCACAGCGAACTCACTTGCAAGTCTCCTCTCGACTCTGGAATTAGGACTCGATGATTGTGTGAAGGGGAGGGAAATGAAAAGGGAACTTCGGACTGGATTGACGTCTAAGATGCCAGCTGGCTGCGGGGAGCTGATGCACGTGGAACTCGCTAGGCCTTAGGAGTGGTTGGAGCGCGCCCAGCACTGTGCTCAGTGACTTGTGTGCACTCTCTTCAGAGTGACCCTGTCACTGGCCCTTTCTACATACGAGGACGCTGGATGCCTGCTCTTTGCTGGGTCCAGGGAGGGACACACGCGTGGGGAAGTGGCGCTGATTTTGACGTGGCTGCAGAGGGTTGTGGTGCGGGACCCGAGGCCCGGGGGCCCTAGAGGAGGTACTTTACCCAAAGTCCAGCCATGCTCAGAACCAGGCTCCTGTGAGCCCCAGACGCCTCAGGGGGGACGGCAGCCTGAGAAACACTTTCTTTATCGGACCCCGGGCCTGTCACCAGAACTGCACACAGACTGGTCCCGTTCCCCAGGCCTCATCTTTCCGGAAGGGCGCAGCCACCCTGGCAGCTTAGTTGGGACAAGACGGCTTCCCGACCAAGTTTTGGTAACCGTGGGGAGGACCTTCCTCCCTAGTCTGGTCCAGAAACGTCTTCAGGAGCTGGGGGTCTGGAGGTTCGGCCCCAGAGCCCACTGGTTATGGGGTGAAGCCCCTTGTGCTCGACTTTCGAGGAGGAGCTGCGTTTTCCTGATGCTCACGTCCATCCTTCGCTGGCGGCCCCTTCGTTTACCTTGAGAGGAGCTGTAACTTTCCATTGGTCTCGACTCCCATAGTGCCCTTGGTTGGGTTCAGATTAGATGTTTCTGGTTGTCGACCTCCTGGCCACAGGCTCAGGCAGTGTGGGTGCTGCAGGCTTCCTTCATCATCACCCCTGGGGGAAAGCCCCCAGGGGACTTGGCTCTTCTTTTTTTTTTTTTTATAAATTTATAAATTTATTTAGTTATTTATGGCTGTGTTGGGTCTTTGTTGCAGCACGCAGGCTTTCTCTAGTTGTGGCGAGCGGGCTTCTCATTGAGGTGACCTCTCCTGCCGCAGAGCACGGGCTCTAGGCCCACAGGTTTCAGGAGTTGTGTCATGTGGGCTCAGCAGTTGTGGCTCGTGGGCTCAGTAGTTGTGGCTTGCGGGCTCTAGAGCACAGGCTAGGTAGTTGTGGCACATGGGCTTAGTTGCTCCACGGCATGTGGGATCTTCCCGGACCGTGGATCGAACCCGTGTCCCCTGCATTGGCAGGTGGATTCTTAACCATTGTGACACCAGGGAAGTCCCCCCATGCATTTTTAAGCATTTCACTGCATGACCTTTGACCATGGGTATTTTTCTTTATTTTTCCTACTTTTTTTCTTCCCCCGGCTGCACCGTGCGGCATGTGAGATCTTCATTCCCAGACCAGGGATCGAACCAGTGGCCCCTGGCCTCTGGGAGGGCCAGGGAATTCCCTCCTACAATTTTTTTTGATATTATTTTTTTATATTTTTCCTACAGTTTCATTGGTTTTGTCAGCAATTCCAGGTGTCTTACTCCACACGTTTCCGTGTGAAATTACTTGGCAGATTATACTTCTTCTACCTTCCTGGGGTGTAGCGCTGGCAATCCCAGTTTTCCCCGAGGTTTGTAAGCACCTGGCTGTTGAAGGAGATCCCAGTCAGGAGCCCTCTGCTCGGCGTTTGGCAGGTAGAACTTTAATAGTAATAACTTGTAATTTATCACCGAGATCATAGTTTTCCTTTAAAGCTGATTGTTTGAACACGTGTGTCTTCATGTTCTGAGATATGTGCTGTGTCTTCAAGTGTGTCATTCATTCAGAGACATTCTGAGCTGGAGGAGGAAGGTAAGGGCTTGTTTCATGAGAAAATACGCAGGGTTACGGAAAACAAACCCTGAGGAGGCTGATACTGGCAGATGTGAACATTGTTTCCTCCCAACAAGTCAGTGCTGGGTCCAGTAACACATAGTTTAATGGAACAAAGTAGGAAATCCAGAAGCAGAGTCTAGTTTGTCTAAGAATTAGCAAGTAACTAAAGTGGCATTTCACACAGTGTCAGAAAGGGTGGATTGTATAGAAATGGTTTGGAACCGTTGCTTAGTTGTTTGGAAGGAGATTAAATTAGACTCTCATTTCATTTGCCAACATAAATTCTGAGTGGATTGAATCGTTAAATTTAAAAAGCAAAACCGGAAAAGAATTAGGAGAAAATAGAGGGGACCATTCCTTAACTTGAAACGGGCAAAGCCTTTAGAAGGAGAAGGTAGGTGGGCCGGAGCAGCTTCTGCGTCTGCCTGGCTGGTGTCGCGTCGCTCAAGCTGGTGCGTGGTCCTGCGGATACTGATTTCTGGGAGGAGTGGCCATGGCCGCTTTCTTTCTGCAGCTCCTGACCTGCCGTGGCTGCGGACACGTGTTCCCCCCGCTAAGCCCATCGCAGGTAACCGTCGGGCACTGTAGCGCCGGGGACCAGGGGCAGAGTCAGTCTGGGGAAAGGGTCGCGGCGGCTCCTTCCCTCCGCCCGTGCCGCCTGTACACCTGGTGCACACCCGACGAGGCGGCGGCCCTGGGCTGGGGCTGTGCCTCCCCGCCTCCTTCCTGGGGTGGTTGTATATTTGTTCATTTTGGGCTGAACTGTAGCTTGCCTTGAGAAAACGGGATAAAGTTCATGTCCATTATATTTGCATTAGACGATAATTGCTTGCTTAAGCAAGATTTTTTTTCCATGAGGGTGTCTTCTGGACTGTGAGGGAGTTGACTGGCCCGTGAGCTCTCAGCTCTGTGGACTGCATGCAGGCAGCACAGCCCAGTGTCCCGCTCAGACCTGCCCTCTGAGAGCCTTGAATGAGAAAGGCCAGTCCTGAAAGATTATTTACCGTTCGATTCTCCAAACACAAGATTACAGAGCTGGAGAACAGATCAGTGGTTGGAGTGATGGAGTTGTCATGTCTTGACTGATGATGGATACGCAGACGTTGACCTGTGATGAAATCGCACAAAACGGAAGCCACACGGGAGCGCGGGTCACAAGGGGTGGCTGTGTCAGTATTGTCCACGTTTTGGTTGTGATGTTGTTCCCGGTTTTGTCAGATTGACTGTTGGAAGGCCCTGAGCCCAGTAGACGCGGAAGAGGGGCCTCTGTTACTTCTCACGAGTACGTGGTGCCTACAGTTACCTCATTGTGAAAGGTTAACAAACAGCGATGGCTGGCATTTCCAGAACACGTTTTGTGGACGGTGCCCCTTTATCCTCTGTGCGGTGCACCTCGTCTCCATCTTCAGGTTTCTCTCCGGGCTGTGGGTCAGGACCAGCCCCGTGGTGGTATTAACGAGAGCCAGGGTATGGCTGCATCCTCCCTGTGTTCACGGCACAGAGCTCACGGCTGGGGTGGACACGTGGAGGGCCCCTGCAGCGGTCTGCACGTTCAGCAGCGTCGTAACTGGTTCACTTGTCTTCAGGCGGCTGGTTCAGGTGACTCACCACATCAGTTGACATCCTCAGACCCCCGAGAAGGACTCGTGGGACCACAGTTTTCCAGCGGTCCAGCGGGTAGACAGTCTAACGGCTTAGGAAGCAGCAGCCTCTCCTGGGTGCCCCGGGCAGTAGAGATTGTGGGGTGACCCTCAGCTCTCCGTGAGCTGCATATACGAGGAGCAGCCGGCGGGAGGAGCTGTGCTCACGAAGGCGGGTTCACCCCCCGCAGACAGGACCCAGGCAGAGGCGCCAGCCGGCAGCCTCGTGTCCCCGAGTCTGGAGGGATCATGGACTTGGTGGGGAGGAGACAAGGGGGCCTTCTGAGTGGAGGGAATGTCCTTTCTGCCCAGGGCATTCACATGCCTTTTCTATGTAGAGTCTCAGGGTCAGATCTTGTTTCGTCTCCTACACCTCAAGAACCTTCCATCTGTTAAGCCGATCCTGTGTCTCACTTTTGTATCTTCCCTTACTGTTTTCCCGTTGTCTTTCTTGGAGCGGCCCACATGATTTCATACCTGATCAGTACTATGGATGTATGTTTTGTTACATTTGGTTTCCTTATGTTAAAGTTTCAGAAATGGAACTAGTTCAACCAGTTCAGGCTGGCATGGCAGGGCTGTTGGGCAGTGCGGCTGCCAGGGTTGATTGCCCCCCACAGGGTTGTTAGCGAGGCTGAAGGTTAAATATTTGAGAGAGATGGCTTCTCACGTGAGAACATGAATCTGCTGTCCACAGTCACAGTAAGTGGTCGCCTTTATGAGCTTGAAGTATCAGATACACTGTTATAATTTATAATATCAGATACACTGTTAGAATCTATAATATCAGATACACTGAAATATCAGATACACTGTTAGAATCTATAATATCAGATACACTGAAATATCAGATACACTGTTAGAATCTATTGTAATAAGATAGGGTGATACCTAAAATGTACCTTCGTGTTTTCAACATGGCTGCTGTGACAGTCTTCTCAGGCTTCAGATTTTTCCTTTTATTTACTTTTTATTTTTTAAATATTTATGTATTTGGCTGCGTCGGGTCTCAGTTGCGACACACGGGATCTTCAGTTGCAGCACGTGGGATCGAGTTCCCTGACCAGGATCGAATCCGGGTCCCCTGCGTTGGGAGCTCGGAGTCTTAACCATTGGACCACCAGGGAAGTCCCTCAGGCTTCAGGTTTCTAAACCGATTTAAAATGCTTTCGAATTCCTCCAGGCCGCCGTTGGAGGAGCAGGTGGTGTGTGTGGGGGTGGCTGCACCTCCAGGCTGTGCCAAGGGCAGGGGCCCTGCCTGAGCCCCTCCACAGTCTGTCCTTGGAGAGGTGACCACGGCCAGCCCTGCTGTGTGTGCCGGCGTGGCCTCTGGGGAGGGTGATTGCTCGGTGGAAGCTTTGGTTGCTGAGACAGGTCTGTCTTGGGCAGAGCTGGTGAAGAATTGTACACACATTTCTCAAGAGGCGTTGTTAACCGCAGGTCTTGCAAAAGCTGCATGGAGTGTTAGGAAGGATGGGCCCCCCCTGCACAGCTGAGCGAGGCCGGTTGTTCCACGGCCTCCTGGGGTGTGGATGAGGTGTCCGGTGGGTGCAAGGGCTGGGGAGGTGGGCTCCTGGGGACAGTGGGCTAGCGAGACCATGTGAAGTGCTGGGTGGACAGCAGCCGCTGCCCCCATGTGGTTGGTGGGAGGAGCACTTGGCCTTGCCTTTGCTGGGACTCTTTCCCGTCTGTGCTGTGGGCCGGAGGGAGGTGACGCCCCAGGAGCTCCTATGTCAGGTGTGAATCGGGGGAATTCACCTGATGGTTCAGATAAAGAACGGGTCTCCAGACTCTGTTTTACACTTCTAAGTGCGCTATTTTCCCAGTGTTTCTGTGATGAGTGCTGTGCAGCTCGCTTGAGTGTCAATCCCAGGTGTTGTGTGGGGGGAGGGCAGGTGGTGGTGGAGAGGCTGTTGTTATCAGGGACCTGGGCGTGTGCCACAGGCACTGGGGATGGGTGGGTATCTGGTCAAGCCTGGAGGGCCCGCGAGGGTCGTAGTTGGGCAGATGTGCTGTCAGTGAGATGTGGCGTCACTGTGGAGCTGCGCTGGTCCTGGGAGGCTTTTGACTTTAAAAATGGTTTCATGTTATCCGAGCAGGTGGGGCCTCAGGGAGTGGGATGTTGGTGCCCTTGAACGGCGTGGCGTGTAAGCAGTCACTGTGTTGAAGAATCGGCTAAGATGCAGGATCACACTGGAGACAGACGCCGGCGCAGGACATGGAGCCCCCCTGACGTGGGGGGCGGGGCAGGGGCGGGGCTCCGCCCTGGTCTCACGCCCGCTCCCCCTCCCCGCAGAGGCGCGGCGGCGCCGGGAACGCGAGGACCAGATGTACCGCGAGCGGCTTCGCACGCTCTTTGTCATCGCTGTGGTCATGAGCCTGCTCAACGCGCTCGGCTCCAGCGGCGGCAGCATCTCCTGGAGCGACTTCGTGCACGAGATGCTGGCCAAGGGCGAGGTGCAGCGGGTGCGGGTGGTGCCCGAGAGCGACGTGGTGGAGGTGTACCTGCACCCCGGCGCCGTGGTGTTCGGGCGGCCTGTGAGTGCGGGCCCGGCGGGGACTGTGCAGAGAGGAGGTGGGAGGGCGGCAGGGGCTCTGGGCTGAGGGAGAGGGGGCAGCGGGCGTCCAGGCTCTGCCTGGCATGTGGCTGGCTGGAGCCCAGCAGGCGGGGGAGGGAGGGGATGGGGCTGTCCGGGTGGAAACCCCTTGGGGCCGGAGCAGGTGGCTGAGAGACGGGTGGGCAAGGGCCGGCCCTGGGCAGGAGCAGGAAAGAAAGGGGACGGAGGAGAGGGGCCCTGCGAGGGGGAGGGCAGGCTGCAAGCTTCGTGCCAGGTAGAGGGTTTGGGCGTCAGGGAGGGGAGAGACGCCCAGTGACAGCGCTGCTGCGAAGCAGGTGGGTGGGTGCACGGAGAGCGCCTCTGCAGACCCTCCTGTGAGGAGGACTCACTGTCCAGCCTGCCTTCCCATCTCCGACCCCTCTCATTTACCCCCAGGAACACACCGCCAGCCTGAGGCCCTGGAAAGGTGACATCGATACCAGAATATTTTCTTTTTTTCCTTTAGTATTTTATTTATTTATCTGGTTGTACCTGGTCTTAGTTGCGGCAGGCGGGCTCCTTAGTTGCGGCATGTGAACTCTTATTTGCAGCATGCATGTGGGATCTAGTTCCCCGACCAGGGATTGAACCCGGGCCCCCTGCATTGGGAGTGTGGAGTCTTATCCACTGCACCACCAGGGAAGTCCCCCAGCATATTTTCTAACACACTTACCCTGTTTGTGTTTCCCAGGTGCCTCTATACTGGCCTGAGAGCCTTTTGTGTTAATACTTTTAATCCAGGATCCAATCAAGGATCATGAGTTATACTTAATTGTTGTGTTTCTTTAGCATCCTTCTCATCTTCTGTTAAAAGTTTAGACAGTGGGAAAACCAGGCCCCTTTCTCCACGCCGGGAGACAGGGCTTTCTGGCTGGACTCGCTCTGCTCGCTGCAGCGCAGGTTTGCTCCCGTGGGCGGAGCGCTTCCTCCCTGATGGCTCACTCCCATGGGGCCCCAGAGCATGCCTCGCGGGCACCCCGGGCGCTGCTCTGCTTCTGGGCTGGTTGGGTGCTGGGGTGAGGGGGCTCATCCTGCCCGAGCAAGCGCTGCCATGGGCACAGCCCAGCCCTGCGAGCCTCTCCTTCTTCACAGCTGGGCAGATAGTAGAAGTTAAATTCCAGTGCGCTTGAGAGACCAGGGGCAATGGTGGCCGCTGCCGGCCCAAGGGTGAGGGGCCTGTTGGCTGCTGCTGAAGCGGCTGATTTGGGCCCAGGGGATCAGAGAAGGCTTCACAAGACGCGGGGTTGAAGGGGCTTCTGGAATCATACGTTTTGCCTTTGGATATTGAAATAGAAAGAGGGTCCTTTCTACATTTTTCCCTTCCATCCAAATTGGCCAGGGCAAGTGTTTGAGTGATCGAGGATTGATGAAGTTCAGACCAAGCGTTTGGGGTCTGTTAGGTTAATCCAGCCACTAAGGCCAAGAGGCGTTCCAGTGCAAAGCTTGGTTGTGACTGGTGGGTCCCCTGTGTGCCCCTCCATCTGGGCTTCTTAGCCCTCTAAGTGGAGCCTGACTGGCCACTCATAATGATGGTCATCCAGGGCAGGGGGAAGTCTGGTTGCTCCATTTAGATTCCAGGAGTGTGCTTAGAATCGGAGCCTGGAACAGTTTAACCCTGGAAAGCATGGGCCTGGCTGCCAGAACGATGACTGACGTGGGATTGGGGTGGAGGTGACGGGACTGTCCCACCAGCTTCCGGGAGACGCCGCCTGCTCCCTCTTTCTTAGTCTCTCGTCTGCCTGAGGACGGAGGAGCTCACTCGGTTGACTGTCAGATCCAGCCGGTAGTTGAACAGGGAACCTTCTCAGGGTGACTGTAGGTGTGGTCCAGCACCGCGGGTTCCTTGCTGAGGCTCTGCTGCGCCCTCACGGCGGGGTGCGACCCGGGTGCTGAGTTCAAGGCGCACGTGCTGCCCCTCGTTTGCTTACAATGTTTCTTCGTGAACGTGTCACCATCACTGTGTTTGGGAGAATGAAAACTCCCTAGACGTGAGGGGGTTTCTGAGCGGCAGGCCTCTGCCTCTGAAGCCCCGCCGTTGTCCACACGCTGTGGCCGGGGCACCATTCTCTGTCCTCAGGGTCAGCGGTCTGACCTGTTCATCACTCTCGCGGTCCCTCTGCTTTCTGCCCCCAGCGGCTGGCCCTGATGTACCGAATGCAGGTGGCAAATATCGACAAATTTGAAGAGAAGCTTCGAGCAGCTGAGGATGAGCTGAACATCGAAGGCAAGGACAGGATTCCGGTTTCCTATAAGCGGACGGGATTCTTTGGAAAGTAGGTTGGTCATTTCTGTGTGCCTCTAAACTAAACCAGGCTTGACTTTGTAATGTGAGAAACAAACCCCAGTAAAAATCTCACACTGGCCGTGCCTGCAGTGAGCTAGAGCCCCTCGTGGGAGGCGGGCGCGTGCGGGGCGGCATGAGGTGGGCCAGCTTGGAGTCACGTTTAGGCACCACTTCCGCTGTCTGTGGTGTTTCCGAATTCAGCCCAGGTTGGGTTTGCTGTCGCCTGCAAACAGGAAGATGAGGCGGGAAAGGGAGAAGCAGGGTGTCCGGTGGAACTTCTTGGCTCTGTGCTGGAGAGAGACACAGAGACCGTGCGGGCCTGTGGGCGGCAGGGGCTGCAGCCTCCTCGGTGGGGGCACGTCCATCAGCGGGTCGCGGGCCATGTATCTGGGTGCCACTGTGTGCAGAGGTCTGCGTCCCCTCGTGGCGACCAGCGGCGTCTGTGAAGTGCTGTGTGTCTGTCCCACAGCCTCTGTCTCCTGAGGGTGCAGGGCCCCTAGGCTGCACCTCTGCTTGTTGTAGGGACTGGGGGGGCACACCTGGATGGGTCCCCCTCTTCGTCTGGGGGGTGATGCCCTACGGTTTTCTCTTTTTACTGTTACACCGATTTTGCCTTAGTGACCAAAATTGACGGCCTACTTCTGAAAACAAAGTACGTGGAAGGTGAAGAGCTGCTCTTGGCAGGCATGAGTTACCCCAGGGCTCTGGATGGCGGGTGACGTTCTGGCTTCATGCCACGGTCGGGTTCTGCGTGCCCAGCACTGCTGTGCTCCAGATCTGAGACTTCGGGAGCACTTGATGCAGGAGGGGTAGTTGGTGAGAATGGGACAAGGAAACCCCTTTTCAGTGCTGGTTCCACAGGTTGATCTCAGGGTGAGGGAGCCCTTCTCATCTTGGGAGCGTCTGCGGGCCCCAGCCTGTGTGAGGCGTGTGTGTCGGCTGCCCGGCGGCCAGGCCTGAGGCTGTGCCCACCTTTCTCTCTCATGCTAGCGCCCTCTATGCCCTGGGGATGACAGCCGTGGGCCTGGCCATCCTGTGGTATGTTTTCCGTCTGGCTGGAATGACAGGACGGGAAGGCGGATTCAGTGCTTTTGTAAGTTGTACTTATCGTCTCCCCGAGCTTGTGGTCCTGGGATTCGTCTGTTTGTGCTGACCCTTTCCCGTCACCTGCGGGATGAGTGCACAGTGGACGTCAGCCTGGACGTCGTCTGGCAGCTCTTCTTTCCTTCCGCTTGGCTGACCTGGGGGGCACAGCACTGGCTCCAGCCGAGGCCCCTCTCCTGGCATGTGGATGGCTGAGCCAAGGGGTTTACGCTGCCCTGTGTTCTGCATTTTGCACTCTCAGCTGGACGTGACTATTTGGGGGGTTTCCCTGCTAGCTGAGACAGCTTTAAAGGTTGTCTTTAAAAGGACGACCTTTATGGACTTTAGAAGTCTTCTGCTGTCATGGCATTCGTTGTAACGTGCACTTTCCCTCCCCCTCAAGTCGTACCTGGCCTGTCAGCCACATCAGCAGAGGGCCGTGGAGGAGCCCCTCCTGGGAACCGGCCGGGGGGACAGAGCGCCCCAGTTTTCCCCCGGACTGGGGCCCTCGGTCGCTCAGGACGTGCACGCACAGTGTCAGTGGCAGCGTGGTGTCTCGTGGGGTGCGCCGTACCTGGCTCAGCCAGTTTCATAGTTCTTGGACACTTTGGGCTGTTTATTGTTGTATTTAAATAATACTGGGGCGAATCCCACGCAGCTGCATCTTTTGAGAGACTGTCCTGAGGGAGATCGTGGCTGAGGTTGAGCCCCTCACCAAGAGCTTGTCTGTCCAGCCAGATTGCACTCCAGAAATTGACCAAGTAACTTTTTTACCAACACTCCCCAGAACTGCGTGTTGTTACATAGCTTTTATAATCAGAAAAAGAAATCACACGATAGTGGGGAAGGTCACACAGAGAAATAAGATGGCTCACGCAAAGACATTGATTCACCTATTTGACATGGGGAGTGTTTTCCTTTAAGGCAGATTGCTGGACGCCAGGCAGCTTTCTAGCTGTCAGTGCACTCGTGTGTCTGGACCGTGCCCTTAGCTGCCATCTGAGTGAGTGGGGACGGTGGGGCAGGACGTGCAGGTGAGCCGGCACCCAGGGCTCCTCCGCCCTGCCCTACTGGGCTGCACAGGGCTCCTCCGCCCTTTGTCTTTCTGCCCAGAATCAGCTTAAAATGGCTCGCTTCACGATTGTGGATGGCAAGACGGGGAAAGGAGTCAGCTTCAAAGATGTGGCAGGAATGCACGAGGCCAAGCTGGAGGTCAAGGAGTTTGTGGATTATCTGAAGGTGAGGGGGGCGCGGCGCAGGGGGCGGGGCGGACTGCCCAGCCGGTGCCGCGCTACACGGTGAGCCCCCTGCTTGGCCGGCACCTAAGTGGTGGCTTCCGTGACCACGGTGCCCTGCGCTGCCTGTTCCCCGTCACCACAGAGCACTCTGCTTTCCCAGAGCCACATGGACGTGACCCAGGGCCCCCAAGAGTCATGTCCCGAAGGTTCTCTGGAGCGCCGGGGGTCAGTGCGTGTCCTCTGCTGCTTTTCTAGAGCCCAGAGCGCTTCCTTCAGCTCGGAGCCAAGGTCCCGAAGGGCGCACTGCTGCTCGGCCCCCCCGGCTGCGGGAAGACGCTGCTGGCCAAGGCGGTGGCCACAGAGGCCCAGGTGCCCTTCCTGGCGATGGCTGGCCCGGAGTTCGTAGAGGTCATTGGAGGTGGGCCCCCCCGACCATGTGTCCGGGGCGCACTCTTTCTGCAGTGGCTGGGTTGCCTTAGGGAGTCGTGGGCGTGGAGGGAACGGGGCGCTGACGTTCTGGGGAGCCGTGGTCTGGGCGGTCCAGGAGGGAGTGGGCCGGCACACGTGCAGCAGGGTCCGCCTGCTGGGGTTTTTCCGAGAGCAGGGTCCGTGCCCCTGACCCGCCCGCTTCCCCATCCCCTGTGTCCTCAGGCCTCGGCGCGGCCCGCGTGCGGAGCCTCTTCAAGGAAGCCCGCGCCCGGGCCCCCTGCATTGTGTACATCGACGAGATCGACGCCGTGGGCAAGAAGCGCTCCACCACCGTGTCCGGCTTCTCCAACACGGAGGAGGAGCAGACGCTCAACCAGCTGCTGGTGGAGATGGACGGTGAGCGCTGCTCGGGGCCGGGTTGGCAGGGATGCTCGTGGGCCCTGAGGGTTTGTCAGCACTGGGAACTCTTTCTCCGGCAGGTGATAACCAGAAACACAGCTTTCACTTTCCCAAAGTTAGGGCAGTAGTACAAAAAGAAAAAAGAAGAAAAGGTGGGAATACCGTGTCGGGTTGGGTCACGATGGTGGTGGTCAGTCTCAGAGGAGCCCAGGGAGCCTTGCTGCTGTGAGAGTCTCTGTGTCCGACGTGGGTGCAGCTGGTGCCTCAGACGCACAGCTGGGGGTGCTGTGTCTGCTGCCCTTGAGATGACCTCTGGACTGGCTTCCACACAATTTTTTTCTTTTTAATGGAATTGGTTTTTTTGAGCTACTCCTGTAAGATCCTCTTTGTGTGTGTGTGTGTGTGTGTAGATATTGTGTCTGTTTTCATTGTAAAATATACGAAACATAAATTTTACGGTTTTAACCATTTTTAAATGCAATGTTTAGTGGCAGTAAGTACATTCCCCTTGTTGTATGACCATCACCACCATCCGTCTCCAGACCTTTCTCATCTTCCCAAACACAAATTGTCCCCATTAAATAACAACTCGGCATTCTTCCCTCCCCCAGCCCCTGGCCCCCACCACCCTCCTGTCTGTGTCTGATTTAAGTGGGAATGTACAGTGTTTGTCCTGTTGTGACTGGCTTATTTCACTCAGCATCATGTCCTCAAGGTTCATAGGGTCTTAGTTCCCTGACCAGGGATCGAACCCACACCCCCTGCATTGGAAGCACAGTGTTTTAACCACTGGACCGCCAGGAAGTCTCAGAATTCCCTTCCTTTTTAAGGTTGAGTAACGTTCCCAGGTGTGGATGGACCGCAGTTGGCTTATCCACTCATCTCTCGATGGACTCTTCTGGCTGTTGTGAATAATGTGCTGTGAACATGGGCACACAGATATCTTTTCAAGTCCCAGCTGTGTAGGATCCATTTTTAATTTTTCTTTAATCAGAATTCTGGTGTTGTTTTTAGGTATGGTAGATCAGGAAGACACTTTTTTTCTCAAAGTAGTTTTGGTCTAAGAGAACCATTTATTTATTTGTTTGTTTTTTTAATATTTATCTTTTATTTTGGCTGTGCCAGTCTTAGTTGTAGCATGTGGGATCTTTAGTTGCGGCATGTGGGCTCTTAGTTGTGGCGTGCGTGAGGGATCTAGTTCTCTGACCAGGGATTGAACCCAGGCCGCCTGCATTGGGAGCGCGGAGTCTTACCCACTGGACCGCCAAGGAAGTCCCTATTTGTGTATTTATGTTCCTCTTTAAAGTATTCTCGGTGTTTGGGATGGTGGATCTGGTGGCCAGTGTGTGGCCAGTGGAATCTGATTGTATGTGGCTAAGGGTGAAACTTTTTTATTTAGCCTCTCACTTTCAAATAGTTTCAGACTTACAAAAGCAATGGAAAAGCAGTCTATTCCCTTACTGCACGCAGCCCAGAGGCCGACGTGGGTGAAGCTTGACGCAGGTGTCCAGAGGTGCCTCTGACCTGCAGACGCGCCCTTTCTGGGCCAGGGTCCAGTCCAGCCTCATGTTGCTTACCTGTCCTGTCTCCTTGGTCTCCTCCAGCCTGGGCCTGTCTCTATGTCCTTGTCCTCGTGACTGTGGCACTTCTTCCAGGCCAGGCCTGGGGAAGGACGTCCCCTGTGAGGCTGCTGTGTCCTCTGAGTGAGGTTGAGCCCCGCACGTGTGGCAGGAGCCGTGCAGCAGCCTTGGTGGCGTCACTGTGCACGGCGGTACCCCCGTGCCCTGACTCTGGTGCTGGGACGCAGGCCTGCAGCGCTGGGCAGGTCGGGGCTGATGCAGGGGAGGCATTTCGTCATCTGAAAGCTCTGCAGGTTGAAGATCAAAGTGTGATTTCTCACGGCAGAGGAAAGGGCTGCCTCGTTAGGTCCTGAGAATGGTTTGCGTCTGGAGCTGCCCCTGGAGACCTGCATCCCCCTCTCGTCCGGGTGTCCGTCAGGATGGCTCGGGGACTCTGACCCGTGGTCAGGGTCTGAGGAGCACGCTTCCCGGGGAGGATGTCCCTGGGAACTCGGTGTCTTGTGCACCTGAGATGAAGCTCTGGGGGTCGCTCCCTGGAGCGGGGCCCCCCTGGGGCCCCTCACCCACCCCTGCTGCCTCCGCCCTGCCCAGCCCCTCCCCGCGTGCTGGGCTGTGAGCAGCTGGACCCTGAGCGCGCCGTCTAGTCATCTGCAGGTCAGACCCCGCGTCTCCGGAGACCCCGTCGCAGGGTCTGAGGAGCCTGCTGTCAGAAGTGCTGCGTCTCAGCCGTGGCCTCTGGTTCTCTTCAGAAGGACGGGCAACCGTGGTGATGCCGTGGAACAGGGTAGAGCGTCTCTGGAAGCCACCGTTGAGCTCCACGGCCCAGGCGGGTGCCGGACTCGTTGTCCTGCAGCTGCCGCCCGAGTGCTGGCCCCGGGGGGCTCGTGGGCCATGAGGGGCACGCGGCAGGGTGCGCGCCCCTCCCCTCCCGTCCTCCGAGCCGGAGTTTCCTGACGTGTCGAGTGAGGCTAAAGCGTGACCTCACCCATAGTTGTGACTTTGTGTGCGTGACGGTGGGGCTCCCTCGTGGCCCGCTGTGGCTGCGCACCTGGGCCCCGGGAGCAGTACCCGCCTCTCTCTGCTCCTGTTGCTTTTTACGCTTGAAGCCAGAGACCACCCTTCCGGGTGATGTGCACCCCCAGGAAGCGTTCCCAGCTGGCGCCTTCTCTGACGGGCCCCTCTGTGCCAAGGAGAGGAACAGCTTCCACCAGCTTTGCTGCAGCCATGGGCCCCCCAGACCCCTGAGCACCCCCTCAGAGGCCCTGGCAGGGCTGGATTGCCGCCAGCGGGCCTTTGTGCACAGACACAGCTGAGCGTCTGAGGAGCCTCTGTCACCCCTCAGGGAGGAGCAGTGTCTGCTCATCCAAGCGCAGAGCATGCCGTCGACCTGGTGCCGCAGCGGGAAGCCGGCCGGGGCGGGGAGCAGGCCCACTGCACGGGCAGGGCGGGGCGCCTGCGCTCCCTCTCACAGCCCAGTGGGCGCAAGGAGGCCTTTGCTCCTTGCCCCCCACCGTGGGCGTCTCCGTCCACACCCCTGTGACCTCGATTCTGCCTGGAGCCCGTAGAAAGGCCCGGGTACCTAACCCACAAGGACCTCCTGGACAGCATAGGGAACTGTAGTCAGTATCTTGTAACAACTTCTGATGGAAAAGAATCTGAAAAAGAATGTGTATACATATATACGTAAGCATAATTGAATCCCTGCGCTGTGATTCAGTGCTATACCTGAAGCACTATAAATAAGCTATACTTCATTAAGAAAGTAAAAATCAATTAAGGAAAAAGAGGAAACTGCAGGTAGCGCTCACACGGCCTTTTCCGTGTCAGTCTGTGACCCGTGTTAAGTGAATTTCTGTGTGAGGCGTGGTCACAGCTCGCTTTGCGTGTGGACGTCCAGCCGCTCCAGCACCTCTTGAAGTGCCGTCCTTCCTGCGCTGAGCCTTCACTGTTGCGTGAGCCCAGCCGGGCGCCTCTGGAGAGCGTGTTCTCGGCCCCCGGAAGCTGGCCCACGACTGTCCCCCTCACACACACGTCCCTGTTACTTAGCTGTGCACTCAGCCCTGAAGGTGGAGTCATTCCTCTCACTTCATTCAAAATAGTGGCAAGAGCAGACGTGAGGATGTGAAGAGACTGGATCCCAGGTCTGTGCGTGAACCTGGGCTCTGATCTGAGTGAAGCAGCTGGGAAAACACATCTGTGAAGCAGCAGGGGAAGCGAACCTGACCCCCTGCGGCGGGAGAGGGAAAACGTGCGGCCTCCCGGGAGACAGCTGGGCGGCTCTGAACACGCCGAGCACACACGGCGCGTTGACCCACTGTCCACGAAACATGCGTGCGCCAGTGTTCACTCACTTGTAACGGCTGAAACCTGGAAAGAGGCCGTGTGCCCTGCGGTGGGTGCGTGGCTGCGCCCTGACGTGTTCTCACAGGGGCACCAGGCAGCAGGGAAGAGACGGACACTCGCTGTTGTTATGCCCAACTGCCTGGCTGGACCTTGGGGTTTATGCTGTGTGAAGAAGGCCAGCCTCAAAAGGCTACAGACCGTATGCTTCCATTTATATCAGACCGTGCAAATGACAGTTCTGGGCAGGAGAACACGCGAGTGGCGGGGAGGGGGCGGGGCTGTGCAGGGAGGTCTTTGTGGAGGTGGGATCTGCCTCAGTCCGGGGTGGAGGCCAGGCACCGCGCAGAGAGATGCGTGCCCGGCAGACGGGGTTGCGGCAGCTTTGGCTCCACGAGGGAGTCACCTGACACGCAGTCACGGGGACATCTGTACAGTTTCTGCCACTTGCGGTGTGCCCACAGCTATGCCAGTCCCTAAACAAGCCCTGTGGGCCACTTGCTGACACAGAGGTGATCGCCGTCCTGCGAGAGTCCCCACCTGGAGCTCCCAGCTCACGCTCACCCTGGCCCAGCTGCTGCTTTCTTCTCACCTGTTGTTTCTACTGTT
Organism: Mesoplodon mirus; assembly: GCF_964341445.2. NCBI lineage: Eukaryota > Metazoa > Chordata > Mammalia > Artiodactyla > Ziphiidae > Mesoplodon > Mesoplodon mirus. Next base: position 527,345 of record NC_138995.1, on the reverse strand, counting down.
TTTCAACGTTTTCGCACTGTTGTATAATCTCAGGATTCTGTGTTCACAGCCCCGGCCTGTGGCAGGCAGGCGTTTGGGGAATCTGAGTGGGGGTTCCCGGCAGGTGTCCCAGGTAGCGCTCTGGGACTCGAGGCAGAGGTGTTCCTCCATCCCCAGGTGTCCCGGCAAGTGGACCCGGCCAGCTCTGCCCAGGGCCCCTCCCTCCAGCAAGCCTGTCGTTTCCATATCAGAGTTTCGCTTTTCCTAAAATTGAGCGTAGGCGGTTGGGGCAGAGGGGCTGCTGCATCACGTATGCTGGGTGGTGCTTGCTTTTGTCCGAGTTTATTTCAAAAGTCTGAGTTATTTTAAAATGCCGCCTTTGTGTTGGGAAGCAGACGCTTTTCTGCACTGTCCACTCTCGAGCCGTGAGTGGGCCCAGGCTCCATGAGGTGTCTGGGCTCACCACATCCCACAATGCAGAGCCCAGGCTGGGAGCCTGGTCTCTGGGAGACATTTCTTTGAAGTTCTGGAGTGATTTCCTTGGGGCTGGGTGTGGTTTGGGCTGTCCTGGTGGTGTCAGCCCCTGGGCGAGGTGGGTGCCCTCCCTGGGTCGGGGCTTGCTGGGCCCCTGGCCACTGTCCTGGGATCGTGCAGTGGAGTGAAGGACTCTGATTTCTCTTCCATTGAAAGACTTTGTACAGGTGATTTGAAATTGTATTTGTCAATGTCAGTTTATTACAGATTAAGTTAGCAAACGATGGATCGTGGCATCTTTATTTTTTAAACTTTGTGTTATGGAACTTTTCCGAAGCAGGGGCGAGCCTGCTTTGAGTGCCGTGCCCCAGCCCAGCCTCGGTGCCTGTCGTGACTCCGGCCAGTTCTGTCTGCCAGCACCCCAGCCTCTTCCCCCGTGGGTTACAGCAGACCCACAGTTCCGCACCTTCTCTAGGAGAAGTACCTCCGTATCATTGTGACACTTGTTCTTACTAGCGTCGTACGTCCATTCGGGGTCGGATCCCTCCGGCTGCTTCGTGGGGCATTTTTGCAGTTGCTTTATTCAACTTAGCATCCAGCCCAGGTTCACACATAGGTGTGGGCCGTTAGTGATGGTTTCTGGACTTGCTTTTAAATTCTCATGAGAGACCTGGGGCCCTCAGTGCCAGTGTTGGAGGGGACATGTCCCCGATGTCCCTGGCAGTGGTGTGGGGAGGTGCCCCTTGCACCCCGGGAACACTCTTCCTGCAGGGCTGCTGTCTGGATGTGGAGGATGGCCTTGGAGGGCAGAACCGGGTTCCAACCTCCGGTTCTGCCTCTGGGCCGCGGCCTGGGAAGGAAGCGGTGGGTTCTTGCTCTTGTGGTTTTGGTGGAAGCGCTCAGGAGGGACGGGCCCAGGTGGGTCCACAGCTCTGCGTTCAGGTGCCCCGCCTCTCCCTCCCCATGTCCCTCAAGGGGGTCCGTGGGGAAGCTGCCGGGTTCGGGGCCCCACCCTAACAGCTGCTGTCTGTTCCTTCAGGAATGGGCACCACCGACCATGTCATTGTCCTTGCGGCCACCAACCGAGCTGACATTTTGGACAACGCTCTGCTGAGGCCAGGCCGACTGGACCGACACGTGTTCATCGACCTTCCCACACTGCAGGTCAGTGCGGCCTGGCTGGTCTTTCCGGGCCTCAGCTCCCTGCTCTTCTGGGGTTTTTTGTTTGTTTGTTTGTTTGTTTATATATATATATTTTGGCCATGTTGGTTCCTCGTTGCTGTGCGTGGGCTTTCTCTAGTTGCAGCAAGCGGGGGCTACTCTTCGTGGGGTGCGCGGGCTTCTCACTGCGGTGGCTTCTCTTGTTGAGGAGCACAGGCTCTAGGTGCGTGGGCTTCAGTAGTTGTGATGGGCGGGCTTCAGTAGTTGTGGCACATGGCCTCAGTAGTTGTGGCTCGCAGGCTCTAGAGCGCAGGCTCAGTAGTCGTGGCGCACAAGCTTAGTTGCTCTGCGGCATGTGGGATCTTCTGGACCAGGGCTCGAACCCGTGTCCCCTGCATTAGCAGGTGGATTCTTAACCACTGCACCACCAGGGAAGTCCCTCTTCTCCTGGTTTTGATCCTTGTTGTTTTCCTCTTTGTCCTGAAACGTCTGGGCCGAGTTCTGCGGCACAGTCTTTGCAGAGCCTCAGAACCGTGTGCTGCGTGGCTTTGGAGCACGAGCTGCATGGCTGCCCTGATGGGGTGGAGGGTGAAAGCCCCAGGGACCTCTCGGCCCCCCTGCCTCAGGCCTCTGCTTGGACGTCCACCTCCAGGGGGTTGGCCTTCGTGGTGGCCCCCGAGGGAGCAGGAGCCTAGCGTGGCTGAGGGCCCAGCAGAGGCAGGGGAGGGCTTGGAGGGTGAGCGTGGCAGGTGGCTGGTGGGTTAACATTCCCGCAGAGACCGACGTGGGGGTCAGGGCTGGGCCCAGGAACACCCAGCCTTGTCCTGTCATAGGTTGTGCCCTGCCACTGCTTCCGAAGGCCTGGATTCCCGTCTTCCTGACATGTCACACAGGATACAAAATAACCTTTGCTACCTGTGATGTGTAACGTGCTTTATCTTCTCTTGTCTCCTTTTTTCCTTCCGGTTTTGAAACGCCGCCTGCAGCCCTGAGTTGGTTTCTCAGAGCAGAAGCTGACCTCACGGCCGGTGGCTCCTGCCTGCAGGGCAGGCCTATGGGCTCCCGAGTGTCAGCTGGCGGGAGCCTGCACCCGTGTCCTTTGACCCGTGTCCCCTGTCCCGCAGGAAAGGAGGGAGATCTTTGAGCAGCACCTGAAGAGCCTGAAGCTGACGCAGGCCAGCAGCTTTTACTCCCAGCGGCTGGCGGAGCTGACGCCGGGCTTCAGCGGTAGGGGCACTGGTCTTTGTCTGGGGCTGGAGAGGGCGGAGGGGGCCTCCCCAGGGACCTTCCACCCCTGCTCTGGGCCCATGGCCAGCACAGCCGGGGTGGGAGTGAGGTGCACACGCAGCAGACAGAGGTGAGAGGACTCTCCTCTCCTCACAGGTTCTGTCGCCTGTGCACGCCCCACCCCCCGTTAGGCCTGGTGGTCCTGCCTTTGTTCCCTGCTCCCCACTGGGGGCTGACCTGCAAGGCCGCGTCTCCTCCCGGGCCCCCCACTGCCCTCCCCCACGGTCTCCGTGTTGTCACAAATCTGGTTCCGTTTCTGTATGGCTCTCGTTTTACAGGGTAATACAAGTAGAAACCCCTTGTATCGTGGGATACGTTTCTTCCCTTTGGACTTTAACGTCCGGAACTAGAACCTCGGGTGTCCGAGAACCTTCTCATCCCTCGACCTGCGTGTGGAGCACTGGGTGGAAGGGAGCAGCGGGGTCCAGAGAGGCGGCTGAGCTCAGCCCTGCGGCCGCTCGAGGGGGTGGGGCGGCCCCTCCTCCCGCCCCCATCTCGCCGCGTCTGCTTGAGTGCCACCCTGTGCCCACAGGCGCTGACATCGCCAACATCTGTAACGAGGCCGCACTGCACGCTGCGCGGGAGGGGCACACGGCCGTGCACACGTCCAGCCTGGACTACGCCGTGGAACGCGTCTTGGCCGGTACACGGGCCCGCTCGCAGGGGGGTGGCAGACCCAGACGCCACGCGACGGAATTATTGCCCAAGACGGAAGACAGGTCACGTGTTCCCGTTTTTACGTCAGGCCTTAACAGTGTGACCTACTCTTGTTAGTTTAAGATACTGTGCAAACAGAAATATAATAGGGTGTCACAAGCTCACATGTGAGTGTCCTCAGCCCATCGGCCAACGTGCGGGGCCTGAGCGCCGGACAGGCCCCTGCCCTCGTCGCCAGGGGTTGGCAGCTGCCCCCCGGGCGAGGAGGAGGCCTGCTCTGCGGGAGGCTCCGCGCGCTCTGTGTTGGGCCGGGGCCGGCGCCTGCGGCTGTGCTCACCTGCTGCCGCTGCACGCCGGGTCCTTGGCCTTCTGTGAGGAGAGCAGGACGAGCTCCCGTAGCCCGGGGGCAACACCAGAGGCCGTCAGTGTGCCTCGTCCTCCCACAGGGTTTAGACCAAGTCAGTGAGGGTGACACCAAGGAGCAGGCCCCTCCCACACATGGGCCCGCCGCCGTCAGTTTGAGTTCAGACCTAGGACAGGTGCCTCTGCAGCCTGGGCACAAGCCAGCGTCACGGTCTCTCACTGTAAATTTCGTGTTGTGTAAGCCATTTCTCCTACGTGGAAAGTGATGCGCTTACAGCGAGAGTATCCGAACAGGAAAGACTAGAGAAAACCCGTCCAGAATCCTGCTGGGTGTGCGCTGCCTCGAGCGGGGCACTCCCGAGCTGCAGCAGCCGCTCCTGGGCCTGGCTCTGGGTGGGGCGACCCGACTGCCACAGCCAGTGCGTCTCAGGACGTGTCCCCTCACAGCAGGCGCTGGGGGTGGTCCCGGTCGCGTGATTTACCAAGTACCCTGAACCTAGAGCTTGTTCAGGGTGCAGAGGTGGAAACATGCGGCTGTGTGGATGGTTGGGGACAGCGGACAGGACCTCAGCAGTGACTTGAGGGGGATGCGTGTAAGGTCGCGAGATAAGGGGTCAGCTACTCGGGCAGGAGGACCGGAGAGCGGGGGCTGCGGCTGCCCTGCCAGGTCGGGGGGCCGGCAGGAGACCCGAGCTCGTGTCGTCGGCCCCCCAGCCCCGTGAGGGCCTTGCTGGAGGGGCTGCTGTTGGCAGCGTTTATACAAGTGAGGTGAGCGAGGCCTCGCTTTGGCGCCACGAGCACGCGCCAGGCCGCGTATCTGGGGTGGCCGTGCGCCTGAGCTCACCTTCCCGGGTGTTCTTTCAGGGGCCGCCAAGAAGAGCCAGGTGCTTTCCAAGGAAGAGCAGAAGGTGGTCGCGCTGCACGAGTCAGGCCACGCCCTGGTGGGCTGGCTGCTGGAGCACACGGAGGCCGTGGGGAAGGTGGGTGCGGCGGCCTGGGCCTGGCCGAGCCCGCTGTGGAAGGCCCACGCGCTTGTGCGTGGAGGGGGTGCGGGGTCGGCAGCCCAGGCACGGGGCGGGATGGCCGCGGTCGCCCGTGGAGCTGAGGATTGCCAGAGTTGCCGTCGGCTCCAGGACGTGCTGATATCGTGACTCCTGAGTCTAGAAAGCAGTGAGGTGAGCACACATCGTGTATTTGGCAGGCGTACCATCGTAACGCCTTCTCAGCTGTGTGCTTTCGTACCCGGGGCCCCTGAGTGGCCCCTGCGGACGGTGCCCGTGTTTGGGGCGTGGGTGCCCCGTGTGGAGGGTTGTAACTGTGCCCTCCACGTGGGCCTGAGCCGGAGGCTTGGTCCCCCTGGCTGAGGAGGAGCTGCCTTGTTCCGTGACCCCCAAAGACGGGGCTGTGCGGCAGCTGCAGCCTGCGTGTGGTGCTTCCCGGGGGTGACGGCTACAGCAGCGCGTTGCTAGTCGGGCTTCGTCGGCCGGTGTCCTGCTGCTCAGGCCGGTCCCCGCTGTGTCCTGGGCAGAGGGCTGTGGCGAAGACCCATGTGTGCAGGAGCCGCCCGCCGAGAAGAGCCAGTGATCGAGATAAATACTTTCATGCAGTATCTCGAAAAATTAACATGGGAAAACCCACGGTGAAGTAAATACCCTGATTTAAAAGTGCCTGTTCTTAGGGTTTTCCATTCAACGACAGAGAGTCAGGCAGGCTAGTCGTGCCGAGAAAGCCCCCTTGCCCGTGCTCGGCACTCTGCCAGGCGAGGTGGGGACGTGTCCCGCTCGGAGCCTTGGGGTGGCCGCCAGCTGCCAGAGCCCTGCCCCGTGCGCCCAGCAGGCGCGGGCTGTGGGGGGGGGCGCGGGCAGCGCAGGGCCCTCGGCGGGTCGTCCCGTCCTCGTCACCTTTCCTGCCCTCACGGACGCGTGCTCGTGTGCAGGGGCCTCGCGCCCCGACCGTGTGGGAGCCCTTCTCCCTGGTGCTGTTAGAAACATGGGGACGGTCACATGTGCTCCCTGCTTTGAACCCTCTGATTGAAGACTGTCTTACTCCACCCCCCAATCTCTGAGGCCTACGTCCTGCCCACTAACTGGGGCCACCTCTGTTCTGCAGGTGTCCATTGCGCCGCGGACCAACGCAGCCCTGGGCTTCACTCAGATTCTCCCAAGAGACCAGCACCTCTTCACCAGGGAGCAGCTGTTTGAGCGGATGTGTATGGCCCTGGGCGGCCGCGCGTCCGAGTCCATCTCCTTCAACAGGGTCACTTCCGGTGAGGGGCTGGCGCCCACACGGCTTCCACGCCCTTCAGCCATTCTGTGTGGGGCGGGGGGTGAATCCGATGGAGGGGTCTGAGTAGCAGGTGCAGATGCAGTTCTGAATTTCATTAAGTGTTTCTGAAAGATGAGCTGTGGTCAGAGGAGGTTTGGAACTAAGCAAGACTTTCCAGACGACTTAGCTGTTCCAAAAGCTTTTCCCCACGTGCAGACTGGAGCGGAGCTCCGTGGTCTCGCTGGGCCGCCAGCAGCTGGAGGAGGTCCGGGAGACTCAGGGCCTGTGCTGTCAGCTGCCCCGCGGGCCTGGGTGGTGCCGGGTCGCTGCCGGCGCCCTGAATCCAGAGATGCATCCCGAGGAGTTGTTTTTTAAACAAAAGAGCATTTTTTTAAGTTTTAAGGACCAGTGACAGGATACAGTTGTCCCCGGGTACCCTCCTCTGCTCTCAGGGATCGGCAGGGCCCCGGGTGCCCTGACCTGCACCTCCAGGAAAGAACCCCCTTTTCTGACCCCTCACTCCAGGGGCGCAGGACGACCTGAGGAAGGTCACGCGTATCGCCTACTCCATGGTGAAGCAGTTCGGGATGGCGCCCAGCGTCGGGCCTATCTCCTTCCCCGAGGCCCAGGATGGCATCCCAGGCATCGGACGGCGTCCCTTCAGCCAGGGCCTCCAGCAGATGATGGACCATGTGAGTCCTCCCTGGTCCCGAGCTGCGTGCGGGTGGGAGACGGGCCTCGTGTGTGCTGGCTGTGTGCCCAGAGGAGTTGGGCGAGGGCCTGCCGGCGCCCGGTGGGACCGTGGATGACACGGGACCGTGGATGACACAGAACTGTGAGGGACGTCAAATAAGTGCATGTCTCCAGTGACGGAGCCACAGCACCCGTGAGCCCTGCCGCCGCCCACGGGAGACGGCCGCAGTATCGCTGACACGTAGGCAGCCGTGGGCGTGGACGACAGATGCGGGTCCGGGGCTCCAGGAGCTGGCAGGCTGTCTGCTGGGCAGGCCCCTAGAACAGGGCATTCCCGGGGCTGGGGTGGGGGCAGGAGGCCCTTGACAGCCTTGCTCTCCTGTTCGTTGTAAGACACAAAAGGCCGTGTTCCTGAACCCGTGTTTCTTCTGTGTACCTTAGCGCCAGGGCCGGGCCGCAGGGGACCCCGCGCACGGTGGCCAGCCGCCCTGACCCATCACAGACTCTTCTCTGCCCTTCTCTGCCCTTTGCAGGAAGCGAGGCTGCTGGTGGCCGCGGCCTACAGGCACACCGAGAAGGTGCTTCGGGACAACCTGGACAAGCTGCAGGCGGTGAGCCCCCGCCACCCCCGGGCCCTGCGCCTGCCTGTCCCACCAGGGGCTGGGCCTGCCGTCACTGCCCTGCTGATGCAGCCGCTCACCCCTCCCGTGCACAGGACTCCAGAAAACGACATAACCGGCGAGGCCCACCCAGCTCAACTGAGCGTGCCTCGTTCAGCTCTGTACCATTGAACCTCTCAGGCCAGCTCCTTCAGAGGAGACGGAGGGACATCGCCAACCCTCCTGGGCCCGTTACCCAGTTTCAGCCAGTAGTGGGGTCTGGTCAGTGTTGTTTAGTCCTTTTCCAGCTCTTAACTTCTCCTGGAACTTCTAAACCAAATTGTACAGCTGAGCATAGCTTTCGGTGCCCGTGGAAGCGCCAGGTACAGCACAGAGCCCTCTGCCCCCGGCTGGTCCCCTCGTGGTAACATCTCCCATCAGTGGGGCACGTTTTCCACAACACAGTGACCAGCCGACACGGACACGGCGGCGTTAACCGCAGTCCACGCTTCAGCCGCCTCGCCCAGCGCTTACCCTGCCTTCCGGTCGGTCCTCATGTCCGTCAGGCCCTCCTGGCTGGGACGGCGCCCCTCCTGTTGCTGATGGCAGTGCAGGAGGGCTGGTCTGGTGTGTGTGGAACGTCCCCCAGGTGGGCTCTGTCTGGTGTCCTCATCACGAGCCTGGGCTGTTGGGTTTGGAGGCGACCGCAGAGGTGAAGCTTCCGTGGACCCGGAGGCGGGGCAGCTCTCTGTGGACGGGCTGTCCTTCCTTCAGCGTGACGTTGTGGGCATCGTGTCGTGGCGTCCCGAGAGCAGCAGCGCCTGCCCGCCGGGAGCCAGGAGCCGTGTGGAATCCGCCGGGACCGGCCCGCTGCTGTGCGGGGCTCCCATGTGCGCTGGGACCTGCTCGCGCCGTCCGGGCGTGCCTGGGCTGAGCACCATACAGCTGGCTCCTGAGCGCCGCCTTCACAGCCGGCCCTCCCTGCCCGCGATTCTGCATCTGCGGGTTGTGGGTCTCATAGTCCTGCAGTCACGTTCACTGAAGAAATCCGCGTAGGAGCGGACTTGCGCAGTTCAAGCCCGTGCTGTCCCAGGGCCAGCTGTCGGAGCAGCCGGCGTGGGAGGGATGGGAACCCCTCAGCAGTGGCCGTGGCAGCTCTTCGTGGGTCCCTCCCCTGGTCCCATGGAGGCGGTCCTGCACGCCAGCTCCACTGCCCGCATGCTGATGCTCACACGTTTGTGAAAGAAATTGAAGTTGCCCAAAATAAACACGCTGGGAAGGGAAGTAGAAAACTTAATGAGGCTGGCAGCTGGCTTTGTCTTTAAGGTGGAGTCAGGGAGCGATTCTGCGCTCAGCCGGCCGGCCGCCCGGGCCGGGGTGGGGGGTGGGGGTCTGGGGGCTGGGCCCTCCCTCCACTGCACTCTGCTCTCAAAGGGCTCTTGTCCGGGCGCTCGTCAGCCGCTCACACTGCCCTCTTGTTCTTCCAGCTGGCGAACGCCCTGCTTGAAAAGGAAGTGATCAACTATGAGGACATTGAGGCCCTCATCGGCCCGCCCCCCCACGGGCCCAAGAAGAGGATTGCGCCGCAGAGGTGGAGCGACGCCCAGAGGGAGAAGCAGGAGGCGGGGGAGGCGGAGGCGGCCGGCAGCAGCCCCTGCAGGGGGAGGAGCCATCCTGGCCGCGGTAGCTGGACCACCTTGCTGGTCGCCTGAGACGGTCCCTCCTCTCAGCCCTCGCAGGTCTCAGCTCAAGGCCCCTGAGATCTATTTATTGACTTCCCTGCCCGGGACAAGTAAATGTCTCTGCAGAGACGTAGTTTCATTCGTGTTTGTGGGTCGTTCTCGCCTGTGGGAGGGTCACCGGTGTGCACGGAGCGGCCCCATCTTGTGGGGGCCCTGAATGGCCTCGTGGTGCGGGGCCTGGGCCAGGCTCCTCCCGGCTCCTGTGACTTGGTCAGGATGCTCAGGGCTCCGCCGTGACAGGGCTTCCAAGCCCCTCATTGCTCGTCCTCCGCGGGCCCCTGTTCTGGGCTCGCTCATCAGTGGGTCACAGGGACAGGCACTGGGCCTGGAGGAGTAAAGCACCGTCACCTGCTGCCGCGTGGACGGGTGCACACAAGGGGCTCTGGGGGGACACCTGGGAACTGTGACACTTCACTAATAAATGCTGTGGATGGAGGCCTGTGTTTCTTGCGTGGTCAGCTCTGCCCCAAGGGCCGTCCTGGATACTGTATTCACAGGGTGTGATGTCAGCTGCGAGGTGACCAGTTGGGACCCCTCCCTGTTGTAGGACTCTGGGAGGGAGGGTGTGGGACAGACGGACGGGTTGCAGTCGGCCCCCGAGTCCCCGGCAGTGTGACCCACTTGGGGGCTCCCCCCTGCTCCTCGTTGCTTCCACCTCCCCCGTGCATCAGCGCCCCGAGGAAGCTCATGGGGGCGGGGCAGCCCAAGAGATGCTTCACCATCTGCCCCAGTTCCCCAGGTTCCTTCCCAAAGATCGGCCGAGGGTTCAGAGGGTGAGGCTGGCGTCTTCGCCATGGGGCAGCCGCCTCTGTAATCTCACACGGATGAGCCGTGCTCAGCCCCTCGTAGTTTACCATTAAAATGGCCCACGTCTGGTGACGCTCAGCCAGGAGTAGGATGTAAGTGGCGTGAAGCGGGCTGCCTTGCTATAGTGGAGGAAGGTGCAGCCTGGCTTCCCAGGGCTGGCCAGCGAGTGGGCTCACGGCCGCCCAGCAGGGAGGGCTGCGGGGACGGTGCTCTGATGGACAGAAGGGAGTTGTTCTAGGTGACGTGACCTCCTGGTCCTCAGACACGGCACCCGGGGAGCACACTGGGCACAGGGCCTGTGCACCTCTGCTGCCTCTCACGCCTCCCTTACAGGGCTCCTGGAGGTGAAGGGGATAACTCCCAACAGCAGCTCGGGGTCCCCTGGAGCAGCCAGACTGCGCTGGGCAACCTGCCCCTGCCCAGCAGAGCGGGTACATCGTGGCCTGACGGTAAATGTACATTTAGTACAATCAGAGCCCCAGAAGAACAGCAAAGACTATTAGATGAATTAACTTAGAGTTCTTACATCATAATACAAGTTGTTTTCCACTCTCGTCTATGCTCATATAAGCATGGGTTTTTTGTTAACGCTTTTTAAGTTTGTTTTTTAAATTTTTTTGTCGAGGTATATCATGTTAGTTTCAGGTGCACAACACAATGATTCCTGTTTGTTTGTTTTGTGCCATGATCACCACGGTTAGTTAACACTGGTCACCACACATAGTTACGGAAGCTTTTTTTGTGTGTGATGAGAACTTTTAAGATCCACTCTCTTGGGATTTCCCTAGTGGTGCAGTGGTTGAGGGTCCACCTGCCAAAGCAGGGGACACGGATTCGGTCCCTGGTCCGGGAAGATCCCACACGCCGCGGAGCAGCCGGGCCCATGTGCCACAACTGCTGGGCCAGCGCTCCGGAGCCCATGAGCCACAACTGCTGAGCCCAAGTGCTGCAACTACTGAGGCCTGTGCGCCTGCAGCCTGTGCTCCGCAGCAGGAGAGGCCGCTGCGATGAAAGGGCCTCATACCGTGGCGAGGAGGGGCCACTGCTCGCCTCAGTTGGAGAGGGCCCGTGCGCAGCAGCGAGGACCCAACACAGCCAAAGATAGATAGATTAATTAATTAATTTAAAAAGATCCACTCTTAGCAACTTTCAGATATTTGTGATTATAATAACGTACTTCCAGGTGCTCACTTACATTAGGTGTCCCTCATATTACAGGACTCTCTCAGCCTCTATCAGGTTTACTTGCTGGCTGCGACTTTGGTAAGTTGAGAGGCCGGGTGGTTGAGTTCTGTGATGAAACACCGTAAAATTATCCTGTCCCCTGCTGAGTTGTTCGGCTCCTGCTTTTCCTAATTCAACCAGCAGCCCATATTTATGACACTGTTAGTGTGCTAATTTTTGCAAAGTGCTCTAGGAACATGACGTGTGTGTGTCAGAACACAATAAAAACACGTTGCCGCTGTGAGATTAATTTTTTTTTATTAACTAATTTTTTTTGGCTGTGCCCAGCGGCTTGTGGGATCTTAGTTCCCCCACCAGAGATTGAACCTGGGCCTTTGGCAGTGAAAGCACACAGTCCTAACCACTGGACTGCCAGGGAATTCCCTGAGATTAATTTTAAAAAACAAGACTCTGTGTCAGGGACTTCCCTGGTGGTCCAATGGCTAAGACTCCGTGCTCCCAATGCAGGGGGCCTGGGTTCGATCCCCGGTCAGGGAACTAGAGCCCACGTGCTGCAACTAAGAATTCGTGTGCCACAGCTAAGACCTGGTGCTGTCAAATAAATACATAAATAAAGACTGTGTGTCAAAGGGCTCCAGGAGCTAGTGTTGACTGTCTTTGGAGGGGGCCAGTCAGGTGTAGGTGTGGGGCACGATTACAAGGCAATTCTGGGAGGCTGTGCATACCCCACCCCTCCAGGGCGCTCCTCCAGGAACCCTGACCCCAGTGAGTGCTGAGTCCAGTGGTGTTAGCCAGTCCTTTCAGGGGCCCTTGCAGGCCCCAGCCCGGGACAAAAGCCCCTTGGCAGACTTGTGCCGTCGAGTTCTGTGGCAGTGAGGCAGGGGCTGTCCCTCTAGCTGAAGACCTTTTTATGTTTAATTTATTTTGGGCTCCGTTGGGTCTTCGTCGTTGGGTCTTCGTTGCTGCGCACGGGCTTTCTCTAGTTGCGGCGAGCTGGGGCTACTCTTCATTGCGGTGCGCAGGCTTTTCATTGCAGTGGCTTCTCTTGTTGCAGAGCATGGGCTCTAGGCATGTGGGCTCAGTAGTTGTGGCTTGTGGGCTGTAGAGCACAGGCTCAGTAGTTGTGGCACATGGGATCTTCCCAGACCAGGGATCGAACCCGTGTCCCCTGCATTGGCAGGCGGCTTCTTAACCACTGCACCACCACAGAAGTCCCTAGCTGAAGACTTTTAAAACCCTGAGCCAACAAGCCGGTGTGTCAAGAAGGATGCCTACATAACAGTTCACTTCTTTAATCTTCCCAGCTGGGAAACTGAGCTCTCAGCAGAATGTCACATGGGAACTTCTGGCCTTGCTATTCTGCATATTCTCCAAGGATGTAAGTATGGACTATTCAGGCATCTAAAAACTGTGTGGCCGGGTGGCCGGGTTGTGTGCAGCAGACCGAGGTCCTCGAACTGCAGCTTCAATTTCTTACCACTAACTCCAGACTTCAAACCCTCCCCGGTACCCCAGGCAGCACCCTATGAGCAGACAGAGCTGCATGAGTCTGTGGGTCTGAAAGGGGGGATGGGGACAGGAATGTGTTTGAGATTAGAAAATAGCAAGGTATCCTGGTCCATGGCGGGATAACTGAAAGGCGTCTGAGATAGACATGGGAGGTGTGGGCTAACGTTTGTGTCCGAAGAAATACGTCCCAGGCCAAGGCAACCGTTTATTCAACAGACATCTCCAGGGCCTCTCTGCTGCAGTTAGGCTGCCAGGTGGAGTGAGTGTGGGTTCAGTTCCAGTGGACAAAGCGATTTGAGAGGCAGATGATGACCCCTTGCTCTCCCCCCCGCCCTTCTCACCTGCACTGCCTTCCCTTCCCTGTCACCTGGAAGCAGAGCTGTGTGACCTTGACTTACATGCACTGGGCACTGCGCTGTGTTCTGTGGCCTAACAGCAGCTTCTCCCATTTCACACCAATAACTTGCCCAAAGTCTCAAAACTAGTACAAAGATTTTATACTAGCTAACTCCACAGCCACTTAACTGTGGGTCACTGACCTTCCGGTTTAGCCATCTGTGTCTGTGAAAGGATGCAGAGATTTTTTTTTTTTTAATTTTTATTTTTGGCTGCATTGGGTCTTCGTTGCTGTGCGTGGGTTTTTCTCTAGTTGTGGCGAGCAGGGGCTGCTCTTCATTGCAGTGCGGGGCCTTCTCATTGTGGTGGCTTCTCGTTGTGGAGCACGGGCTCTAGGTGCATGGGCTTCAGTAGTTGTGGCGCACGGGCTTAGTTGCTCCGTGGCATGTGGGATCCTCCCAGACCAGGGCTCAAACCCGTGTCCCCTGCATTGGCAGGCGGATTCTTAGCCACTGAGCCACCAGGGAAGTCCCAATGCTAATTTCTTAGCTTTGCCAACCTTACCATTGCTACGTAGGATATTAATATTAAGAGGACCTGGGTAGAGGATGTAATGGAACTCTCTGTACTACTTTTGCAACTTTGCTGTATATCTAAAAGTATTCAAAAATAAAAGTTTATGACCCTAACTTCACAGATAAACACCACTTCCGAGTTTACCGAAAAGTGCTTTCTTGCATTTGCTAACAACTGTCGGCCAAGTAGGACTGACACCACCCTTGCTTCAGAGCTGAGCGGGTACCTATGAGATGGCAGGGCTCCAGCCTTCCACACGGCCTTGGCACTTAGGTGTTAAAACACCTCCTCTGCCCTTCCACATGTTCTGGTCTCCCCAACCATAACCCTGTAATTCCTCAATGAGTCCCAACCTGATTTTTCTAATACCCGAGGGTGTCTCAACAGGGCAGAAAGCTATCAGCATCAGTATCAGCTACCTGTTTACTCAGTGTAGGACACAGGCCTCCAAATTTCTTATTTTGTGTCATGAAATTCATAAAACGTTGATCAGGTTTCAGGGGAGGAAGCTTGGTGACTGGGGTGAGGCTGGGAAAGAAAAGGGGTTGCTGGGTGTCAAGGCTTACAGATGGCAGGATGTGTTGGCGTCGTCCCAGGCTGTCCCAGGAGCTGGAGGCGCCAGAGCCCAGGTGGCCTGGCTACTTGGTGTTTTTACGACGCTCAGCTACGTGGGTGGCAGTGTGCACAGCGGAGTGCGGGACAGCCGCGATCCGCCACGCGGTTCTTAGTTCCACACTCGCTGCCGGGCACTCGCCACCAACGGCCCGACCGCCGTGCGACACGCGCAGGGCGCTCTGGAAGGCCCGCTCCTAAGTGTGTGCTCCGCCCACAGGGAGGGCAAGCAGGCTCCACGTGGTGGCCGGGGCCGCAGACCAGGACGCGGAGGGCGAAGCCTACCGTGGTGCACGAGCAGGTCGGCCAGCCCGGGCTTCGCGGGACCCAGACCGTCCGCGGGCCGGGGGCGCGGGCGTTGCGGGGGGCGCGGGCGTCGCGGGGGGCGCGGCGGCGCGGGACTAGCGTAGCATGGGAAATGCGGCGCCATGTCTGTTCGCGCAGCAAGGGCCGCCGAGGGGGGGGCTTACGTCACTCGGCGTCCCTGGCTCTGATTGGTCAGAACGCTCCGTTGCTTCTGATTGGCCGGGTCCAGTACCATCCCAGGATGCTCTGCGGTGCCCTTTCCTTTCCGCGTCCGTGAACCGGCGGAGGAGGTGAGTACACCGGAGCGCGGCGCCATCGCTGCTATCCGACACCATCCGGCCCCATCTACCGTCCCCGGGGTCCGCCCGACGCCGACGGCGTCGGGCCGTGGCCCGGGCTCTGTGCGCGCGCCGGCGGGCCACTGCGCCCGGGCCCTAATTCGCTCCGCGTCTTCCCTGCTCCCTAGGCCAGTCGGCCTCAGCCATGGCGCCCAGCCGGAATGGCATGATCCTGAAGCCCCACTTCCACAAGGACTGGCAGCGGCGCGTGGCCACGTGGTTCAACCAGCCGGCGCGCAAGATCCGCAGGTGAGCCGCCCCGGGGCGAGCGCGCCCCTTTCTCTCCCCGCGCGCGGAGGGCGGCCGGGACTCGCGCGCCCGGCCCGCTGCGGGAGGGGCGGCCGGTGACCGCCGCTCGGCTTCTGTCTGCGCAGACGCAAGGCCCGGCAGGCCAAGGCGCGCCGCATCGCCCCGCGCCCCGCGTCCGGCCCGCTCCGGCCGGTGGTGAGATGCCCCACGGTCAGGTACCACACCAAGGTGCGCGCCGGCAGGGGCTTCAGCCTGGAGGAGCTGAGGGTGAGTGTCGCCAGCCCGCGTCCTGAGTCCCACGGGTTGTCCCTCGTGGCCCACAGCCAAGTGATGACATTCTCCGGAATCGCTGCGCCGCTGTGATGAAAGTGTGCTTGAACCCTTTTCCATCTGACGGCTGGGCTTTCCCGGCAGGGGGTGGGGACCGGGGAGCCCTCGGGGCTTTATCTGTGTCTGTCTCGGGGCAGGTGGCCGGCATCCACAAGAAAGTGGCCCGGACCATTGGGATCTCGGTGGACCCGAGGCGGCGGAACAAGTGCACGGAGTCCCTGCAGGCCAACGTGCAGCGGCTCAAGGAGTACCGCTCCAAGCTCATCCTCTTCCCCAGGAAGCCCTCGGCCCCCAAGAAGGGAGACAGCTCTGTGAGTACCGGGGTTCCTCTGTGCCCAGCCGGGTGAGGGCGTGGAGGTCTCACTGTGGGTTTAGCTGGGCTGAGAAGAACACGTATTTGTCTGTAGCTTTTTATCCCCCAAAACTGGGTCCTTATGCGAGGTAGTAGAGAGGTGGTAGACGAGTAGAAGAAAGCTGCTGAGAATCCACAAACTAATCGCTAGGACTGCCGAGATTCACTGTGGGCTAGAGCGGTGGGCCTTGGAGCCAGCTGTTCTAAAGTTGGGAAAGTGTTTTTCCTGTTAACTGACCTTTGTGTGAAGTTAACAGTCCATCCGTATGGGCTTCTGCGAGTTGTCCTACCTGTGTCTCTGCTTCACACGTGGGTGGCTCTTTTTCATCTGCCTGTGCCTGCCATCGGCAGACGGGGGCACCCGGCCAGGGGTTACAGGCTTGGGGAGATGAGCTGAACCCACCCAACTCCCTTCTCACTGCACACAGGCTGAAGAGCTCAAACTGGCCACCCAGCTGACCGGACCAGTCATGCCCATCCGGAATGTAAGTGGGCGTGTTTGGAGGGGGCAGCTGACTGACCGGGTGGGGGGGTCAGCCTGGCGGCTGGGCCCGTGCTGAGATTTACAGTTTGTGGAAAGGACCTTGCTTCCACCCTGGGGAGAGCCTCCTGCATCTTAACAGATGGAATTCTCGAGGGAAGCTTTGTGGACCCTTACTCGTCACCACTCCCTCTGTTGGGTCCTTTTTCTCTCCTCACTGTTTGGAAAGGCCAAGCTGTAGGCAACTCTGGGCGTGTTTGGTGATCCTGTAACCTGAGTGGCAATTGACCAGGCCCTTGAGGCTCCGAGTGGGGCGTGGGCCTGAGCCTCCCCTTCTGCAGGTCGTGTCCAAGCACAGTGCCCCGCCCACCCTTCACATGACTTGGGGTTGTTTTAAATCCACAGGGGATTGCTGTAATCTTTTGGTGGCCTCCCTGTAGCCTTTCTTGGGTGGGCAGATGCCCCTCCCAAGGCGTCTCAGTTTGCTGACAGCTGCTCCTGGGCCTGTGTTCCCTTCCAGGTCTACAAGAAGGAGAAAGCCAGAGTCATCACAGAGGAAGAGAAGAACTTCAAGGCGTTCGCCAGTCTCCGCATGGCCCGTGCCAACGCCCGGCTCTTTGGCATCCGGGCAAAAAGGGCCAAGGAAGCTGCAGAACAGGATGTTGAAAAGAAAAAATAAAGTGCTGTTGGCAACTTGTGATAAACCTGCAGTGTCCATGTGACCTTCGTTGTGTAAGGAACCGGGGCCTGGGGAGCCGCCTCCTTGAGGGGAACCTGGCGCATGTCCTTGTCCCTCGTCACAGCAGGCCTGCTCTGAGGGAAGCAGGTTCGGGGCCTGGGAGGCTTGTGCTTAGTGAGTTTCCTTGTTGGAACCCTCCAGCCCTGCAGGCGCTGTGCATTCGGTGCCAACTACCCCAGGCAATTTGGAGGACTATTAAACCACTTTTCTTACCTCTCATTCTTCTCAAACCCTTTATAAGGTGCTGATTTGACATCCGTGCTCACTCTGTGTATTTGGAAGTCATGACCCATAGAGAGGTCAGCTGGTGCGGAGGCCTGGGGGTTGGAGCCTGATGAGCCATCTGTGAGAGAGGGCACATGGGGGGCTGCCTCTGGACAGCCTGGAGACACTGGCTCATTTGCTCCGTACTCAGAGACCTGGCAAGGAGTTTAAGAAGCTACCTGAGGGCAGGGTAGCTGCCTGTCTGCCGGAGCCCCGGCTGAGGTGCTCACAGGCTGGGGGGCAGAGAGGCCTCTGGGTGTGTGTGCAGGGCCGTGGTCCACTGTGCCAGTGTCCACCTGCGCAGAACTGTTGGGGTTGTAGGTACATACCCTGGACGGGTAACCAAAGTACGTGTGCTGGCGTCACCCCCAGTGCCCGCCGTGGCCACCAAGGGGGGCTGGGGCATTTGTAGGAGACAAGTGTTGGTCTGGGTAGTTACAAATAATTTTTGTTTAATATTCAAGTTACATGGTATTTTTTATTTTGGAGGGAAGGTATACATCTCTGCATTTTTACCCATGGGAGTGTCACCCCCTCCAGAATGAATTTTAATTTGATTCTGTATCCTGTAGCTTTGTTAAAATGTAGATAATTGTGATATTTTTTTAAAAATTGAAATTCCAATCCCCAGTTGATTCAAATTGTTGTAGTTTATAGGGAAACTATAGTCATTTTAGGTTGTTTAGGTTTTTTTCCCACTTTACTCAACTTAGTTCAAGCCAAAGAGTAGACCAAGGGGCAGCTGTGCGAACGATCCTCTTTTCTTGATGTCTCGTGTAGGTGGTTGCACTTTCTTTTCCTTTTATGTTTTCTGGGTGTTACAGGAGAAAAATACGGTCTTTGCGTCACAAAAGGTCAGAGGAGAGGAGAGGCAACGATCTGCCCTCCCTAACCCTGGGCTCTGTCCAGAGCAGTTCATGCCCAATTCCAGGAATTTCCCAGTGTCATTGTTCTTTTTTGCTCCCTCAGCTAGAATCAGTTCTCAGTTGCTTAGAACTAGACCAGAGGAAACTGACCCACCTCTGGCCCAGGGCCTGCCTGGCATGGACCGTCCTGGGGACCTGGACGGTGGAAGCTGATGATGGCGCAGGTGTGGGTGGGCCAGGGAAGGTGGAAAGTGATGTGCAGAGAATTGTCCAAGAATAAATTGATGAAGAGAGAATGAGTACTCGTTCAAGTATTTATTGAGTATCTACTGTGTGCCAGGTACAGTCACAGGCTGCAGGGACATGGCAGTAACCAAAACAAGCTATCTTAACTTTGTGGAGATTTCATTCTGAAAGACCTCTAGCTCTGATTGTAGCGTGTTGGGTGTATGTCAGCCTTGGGTAGCAGTGAGGACTGCTCAACAGGAGGACCATGGTCCAGGGCCTGGTGAAGGCCTGCAACCCAGGAAGAGAGGGCTGGCCTTCCAGATTATCTCTGGGCCCACCCTCCTGGGAAGGGCTCAGAGCTTTCTCGGGGTTTACATCTGGGGAGCCTGAGGACCTGAGGGGCGGTGGGAAGGTGTGTGTTAGGCCTTGGGGGCCCCCCCCCCAGCTGTGGTGCTCCCCTCCTTTGTAAGCCCCGGTTGCACAGTGCTGGGGGACGAACCGATGAAACTGTGTGGTTAGGTCCTGCCCTTTTGAAAATTTCCCCAGGAAGGACGGTGCCTCCAGCAGAGGAGGTATAGCTGGGTCACTGTTGAAAGGGACTGAGGGTGGAGGGGCTGGGAGCACCATCCAGGCGGCTCCGGCCAAGGGTATCCTCAGAGCCCCCAGATGAGCCAGGCACGAGTAGAACCAGGCCTCCCTCAGCTGGACGGCCCATCCGGTGGACACTGCTGCCGCCTGCCTCCCTGGCTGCACTGCCATCACCCCTTTGGGGACTTTGGGCAGGTGTCCTCGTGGTCTCTCCCTCCTGCCTTGGCCTGAGGTCCCACCTTTGTGTCCTTGTTTGTGCTGTCCGTGAAGTGTAGGCTGGACCCAGCAGCTTGCTTCTGCTGGAGTGGAACAGAAGTGAAGGCTGGCGGGCGGAGGTTGGGTTATGAAAGATTTCACTCCCCCAGGGAGGCAGGCCACCATCCTGGGAGCAGCAGTAGTGGGTGCCCAGGGCCAGCCCTGTGCAGAGTGGCTCCTGGGCAGGTGTCCTGACTGACTTCACAGGGGCTCGGGCGGCCCTGCCAACTTGTGAGCAGGGGTTGGTGCAGCAAAGCTGCAGAGACACGTGGGGCCTGGAGGGTCAAGGGAGGTGAGAGTACTGGGGTCCAGGTGGGATCCCCCTGCTGAGTGAGTGACCTCACACAGGCCCTTGGACACCCCCTCCCCTCTGAGCCTGCCTGCCCATCCGTGGTGTGGGGATGAGAAGGCCCTCTGTGGGGGCCAGAGGACTGCCTTTGTTTCAGGGAGGGAGGTGCCCAGGGGTGGGGCAATGACCCCCTGGGGTGTCCAGATACCTCGCAGCAGCAGCAGGTGGCAGGCGGGGCGAGGGGGAGGGGTTGTCTCCCCACAGCAGGGCCTGGAAGCAGGTCCTTCAGGACCACCCGAGGGCAGATGGGTGGGAGGGGGGGGGACCCTGAGGGCTAGAGCCGGGGCACAGGGCTTCGGGGAGTGCTCAGGTGGTCAGATCCCACCCCCACCCCGGGGGTCTGCTCACCCAGAGCTGCTTGCAGGTGGACGGAACCTAGGTGGTCCGGAGCAGCCTGCATCCGGTCTTCTCCGAGGTCTTCACACTGGACTACTTTGAGGAGGTGCAGAAGCTGTGCTTTGAGGTCTACGACACCCACGGGCCCAGCAGCCTCAGCTGCCAGGATGACGACTTCCTGGGGGGCATGGAGTGCACCTCGGGGCAGGTGGGCGCCCGTCCCCTTGGGAGGGAGAGGGAGGAGGGCAGCATGGAGGCCTCAGCTGGTTCTGGGGGCTGGTTTGATGGCAGTGGTGGCCTGGGGACAGGGTGATGACACACAGACTGTGTACCAGGTGCTCTGACTCCATAGCTCGTTCTCTTAAAAATTTTTTTACTTAAAAAAATGTAATTTTGAACTGGGTAATACGTTCACATGGATCTAAATTCAGAAAGTATAACAGGTACACCCTGGACCATATATCTCCCTCGTGCCCTGTCCCCAGGTTCGTTACATCCTTCTGGAGAGATTTATTCTTAGCAAAGAAACATAGTTTTTTCTCTGTAGATACACTTTAAAAACACAAACGGCATCTACTGTCCTGCAGTCTGCTTTTCTTCACTTCCATGGCATAAGGGAGCCCTTCCCTTGTCTCTCCCCGTGGCAGTGACCGGTCTGAGGTCCAGCTGCCACCTGAGGGACACTGCATCCTCTGGTGAGGTCATTCCCAGTTAGCTCTCCCGTCGTCAGTGTAACGGGAGCTCTTGCCGCCAGCCACCAGCCAGACTGCTCAGCGCAGGCTCTGGGCCAAACACTCAGTGTGCCACGCATTAGATTCTCGTGGGTGCTCTGGGGGTGCTTGTTTTTTGTTGAGGTGTAATTTACATACAGTAAGATGTGTAGACCTTGAGGGTTGCGATTGATGGGCTTAGACAGTTGTATACACCTGACCATCACCCAGATCACACAGGACATTTTTGTCATCCAGCAGGTCCCCTGCTCCTCTCAATCCCCTCCCCCAGTCGTTTTGCCTGTTCTAGAATTTCATGTCCATGAATCACACAGTGTGTTCTCATTTGTGTCCGACTCCTTTTACCCAGCATGAAGCCTGTGTGACTCATCCCCATCGCTGCCTGGGTCGAAGCCGGCAGGGTAGAGCCTTCCATCAGATAAGAGGACCAAGATTTAGGCAGGGCACAGCCCCATGTGAAAGCAACAGGGAAGGGTTCTACCCAGTGTTGGCCTCTTACCTGCCCTCATGAGCATGGGAGAGGAACACACAGGGACACACGTGCACGGACACACGTGTATCGGCCTGCATGCACGGACAAACATGCACATGTGGGTGCAGATCCATGGACACAGATGCATGTATGGACACACATCTGGACATACATGTAAACTTTAGATTATGGAAAGGCCCCCCCCAGGACTCCCAGGTCTGTGGGGCCATCAGGGGCACTACTGTCAGTGGCCAAAGGCTAGGACCCTGTCTTCAGATTCCAGTGGTGCACCCTTGAGCAAGTCCCTGACCTCTGCTTGAACCTCTACTTCATTTGGGAAATGGGGACCATGACAAGGCCACCTCCGTGGGAGCTGAGGGACCCACAGGAAGCATGGTCACTTGTCAAACCAGGTAAACCAACTATCTTATTACTCCTAATAGGAGAGCCCACAAGTGAGTCTGCAAATGGGAGAATCTGGGGGGCCTGGCACGTGGCCCTTTTTGGCCTCCGCTTCCCCCACCTGGGATGGGTTTCTCTTCTGCACAGAATGTTCCTGTGTGCTCGGAGCTGTTAGCCAGGCACATCCTGTTGGGGGCGGGGGGGGCGGTCCTCTGTCCCTTGTGTCTCAGCTTGTCAGACAGGAGCCTGTGTGGAGCAAGGCGAAGAGGGTCAGCACTGCCATCACCCACCACGGCCATAGCTGAGGACTCTGTCTTCGCTAGGCAGTGGAAGGCGGGGAGTCCCCACACATACGAAGTCCCTGGTCCTCCAGCAGCCACGAGGGTGGTCGTCCTCTATCTTGTTTGCAGACCAGTCTGAGAGCCGCCCCTGGTGAGCCGGTGTTGCTGGCTGCACACAGCATACCCGGGTCAACTCTTAGCCCAGTCAGGGGCTCATAGCCCAATGGGGAATGCAGCCCTGGGGGTCCTGCTGAGAGGAGGGGGAGGCCTGGGCAGGGGGCTGAGACTCCAGGGAGGGAGCAGCCCGGGGTCCTGGATGGGGCTGGGAACCCCCATGGTGCTTGCTCTCTGGCCTTAGGCTGTGGTAGGGGCTGCGCTGTCCTCGGCCTGGCCCGTGGAGGGTGACGGCTTCCCAGGGCGCGGCTTCTGCTGCACGTTGTGCACACGCGCTCACCAACGTGGCTCTGGGCGGCCTCCCTCCTCCCTGAGCCTCCCTTTCCTCACCTGTTGCGCGGGCGGTGGGAGGGCCCAGGAGGCGGTGAGGTGCGCTGAGCTGAGGGCCTGGTGGAGCGAGAGGGCCACGGGCTGGCTGCTGCCAGGCGCCAAGGGCGTGGTGCCCTGGGTGGTAGGTTTGGGGAACCTGGCCACCGAGGGTGAGTGGGGGCGTTGGGGAGGAGACAGGGAGGCCCAGGGCGGGGTTAGGGTCCTCAGGGGAGCAGGTGCGGACCCCTCCCTGAGCCTCTGACTTCAGATCGTGGCCCAGAAGAAGGTGACCCCAGCCCTGTTGCTGAAGGTCAGCAGGAACGCCTGGCAAGTCCCCCATCACGGTGAGGCCCCGCCTTCCACCAGCCCCGCCCCCTGCAGGCCCCGCCCCCTGCAGACCCCGCCCCTTCCTCGCCGAGGCCGGGGCGTCCAGACACCTCCCCCGAGGCTGGGCTGCAGCCGGGCACGGAAGGGTGGGGTCAGGCCCCTCCTGCCCAGCCTGGAGAGTCCCTCCGCCCAGGTGATAGCCGGGGACATCTCTGGGAATAACGGCCATGCGGAGCTCACCCTCCATGCCAGGAAGCTGGATGACAAGGTGAGGGGCGCCCCCCTGCGGCCCAGCTTTCCCTCCTGTCAGGAGGTGTAAACAGAGCTACACTGTGTCCACAGGGAGACAGGTGGCTCAGAGCCGTGGGTGGGGCTGCCCGTCTAGGTGGCTGTGCTGCTGTCAGGGTCCTGTATGTGTCGCTGCCGTCAGCTCACCCTCAGCTCCTTATGACGGGCACTGCCTCCCTCCCTTGCCATGTGGCTGAGGTGGGACCCAGGGATTTGGCTTCGGAAACTGGACAGAGCCCAATGCCAGGTCGAACCAAGCCAGAGAATTGCAAGTTACGTCTTAAGGAACAGAAGTCACTCCCTGCCAGCCACGGCCCAGCCCTGGGTGCTGGCCAACCCCCTCCCAGGCCCTATCCCCGGACATTGCAGTCTGGTCATTCTGACACTTCAGCTGGACCAGCAGAGCCAGACAGGAATCTATATCTGAATTCTCGCCCAGGAAAATCAGAGGAGACACCGCGCTGTGGCGCCCTCGGCAGCCTCTCTCCAGGGATTTAACTTCCAGGGGCCCTCATGAGGCCTGATGCTCCGTGGAGGCTCCTGGAAGCCTGGGACCCCGAGAGAGGGCAGCCGGCCACATGCAGGCTCAGGTGGTCCCAGAGAGGAGCCCAACTCCCATCCCACCCTGGCAGTCAGCCACAAACCAGGGACGTGGCGGTCCTGCCTCTTGTGGCTGCGGCGTGAGCCACCAGCTGTCAGCCCTGGCGGGGTGGGGCAGACCTGTGGCATCATGACCGCCACCCGCCCCAGTCGGTGGGTTTTTCAACCATGGGCCCCTCAGGACCCCACTCTGCATTCTGGGAGAAACAGTGGGTGTGGCTACGAGCTCTGGACTTGGAGGCTCCAGGTTCTCACCTGCTTCCTCACTCTATGTGCAAACGTGGGCATCTCCTGTCACCGTCCCCCACCCGTGTCTGTCTGTGGAATGAGTGGGCTGACCCTGCAGGGCTTCGAGGATGAAATAAGACAGCGAGCGTGGCCCACAGGGAGTGGCACTGATGTTCAAGCATCCATTCCCCCCCGACCCCCGATCCCCATGGCTCCTGTTACTGATTCCAAGCTCGCTGCTTGACAGGCCAATAAATCAAGAGGTGAGGTGAGGGGCAAGGAATAGGGGGTTTATTCAGAAGCCAGCAGCCTGAGAAGATGGTGGACTCGTGTCCCAAAAGACCATCTTCCCTGACTTAGAATTCAGGCTTCTTTTATAGTAAAAGGGGGGAAGCGGGGAAAGCCTTGGTTTTGGCCAGGCTCAGGAGGGATGTGAATTTCTTTCCTCACAGGTGGGCTGGTCAGGAGGTTTCCTGAGAGCTAAACAAAGGTATTTTAACTTAATGCTCATTACCTGGGGGGCAGGGTTCCCTGGGATGGGCCATCATGTATAATTTAAGCTATAGACAATGTCCCTCTTTTATTTTTTTAAAAATAAATTTATTTATATGTATATTTTTTGGCTGTGTTGGGTCTTCGTTGCTGTGCACGGGCTTTCTCTAGTTGCGGCGAGCCGGGGCTACTCTTTGTTGCGGTGCGCAGGATTCTCATTCTGGTGGCTTGTTGCGGAGCACAGGCTCTAGGCACGCGGGCTTCAGTAGTTGTGGCACGTGGGCTCAGTAGTTATGGCTCGTGGGCTCTAGAGCACCGGCTCAGTAGTTGTAGCGCACGGGCTTTGTTGCTCTGTGGCATGTGGGATCTTCCCGGACCAGGGCTCGAACCCGTGTCCCCTGCATTGGCAGGCGGATTCTTATCCACTGTGCCACCAGGGAAGTCTGGCAATATCCCTCAGAGTGATTAACTCATAATAGAATAAAGGTTCTTCCCCCTTACATGCCTCCAGGCTGACGCGGCTGTACTGGTGGCCCCAGAGCTTGAAGGTGACATCGCCACAGTGTCCTGTCCTGCAGAAAAGAGGTTCGGCCTTGGTTCCTTGAGGGGTGAGCTTCCCATGGGTGACAGTGGGGAGGGTGGGGTCCTCAGAGCCGGCCTCCCCTCTTACTGTCAGGTCCAGGTGCAGGCCAGCACTGAAGGCCCTGGCTGGGTGGCCAAGGGCAGGCCAGGAAGAAGCAGGTTGAGGGTCAGGGACGGGGTCAGTCTAACGTCCAGGGGAGGTGGAGGCCGGGTCGTCCATCTCGGCCCTTAGACAGCACTGAGTTTCGAGCTTGTGCTGGAGTAATGTGTTCAGTCCGCACAGAGGTGGGAGGGAGGGCAGATGGAGGAGAAAGCTCATGTGGTCCTGGGGGCCCTGGGCTCCTCGGGGGGAAGGCCAGCAACCGTCCCCCCCGTCCTTAGGGGACACGTTCAAGTCCCAATCCCGGTCCCGCGGATGGGGCCTTCTTGGGAAATAGGATCTTTGCAGGTGTGATCAAGGTCAAATGAGGTCATGGGATGGGCCCTGAGTTCAGGGATTGGTGTCACCATAAGAGGAGGAAAGTGCCATCCCCGCCCCCCCCCCCCCCACAGCAGGCTGTGCAGGGAGTGTGACCCGACACCTTAGTTTTGGACTTCCGGCTCCAGGACCGGGAAAGAGTGAACTCCTGTTGCTTGTGGTTTTGTGCAGCAGCTCCCAGGAGGTGGGGAGGTTGGGGACCCAGGGGCTGCCTGGGCTTTGGTGCGTCAGAGGCGTCAAGGGACATACGTGTTTTGTCTTATTTTTCAAATTTTCTAAAATAGTTTATTGTTTAAACAGAAAGACTCCATAACCGCACTTTGTTTTGATACACTGGTTTCTCATACCAGGCACACGGAGCTGTGATGTGGACCAGTTGTGACGGACTCTCCCTCCCAGCCCTGCCGGCCCTGGGGGGCGGCCACCTCTTGGAGTCCAGGGCCTGGGGTGTCTCAGGAGCTCCGTCCACCCCTACACTCAACGCTGCACAGGGCGCGAGGTGTCAGGACGCTGGCTTCCACTAGGGGCGCCCCAAACCAGGCGCTCACAGGACCCCGTTCTGCGCTGACAGCAAATCTGCAGCTTCTTCCCCAGCTTTACTGAGACGCAACTGGCAGGTAATGTGTGTGAGTTTAAGGCGTGCGATGTGATGATTTGATACACTTACACATTTAGGGACAATTCCCACAACAAGGCTAGTTACCACCAGCATCACCTCCCACAATCACCTCTTCTTTGTGTGTGGTGATGAGACGTAAGATTACTCTCTGAGCAGCTTTCAGCTATACACACGGTATTGTGAGCTGCAGTCACCATGCTGTACATCAGATCCCAGAGCTTACGACTGGAAATTTCTGCCATTTGACCAACACCTCCCCGTTTCCCCTCCCCGACAGTCCCTGGCCACCACCCTCTACTGCTAAAAAGAAAGTCAAATGGAGTGAATGTATTAATGCAATTAAACATGTTTATAGGAGCTTGTCTAGGTTTATAAATGGAATCAAACGTGAATCAGAGACTTTAAAAGTGATGAATAAACAGAATATTAAACTTCGTAGACTGAATGTAAGAAACTGGGATTGAAAGTTTATATCATTAATAAACTGAGTTTTATTAAATGGTAAAAGGTACAGTGAACCACATGAAAGCCACCAAATCTCACAGGTGACATCAGTTTTGGGAACCGGAACCATCCCTTTCCCAGGACAAGTGACTCAGGCGTTTACCCCCCCCACCCCACCCAATGAACTGGCAGCCAAAGCAGGGGCTCCCGCATGGACCCTGCCTCTGAGGTCAGGTTTCTGCATGTTCGCCCCCCAACCCCCTGTCTTCTGGGACTTGTGGATGAAGTGAGACCCCAGAACCCCCAGACTCGGCTCTGATTGGGCTGCTCGGAGGCCGGCCCCTTCCCCAGCCTTGGACTCCTGCAGAGCAGGGCCAGGGCCCTGCTGGCGGTGGGTAGTGAGCGGGCGATGTCCGGAGGGTCCAGCAGCGGCGGGGGACAGGGGGCGATGAGGACTGGGGGCGTGCGTGCTGGGCAGGCCCTGGGGTCCTGCCGCTGCTCCGCCTGGGGCCTTCTTCGCCCGTGGAGCTGGCTGCAGACTGGGAGACAGGCCATGGGCAGCTCCGGGCCGGCTGGCGGCGGCTTCCGCCCTCCTGGCGGATTCCTGAGTCCTGCCCGCACCTCGTGGGCTTCCCGGAAACCTCACCCCACCCCGAGGGGCCTCGATCGAGGCCAAGGAAATGTGGACGCTGCCTGGAGACCCTTCGTCTTCAGGTCGTGGGGGCAGGGCGGCGGCGCCCCGTGTGAAGGGGGAGACGTTCAAGTTCAGCCTGCCTGGCAAATGCGCGGGAGCTACGGGAAAACACCCCTTGGATGTTGCCGCTCGGGGGCAGCCTTCCGGCGGGTCCCGCAGTCACTTTTGACCCCCAGAGGAGCGCTGGGAGCTGACCGGGCAGGTAAGGGCACACTTAGAAAACGCTCTCAGCCGCGCTCGGGCGCCGGTGAGACGGGGCCCGACTCGGGGCTCCAGGCCCCTCCGTATGCCGCAAACACCCAGCACCCACCGTCCTGACAGACAGCAGGGTGCGTGAGGGCGCACGCGCGCACACACGCGCGCGCGCCTGGCTGAAGAAACACGAGAACACGCACAGAGCGCTTGTACGGATGAAGTTCCCGTACCAGGCGGGGAGTGAGGGTGGTGTGGCACCAGGGACGGGGGCGCGATCTCCCGGCGTGTCTGTGGGGACAGAACGGCCCCTAGAGCTGTCACCCCTGATTCCCAGAACCTGGCGCAGGAGCCCCAGGTGGGCCGGATGGAGTCGTGCAGCGTTAACCGAGCGCTTCTTCCAGCTGGTAATCAGGAGTCGACTCACGCCCAGCCGCAGAGCGGGGCCCGAACCCGCTGCTCTTCCCCAGGGCCTCCGGGTCAGGGCCGCCTTGGTTTGGCCTGTGAGACCCAGGGCAGGAGAGCCGGCCAGTGCCCCTGGACTCGGACCCACAGAACCAGGTTCCGGCAGCCTCAGCGTTTGTGGTAGTTTTTCGGCGGCGACAGAAAACCCCTGCAGGTACCGTTTAAAATCATCTTGATTGTTTGGAACGCTGTGAATGTATTACCCGCTCAAAACAAAAGAGGCAAACACAAAAACCAAAATTAAAAAGGGAAGCCCTGCCGAGGAGGGGGAGCTGGTGCTCCGGGCCATGGACCCCTGCCAGGCAGGGTCCTCCTGGAGTCTCCCTCCCGTGGCCGCTGGTAGGAGCCACGCTGGTACTGAACTCCGGTGGTTACCCCGAAGCAGTGGTGGCAGTGGGCATGGGGGTAGCAGCTCTGGGACGTTTTGCCCAGAGGCCCCGCTGACCGGGCAGAACCCTCTAGCCAGCCTGCACCACCCCCTCGGTCTCCTACAGCAGCCAAGTCGACCTCGAGGCCGCGGGGCCTGACCACCCGGCCCAACCCGCCTACGTTTGTTTGCGTGCACATGTATTTGTGCACATGTGTGTGCGTGTGCGTGAGCTTCTACGCCTGCGGAGGGTGAGTGTGGCTCAGGGGCAGCTCCCAGCCCAGGGTGAGGTCTGGGGGAGCCCTAAGGGAAGGGTGGAAGTGAACTCTGGACCAGGCAGAGGAGCTCGCAGGGCAGGGCGTCTGCTCAAGGCCCTGAGACAGGCTGGTGAGGGGGCGGTTCCGGGGCCAGGACCAGTCCCGTTACAGCCACGAGGTGCCCTCAGAGGGCAAGAGCCTACATTTCCCGGGCCGGCCAAGGAGGAGAAGCAGGGGCTTCAATGTTTATGCTCAACGTTGACCACACTCGAAACACAGGACAATATAATTGTGGCCGTCAAAAGTCTTTAAGGAACGTTTATAACAAGTGTTTCTGTACACGGCTCAGCAGGGGCATGATGGGCCCTGAGATCCCGCTGAAAGGGCTAAGATGAGTCTTTTTCGTTCTGTCTGACGACTCCCAGCATGAATAGCCCACCATAAAGACAGAAGTCTGGGAGCATGAATGGTGCTCCCTGGGTCTGGGGTCCCTGAGAGGCCCGCACACCCTCTGTAGCTCCAGGGGGAAGAGAGAAGCCCCAGGCACCCCCCAAACTGTCTGAGACACCACCCACCAGGAAACTCTCCTGGCTCTGCCTGTCAGCCAGCCTTGGAGGATGCCTTACCCACTCAGGTTGGCCCAGAAAGGCCCCAAACTGGAAAATTCTGGGCTTGCAGCCAGGGGCCTGGGACTGAGCTGTATTTGGGGTCAGATGACAGAGGCGGGCCACCCAACACCCCCCTTCCGGCCCCCTGGGTGTGGACTCTGCTGTGCAGGGGAGGTGGGAAAGGGCCAACCCCGCCCCCACCAGGACCCAAAGCGCCTGCAGCCCCTTCTCGAGGATGAGCGAGAAGGGAACCATGGCTCCGCATTCCCGTCACGAAATGCTGCGCGGGGGGACGGGCACAGAGCCAGCTTCCCTGTTGGTCTCAAGAACAGAAGAGGACAGGCACGTCTTTACCAACTAAAACCATGGCTGTCACCTAATTAAAAGACATACTTGTTGTAAGCAGTGAGCACAGTGACACCCTCACGTGGTACAAAGAAATCCGAGTCCTGGCAGGGTGTGTCTGGACGTCCTATTGGTGGCCTTCCAGCCACTTTGGGCATGCAGCCAGGTGCCATCATCTGCAGTAACTAATTACAGGTGCGTCCACCCCCCCTCTGGACCGTCCTGCTGACTTCTCATCAGTATACAGAGGGCATCCTCATTTCTCAACAGCTGCAGAGAATACTTCAGTTTTTAAATCCTTCTCGTCCAGGTGGACATGGGGCAGTGAACCCTGTGGCAGAGACACGATCTTGTGTGTGTGTGTGCCGTGTGTCTGTGGGGTCAGCTTCCCAAAGTGGGGCTCCTCGTTCACAGGGCAAGTGCAGTTTGATTTTAACTAACTTTTGGGGTTTGCCAGTCAGATTGGTACAAGAATCTTGCCATAGTTTTAGTTGCCTTTTTCTCATTCAGCTTTTTTTTTTTTTTTGGTCATCTCTTTGTCCATGCCCTTTGCCTGTTTTTCTGTTGGATTGCTTCTTTTTAAAAAATGACTTATTAAGGCCTTTTGTGCTGTAAGCATGATTAGAAATGTGTTTTCCTAGTTTGTCACTGGTCTTTGATACTCCCCTGGGGTGTGTTGGCTGTGCGTCTGTATTTTTCTCTAATGCCCTCTATCTGCTCCCTTCCAGTGCTTTCTGATTTGTAGAACATGAGGCGGGGAGTCCAACCTGACCTGTTTTTCAGATGGTTCTATCCTTGTCTGCATACAGTTTACTAAAGTCCCACGGGATTGATGGGCTGCTATCTCCATGGGCTGACCCTTCTCGCGTGTTCTAAGCAGGGCAGTGAGTCGTGAGCTGCCGCTGCTCAGCCAGCACCCACCCAGCCCTCTCACGCAGCACGGCACTCATTAAAGAGGCAAGCGCTGGGTCTGGGGTTCCCTGGTGGCGCAGTGGTTGAGAATCCGCCTGCCAATGCCGGGGACACGGGTTTGAGCCCCGGTCCGGGAAGATCCCACATGCTGCGGGGCAACTAAGCCCGTGCACCACAACTACTGAGCCTGCGCTCTAGAGCCCGTGAGCCACAACTACTGAGCCCACGTGCCACAACGACTGAAGACCGCCCGCCTAGAGCCCATGCTCCGCAACAAGAGAAGCCACCACAATGAGAAGCCTGCGCACCACAACGAAGAGTAGCCCCTGCTCACCGCAACTAGAGAAAGCCTGCGCGCAGCAACGAAGACCCAATGCAGCCAAAAATAAAAACAAATAAATAAATTTATAAGAAAAGAAAAGAAAAGAAAACCCTGGCTCCATCCCCCACCCCTTCCCTCACTTTTGGACATTTGGTGGATAAAAAATAGCACAAATTTTCCCACAGATACTCTTCCACGTGATAAAGTGGTAACCAAAGCTGTTAGCAACCTGTCCACTAATGTTTCTGGGCTGTATACTTTGTGCCTGGTTTAGAGTACAGTTGTGAGCAAGACAAATACTGCCTGTGACGTTGGGGGGCTCGCCAGCGAATGGGGGTCAGGCCACAGCAGCAGACGCGCACCGAGGAGTTGGAGGGAACTTCGGGGCCTGTGGAGTCAGAGGTCAGGATTCCTGCTGAGCAGTGGCGTTTGCTCTGCGTTAATGTCTGGAGAACAAAGCAAACAAGAATTTCTTCTATGTGGAGAGGTCGGGCTGGGGAGCAGTACCTCCTTCTTGCACCCCAAACACCCTGCCCTTCGCCACCTCCCAAGGCCAGTTCCTGGGGGCCCCTGCCCGCTTTTGTAGATTCCTGCTCCCCCAGTGGCTGAGCCCGGCTCACCCCCCAGCCCCCTTCTCGGCACAAATGCAGTAACTGCCACGTGGGATTCTTGCCCTTTCGTAGTAGTTATCACTGATTGAAATCTGGCTTCCACAGTTGGTCGGTGCCCCGTTGACTCGGATTCAGTCCAGCTGTTTCCATTTAAAGGGCCTGGAGGCCGAATTCCATTCCAGCCTTATTTTTCCTGAGCCGACCCTCCTGTGGTGACCCCAGAGAGCCAGCCCCTGGCCCCGCCTTGATCACTAGCTCGCGGTGTGACTCGGATAAGTCACTCCTGGGCCTGGACAGTCCCACCAGCCGGGCCCTGCAAGCAGGGGGTGGAGGTTTGTCCCCTCCGGGCCCCCAGCGCGGACAGTGCCGCCCTCCCCCCGCCCACCCTCATCTTCATAGAGAGGCCACAGGCGCGTCCAGCACCCCCGTCCTCAGGTGTCCTGGGGAGACGAAGTGCTCCGGAAGATCTATCTGAGATAAAACGTGGAATCTGATGGCAACTTTCCGGGACGAAAGGAAAAGAAACAAACAGAAAGTCCCCAGAGCAAGTGGGGAGGACAGGGGTGCCCCGCTCTGGCCTGGCTGCAGGGCTTCCCTCGGGAGGTGTGGGCAGCAGCCCAGCTCTTGGCTCCCGGAGAGAAGCACCCCCATTGCTGGCCCCCACCCCCAGATCCCTGACACCCGGCCCGGGCTGGTCCATGCGGCGCCTCGGAGAGCCCGGCTCTGTGATGGAGGTGCCAGTGCAGGCCGGCCTCCGAGGCTCCCCGGGGGTCTCAGCAAGTTCTGTCCCCCATCAGGGGCTGCTCACCCCTCCCCTCTGTCATGCTGCTTTGCCCTTTTCCTGTGACATCTTCCTCCCATGAGAAGGACGTGTTAGGGGTCTCCTGGGCCTGGCATTTCAGGGCCGGTGTGACACCCTCCTGCGTGGAGGGCAGGGCAGTGTCCCAGAGTGACCTCAGGGCACACAGCCCCCTCGTGCCCCACCTGGATGAGGCACACGTCCCTGCGAGGGGGGTCCCTGCACTGTTCTCTGCACCCCCTGGTCTGAAGCTCACCTGCCAGCTGGGTGGCCTCTGCAGGCCATTTGGCACCCATGAGCCCATCTGTGAAATGGGGCACTAATTAGACCCACCTGCAGTGGGTGGGATGGTGGCCTCCAGAGGTGTGACCTCCAGGTCTGTGAATGTGACTGTGTTTGGGAAAATGCAGGTGTAATCAGGCCGGCGTGGGCATCCCTGGGGGCCTGGCTGGTGGGGACGGAGGGAGTGGGTGACTGGGTTTGTGGGGTGGGGGGAGGCCAGCCTTGCGAGGGGCTGCGGGGGGCGGGGGGCGGGGGAGGACTTGGGCTCTGACTGGACCTGCAAGCAGCCCTGGGGCGGGGCCCAAGTCCAGAGCCACTCTGCCTCGTGTGGGCCCTTTTTCCCCCTGGCTGGCGTGGCCCGCAGCGGGCCCCTCGGCCTCCCGGGGCCCCGGGCAGGCGCAGGCCTCTAGGCTTTGTCTTCCTCGTCCACCAGACTGCAAAGCGCACCCTGACCTGGCTACTGCCTTCTGAGCCCGGTCCTTCAGATTTTCCTGGAGAAAATCAGCCCGTGACCCTCAAACCTCCAGGGACAGAAGTCCAGTTCTCTGAGTTTTCACTTGTTCACACGTGACACGACCATTACGTAGATGAGACATGACACGTCTCCCCCAGAAACTTCCCTTGCGCCCTCACCAACCCACAGCCCCTCCCGACCATCCCACCGCCCGGGTTACCCATCCCAGGACCCTGCACCCAGGGACTAAGGCTGAGTGTCCGTCTGTCCTTCACGGCATTCAGCCATGTTGTTGTGTGCCCACAGTCCCCGTTCATTCTGTGTCACGCTCCACGTGTGGACGCGCTGTAATCTGTGGGTCCGTTCGCCTAGGGGTGGAGGTCTCGGCTGCCCCCTGTGCTACGGTTGTGACCGCCTTGTTGAGATACAGCTTGCATGCTGTCTGCTATGCACTGAATGTTTGTGCACATCCCCCCTACCCCTGACAAACCGGGCTTGAGTCAGTAGCCCCTCTGCTGTCCTTACGGTTCGGTCCAGACCCGCTGAGGCCGGTGAGGCCCCTGCCGGCCTCTGCAGCTTTCTCTCTCCCACATCTCTGCTGTCCTCTGCCTAGAACCTTCCTCCCTGGCCACCTGCCCTTCAAGATTCAGCTAGCTTGTCTCCTCCTCCAGGAAGCCTTCCTGTTCTGCAATTCTGCCTGGCTGCCCTGCTGTCTGCCCTGCCCACTGCCATCCAGGAACCTGCAGCTCTGAGCCATGTGGCCTGGGTGAGTGTGGCCCGCGCCTCGGTTTCCAGGGCTGGGAAAGGGGGGCCGCACCTGTGCTGCCCTCCGGACCCTCAGAGTATGCAGGGGGCTGCTCCACAGGCATGACCTCCAGGCAACACCGCGTGGCCCGACCGGCCACCAGAGGGTAGCAGTGGAGGGGCAGGGGTGGGGAGAGCTGCCAGGGCCACCTGGGGCCCATGTCGCGGGGTGTGGGTCTGAGGACCACGGGTGGCCCTAGGGGGACCAGAGCCCCTGGCCTCACCCCCGAGTGTCCACCAGCCTCAGGCTGAGCTTGGGGCTCCAGGCCTGTTTCACAGACAGGACGGGGCGGCCCTCACACAGCGCTTAAGAGACCCTGAGCATTTTCACACAAGCATCTCCTTCAAATCTAGAGGGTCCCTGTGCTGGGCACCATTGTCCCCATCTTACAGTTCGGTGGGGAGGCAGGCCCCAGCGGGAGGCCCTCACCTGCCCTCCCCTGGTCCAGCCCAGTGACTACCCTGCCCTGGGGTGGGGCGGCCGGGCCACGGCTTCCCTGTTGCCATGCTGGACGGGGTGTAAATGGGCGGCGCCCCAGGACGGGGGCCTCTGCAGGGACAGGGATCTGTTGAAGGAACAGCGGGCGGGGCCCCCAGACCTACCCCCCTTGTGGGAGGCGCTCCCAGTCTCGGGATTGCCTGCGAGGCCCACAGGGAGGGTGGCCTGGCAGCCCTGGGCAGGGCCCTCGGGCACTGTCTAAATGTTCCTGGGATGTCTCACGCTCAAATACAGAAGCCCACCAACCAACAGGAGACCCGGTGTCCCTCGCAGGAGCTCATCCACTGGCCGCAGGCGCAGGAGGGGAGGAGCCCGGAGGCCAGCCTGGAGGAGGGAGCCCACTGGACGCTGCCCCCACCCCGTGCCGCCTTTGCTTTGCCGTACACTCTGTGGTCCTGGCTTGTCCTGGGAGCTAAGGACACACCAGGGAGTGAGACAAACCAAACCCAGTGAGGATGGGGGCTCAGGGGCAACAAATGGGGAGTCCCTGCCTGTCACACACCCTGCCAGACCGTGGCAAAGGCAAGACTAAGACTGTCAGCGAACGTCACACAGCCCGGTGCTTACCGCCTGGTGCTGACTGCCCCGTGCTGAGTGCCTGGTGCTGACCGTGCAGTGCTGACCGCCCGGCGCTGACCGCCCGGGCTGACCGCCCGGCGCTGACTGCCTGGTGCTGACTGCGAGCCACGCGGCCTCCGTCGGAGCCTGGCAGCCCTTCCCAGGCCCCAGCAGCCACCTTGGGACAGATGGAGATCTCCCCCTGCCAGGCCCTGGTGCTGGCTCTGTGAGCTGGACCATGCTGGCCAGTGTTTGGGGGCCCAGGGCACCCCAACCCCAGAAGGAAGGCCGGCCAGCCGAGGCGGTGTGCGCCCTTTGACCCCAGGCCTCCTGAGGAAGCCTCTCCGAGGGGCATCCCCTGGAGATTACTGTTGACTCACCCATCTGAACGTTCCCTAGGCTCAGCCTGACTAGGCGTGGTTTCTCTCTGGGGACTTTCAGAAGGACAGATGTGTCCCCCAGGGTCACAGGTGTGAAAGCAGGAAGGGTGCAGTGTAGCAGATGCGGTTCCCGTGTCCACACACTTGCTGGCAATCCCTGAGCCTCCTCCCTTGGGGACTCCTGACCAGTCAGCTGCACGGTGGTGGCGGCGGAGGGAGAGGGGAGCCTGAGCCAGCATGTAGTGTCTCACCTGACACCCCCGTGAACGGAGGGCTCCGGGCTGGGTCGGGGCCCTAAGGTGCCCAGACCCCCATCTCTGTGCAGAGCCCGCTTGAACCCTCTCTTTCTGGTTTAATTAATTTGACTTTTCCGTGTTAACGCACATGCTGAAATTTTCAAACAGCACAAAGCGTAACAACATCAAAAGCAGAAACTCCCTCCCACACCCGTCCTCCGTGCCTCTGCCCCCCGCCGTCCGGCTATGCCAGGGCCCGGGCACACCCAGTGGGAAGTTCTGCTCTCCAGCCCTCGTGCCCCCCAGAGCGCTTACCCACATGTGGAACTGGGGCGGCGTCC
This sequence comes from Mesoplodon mirus, assembly GCF_964341445.2. Lineage (NCBI taxonomy): Eukaryota > Metazoa > Chordata > Mammalia > Artiodactyla > Ziphiidae > Mesoplodon > Mesoplodon mirus. The sequence continues at coordinate 491,866 of NC_138995.1, read as the reverse complement.
TCCAGGGAGGGGCTGCACCTGGCCGCCTCCCCCGCCTGGTCCACAGTGCACCTGGGCGGGGGAGGGTCAAGGGAGGGGATTTCCTCCGGAGCCGCAGCAGGGCGCCTCCTAGCTCTGCAGCCTCTGCTTAGATCCCCACCCCCTCCTCACTCTGGATCCCCTTGACCTCTGAGGTGGGGCGAGCCCCCGACCAGGCCCCACGGCCACGTCCCCTTCCTCGCAGCTCTCGTATCTGAGCTCTATCACAGCAGTGCTCCGACTAGGGGGCTGTCCCCACTCAGAGTCAGCGTCTGTGGCCCAGGAGGGGGCCAGGGCAGCGGGCAGGCGGGAGTGCGGCTGTGCACGCCCCACTGTGCCCCCGCCCAGGCTTCGGGGAGCCAGCGTGGGCCCAGCTGTGTGTGCTCTCCCCGGATGGTGATGGGACTGCCAGGTGCCCGCCGGAGCCCACCGGGCTGCTCCCCACCTCCCACGCTAACCTCAGAACCCTGAAGCCAGTTAGCGCAGCCAGCCCCCAGCCGGGCCGGGTCACCACCCAGACCTTCCCCTGGGTTTGGAAGTCCCGTGTCTCTGCCAGAGGACATTCCGATCCCTGACGGCTTTTGATCCTCCTGTAGCTGGGAATGTTACATATATAGAAACCAGGGCCCCCAGCCTCTGGGCCCGGCTGCAGCCGAGGATGACTTGCAGCCCTGAGACACAGCAGTGTTCCACCCCAGCAGTGAGGGTGGTGCGCAGGGGTGGAATCCCGGGCCCGCAGGTGCCAGGCTGCTCGCTGCCTGGTGATGCTGTGCGCCAGGCGGGAGGGACCCGGGCCCAGGTGTCCCCCGCGAGCCGCCTCCCAGCAGCTCCTAACTCAGCCCTCCCACCGAAGCCAGCAGCCTGCCCGAGGCGGCCCCCACCCCCGACCGCAGGAGCCCAGCCCCGGCCCAGGCCCGAGGCCCAGCCCGAGGGTCAGAGGGCGCTGAGACCCGGTGGGCCGCCCGGGCACGCCTGGCTCACGTGTCTGCGGAAACCGAGGACCAGCTGACACGTGTGCGGCATTCAGCCCTGTGTCCCGCGCTCTGAGGTGTGTCGAGAAAGCCCCCGGGGGAGTTGCTGTTCTGTGTGAGGGAGGTGAGGCCGCCTGCGGAACTCAGGGGTAGAAGGAACTTGAGAAAAACAGAAACAAACCCCCAGGCCTCGCGGGGAGCCCGGCGCTGTGCTGTCTGGGCTGCAGGACGGCCGTCTCCTCCTGCCACCGTGGGCCGCCTGGGTCAGGGAGCTGTGGAGAAGCTGGTGGAGAAGCCACCAGCCTGAAGGCCACTCCCGGGGGCTGGGTGGACGACACGACGGGGTGTCGTCCATGAGGAAATCGAGCAGTGAGGACCTGGGGGCAGAGGTCCAGGTGGTGGCTTCATGGCTGGGCGTGGATGGTTGAGGGGCCTGAGGACAGCCCAACCCAGACATAGCCGGGTCTGAAGCTGTCTGTGCCCCAGGGCCTCCTAGGACACACCCCACAACCCACCAGGGGCGGTCGTGTGCCAGGCTCTGTGGGTGGTCATGGGCTGAGGGCATGGCTGCCAGCCCTGAGGTGGGCATGGGGGCCGGGTGGGCACAATGACACAGAGACAAGGGCCTCTGCAAGGCTAAGCATGTGTGTGTTGTGTGCTGCGTATGTGACAGGACAGGCCTGGTAAGAGTGTGTGTGTGTGTGAGTGTGTGATCATATCTTTGTACTTATGTCTGAGTGTGTGTGAGTGTGTCACCTCTTTGTACTTACGTCTGAGTGTGTGTGAGTGTTTGTCACCCCTGTGTACTTACGTCTAAGTGTGTGTGAGTGTGTGTCACCTCTGTGTACTTACGTCTGAGTGTGTGTGAGTGTGTGTCACCCCTTTGTACTTACGTCTGAGTGTGTGTGAGTGTGTGTACTTACGTCTGAGTGTGTGTGAGTGTGTGTGAGTGTGTGTACTTACGTCTGAGTGTGTGTGAGTGTGTGTCACCTCTGTGTACTTACGTCTGAGTGTGTGTGAGTGTGTGTGAGTGTGTGTCACCTCTTTGTACTTACGTCTGAGTGTGTGTGAGTGTGTGTGAGTGTGTACTTACGTCTGAGTGTGTGTGAGTGTGTGTGAGTGTGTACTTACGTCTGAGTGTGTGTGTGTGTCACCTCTGTGTACTTACGTCTGAGTGTGTGTGAGTGTGTGTCACCTCTGTGTACTTACGTCTGAGTGTGTGTGAGTGTGTGTGAGTGTGTGTCACCTCTTTGTACTTACGTCTGAGTGTGTGTGAGTGTGTGTGAGTGTGTACTTACGTCTGAGTGTGTGTGAGTGTGTGTGAGTGTGTACTTACGTCTGAGTGTGTGTGTGTGTGTGAGTGTGTGTACTTACGTCTGAGTGTGTTTGCTTATATTTACGTGCTAAGTATGTGTGTCTCTGTATGTGCACGTCTGCATCTCTGCATATGTGCTGATCACGTGTACAAGTCTGCATGTGTGTACTTGTGAGCATGTGCTGTGTCTGCACACGCAGGTATGGGACGTGTCTGAGCATTCTCGTCTGCGATGTTCAGGTGCGTACGTGTGCAGGTATGGGGGTCACAGGTAGGTGTGTCTGCACGTTCTCTGTGTTGGTGTCTCTGGGGGCACAGGCGTCTGCACGCAGGTGGTTGTGCGTGTACACCTGTGTAACTGTGCATTGGATGTGGGTGTGCTCTGTAGCCTGGGTGGGTGTGTGGTTGGCTGTGTTTGCACGTCTCTGTGTTTGCTCACGCACATAGCGTGTGTATTCCTGAGGGATGTGGGCTGTGGACTCAGGCCCTCTGTGCTGCTCTGGGCTGTGTCGGGGCCTGGGCTCTGGTCCCTCCTGGCTGGTTGACAGCCCGGCCCACGTGGGTGGGGGCAGTTTCGGTGGACCCGGTCTCGGTCCTGGGACCTCGAGTGAGTGCCTGGCCTGCCGTGCAGGGGCCTCGGGCGTGTGAGGACCCAGTGGGGCCTGACTGCTCCCCGGAAGCGGGATCTGCTGTCTCTTCATGGGCCGCCTCTCTGCGGCTCTGGCCGAAATTTAACAGCACTGTTTAGTTTTTGTGTGTTTATTTACTGTGTTCCTTCTGTTTATGGCAAGCGACGTTGATGTTTCCAGTTAATAATATTATTCTCCTTATTTAAATAAAAAGTGATAATGCTTTAAAGCAAACTATTAAGCGGCTCTCCTGAGAGCTGAGCTGGCTACAAGTCTCGGGCGTCCTCCCAGGGACCCGCTGGGGAGAGCACGTGTCCTCGGCCGCCACTGATGTGGGGCTTCTCGTTACTAAGGCGACTGTGGGGTGCAGCCACCTCCAGCAGGCCGAGGCGGTTCGGCTTACTCACCCCATTTTACATACCAGGACACTGGTCACCGGCAGCGGGAGAAGGGCCAGCGGGTCAGCTCCCTGCCACCGCACAACACGTCCTCGACGGTCTCCCATCGCTCACGTTTCCAGTCCCGGCGGGGCCAGCTGGTCTCTGGCCCGCGGAGTCCGGCCTTGGCCGGGAGCTGGCAGGGGGGCCGGCGGTCAGCCAGCCGGCGGGCAGCTGGGCTGGTGGCTGCCTTCCCGACAGAGTGTCTGGCACAGGAGCCAGGCGGCAGCACGGAGGTCACGCCCGCCACCTTCTCTCTGCGGGTCAAGCCAGGTGCCCCTCCTCTCGGCGGACAATAAGGAGGGCGTGTGGATGGAGACGCGGGTGCTGCCGGCTCCGGAAAACGCAGTTGGCCACGCGGGAGTTTGAACCCAGGGTGGCCTGGTTTCCAAGCTCGTGCTCTTAACAAGGCCTGTTCATGCCTCCTGAGAGCCAGTCTCTGAAATCAAAGGACCTGGGCCAGGCCGTCGGGCCGCGGCTCCGTCCCTGAGGCTCACGTCCCTGGGTGCCAGCTACCAGCACAAGAGGAAGAAACAGGAATTAGAAGCAGAAACCCTGTGAGAATCCTCCGTAGCGACACCCACTGCATCCTCTAAGTCAGAAGGTCGGCCTGGGATGGACATTTCCTCGCCATGTCTGTCAAGGTGGGAGGACTTGACTCAAGCAGAACCTGCCGTGTCAGAGAAAGGAAGGATCCTCCGCAGGTAGGCTCAGCCTGTCTCTGGGGATGAGAAGCTGGACGGAGGTGGCCCCTTCGGGAACATGTACAGAGGGGGGAGCAGGGGGGCAGGGGGCAGCCACCCAGCAGAAATCGGAGAGGAACTCGGTTCAGATGTCACGGGAGGGGGTGGGAGTGAGAGACGCGGCTGAAATTGGGCTTGTGGACGGCTGGATCGTGGACCAGCTGACCCCCAGCGCCCAAGTACACAGACGCACAACCCTGGTTGGCCCACAGCCAGGCTGACTCTGGGGGAAAAGACACCAGTGGGTCCTTCCCTAAAAAACCATTTGTTTTGAGAATCAGGGTTGCTACTGACATGCTCATGTTAGATGCTGACATTGAGGGCCCCCACTGTAACGGCGGCCCCCCTCTTGAAGCTGGGAGGCTGCCCGTGTATCCACAGCACACCTGGCTACTGCTACATCCTTAAATATTACGTATGAAGTGACAAAGACCTCCAGCTGGTTGAGGACAGCCTGCACATGCAACAAAATGTCCAGATAAACAATGGAAAAAAAAAAAAGGTCCAGAGGAAACGTTATCATCCAGTAAACAGGAGAAAACAAAACTTCTCACTGATATCAGACAATATGGCTTCCATAACAAGAACAAGGTGCAAAGGAAGAAAAAAAAAACCCACCACCAACAGAAACACAAGAAAGCACTCTTGGGAGATTAAGTATATAATTCCTGAAAGAAAACTTTGGATAAAAGTGCTCGAATTCAGAACTGAGGAAATTCATAGAATAAATTCAAAGAACAGAATTTCTATTCTATTCATAAATTCACAGAACAGAAATGCATAGAATAAAAGCACGAGGAAACCTAAAACAGGAGAGAAAAACACAAGAGACAAAAAGGATCAACACAGGATGTCCAGCATCTGACTGACTGCCATGCCCAGGAGAGTGGGCAGAGAGGACGCAGGAGAGAAGGGATTCCAGGGCGTGTCCTGGGACCAGAGGTAGAGCTGGTGAACGTGGGTGCAGGGCGGTCGGATGAAACAGCCTCCAACAAGGCACGACACCGAGAAAGTACAGAGCCCACGGAGGAAGAGGGGATTCAAGGAGATTGTGCAGGAAAGCAACAGGCCGCCTACAAAGAACTGGGTTCCTGGCAGTAGTGCGGTGCGGATGGGCCCAGAACCTTCACTTTCTGAGAGGAAGCGGTTTATGACCCAGAACTGCATGGCCAGTAAAACTGCTGCTCAGTTATGAGGGCATAATAATGTCATGTGCAAACACTCCAGGACTTGGAAATCCACTTCCCGCACACCCACTGCTAGGGGTGGTTTGGGGACCAGCTCTACCAAAAAGGACATAAACTAAAAGGCAGAGGGCTCAGGGCAGAAATTAAGTGGGAACCATAGATCCGAAGCCAGGGGCGGTGAGGTAGGAGGTCCAGAGCTTGGAAGATCGTGAGGACATGGTAACAGCACCCAGTGGGAGGGAAAAAAGGCAACCAGAGACCCCAGGATGGACAATCAGACTCCAGAGCATACAGGTTCAAGGGTGAGCTCGGGGGCCGGACCCGCGGGTCCATAGGGTGGCGATCCTAGCAGGAGGTACCACGGTGACTTGTGTTCCAGACAGATGCTGCAGCTGAGAAGTGTGAGCGCTCACACAAGCAGCCCGACCCTGAGCACCCCGGCCAGCCGCAGGCTATGAGTCACCAGAGAGAGGGTGTGAACAGACGCTGCACAGCACGAGCCCTGCTGGGCATGGACTTGGGCCCTTTGGGTGTCATAGTCCAGGGCCGTCGTCCTGGACATCCTCTCCTGTTTGAACAAGGGTGTACCCAGCCTTGAGTCTTCTCGTGCTCGGGTCACCCTGGGAAGTGTGGTCACGCCCTCAGCTTAGCTCCTAGAAACACCAGCCTCTGTCACCAACTTGAAACAGCGTCCTGCAGCTGATGTCACGAAACCTAATGTGAATGACCCGGTGAGACCAGTTGTGCGGAACCGCGGGGAGAGCTGGGACCAGAGGAAAGGTCAGATGTGGCCTTGACTCTATCTAAAAGTTTCACATTTTGTTCATCATGGATTTGGGGGGGGGGCAGGAATTTTTGATTTTTAAAAATATCGCGTTAAAATACTAGTTACCTCCATGACTGAGGTTCCTAGTGTCCCCACTTTCAAATTTGCCCCCGAGACGGTGCCTTGCTCTCCCTGCCCTCGCCCGGCCCGGGCACCTGAGCTGCAGAGGTGGGAGGCTGGGGCCAAATCTTACCCCAGGGAGCAGAGAGTCCGTAGGTGACGTGCAGAGTGGATGGTGGGGGGCCCGTCCCTCGGTGACACGGCGACAACGAGGAAATAACCCTGAAAGTTCCCCTCCCGCAGTGCAACTGGGCCGTGGGCCCCTCTGCTTCCTTCCTTTCCACTGGGCTGTTAAACTAATGAAGTATTACGGAGGAATGAGCAGAGAATTTAAAATCCTTTAAGCAATTAAATAAATTCTGGATTTAAAATGAAAAGAAGGTCAAAGCCAAATGTCTGGCAGATTTAAAGAGACAAACCCATGGAGCCACCTGGGGAGGGTGGAAGGGGTAAAGGAGAACTGGCAGACCAGGAGGGCCCGCGTGCTCACAGAGGAACAGTCAGTCTGCCGCGGGGGTCGTGACTGCAATGCTGAGAGATGACCCCTCAGCCACGGAAGCAGAGACACGTGGATCACACAGGATGCCACTATTCCCAGGGAAATGGCCGAGGAAGCGCCGCAGACAAATGAGAAAGAAATCAGAATGAATATCTCAAGAGAGGAGGAGACAAAGTATACAAGACACAGCAAACCTAGGAAAATGTATGGTTACATTTAAATGAATGTCATGCCCCGTGGGCTGTAACTCCGGCGTTAAGGAGTTTATATGTTGAAAGAGACACACAGACTTAAATACGACTGTCACAAGGTATGAGGGAAGACACTAGCAAAGTAGTGACACGCAGAGGAACTTTCTAACCATGGTAGGAAGGGAATCAAAGTAACACGAAGAACAGGGCAGAAGCGAGAAACGGGCGGAGCCCGGCCGGCTGTAGCTTGGGAAGCAGCAAGGCTAAGGGAAGATGCAGTGCTGTCACCGTCGTACTGGCTTAAACGGTCACATTTACAGACAGAGACGCTCAGATGAGGTGAAGACGTAAAATACAGGTTTATGCTCTTGCAACTTCCCTGGCGGTCCAGTGGTTAAGACATTGCCTTCCAGCGCAGGGGGTGCTGGTTCCATCCCTGGTCCGGAAGCTAAGAGCCCACGAGCTGCTTCTCAGCCGGAAAAGCAAAACAGAAAACAGAAGCAACGTTGTAACAAGTTCAATAAAGACTTTAAAAACGGTCCACGTGAAAAAAAAAAATAAAAAAAAATACAGTTACATGCTCTTAAAAAAAGCCAACTCTGAAACAAAAACGATAAGGGGAAAATGTTGAAAATATGTAGAGACAAATGGAGCAGGCCGGTGTGAACAAGGGGGGACGTGTGCTCACAGCCGTGTCAGAGAGGAGGGTTCCGGGGAGAAGCCCCCCAGCTGCAGACGGGCATCGCCCACCACAAAGCAGCAGCGTCGGGTCACAGAGACAGGCCGGGGAGGTGGAGGGGGCTGGACACAGAGCACGGAGGACCGTCGAGGTGCTGGGGCCGTGGGGACAGTGAGAAGGGCAGACGGGGTCCTGGCTCGGGGCAGCAGAGGGACACACTCGGCTTTAATGCCCGCGTCCTGGCCCAGCACCTGCTGGGCAGCGTGGTCGGAGTCCTGGATTCCTCACCCTTCAAGGGGGTCTTTTCTGCACAGAGTGGTGAAGAGGGTGGAATCCCAGGGCCTGGCACTGAGGGTGCCCCGGTGGGGCGCGGGGGCAAGTCCTCGATGGGGTCTGGGGCCGGTGGCCTCGTCCCCGGGCATCTGGGTGGAGGACGCCCCGGAGCCCCTCCTCCCAGGGTGAGTGATGGGTGGGGGGAGGGAAGGTAGACGGCTCCCACCTCTGCTCAGTCTCCCCTGCGGGCTGCCGTTTCAACAGGAGGGAAACGGGGCTGGAGGCCCAGGCCCCGGGATGCAGAGCTAATGATGGCAGAGCCAGGGTTCGGACGTGACCCCCCTTCCCAGGCGGGAGAAAGGGCCTGGAGCTGGGCCCATCCTGTCCTTGGGGCCGGGTCGGGGCTCGGGGAGGCCACCGGCCTGGGACCTGGGCTCCAGAGGGCAGGTCTGCGTGCGGGTCCAAAGCCATCCAGGGACAGAGGTGCCGGGGAGCCCAGCGAGGGGGTAGGGTCTCCACAGCTCAGCAGCCCTGAGGATCCAGAGCGGGCTGGGGTCACCCAGCTGCCCAGCAGAACCCTGAATGCTGGCCCGGCCCTGGGATCGGGATTCATGATTCACTGGGCCCGGCGCTGCCTGGGCATCCGGTTCTCAGAACCGTGCCCCTCACCCTCCAACCCCTGCCTCCCCCGGGAGACCTGAGTGTGCACCCCCAGCTCTCAGGAAATGCAAACGCTCCAGGCTTCCGACCCCAAGCCCCGGCATCCAACGTGCTCGGTCAGAAGCCTGCAGCGGGAGCGTGGGTCACTGTGCAGACGCCCCCAGCACTGCGGTGGGGTATGGTGGGAGTGCCCCTGCCGGGCTGTGCTCCACCTTCCAAGAAAAGTAACAAAAAACTACTTTACAGGCAAACAAAGGGGTACATTCAAGGACACAAAATTGAATCTTGTTTGTAGACCTCAGACCCCGGGTCCTGGGGGCAGGACACGACAAACACTTGCGGCCCTTTCCCTGCGCTAGCCCATCCTCCGTCCCACTTCTGGGCACCAGCCCCGCCCCTGGGGTTTTACTACATTTGGCCTGGCCCAGACGGCCACGCCCAGCCTCAAGGGCTAGGAACTCCCATCTATCCACCCTTGCGGGGAATGTGCTGATTACTGATAAACAGGGGAGGTCCTGGCAATAATCACCTGGACCAAAGCCCTGTCTTCTGTCGCCCAGGACAGCCGCAGGGGAGCAGCAGGGGAGCGCATCCCTGGGGACGTGCCATGTGGACCAGCTGGTGGTTCTGGCCCCTGGTGGCCGTCTGCACTGCGGACCAGTTTCGGGACGCAGCGGTGAGGATCATGCAGGGCACGCCTGTCATTGACGGGTAAGCAGCCACCCATGTGACGGGTCCGGGGGAGCTAGGGTCGAGGCTCATGTGCCCTTGACCTGAGACAGGAGCTGCCCTGTCTCCAATGGGACTCAGTTTCTCCAACTGCACTATGGCCTTTGCCCTTTGCTGGACTTGGGTTTTTGTGGGCTCTCTCAGGGCCCCAGAGACTTCAATAGATGAGGGCCTGTGGGCAACACGGCAGGAAGGAACGGAATAGTGAGGTCCCCAAGGCCTCAGCAGCTCCCGGGGCACCCCACAACCTGGACCCCTGGGGGCTGGATCCCAGCTCAGAGTGGGGCTGGGGCTGGGGGCCGCTGGGGCCTGGCCCAGGGTCCTATGTCACAGGAAGTGCAGGTAAGGGTGGTGTCTGCTGTGACCCTTGGGGGACCCTGTCGGCCCTCTTGACCCTCCTTCCTGAGACCCTCTCATCAAGCCCACCCCTCGCTCCATCCACCTGGGGTGACCCCATCAGGCCGTGTGCGCCCGGCTTGACCTCACCGAGGCATCTCACGCTTCAGTGCCCCAGGCCAAGCTCCTGGGTGTCCACTCCCCCTGCCCCCCTTCCAGCCAAGACCCTGGTGACACCTTGTCACTCTTTCCCTGATGTCACAGCCAACCTGGCCGCGCCTGTCCCCTTCACTTACCCTCCACCCCCACCCCTGTGCCTCTGACTGCCCCCTCCTGCCACTGGCCTGAGGTCAGGTCTCCGCACTGCAGCCAGAGGAAGTCTTGGAGACACAAGCACCAGCCCCTGCCCTTCCAGCTCCACCTCCCACAGAGCTCAGAGCAGTAGCCGGAGTCCTCCCAGCGGCCCCCAGGGCCCCTTGACGCTGTACGCAGGCCTGGCCCTGCTCCCGCCCCCAACTCCTCGGGGCTCTCCCAGCCCTGGGAAGGACGCCACCTGTACACACACACTCCCGCCCCGCCTGCTCTTTCTCACCGGGTGCTGGGAAAGTGGGGTACCCACTTGCCCAGGCTTTATGGGACAAAAGCTCTGCAAGAAAAGTAGAGAAAACGGGTGTCTCATCACATAAGACTGGCCGGGAAATGAGGGGCAGCCCTAGATAAGGGAGTGGCCATCAGGGGTCAGAGTGCACCCTTCCCTCCCTCCCTCCGTCCTCCCCTGGTCCCTCCCCTCCCCCTCCTTCCTGGACCTCCCATCCCCCTGCCTGCACCTGAGGGTCCTCACATGGCTGGGTCTCCTCACAGGCATCGGAAGTTTGATGCAGAGGCCACTGTCCTTTGCTCCCATCCTGGAGGCCCTGCTATCTGGCAGGTCTGGGCTCAGGGACCAGGCATCCCAGGCCAGCGAGGGCAGGTAGAATATGCCAACAAAATGAATGTTCCTTGCTTTGGGGGTCTCAGGGCAGCTGGGCGCAGGGAGAGGGGGTCCGAGTTTAGGTGCTGGGAGCTGTCCAGAGGTCCATGTGGGGGTAAGGTGGCTCAAAGAGCCCAGACAGCCAGGAGTACGCAGGAAGCTGGGATCTGGGGAGCTGGGATTATCCAAAGTCTTAGAAAGCCAAGACTAGGCTGACAGAATCAAAACCAGTTAGTATTAGCTACTCCTGTGGGTAAGAGAGACCCAAATAAGTAGCTTCAACAACAGAGAAGTCCAGACAGAGTCCTGGCATGGCATTCCGTAATGGTGTGGCCACCATTCCCAGTTACCTCATGATTTAACGTGGCTGCACCAGCTCCAGCTATCACATCTGTAAGCCATAGCTGGCCTAAGTGTGTGTTTGGCTGTCGTTTCCAGCATTTCCCAGCACTCGGAATCCTCCCCTCCCCTCTTTGGGTAGGATGGCAGGGTCCTCTGTCACAGCTGAGGATGCTACCCAGGCCACACAGATAAGGAGGGTAGATCCATCAGGCTCCAGAACAGACTCCAGGATGTGGTGTTGACCTTAGCGCGGATACCTACAAAGGGAGGACAGGCTGAGGCGAGGAGGGAAGAGCAAATGGAGGCAGCTGAAGCGTGGGGCTGGATTTCCTAGAGGGGCAAAGGAGTAAAGTCCTGCTCAGCGCTGCCTCGGGGACAGTGACCAGGGCCAGCCCCCCCTACCCAACTCTGCCGTGAGGCAGTGACCTCGCCTCCCTGGAGTTCATCCACCCCTCAGTCAGCAAAGGCGTCCTGACCACCAGCCCATGCCCAGCAGTCAAACCTCACAGCTGGGGCAGGAGCTCCCCAGGAGACCAGGGGCAACTTCCAGGATCTGGAGCCCTGCGTGGGGCCCAGGGAGCCCTCACTTCCCACCGGGAGCCATGGCCACCTTGCTGTGGAAGAGCCCACCTCAGGGGGCCGGACGACCTGGGCCATTACCGTGTTAACATTGTCAGTGACCCTCACAAGGCAGCCCCGTGTGTGTTACATATGAAGAAACAGACACCGGGGAGGGAGCCAGGGCTGGGGGTGGGAACTAGGTGTGGGTGAGGGTCCTGGGGAGAGTGGGCGTGGCTGCTGGGCTGGGGAGGAGGGGTGGATGGGAGGGCCTGCAGTGGGAGCAAAGCCCCCTCCGGGCTGTCCTCACAGCCCCCTTGTCACCAGACTAGGGATCCGCTGGTCGGCTCCCTGGATGTCCCGTGCGTGTGTGCCCGTTGGCTGGTAAAAGCCAGATGCCGACTGGTGGGCCAGGGCTGGGCCTGAGACTCTGAAATTCTAATCAGCTCCCAGGGGCCGAGGCCCCTTCCAGCGCCTGGAGCTTATGGTTCCCAGCGGTCTCTCCCCTTGGGGCTGCTCCTGGTACCCCTCGGACAGTTCCTGGATGCAGGGAGGAATGTGCCCCATGGGTCCTGCCCTGGAAGACCCCCACCAGCTGCTGACAGCCCTCCCTGTCCCCTGCCCCTCGTCCTCCCTGTCTAGTCCCCTCCTCTCCTCTCCTCGCACCTCACCTCCTCCTGCAATGCACTCACCGCCTACCGGCTCCTGGGAGAACTTCAGAGGGCCTGTCCTTTGGAAGCACAGAGGGATCTTGGAAATGGTGCAGGACTGTCCCCAGGGACAGAGGCAGCAGGGGGCCTCTGGGGCCCCCAAATCCCACACTGGTGCCCTGCTCCCATGGCTGCCCCCCAGGGTAGGCCACGCCCCACACTTCCCCACCCTCTCCCTGCAGCAGAAGGATTTTATCTTTAATCTGTGAATCTCCCCCAGGCCTACACTCAGCAACGCCATGTCAACCAGCCTTGTTCATAGAGATTGTTTCAACTCCAAGCTCCCCCAACCTCCACGATTTTGAAGACAAGCCGGCATCTGCCCTCCCTCTCCCCCAGTGAAAGGCTCCAGGGGGGAAGACCTGTCCACTTAGGGCTCAGCTCAGTGACCTGGCCTGGGGGTGCGGCCAGCTGAGAAGCTCACCTGTGCTCAGGTGTGTTCAGATAACAGCAATCACCCTGTGACCTTCCTAGTCCTCGGCCCACGAGAAGAGGAGCTGGAGAGGGGACAGCCTGCCCGGGAGGGAGCTCGGGGGGCCCGGGTCCAAGTGGCCATCCTGACCTGCCCCTGACCCCTCCGCCTGGTCCCTCCAGGCACAATGACCTGCCCTGGCAGCTGCTGAAACTGTTCAACAATCAGCTTCAGGACCCGAGGGCCAACCTGACCAGCCTGGCCCACACGCACACCAACATCCCCAAGCTGAAGGCTGGCTTTGTGGGTGCCCAGGTATGGTCCGGCCCGGAGCCTGAGGCGCTGGAGCCCATCGCCTCCTCCCTTGCTGCCCCTCCCTGGTGGCGGCGTACAGCCCCGGGCCCTTAGAGGCGGCTCTGATAGCCACTCAGGTTGCGGGGAGGGCCTCCGTGGCCGGAGGGAAGCCAGAGCCCATGTGCCTGGGGCCCAGCTCCTGAGCTCCCAGCGCCTCCCCCCATGACCCCCCCAGTTCTGGTCTGCATACACGCCCTGCGACACCCAGAACAAGGATGCCGTGAAGAGGACGCTGGAGCAGATTGACGTCATCCACCGCATGTGCCAGCTGTACCCCAAGACCTTCCTGTGTGTCACCGACAGCGCAGGTGGGTGCCAGCGCCCACCAGCCCCGGTCCTGAGCAGGGGCTGCTGCACCGCTCTGCGCTTTGTTTCACGTGGAAGCCAGTCCCCACACCCGACACCCAGGCACACGTGTCGCCCGGTGCCCACTGCCCCTGGCCGGGCTCTCCTTGCAGGCATCCGGCAGGCCTTCCGGGAGGGAAAGGTGGCCAGTCTGGTCGGCGTGGAGGGCGGCCACTCCATCGACAGCAGCCTGGGTGTCCTGCGGGCGCTCTACCGCCTGGGCATGCGGTACCTGACTCTCACCCACACCTGCAACACGCCCTGGTGAGCAGCCCTGGGGGGGCCGGCGGGCGGGAGGGTCTCAGGGCAGGGGCCGCCCCGGCACCCGTCTCTGCTCCTGAGGTGGGTGGGCCCGGGCAACCACTCTGCCCCTTGGGCGCCTGCTCTCTGCTCTCCCAGGGCCGACAACTGGCTGGTGGACACGGGAGAAGACAAGGCCCGCAGCCAAGGCCTGTCACTCTTTGGGCAGGTGAGTGGTGGGGGCGGGGCCTCGGTCACCCTCAGAGGACCCGGCACGTCACCTGTTTCCTCATCTGTGAGATGGGCCAGCAGGATGGGCCTTCCACTGGAACCCACTGGTCATTAGAGTGGCCTCCAGTCTCCCAGCCACTGAAGGGCTTGTCAACACCTGGCCAGTGCCCTTCCCCACACCTGGACTTCCCAGGCGGCCGCCAGAAACCCCAGAAGGTCATGTGAACCCAAGCGTGCACGGCACAGCCTGCCTGGTCCCAGGATGCTGCTGAGACCCTCCAGGCTGTGCGGGTCCCTGAGCCCCCTCCCCCCTCAGAGCGTCGTGAAGGAGATGAACCGACTGGGCGTCATCGTCGACTTGGCCCACACGTCCACGGCCACCATGAAGGCCGTGCTGCAGCTGTCCAAGGCCCCCGTGGTCTTCAGCCACTCCTCGGCCTACAGTGTGTGCCAGCACCGGCGCAACGTGCCCGACGACGTGCTCCAGCTGGTGGTGAGTGGCTGGGCCGGGGCCGTCTGCTCCTGGGCTGCCCCTCGCGGCCTGGCCACCCTGCTCACGGTGCCACCCTCTCTCCCGAGCAGAAGCAGACGGGCAGCCTAGTGATGGTGAACTTCTACAGTGACTACGTTTCCTGCAAAGCGGAGGCCAACTTGTCCCAAGTGGCAGGTGGGCGGGGGTGAGTGGCCGGGGCGCCGGGCCGGGGCCTCTCGCAGGGCCCTCATGAGCTGCCTCTCCGCAGATCACCTGGACCACATCAAGAAGGTGGCGGGGGCCGGAGCCGTGGGCTTGGGTGGGGACTACGATGGTGTGTCCAGGTGAGGCGAGACCCCCTCCACGTGCTATGAGGGGCGGGGTGGGGGCGCCGAGGACTCCGGGGCTCGGGATGGGGGCCCCCAGGCCCTGCCCCCGGGATGCAGAGCCTGGCTCTCTCCACCCGCATCTCAGGCTGCCCTCGGGGCTTAAGGATGTGTCCAAGTATCCAGACCTGGCCGCCGAGCTGCTGAGGAGAAAGTGGACCGAGGCAGAGGTCAAGGGCGCCCTGGCAGACAACCTGCTGAGGGTCTTTGAGGCGGTGGAGCAGGTGAGGGGCCCCGCACTCCCCGCGCCGCCGACCACCTCCTGCCCTCAGGCAGGCAGCCGACCCGTGTCTTTCCCCAGGCGAGCAGTCACACGCAGGCTCCGGGTGAGGAGGCCATCCCATGGGACCAACTGGAGGCCTCCTGCAGGACCAGCTACGGCTACTCAGGGGCCCCCAGCCTCCACCCCCAGCCGGGGGCCCTGCTGGCCTCCCTCGCGCTCCTCGTCCTCTGCCTGTGTCCCCTCTGACGCCCTGGGTGCTAGAACGGCCACGACTCCCTGTGCGCTCAGACTGGCCTGTCCTGGGCAGGCACCTGCGCTCCCCTGGGCAGCGCAAAACACAGGCACAGAGGGACCCTCAATAAAGTTGCCGATCCTTTGAGTCTCGTGTCATCAGCACCCTGGCCCTGGAGGGGGCTCCTGGCTGGACACCAGACACAGGAGTGCCTGAGCCCTGAAGGTCAGGGCCAGAGGGGTCAGGGTCTGAGAGGCTTTGCGTGGACGTTGCTGGAGGGTCTTTAAAATAACACACGGTCCAGGCTCCAGCTGCCACCTCCCCACGCACATGTGTACACAGGTGCGTGCACACAGACGCACACATGTGCACACCTGCACCCCACGTCCTCATACCGGTGCACACCCACGCACGCACATATACACACCCACACGCACTCACACACCCGTGTGCCCACGGCCCACCCCTTGGGCCAGCCTCTCTTGGCAAACAGGAAAGCAAGGTCCGGAGCAGGGAGGAACCCAGCCCTGCTGGGTGTCCTCACACACCACGAACAAGGACCCTGCAGGGCAGTGCTTCGCCCAAGGGGGGCTCAGTAGCGTTCCCCCTGCCACCGGTCATCCGGTGCATGTGTCTTGAGATGAATAACTTAGTGGGTGACAGACCCCGGACAAGACCCCCAACACATCCCTGCTGGCCCCTTTCCAGGCCACAGCCCCTGAGGATGCTCCTCTGTGCCGTTACCCACCGGTGCCTGCCAGCCTGGGCCCTGGGAGCCAGCGACGGCCTCTGGGCTGGGGCCCTGCCTCTCTCTCCCAGCAGGCACTCTCTCCAGGGAGACCTAAAGCCACCAGCAGGGACATTGTGGGTATTTGCTGATCACTTAGGATCAGTTTAACGTTAAAGGAGAAAAAAGCAAGTTGAGGGTTTCTGTCCTGAGTTGGCCGAATCCTGCCCAGCACGCCAGCCTGCCATGGCTGGCTGATTTATCTGCCGGGGCTGTTGGCGGCTGGAGGGCCCCCTGGTGGGCGGCAGGCGGGCATGCCTAATTTTACTAACTGGGAGGGATTTTCCCATAAGAAACGCTTTAATATTCGTCTGAAATAATCTTAACCACGTTAGAATCACACCAGAGTCCACACCTCAAGTGCCTGCCATCCCCAGAATCTGGTTCTGGGGACACTTCTGCTCACCCCTCATTCACCCTGGGAGACACAGGCCTGCAGGCCTTTCCTGGGGGTCCTGGTAAGGGGCTCCAGGGAGGCGGGTGCCACACCCGGGCCCACCCAGCAGCGTGGAGTCTGCTCAGGAGCTCCTGGAGGGCTGTCTCCCCAGGCAGGGCCCACAGATACTCCAGCCAGGCAACAAGCAGCCCCAGGCCCTGTTCAAACCCAGACGTGCTCAGAGGGGACAAGGGGGTGCCCAGAGCCACAGGTGGTCACTCTGGCAGGCGGGCTAGGCACAAGGGGCAGGGACCCCACTGTGGTTCCGACTCTACAGCCCTGGCCACGGTTCACACGCCCAAAAAACCGATCAAGACCAGCCAGGCTGCGAAGCACCGGTGTGAAACACAAGCCAAATAATCTAACAGAGAGGCCAGCCACTTTGAAGATGGCGTGGCTGAGAGAGAGCCTTCTGACGACACATCGAGGGGCCCCGGCAAGACCTGCGACAAACCCAGTCCTCTGGTGGGTAAGGGCGTCTCTCGGGGGTGGGGGCAGCCAGCAGTGCCGAAACTAGAACTTTGTGCAGGGAGCAGGGGCTGAGAACCTGAAAACGGGGTTTTCTCTGCCCAAGGAGTAACAGACCAGAGGGGGAGGCCTGACAAGTGCAAACTTGTGGTTCCCGTGCCCACGGGGTACGTGTGTGTGTGTGTGTGTGTGTGTGTGTGTGTCGGTGTGTGTCCGGACGTAGTTCCCGTGAGCACAGAGGGGGGCCCACAGACGTGCTTCGTGTGAGCGGTGGGTTGTGGGGAAGGTGCCCGGACGTAGTTCCCGTGAGCACAGAGGGTGGCGCGCCAACATGGTTCCGGCGCGCACAGAGGGGGCGCACTGACGTGGCTCACGTGTCCAGAGAGGGGCGCACCGACGTGGTTTCTGGTGCACACAGCGGGGTGACCAGACGTCGTTCCCGTGAGTACAGAGGGTACCCGGTGGTAGTTTCTGGGGGCACGTAGGGGTGCGCACGGATGTAGTTTCTGGTGCACACGGGGTGGGGGGCGCCCGGATGCGGTTCCCGCGAGCACACCGGTGCAGACCCACTGGCCTCGAGACCGTCCCAGTCACGTAGAGAAACAGGAGGGCCTGTGCCACATTCGGGGCTGGAGGGACCACAGGGTAATAACGTGAGGGCGGTTTCCTGATTTGGTCGCTTCTACGGTAGCTAGAAGGTTGACGTGAGGAAAGCTCCTACACAGAAGTATACAGAAGTTGTGTACTTGGTTTGCAGCTGTTACATAAGTTTAAAAGTATTTCAAGGTAAAATCGTAGAGGAACTGTGGATCTGATTCGGCCTCACCGAGCAAGGCCTGGGAATCCCAGTCCTCACACCACCCCACCTGCCCTCCTTCAGGAACCTGTCAGCCTCCTACTGGAGGGCTGGACCGCAAGCCGACCGTCCCCTTAAGGCCCCCGTCCCACCCCAGGCCACTAAAGCAAAGATGGAGACAGTTCTCAGGCATCAATCTCTTTATTCACAACAGCATTTCAGGAAAAGGCAAACTTCGCCTGCTGCCCTTTGATGCAGTGTGGCCTCTGCCCCCAGTGGGCGTCTCTGTGGAGCTCTGCACCCCCTGGGGACCTTCTCCGAACCCCCAGCACCCCCTGGGGACCTTCTCCGAACCCCCAGCACGTGGGAGCCCCAAGGGATGATGGCCAGGGAGTAAGGCGAGGTCGGCATCACAGAAGAAAAACCAGGTGGCTCTTCAACCCCATTCTCTCCGGCCTCACACCACAGTGCAGAGCGCCAGGCAGCCCACGGCACAACTTACTGTACGGAGCACCCAGGGGGTCCAAGTCCAGGAAGAATCAAATGCAGAGAGCCAGGGCAAGCTCTCCCACGTTTCTGTCCATGAGAGCCAGTGCTGTGAGGACAGACGGCCAGCCAGAGGCCTCTGGTCAGCACCGACCAGTGCTCTCCAGCTGATGCTGGGGAGGGGCTCATACCAAATGCTCTGCTCCCCATCTACTTGCTCCTTCTCTTTTGGCAAAAAAAAAAAAAAAAAAAAAATCCCTGGAAGCTTCAGGAAAATGAAGTAAACTTCAGGAATTGGAGAAAACAGAAAGGTGCAGGCTGCCTGAAGCTCCCCTCAGGCCAGCCCAGCACGTCGTCAAAAGTACTGCCACTGCTGGCCCCACTGAGGGCGGCTCTCGCATCAGCCACTCCAGCTTCAAGGTCAACAGCGTGAGCCCGCAAGGCGGCAAGAGCCAGATGGGGGGGCACCCCATCATTTGTAGTGACAGGAGAACAGCATCCCACCCAGGAGGCGGAGGTGCCTGCTCCTTGGATGGGAGGGGCCTCAGCGTAGACTCTAGCTTCCTAGAGGAGACGCTGCAGGGCCCGAGCCCTCCAGAGGCGCAAAAGAGTGAGGATGCAGACCCCCAGGGGGCCGCTGGACGGGGAGCTAGGCGCCTTACACTGGGGAGCCCGAGCGGGGCCCATCCAGCTGGCAGGACCAGGTTCTAAATGGAGTGGGGGGGGCCCCCAGGGGTCCCTAGCAACAGCCTGCAGCCCTGACCCCCACTGGCTGACCACTCCCAGCACATCGGCCATCACATGGAGTCTGAAAGCCCCCAGATCCATGTGGCAGCCACCAGCCAGTCCCTGGGGGTTTCTCAGTGGTGGTGGATGGAGGGGAGCCTGCATATCGCCCAGCTGGTGGCCCGAGTCACAGAAATTACCCACAGAAGTCAGAAGTTTGTGCACACTTGCCCAGCCGGACACAGACCCAGACCCACACCCGTGCTCAGAGGAGAGGCGGAGTCCCAGGCCTGGCAGGTGAGAGGGTGAGAGCAGTGGGGAGGGGGCAGAGGCGGCCTTCCCAGCCCTCCCCCATGAGGCTGGGATGGAGCGTGCTGCCACTGGGCTCCGCTAGTTCCTCAGGGCGGCCAACCTGCAAAGGACAACAGGATTCCCTGAGGCCCCGGCAATGGCTCCACCCCAGCTTTTCCAGGCCCTTTTCCAGGCCATCCTAGTCCTGTTCCTCCGCTTCTAGGGAGAGCTATAGACGGTGAGCAGGGTCTGAACAAGGGGCGGGGACTGAGCTGCTTCTGGGCCTGCAGGCACCGAGGCCGGGGTTTCTGCGACCCGCCCAAGCTCCCGCCCAGCACGCTGCCCGCCCAGCACAGGTGCCCCTGGCCCACCTCCGAGACAGCTGGTCCTCCTGGCTGCGCACGGAGCTCTCGCCCACGGCAGAGGCACCCTCAGGCAGCTGGCTGAGCTGGTCCAGGACCTCTAGGCCATTCTCCTCGGCGATCTGCATGATGAGGCTGTCCACCTGCTCCTGTGGTGTGGTCAGCGTGGTGGCCGAGCTCATGGAGTCCTCCATCACCTGGGGGTCGTGTGCCGGGCGGTCAGGGCTTCCTGTGGCTCCCTCCCCCCGCCAGCCCCCTTGTGGCGCTCTCTCCAGCGCACTCCCTCTGGCGTGCTGGTCCTGGGGCACAGCTGCCTGCACGGGCACCCACCCCCGGCCCCAGGCCCCCCTCTCCCCTGCTGGACCTCTGCGGGCCGGTCTGGAGTCCCCACGAGAAGCCAGGCTCCCGGGAGGGGGAGGGGGCACACGCCTGGCCGTCATCCGCACACCCGGGCCCCAGGCCGACGTACCGACGTGTGCACGTCCAGGTTCTGCACCTGCTGCTCAAATCTGTCCATCACCGCAGAGACCTTCTGCAGGTCCATGGTGCTGAGGGCCCGGTCCAGGGCTTTGGTCACCTGCGCCATGTTCTTGGTCACCTGGCAGAGGTGGGAGTAAGGAGGCAGGCAGGGCCTTCAGGATCCCTGCCCCCCCGCCCCCAGCATGGCACGTCCCCAGATGGCGCCGTCAACGGAAGGACGGACACTGGAGAGAGCCTTCGGGGTGCGTCTTCCGCTCTAGCACCGCCCTTACTGTAGGGAGGGAATCCCGGCCTGACCCCCTGCGCCGGGCCACCCCCTCGACTCTGCCAGCAGAAGCCGGCCCCGGGCACGTGGCGCCCGGCCTAGCACTCACCCCCTTCATGGTCACGGCCGTCTGCACCTTGGAGGCCACAGCATCCACGCGGGACGCCATGCGGAGCCAGTTCACACCTTCGTTCTTCTTGCGAATGGCGTTCTCGGCGTACACCCGTGCACACTCCACATTCTTCTGCTGAAGGGCCTGAAATGCAGGGGGAAATGCCAGCTGGGGCCCGGCCCCGGCCAGTCCTGGGGCGCCGTCTGCTGCTGTGGGGCAGCCCCTTCTCAGCCTCTCCGCAGGGTTTCTCATCAGAAATGTCTCAGGAGTGAGGGTGTCCAGGGGCAGGGCCCCCGACCAGCCCTCAGAGAAAATCAGACAAGAAAGCCGGGCTCAGGAAAACACGGCCACCTTCCCAGGCCTCTCCACTCCCACCGACACACTCAGCTGCCCTCACACAACATAGCTCCGCCTGGAAGAAGCAGAGCTTGAAAAGCCAGCGCAGGCCATGCTGATTCCAAAGGAATCACGACTGTGGCGGTGACATGGCTTCAGACTGGCGAGTTGACTGCGTTTCCTTTCTGCCTTGGGAGCCTCAGACTGGCTGAGGAGTCATCCAAACCCAGCACCCCGGGAGCTACTCTAGCCGCTAACCAGCTGTAAGAAAGCCCTCCCCATGGAGAGCACGGCCACCCCAGGAGCCTCCAGCCCTGCCCCGCCCCACAGAGGGGTTCGGCCTCTGCCCAGGCCCGAGGAGCACCGGACCCACAGGAGGAAAGGCCCACCCGGCGGCAGCGCCCGCACTCACCTTCTTCACCTTGGCCTGCTCCGCCTTGGAGTCCTTCTCCGCCTTCTTGGCCAGCTTCTCCAGCTGCTTTGCCGTGAACTGACGGACAGGAGGCCGGGTCACCACCCGGCCTAACCCCCATCCCGCTCCCCGCCCTCCTGGGCTGTAAGTTCGTTCCGAGGGTGGACATCACTGATCCCTCACGGCTGCTGCCTCTGCTGGACAATCCGCTGCCCACTAGGACGCCGGTGCCCGTCCGTGCGCTTGTGCCCCCTCCACACAGCCCAGCTCCCGGCGGCCCAGCCCCTCCTTCCAGCAGCCTGAAGCGCGCGCACCGGCTCCCTGTTCCATGGGTCAGCAGCTGGGGGCACACTGAGAAACTGCCCACAGGCCTTGGCCACCGTTAACCCCTCCCTCTTTGACCGCCTTGGTGTCCAGGCCTCAGGCTAACGTCTCCCCTGCTCCCGTGGTCCAGCCGCTGTGCAGATCAACGCTTCCCTAACCTCAGGCTCATGGGCACAGGGCGCTCTCTCCAAAGTCATCCCCGATTCCCGGTCATCAGACTCAATTCTGAGGGGCCTTTAAATCAATGTCTGCAGCACCTGACTCTCTGACCATTTTTTCTTCCTGCACCGTCCAGTGCAGTAGCTACTAGACACATGTAGCTACTTAAACTTATATTACCTAAAATTAAGTGAAAGTAAAAAATCAGTCCCACAAGCCACATTCCAGGTGTCTGATGGGGCCGGTGTCAGGCATTGCCATGTCGGGCTACCCTAGCCGGGCTCTGCGCCCAGAGCCCCACTCCTGCCCCACCCACACGGGGCCCCTCACGTCGGAGGCTCCGTGGCCTGCTCTGTCCTCTGCCTTCTGCGTCCAGCCTTGCCCAGCCCGCGGCCCACTGCCCTCCACACACAGCCTGAAGTACACACCGGGCCACCATCCACCACCTCTAAACAAAGTCCACCACTCTGGCCAGGTGCCCTGGGACCCGCCGGTCAGCTGCAGCACGGACCGCCTGGCATGACCTCGCACACCCCAGCCCTGGTCAGTGGCCCTCCACAGGCCTCAGCTGACCAGAAGCTGGCAGGGAGAAGGCTCAGATGACCCAAGGGAACAGCAGCCTTCCAGAGGCCAGTTTCCTAACTCTGGTCCTGTCAGCACTGTTCTCTCAGCCAACGTCACTCACCCACCAGGGAGGGTCCCCAGCCCTGGGTGCCCCCATGCACTTGGGACGCTTCGTTGTGGAGAAAAGGTTTCTTGTCTGTCCACCCCCACCAGCTACGTTCCTCAGGGGAAAGTCCAGATTCTCCTGACCTGGGAATCTGGCCTGGAGGCCCCACAGCGGAGCCGGTGCAGCTGCTGCAGTCGGGGGCCGATGCCCCGCACTCCTCCCGTCCCTCAGAACCCACCGTGGATGGGTACCTAGGAGGCCCCTCCAGGAACTGGGGCAGCTGCTTGCCGACAGCACCCCAGGCAGGAGGACCGCCCAGCTGCCCAGGATGCTCTCCTGCACGTGTTTCTGAAGGGCTCGACGCAACCGTTTTAAATGCCTCGTGGAACATTAAGGGACGCACACACTCGCGCTCTCATGAATGAGGCCAAGTGATCTGCTTCCGCGCAGCCCAAGACAAGCTAGTACGCCACCTCTCTGACCCCTCGGTCATCAGTCTGAGCACTACCCTGAGTGTGACTCACACCATCTGTCCCCGCTGACAACCACCAGGACAGGGTGGGGTGAAGGGCCATTCAGTACATACCTTCAGCTGGAACAGGGTATCTGCAAAGAGAGATGATTTGAGGATTGTAAGAAATGTGAGAAGCAACGCTCCTAACTAGCTGGTGGGGGCACTAAGACACTCCTGGACGTGAAGAGCTGGAATGGAACTGGGGCCTTCAGGGAGGCCTACTCACACCAGCTCTGCCCCTCCGTAGCCTCCCTGACTCTCCAATTCAGGAAAACACCAGGATGGCACCAGCTGACCTTAAGGGTTAGCGTGCAGGGGAATGTCATGGGTGCAGCGTGTGGCCCATGGTGAAAACTTGAGATGGTTTGTAATCAGTGCAGCTTTACAAAGGACCCTTGGGAGTCCTCCCCAATTTAATAAGGTTTACTACTTGACAGTCTATTCTTTATGGATAAAAACAGCAGGGCGATGACTCTTACGCCATAAAACAGCTGGCCCACAGAGGCCACTCTCCATGGGAGCTGCCATTTCTGAGTCATCGAATCAGGCTCAGGTGCCCCCCTACCCTCAGTGAGGAACTGGAGACCTGTGTGTGTTACTGGCTAAGTCCCTTGGTATCTGAACTTGCTACTCACTTACCCAAACTCAAGAGCTCGGTAGATTCAGCTTCATCTTAAAACTGTCTCAGTGTATATCCCATTCCTAAATTTGGGGAATGATTTCTGAAAGGGTGTACCACACTAGCCCGGAATGAAGAAACGAAATCCTGCAGCCGGAATCCAGAACCACAAAGGCATGTGAAGGCTCCCAGCTGAGAGCCCAGCGGAGCTCCGTGCAGCTTTCACCTGTCACTGCGGGGCCCTAGTCAAGGCCAGAGCTGTCTCCGTCTCTGGAGAAACAGGTGGCAGGCAGTGTGCTCACTGCAAGGAAAGCAAGGCTGGGCTGGGTGTGGCCCAGACTTGAGTGGGAAGGACGGACTCTGAAGGGCAAAACCTAACCCTGGAGAAAAGGGATGCGGGCAAAACAGGATTCCCTGGAGAGCTGAAGCTGAGTGAGCTGTGAGGCAAAACCCAACGTGTGTGTGTGTGTGTGCGCGCGCGCGCGGGGTGGGGGTGTGCTCTTCATCTTCTCTCTGAGGCAATCTGCATAGGATTTCCTTCATGACAATACCATTGCACAGCCTCTCTATCACACGAGCACTTAAACATCCTGGCAGATGTAGGTATCTTCATTTTATCACGGATGCTCCCTGTTCTGGAGCAGGGCAGGGCAGAGGGCCCTGAGGGGGTGCTGCAGGCCATGGAGGACCAGGCCGCCTGGGGCCTGTGCCTGCACGGACTCCTCAACCTGTTTTCCCATCTGCAGAATGGGCGCATACGGTTCCTATCTCAAGAGCTGTTGTGCCTGTACATAGTGAGGGCTTTCTGCCAGAGCTCTTCATGTTTCTCTTAGCGGTGTTCTGGGGGCAGTGGTGCAACTGTCTCCTCTTCGGGTGCCCTCTGACCCGGCATCCCAGGGCCCCAAAGGTCGATGTCCCTCCCCAGTACCGCAGCTTGGCGGGGCAGGGGCAGACGGTCGCTGAGGAGGGCCGGGGAAGGGGGTCGGGAATCAGGGAAGGGGATCGGAGTCCTGGGTCGAGGCCCCGGGGTCGAGGTCGGGGTCCTGGGTCCCGGGGTATGGTGTCGGGGATCGGGGTCCCGGGTGGAGGCCCCGGGATCCGGTACAGGGGATGGGGGCCCAGGGTCCCGGATCGAGGCCAGGGGCACCCGCCTGAGCCCCGCCCACGGGAGAGGCGGCCCCGCCCCGCGCGGCCCCGGAGAGCGGCGGCCTCTCACCGTCCATGGCCGGTCCGGCAGCGGCAGCCCTGGCAGAAACGGACGGACTGGATCTCCCGGCGGCGTCAATCGAACCGACCGGCGCGGGCTGGCGGGCTGGCGGGCGGGTACTGCCGGATCGCCGCCGCTTCCGGCGGCCGGGAGCTCTCGCGAGAGGACGGGCTGGTCTCGCGGGCGGTGGCGTTGCCGTGGCGACCGCGCGGGCCACGGAGGCGGTGGCCGGGCCTTTTGTGAGTCAGTGGGCTGGGCTCCCACTGAGGTGCAGGGGCCGGGGCTGCGTCGCGGGGCAGTCACCTATGGGACTTTCCAAAAGCAAACACAAACTGCGGAAAGGTAAAGGGCCGCCGCCCCGCAGTCTCCCCGGCGCGGCCCCGCCCCCACAAATCCTCCTGCGCCGGGTCCTCTCTGAGGATCGTGCCTCGGGGACCTTTTCATCCCGGGAATATCCACGTGTAGGGAAATGGAGTGACCCAAGTCTTTCAAGCTATCTTATTTCATTCGGACCAAAGCAGGCAACTGAAGAAGGATGGAATCCTTTGCCCTAGTCTCAGTAAAATATAGATCTAATTAATTACCCATATATTTCAGGTGAGGACCCAAAGTCGGGGCGCACCTGTTCAATCCCAGAGGCTACGGAAAGGCCGGTGGACAGGCCTTCACAAGAGTCTGAGGAGCCTCTAGACACCGAGCCTGCAGAGAGCTTCCATGAGAAGAAAGGGGCAGCTAAGTGGGAGTGGCCTTCATCTGAAGTGGAAGGTAGGACACACCCAGGCGGGTACAGAACCTGAGGTGCGTTTGGGGATGGGGCGCACAGGAGCCTGTGGTGGGATGCCAGTAGCAGGGGGCGTGCCCTAACGGTGGAGGGGGTTTTAGGACCTTTAGTATCAGAGTTCTAGTTGGAAGATGTAATAAGTTTAGTAAAGGTTTAGGTGAGCTCCAGTCAAGAGGGCTAAGCAGCGCGCAGGTCCACGGCAGGCCTGCTGTCCTCCGAGGGCTGGACGCCTTTGGCCCCAGTGTCGTTCCTTCGGCATTCCACAGACTGGGACGGAGCCTGGGAAGCTGCTCCCCTGCGGAGCACGGGCCCGTGGGAGCCCTCTGCCTGGCCACAGAGTTCACGGAGGGGATAGGATGTTGGTGAAACAGCTGGGCAAAGTTACTCACCGTAACAGCCTTTGGGTGGGGGTCGGGGTTGAAGCCACAGAAGCAGCAGAATGTGAAGTCTTTCATCAGTTTTATTATGTGGGTCACGGAAACGGAACTGTTAGGTAATTAAACCAAGGGAGGAATGATAGGGTTTGTGTCTCCAGAACAGAGGTCTCTCACAGGCCCATTGCTGTAACTGGGTAGGAAGCAGTGAGGCTGTGGCAGCGGGAATTGCCGAGTGATAGGGTGTGAGGGCAAAGCAGGGAGCCATGCCCGTGGGCTTCGGTGACTGTGAGGACGCATGGCCGGCGGGTCAGACAAGGAAGGGCAGGATGGATGCCCGCCTGGCAGGGGAGAGGAGCTGGGCACAGAAAGCTTCAGATCGAGGCCCCTGGGGGTCATCAAGGGCAGGAAACGTTTGAGATGAGGGTGCTTGCCTTGGGAGCCAGGCCTGGACTTCAAATCCCAATTTAAGAGCCCTTACTTGAGGGCTGAAGAGTGCAGGCAGGGCCAGAGTCCTAGGGGGGAAGTTCGGAAAACTGCTTCTAGTGTGTCAGGAGGCTTTTGGCTGCGAGTCACAGAAAAGCCATCCATTCACGGCTTTAGTGCTGAGGGGCTCGGTATCCCCCAAATAAAGGAGAGGTCAGAGGTAGGGCCCTCGGCGTGGCAACATCAAGGGTTGTGTGTTTACACTTTGCCATCCTCAGTGTCCACGGTCCGCAGAGGGCTGGACGGCTCTTGGTGTCACACACATGGGACTGCGTCTAGTTTGTGAGAGGCGTTACTTCTTGCTTTGTATCAGCAAGGAGAATCTTCCCCCAGAAGCCTTGTGTGCCCGGTGTCTCCAGGATGGGCGGGACCTCTGCCAGCAAGGGAAGGTGTGGGCAGGGGACTCCACCAACAGTGTCTGTCACACTCTCACTTCGGGGGTGGAGTGAGGATGGAGTTTCAAGAACGCGAGTGAAGACTGCAGTCACGAGGAACGTGCTGCCCTGTGTACGACGCCCGAAAGCGTGATGCGGGTGAAGGAAGCCAGACATCGATTCCTATTCCATTTATATGAAAAGTCCAGCAAAGGCAAATCCATATGGAGGGAAGCCAGGGCTAAGGTTGGGCACGGGGATCGGTCACAAGAGGGCACAAGGGCCCCTTTGAGGGTGACGGAAGTAGTCTTAAAACTTAATCAATGGTTGCCCAACTTTGAAAGTTTACTGAATTCCATTTAATTGTATGCTTTAAACAGGTAAATTTTGTGGTGTTTAAGTTGTACTGAAGAAAGCTGTTAAGAAAGGAGAACTAGCTGGCAGTGCTGAATGCTGCAGCAGGTGGAGTAAACCCAGAGGAGACTGTCGGACGAGACCAGCAGCTGGTCTTGCTGGCCTTGCAGAGAGGCACTGCGAGTCGGGAGTGAGGACAGGACCTGGTCTGCCAGGAGCAACACCTCAAGTAGGGCGAGAGCATCTTCTCTTCAACGTTCTGGTTTTAAAGCTGAGGAATCCCCCTGTTAGATTTGGGAAAGTGAGAACTTTTGGAAGTCACGTTTCTTTAAGTCATCCTAATACCATAAAAGCCTCAGAGAAATAGAAATTTCAACAAGTCAAAAATTCTGCGTATTATACAGTTAAAAAAGTAGGTTTTACTACTGTTGGGTAGAAATCAGAAAATGATTGCTGGGCTGGGGCCGGGGCAGGCTAGCTGACTGGAACAGGGCCCATGGGAGCTTTGTGGGGTGGAGGAAAGTTCTGCATCTCGTCTGCGGGGTGACACGGGCGCGTGCGGTTGTGGAAAACTCTCCCGCTGAACAGTAAGGACCCTGCGTTTCGTCTAGTGTGAGTTATGCCGTGGAAAACATGGAATTTGCATGCGTCCTTGTCTCTTAGAGCCGCACCCGAAGTATTTTAAGGGCAAATGGACGCACTGGGTGGGGATTTGCTGCCACGGGAAGGGGTGCACCTCTCTCTGCAGGTGCTACAGCCCCTGCCAGCCCACGGGTCCTGTGGTGTGACCTGGGGGTCTACGTCCCATCTCCAAATCTCTGCAGGCCTGACACTCTCCTGTAACCAGTGGAGTGGTGGAAGTGACTTGTGGGCTGGGCGGCCTGGCCGGGCTCACGGGGACGCTGGCTGTGCTGGGAGCCACCGTGCTGGGAAGTGCTCAGCTGCTGGGCAGGCTACAGGGGAGCCGCAGCCCGCGGTCCTGATCTCGCAGCCCGTCCAGCCCAGGTGCCGGGCCTGTGACAAGCTTGTCGTGACTCCAGCCCCAGGCTTGGAGTCTCCCTAGCCGAGCCACTGCACAGCACGTAGCAGCCCTGCGAGTGGACATCCATGTGTCCAGCCCAGCTGTGCCTTCAGACAGCATCTAACTGCAGCCCCTGGGAAACCTTAACTGCCGGTAGAAACTTTCCTGAATTCCTGAGCCATAAAACGGTAAGAAAATGGTTGTTTCAAGCTGCTAAGGTCTGGGGTGAGTCACTACTCAGCTGTAGTAGTAACCAGAGCACAGGGTGAGAGCTGGAGTGGAGATCAGGTTTGGCTGGGGTTTATGAGGATTTGGGCAGTTGGGCGATGGGTTGTGTTGTACTGTTCCCGCTGCTTCTGTCTGTGCTTCAAATTTCGCATTACAGGATCCACACACATTCATTATACAGACCGGACACCACAAGTTGGCAGTCAGCCAATTCCAAAATGCTGTAGATTCTTCTGAAAAAATAACTCTGATTTTTCTACAAATAAATGACTTGAAAAAAAGGTGGTGTCTTATAAGTCTGCTCAGGTGGCCATCACAAGTACCGTGGGCTGGGGACTTCCCTGGCGGTCTCGTGGTTAAGACTCCACGCTTCCACTGCAGGGGGCGCGGGTTCCATCCCCGGTCGGGGAGCTAGATCCCACGTGCTGCGTGGTTCTGGAGGCTGGGGAGGCCCTCAGTCTGGCTGTGCTCCTGTGAGGACCCCTCCCTGGCCCGCAGACAGCTGCCTGATTGCTGTGTCCTCACGTGGCCAGAGAAGGAGGGCTCTGGCCTCTCCCTCCTCCTGGTCCCTTCCCGGGGGCTCCACCTTCATGGCCGCATCTAAACCTGATTAATTCCCAAAGGCCCCACTTCTGAATACCAGCACATTGGGGACTAGGCTTCCAACATATGAATTCGGGGGATACAGACTTTCAGTCACAGCAGAGAGGACTGTTAGAAGGAGCCTTGAGAGACCTATGAACGAAAAGCAGTGTGTGGATCTGGGCTGAGTCGTTCTTGAGATGATCCAGTTGGGTATTAGGTGATAACAAAGGATTGACGATAATGTCCTTAGGTGTGACAGTGTTGTTGTGGTTGTGCTGAAACATGTCCTCATCTGACGGAAGTACTGCATGTTTTGTTTGCTTGCTTGTTTGTTTATACAGCAGGGTCTTATGAGTCATCAGTTTTACACACATCGGTGTATACATGTCAGTCCCAATCGCCCAATTCAGCACACCACCATCCCCACCCCGCCGCGGCTTTCCCCCCCTTGGTGTCCATACGTTTGTTCTCTACCTCTGTGTCTCTATTTCTGCCCTGCAAACCGGTTCATCTGTACCATTTTTCTAGGTTCCACATACGTGCGTTAATACGATATTTGTTTTTCTCTTTCTGAAGAAGTACTGCATTTTTTTTTTTTTTTTTTTTTTTTGCGGTACGCGGGCCTCTCACTGTTGTGGCCTCTCCCGTTGCGGAGCACAGGCTCCGGACGCGCAGGCTCAGCGGCCATGGCTCACGGGCCCAGCGGCTCCGCGGCACGTGGGATCTTCCCGGACCAGGGCACGAACCCGTGTCCCCTGCATCGGCAGGCAGACTCTCAACCACTGCGCCACCAGGGAAACCCAGAAATTATAATAATTAAAATAACATGATTCCCATATAAGAATAGCAGGTCAATGAAATAGAAAACATGGACAAGAGTGTGTGTGTATGAACATTATGTATATTTATATATAATTAGAGTACAATAAAACTGACACCAAAAGCAAGTGGGAAAAGGAAGGATTATATAATAAATTGTGCTAGAAAAACGGCTTAACGTTTTAAGAGAAAACGTAAGCTGGATTGTAACCTCCTGCTATATGCTCTGATAAATTCCAGATGGTTTAAGAGTGGATATAAAAAAGTGATTACATGTACATCAACTACACTTAAATTTTGTAAAAAGGTAGACTTACTATCAGCTGATACAGGTGACTCAAAGGGTAGAGGGAAAGAACGGCTAGAACCATCTTCCAGATGACAGTGTGTGGGCATCTAAACAAAATGTCCTTGCTGGAAAAAAAAGGTGGCTGCAAAAAATAAGACGTAAAAGATGTTAAAAAAAAAAAAGACGTAAATTTTATTCTGATTCCTCAAAGCAGAGATATTACAGAGCAATGTTGAAGGATCTGACTACATTAAAATGTAAAACATCTCCCTAAGCCCTCTATAAACAAATGTAAAACAAATGGTAAGCTCAGAAAGTATTTGCAACAAAAACGAGAGGCGAGAGAATAACACATGATAGACGGAGAGCCTGGACACACTGTTGGTGGAAGTCAGACTCCTTCCTGAAGGCAGTGTGGTAGCGTGGAAGGCAGCATTCCAGAGCCCCATCACTGCCCTCTGAACAAGGCTGTAGGAGCCCCTCCCTTACATGTGGGCAGAGCCTGTGAGTAAGATGGGCTGGGCTCCTGGGATCAGGGTAGTAACCGGTTGGTTTTGACTTAATCAAAATGGAGCTTCTCCTGAGCACGCCTGACCTCGTCAGAGAGGCCTTTGAAAAAGGTGAAAGTGTCAGAGACGTGGCTGTGAAGAAGTCAGCTCCCATGGTGTGAGAGCCGCCAGCCAGCAAGGAAAGGGGCTTCGTCCTTGGCACACAAAGAAAGAAACTCTGCCTACAACCTGAGTGGCCGTGGAAGGTCCCCAGGTCCAGATGAGGGCGCGGCCGGGCTGACAGCTGGATTGTAGCTTGGACTCCAGACACGTGGAGCCCGAGGTGATGTGTGCGCTGTTTTAAGTTGGCCACTAAAATGAGGTAACTTATTAGGCAGTAATTGAAAAATAGTACAGGTCCTGTGTATTAAGAACCCTAAAAGGATTCATGTTTCTTATTTTATTTTTACTTTTTATATTTATTTATTTATTTTTTGTTTTTATTTTTGGCTGTGTCAGGTCTTAGTTGCGACACGCGGGATCTTTGTTGTGGCATGTGGGCTCTCTTGTTGCGGCATGCGGGCTTCTCTCTAGTTGTGGTGCACGGGCTCCAGGGCGCATGGGCTCTGTAGTTTGCGGCACGTGGGCTTAGTTGCCCCACGGCATGTGGGATCTTAGTTCCCCGACCAGGGATTGAACCCGCATCCCCTGCGTTGGAAGACGGATTCTTTTTTAATTTAAAAAAAATTTATTTATTTAATTTTGGCCGCGTTGGGTCTTGGTTGCTGTGCACGGGCCATCTCCAGTTGCGGCGAGCAGGGGCTACTGTTCGCCGAGGTGCGCAGGCCTCTCACTGCGGTGGCTTCTCATGTTGTGGAGCACGGGCTCTAGTGGCGCTGGCTTCAGTAGTTGTGGCTCGCAGGCTCAGTAGTTGTGGTGCACGGGCTTAGTTGCTCTGCAGCATGTGGGATCTTCCTGGACCAGGACTCGAACCCATGTCCCCTGCATTGGCAGGCGGATTCTTAACCACTGCACCACGAGGGAAGTCCTGCATGGGGTCTTAGTTGAGGCACGTGGGATCTTTGTTGTAGCATGCGAACTCTTAGTTGCAGCATGTGGGATCTAGTTCCCTGACCAGGGATCGAGCCCGGGCCCCCTGCATCGGGAGCATGGAGTCTTAGCCACTGGACCACCAGGCAAGTCCCAAAATTGATATAATCGTTATGGAAAACAGTTTGACAATATTTGCCAAAATTTTCCTAGTAACTTACCTGACAGATAAACCTCCACAAGTGTATAAATACATAAATGCAGGAATGTTCATTGCAGCATTGTTCAAAAAAAAATTGGAAATAACCTAAATTATGTTCATCAAAGGGAGCTGGTTACGCACATGATGGGCCCCTGACAGTGAACTGCAGGCTGCCGTGCAGGAGGGGCCGCACGTGTGTGGATGTGGGGCTCAGCCGACTGCGTGGTCACTGCAACACTCAGCCTTGCCCAGCGTGATCCCAGCTGCACGTGTGCGTGTGTGTATGAAGTGTCCGCAAGGAGGAGCATCATTCCATGTGCAGTCTCTAACCAACATGTTTTATTTTTATTTTATTTTATTTTTAAATTATTTTTTTAATTTTATTTTTTTATACAGCAGGTTCTTATTAGTTATGTATTTCATACATATTAGTGTATATATGTCAGTCCCAGTCTCCCAATCCATCCCACCCCCCATCACTTTCCCCCCTTTAACCAACATGTATTATTTTTAAATTAAGTATTCATAACCTTTTAAGTAGTCTTAACATGTAAAAATGCTGGTGTAAATCAACATGAAAAAATGATCTCAATTTAAGTTAAATTCAAAAGGGACTTCCCCGGTGGCACAGTGGTTAAGAATCCGCCTGCCAATGCAGGGGACACGGGTTTGAGTCCTGGTCCAGGAAGATCCCATGTGCTGTGGAGCAACTAAGCCCATGAGCCACAACTACTGAGCCTCTGCTCTAAAGCCCGCGTGCCACAACTACTGAGCCCCTGTGCCACAACTACTGAAGCCTGCGCGCCTAGAGCCCGTGCTCCGCAACAAGAGAAGCCACCGCAATGGGAAACCCATGTACCGCAACAAAGAGTAGCCCCGCTTACCACAACTAGAGGAAGCCCGCCCTCGCAACAAAGACCCAATACAGCAAAAAATAAATTAATTAAATAAATAAATCCAAACTACGATGAAATGCACATTTGGCTTAATGATAAAAATGAAAAGAAAGGGTACTGTCAGTGCTCAGTGCAGGCCGTGGGCCGTCGGCAGCGGGTTAGAACGTCTGAAGCCATGCTTGCAGCGCTGAAGGTCGAGGTGGCTCTGGACCCGAACGCCTGGGACCCAGCGTCTCCCTCTGCCCCCAGCCCTGGGCATGTGACTGAACCAAGCCTCTGTGCCTCAATTCCTTCGTTTGTAAAACGTAGGTCTTAAGAGGACCTACCTCAGAAACATGTGGTTGTTATTCTAGGGCCCAGAGCAACGTCTGGCACAGGACAGGCACCTGTTCATCCCCCGTATAGCTGAGTTCCTGGGGTATTCAGTGTTCTAATTCTGTGCAGTACACGTGTATGCACACGGGGACACACAGGCCTGAACTGAGGGAGCAGGCCGGGAAGGGAGGCGGTGGAGGCAGCGAAGAGGCTTCTGCTTTGGTACTTTGTAACGTTTCACACGTCCCGTGTGTTCCTGGTAATCCTGACAAGTTTGAGAAAACGCTGTGGCGTCCATTTCTAGAGTGCCCTGCCTGATGAAGCTCTGTGCAGAGAGCTTCCACCAGGTTTAGAATCCTTTGCACGCTGTGTGTCTGAACCTTTACCTCTGGGGCAGACCCTGCCTTTCCCAGCTCTCGCTCCTGGGCCTGTCACCCGGGCTGCCCGGCAGCTCAGGCTTTCCACGGGGATGGTGCGGGTGCCTGTCCCGTTCCCCTCCTGGAAGGAGGCCTCCAGGGTCACCACCGTGTGGCTGCGTTGCCGGTTGGTGTAAGCTTTGGAATGTTCACTTATGGTTTTGACTGCTTTCAACCTCACCCATTTCTTTTCCTGAGCCACGAAGCTAGTTCCTTTGCTCTGGCCCTAACACAGACATTGTCTGTTTTACAGAAGAGTTTTTCCACAGACTTATGAAATACCCGGATGTTTTCTTCCTTCTAGAGAAATCTGATGTAAATTCAGAAAAGAAGAAGTTGGCCATCCCCCAGATCGTCATCACCACAGCCTCAAAAGAGACTCTGATCAGCTATGGCTCCACAGGAATGGAGGAGCGGAGGACCATTTGGGAAAGGGCTGAACCGGGCCCGTTCTACCGACACAGGAACCCCAGTACAGTAGACGCCTATAATTCACAGACCACAGAATAAACAGGCACCCCAGTAGCTGCAGTCACTCCCTGTGCTCTGAGTCTCAGGGGTGATGGCAAAGGGCTGCCCTATCCTGTGGAAAGCTGCAGGTGCCCCTTCAGTAAACAAGGCCCTCCCCAGCTTCTCCAAAGCTGCAGGCAGCTTGGCAGAGGGCAAGAGTGCCTCTGGGGTAATCGCTGAAGAGATGACCCTGTCGGAGCTGTCTGGCTGTGCAGAGTGATGAACCGGTAGCAGGCAGCATCTCTTGCTGACTCTGGATGGGCATCAGAACCCTTCCCGTTCGCTTCTGAAGGAGCGTGGTGTAAGCACTCAGCAGTTACAGTGGAGGAGGCGTCCCCCACCCTTGAACAAAAGGTCGGACTCTGAAGACGAAACCTTAAGGTGTTAGGTCCCAGAACAGGAAAGTGCACAGTCACCTTGGAGGGTCCAAGGGCTCCTAGCTTGAGTGTTAAGGATGCAAGGTATTACAGGATCCAGAAGAAGAATGTGGATGCACGAGTGGGGGCAGCCATGGCACTTAGAATTGTGGAAGGGGCTTTGCCAGAGCTGCCCTGGGAGAAGGTGAGTTGAACGGACGACTTCCCCTCTTTCTGGCTGTGTTTGAGGGCTCCTGGTGGGGAGGGGCCGTTCAGGGGACCCCCAGCCTCAGCTGACCATCCTCACCAGCAGCCCTTGCGTCAGAGTCCACTCTCCTCCGGGGTGGCTGCAGAGAGTGCCCTGCCCGTCCGAGCTCATACGTTTAGTCTGATGACAGTATATGTCAGCTTCCTTCCTTCCTGGAACGATCAGCGGGCCGTACATGTGGTCTGTCTCTGTCTACTGATGAGGGTCATATTCTTTAGTAGTAAATAGTACAAGTGACTTCCAATCCATGAGTTTTGGTATAACCCAAGAAAAAAGAAATCTCATATTGACATTGTTTACTAACATACTACAACATCCTTATTTGTATTTATTTAGTCTGTTTATTTATGTATCCTGACTGCCACGATTAAATATTTATACAGAAAAATCAAGCCCATACAAAGGTGAATTTGAACCCGTTGGGTCAGCATGCCTCTCCTTCTCTATAAAGTTTCTAGTAGCTGTTGCATTTCTATTATTTGACCTAGAAATTGCCCTCCTCCTACCCCTGCCCTGAGCATCTCAAATAATCCCAAAACTATACTTACCATGGCATTAATTCTAATCTCATTATTAGCCATGAGCTTAGCTTATCAGAATCCAAACACCACCAGAATGAACTGAATGTGGTAATTAGTTTAAAGACTTGTGACTCACGATTATTTAATTTGATAATTATCAAACGCCCTGAACTTACATTCGCGTCATTTTAGCATTTACAGTACAGTCCCCGTGACGGAGAAGCTGCACACCCCCCCCCCCCACCCGGGCCACTCACCGCCCTGCCTCGTTCTTCTCCTTAGCACACCGTCTGCTTTACTTACCTTGTGTACCGCCTCCGGTTAGAATGTAAGGTCCGCCAGGGCAGAGCCCGACAGGGCCGAGCACGTAGTGGGTGCTCAACACGGATGTGTTAGGTGACCCTTTGGTCCCACAGTCCCCCCGTCGCCGCGTCCTGTCAGTTCTTTCCACAGCTCTCGGACGCGCCCTCTGCTCTCGGTCCCCACTGGCCCTGCCCGAGCCTCCTCCCTCCCTGGCTCCAGGTCAGCCCTCCAAGTGCTCCAAGGGAGAGCTCTACAGCACAGCTCCCGCGGCCCCGCGGCCGCCACGGCCCCTGCAGCCACCCTCCAGCCCACTGCAGCCCCCCGTACTTCGGCGGCCGTTACTCAGCGCCCCAGCGCGGTCACGTGCCCGCACTTAAAACTAAAACTTAAAACTAAAGGGCTTCCTTGGTGGCGCAGTGGTTGAGAGTCCGTCTGCCGATTCAGGGGACACGGGTTCGTGCCCCGGCCCGGGAGGATCCCACATGCCGCGGAGCGGCTGGGCCCGTGAGCCATGGCCGCTGAGCTTGCGCGTCCGGAGCCTGTGCTCCGCAACAGGAGAGGCCACAACAGTGAGAGGCCCGCGTACCGCAAAAAAAAAAAACAACAAAAAACAAAAAACAAACCTAAACTAAAGCTAGAACCTTGGTAGTCCGAGTGCATCGTAGGAGTTGAGGTCCTCGTGGGTGGGGTGGGGTCTTCGGGAGGTTTCCTTGGTAACCGATGCAGAGGAGGGGACGCCCCGGAAGTAGACCACGCGCTTGCTCCGAGGAACACCCGTCTGCGCCTGCGCACACGGGAAGTGGGAGGTGGGGCTGAGCTCGGCATGGGGGAACCGGAGCCGGAGCCGGAACAGATCCGTCTGAAGTGTATCCGTAAGGAAGGCTTCTTCACGGTGCCTCCAGAGCACAGGGTGCGACGACGTGCTGCTCGGGGTAGTTGTGTCCTCGCTGGCGGCAGGGCGGAGCCGAAACGCACTGGGGCCCTCAGTGTCGCGCTAAAGCGCCAGGTTTCCGGCAAGAGCGGGAACGACAGTCCCAGAGCTCCTCGCGACAGGCGCGGAAGCCGGCGGCGGCCGCCCGGGACTCCGGTCCCGACCGGTTCGCAGACCCCGGGGCGTGTCACGCCCGCGCGAGGGAAGGGTCGGCTCCCTGGCCGCCGGCCGCCTCGGCCAGAGCGCGCTCCAGCGCGGGCGTTTCTTAGTTTTGTGCCGGGGACGGGCGCCTCGTGTCGGGAGACAGTAGCCATGGGAAGAGTTGGAGGCGTGTCTGCCACCAGGGTGTGGGTGCACCGGGCGCGGGGCCCCACCTGTGACCCGGCAGCTTCGTTTGTGCCTTGCTCCGTGGGGCCTCTGCGTGTGTAATTGTCACGTAGTCCTCTCGGGGACCCTTTGTAGAGGTGAGGAGGGTGAAGCTTAGGGGCGTTGGGTGATTTCTCCAAGGTA
The DNA here is from genome assembly GCF_964341445.2 of Mesoplodon mirus. Taxonomy (NCBI): domain Eukaryota; kingdom Metazoa; phylum Chordata; class Mammalia; order Artiodactyla; family Ziphiidae; genus Mesoplodon; species Mesoplodon mirus. Next base: position 455,311 of record NC_138995.1, on the reverse strand, counting down.
GACGGCTCGTGCAGGGGCAGGTGTGAACCCTGGCGGCGGATTGTTTTAACCACTTGCTGGTGCTCTGAGAGGCCGCCTCAGTGCCCAGTAAGGGTCCTAACAGACTGGCTGAGTGAGCGCAGGACCCTCCCCCGCCCCTTGAGCCGTCCGCCGCCGTCGTTCGTCACCAAGACACGCAGTAGCTGCGCTCAGTGGGGAGTTAAGACATACCCGGACGAGGACAGTGCACAATAGTAGGTGCTGCGAGACGGAAGTGTCGGGATTTTTCAGAGAAACAGTGTTTTCAGCTGGGGGCCAGGAAGCAATTTTGAAAAGCGGTAGCATCTCTGCTGGGCGGTAAGGGTGAGTGCGTGTTGGACACGCGGAGACGAGGAGGGTTCTTGCCAGACCTGGGCAGCAGCAGGAGCAAAGTCCCGCGAAGCACAGAGCGCACAGGAAGCACCAGGGGGTCACGGGAGAGAGAGGACAACTAGGCTGAGCTGAAACCGTGGAAGGGCTTCAGTACAGGCCAGGTGACTCTGACTCCGTTCCCCAGGATGGAGGGCGAGGTACGCAGGGGCACGGAGTCCAGAGAAGGGCTGTTAGAAGTTGAACCTTGCCGCACGTGCTTCTCCGACCCAAGGGGAGGTGCTCATTCAGTCTGCTACAACTGAAGGTGTATCAGGGTACAGGCTCTCTGCTAGCATATGGAGACCCCAAAATACAGTGGCTTAAGTACAGGTCTTTATTTCTGGCTCCCCTAACGTCTCACAGGTGGGCCAGGCACTCAGGTTGTCTCTTTGCTCCACCTGTGCCCCACCCAAATCCCAGCCTACCTCGAGGGGCTGGAAGGAGTGAGCGGCAAGCAGCCTCCTTTGATCAGAAAGTTGCACTTGTCCCTTCTGCTCGCATCCCATTGGCCAGGATTTAGTCACATGGTCACACCCAGCTGCAAGGGAGCTGGGAACTATGGCCACCAGCTGGGTGGCTATGTGCCCCTGGGCAGTTTCATAACCCAAAGGAAGAAGTAGCATGTGGGTGATTGAGACAGTTTTTGCCGCAGAAGTGTTTCCGCTGTGCTTGGTAGATGCTTCGTGAAGTTCTTCAAGCTTTTTCCACGTCCAGAGCTTGCTTGCTTCTTTATTTATTTATATATGGCCTCGCCCTGCAGCTTGTGGGATTTCAGTTCCCTCAGTCAGGGATTGAATCCAGGCCCTCGGCACTGAGAGTGCGGAGTTCTAACCACTGGACTGCCGGAGAAAGCCCCAGAGCATAATTTAGAGCGGTGCTGCTCAGTGGACTTTCTGTGATGGTGGAAGTGTTCTGTTTTCTGAATCGTCCAGGATGGTCACCACAAGCCGCGTGGGGCCATCGAGCACTTCACATGGCTTGTGCGGCTGAAGAAATGCACTTTTAGTTTCATTTTAGTTAATTTTAACCAAATGTGGCTGGTGGTTCCTCTTTTGGGGCAGCACACATCTGGACCATGGAATTGAAAGGGAGTGGTTAGACCGTCTTTGATATCACATTCAAAGAGGCCAGTATCATCACCCCATTTTCTCACCTACAAACCCAGGTGTGTGGTCACCTTTCTGTTTGGTGAGCAGGACATGAGCTGGCTTTTTGGTACCAATTGCGTGTCCATATCCATCTCTGGTTCCATTAGCTGCCAGATGCCCTCACCGCCAGCACCTCTCTCTTTCAGCTGGGACGGTGCCGGAGCGTGAAGGAGTTTGAGAAGCTGAACCGCATTGGGGAAGGCACCTACGGCATTGTGTGTGAGTGGCCATGGTGGGAGGCCTGGGGACCCAGGGACTGTCCCAGCAGCAGCTGTGGCAGGGCTGGAAGGAGGGGACAGGTGACCTCTAATCCCTGGTGTAATTGCCGTAGATTTCACACCACTCCTGAATAAACGCAAGCATCAGATTGCAAATATGTAGCCGTGAGTAGAGAGAGCTATTATAGCCATAAAGTATACCCCGCGGAAAGCAGCCAGAGCTGCATCCACAGCAGCTGGGACGTTGGTGTGCGTCAAACTGCTACGGGTTTGGAAGATGCACAATTTAGCGCAGTGCTTTGGGGAGCCAACTTTGACAAAATAAGAGTTCCTTTTTCAAGATAAGCTAGCTTATTTGCTGTTAGAACATAGTAACTGCAAAGCACAAAGCAGTGATCTGCATACCAGCTCTAAGAAGGAAAACTTACAGGGAGCTTCTCACAACCAGGGGCCCTGTACCAGCTCAAGCCAGAGGACTCCCCAGGGAGCACATCTCGCAGGGTCGGGTGCTGCTTGCAAGGAGTGTGGAGGGGCTGTCACAGGGTAGCCAGCAGTCAAGGGGGAAGAGAAAGGGAGCCCCCGTGGGGCAGGAGGCCACACGGTGGGGTCGGGCTTGGATCCTCTCCTGGAGGCGTTTCCATTGCAGATAGGGCCCGGGATACCCAAACAGATGAGATTGTGGCCCTGAAGAAAGTGCGGATGGACAAGGAGAAGGATGGTGAGTGCGGAGGGGCCGCCGGACCACTCTGAGCTCACGTGGGAGGGAGAGGAAGATGCGAGTTGCCTGAGGCACCCCCCACCAGTCGCGCCTGCTTTCCCAAGGGTGTCTGCATGATGGTCAAAGGAGGCTGGTCTCTGGGGGCTGCCGCCGGGCCCCCCCAAGGCCTGTGCAGTGGATCCCCTTCACCCCCCCAGCGGGTGACTCTGCCTCATCTTCTGTCCCAGCTCAGCGTCACCCCTCCACGGGGCTTTCCCACCCAAGACTGAGCCGGCAGCGCCCCTGTGCTCCACGCCCCACTGCTGACAGCCCCGTGGCTGCCTGTGCAGGCAGGGCTGTGCTGGGCTCACTGGGGGCCACCTGCCATGCATAGGGGTCAGTACCGAGTGCTGCTTGCACTTGATGAAGGAGGGAAGGGTTAAAGGTGCTGGTTAGGGTGGCCTTGCTTCTCCCTGAGGTAGCAGGCAGAGCCCTGGCAGCGGCGGGCACGGGGGCCCCTGAGAGGTGATGTGGACTGGGGTTGGGGGCGCACTGAGGTAGCTGGCTGTCAGGGGTCCCTGTCTGCAGGGCTGGGCGTCACAGAGGCTGGTAGAGGTCCCGGTCTGCAGGGCTGGGTCACAGAGGCTGCCAGGGGTCCCTGTCTGCAGGGGGGAGGGTCACAGAGGCTGCCAGGGGTCCCTGTCTGCAGGGGGCGGTCACTGAGGCTGTCAGGGGTCCCTGACTGCAGGGGGGGGTCACAGAGGCTGTCGGGGGTCCTTGACTGCAGGGGGGGTCACAGAGGCTGTCGGGGGTCCCTGTCTGCAGGGGGTAGGGTCACAGAGGCTGTCAGGGGTCCCTGTCTGCAGGGGGTGTCACAGGCTGTCAGGGGTCCCTGTCTGCAGGGGGTGGTCACTGAGGCTGTCATGGGTCCCTGACTGCAGGGGGGGTCACAGAGGCTGTCAGGGGTCCCTGTCTGCAGGGGGCGGTCACTGAGGCTGTCAGGGGGTCCTGTCTGCAGGGGGCGGTCACTGAGGCTGTCAGGGGGTCCTGACCACATTGGGGGTGCTCGCTGAGGCCGGGCTGGGTTGCAGGGGTCCCTGACTGCAGGGGTGGGTCACTGAGGCTGTCAGGGGGTCCTGACCGCGGGGGGTGCTCGCTGAGGCCGGGCTGGGTTGCAGGGGTCCCCATCAGCAGCCTTCGAGAGATCACGCTGCTCCTTCGCCTCCGCCATCCGAACATCGTGGAGCTGAAGGAGGTGGTTGTGGGGAACCACCTGGAGAGGTGAGTGGTCTGCTTGCTGCCCCCGCATCGGGTCCTGCCCGGCCCCCTCCCTCTTGCCCTTCCTGCTGCCCCAGGAGGGTCCCTTGGCCCACTTGGGAGGAGGTGGGAGGTGGCCTGCGTTTCCCCCTCTTCTTTTCAGCATCTTCCTGGTGATGGGTTACTGTGAGCAGGACCTGGCCAGCCTTCTGGAGAACATGCCTACACCCTTCTCTGAGGCCCAGGTTTGAGGCTGGGGGTGGGCTTCCCAAATCCTTGTTCGGCACACCGTGGCAAACGCAGGCTGCCCTGACCCTGCATCCTGGCCCTCTGCAGGTCAAGTGCATCGTGCTGCAGGTGCTCCGGGGCCTCCAGTACTTGCACCGGAACTTCATCATCCACAGGTGGGCTGGGTCCACGGGCCTGGAAGGGGGCGGGGCCTCAGGAGACATTTTTCCAGAGGAGTGCTGGTTTGTGACATGGGGGAAGTGTGACTGCCAGTACTGACCCAGTGCCAGTTGATGTTGCCCAGTATCCAGGAGCGGAGCAGGCGCAGCCTCGATGCAGTAGAGGTTCTGTAACTGCTCCCGGGGGGCGGTCCAGGACCAGATAATACCTGTTTTCTCCTTTGTGGGGCTGATGGTGTGAGCGAGTCAGGCTCTGAGAAGTGCTGCCTTGGAGAGAGCCTTACTGGAAGGCAGGCCAGGAAGGGCAGAGACTGGAGGGGCAGAGGGGAGGGTCTTGCAGGCAGCAGCTCCGTGTGCCCTCGGTGGCTCCCCAGGGGTGGGGATCAGACACAGCACTGGAAGTCAGACCTGGGCTCAAGGCCTCCTCTGCCAGTTTCTCAGAAAGTTACTGGGAGCTCTCTCTCGTGTTCCCAGCTGCCACATCACCTTGCACTGCCTGCCGTCCTTATTTTTAAGAAGTGCGGGGACTTCCGTGGCAGTCCAGTGGTTTAGACTTCGCCTTCCAACGCAGGGGGTGCAGGTTCGATCGCTGGTCGGGGAGCTAAGATCCCACATGCCTCGTGGCCAGAAAATCCAAGGCATAAAACAGAAGCAATATTGTAACAAATTCAGTAAAGACTTTAAAAATGGTCCACATAAAAAAAATAAAAAGGGACTCCCTGGTGGCGCAGTGGTTGAGAGTCCGCCTGCCGAAGCAGCGGACACGGGTTCGTGCCCCGGTCCGGGAAGATCCCACGTGCCGTGGAGCGGCTGGGCCCGTGAGCCATGGCCGCTGAGCCTGTGGGTCCGGAGCCTGTGCTCCGCAACAGGAGAGGCCACAACAGTGAGAGGCCCGCGCACTGCAAAAAAAAAAAATAATAAAATAAAATAAAAATAAATAAATAAATACAATAAAAAAATTAAAAAGTGCAAACAGGAGGAGACGTATGGGGAAATGTTCTAAGTATCACTGCGATGGTGACAACCTCTTTACCCCATGCAGCTGCCTGGGAAGCACTGGTGTTCTCTTTCTGTCACAGGGATCTGAAGGTCTCCAACTTGCTCATGACGGATAAGGGCTGCGTGAAGACAGGTGGGTGCAGGTGCTGGCTCTGTGGTGGGGACCTCCGTGAGCGCCACCTCGACAGGGCGGCAGGCCGGTCCCGATAAGCACCCTGCACACTACAAGCTGGTTGCAAACGTCAGTGGGCAGCCTTCACTGGGTGACACTCTCCCTCCCGTCTGTCCAGCGGATTTCGGCCTGGCCCGGGCCTATGGCATCCCGGTGAAGCCAATGACCCCCAAGGTGGTCACCCTCTGGTGAGTCCCTGGGGACCATGGGAAGTGGAGGGCGGTCATGCTGAAGCTGCACAGGGACCTTGGAGGTTTTTACGCTGTGGGGCTGCACGCAGAGGCTGGGTGTGGATGGCTCCTGAGGCGGAGCAGGGCTGTCACCGGGAAGGACCCGCCCCGTCCAGGTGGGGCGCTGCTCTGCCCTGCGGCAGCCAGACCCCCAGCCTGGCTCTGAGCTGCTCGGAAGGGGCGGTGGCTTCACCAACGGGAGGACGGGAACAGTGATGCCCTCTGTAAGTATTTCTCACTCGACATTTTTGAAGAACGGGGTTGTAGTTTAGGGCAGGATGCTCTCTGCCGTGTGTCCCTCAGCCGCAACCTGTATAGGACGGGCCAGCGCAGGACACTGCTGCTCGCGGGGGCCGTCCAGTGACAGCACCTGCTGCCTCGTGTGCCGTCGTGTTTGTCGGGTTTAGTGGAAGGGACGGCCGAGCTGGGCTTCATGCGCCATCGTCCAGGCTGACTCTGGCTCTCAGGGACGGTGGTGGCCGGTAGGTGGGCTGATGCAGAGCCACAGTGCCTCGCGGAGGCCGGGCCGGAGGAGAGGAACTGCCAGACCCAAGGTGGGGGCTTCTGTTCGCAGGTACCGAGCCCCTGAACTGCTGCTGGGGACCACCACGCAGACCACCAGCATCGACATGTGGTGAGGGGTGGATGTGCCCAGGGCCTTGGGAAGGGCGGGGTGGTCTTGTGGGAGCTGGCAGGGCAGGAGTGGGGCTGGGGTCTCGCCAGCCTCCCAACTCCCAGGAAGGTGGGCCTACGCCTGGGGTCCTGAGAGGCAGTGTAAGACGGCTTCGGCGTTTACGGCCCGTCACTGAGGACCCGCCTCGTGGCCACTCAGAGAGGCTGGTGCCAGGTCACATGGCCCGGGAGGAGAACCCAGTGGTCACCTGCCCTTCCCGTCGTGGCAGCTCTGCCCCCATCCTCTGAGCCCAGCACACGGGGGCTGGGGCCTGGCAGAGCGGTGCTCTGCCGGGCCTGAGGACCTGAGGCGAGGCCCCGTGCTCCCTGCAGGGCCGTGGGCTGCATCCTGGCCGAGCTGCTGGCCCATAAGCCCCTTCTGCCCGGCACTTCCGAGATCCACCAGGTGGACCTGATCGTACAGCTGCTGGGGACACCCAGCGAGAACATCTGGCCGGTGAGTGCCAGCCCTGCCCTCCCCTCTCCTGCCCCTGCCGGCCACCAGCCTGCAGCTGCCGCTCCCCCGCACAGGGCTTCTCCCAGCTGCCACTGGTGAGCCAGTACAGCCTGAGGAAGCAGCCCTACAACAACCTGAAGCACAAGTTCCCGTGGCTCTCGGAGGCCGGGCTGCGCCTGCTCAACCTCCTCTTCATGTACGACCCCAAGAAAAGGTGCTGAGCCGGCCTGTGGCGGGCAGGGGTGCTGCGACCGAGAGGGCCCCTCCCAGACACGCCTGTGAGGGCCGGGCCTCTGCCCGCCCGGGTCACGAAGCCCTTTCCGAGGCTCCTGTCAGTTTCTGGGCCCCCAGTCCCTATCTGCCACCCAGCTGTCTGCTGTGCGGGGCGGGTGTGAGGGAGATCGACCTCGGCCAGGCCTGGGCCCCACGAACGGCAAGGCCTTCTCTCCAGGGCGACGGCCGGCGACTGCCTGGAGAGCTCCTACTTCAAGGAGAAGCCCCTGCGTGAGTCTCCCCTGCCCCCTGGCCGGCGCTTGGCTGGGGGCCCCTGTCCGGGGCCGGGGCTGGTGTTAGGCAGGTGGGCGGTGGGGCCCGAGCAGGCACGGGCTGCTCGTGCCGCAGAAACCGCGTGCAGGACCAGGAGGGGAGCAGAGGGAGGCGTGGGGGGCCCTCCCCACCCGGTGCTGAGCAGCCCCCTCCCTGCAGCCTGCGAGCCGGAGCTCATGCCCACTTTCCCCCACCACCGCAACAAGCGTGCTGCCCCGGCCACGTCCTCAGGCGCTGAGAGCCAGAGCCGGCGCTGCAAGCCCTGAGGGCCGGGGCCCCTGGGGCCCGGCCTGTCCCTTGGCCAGGACCGACCAGCTGCTCCAGCTGACTGCACCGCTTCCTGCCCCTCTGCCCACCGCTGCCCCAGAACAGCAGGGTGTGGACACGGGGGATGCCCGTGGGTGCACTCTGCAGGCCCAGACACCCTGAGGCTGGCCTGCCGGGCGCCACTTGGTGGCTCTGCCATCTGGTGGCTGGGCTGGGTCCACCTGTTGCCAAGCCCTTAGACCCTCACTTCCCAGGAGGAAATATGGCTGGGCCCATCTCAGGAGGTGTCTCTGGCTTGGGACGAGCAGACCCCATGTGGTCACTTTTGTCCCCACTTGATCCCCAGGGTCTGCCTGGGAAGGGAGAGGCTATAGTGACCGCCCGCTGGGGTGCAGGACTCAGAGTGGGAAGGAAGGGTGGGGTGTGGGGTGCCGCCAGCTTGGTGGACTGGAGTCTGGGCAGCTCTGAGCCCATCAGAGGGACCGCCTTGGGTTGGGGGCTGTGCCCTGTCCCCACTCCCCACTGAGGTCCCTGGGGAGGGGCATGGTTGGGCCTCGGTGAGATAAACGCTTTCCTCACAGACGCAGCTGGATCCAGCGTTCTTTAATGTACTTTGAGGTTGTGATTCGCGTGACGGACAGGTATGGGGAGGAGGGGCCACACACAAGACTGGCCCCGCCCCAGGCCCAGGTGGGCAGACCTACCCCCTCCAGCCCTGTAAGCAGGCTGGCGGCTGGCAGCTGGTGCATCTTTACCACTGGACCCAGGTGGGCTCTGGGGTGGGAGGGAGTCTTGGAGATCTCTCATCCTGCCTTCCGAAACTGGACAGCAGGAAGATGTAGCAGGGAGGCTGCTGGGGTAGTGATTGCTCAGAAGCCCCCATGCTCCACCCGGAAGTTGGGTGACAGCCTCTCAGGCTCCGTGGCTCCCCGTCTCCTGCCTGCTGTTTTCTGGAACTCTTGGGCACTCACTCTGGTTGGAGACTAGATCATTTCTCTTCTGTCCTTGGGTCCAGCTTCCCCGCCCAGCTCTGACTGGAGCCGATGGTGCTGGTCTCAGGCCAGCACTCACCTCATTCAGTGCTGGTCTGTGACACCCATGGGGGGGCCAGGTCCCCTCAGCCGGGTCAGCCATGCACCTGGCAGAGCCCCTAGAATGGTCTTAGCAAAGCTCCAGGGCTCATGAGGTCACCTGAGCCCCCAAGGACACTCCTCTGTGGAGCACCCCTTTGGGCACTTGCAGGGAGCAGGTCAGGAGCTGCGGTGGTGGGGCCGGGGAGGGGTGGGAGAGGAGGGAGAGGGTGCTCCCTGGGGGTGGGTCGGCAGTTTTCCGAGGAAGACGGCCCCCACCTCTCACGTAGCAGGGCTGAGACTCCATTCCCCCCCGACCCGCCACTGTGCTCAGCACCCCTGGGGGGCAGGAGGGGCAGGGTGGCCAGTGGCCCGGGCCTGAGGAGGGATGAGGCCCAGAAAAGCACCGCGGAACATGTCTCCAGAAAGCCCCGAGCCTAGGGCCAGGCGGGCCTAGGGGCATCGTAGAGCAAGGCGTCCACCTGGGCTCGCTGCAGCCACAGGCGCCGCTGGTGGTTTCCGTGCAGGGCACGCAGCGGGTGGCCAGGGCGGCAGGTGGCCAGGGCGGCACAGTGGGCAGTGTGCAGCTGGCGACACGTGTCACAGCAGAGGGCAGGGAGGGCGCCAGGGCCCAGGCAGCTGTGTGTCTGGTAGCCAGGGGGCTCGGGGACTCGTGGGGGGCTGGCCTGCTCAGGGGTTCCAGGGGCTTGGGGGGCGGCCAGGTCTCCGGGCCGACTGAGCAGCTCTTGGCGCAGTGAGAGGAGGGAGAAGGCCTCGGCCTCGGGCTCCTCCTCCGAGGCCGGGCTGCTGGCCTCAGCCTCCCAGGCCCCGCCCCCCGGGCCCCACAGTCTGGCACTCTGCTCCCAGAACAGAGGCTGGCAGGCGAGCTCCGAGGGGGGTGAGTCGGGGCCTGGCGAGGGTCCCCCGTATAGGCTGGTCTCGTCTGAGCCCTCATCCTCCTGCAGGTCCCGGTACAGGTCCAGCCGGGCCTGGCACCGGGCCGGGGAGCCACGAGGGGGCACAGGTGGCGGCTCCTCTTCGCGGGCTAGTCGCTGCTGCAGCCAGGCCACGCAGGAGGCCACGTCCGCGCTGGCCCGCCGCGCCTGCAGCAGCTCCTCAGCTGGCAGCACGCTGGTGCCCAGCTGCGCCAGCACCTCGCCCAGGATCTCACACTCCAGCCGCAGGGCAAAGCAGCCCAGGGCCACCTGCACAAGCTGGCGGGCGGGGGGCAGGGCGGCCACCATGAGGCGGTGGTCGTCCCTGCGCACATAGCCCATCTTCTGGAAGCTCTGGATGAGGAGGTCCTCCGAGAGTGCGCCCTTCAGCACGTGCACGTAGCCCCCTGAGAAAGTCTGCAAGGGAGGGGGCCGGTCGGCGGCAGGCCACCCTCCTGCAGACCTGCCCCGGCCTCGGCTGCACTCCGGCAGTGGCTGGCTTTGGGGGCCACCATCATCACCCCAGGGGGTGGCAGGGCCCCAGGCATCTGGGATGTGCTGACACTCCCTCCAGAGGGGCTGTTTAAAAACAGATATGCTGGGAGTTCCCTGGTGGCCTAGTGGTTAGGATTCGGCGCTTTCACTGCTGGGGCCTGGGTTCAGTCCCCGGTCGGGGAACTGAGATCCCGCAAGCTGCGCGGCCAAAAACAAACCGTAGGTGCTCAGGGCCACCCCCAGAGACTCTGTTCTCACTGGCTGAGGTAGGCCCAGGCATCACAATTTTTTAATCTAACACATTTCACCTGGGTCATAGAACAAAATAAAGAGCCCCTACGTTGAGAAATCTCGCTGCCCTCTGGGTCCCCTCCACCTCCTCTCACCTGTGGGGGTTGCTACTCTAGTTAGTTTCCTGTGTACCTGCAGAGCGGTCATACAAACAAAAAATACAGGTGCTTATTTGCTCTGAGCAGGTAGCCTCCTAAACGCCTCATTCTAAACTCTGCTTTTCCAGTTTCTGAGAGCTTTCCCTATCACGACAGAGGCCTAGGTATTCACTTCTCCAGCTGTGCAGCTTTCCACCACACGGATGGAACATCTGTTGTTTTTGGAGGCTCCAGGCTGCAAAGGAACTAGAAGCGTTCCTAGGATGGTGATCACTTGTCTCTCACGTGTCTATAGTTCCTTGATTCTGGGACCCTGTGAGTGTACCTCTGCTTACAGCTGATGAGAGTACCTCCACAGATGGGGCACTGCTGTGTGTAAGATTGTTCTCAGGGCTGTGCCTTCACCCCTCACAATGGACCTTGCACTGGACTGTTCTCGTGTTTGCTTCATGGAGGAGGGGATGGATTGCAAAAGATTAGGTAACTTGCCCCAAGCCACAGAGCCGGCAGAAGCAGACCCCATCCAGGTCTGCCCAGTGCTGAAGCCCATGAGCATCTCAAGATGAGGCCTGTCTGTTCTCTTGGCCCCCCATGGGGCTGCATCCTGCCCTCTGGTCTGAATGGATGAATGAAAGTCCTAGAACCTCAGAACAGCAGGTGTCCCAGTGGAGCAGTGGGCTCCAAGGCTCACCTCACTGAGAGGCTGCTGCTGCCATGGCAACCAGTGGAGGCGGACGCCCACGTGCCCAGTGACATCATTACCTTCCCACTCTTCTGAATTAGCTCAGAGCACAAGGCAGCCTGCCCACTCCTGCCAGCCTGCAGCTCACCTGGAGGGGCCTGGCCCTGGGCTCAGCTCTACCCAGGCTGGGGGGTGAGCTAGGTTCTTGTTTAGCCCGGCTCCACTAGGACATGCAGGGGCACCCCCAGCCCCTGCCTACTTCATAGGGCATAACCCATCCCATGTTCTCTTCCACAAATGGAGCCACAAATCTCTCCTAGAGAGATTAGGGTGACCCTGGTATGCCCAGTCCTTCCCGTGTGCCTGTCCTAGGATTTCTATGGTAACTGGGGCCACAAGGCCACTTGGGGGAGGGCAGCAATGCAAGCTTTAAGGACCAGGATCCCCCTTGGAAGGCAGGTATCCAACCAGGTGACCTCCACCCACCCCATGTTCTCAGCCCCAGGAGTACAAAGGGGAACCTCGGCCAAGAGATGCTCCAACACGCCCAGGACCCCTCAGCACACCGAGCTCTCTGAAACCTATCAGCCTCTGAGGACACCTGAAATCCCTTATGCCCACGGTAGCCACCGTCCCGATGGTGGCCAGCCCCCAGGAGCCTGGGCAGGGGCCCCCGCTCGGCTCGGCGCCCTACCTTGATGGTGGTGAACTCCTTCCTCCAAGGCAGCAGATACAGGTGCACGGCGGCCAACTCCAGCAGCTCGAAGGCGCGGGCCAGGCCGCGCAGCGCAGGGGCCAGGTCGGCGCGGCCCCACAGGCCATCGGTGAGTAGTGCCAGCGCGTCATCCTGCAGCGCCCCATGCAGGTCGAAGTCTTCCACCAGGATGTGCCAGAGCACGGCGCGCAGCGACGGGTCCCCGCACACGCCCGCGCGGCCGTGCCTAAGTTCGCGCTCCAGGCACAGACGGTAGTCCTCGGACAGCGAGCTGCTGCCCATGCTGGCGGGCGGGAATAGGGTATCAGGACCCAGAGACCCCTCCCTGCCCGCTGCGCGCCTCCAGAGCCCCCGCCTGCATCCACAGGTCCTCCACCAACTGTGCGCCCCGGGTATCTACAGCACCCCCTTCCCTGGAGACGTGCGCCACCTGAGTCTCCCTTCCCGAGCAGAGACCCCCTTGCCCACATCGTGCTGTGGGCCCGGAGGACGACAGCCCTACCTGCCTGTCACCAGCAGTCCCCGAGCACCCGCTGCTCTGTTCGAGCCTCTCCAGCAGCAACTCGCTTCCGCCGGGGCCGGCACCGCCCCTCGGCCGTGACGTTAGGGGCGGGGTCTCTTCGGGCACCGCCCCCTCCGCCAACGCGGACAGGGCGGGGCCTGGTGAGGGCCCGGGAGCACAAACTACGGCCTGCGGAGCCGAGGACAGGGGGCACACCGCGGACGCTCCCACCGAGGCGGGCGCCGACCTCCCGAACTGGACCCTCGGGAACGCCAGGGTGCCGAGGAAGCAGGTACCGTGGCTCTTCGTGCGCCTGCCGGGAGCGGGGGCCGGACGCAGGGCGGGGCCATCTCCTGGGGGCGGGGCTACCCCAACAGAGGCGGGACCCTTGTCGTTGCCTAACGGGATTGACCAGATTGGGAGGAAGGGAGAGGGGTCGAGCCGCCCTCTGGCGGGGCCCGCGCTCCAGGTGGAAGCCGGCCGGGTGTTTCAGCGTGATTTAAAACTGCAAGCCCTGGTGGCGCAGTGATTGGGAGTCCGTCTGCCAATGCAGGGGACGAGGGCTCGTGCCCCGGTCCGGGAGGATCCCACGTGCCGCGGAGTGGCTGGGCCCGTGGGCTGTGGCCGCTGGGCCTGCGCGTCCGGAGCCTGTGCTCCACGCAGCGAGAGAGGCCACGGCGGTGAGAGGCCCGCGTACCGCAAAAAAAAAAAAAAAAACAACCTCAGGGGACTTTCCTGGCGGTCCAGTCGTTACGACTCCGCGCTCCCACTGCTGGGGGCGCCGCACCCTCCCCCCCCCAAAAAAAAACCAAATCAGCACGCCGGGCCTCTTTGAGGTGGCGTGAAGGCGCCTTTCTGCCTAGGTCAGAGTCGCTTCCAGGCACCGGGTCCGATGTTCCGCTCTGTGTCCAGCCCTGCTTCTCCGCTCCTGCTCTGAGCGCTGTTTGCGTGGCCCCAGGTGTTTGCTGTTAACTGTTGTGTGCTACTCCAGGGAGCATGTCTCTGTCTCAGCGCCACTCGAACCTGGGCAGGTCTTCGCACCGTCCTCCCGTAGAGGAGAAGTCCCATAGAGGACCCGTTGAATGGAAGTGACGTTGCCTGACTTTCCAGGTTAAGTCGTAAAACTGCCTTGTTGTCTTGAGACGCTCAATTTTGGGACCTAGCCACGTACTGGGAGGAAAGCAGCTGCATGAAGGGGCCGAATAATGAAGGCTGAATAATGTCCAAAATCCATGGAACCCGGGAATGTGAGCATATTTGCAAATAGGATCTTTGGAGATATAATCAAGTTAAGATGAAGTCAGACTGGATTAGGGTGGACCCTAAGCCCTGTCAGAATGATGTCTTTGTAAGGAGGAAGGTTACATACTTTGGGAGGAGGCATACGATGGATGCAGAGACTTGCAGCTACAGGCAGAGACTGCAGGAGCCCCCGGAGCTGGACGAGGCAAGAAAGGGTTCTGGTCTAGCACTCTGCTGGGCCACGGCCCTGTGGACGCCTTGACTTCAGACTTCAGGATTTTGAGAGTAAATCTTTGTTGTTTTAAGCTCCCCGGTAGCTAGTTACAGGAAACGAATGCAGGCCTCCCACGGCTGTTCCCACAGCCCTGAGGCCCTCGCTGATGGCAGACGTGTAGACAGATCTCCAGCTGACCCCAACCCCTTGATCTTGGGTCACCCCAACTTGGAAGCTGACCTAGCTGATGCTGCAGGTGGGGCAGAGACAAGATGTCCCCACTGAACCCTGCCGAGGTGGGAGTTTCACAAGCAAAGCAAATGGCTGTCGCATGTTTAAGCCAGTGAGTGGGCTGGTTTGTTACACAGCAGGCGGGTGGATGCCACACTGCCTCAGCGCCAGCTGCGTAGGGGTCCTCCTGTGACCCTGGGCTATAACCGGGCGGAGCAGATGGGTGGGAGGGTCAGTTAATACCTACCTCGGCCAGGACTGCAGCTCCCTGGACCACTGCCCAGCACGCTGCACACCGTGCGGCTGCGTCCAGTCTCCCAGGCAGCACCACTCTCCTCATCCAGCTTTCTCATCCTCACCAGTTCAGTGCAAGGGAAGGTCTGTCTTGTGTTTTAATTTGCATTTCTTGATTTTTAAAATGACTTTAAACACCTCTTCTTATGCTGATGAGCTTTTTAAAGTTCTTCTGAAGACAGCCTGTGCACAGCCTTTGCTATTTTTCTGACTGGGGCTCCTGCCTTTTTCTTGTTGATCTGCAGGATTTTCTGTGTGAAGAACCCATCACTCACCATCTTACGGAAGGCTGTAGGCTGGGAGAGGCTGAAGGACTGGCCCAGAGTCAGCAGCAGGAAGGCCGTCTGACCAGCGCCTCCAGAGAGCTCCCCAAAGCCAGCAGGAGCGCCCACGGTCAGGCTTCACTCCATCGTCCACCTGCTCTATGAAAGGGGGCTTAAAATCCCATCCTTGAGACCACCAGGGCCTGGAGCAGGGGGGTCATCCTCCCCAGGCTTCATGGCTGGCTGGGCCTCGTGTCCAGGACTGGGGGGCTTCCTCTGGAGAGGGCAGGCACTCAGGGACTGAGGGCTTTGAGGGCAGGGCAGGGTGAGTAGGCGGGTGCCCGCCTGTCGTTCCTGGGGTGCTGGTGGGCAGGGGATCCCTGCCCACAAAGGCTCCCAAGAGGCAGCTGCCCCCGGAACTCGGGTTGGCCTGCCCTTGGGGTCACGTCCCTGGCCCCCTCTGGCCTCCGGAGTCAACCTGCTGGGCTCTAAGAGAGCTCTGCCACCGGGAGGTGTGGCCTGGAGAAGGCGTTTCCCCTTCTGTGCCTCACTTTCCTCACGAGGTTCCCGCACAGCCTTGGGACACTGCGTGCACAGAACACACAGTCAGGTCCAGCTGGGCCTTCCCCGGGGACCCACACGCTGCTCCCACACCACCTTCTGCCGTGGTGACAGATGCTGCCTGGGGCTGGGGCCGGGCCACCTGCGTGTGTTCCCCACCTGGAGAGCAACATGACTCCTGGGAACCCTTCGGGAGAAGTGGTCCGGGCTCAGATCCTGCCCAGTGATGACCTCTGACCCTGCCAACCTGCTAGGCCCCCCAGAGTGTGTCCAGTGCTAGAACGAGCAGCCCCACGGATCCCACTCCTGGGCAGAGGTCTGGGAGGCGGGCTGGGCTTGGCGATGGTCCCAGGGGCCTCTGGGACCGTCTGGCTCTGGCTGGTTGGCTGGGAGTGGCTGTGCTGCCCAGGCCTCCGCCCAGCCAGTAGGATGGGGAGCAGGTGAACCGCGCTGACCGAGACACCAGTGACCTCTTTATTTCCAGCTGGGTGAGTGGTTGCCGAGGGGCCTGTAACAGTCAGGGTGGGCAGGTGGTGGGGCTACCGGCAGGCTCCGACCCTTGGCTTCACACCGACCCTGAAGGGGCTGAGCGGGGGAGGGGATTCTCCAGGGGTCTCAGCATGTCCATGCCCATTGCCAAGGGTGGGAGTGTGGCTCAGAGCTCCCACACATGGGCAGGTGCCCTGGGGACGCCTGGGTCTCCGGGACAGAGTGGTCAGTGACCAATAAATAAACAGCACAGTCTAAACCCACCTGGGCCCCAGGCCTCTTGTGGGGTGACAGGCTCTCTTCTCGACTCAGGCAAGAACCTGGCTCAGGGAGCTCCGCGTGTCACGGGGGACGGGAAGGGAGAGAAGCAGACCTGCCCTCGGTCAGGCCCACGGCCCCTCTGTTCTTGGGCTTGCGGGGCCTGCAGGGCATCAGCGGACTGAGCCGTTGGAGTGCGTAGGCCCCAGGGGAGCCCAGTTTCCCTGCACAGGGCCTCTCACAGGTGGGGACAGGAAAGAGAAGGGCCTGGTTCCTGGGAGCTGACTCGGGTCAGCCCCATCCTATCAGGAGCACAGGGGCCTCCTTGAGCCCTAGGGGCTGATGTCAGGCGGGGGCGAGAGCCCCACCTCGGCCAGCCCACCGCCCCATGCAGGTGCCTCCGGGCCAGTCCTCGGCCAGCCCGTCCTCTGCTACTTGCCCAGGGCCCGCCGGGGCAGCAGCTCCACGTAGCTCAGGGCGCTCTGCAGTGACGTCAGGCAGTAGCCCTCCTCTCCGATCAGGTACCTGCACGGAGGCGGCACAAGCACCTGTCACTGGAGGGGTGCAAGGAGACCCCGATGTTCTGGAAGGGGCACCTGCCCTTGCGGGGCAGAACCTGGTTGCTGAGGTCCCACGGGCTGTCAGGGTGCTGGGCTGGGGGACGGCCCACTCCCCAGGCAGACGCTGCTCAGGGGATGGCCCCCTGGCTCCTCTGGGCGGCGTGCTGGGTGAGGGGCAGGGAGAGGGGCCGTGGGCCCCGTGCATGGGTGGGAGCCCGAGCTCAGCCCCCACGCTGGCCCGAGGCTCCCACCTCTCGTGGATGAACTCCTCCAGGGCTGCACACTCCGACACCAGCTGGGGGAGGCCACTCCTCAGCGCCACGAAGGACAGGATGGGCAGCAGGTCGTCAGCGCCACTGTTGGGGAGACGCAGAGCCGGCCAGGAGGCTCCAGGGGCCGGGGGCGCTGCTCAATCCCCACAGCCCTGGAGCCTCCCAGCTAGGTCCCTGGAGCAGCCTTGGGCTTGCTGGATGCTATCCCTGTGCCTCTCCTGCCCGCCGGCCTCAGGGGGCTGGGGGATCGCTGAGGCCATCCTGAACGGGGACCCTGTGCCGCAGAGCCCAGGGCTGGACCAGGGAGGCCCCACAGTGAAGCTCTCCCGTGAGCTTGCCCGAGCCCGGGGACGGGATGACGGAGAGGATAGCCCATGTCCCAGGTAGCCTGCTCACTCCTGGGGTCAGGGTCACTCACGTGCCACTCCAGGTACCCCAGACCCTCCGCAAGAGGCACCTAAGTGAGCGAGGGAGGCCCTGGGGGATGCTCAAAACCCTGGCGAAGGGCCCAAGGGGCCAGTACTCTCGGCAAGGAGCACGGAGGCAGGCTGGTTTGAACCTGATGACCAACCAGGGACTCCTGCCCCCACCTCCTTGGGTGCCACACGCCTGCAGGGACACATAGTGCCCCCCCGCTCCTTGGATGTCCTGAGGAGAGAGCTAGCGTGGGGTTGCAGCTGGGACTCGGAAACACTTTCAGTCCTGGGGCCCTTTCACCTGCTGCAACTTTTTCGGAGACCAGATGGTACAACAGTGATGGTGGCCAGTGAGAGCCACGTGGGTCCCCCGACCTGACCCCGCAGCCCACCCAGCCGGGTGCAAGGACAGGTGCTTTCAGGGCGACCCCAGTCTCTGGCACAGGGTGAGGGTTTGCCAGCCCCAGGTGGGCGCCAGGGCCAGGGAAGGACGCTGCTGGCTACAGGCCCGTCCAGGTGAGATAAGGCAGGACCCAGGTGGGAAAGACCCCCGCCCACCTCAGGAGGCTGGGGCAGGGGCAGTGCAGGAACCCCAGGCTGGGGCTCAGCACAGGGGACGGGCTCTTCCCCAGGACAGGACCGGGGCGGCTTCCCCAAGTGTGCACCTGAGGGGGTGTGCACGCTACCGGGTTAGCAAGGGGCTGGACCGTCTCGTCAGCAGGGCTGGAGCCTGGGATCTTTGGTGGAAATGGGCCACACTCAAGGAGAAGCAGGGCCAGGCGCCGGGCGGGAACCCGAGGTCCCAGTGCCAGGGCCTGGGTGGAAGGGTTCCCGCTCCCCTGGCCTCTGAAGGCGGCCCCTCCCGCGCCCAGTCCCCACCACAGGCCGCGGCCTCCTGGGACTCACATGGCGGCGATGCCCGGCTGGGGCGCAGCCTCGCGAGCCCGGTAGTAGTCCTCCGCGCAGGCACAGATGACCCGCAGGGCCCGCACTGCGTCGCAAAAGCCAGGCTTTGGGTGAGGGGGTGGGGATCTCGTCCCGGTACGGCCCCGGGCACTGCCCCACCCCCATCGCGTGCAGGGCTGCGCAGAGCCTGGACGATCACCACTCATGTCCCACGGGACACACCCCCAGCGGACAGGAGAAGGGCCTGCCGCTGAGGGGTGAAGGCGCAGGCTCCAGTCGCCCTCCGGGACGGGACTCTGTCTGATCTGACCCCCTTCTCCCTTCCCTCCAACCAAACCGTCCCCCCTCACCAATGCACTCCAGCTTCTTCTGGGGGCAGCTCTCCAGGACCAGCAGCCCTAGCTCCTGGGCGGCGGCACAGTAGGGGTAGGCGCCGGCTGCCGTGGCCTCGGGGTCCCGGGGGAGGAGCTTGGTGGGGACGCCGACGGCCGCCGGGGGCGCGTTCCCGTACAGCTCCATGCTCCTGCTCAGTGCGGCCTCCCGCAGGCGGTGAACGCTCCTGGGGCAGAGAGAGGCCAGGCTCAGCGGCCCAGGGCCCCGCCCGGGAGGGGACAGGGGCGGGGCTGGGGAAAGCTGGCCACGCCCCGAACCGTGGGAGGGTGCGCGTGGCACCGCCTGCACACGCGCAACACCTGAGGAGGCCTGGGAGGAAGGCAGCTCAGGGATGCACACGCGGCAGGGCCGTACCTGTACACGGCCAGCAGCAGGGGCCACAGCGGGGAGAAGAAGGGCTCCTCGATGCAGGCCAGGCAGCGGTCTTTGGAGGCGGCCGTGTTCAGGCCTTCAAACGCCAGGAGGGTCAGCGAGAGCAGCCTGTCTGCCGGGAGCACAGCCGGTACAGCTGGCAGCCCCTGGAGGCCTCTCCCACCCGCAGCCAACCTGGGGTGCCCAGGCAGGGTCCCCACCTGCTTGCCCCTCCCTGCCACCCCAGAGCCAGCCTTGGGATGGGCTGAGCCACACGTAGCTCCCGGCTCAGCTGGAGGGGCTCTGCCTGGCCCTGCCCCCCCCACTTCAAACGCTGCGGCGCAGGGTGGTGCAGGGAGTCGGGGCCCTCATCCCTAGGGGGTCACAGGGTCATATGCAGCTCCCCCAGGGGGCCAAGGAGACAAGCCTGGAAGGGAGGGCATAAGACAGCTTCTTTCTGAAAAGGGTCTGTACCCCAAACTGTGGCACCCAGAGGAACGTCAGAAGCATATCTGAAGACAAGAAATCTGAGGCCCAGAGAGATGAGGGAACCCGCCCCGCACCGGGGAGGAGGGGGTGCTCACCCAGAGTCTCTCAGACAACACGGGGCCCTGACTGCTGGGCCTCTCTCGCTGGTTCTTAGGAAACCCTGACAGCCTTCCTCCTTGGAAGGGACGTGAACCCCCTGCCACCCTGGGCTCCTTACGGAACCCACACACTCTTCTCAAATGGAAAAACCTAAGATGAGCCACCACCAGGCCACACACACCTAGAGCCCTGGGTTTGGAAGGGTGGGGGTCGGACCTAATGGGGCAGCTAGCACCACCTGGCAGCCAGAGGCTCTGACGGCAGACCCTCCCCCAAACACAAGACTGAAACGCACCCGGCTGTCCTCCCCGTGTGGCCCCGTGAGGAGACAGCCAGGGATGGAGGGAGACCCTGGCCACTGCCGGCCCCAGCTGCTCTCTGGGGCAGGGTGTGTGCCTCTCTGCTAAACTGGACACGTGGCCCCAGGGGAGGGCTCTGCAGAGCAGGGCCGGCCTGGATGCCACCAGGGGAAGGCTCCGCCGGACCGGGCCCATCCGAGGCCTCTGACAAGCTTTGCGAGGACGTGGGCTTCAGACGGCGCAGTTCCCCCACCGCCCACCCGGCCCGCGGCACGGGCCTCACCGATGGCGTCGTGTATGTCCTGCACGGTGCCCTTCAGCTGCTCCAGCAACGGCTCCTTCCTCACCCCTGGGGGCTGGGGCTCAGGCCGCCCCCCAGGGCCCCGGCCTCTCCTCTCAGGAGTAGCCAAGAACTGTTCCAGGTCCCCGAAGGAGCTGTCCTTGCCCGGCAGGTCGGATGAAGTGTCCGCCAGGGGTGAGGGAGGCCCCGCGGGGCTGCCGTCTGCCCCTCTGTCTGGGTTGCCGGGGTGGGGTGGGGGGATGGGGGCGCTGGCGGAGGCGCCGTCTGTGGGCCTTGGGGCTGGGCTGGGCTCCGGCGGGGAGGGCATGCAGTAGAGGCTCTGAGAGGGCCGGAGCCGCCGGCTTCCAGGAGCCAGCAGCCCGTCGGCGTCGGGGGGCAGGGAACGGCAGCCCAGGGCCGAGGCGGCGCCCCTGCTCACGATGGGGTACAGCGCCCGGTACACCGCGCACTGGAGCTTCTTCAGGAGCTTCGAGATGGGGTGGTCGGGGACGCTGTGGGTGGGGGGAGAGGCAGCGTGTGAAGGCAGCGCCGTCGGGCTGGGGCTGCAGTCCCCTCGCTGGGTGACCCGGGGGCTGAGAAGGCCCGCCGGCCTGCGAGGCCCTTATCTGACCCCCACCCAACGGCCACGTGGCCCCGCCGTGAGGGATTTCAGAGAAGGGACGCATGGACTATTCCTCGCGGCTGAATGTTGCAGGTAAGGCCTGTCCCACCCCTCTGAGAAGCCAGAAGCCCCATGAAAGGCCATCCGCGGACAGGCGGCCCCGGGGTCACAGGCGGGGGCCTCCGAGAGAGCCAGCGTGGCCTGCTGCCCGTGCGGTCACCCCAGACCGCCTCGCTCCTCTCTCCTTCTTAATCCTTTCCTCTGCCATCAGCCTGCAGCCGGGGGAGGGGCTGACGGCCGGTACCTGAGCAGGTGGGAGACCAGGCTGGTCACCAGGGACAGGTCCCCTGGGCTCCTCTTGAGCTTAGCCTTCCAGCGCTTTGGCCAGTCCTGCAGGACAGGAGACCTTGGGGGAGAGCCCGCGGGAAGCCCCTCCTCCCAAGCCAAGGCCACGCCCAGGGGCCCAGGCCTCCCTGCGGACGCCCGCCCCGCCCACTCACGTGGTCTTGCTCGTACTCGAGGATGGCGGCGTAGAGGGTCCGCTGCTCCCGGTCCTCCGGGGTCAGGGCAGCCTGGCTGCAGAACCTCCTGGGAGAAAGGACAGGTCTGGGGGCCTCAGGGCTGGACAGGCGGGCGCGGGAGTCCCCACCTGGCCCCCCCAGTAGTCCCGGGGCCGAAGGCGGAGACGCACCTGTTGGCGGCCTCCTGGAGCCGCAGCCGGCGCTCCTCCATCTTCCTCTGCAGCTGGGGCGGCAGAGTCAAGGCCCTTCTGACGCGGCGTGCACGAACCCCCCGGCGTCCCAACGCCCTGCCGGACACGGGGCCCGTTGGGATGGGTGGGAGGAGGGGCTGGGCCAGAGGACAGGCCCGCTCAGGGAGGGAAGGCAAGTCCTAGTCGACCTGAGGGGTGGAGAGGAGTCTGTGGGTGCTGGGAGGGGCAGGGTGGCCTGTGCAAAGGCCGGGAGGCGAGAAGAAGCGGGGCTGGGCAGGAACCACCCGCTGAGGACAAGCGTCTCCGAAACTGGAAGACCTCTGTCTCCACACCTGAACCCTGGCATCTTTACTTCCCTGCCCCCTCCCTCAGCTGAAGCCTCTGCACACTAAGGATGGACGGAAAGGATACTGTCTTCTCCCGGGCTTCAGCGATCACCAGGTTCTCCATCATCTGCCGCTGCAGGGACAGGGTCTAGGACGGGAAGGGTGGAATAAGGCCTACTCTCCCCGCCGCCCTCACTCCAGACCCTCCTGGGCTCCTCTCACCAGGGATGTCTTCTGCATGGCCTGGCTGGGGTCCAGACGGGCCATCCGGGCCTCATAGGCAGCCTTCAGCTTCTGATTCTGCAGGGAGGCTTCCTCCAGGGGTGTCAGCTCCCTGGAATGGTGACAAGCTGCTGTCCAGGCTCCAGGAAGCCCAGGAACGCTCTGGTCACCTGAGGTCCCTTCCTGGCCCTGCCCTGAGACCGGAAGGTGAGGAGGTGGTGATGGGGGCAGGCGGGAATGTAAAGGAGGGAGGAGGTCTGGGGTGGGCGGGAGGCACCTGCCTCCCTGAAACATGGCCCTACTGCCTGGGTTCCAGACCTTTATGCACACCAGTCACACGTGTTTATTAACAGCATGAAACTCTGTGAAGGCACCATGTTAGCCAAACAGCTAGATTAGTTTGCAACCCATTAAAGTGGGGTGGGGGTGGGGGGTGTTTCACAGCTACTTGGTAACAGCCACCAACAGCCCCCTCACCATCAAAACTTCTGGTCCCACGTCTTCCTGCTTTCATGGGTGGGAGGAGGTAAGTCGTGGGGACACAAGACTATCCTGGGATGGAAGTCTGGTGCCTGGCCCTGCCCCAGAACTGCACATGCAGAGACAGGGTGCAGCTGTGGCTCAAGGCCTGGCAGCAGCAGCAGGAAGAGCCCATCCTCTTGCTTATCCTGCTGGGATTCTGGCATCTGTGTCTCAGTGTCTTTCACCAGTTCTAGAAAATTGCTTTTATCTCCTCAAATAATGCTCCTCTCGCATTTTCTTTCTCATCTTCCTTTGGAATTCCAATAACCCGTTAGACCTTCCATGTCTTTTTGTGTGTGTGTGAGCCATTCAGGGTATCTTTTAACCTTTTATCCAATTCTCTGTTTTCAGCTGTGTCTACTCTGCTGTTTGAAACTTGTCCCCTTCTTTTTGTGTGCATGTGTGTATGTTTACAGGAGAATATAATTTGTTGTTGTTTCTGATTAGTGTTTAAAAATAATTTCAGTATTTTTAATTTTGTTTCTACTTGGTTCTTATTTGACCCCTATTATAAACTCTATTTGACCCCTATTGTAAGTCAGATTTTATAGTTTCTTGTTCCCTGCAGGTATTTTCAAACTTGCTTTTTATTTCTCTAAATACAGAAAGCGTGATTGTATTATAATCTGTGTCCTATAACTCTATCTGAAGACTTTGCAGGTCTGTTTCTGCTACCGCTCATTTACAGTTTCTTGGTTCTTTCTGTACTTGGTTATCTTTGACTGTGTACCACTCATTTTATGAAAGTTGAAGGTGCTTTGCTCCAGAGACAATTTGCATTTGTTTCTGCCAGGCACCAGGTATTTCCATTCTGGGATCCCTTTTGACTAAATCCACCGTGGTTAGCTCACTTTGCCTCCAAACCCAGGCTTAGCCCACCTTCTGTTCTGACCCATCTTACTTCTTAGAGCTTTGTGACTCTACAACCTGAAGCTTCTGGAAGATCTCAGGCGGCAGAAATGGAGAGAGCTTCCCTCCCTCATCTGAGTACACCCGGCGGTGTCGGCTGGTAGGAGAGGGGACGGGGGCAGCCACAGGCATGGCTGGCCTCAGGCATGTTTTCCCTGTAAGACATACATAGCCAAGGGTTTGCACAGGGGCCTGACATTCCACAAAGGAGATGCAGACTTGGGACTTCCCTGGTGGCTCAGTGATTAAAAATCCGCCTGCCAATGCAGGGGACACAGGTTTGAGCCCTGGTCCGGGAAGATCCCACGTGCTGTGGAACAACTAAACCCGTGTGCCACAACTACTGAGCCTGCGTGCCTAGAGTCTGTGCTCCGCAACAAAGAGTAGCCCCCACTCACTGCAACTAGGGAAAGCCTGCACAGCAATGAAGACCCAACGCGGCTAAAAAATAAATAAATTAATTAATTTAAAAAAGAAAAAAAAAAGGAGAAGCAGACTTGGGGGAGGGATGTCCTAAGAAAGCTTTCTGCTGGACACCCACCAAGTTTGGCAGCTGTCGACTGGGCCCTCTCCAGACACTGCTCAGCCAGCTTCAGCATCTTCGAGGTGTCAGGGGTCACAGTTTCCCCAGCTTCTGGGGAGCAAGTGACAAGAAGGGTGGTCACCATCACCTCTATCGCTAATCAGATTCTTGCTGGGATGGAAACAAAGGTGAGCCCACTCCCTCCTCATCTCTGACCACCTGCCCTGGGTTTACCTGCTGGCCCTGTGTGTGGCTGTCCTGTCCTCTCGCCTGGACCATCAGAGCCTTCTCTATAACTAACTGGGCCTTTTCTCCTCACTGACGGCTTCACCTTACTTACAGCCCCTCCTCCAGGTGGGCCGTGCCCTGCAGTCAGCACGGCTGTTTCACAGAGACAGTTTCAAAACCCACCTCCCGCCCTCTGGCTGTGTCCAAGCTCACCCCTGGTGCAGCTGGAGGACTTCTGTTCTGCACTCCCTCTGCAAATCGCTCCTATCAGCACACTCGTGGTGTAGGAGCTGCCACCTGACACTCTCTCCTGGACCCCACCAGCCCCAGCTCCTGATCCAGCCCTGCTCCCTTCACGGCCAGACCCTCACCACACCCTTGTTCAGCCACATCACTCCCATTGCGGTGGCCCTCACCCACTCAGTCCTGCCCTTCTCTGAGGGCTCCCTGACCTCGCAGGTCCCTCCTCTAGGACGACCCCTCGCGGCTGCTCCCGCCGTGCCCTCCTCCCAGTGCCCAGAGCTCTGCTGAGCTCCCTAGCTCCCCAGGGTGGAGACTCCCACCCCTCCCTGACTGCTGTCGGGCTGCTGGACACCTCGAGCAGCAGGTACTCCTGACGGAGGCCTCAATTCTTCCCCCACGTCTGCTCCCGCCACCTCGGGCACTGCCTCCTGTGCTCCCTGGCCCTCCACCCCCGACTCCGGGCAGCTCACTGTCCCCTTAGAGTGTCTGGTGAGGCCCGTCTTTAGAGAACATGCCCCAAGCCCTCACTCCTTCTACCTCCAGGCAGTCCCACCGCTGCTGTCCTCACCGTGGGAGCCTCCTGGAGGATCTGCTCCCATGCCGGCCTCTCCCCACAAAGCCTCCACGAGCTTCGCCTCGTGCCAGAACCACCCCAGGCCCATCCCAAGGACCTGCCGCCCCCAACTGCACCTTCCCCTCTCCAGCCAGCCTACCCTTGTGTCGGGCACCCACTCTCACCTCAGGGCCTTTGCAGCGCCCTCTGCTGGGATGCTGCCCCCAGCCCTCAACCATCGTGCAGCTCACTCCTCCCTGGACTGGGGTTCAGTGTCCAGTCTTTGGTCACGTCCCAGCCCATCTCCATCCCCTCAGTCACAGCAGCCGGCTCTTTCTGCTCCCTGTCGCGCTCATGCTTACCGAGCGCTCAGCCGTCCACCTTCTACTAATGGCCCGGCAGGTAAGACACAGGACACCCCCAGGCCTGGGGCCCTGGGACCCATCAAAGGCTAAGCTGTCCACAGTCCGCCCGGCCTGGGAGGAGCTGTACCTTTGGAGGCCTCCACTTCTTCTAGCAGCACCTGGGAGATGTAGTGGACGCTCCTCAGGTATTCTGTATATGCCTCCTATGCCCAGGGAAGAGAAATGGCAGGGGTCAGGCCAGTAGAGGCGCATAATTCCATCATGCCTGCTCGGTGCCCTTGTGGAAACACAGGAACAGTGGTGCCTGCTTATCTGTGAGATACACCTGCAGTGGCCGAGCTGGTTCACTGGTAACTGCTCTGCTGGGGCATGGAAAGTACCCCTCTTCTCTAGACTTGAAGCTGGCATCACTGCCTTTCTCTCCAGTACAGGAAGGAACGGAGGTTCTCTGTCAGTGGGCCAGGGTAAGGAGCCTTGGCAGGTGCTGCCATTTTCCACTCTATGCAACAAGTTATCTTCCTGTGTAACTCGGGGGCCATTCACTCAGTGGGTTTGAAAAAAATATTTCCTGGGAGGTGAATCAGGGAGTGTGTTGTAAATCTCAGAATCACTTTCTGACTCGGATTCTGGGAAATCCTTTCCCGAACCCCAAAATAAGTATTCCCTGGGCACGCAGCAGTCTGACATTAGAATGTCAGTATTTTCAAGAGGGTGACCCTACCGTCCTGTTCAGGGCTCCCTAACAGAGCTCAGGGCGTTTGGAACCATAGCATGGTGCTTTGCTTTTTGTTTGTTTTGCTGCATCCCAGTTCTCAAATTACCCACCTTTAAGTCTACACCTCAGATAGGGATAAAATGGGTTCCGGGAAGGATTTCTGACTTGGGGGCATTTGCTGCCCTAGGATCCCGACTTGGGGAAGGCAGCGGATGGAAGACCGGAATGCCTTTCGGAAGCACCCGCGGCCTCCTCCCCTCCTTGGGCGGCCCGGTGTGACTCAGCCGGCTTTTCCACGCGGTCGCCACCCTTAGGATTAACACTCGTTCTTGGGAGACAAGCCACACCCCTCCCCCGCCGGCATTTCCTTCCAAACAAGCTCTGAAGGCGACTGGAAAGCCGCAGCTAACCTCTTATGGATACCGTCCCCTTCGGGAATCTGACTAAAGCTACAGGGCCCGCCCCCAAACTATACAAACACACGGGATTGTCTGCCAGATACACTTTGGAGGGCTGCTTCACGGACCCTCCTGAGTCCCCTTCACAAATGAAAACACCTCTTCTCATATTCCCGACTTGATGAACAGACGGGAAAACTGAGGGCAGGAGCCGGCGGGAGCTGTCCAAGGTCACGGCCGAAGCCCGAGCCCGCGCCCCGGAGCCTTCGGAGAGGCCTGGAGGCGCCCACCCCGCAGCCCCGCCCTCGCCCACGCCCACCGGGCTGGCCGCGGGTCGGCGACCGCCCCCGCCTCGCCCCGCCCGCCTCACCCGGGGCCGGTTGCCGGTGTCCAGCTCGATGGCCCCGTTGGCCAGCTTCATGGCACATTGAAGCGGTTTCACCGCGCCGTCCCCGACCGCAGCGGCCATGGCGCCGGCGGGGGAGGCGGTGGCGGCCGAGGGGCGGGGCGGGCGGCCCGGATACCGGAACGCGGCGTGCACGGGCGCGGGTGCTGCCCGAGCCCCGGACCGCCGGAAAAGGCGGTACCGGCGTGGGGCCACTTCCGGCAGCCCCGCCCCGCGACGCGCGGCGCCGTCCGTTCCTGGAGCCGAAGGGGCGGAGGTGGGGGTGACGGAGCTCTGAAATAACCTCCTCCCGCAGTTGCCACGACAGTGTAAGTGCAACTACCGATGCCATCACTCCTTGTCGGTGACAGGGCAACCGCGAACGCCTCGCCCCTTGCTCTCGTCATGCCGTGCTGCCCCGCCCTCCTCACTCCGCCCCTCCCCTCCTCACTCCGCTCCTCCCCTCATCGCCCCGCCCCTCCTCGCTACGCTTCTCCCCTCCCCTCCTCCCTTTCCTCGCCACTCCCCTCCCGCAGTCAATCCGTCCAATCCCTGTTTCCTCACCCTCCTCGCCCCCATCACTCGCCCCGCCCCGCTTCCAGTGAGTCCAGCGGAGCCGAACGGCGGAGTCGAACTGAACGAGCGAGCACAGTCCAACCTAGCGGACGAGAGGCTCCGGGCGGAGCAACACCTAGCCCTGCCTCTTGGCCCGGCTAGCCGAGCGGGGCCGAGCGGGGCCGAGCGGGGCCGAGCGAGGAGGAAAGGGGCGGAGCGCCGGGCCGAGCGGGGCCGGGCGGAGCCGAGCTGGGCCGAACGGAATCGGACGGGGCGGAGCGCCGGGGCCGAGCTCAAGCCGCCGCCGCCACAGCGATGAAGCGGGACCGGCTCGGGCGCTTCCTGTCGCCCGGGGTGTCCGGACAGCGCGGGAGCTCCGGTGGCGGCAGCTGTGGCGGTGGCCGGGCCCGGGGCCGCCCCTCCCGCAGCGGTCCCGACGTGGCCGAGGCGGCGGCTTTGGTGGCTGCGCGGCTGGGCTGGGGCCCGACGCGGGCCTGCGCGGACGCGGGCGAGGACGGCGCCGACGAGGCAGGTGGGTCCTGCCGTGCGGGCTCGAGGGGCGGTGGGCCGGGGCCCCCGGTGACCGCCGAGTGCCCCCGCGATCCCTCCGGCTCCCGGTGACTACCCAGCCCCCCATGACCACCCGTCTCTCCGCGACCACCCGGCCCCCGGGGAGCACCGGCCCCCCGTGACTCCCCGGCCCCCCGCGACCACCCGCTCGCCCCCGCCCCCCGCGACAATCCGGCCCAGGGTGCCTTGGCTCCTCAGAAAGCGGACTAGGCCTCCCCGGCGGACGCCGCAGCTGCGCTGGGTGATGTTTCGCAAGACAGCTGTCCTTTCGGCGCCCACTCTGAGCTCACTGAGTAATTAGTGCTCAAGTCCTGCCGTCTGTCGGGCAGGCCTGGGTTTCAGTCGTGGTTTTGCCCTGTGCTCTTCGGATAATGGCTTAATCTGGTCTGGGCCTCAGCTTCCTCTTCGTTAAGACAGAACTAAGAGGGTTGAGTGTAGGAGTGCCGGGGCCCCCTCCTGGCAGGCGGTATGGGCGTTAATACGCACTTTGCCTTCGTGTAATGTTTTTGCCCCCTCGAGAGGACTTCACGCTTCTCTCATGTAGTCCTCCCCCGGGGCAGAGAGAGAGGTGGCATCATCTACACTTGCAGACAGGAGGCCCCCGGAGAAGCAGAGCATGGGCGTGGCTCTGTCAGTTCTGGTCGCAGGAGGGTGATGTGAAGAGGAGTGAAGTTTCCAGCTTCGTTTAGGAAGTTCCATAGCTGTGGAGGCATTTATTTATTTACTCAAACTTTCTTTTTTATTATTATTTTTTTGGGGGGGGATTTTTTGAGGTATAATTGGCACATAACATGATACTGGTTTCAGGTGTACTAGGTAACATCCATCACCACTTGTAGTTAGAAGTTGTTTTCCCTTCTAAGTTCTCTAAGATGAGAACTTTTAGGATCTACTTTTAAGATCTCAGCAATTTTCAAATATACAACGCAGTATTATACTGAAGTATCTGTAGTTACCATACTGTATAGCACATTGCCAGGACTTATAACTGGAAGTTGGTACCTTCTGACCACTTCAGGCATTTCACTCAGCACCCCACTCCCCTTCTCTGGCAACCACTAATATGTTTTCTGTAACTATTAGTTCAGGATTTTTTCTATTTTTAGATTCCACGTATCAGATCATATGGTATTCATCTTCCTCCATCTGACTTACTTCACTTAGTGTAATGCCATTAAGGTCCATCCATGTTGTTGGAAATGGCAGAATTTCCTCACTTTTTCATGGCTGAGTAAATATTCCATTGTGTATATGTACCACAGTTTCTTTAAACATTCACCCATTGGTGGACACTTCGGCTGTTCCCATACCTTGGCTGTTATAAATAATGCTGCAGTGAATATAGGGGTGCATATATGTTTTCATTTCCATAGGATAAACACCCAGCAGTGGAATTGCTGGACCGTGTAGTAGTTCTGTTTTTAATTTTTTGAGGAACCTCTATACTGTTTCCATAGTGGCTGCACCAATTTACATTCCCATCAACAGTGCGCAAGGGTTCCCTTTTCTCCACACCCTTGCCAACACTTGTTATTACTTGACCTTTTGGTGATGGCCATTCTGACAGGTGGGAGTGATATCTCATTGTGGTTTTAATTTGCATTTACCTGATGATTAGTGATGTTGAGCACCTTTCCACGCACCTGTTGGTTATCTGTTTGCCTTTGGAAAGAGGTCTCTTCAGATCCTGTGCTCGTTTTTAAAATCAGATTATTTGTGCTCTTATTATAGTGTTGTATGAGTTCTTTACATATATTGATTATTAACCCCTTATCAGATACATGATTGGCAAACTTTTTTTCCTCTTTCATTTTGTTGATGGTTTCCTTTGCTGTGCAGAAGCTTTTTAGTTTGACGTAGTCCCATTTGTTTATTTTTGCTTCTGTTGCCTTTGCTTTTGGTGTCAATCCAAAAAATCATCTCCAAGACCCATGTCAAGGAGCTTACCTTTATGTTTTCTTCTATGAAGGAGTTTTATGCTTTCAGGTCTTTCAAATCTGTAATACATTTGAGTTTACTTTGAGTATGGTATAAGGTGGTGGTCTAGTTTCATTCTTTTGCATATGGCTGTCCAGTTTTCCCAACACCATTTTTTTTTGAATTTTATTTTTTTATACAGCAGGTTCTTATTAGTTATCCATTTTGTACATATTAGTATAAATATGTCAATCCCAGTCTCCCAGTCCCAGCACCATTTATTGAAGAGTCTGTCCTTTCCCCATTGTATGTTCTTGGCTCATTTGCTGTAAACTGATTGGTTCTATACGCATGGATTTATTTCTGGGCTCTCTATTCTGTTTTATTAGCTTACGTGTCTATTTTTATGTTAACACTGTACTGTAGCTTTGTAGTATAGTTTGAAGTCATGCCTCTGTGATCAGGCCTCCATATAGTTCGAAATGATGCCTCCAGCTTTGTTTTTGTTTCTCAGGATTGCTTTGGCTATTCATGGTTTTTTTTTTTTTGGTTCCATATAAATTTTAAGATTGTTGTATTTTTGTGAAAAATACCAGTGGGATTTTGATAGGGGTTGCTTTAAATTTGTAGATGGCTTTGGGGAGTGTAAACATTTTAGCAATATTAATTCTTCCAACCCACGAGCATGGACTGTTTTTCTATTTATTTGTGTTTTCAGTTTCTTTTTTCAGTGTCTTATAGTTGTCAGTGTACAGGTCTTTCACCTCCTTGGTTAAATTTATTCCTAAGGGTTTTATTCTTTTTGACACAATTATAAATCTGGTTGTTTTCTTAATTTTTAATAGTTTGTTAGTATTTAGAAGTCAGCTGATTTTTGTATGTTGATTTTATATTCTACAACTTTACTGACTTTGTTTATTCTAACAGTTTTTTTGGTGGAGTCTTACAGAGTTTTCTATATATAATATCATGTGCAAATAGAGGTTGTTTTACTTCTTTCTTTATGATTTGGGTGGTTTTTATTTTTCTGGCCTAATTGCGCTGGCCAAGACTTCCAGTACTATGTTGAATAAAAATGGTGAGAATGGGCATCCTTGCTTTGTTCCTGGTCTTAGAGGAAAGCTTTTAGCTCTTCACCATTGAGTATGTTAGCTCTGGGCTTGTCATATATGGCTTGTATTACGTTGTGGTACTTTCTGTCTGTACACAATTTATTGAGGTTTTTATTGTGAATAGATGTTGAATTTTGTGAAACATTTTTTCTGCATTTATTGAGATGATTGTATGATTTTTATTTTTTGTTTTGTTAATGTGTGTCACATGGATTGATTTGGGGAGGTTGAGCCAGCCTTGCATCCCTGGAATAAACCCCAACTGATCATTGTGCATGATCTTTTACATATATATATATATATATATATATATATATATATTTACTTATTTACTTACTTATTTACTTACTTACTTAATATATTTTTTGCTTTCATCGGGTCTTGGTTGTGGCACACGGGATCTTTCGTTGTGGTGCGTGGGCTTCTCTCTAGTTGTGGCATGCAGGCTCCAGAGTGCATGGACTCTGTAGTTGTGGCACGTGGGCTTCAGAGCGTGTGGGCTCTGTAGTTGTGGCACCGGGCTCAGTAGTTGTGGTGCGCGGGCTTAGTTGCCCCGTGGCATGTGGGATCTTAGTTCCCCAGCTAGGGATCGAACCCGTGTGCCTTGCATTGGAAGGCGGATTCTTAACCACTGGACCAGCAGGGAAGTCTCCATGATCTTTTAAATTAATTGTTGAATTCAGTTTGCTGTTATTTTGTTGAAGATTTTTACATCTATATTCATTAGGTATATTGGCCTGTAATTTTCTTTTCTTGTTGTGTCCTTGTTTGGTTTTAGTATCAGAGTAATACTGGCCTTGTTGGGCTTCCCTGGTGGCACAGTGGTTAAGAATCTGCCTGCCAAAGCAGGGGACATGGGTTTGAGCCCCGGTCCGGGAAGATCCCACAAGCTGCGGAGCAACTCAGCCCGTGTGCCACAACTACTGAGCCTGTGCTCTAGAGCCTGCAAGCCACAACTACTAAGGCCACGTGCCACAATTTCCGAAGCTCGTGTGCCTAGAGCCCGTGCACCACAATGAAGAGCAGCCCCGGCTCGCTGCAACTAGAGAAAGCCCGCGCACAGCAGCAAAGACCCAACGGAACCAAAAAAAAAAAAAAACTGGCCTTGTTTTGGAGGCATTTAGAATTTTTTGAAAGGTTTTCTAGCCCAGAAGGCCCTCCACTGGCCATTTTCCCCAAAGGCTGTGTATTCGCCTGGGAGACCGGAGCCAGAGGCCTGCCTTTGGCCCAGACCTGTGCCTGTGTTTAAGGGGCATGTCTGGGTAGGCCCCGCTCCGGGGGCTGGGAGGCTGGCGGAGTGTGGGCCTCACCTCCCCTGGGAGCTGTCTTGCATGCCTGACTTCATGTTTCCTGTGCTTGCCCAGGAACGGCCCGGGCCCTGGCCATGGGGCACTGTCGCCTCTGTCACGGGAAGTTCTCCTCGCGGAGTCTCCGCAGCATCTCTGGCAGGGCGCCTGGGGAGAGCTCAGAAAGGCCGCCCCCTGGGGACCGTGTTTTTGTCCGGGACTTCCAGCGCCTCCTGGGGGTGGCCGTCCGCCAGGACCCGGCTCTGTCCCAGTTTGTCTGCAAGAACTGCCACACCCAGTTCTACCAGTGCCACGGCCTCCTCGCGTCTTTCCTGCAGAGAGTCAACGTCCCCCCGACAGGCCGCCGGAAGCCTTGTGCAAAGTAGGCGCCCTCCCTCGTTCGCTGGGGGCGAGCAGGAGACCCCGCGAGCGGGCCGAGTGGGCACAGGGCGGCCCGGGTGGGAGCCTCCGCATGGGGAGCCCATCATGCCGGGTGAGGCAGACGCTCGTGAGCACCAGTGCGACGGGTGTGTGGGCGGGGGGCCCGGTGGGCGGCCTCGGAGGAGAGGGCTCAGCCTGCACGCGGAGCGGCCGCTGGGCCCACTCCTGCTCTCAGTGGGCGGCGCTGCTCCTTTGCAGGGTCGGTGTGCAGCCTCGGACAGGGGCGGAGGAGGGAGCGTGTGTGGGTGAGTGAGTGCACCCCCGGGGTGGGGTGGGGTGGGGTGGGGCGGGCGGGGTGGGAGGTGCAGGTGCTCACGGCCGCGGGCTGGCCTCTCTGCCTCTCCTCAGTGGACCTGATCGCCTCGAGCCCCCAGGGCCTGCGCAGCTTGGTGGGGTGGGTGCACGGACACGCGGCCAGCTGCGGGGCCCTGCCCAGCCTCCAGAGGACCCTGTCCTCCGAGTACTGTGGCATCGTCCGGGCCGTGTGGGGCTGCGACCGAGGGCACGACTACACCATGGACATGGACGCCGACTCCAGCTGCGGGGCCCTCTTGCTGGACGGCGCCTTGGGTGTCAGGCGGACGTGGGACAAGGATTCGGCCCCGGGGCTCCCCCGGCATCGGGGGTCCAGCCCCAGCGGGGCTGCCCCTCAGAGCTCCCAGGGCAGAGCGACCGCGGCCGGGGCCGAGACCGAGACGCTGCCCAGCATGGACACAGCCCGGCCTCCTTCAGATGGCGACCCGGTGGGGCCTGGGCCGGGCCCCCCGCCTCGGCCAAGCCTCCCCCAAAGCGGGGCACCAGGTAGGAGGCGCTTCTGGGCTGTCTGACCAGGATTCCTAGTCCTGGGCCAGGCTCAGCCCTCGACAGGAAGCGTGTGTTGGGGCGGTGGCTGCGGTGTCGTGTGTGGAGGGGCCGGGGTAATGCCGGGGGCCGCCTCACGGCCGTCTGACAGCAAAGAGAGGCCGAGGACCCTGTTCCAGCGCTTTCTGTGACGGCACACTCGTCTGCCCTCCAGGCTTCCTCTAAGCCTGCGTGGGCCCAGGGCACAGAGGGTGGAAGAGGATGGGGACCTCGTGGGGCATGACGGCGGTTGGTGTCTGAGGCTGTCCTGAGCCAGCTGCAGGTCACTCCCTGGTCCTCAGCCAGCGCCCAGTGGGACCAGTGTGGACAGGCTGCTCTGGGCGGCCCCTTCTTTGGGGCCTGATCCCATGGCACTGTGGGTTGGGCGCAGCTGTTCGCAGACGTCGTGTTAGGAGGGCCAGGCTGGCTTCCGGCTGCGTCTCTCGGCCTCCATGTGGGCGCCTGTTGCCGTGTGGGCACCAGGCTGCCCCGTGTGCTGACCCTCCGCCACCGGACGGTTCAGAGTGAGGGCGACGCTGGTGCCGGAGGGGAGAGACTTGTGCTGCACGGTTCTTAGAATTGTTGGGTTTCTAAACTGTGTGCCTGCAGTACTTGGATAACAGTGATTTTTAAAAATGTCCCAAAACATCCACAAAGTACAAGTCATCCCATCCCAAAGCGGCTGGATCCGAACCCCTGGGGAGGGGCTGGGCTTGCTGGTTTTGCTACTGTTGGCTGGACATGGGGGGTGGCCTGGCGCTGGGGCCACCCCCATGTGGGGGATGGGTCGGGAGGTGAGTGACTTGGAGGCAGGGGGACCCCAGGCTCCCCGTTGTCCTCGCGGGGAGCACCACCTAGCTGTCTGGGGGTGACGGGTGACTGGAGTCTTGTTCTTTGTTTCTCAGGGCAGTTGGGTGAGAAGCAGGTTCCATCTCCAACCTCGGATGATCGGGTAAAAGACGAGTTCAGTGACCTTTCTGAGGGGTGAGAGAAGAGTGGGTTTACATAGCCTAAAATTCCTCCTTGGAAACAAACGCCGCCATCCCAGGGGCTGGCAGCCTGGGTCTCAGCCGGCCTCCCCACTTTCTCTGTTGGGAGGAGGGGAGCAGCGGGGGGTGCTTCTAGGCTTCCGTTCCTGAGTGGGGGCTCCTGGGTCCCCGCGGCACCTCAGACCTGATGGAGCTGCAGGGGGCCTGGCCAGGGTGGTATGGAAGTTACTCTGCTCAGATGGTCCTCTGGCTGGTCCTATGCTCCTGCCGCTTGTCTCGCCCTCCAAGGCCTGAGTTTTGAACCAACCCCAGACATTACTAGAACAGAAGCCAGCCTCTGGCCCTCTATCATGATGTGTTGGTGACATGGGGGTGGAGGCTCCCTACAGGAGGACAGACCTTCCTGGAAGGGGCACCTGTTTGCTCCTGGGGCCACCCCCCGGGCTCCAAGACCAAACCTCTCGGGATGGAGGCCGCACGCTAGCCAGCCTTCCCACCCTGCCCTGCGAGCTCTGGCTGGACTGCAGATGCACTTTTGTCCAAACAAGTAGAAGGACAGTGTGATTTTGGTGCCAGTGACGGATGACCCAGTTGCTGGAAGAACCCCAACGTGTGCGCCACAAACTCCCCCGGGGTCAGGAGGCCGTGGCTGTTCCGTAGCCACCAGCCAGCCTTGGGCCTTTCTCCGTGGGGAGTGTGGCAGCTGGGCTCTGTCTGCTGCCTAGCAGAGCCTGTGTAGTGACTCACACTTCAGGGTAAAGGTTATAGACGTACAGATGTTTTTTTGGCCTTTGTGACCTTTGAGATGACTGACAGCTGACCTCTCATCTGGGCAGGTGCTCACGGTTACCGGGGTGAGGTGACATTGTAAAAGCCCACTTCCTGAGAAGCCCACCTCTTGTGAGGGTCTTCACCCCCTGCCTCGGGCCCCGGTAGAGAGGCTCTTTGGGAGTTCGGGGTCCTGGTGTCATGATGAGAAGTGTGGCTTACAGGGGATCGTCAGCTTGTGACCCTGGCTCGCGTGCCCTTTCTGTTAGGAGATGGGATTGGAGACTTAGGAATTTTAGGCCTTTTGAGGAGAACTGAGACGTGCAGTGTGGGGATCCACATGGTGTCTTTAGACAGGAAGTTTCACTGGCTCCGTCGCCGGCCCCGGAGCTTTGCTAAAGGTTCTCTCTTCTTTCCTAGAGACTTCCTGAGTGAAGACGAAAATGACAAGAAGCAGAACGCCCAGTCCTCAGACGAGTCCTTTGAGCCCTACCCAGAAAAGAAGTAAGGGGGACAGTGGTGCTGTAACTCGCGGGGTGTGGGAGGTGTCCAGTGGGTGACCTGGAGACGTGCGTCTGCCCTGGGGGGCAGCGGGGACTGGACGGAAGCTCGCTGCCCCCGTCTGCCTTGCTCAGCACATGCTTTCTGCTTCTCTGTTGGCCTGACCTCCCAAGCTCAGCACAGTGTGGCTTCTGGGTGAGCTGGGAGGACCTGCCCAGTTCAGCGCAGGGACCTGGCCTGGCATCACCCTGGGGGGCAGCAGCCAGCTGTGCGAGGAGCCCTGTGGATGTGACCCCGCCACCCACCCGCGTCTGCTGTCGGCCCCACTTTCCCGGCTGGCTCATCATCAGCTCTCAGGTCCGCCTCTGGCACTGATTCCCACGCCACTTCCTCGTTGAGGCAGCCTGCCCCCTGCAGGCTTTGTGTTCTCTCTCCATTAGAACACGGGGGCGTGGCAGAGAAGGCCGATTGTCACTTGTGTCACCCTGTGCCCAGGAACACCCCAAACACCTCCAGTTAGTAGATGCCCAGCCTGGGCCTCTGACGTGGAGCACAGGAGCACCACAGCATCAGCCAGGGAAGCACAAAACAAAACAGAAGCAAGCATGACTTCCTTTTCTCCTTTAAGTTCCCGTGTGGGCTGTGTGGGTAGAGAGACAGGAGAGGCGGCGGCTCAGGAGATCCCAGTCGGGGTGTGGGGCTGGCTGAGTCACGAGCCCTCGAGCAGGCCTGAGTAGACAGACACTGCCTGGGGCCAAGAGGGGGCATCAGGCGGGCTAGGCTGGGGAGACCACATCTGCTTGCACGGTGCCGCCCGGGGCTGCGGCAGGAGCTCCCGCTCCCCACCCTGAACTCCATGAACCCACCTCTTACGTCCTGCTGCCCAGCAGGCCTGGGGCCACTGGTGTGGGGACGGGGACACCTGCCGTGTCCCTGGGTCTCCAGGAGGCCCCTGGGAGGGCACACGGACACATGCTGTAGGACAAGACACACAAGGTATGTGTTCAGAGGCCTGTGGGAGGTGGGACTGGGTGGCAGTGGGCTGGCGGAAGCTCTGGGCTCAGCCCTGACAGCCACTTGGTGCCTCAGGTGCCATGATGTGAGTGCCAGCTGACGTCCTAGGATGGGGCCTCTGATCAGCCGTGGTCCATGTGACCTTGCAGCAGACGTGCCTGTCGGGGTCTGCAGCCGGGCGGCAGGGGCCGGGGCTCCAGCAGGAAGCGGGAGGGAAGGAGCCTGAGCGGTGATGGGAAGGAAGGGTGCTGGCAGCCCCGAGTTGGGCGCTGTGAGCACGGTCCTCTTGCGTCTGCAGGGACCTCAACACCTCGTCCTTCAAGGACTCACCTGAGACACCCGTGGGCTCTCTGAAGCCTCCTGCTCTCAAGAAACGCGTAATCCTGTGCAAGCACTGGTTACGGTTCAGCTCTGACTGGGTGTCCAAGCCACAAGCAGAGGAGGAGGGTGGAGGCCAGGACCGTGGCCAGGCTGGAAGAGCAGTTATTAGCCAAAAGGAGAAGCAGCCTGTACAGCTGTTGAGAAGGTTCTTGTTAATACACTGTTTAAAGAGGAGGACAGCAGCTGTTTATGTTTTTAATTGTGGTAAAACATACGTCAGAAAATTTACCGTTTCACCATTTTTTAAAGTGTACAACTGGCATTTAAGTGCTTTCACAGTGTTGTGCAACTGTCGCCACTATTTCCACACTTTTACTATCCCAAGCAGAAACTCTGTCCCCATGACGCGACGACCTCCCCTCTCCTCCCCACGGGCCCTGGCAACTCCTAATCTAGGTATCCATTCTGGGGACTTCATACAAGTGCAATAACACGTTATGTGTCCTTTTGCTACGGGCTTCTTCCACTTAGCATAATGTTTTTGAAATTCATCCATGTTGTGATGTGTCAGCTGGATTCCTTTCTATGACTTGAGTAATATTCTATTGTAAAGGGACTTCCCTGGCAGTCTCGTTGTTAAGACTCCACTCTTCCACTGCAGTGGGCATGGGTTTGATCCCTGGTCGGGGAACTAAGATCCTGCCTGTGGCATGGTGTGGCCAGAAAAAAAAATTCCATCGTATGGATGGACCACGTTTTGTTGATCCATTCATCTGTCAATTTTGGTTGTTTATACTTTTTTGGCTATTGTGAATCATGGTATAAAGGCTGTTGTAACAAGTATCTGTTTGAGACCCCGTTTTCAATTCTTTGGGTCATATGGTACTTCTTTAACTTTTTGGGGAACTGCCATACAGTCTTCTACAGCAGCTGCACATTCTACATTTCCTACTAACAGTGTACAGGGGTTCTGATTTCTACACATCCTCACCAATATCTGTTATTTTCTGGGTGTGTGTGTGTGTTTTACTAGTCATCCTAATGGGTGTGAAGTGGTATCTCATTGTCATTTCCCTAGTGAGGAGTGATGTAGCGCATCTTCTCACATGCTTGTATCTTCTTTGGAGAAGTGTCTGTTCCAGTCCTTTGCCCACTTTTTCATTGAGTTGTCTGTTTCTTTGCCATTGAGTTGTACGCATTCTCCCTTTTTTCGCTCTCTTCATGGCGCCCTTTGGTGCACAAACACTTACTTTAAAGCCCAGTTTACCTGCGTTTACTTTTGTTCGCTGTGCTTTCGGTGTCATGTTTAAGAGAAACCACTCCCAAATCTAAGGCCACAGAAGACTCACCCCTAGGAATGTTAGTTTTAGATCTTGGATCCATTTGAGTTAATTTCTACGTAGGGTGTGAGGTAGGGATCCAGCTCCATTCTTTAGTATGTGGATATTCGGTCGTCCCAGCACCCTTTGTTGAAAAGACTGTCCTTTCCCCAGTGAGTGGTCTTGGCACCTTGGTCAAATCAGTTGATTATACTTGCAAGGGTTTATTTCTGGTCGCTCAATTATTCAGTTGGTCTGTATGTCTGTCTTTTTGCCAGTACCACACAGTTTTGATTATTGTAGCTTTGTAGTAAATTTTGGAATCAGGAAGTTTGAACTCCCCAGCTTTGTTGTCTTTCAAAATTGTGTGGTTATTCAGTGTACCTTGAAATTCTATGTGAAAATTTGTTTTGTTGTTTCTGTAAAAAAACACCATTGGGATTTTGATAGGGATTGAACGTATAGATTGCTTTGGGGGATTACTGCCATCTTTACAATCCATGGGTATGAGATATCTACTTATTTAGGTCTTTAACTTCAGCAGCATTTTGCAGTTTTCAGTGTACAAGTTTTTCACCTTGGTTTATTCCTAAGCGTCTTATTCCTTTTGATGCTATTAAAAATTGTTTTCTTAATTTCCTTTTTGGACTGTTCATTGTTAGTGTATAGAGATAGAACTGGTTTTTGTGTGTTGATTTTCTACCCTGCAATGTTGCTGAATTTATTTTTCTGTGTGGGTTCTTTAGGGTTTTCTACATATAAGATCATGACATCGTGAAGAGGTAATTTTCTTTCCTTTCTAATTTAGATGCTTTTTTTTTTTTTTTGCCTAATTGCTGTGGCTAGGACTTCCAGTGTTCTGTTGAGAAGTGGTGAAAATGAGCATCTTTGTCTTGTTCCTGATCTCAGAGGAAAAGCTTTCAGTCTTTGACCACTGAGCATGGTGTCAGCTGTGGGCTTGTTGCTATGGCCCTAGAAGTTTCCTTCTATTCCGGACAGATTTCCTTATACTCCTGGATCTAGAAAGCAAAGTGTGCATGTATCTTTAAGTCTTTGAAGGACACCACAGTGGGGGGTGCTGTGTCTGGCCTGGTCCTCTGGGGCCTGCAAGACTGGCTGAAATGCACGACCCCACGACCCCACACGTGTGGAGGACAAGGTCCCCGCTGACCAGGGGCTGCGGAGTGGGGGACGGCAGTGGGTGCAGAGCTCTCTCCTGGTTGCCGTGAGTCTCCCAGCAGATTCCAGAAGAGTGGATCCTGATCTTTTTTCCAGCTTAACGATAGTTTTGTTGAGGGACTGACCCCCTGAGTCTCCCCTGCCCCACCATTTTCCATGCTGTCTCCAAAATTATGGTGTTGATGTTTCAGACAGGGAGTGAAAGTTGTCATGAAGGCCCACTCCTGTGTCCCGAGGGGGCAGTGCAGGGCCTCCACCTCCCCGAAGAACTGTTCTAGCTTTGGTGGCCAAGGGTCAATTTGAGGGCCAGCCAGTCAGCAGGGGACTGAAGCAGGTTAGCCCTGGAGGCCCGAGGAGACCCACCTCCCGTTTGAAGAAAAACGAGCAGCGCATAGCAAACAATCAGAAACATCACTGACTGTTGTCCTCTTTCTCCCCCAGGATCTCTGGTAAGAAGAGTGAAAGCAAAGAAGCCAAGAAGTCAGAAGAACCAAAAATTCGAAAGAAACCTGGGCCCAAGCCGGGCTGGAAGGGCAAGCCGCGCTGTGAGAGGTGAGGGGCCGGGGCCGCACAGCCCGTCGGGGCCGCACAGCCCATTGGGGCTGCAGCTCCACGTGTGCTCTGCATTGCAGGGAGGAGCTGCCCACCATCTACAAGTGTCCTCACCAGGGCTGCACGGCCGTGTACCGTGGGGCTGACGGCATGAAGGTGAGGCCCCCGGCCCGTGGGGGAGGCCGGACAGGCCCGCAGTGCTGGGATCTGTTCCTCTGGGGAGAGGAGGGTGTTGAGCAGGGCCTGTGGGAGGGAGGCACGTGCTGTGACCAGGGGTGTTGGCCAGGACGAGGCCCTCAGGTCCCCGGTCCCTCCTGCAGAAGCACATCAAGGAGCACCACGAGGAAGTCCGGGAGAGGCCCTGCCCGCACCCCGGCTGCAACAAGGTGTTCATGATCGACCGCTACCTGCAGCGCCACGTCAAGCTCATCCACACAGGTGCGTCCACCCACCCGCCCCCGGGGACAGGGCTGCCTCCTGGGAAACCGGCGCCGAAGAATCCTGGTACCTCTCTGTGGGCTTACTGTCGTGTTTAAATCATTACTTTAAGAGACGTGTGCTTTTTGGATCACAAGTGACCCGCATTCATTGTAGAAACTGGGGGAGGAAGCACGGTGAAGACAGTGCCCTGGTCATCACCGCCAACAGCACGTGAGGCCCACCGCCCCCTTCTCTCTCTGAACACACGTTCACACCTTGGACTCGCGTGTGCCTGGTGCACATTGTCACTGCTTCTGCACAGAAGGCAGCTCTCCCAAACCACACCCCCTTCTAGATAGATGTTACGTCTGTGTCTATTGCTAAGAGAGTTTTTCTTGTTTTGAACTTCGTAAAAGTGATTTACTTCACTCAGATTTGACGGTTTAATTGTTGGCACACATTTACTTGTTGGTTCCACAGCGAAACGGTTTTCCTGTGTTTTTTGCTCCAAGTGTTCTTGTCTGTGTCTCCTAACAAACACAGTGATTCTCTTGGGTTGGGTCAAGCTGTTCTCAGTCTGGATGCCAGTGGTCGTGGCCACAAGCAGTTTTTGTTTTTAACACAAAAGAGGCTAGATCGAGTGCTATCGGGACGGTTGCCCCTAGTGAGGGAGGAGCCTGCCTGGGAGGCTAGTTCGGGTACTGATAGATGAGCAGTGGGACGTGCAGTGACGTGGGGCGGGAAGCGTGTGGCAGCTGCCCCACTGGCACGGCCTGCAGTGGAACCACTGGTGTGGGGCATGACGGTTCAAGTTCTGTTCAACAGCGTTAAGACTGCCTTCGCAGTGGGTACCCTGCAGTGGGCACCCCGCAGTGGGCCCAGCGTGGTGGTGGGTCTTAGAGTAGCAGCAACTGTGATCAGTCATCTATGAAACCGTACTGATTTGGCTTCCTCTAAAAATTTGTGCTCAAGGAAATCGGCCTAAAGGGCAAGAAAACAGGCTCCAGATGAAATGTACACAGTAGTTGGAGAGGAAGCCGCAGCCAGGTGACAATTTCAGGCGACACGGAGGGCTATGTATCAGAGCTGTGTCACCTGTAAGGCACTCGGGCACCGAGGGGAGGGTGTCAGGGCCTGTGGTCACTG
This sequence comes from Mesoplodon mirus, assembly GCF_964341445.2. Lineage (NCBI taxonomy): Eukaryota > Metazoa > Chordata > Mammalia > Artiodactyla > Ziphiidae > Mesoplodon > Mesoplodon mirus. The sequence continues at coordinate 413,793 of NC_138995.1, read as the reverse complement.
CCTCTCTGGTCCCCAGAGGTGCGGAACTATATCTGTGACGAGTGTGGGCAGACCTTCAAGCAGCGGAAGCACCTCCTGGTCCACCAGATGCGCCACTCAGGAGCCAAGCCGCTGCAGTAAGTTGGGGGGGGGGAGCGGGGGTGTCTCTCCCACCAGTGGGGCCCTGGCTCACCTGCCCCCGGCCCCCAGGTGCGAAGTCTGCGGGTTCCAGTGCCGGCAGCGGGCATCCCTGAAGTACCACATGACTAAGCACAAGGCCGAGACGGAGCTGGACTTTGCCTGTGACCAGTGTGGCCGGCGGTTCGAGAAGGCTCACAACCTCAACGTGCACATGTCTATGGTGCACCCCCTGACGCAGACCCCGGACAAGGCCGCGGAGCCCCCGCCTGGGCCTGCGGCGGGGCAGGCCGTGAAGGCTGAGCCCACCTGAGGGCACGCCCACCCCCGAGCTCAGTGGGCAGTGACGGGGGTTCAGGCCTGACGGCACAGCTCTGCACCCCGACGAGCCCCCACCCCGCGTGCTGGGCGGCAGGGGCTCAGCACACAGCTCACAGGGCCTTGTGGCTTCTGCTCCGGGACCGGCAGTTTCTTGTCCTATAAACAGAGTGACGGGGCCAGAGGTAGACTTCAAAGAATTGATTCCTCTTCCCTGCTAATGCAGTCGAGGTTTGTAACCCACTTTTCAGGGCAACGAGAGCTCCACGTTACGCTTGTAATAAATTATTTACCGAGGAGCTGGGCTATGCCCTGTGCAGATCCTGTCAGAAGAGACGGGGTTCCTGGTAGAGGTCAGGGTCCAGCACGGCCTGCCGCCTGCTGAGGAGGGCGGCACGCACTTCCGGGTCACAGTCCGCACTGACGCCCAGCAGCTGCAAGAAAGCCAGTGTGCTGGGCCTGTGCTGCCCCATGGCCCCCAAACACCCAGGGCCCGGGGAGACGCCAAGTGCTGGACGCCACATGCTCATTTTCCCGAAGGCGTTCAGCACCCTCACAGTGAACAGTAATGGGGACGTGAAGACAGACAGCAAGGCGAGCACCTGGGCGTTACCTCTGCCATGTCTGAGAAGCTCCTTTTCGGGCACCGAGGTATCAACTGCAGCAGAAAAAGACGAGCGTTTGTTATCAGGCTTACAGGGTCGCCCTGGAGAGAAGACAGGCAGAGCCGCGGTCAGGGTGCTCACAGCTGCGCACTGCGCCAGGAGGGGCTGCCCGTCCCCAAGAGCTGGCCGCCCGGGTCCGTCTGGAGACAGGCCTGGCCCTGCACCTGCCTGGGCCTGGAGGTCCCCACTGTGGGCCAGAGTCCAGACCGCACCAGTTTCCCCAGCCACGAAGAGGCCCACGAGCTTCAGGTACATGTTAACAGCAACGTGCAGGAAGGCGTCTTCCTGGAGGAGGGCATCCTCGTCAAAGTAGGACAGGAGGCTGAAAACGGAGACGGACGTCAGGTGACCCGGACCTCACTGACCTCACTGAGGCCAGTGCAGGCAGCAGAGGAGCAGCCTTTCCCATCTCGAGGGAGCCCCGCCGCCCCTCCCCTGACCAGCAGGCTCCGGGGGTTACCTGTAGAAGGCGACCGGCAGCAGCCTGATGTGGTGGTCGGGGGCCAGGCGGAGGAGGGTGCGCCCCAGGCCGGCATCTGCAACACAGAGGGGCTCTGTCAGCAGTGTGGGTGCCTCCCTGCAGGGTCGGGGTCTTCACGGGCGTCGTGTGCCTGGTGACGCAGGGGTGATGTCCTCGTGCTGCAGAGTAGAGCTTGGGGGCTGGCGTCCCTGGGATCCTCGATACTCCACTAAATTATTTTGCTTAAATGAGTCTATATACTTACCAAGAACAGAAACTTGAGAAAATGAGTTTTCAAAGTGAGCCCCAAGGAGAGGCTCATGTTTAACCATCTGAAAGTCGCTTCTGAAGAGAAGGACTAAAGAATGGGGCCACAGTCTGACCCTGCCGCCCCCTGTGCTCCCGGCAGAGGGCCGGGAACCAGGACAGACACAGGCTGGCCGGTCGGTCTCCGGATTTCTCACCCGTCTCCGTCAACTGAAAGAGCAGCAGCCAGGAAATCCTCTTCCTCTGCAGACACCCCAGGACCTCGGCACAGACGTTCAGAGCCTTCAGGGAGCCAATGGCCTGTTACCCACAGAAGAAGAGGGAGAAGGACCCTAAGGTGACAAGTGTGCAAGGAAGAGGTGTCCACCTGGGGCCTCTGGACAGAAGACACCAAGAGGCGGGCCAGCGGCCTGGGGTTTTCTCTCCTGAGAAAGCCTTCGACACAAAGGTCCCAGGTGCCCCCCCCCCCCACCAAGAGACCCTAACTCAGGAGGTCTCGGGGGAGACCCATGGTTTCAAGTGCCCTGGGGGGTCGTGCCAGCTGCTCGCTGCCCTGCCCACGGCAGCAGAGGGGTGACCTACCTGCAGGGTCAGATGTGAAGAGAGCAGGCCCATCAAGGAAAAAAAAAACAGGAAAACCAACAGCTGCAAATAAAAACAGGTCCACTCACAACATAAAGCTACCGGTGCTGTGTTCCCTTAAAGTAATTCTAAATGAAGAAAGAATACATTCCTTGTTAAGAATTTACAGGCCTAGGTTATAAATCTCTTAAGTGGATCTCCAGAGAAAGAAAATTTTCCAGTCACTCTTAAAGAGAGAATTTAATGGGTTATAAACTATTACTGCTTGGGGACCTGTCTCTGCTGATCCCCCAGGCCAGAGTGTGTGGAGGTGACAGTGGCCTGGAGGCTCTGGAGCCACTACAATCCTTCCAGCAAAAACAACCTGAAAACTCTTAAAAAATAGACTCTCTCTGGTAGTTTCTTACTTTAAATTATGATCGCCAAAAACTCACAGCTCAGCAACTGTTCTCAGGCAGGTGTGTACGGCCTGAGCTACTGGGGGACCCTGGCTTTCATAGAACCAGGGATTCAGCTGGGGGAGACACGGGAGCACGCCACAGCTCTGGGTAGGGGGCCCTGGGGGGGTCCCACAGCTCCCAGTGGGGCCACCAGCCTGCCATCCGAGCAGCCCTCTGTCCACCCTTGGTCTCTGCCAGCAGCTAACTGGGGTGCCTTGAGGCTACGAAACGGAAGGTCCCGCTGGACAGCTGGCAGCCAGCCCTAACCCCCCCCCCACCCCGGGGTTGCGTTGATAAACAGGCCAAACAAACGCACTTGAGACTGAAATGTGAAGTACCCTTTTTATCAGCAAACCTGAGAATCTAAGTCTTACTAAACCTACAAACCCACTAAGTTTTTGCTTCCAAATAAAGTTACAGGCACCCCAAAGTCTTGTCTGTCCTTGAAAAGCACAGTGTGGTCAGAACCCTGAGAAGCAGTGAGACTGCTGGAAAAGGACACGCAGGGCAAGGACCTCATTCTCACCTCCTCTCCTTGGCCGTCCAGCCGCCCCAGCTCCCGCCGGACGCTCTCCTTCCCGGCCCGTCGAATCACAAAGTGCAGGGCAGCCGCGCAGAGCCAGGCCGGGCCAGGGGCGGGGGGTGCCGCAAGTGGGGAGAGGACGCTGCCGTAGACGGAGGTGTGTGTCACCGCAAGAGCCCCCCAGCCCGTCACAGCCAGAACCCAAAGCGCACCCACCCCGGCCCTCCAACCGGTCTCCACAGGCTGGCCCTTGGCCGTCAACATGCCCCTCTGGCCCGGACGCAGGAAGCGGTATGCCTGGAGGGGGTGCCTGGTCCCGGCAGCCTCAGCTTTGCAAGGAGTCCTCCCCCCAGAGTCTGCACCTGCCTTCCACTCGGCCCCCACTCCGACTGCAATGTGATGTTCATGGTTCTCCAGCAGGTTAAAACTGGGCCAAAAGTTAAAAATGGAATATAATGCAGTGATATAAGAAAGTTCTCTGCTCTTTGCAGAATTAGACTCAGTGGGCAGACTTGCTTTCCTCGTTTTGAGATTTCAAGCATCGCTGACCCTTGGGGGGGGGGGACACAGGTGCCTCGGATAAAAACGGGTCACAAAGGAAGATGTAGGGAGGCTGGATGGGGCCAGCAATCCCTGTCGTGACCTCCAAGGACAGCACCTACTCGGATGTGAGAGGAGACGGGCAGGTGGACCCCGGACGCCAGTCTGACGGGAACGTGTCCACTCGGCTCTCCTTCCCCCTTCCACACATGGGCCTCACAGAGCCTCCCCAGGGCCCCCTCCAGCTCCCGAGACACCATGCAGGTAACCGAGTGGGTCCCGCTGCCCGCACTCACCTCCCGGCAAAGTGCTGGGCCTCCTGCAGCCTCTGCAGCTCTGCAGGCAGCGGGCTCTGGGAGCATCTTCTCCACCGGCGGTGAAGCTCGGGCTCCAGGTGCGGCCACCACAGCTCACGGGAGAGAACGGGCACCGACAGGTCAGTTCCCCCCCCTCACCAAGAAGATTGGGAAGCCTCGGGTGACGCTGGCGATCTGCGCGGGCAATGTCTGCCCGCAGGCCGACACCCCCAGAGCCTGTCTCCTGCTCATCAAGTGCTTCATAACCGCAAGGACAGCGTCTCATTTAAGGCCCAAAGCAGCTCCGTGAGGCATGCTCATCCTCATCCGCGGAGGACACGGGATATGGACAGAGGAGGGCCCGGTCCTTGGACGGCCCTGCTGAGCTACAGAGCCATGAGCCAGAGGCCACAGCCGCCCAGGAAGCTCAGCAAGGGACGCGCTGCGTCCTCCCTCCTGACAAAGCCGAGAAGGGGTGAGAAAGCCTGCGTGGGAGCCCCACCCGTGGAACGTCACGAGAAGGCCGGGCCAGCAGGGGCTGGGGCGGCAGCCGGGCCAGCAGGGCAGCAGTCCCCACTCGGCTCCAGTCCCCACTCGGCTCCAGTCAGCACAGAGCAAGTAGGAGTATGAACGGCTCCGGGCACAGACTCCTGAGGAGCCCCACCCCGACTCCTGTGGTCTGTCCCCACTGCTCCTGGCACAGCTTCCCCTGAATCACGCTGCCAGGAAGCCCTAGGCGGAACCTGGCTGCGCCAGGTCCAGGAACACCCCTGAGAAGATGGGGAGCCTACCAGAGCAGAGGTCAGAAGCAAGGGGCACTGGGTCTGGCAGGCAGTCAGGGTCAGGTCAGCTGCCAGGGAGGGGTCTCTGCTTCGTGAACAGGCGTTGAGGAGCCCCTGTGGGGAGACACGCCCGCACGCAGGGTTTGCACGTGGACCCAGGCCCCAGGAGCTGCCACGCACGCAAGGGCCCAGCCCTGGGGTCTGAGTGAGCAGCGACGCTGGAGGGGCAGAGGGAAAGGAAATTACCCTGAAAAAGTGGGCCGTGATGTCGTGGGTCAGGGCGCCGTCGTGGGAGAAGTTTCTCTGCAAAACGGTAGAGGCCAGTGAGGAAGGCACGCACAGGACAGGGCGGGCAGCTAGCTGTTGGAGGCTCCACCACGTAAGGACACGCGGGAGGATGGCACTGCCATGGCCCACGGAGGGCTGGCTCCATGCGGCTTCGCGTCCACCCCCATGCCCGCCAGGCGTGGCGCAAACCCCGTGGGCCCAGGCGGGCAGGCCAGGTGCTGTCCCCGCTGTGTCCTCACCTGGCTGCTTTCACAGGCCGTTCTCAAGGCTCGAAGGAAAACAACAGCCTTTAGAACGAACTTAAAGAAAGTCTCATCTCATTTCTGCTGCTTCCCCAGTTACCTTTTAAAGTTCCACACAAATGAACAGAACCTCAGGTCAAGCTCTAGTCACGTGTGCATTTTTAAAAAGCGGGAACCCATGTTTGGTGTAGAAGCCCTTCCCCTGCAGTGGGCAGGGGAGCATTTATGCACGGCACCTCCCTGACCCTGACCACATGCAGGTCACATGGATGTCACCCTTTGGAGCCCCTGACAAGAGCCAGGGCACCATCTGGCTTCCGTGCCCCCAAAAGAAACCGACGGAGGGGAGGCGAGGCGGGCAGGATGGTCTGCACATGCGGGGCCCAAGCTGGTCACCCTGGGGAAGGTTCCGTGAAGGAGTCGTGCTCCGGAGGACGGGGCTGCCCGGTCTCTAGCCTCGCAGGCTGGTGCCGAGCCAGGTGAAGGGCTCACCCGCGGCTCCGAGCGCCATGTCCTACCCTCAGAGACCCGGCGTGGGCAGGCAGGACACGCACTGAGGCCGTCGGCTCCACGTGGCCACGGATGCGCTGGTGAGTTTTCCAGAGCCAGCCTGAGGTGCCCACATGGTCCCTCAACCCCACACCCCAGCTCACTTGCCCTGCGCCTACCAGCTCCGAGTTGACCAAGTGGAAGAAGTCACTGCAGTCGGGGGCGGCCAGCTGCTCCAAGCGGGGGCTGCCGACAAGCACAGAGGGGGGCAGGCCGAGGAGGATGCTGGGAGGAGGGAGGCATGGACAGTGACCCCGAGAGCTACGCTCGGAGCGCAGCCAACCCTCCCAGCCCGCTCGAAACTGGCCCCGGTCTGCGGCCTGTTGCCCTGCTGGGCCGACGGACACTCAATGTGTGTCCCCAAACCAGCTGTGAAGCTACACGATGACCAAGGGCAGGGAGCAGCACGTTAACCAACCAGTTCACAAGACCGGGAAGGACATCACGGCTCAGCCGTGATGCAGTGAGGACCCCGAGCGCACATTCCACACGAGGTCTTTGAACTGAGGGGTTTCTGAAGCCCAGGAGGAGAACTTTCACCCCCAGTTGCTTTCACACCTCTAGACCCTGCTCTCCAGGGGACCCGGGGAAGATGCCGTCCCAGGCGGGGGCGGGGGCCAGAGACGAACGACTAGTGGGAAGAGAACCCAAAGTGAAGACAGACCCTGGGGCACGAGCCGTGTTACCGTTCTGGGGCACGAGCCGTGTTACCGTTTGCACATGAGCAGCTCCTGCTGTCGCTGCAGGCGGCTGGCCACGTCCCACCCTCGAGCCAGGGCCTGAAGGCGTCTGCAGAAAACTCCAAAGAGGAAGTGGCCCCGGGGAGCAGCATGGCCGAGGGGCGCTGGGCCCTGCTCCAGATCAGCAGCCATCTCCTGGAGGAGAGCACGGCCAGAGGCAGAAATCCTGGGGCCTCTCACTCCCAGCAGGGCCCTGAGGTGGGGCCAGCAGACTGAGTGCAACTAGCTTTTTCACTTGGAAATGACTGAACAACTGCAGGATTTTGCAAAAATGAAGAAAGAACAGTGCAAAGAACACCCCTCCCCAGACTCTCCATGGCTAACGCTTGACCCGTTTATCGTCTGCTCCCCTGTGCAGGTGGGGGTGTGTGCACAGCCTGAGGGTGAATCACACAAGTGAGGCGCACACACAGCCTGCAGGCACACGTGTGTTCTCACCCCCCAGATGCAGAGCCCCCGTCTCATCGTCGCCCCGTCACGTGTGACCCCAACCCCACGTCTCCCGCTGTGTCTGCCCTCACAGGTCATTTTCTTCCACGTTCAGTTATGACGGACGTGGAGGACAAAGGTCAAGATGAGGGCTTGGGGGACTCGGGTCCTTTTCTTGTGGATGTTTTACTCATTCGTAAATGATTCTGGAGCATCTTCCCAGTGCTCCAGACCACATCCTCCATGATTTCTCTTTCATTCCCCACATGTTCTAAAGTTAGGCACTTTTTTAAGAGTGACAGCGGGAACACCGAATCCTATTATACAGAACTGCAAGTACTCTTCCAAAGTTACAGACCCCCAGTGCACACAGTGGACGAGGATGCAGGGTGGGGCCTTGCTCTGCACTCTGACCCCAGAGTTCACTCTCGAGATCTGGGGAGAGCAGGATGCTGACAGAAATGCACCTTTCATTTCAGCATGAGAAACAGTTTCTGCACTCTCCTAAAAGTGCTCCTGCCTTGGTGCCAAGTGACCCGGGAAATGGGAGAGTCTCCCAGCCTCCATTATCTGCAAACTCTTGATCCTCGGCCAAGTGGAGGGTTATTTATATCAATTCTCAGGGCCTGACCTCCCAATGCAGCACCAAGAGTTAAAAAGCAGAAAACAGGAGTAGCAACCATGTTGCTACCAAAGTCAGTATTTTTACTTCCTGTTTTCCAATTGTAGACGTCCTAAAGCCTGGAGATGCTTCCCGTATTACAATTTTCGTCTCCATGTTCCTGTGATGCTCACAGTGAGGTGGGCTCACCGAGCACGTGGCCTCTCTAGTCTAAGCCATTGTGTACGTGACTCAAGCTTTCATTCTGGTCAGGTTCCTTAGGACTCACTGTGGATGTTCATAATAAATATCTTAATAGCACGTGGCTTAAACGCAGTGGACACACTTGAGTTTTACATCTTCTAACTCACCTGCAATCTGGAAAAAATATCCCGATTTCCTGTGCAGCCCCCAAGAACCAAATCAGAATTCTCTGAGTGATCATAACTTCTTGAACTGAAATGAAAACACAGTGAAAGCCTCCTAAGTGTCTCCTACCTGTGCTGGGCTGCCTGCTTCTCCTCCTGCCTCCAGAGTGGCCTGTGGTCACAGGGCCAGGAGGTACCCGGAGACTGCAGGACACTCACGGTGTCCCAACAACAGCAAAAAGCCAGCAACCAACTCAGGCAACACATCAAAACAATTACGTGCCACGACCAAGTGGGATTTATCCCAAGAATGCAAGCTTGGCTCAACATGCAAGAAACAATTAATGCAATAAGCATATGAGTAGAATAAAAACCCCAAAACCACACAGATAAAGCATTAAATTAAATGCTATACCTTTTCATGACTAAAAAAACAAAAACAAAAAAACAACAAACTAGGAGTAAAAGGGACCTTCCTCAACCTGGCAAAAGGCATCTATGAAAAACCCACAGTTCACACCGTACTTAATGATGAAAGACTGAAAACTGTCCTCCTAAGATCAGGACCAGGACAAACTGTCCGCTCATACTACTTCAGTCAACATTGCCCTGTAAAGTTCTGGCCAGGATAATTCAGCAAATAAATAAATCAGTACATATAAGGCATCCAGATTGGAAAAGAAAAAGTTAAGCCATCTCTACTGGCAGATTTCAAGACCGTATATATAGAAAATCCTAAAGAATTCACAATAAAAAACATCAGAGTAGGGGCTTCCCTGGTGGCACAGTGGTTGAGAGTCCGCCTGCCAATGCAGGGGACACGGGTTCGTGCCCCTGTCCAGGAGGATCCCACATGCCGCGGAGCGGCTGGGCCCGTGAGCCATGGCCGCTGAGCCTGTGATCCGCAACGGGAGAGGCCACAACAGTGAGAGGCCCGCGTACCGCAAAAAAAACAAACAAAAAACAAACAAAAAAACCCCATCAGAGTAAATAAGTGAAATTAAAGCAATGAGCCTATGGTGCTAAAAAGAATTAAATACTTAAGAATAAATTTAATCAGGGTGATTCAAGAGTCGTGTGCTAAAAACTATAAAACATTGTTGAAAATATTAAAGATGACCTAAATAAATGGAAAGCCACCCCATGTTCATGGATAGGAAGATGGCAGTGCTACCCAAACTGATCTACAGATACAACGCAGTCATTATCAGAATCTCATCTCATTTTGCAGAAAGTGATAAGTTGATCCTAAAATTCAGGTGGAACTGCAAGGGACCCAAAATAGCCAAAAACAATCCTGAAAAAGGACAAAGTTGGAGGATTCACATTTTCCAATTTTCAAAATTTATTTATTTTTGGCCACGCCACGTGGCTCGTTGGAACTTGTTACCCGACCAGGGATTGAACCCAGGCCCTTAGCAGTGAAAGCGCAGAGTCCTAACCACTGGACCGCCAAGAAATCCCCACATGTTCCAGTTTTAAAACTTACTACAAAGCTATAGTAATCAAAATGGTGTGGTCCTGGCACAAGGATAGACGTATAGATAAGTAGAATAGAATCAGGAGTACAGAAGTGAACTCTCTCATGTATGGCTAATGGACTTTCCACAGGAGTACCAAGGCCATTCAACAGGGAAAGGACAGTCTCTTCAACAAAAGGGGACAACCGTATATCCACATACAGAAGAATGGGGCCAGATCCCTACCTCACACCATATAAAAAATTAATGCAGAATGGATCAAAGGCCTAAAAATAAGAGCTAAATCTAATAATAGATGAATAAGGCTTCTTCAAAATTTAAAACTTTTGTGCATCAAAGTACCCCTTCTAGGGAGTGAACCGACGACTCACGGAATGGAAGAAAATATCTGCAACTCATATATCTGGTAAGGACCAAGTATCTAGAATCTATAAAGAACTCTTATGACTCAATCAACAAATAACCCAATTTTAAGTAGGCAAAGGATCTGATTAGACATTTGTCCAAAAAAGATAACATAAATGGTCAACCAGCACATGAAAAGATGCTCAACATCATAAGCCATCGGGGAAAAGCAAATCAAAACCATAATGAGATAACACGACGTACCACCTCGACACAGCAACCACGAGGACGATGAGAAAAACAGGCCACGTCAGAAGGCCACACCTGGCAAGCCCACGTGGTACCAGGAATGCCTGCCTTTCATGGTCCACGCCAGTGCTTCCTGCACGGTGGGTGACAACAGTGGCGCCCACCACTTGCGTGACCTTTTATTCTCGTCACGTTTGCCAATAACCCTGACACCAGGAGACAAAGTAGAAAGACCGAGTCACTGCCACTGGCACATCTATGCACAGAGAGAAAGCTGATTCCAGAAGCTTGCCTTCATCTCGAAAACCCAAGCTTGCGATCAGGATATGTTCAGCTGTGCTCTGTATAACACAAACTGGACTGAGAGAAATAAAAACGTTCTTAGAGCTACCAAAATCAAAAGACAGACTCCTCTGGGCGCTAACGTTCCTAACCTTTGGCAGAAGTCCATGAGCACATCGACAAGCGTGGCACAGGCGACTTCCAGGTCTCCGTCGCAGCCCCCGGTGGCAGAGGGCGCCGGGAGGAAGTGCTGGTGGATGGCCCACTGGTGGAAGTCCTGCCTGCGATGCAAACGCCAGGGTCTGTGCTGAGGGAGGCACAGGCCAGGGTCCGCCTCAGCCAGGGGTGAGGGAGACTGCAGGTCCACAGCTGCTGAGCTGGGGGTGGAGGGGGTGCCTGCACTGTCCCAGGTCCACCAGCAAAGCATCCAGATATGGACCAGGCTCCGTGGTGCTGAAACCGCAGCACAGACAGCCACCAACACTGCAGTCTGTTCCTGCAGGAATAAGAGGACCCAAGCAGGACCTCCCCGTGTGACCACGAGGGGCAGGGAGCGAGCCGCCGAAGCCTGTTTGGAACTGCAATCAGGAGAGAAGGAAGGAGGCCCTGAACAGGACCGCACACCATCAACACACAGCAACCTAAGGGTGAGTTAAGAAGGGGTCCTATGGATCTGCAGGCCAGAAAACTGGTTCCTTCTTTCCCTCCTGGCAAGGAAGGAAGCCCGGGCTTGTGAGCGCATGAAGGAAGCGCACAGGAGGCAGGCCGTGCACAAACCTGAAAGGTGGAAGCGCCCACTGAGCTGGGAAAGGAAGCGGGTCGTCCCTCCCCTCGCCCATCGCTGTCCCTCCTTATTCTACTTGTTCCGTCAGAATCTGACACCACGACACGGCACCCCCGTGTTCAGGGACGTCTCTGACCACTCCAAGTACGGTGGCTTGAGGACAGCCCCCTCTGGCTCCTGTGCCCCGACCCACCCCCAAACCCACGGCCTCTCAGCACCTGCTCGAGGCCAGGATAGCACACCTGACGTCTTGGCAGTCTCCGTCACCAGCCCCGGGACTCACATGGGGCTCAGTCTCTGATTTGCTCACCCCTGGTGCCGTGCCTCAAAGCCAGCACTCGGCAAGGCGCTGCCCACCCTCCCCTCTGCTTCCCTGGTTGGCCGACACCAGCTGAGACCCTCCAGGGCTTCCCCACTGTGGCCCTCCACAGGCGCAGCTCCTTGCCCGCCGGCACCAGCTCCCAAAGCCCCGTCTGGTGTCTTCAGTGCCCTCTAATCCGCCTTATTTATCAACCTGCCCGCCCCCAGGCTCACACAGGGTCCGGTTCTGCACAGTTCCTCGGCAGAACGGCTTAGGGGCATTGCGGCAGAAGTGCAAGTGGGAAGCCCTGTATGTGCCTCGTGTGCCCCATCTGTCTTGTTCACACTGCATCCCCAGCTTCTAGAACATTCTAGAAGTGTCTGGCAAACTGTAGGTCAATAAGTGTTTCTCGAATAAAAGAATGAATAAAACTGTACTCATACACTTATGTTAAACTGAACATTAAACTGAGGATATAATGACAAAACTTAGACTTAAGACAGTGTAGAAAACTGTATTAACATTTTAAAGGGTAAATCCTTTAAACACTTACCTTTCTGTATCTGAAAGAGAATCAACTTCAGGCTGAATTTCTAGTTCCAGCTGTAACCAGTCTCTGTAAGTCAACTGAGAGAAAAGGACCAAGTGACCACCACAGCAAGGACAGCACAGAAGCCACCGGTTGGGGCTGTGACTCTGCCCTCTCATAATAGCTGGAGGTCTCCTGTGTGTCTGTCAGAAACATCGTCCTACGGCATCTCCCAGGGTTATACTGGGAGGCTGGCACCAAGCCCAGATGAAGAATCAGTCATTTAACTCTGAACGTGAAGCTAACCAAAACCGTTCAAACTGTTCTTTAAACTCAGTCTTCCACACTGCTGCCTGGTCCAGGACAGCCCGCGGCATCTGCACAACAATCACTTCCTAGCTCACCGAGTTGTGCAAATAACCAAAAGATGAACTTGACGTGAGAACATGCCTCCAACAGTCACAGCGCCACATGTCAACACAGACTAGCCTCAAAACCTCACAACGCTGACACAGAGGGGGAAGGTGTAGTACATGCTGGGAATTAGGAGCCAAAGAAACACTAACCTAAACGCACCAAACATGAAATGCAGCCGTGTCGAGACACCATGCTGTGTCTGACTAATTTTTGTGCCGATAAATGACATCAGAACTAAAAAAAAAAACCAAAAACCTCACACTGTGTGTAACAACGTGTCCCAGAGACATGCATGCAGCACACGCAGTGTGTGTAAACGCCGGAGCTGTGCGGCACCAGCAGAGACGTGTGTGTGGACGGTGATCGAGGCCCGGCTGCTCCTGCCTCACTGCTCCTGGTGTCAGACAGATGGTCAGACCTACTCTTGTATGACTGATTATTAACAATAAAAGAGTTGAAAAAAATATACAATAAAACGACATAACTTTTTCTCTAAAGACCAAAACAAGCAGGCAAACATCCAAGAAATAAATGGAAAGTTATGAAGAGGTGGCAGAAACAGTCACATGGGCACGTTGTCTGAGCGGCCAAGCTTCCCGTGACTGTGCTTGGAGACGCCCGGCCCCAGCCTGCAGCCTGGCAGGCGTGTTTAAAGTATGACGATCCCAGGAGTGATTTCTGTTGGGTCAGGCCCGCCGCCCATGTCCTGTGCCCACAGAGCCCAGAGCTTGGAGGAGCAAAGCAGGGGAAGGGACAGTGGGACCTACATGGAGTCCCTCCTGCTTCAGCAGTTCCCGCAAGGTCCTCTGCTTCCACAGGCAGAGGGCGGCTCGCTGCCAGTCCACGGAGGGCAGGCACAGGGGCCTCCAGGGAGAGCTGGCCGGGTCTTCCCAAGAGGGAGGGTCTCGGGTCTCTGAGAACCATCTGAACACGAGGAACTGGAACTGAAAAAAGACAGTGGCGTGTGTGCTGTGAGACTGAGGAAACACACAGGGGCCTGGCTGCGCTCGGCTGGCAGTGAGGAGCCCCTGGTCTCAGTGGGAATCCAGCCCTGACCACACATCTCTGAACTGCCACGTCCTGCAGCCACGCACGGCCGTCCCCCGCGACCCGCCGGCCCCGGCATTCTCACTAAGTGTGCTCAGTGGCTACAGGAGATGCTCCCTCGGTGACGCACTGAGCCGCACATCTTTGCCTGAGGAGGTCGGACCCCCGCCCTCATGCTGACAGAGCCACAGGCTGCTCGAGGGGACCTCGGGGAGCTTGGGACACAGGGCGAGGACTTCCTCTTCTGGGCCACTCCTCCAGACCTCCATCCCACACTTTAAAATGTCAGCACCTGGGACCGGGAGCACAGGGGCACCCGGACCCCAGGCTGCTCCTGACGCGGTGGAGCTCCCAGCAGCGCCCAGGACTCTGACGCGGGGCCTGGAACTATGAACCAGGCTCAAACCTCAAGGGAGACGTTCCCTAAAGCTCTGCAGGTGCAGCAACACTGGTTCCCGCTGTGACGGCACCGCCGCCTTTGACACTGAGGATTCAGTTTCCCAGGCTGTCTTCAGAGGAGGGGCAGGTGCTTCCTTAAATGCTGACACACGTTCTATAACATCAATCTTTTAATCTGCCTACTTCACAAATAAGGAGGGACATCTGTAGTTGTCACCTTCCAGCCCCTCCTCTTAACTCAGATGGAAGGAAAAGGCAGTGTTGGACCCAAGCAGACGGCGGGGTGGCACCAGGAGACAGTCTGCTACAAACGAGGCCGGTGCTGAGACGGAGGCCACACAGGCTTCAGGCCAGAAACCTGTACAAAACTGGAACTTAGAGGAGAGCAGAAAAAGGAACCCAGGAGACTCACCTTTTTTATAAGGCCTGGAGACAAACAGCTGTACAAGATGTCATGTGACTGGGAAGAAAACTTACACAAAGAATAAGAAATTGCCGCTGTACAAAATCTGAAAATAGAAAACAGAAATTATAACACAGAAATGGGATCCATGCAAAATAACAGGTGGAAGAAGAGCATGAACTGCACAAAGTGAACTGAGAGCCTCCCAGCCCGACGGCCGCTCGGTGCTCAGCCTCAGGCCCAGCCTGGCTGGCTCCTCCGAGTCCTCGGGAAAGAGCCCCCCAGTCAGGCCGTCTGGCCTGAGCCCTTTCCACGTTGACGAGAGACTCAGAAAACACATGAACACACAGGCTCTGCACGTAAGGGCTTGCTTTCCCAGCGTGTCAAGAGCCACGGTCAGAACAAAGGGAATGAAGTGAGGAGGTGCGAGGTGGGTGTTCCTTGTGTGATTGCATAAGGCTCTCGTTCACCTGCGTGATGGCAAATTATTCACTGTTCCGGCCTAAAAGAACCTCAGAGCCAGAGTGAAGCACATCCAGTTTCCAACTCAGCCTCTGCCCGCCCATGGTGGGCTGTGACGTGTGGGAGGGAGAGGCTGCCGAGAACAGAGGTGACCATGAGGCCCAGAGTCAGGACTGTGGCGAGGAAGGGGCCCGACTCCCACTGCGGATTTGTCAGTGGTGCTGCTGTGGATGGCGCGGACAGCTGGCGGGCACTGGTCCCAGGCCGCGCTCCTGTGCTCAGCTCTCCCTGTCTCTCCTAATGCCAGCTCAGTCCGTGAGCCACGACCCTGGTCCCAGCCAACATCTCCCACCGGAGCCTCCGGCTTCCATCCTGACCTCAGCAGCCACAGTAAGCCCTTCTGGCCTGAGTCGCACGTGGACTCTCCAGGGCTCTGCCCGTGGGATGGCCGCTCTCACCCAGCCCCCGCCCATCTCTCACACCCGCCGACCCCAGGCTACGGGCTCCCTGCGACTCACTGGGTCCCGGGAGGGGCCTAGCACGCAGTGTGCAGTGAGTGGGTGAGCACGTAACTGGACGATGGGTCTCAAAGCCCTCTGGATGGGGCAGCTGTGTGGGTAGAAACGTCCCCCAGAGAAAGCTGCTCACCACAGGGAGACCCCGGAACCTAACCTGAGGGGCAGGTCCAACCAGCCGCTGGCACCTGACCTGGAGAAGGGCACCTGCAGCCCCTTGTGAGCATCTTGAAAAGCAGGTAGCAAAGTAGGGTGATCTCACTTTTATAACCGAAGATACCAACACACACACAAATACACCCAAGATGAGGTTCTGGAACGGTACAGACCAACACGGTAAAGAGTGGTCATCTGTAGAGCATGTGTGTCTGTGCTAATTTTGTCGGATAAACGTGTGTTACTTTTGACAAGAGGGACACTCACTTCAGACACAGGGCTGAGGACTCCTGGGTCCTACAGGGCAGGAGGATATCGAAGAGCTCGGGGACGGGCAGGCCCCTGGCAGGGGTGGGAGGGCCCACATGCACCTCCGGGAGGGCAGACCTGGACTCGCCAAGGTGGACGGCCAGGGCAGCCAACCCCACCACATGTGAGGCACTCAGGCTCGGGCCCTAAAATAGGAAAGAAGAGTGGTTCAGGGACTTCCCTGGTGGTCTAGTGGCTAAAGACTCCGTGCTCCCAATGCAGGGGGCCAGGGTTCGATCCCAGGTCAGGGAATGAGATCCCACATGCCACAAGTAAGAGCCCACATGCTGCAACTAAGAGCCCGCATGCCGCAACGAAGACCGGGCACAGCCACATGCATACATACGTACATACGTAGATAAATACAGAAATATTTAAAAAGAAAAGAGGTTCAGCGTTGGGGGGGCAGGAGGAAGCCCACCTCCTGGCTGGAGGAGGTGGCAGCCCTACCTGGTGATGGAGCAGTTGGCAGAGTCTGCTGAGCAGAGCCGGCAGGAGCCTGCGTCTGCACAGGGTCCTCACGAAGTGGGCGGCCCAGGGGCCCTGCCTGTAGGGACAGCCACAGAGAACAGTGGCAGCGGCCAGGCCTGGCCCTGCACTGCCCGCCTGGAGCCTGGTGGACGAGCAGTCAGGCACCAGAGACTGAAGAAAGAACCAGGCTGTTCCCCAAACAGGAGGGTCTCCTGTTGCAACGCTGACCGTCGCCACATCCCTGCTGGATAAGTCCGCCCCCACCCCACCCAGGCCCTTCCCCAGTGCAGCGCGAAGTCGGGGAGCAGGACCAGGGCCCAAGGCTCAGAGCTGGACCAGGATCGACAGCCACTCTCATCACGAGCACCCAGGCCGCCCCAGGACAGCTCCAAACCACCCGGTGAGACCGCCTAGCCTCTACCTGTCTGGTGGGGCGACGCTGGAGGCCGCCATGAGGTTCTGACAGAAAGACGTCAGCAGGAGGTCCACGACCTGAGAGAGGAGAGGTCTCAGGGCCGCAAACCCACATCACAGTGTTTCCACCCTGGACACACAGGGCCACAGTGGAGCTGACGAGACCGGAAACGGGCCCCCGTCCGGAGAAGAGGCTGCAACGCCTCGGCACAGGAATCCCCAAACCCTGGGAGGGGCCCCCAGGGGTCATCACGGAGCTTCTCAGCAGAGAGCAGGGTCAGCAAACCTGCCCACAAAGGGCCACGAGCAGCCTCTGCCACAACTTCCTCCCAAACACAGAGTCTGTAAGCAAACGGCAGCACCGGCCCGAAACCCTCGACTCACATGTGGTCTCCCTGGCGCCCCACACTCACCCTCTGCTCCCACGGCTGCAGCTTGGGGGCCCGGACGCTGAGCTGAACCGGGGCCCCCTCGACGTCGCTGTCATCCTCGCCCAGGCCCAGGGCGGAGTGGAGCTGTTCAGAGATCACTGCCATCCGAGCCAACAACGCTGCAAGGCAGGGACCGGTGCCATGAGCAGGGGCGCCACCCACCACCACAGGGGCCACACTCTCAACTGACCCTGGGGCCGCTCTCGTCCCCGCCCGGCCAGCAGTGGAATCACTTTTCTGCGGTGCAGGTGGCCAGGCTTCTCCGAGGGGCTGGCATACCTCTTCACATCACCACGGCCCGTGTCTACACCCTGCACCCCTCGCCCGCCAGCCACCTCTGCACACACTGACGCCCACTGCGGCCGCCCGGCCCGGCCTCGGCGGCTCTGCCAGCACAGGGACTCGCAGGCCTGGCTGGCTGACCATCTTGCGGCAGCGCTGGGGCCCCACACGGGCCTTGACCTCCCCAAGAACCACGTGCTGCAGGAGCAGAGTTTGGAAGGGCCACGCTGGCCACGAGGGGATATCCTGGGCCCTCAGGACGACCACGGTGGAGGCAGAGCTGGGGCTGCCGACCCTCCACCACAGGTGAAAACCTGTGCATAACTTCTGACCCCAGGCTTAACTCCTCACAGCCTGCCATGTAGTTTGCATGTCACGTGAATCTACGTATATTTTATGCATTCACGACATACCTAATTTTCTCAATATTTCTAGGCAATGTGGTTTATCTGAAATTTTTGCAATTGTCATTTATTTCCAAAAATTTTTCAGTATATTTACTGAAAATAATCTGCATATACTGAGTCGACACAACCCACACTGTTAAAAACTGTGTTGCGGACTTCCCTGGTGGCACAGT
The DNA here is from genome assembly GCF_964341445.2 of Mesoplodon mirus. NCBI lineage: Eukaryota > Metazoa > Chordata > Mammalia > Artiodactyla > Ziphiidae > Mesoplodon > Mesoplodon mirus. Next base: position 395,729 of record NC_138995.1, on the reverse strand, counting down.
GGTTAAGAATCTGCCTGCCAATGCAGGGGACACGGGTTCGAGCCCTGGTCTGGGAAGATCCCACATGCCGCGGAGCAACTAAGCCCCTGTGCGCCACAACTACTGAGCCTGAACACTAGAGCCCGCGAGCCACAACTACTGAAGCCCGCGTGCCTAGAGCCCGTGCTCCACAACAAGCGAAGTTACCGCAATGAGAAGCTCGCTCACCACAACTAGAGAAAGCCCACGCGCAGCAACGAAGACCCAACGCAGCCAAAAATAAATAAATTAAAAACAACAACTGTGTTGTTCAAGGATCAACTGTATTTCCTCCGTGAGACTCAGAGGAATTAAATGAATTAATAATAAATAAAAATCTACTGAAGTTACTAGGTAAAAACATGCCTTATGTATTTTTGTTTCTGCATTTAGCACAGCAAAAATCTAAAAACATTGGAACCTAGCATTTTCTTTTGTGGACCACTGTGGCCACTGAGCGCTCTGAACTGCTCATGCTTGTCCTCCAGACCCCCTCATGGGATACAGTCCCAGAAGCAGAGGCCCAGTGCTGAAGAGCACAGCCACCCAGGCAGTAAAGGAAGGAGAGAAGCCCCACAGCCAGCAACGCAGCTTTCCTCCTCTAGGTCTCCTGTCCCACAGGGATGCCAAGTAGCAGAATATCCATATTCTACCCAGACTTTGGGACAGCCTGAGTGTCAGAAAGGAGGCATGCTCCACACCCACCAGGCTGTGGTCGCGCTCACTACCAGATGCTGAACTGCAGGGAAGATGCACCGACCGCTGCCACTATGGGCAACAGAGCAGCCACAAGCTCTGAGCACGTCAGGGCTGGCCTGGGCACCCACGGACACCCACTGCGGAGGGCCCGCTCCACAGCCCCGTCCTCACCGTCATGCTGGGTGGGATCTGTCACTGAGGCCCTGAGCTCTTGCAGGGCAGTTGTGAGCAGGCCCAGCGGCTCCTCCGCACAGCTGGGCTCCAGCTCCCTTCGCGAGGCTGCATCTGAGAGACAGGAGGTAGTTTTAACAATTAAACAGGTTAGATCAGATAGGAAGCACAGGGAACTGACGCTGTCCCTGGCTTCTCCGTGCAGAGGGCACACGGAGGACGGGGCCCTATGAGGAGGGACGTGCAACGCTCTCCCCTGACGGCGGATGTTAATGTCCTATCGAAGTTAAAACATTCATAAGGAAGTTTCAGAAAAACCATGGTTCTGTACACACTGTCACCACAAATGTAAACAGCAGGTACGTAATGAATAAAGACCACATGCATGTGGAGGGAGGCTGGGCGGGGAGAGCAGAACTGTGGACAGATGATGGTTCAGTCCCTGTTTCTCAAACTTTTAAGTAACACTGTGATATTGTTTTTTACAACAGGATGTAAAAATCAGTGTATTAGAGGGCGTTGCCAGTCCTCAACACACATTTAACAGGTTTACTAAAAATACCAGCCCCATGAGATACAGCATTAGAAAACATTCTAGAAGCCCCCAGAAGCAGGACCATGGGTTAGGAGAGGAGGGCAACGCCTCACTCAACAGTGGACACAGCCCTACGGCCCCCTTGGCATCCTGTCTGCAAGATGTTTCGATACTGGTCCAAATAGGTGTGGGTCTCCCTGGCTGTCAGAAACTGAGGAAGATCGTGCAAGGAGGGTCTCACAGACAGAATTAGAAAACAGAGCTGCAGTTGCTCATGCAGCCTAACTGGCCCTGCAGGCGTCAGAGGGATTGACCAGCAAACAGCTGCACCATTTCAACACCGAGAGACCAGGTCCTGTCCCGATGGCGCCTCGTTTCTGGGGCGATGGGGTGCGGACAGCCCGCCCAGCTGCTCCAAGCAATGATGCACACTTTCACACACTGGCCCAGGTCTACATCACTGTCCCCTAGAAGCAGAAAGATCCCCAACCGTCCAAACGGCCAAAGAGCCACGGCAGACCCCCTACTAGGACACGGTGCAGAACAAGCACCACGGGCCTCGGGCCTGGCTGGTCACCTGACTTTAAGGCTCAAATTCAGATCAGCAAACAGAAACCACATCACAACCTCAGCGGGGCACACAAAGATGAGAAATGGTCAAGTGGATTTTGTACTGCATGCGTGTTCAGGGAATGACATCATAGGCAGCCCTCCTGGTGTCACAGCTGTCCCAGGGCTGGTGCTGGGCAGTCTCTGAAGCCACAGCTGTGACCAGACCCAGCATGACAGAACCAGACCAGATGGACCAAGGTGCCACCGACACGTCTCGTGATCAGGGAAGTGGAGATGAGATAGGCACGTCTGGGGACCAAGCAACCCACTGACCTTACCTTCTGGCTTCTTCTCTCCGACAGTGGAGCAGGCTTGGCGGTAGGTGGAGTATAAGGAGGGGGGAATTTTATCTGCTCTGGATCAGAAGAAAACATTAAATAGTCAACTAGGACTCAAATTAATTCTCAAGCTTACAATCCCAAAGACTATCATAAAACAGAAATATGCAACAGAGTAAATCTAAATAAATTATACAACACCCCACAGCATGACCCTATGTTTAGGAAAAACATTGTCCATATGGACTTAAACGGTCCTGACTACTTCATACCTCCTATATAAACATCTACCAACAGTGGGTTTTGTTCTGTAGTGAGATTATAAATGATTTTTACTTCTCTCATTCAAGTTTTGGTAATTCACAAATTTTAAAGGTGAACTTATATTACTTTTAATGAAAAATGCCAACTAAGGAAAACATCCAATTAATGTCATTAAAAATACAAGTCTTGTGATGAGGACACGGGGCATCTGCAGGGCACGGACACGGCTGGCACGTTCTCATGGCACAGCAGCAAGTACAAGGACAAGAGCCACAGAGCATCACCCCCCCAACAGTGCTGCAAACCGAGACAACGAGATTCAAGTAGAAGAACAGAGACATGGCTGTGGTCCAGAGTGAGAATCCACACCAAGACTGGAGGGAGGCAGGGAACTTGGCTGGAGACTAGGAACTGAGGGCACCACCCACTGCCCTAGGGACTGGAAAGCCTTGTTTAAAAAACAGAAACCAAAAAGGAGAAAAGAAAAAACAGAAACCAATGCAAATAAAACGAAAGAACAGGGACTTCCCTGGTGGCGCACTGGTTGAGTCCGCCTGCCGATGCAGGGGACACGGGTTTGTGCCCTGGTCTGGGAGGATCCCACATGCCGCGGAGCGGCTGGGCCCATGAGCCATGGCCGCTGAGCCTGCGTGTCCGGAGCCTGTGGTCCGCAACGGGAGAGGCCACGTCAGTGAGAGGCCCGCGTATCGCAAAAAAAACCAAAACAAAACAAACAAAAAAAAACGAAAGAACAAATTCAAGGAAACGGAGAAATCCACAGAAAAGAAACTGTCAGTCATCACTTTTATTAATATCTTCAGAGAGGTAAGACAAAACACTGCAGCTGTGAAACAAGAATGGACCGCTGGGGGCTTCCCTGGTGGCGCAGTGGTTAAGAATCTGCCTGCCAAGGCAGTGGACATGGGTTCGAGCCCTGGTCTGGGAAGATCCCACGTGCCGTGGAGCAACTAAGCCCGTACACCACAACTACTGAGCCTGCGCTCTAGAGCCCACGAGCCACAACTGCTGCAGCCCGCACGCCTAGAGCCCCTGCTCTGCAACAAGAGAAGCCACCAGTGAGAAGCCCGCACACCACAACGAAGAGTAGCCCCCGCTCACCACTAGAGAAAGCCCATGTGCAACAACAAAGACCCAACACAGCCTAAATAAATAAATAAAATTAAATTAAAATTAAAAAATAGACTGCTGTACAAAGGAATATCTGATGGCAGAAATGAAACACTCAGTAAAAGAACTTGCAAATAAACTTGAAGAAATCTCTCAGAAAGGAGAGGAAAAAACAAAACAAAACATATGCAAAATAGGACAAAAGAGAAAAAAAATCAGAAGACAATACAGGAGATCTAATATCTAAAAAATAGCAGTTCTAAGAAGAAAAAGGACACAAAGAGGAAATCTGCAATGAAATAAACCAAGTTGAAATAATCAGTGTCTGGGATTTGCTTCAAAATAATCCAGAATGGTGGGTGGGTAAGTGAGTTTGAAGGCTATAGATGAAACAAGATTGCCCATTTATTGATAACAAATCTGGGTGATAGATTCTATTCTGCTTTTCTGTCTTAAATTTTTCATTAAAAAAAGGTTTTCAGTATCCAAGAAAATTCCTTAGTACTGAAGGGTATGAATTTCCAGAGTAAAAGGCCCACCATGTGCCCAGCCCAGAAATAAAATTAGACCCACAATGAAGTACACTGCTATAAAATTTCAGAACACAGGGAACAAAGAAAAGGCACTACAGGCCTCCAGAAAGAAGAACACAGATTCCCACACAAAGAGTCAGAAACTGTAAGTTTCTAACATCTCAGTAGCAATACTGGAAGCTAGAAGTCAATGGAATGACTCTTAAAAATTTGAGGGTGGGCTTCCCTGGTGGCGCAGTGGTTGAGAGTCCGCCTGCCGATGCAGGGGACGCGGGTTCGTGCCCCGGTCCGGGAGGACCCCACATGCCGCGGAGCGGGTGGACCCGTGAGCCATGGCCGCTGGGCCTGCGTGTCCAGAGCCTGTGCTCCGCAGCGGGAGAGGCCGCGACAGTGAGAGGCCCTCGTACCACAAAAAAAAAAAAAAAAAAAAAATTGAGGGAAAATAATTTCCGACTTAGATTTCTATACCCAAACTACCTATCAAATGTGAGGGCTAAATCAGGTGTCCAAACATCTACCTCACACCCATCCTTTTGTAAGACGTTTCAATAGGATGTTTTCCACCAAGACAAAGGAGTAAACCAAGAACGAGGATGATCTTGAGCACAGAAAGGAGAAGCCAGCACAGGCCAGAGCAAAGGACGTCCGTCCCCAGGTGACGCTGAAGGAAGGTACGAGGGCGACAGCAGTCTTGGAGGCATGAAACACGAGTGGGCCCGAGCGACGCAGCTCAGACGGCTCTGGAAGAGAGTTCCCCAAGATATGACTGTTGGAAGACGTGGTGATTCTGAACAAGAGAACATGGAGACAACTGGCAGAGTGTCCAGTGAGCCATGATACGTACAAGGAAAACTAAGACGAAACAAAGGTAACTGTGAACTCCAGAGAAAACAGAAAGTAATGATTCCTAACGACCAGCTCTGAATAGTGTTCAGACAGCCTTAAAAAACAGGTTTTTAAAACTAACACAGGAAGGGCAGCTATGTGTATCGGTAAAGGAAAGAAAACTAAAAGAGAAAAAGTCAATACCAAAATGATAATGTTGTTTGGAGATTTGGGGCGAAATATCAAAAAATCAGTTGAGTTGAAAATGCTTGCTTCCAGAAAGAAAGTGAAGTGGCAGGGATGGGTGGGGGAGTGGCTATTTCTCTCTCTTTTTAAAAAAAATAAATTTATTTATTTTATTTTATCTTATTTTTGGCTGCGTTGGGTCTTCGTTGCTGCGCACGGGCTTTCTCTAGTTGTGGCGAGCGGAGGCTACTCTTTGTTGTGGTGCGCAGGCTTCTCATTGCAGTGGCTTCTCTTGTTGGGAGCACGGGCTCTAAGTGCGCAGGCTCAGTAGTTGTGGCCCACGGGCTCAGTAGTTGTGGCTCACGGGCTCTAGAGCGCAGGCTCAGTGGCTGTGGCGCACGGGCTTAGTTGCTCCGCGGCATGTGGGATCGTCCTGGACCAGGGCTCGAACCTGTGTCTCCTGCACTGGCAGGCAGATTCTTAACCACTGCGCCACCAGGGAAGCCCCTGGCTATTTCTCTTAATAAACTTAATAGAAGTATCTGACTCTTTAATCTAACTTAAAAAAAACTTTTGGGCTTCCCTGGTGGCGCAGTGGTTGAGAGTCCGCCTGACGATGCAGGGGACACGGGTTCATGCCCCGGTCTGGGAGGATCCCACATGCCGCAGAGCGGCTAGGCCCGTGAGCCATGGTTGCTGAGCCTGCGCATCTGGAGCCTGTGCTCCGCAACGGGAGAGGCCACAGCAGTGAGAGGCCCGTGTACTGCAAAAAAAAAAAAAAAAAAATTTTATGGGCTTCCCTGGTGGCACAGTGGTTGGGAGTCCGCCTGCCGATGCAGGGTACACCGGTTCGTGCCCCGGTCCGGGAGGATCCCACATGCCGCGGAGCGGCTGGGCCTGTGAGCCATGGCCGCTGGGCCTGTGCGTCCGGAGCCTGTGCTCTGCAGCGGGAGAGGCCGCAACAGTGAGGGGCCCGGGTACCACACAAAAAATAAATAAATAAAAATTTAAATAAATAAATAAATATTTAAAAAAATTTTTTCAAGTATAGTTGAATTCCAATGTGTGTTAATTTCTGCTGTACAGCAAAGTGACCCAGTAATACATACATATGTATTCTTGTTCCTAGTCTTTCCCTCATGGTTTATCACAGGATGTGGAATATAGTTCCCTGTGCTGTAAGTGGGACCTCGTTGTTTATCTGTTCTCTATATAATGGTTTGCATCTGCTAATCCCAAACTCCCACTCCATCCCTCCCCCTCCACACCCCCGCACTCCCCAGCAACAAGTCTGTTCTCTATGTCTGTGAGTCTGTCTCTGTTTCATTTGTGTCATAGTTTAGATTCCACACATAAGCGATATCATATGGTATTTGTCTTTCTCTGTCTGTCTTACTTCGCTTAGTATGATTATCTCCAGGTCCATCCATGTTGCTGCCAGGACTCTTTAATCTATATCCATATTTAATTCTGACATAACTCTTTTTTAAAGACTAGAAATAAATATGTCAAAAAATTAGGGACTTCCCCGGTGGTGCAGTGGTTGGGAATCCACCTACCAATGCACAGGACATGTGATCCCACATGCCGTGGATCAACTAAGCCCGTGAGCCACAACTACTGAGCCCATGTACCAAAACTACTGAAGCCCATGTGCCTAGAGCCCATGCTCCCCAACAAGAGAAGCCACTGCAATAAGAAGCCCACGCACTGCAACAAAGAGTAGCCCCCGCTCTCCACAACTACAGATAGCCTGCGTGCAGCAACAAAGATCCAACGCAGCAATAAAAAAAGAAGCTATACCATGCAAATACCAAAAAAAAAAAAAAAAAAAAAGCTGGTTTTAACAGCAAACAAAATAGAAATTAAGGTAAAAAGCCTAACAGAGACATTACATAATAACAAAGGGAAAAACATCCAGCAAGAGAAGCCTGTATTTTAATAATTACGAACTTTCTTGCAACAAGACAAATCTGACAGAATTATAAGGAGAAACTGACAAAATCACAACCACCTCCACAATAAACTGATAAACCAAAGACGCAGAAAACTATTCAGGATACAGAAAACTTGAGAATAAGCACAATTTAACAGACAGACCCTACAGTCCAAAACTGAAGGACATGTGTTGTTTTCAAGGATGTGCGGAATGTCTGCAAATTCCAAGCAAATTCTGAAAGAAAGTCTTGACAAGTAGAAAAAACTCCATACAAAGTGAATCATATTCTTTGTGAAACACGCAATTAACATTGGAATTCAACAATAAAAACTCATGGGCAAATACCTAAATGTTTAAAATTTTTAAAAATTTACTTAAAACTAACTTACAAATTATGAGAAAATCATAGCACAATGGTTGAGTATTTAGAACTGACCGACAGTGTAAGAACTACACATTGAAACTTTTGGAAGGCAGCTGAAGTGATATCTGGAGGTAAAATTTATTAAAATATGCCTGTTTTAAAACACAAGAAAAGTTATAAAACAATAAATTAAACCACCACTTTAAGAAGTTATAAAAAGAACAACATAGTAAACCCAAAGAAAACAAAAAGTAAATAATAAAGTTAAAATCTAAAAACAAATAGAAGATGTTTTTAAAAACAGCAGGGAGGGGCTTCCCTGGTGGCACAGTGGTTGAGAATCCGCCTGCCAATGCAGGGGACACAGGTTCGAGCCCCAGTCTGGGAGGATCCCACATGCCGCGGAGCAACTAAGCCCGTGCGCCACAACTACTGAGCCTGTGCTCTAGAGCCTGCGAGCCACAACTACTGAGCCCGCATGCCACAACTACTGAAGCCCGTGTGCCTAGAGCCCATGCTCCACAACGAGAAGCCACCGCAATGAGAAGCCTGCACACTGCAACGAAGAGTAGCCCTGGCTCACCACAACCAGAGAAAAACCCACATGCAGCAACGAAGACCCAACGCAGCCAAAAATAAATAAATTTATTAAAAAAAAAAAAACAGCAAGGAGGGGGCTTCTCTGGTGGCACAGTGGTTAAGAATCCGCCTGCCAATGCAGGGGACATGGGTTCGAGCCCTGGTCCGGGAGGATCCCACATGCCTCAGAGCAGCTAAACCCATGCACCACAACTACTGAGCCTGAACTCTAGAGCCCGCGAGACACAACTACTGTGCCCACGTGCCACAACTACTGCAGCCCGTGTGCCTAGAGCCCGTGCTCCGCAGCAGGAGAGGCCACCTCAATGAGAAGCCCCAACTCACCACAACTAGAGAAAAGCCCATGCACAGCAGCAAAGACCCAATGCAGCCAAAAATAAAAATCAATAAATTTATTTAAAAAACCCCAAACAGCAGGAAGGACACAATATTAAAAGCTGGTTATGTGATACAATTAATAAAACAGACAAGTCTTTAAGTAATGAATGAGTCATAAAAAAAGGCAAAATTAACACTAGCATGAAAAAAATTTTAAGAAGGGATGAAAAGTACAGATGAGGTAGACAAATTTTTTAAATCACAATAGAATATCATGAAAAATGATACATCAACAGATCTGCAAACTTAGATGAAATGGACAATTTTCTAGAAATATACATAAAAGCTAACTCGAGAATAAAAAACCTGACTAAACCGATAACCATTCAAGAAACTGAGTCAGCAGCCAAAAGTCTTGCCTCCACAAAAGACACCAGGAACAGATGATTTTGCAGCCAGATTTTACCAAACCTTCAGGGACACACGATCCCTGTGTGACACAAACTATTTCAGGGGACAGGAAAGAGGGAAGGCTGCCTGGTTCGTTCCGTGAGGAACCAAATGCCTTAATAGCAAAGCAGCCAAGGTGAGTCTAACAGAATGAGACACAGATGCGAGAATACTAAATAAAGTATCAGTAAACCAAATTCAGCAGTTTATAAAACAAAAAACTGTTACCAATTAGGGGGTATTCCAGGAACGCAAAGACAGTGGAAAAACCTATCAATGTAATTATCGCATAGCTGATGACAGGAGAACAGCACAATCATCTTAAGGGATGCCAAAAAAAAGCATGAATTCCTGCTAAAAGTCCTTAGCGAATTCACAGAGGGAACTCTTTTAACATGGTAAGGAGCATATATATATATATATATATATAAAACTACAGCAAACAGCATTAACGGTAGAACTCTAGCAGCAGTCCTCTCTCAGCCAGGAACAAGACGCGAGGCCAGCTTTCACTCCTGCAATGCTCATTATACTAAAATGCTACCCAATACAGTGACAGACACTGAAAGGCACAATAATCAGACAGGAGGAGGCAAACTTGATCTTGTGGACAGCGTGACTGCACAGAAAATCTCACCACGCACCGGGAGTAAGTTCAACAGTTAATGGAAACAAGGGCACCTACACCTCAGCAGCAGCCGATGAAGAAGACAGAAAAGAACACGCAGTTCACAACAAAAGCTAGGTACCGAGTAGCAAGGCTGCCAAAAATTTACAAGAGTTGTATAAAGAAAAACCACAAAACACTAGTAAAAGACTTGAATAAACAAAGACGTACCATGTTCCTGGAAGGAAAAACTCAGTACCATAGTAAAGCCAAATATCCTCAAATTAATCTATAAAATCAATGAAATTGCACTCAAAATTTTAAAGTTTTCATGGAGATATAGCCAAGGATGTTCACTGAAGCACTGTTAACAAAGCATAAAAGTGGAAATAACCTCAGGGTCCAACTCCAAGGTGGTAAGTTAATCTATTTATTCCGTAGGCATGTGGCCTGCACCCTGGGGTGTGCGACGTGGCAGTTTGCAGACACAACAGAATTCCACACAGCATTAAACAAACCAGAGCACACGACCAACGGGGGTAGTGAAAATGCAAGTCACAGAACAACACACACTGCTATCAAATCCACTTTGAAAACACGGAAGACCACACTGTGTGGTGTGTTTGTGTGTGGACATAATTTACAGTTATAAACATATAAAACAAAAGGATAAAAAATAGAGGAAAAATTTATGCACCAACTTCAGGATAATGATTTTCTGGGAGGAAAAGGTGAGGGGATCAGAGACCTGGGGTAAGATGTATCTGGACTATTTCAAGAAAAAAAAGGAAAGATAGCAAAAATATTAATGCGAATGGGGCATAGGGGTGTTTTTTTTTACTGTTCTCTTTACTTTTGGAATATCTTATGCCAAAAATAAGTAAAAGTAAGGATCCCAGAGAATGGCCTAATCATAAGATGAAAAAGCTTATTTTTACTTTCTAGGCCCTTTATCTTTTCAATCTTCTCACAGGACCCATCACTTCCCATAAGACACTGGAAAACGGTTTATACTTCTCTGTTTCTGCCACCTCTCTGCTCCTGGAGGTCCTCAGTGTGAGCCGGGGGATGGGACGCCCCTCCTACATGTGGTCTCCTCTCCCCCCAGATCGTCACAGTGGAAGGCGTTCACCTCCCCCTTTTCCTTCTTTCCTTAAATTCTCCTCCTTTCCCAATGATTATGTAGCAAAAACACTACTTTCTTTAATTCTCAGACTAATCATCCTAAAAGTTCATTGAAAAATGCTCAGTTGTGATATTCAGAATCAAAGAAATTTTCTTTTTAACATTTTAACTAATTTTGAGCCAACTTTTTATAAGTAAAGCATACATGTGACAAAACACATTTCTCTACAGAAGAGCCACAGCTCCTTGCGCCGTTATTCCCCAGACGAGCCGCGCTGCCATGCGTACCTCCTCAGGGACTCTATGAGAGCAGCCCGGGAATCAGGGACCCTCGGGAGCTGAGAGGGAAGACAGGACTTGGGTGAGATGCCAACAGGGACCCCGCTCTCTGCCGACCCGGCCTCACGTTCACGGCGACGTGTACTGACCTCTCGCGGTGTGAGCAGGGCGGGGAGAAAGTGGGACAGGTAGTAGGACCTCCGGAATATGCTGCAACAGAAAAGGCCAGGCTCAGGGGTGCCCCACCTCGAACAGAGGACCCTCAGTGAGGGCAATGACTGTCTACATCCAGGGCCATCCCTGCAGGCCAGATCGTGGGCCATGTGGTGTCACGTTTCAAGGCTATGACATTATATCACATTTTCAAGTTTTCTTTCCCACTGTTTTGGGACACTTCACACAAAGGGAACTCTGTGCTGGTGACCACCTGCACCCAGAGTCTGGAGGATTCCAGATGCATGGCCCTGGAACCTGGCTTCATCCGCGGCCACGAGGTCGACCATGGGAGCTGGAAGCGGTGCGTGTTTCTCAGAGGCAAAGCCTTAAGAAAGCTACGCCACAGCTACCCCGTACTGGTAGCAACCAGAATTCAACGTGTTTTGGCGTCACACCAAATTCAACACAATTTTGCTATTCAACTCCCTGTGCTGGCTTCACACGGTCACCGTTGAAGCATGAACAAGAAAAGCCATCATGGCCAAAGGGAGGGCCTGTCTGGTCCCTCTGAACAGTCTGTGCTGCGGGGCACCTGGGCTTTCCACAAGGGAGCTCATGTCACAGCAGGGGCTCGGCAGCACCTGCCCACCAGCCCTTCCGGCAGCGTAACCCCACCTGGCCTCCAGGACGGCGGCGGGAATCTTCCCCGTGTGTTCAAACACCGTGATGGCCTTCTCAACATCCTGGGACGTTTGGCAGTGGGGCTCCAAGTGGGGAGGACGGAGAAAAAACAGAAGATTTAAAAGAAAAGGCAGGAGCAGAGCCGGGCCGCGGCTCTGTGGTCGGGCGAGAGGCATGAGAGAGCAAGCGGCATGCAGACAGACTCCCTGATACCAGCAAAACCACAAGGAGGGACCAGCTGCTGCCCCGGCCCCAGGGAGCTCAGCACCTCTGCGGAGCCACAGCCGCCCCCAGGTCCCACGTGTCTATGCCCTCCACCCCGCTCCCTGATGCCCTTCTGGGAGAGACAAGAATCCCAATGCAAGACTTTCAGGTGGGAAGGTGCCAAGACCTAATTTTTGAGATTTAAAAAAATTATGAAATGGCAACTTGTGAACAGCAGTAAATCTTAAATAGAAAACTTAAAGTATTCGCCTAACAGTCCAACAGCAAGGGCTCTCCAGAGACTCGCAACTTTGAAGTACAAGTGTCTTAGGAAAGCACACACACACCCCATACGGCCATCCAACATTTGGTCTACATAAATATAGTTCACACTTTTTTCTGTAATTCCTAGAAAAACATGACACCGCCTTTCCCCAACTGTTTTACAGACCACTTTGTCCGTGAAACCACGGGAAGGGGGACCTCCTGGAAGAAGCATCCCTGTAAAAGGTGACCCATGCTGCTGCTCTGAACAGTGTGGATACGACAGGACAAGCACTGGAGCATAGCTCACCCCGGCTGCCGCACACGCACTGGGGCCCAGACAGAAAAGGTTCAGACACGCAGAGACGCTCAGCGACGAGCCCGGGACGTTACCTCAGTGACATCCCCAGTTGAAGACAAATCCTCATAGAGCCCCATGTTTTCTATAGAAACCTGCAAAGACACAGGCGCATGTGAGGACCCAGACAGGCACTGGCCTCTGCGGAGAGAGAGGAGGAGCAGGCAGCAGGGGAGGCTGGGACTCGCCTTGAGGTCGGCCAGGCGCGTCCTGGCCAGCGCCACGTAGTCGGTGAGGAGGGCGCGGTACTTGCTGGGAACCAGTGGCGGGTGGAGGACGTGCACCTGCAGGCAGAGGGCGGAGCAGGTCCATCAGCCCATCAGCTGTCCTGACTTTCTGGGGGAGATACTCATACTGACGGCAACAAAGTTGAAGAATTAGCCAAAGACTCCAGGGCCACAGCTGGAGGTGGGGCAGACGGAGTCCTGGGTGAGGGTCTCTGCACGGGGCCGGGAGGGGCGGCAGGGGCCCTGCCCCAGAGCCGGCCCCACCCCCCCCCACAGCCCTCCTCCCCTCGGAGGGAGGCGTCGGGGCCCCAGGGGGAGCAGGGACTGAGATGCACGGGGAGACCGGACTCCAGGCTGCGTGAGTTACGTCACGTGTATTCTTTGAAATGAAATATGCATTTCTTAATTAAAAAAAGAAGGTGAGATTCATTTTCCAAGTGCCCTACCCCTCAAAGCGAATGCTGGTTATAGTCATCTGATTACAAAACAAAGCTCATTGCAAGGCACTTGCTAATCATGAGACTAATGTACATGGTGAGAAAGAACGTAAACTGGAGCGTGAAGTCTTCCACTCCCAGAAGGAACGTCCACAGCCACTGGGGGCATATTCTTCCAGATCCTTCTCCTTCAATATAAAAATATATCATTTTTAAAAACCAAACATGGGACCCAGGACACTTGCTGGCCTCGGTGTCCGTGGTGTGGGGACCCCTTTCTATGCAGGCACCAGGCCCCCTTTGCTCACTCACCAGCTCCTAGGACCACATGCGGCTGGTTTCTGGGCATTTACTATAAGAAACATGCCTCCTCAGGAGTGCACCGACACCCCAGGATGGCGTTTGCATTCTGTGACTGTCACTTGCGGGGCTGCCCTGAGCCGAACGTGCTGCCGCCGGCCTCTCACCTGCAGGTACCGGGGGCCCTCGAAGGGCACGAGGTCAGACAGGAACTTGAAGAGGAAGACCAGCGCCTTCTTGCTGCAGCTGTGGAAGCCCCTTGTGCTCCCGAAGGTGGCCTGTGGGGAGGATGGGCATGAGGTGGGGGCGATGGGAGGACCCGCCGTGTGGTGGCCATGGCTACATCCCGGCCTCAAAAACAGCAGAAAAAGGGAAGCAAAGCCATTTCAGTTCATTTGTCTTTAGGACAGCATGGCTGTGGCCTAGCTAAACAGATGGACTGAAAATTTATTTTGAAAATTAAAAATATATTACTGTAGAAAATGGTAAACATGGTGCCTTTCTATTAACGTTAGTGACAGGATTTGTTAACCACCCTGCAAGAGTCCCTTCCTCACAGGTGAATTCATTCCACTCCAGCCCCAAGCCCGTCTGAGTGGATGAGATCCCTTCAGGGGTGGGCCCTCGGGCAAAGTGCCCATGCCACAGCAGGAGAGTGGACTCTTATAGAAACCAGGGCAGCCAGGGGTGCCTGGGGGTGCCCAGGGCAGGGAGGTTCTGAAGAGGTGTCGGCCCTGAACATGTCCCGATGAGCCTGCAGAGACCAGCACTCGCCTCACGCCAGCCACAAGAGGCCCGCCTGCCACACCACGAGGCCCACGGAAGCTCCTCCTCCAAAGCACACCCTGTGGTTCTTCTGAACAATTGTGCTGTCAGACAGACGACAGGCACGAAGTCATCAGAACGAGCACACAAGGCCGACAGCACTGGACCTACTGTCGGAGCACTGAGCGCACTCTGGTAAGTCTCTCAGTGGCAGGAGTGTGGACGCCGTCACTGAGTCCACGTGCGTCCAGCAGGAGCCCCTGGCCCGTCGTGTGGAGCTGGGGGAAGCGCGGGGCCAGGAGGGAGCTCATTCCGCGAAAGAAAGAACCACGCCTACCATCTCTACGGCACACCAGGCACAGAGCCCGGTGGGTGCAGAGAGGCAGGCTCTCCAAAGAGGCCATAGCTACACCACCCAAAGCTTCTGCAAAGAACAGGGCTCGTAAACCCAAACCCACACATGCCCAACCTTCAAAGCTGATGTCCCAAAGATAGCCCCCCAGGCCCGGCCAGGTTCAGCAGCCTGGGAAGAGGGGCAAACACGCGCAGGTGGAGGGAAACAGGGAAGAGAGGAGGGTGCTCCCTGACAGACGTGAAACCAATCACAGCGCAGCACACTGTGCAAAAAAAAGGCAGCTGTGTTCGCTTTCACCCTATCCTGCTGGATTTCACTCATTTTCTTGTGAGAGACGGCAGGAGGCCCAATGAGGCAGATAGGAAGCTGAGCAGTCTCGGCAGAGTCGACCCCAGCGGGAGCGCAGGCGGCTCACCTGGAACCAGGCGGCATAGGACGGGAAGGCAGCTGGGCCCTCCAGCGCAGCCTGCCGTGCAACCAGGAACGCCAAGACCATGCTGTCCAGGTCACCACTCTCGAACGCACGAGCCAGCAAACGCGACACCCAACCTAGGTGAGAGCAGTGGTACTGCTGTGGACGGGGACTGGAGCGGGTGTGGGGGGGCAGGCAGGACAGTCCGCTCACCCAACACCGACCCCCGAGCCCTGGGTGGCGGCCCGCACGCAGCCTAGCAGCGGGTACACGGGCAGGCCGACAGCAGAGGGCGGTCCAGAGGGCAACGGCTGGGTAGGCAGGAAGGCTTCCATCCTCACTGAGCCAGACACGGCGATTCCGCCCGCAGGCTCGCCCCAACGCCGGTCCACGGATCACACGCACACACACGCACGGAACACAACGGGGCTCCCATCCCCGCGCACCATTAACCAGCTGCTGTGCGTCTGGCAAGCAGATCACCAGTGTGGACACGCAGGACAGCACGTGCTGCCAGTTCACCTCCTGTGTCTCCAGAACCTCTTGCAAGTGGCCCACCAGCTCCTCTGGGCTCAGGATCACGAAGAGCTGAAACCGAAGTGTCAAAGCTGGGCCCCCACTCCCTCCCACTCTGCATCGGGCCCAACCTACACTCGAGACACCTGCCGTCCTGACCCCCACGGCCAGCAGTGGCTGTAGGGAGTTCTCAATCTGAGGACAAGGTGCTTTGCCCAAGTGACAAGTTCAGTCTGTGGACCCGGACGGCAGTCCAGCCATGGACGGCCGTGGCTGTGGCATCTCCTGGGACCCACAGAGCCCGTGCAGCAGGCCTTGGACCCCCCCTGTGCACTTACCCTACGGTACAGGCCACTGAGCAGAGGCGGGGTCCTTGCAAAGCTCCACTCTCTCTGCATCTGAACAGCGTCGGAAACTTCATTCAGGAGGAAATACACATAACGTCACATCAGTAATCATCAAAAAGTTCAGTATCAATAAAGTACCTTGTTTTAATTTGCACTTTCCCAAATGTATGTGAACTTCACCATTTCCCCATTTTCCAGCCATTTTTTAATGTCATGAAATGTCTGTGTCTTCGGTAACCCTTGATCATATCTGCTACAAATATCCTCCAACCCATCGACTACACTTTAATTTTGCTGCTTTTAAACTTTCACTGTGAATAAGCAGTCAGTGAGGACGTGTTGAAAGGACACAGCTGGAAAGCATGCATCAGCCAGGCCAGGCCCTCCGGAAGGGCAGGAGCCTCTGTCGGGGCCTTCCGTGCGCCCCTGGATGCAGCACCACAGAGAAGGCACCATCAGGAGCCTCGCAGACCGCCCAGCCCTCACGGGACAGTGCGTCAGGCAGAAGATGACTCGGGTGTTGGACACCCTTCAGAAAGCCATGCACCCACACAGAAAATGCTGACGTGAGCCGCAGAAACAGAACCTTGAAATTCACAGTACGAGCACTGTTTTAAAAACCTATCTAGAAAAGACAGGAAGGGCTTCATATTAAAGATATTCTACTTTGGCAATAATGGGTGACGTTTCTTTAATTCTAAATTTTCTTTACGGGAAAGTGTTGCTTTCCAATGAGAAGATGTTTAATGACAAACAGACTGTCCTACCAGCGTTAACATCCGCGGCCCGAGCTTCTGTCAAGGGAGGCACCCAGGGCACCAGGACCCACCTTTCAGCACAGGCTTGTGGGTGAGGATCTGGGTCAGAGTGTGACAGAAGAACCTCTTTGGAGACTCGGTTGAAATTATACTTCGATACACGTGTCCACTGAACACACCGAACCTGCAGGGGCAGCAGAGGATCTCAGGGGAGGAGACCCCTGCAGGTTCCCGCCACTCAGCAGTGTCAGCACCTGGCGGCAGCTCACACACGAGGAGCGGCTCGCTGGCGAAGCAGATGGGGACCCGCTGGCCCCCGACTGCAGACCCCAGCGCAGGCTCACAGGCTGGCCCTACCCACGCTTCCCCAGCCAGGCCTGCAGCCAGGCTGCCGTGCCGCAGACGGAAAGGGAATCCAGGGGAGCGTCGCTTCAACAGGACACAATCAAAGGCAATGGAGTGGCTGTCACATGGAGAAGCTAGAAGGTCAGAGTGAGGTCAGAGAAGGTTGGGCCTCGCAGGAGGTGACGGAGGCTATGGTGACGACAGCCAGTGGCTGGACCCAGACCCAGCACAGTCGCAAAGCCTCGGTCTCCCCATCTGTGAAATGGGAACCAGAGGTGGCAGGGCCATGGTTCCCACTGAGCACCTGATCCTGCCCCAACACGTGGAGGCTCTCAACCACACCTGGAGCCAAGGATGTCCTTCTCCCGACAGGAGAAGCGAGAAAAGGAGAGGGAGCAGGATGTCACTGACAGGTCAGGAGGGACAAAGGGAGACCGGGTCCGACAGCGGGGTGTCATGATCAGCCCCACCCGACCCCTCAGGGGAGAGAATCCGGGGCCCTAGCAGCCATGTGAACTACCCATGTCACACGTGCAGTGAGGAGGCTCCAGGCAGGATGGCCACCCAGACTGGGAGGGGACGTCTGACTTTACTCTAAGTGTTGGCAACTAATTGAAAATCGTGAAAAGTCGTGATCTGACTCCCGGAACAAGTCTGAGCACGGACTCAGCACATCGTGAAACTGCATAAAACACAGAACAGAGCAGTGTTCTATATGCTCATCAGTAAAGTACTCACCCAGCAGGTTTGAGGACCATTAAAGTAATCGTGGAGAAGAGGTAATCAGGAGCAAAATAATTGAAAAATGGGAAGAGTAACAAAGCCTGGAAATGCTGGGAAATCTCCCGGGTTCCCAGGAGAGAGCCAAGGTCCAGGTGGCCTCACCCCATGTTACTCCGAAGCAAACCTGACACCCCAACGTTCGGTCCCCAAGTACCTGGATGCGCCTCCACAGAACCAAGGAGAGCAAGTGGAGGGTCCTGTGGGGGCAGGCATGACAGGCAAGGTCTCCCTGGCTGGGACCCCGAGGACCCCCTCCCCTTAGACCCGGAGGTGGCATGGTTCCCACAGGAAGGGCCTCATCTTCAGAGGACTTCTAGTGCTTTCCAGCTCCTGATGTCACCACAATGGCAAAGGATCACTGGGCCTTCGGGGGCGACCAGCATACCTGGGACCACTCAGCCGGCAGGCCCACCCCCAGAACTTACCAGCAGCTCACTGCCTTGTGTGCTATGGACGCCTCCTGTATCCCGGCCGCCAAAGCTTCGAGCGCGGCTGAGGCAGAAGAGAGACATCAGCACGTCGTCATCGTCCATCATAAACAGCCCCGACCAACTGCTTCTGGGCAAGTCAGGTAACGGACACCTTGCCATCACAGGCCTCCTAGGCCCCCGAACCCCCCGACGCACAAGCCCTGCAAGATCCCAAGTGTCTCAGTGGTACCAGACTTAAGCCTTGAAAATCAAGCACAACATGTAGGCAAGAAAATGCTTCCCTAATGAACCATTCAACTGGTCACCTCTGCTGCTCTGGAGATCAAATGTGAAGCCACCAAAACTGACAGCAGGAGAAGAACAAGTAAGTTGGTGAGTTTAGACCCAATCACAACCGTGAAAGAGGCCTCCCAGGAGCAGCACTGAGCTGGAAAGGCGGCGAACCACAGGAATCCCTAACCAGCAAGGGAGGCCATTTACAACCTGGGCCACAGAGCCACTCACAAGCCAGCATCCTGTCGAGAACAGCAACGGCCACCTGTGGGGACAGAACACTGCAGTTACACAGGGTACAAGCGAGCCAGCCGTCACCCCCAGTAAACCAAGACTCGACTTTACAAAGAGCTTGTCTCCAGACTCTCCCTCAGGCACAGCCCAGGATCTGGGCCGTGGGGAGGGCTTTACCCTCAAGAGCCGTGGGGGAGAGACCACCGCCCAGGCCCATGCCCGTGCCCTCACACCTGCACTCAGGGAGCGCCCTATGGTGACAGCAAAGCGGACTTCCCCGCACAGAGCTGACAACTACAGCGTAGGCCCCTCGTGCTGCAGCCGCTGCCCCACGAGGCCTGGTGTCCTCCCCACCTGGGACATCGACTCCGGCTCCATGGTTCCTCTCACATCCACATTCTTCTGGAATCCCCTCAAAACAAGCATTTGTACAAAATCTGAAAGCCACAAAACCAAAGCATTTACATACACTGTGCTCTCTGAACAGCCGTGAATCACACAGACCACCAGCTTCAGAGGGGCCGGCAGAGTGAGGACCTGCATGGAGCTGGGGGGACACCGGCTCCCGGCCCCAGGGAGCCCACCGACCACACCAGCGAACCCAGCCAAGCAGAGCCTCTTCCCCGAGCCACACTCTATGCGAAAAGGAAACACAATCCATCAAGTTTATAGGAAGGATTTTCTCACTGAAAACAAAAAAGTATCTTCTAAGGGTTTTACTGGCCTGCTTCTCAGCCAACCTCCTACACCAACCATACACGGACACTTCTAGGGCTTGGAAGCACTACATTGTGGGGGACGAGGCAGGAAATGGACTCATACCTTCTGAAAAGGTTACGACCAATGGGACTGGAATTAAAAAGATTCTGTCAAATTTTAATTTAATCTGGGACCAGATTACAGGATTCAGGAATTGGAAATAATTCACATCACCAAGAAAGTTTTAGGAAAAAGGAATGCACCTTTTGCAAAGGAAAACAGTCCACAAGCCAACTAACTGCAGGGAACCCCTCTCATCGAGGTTTCCGTTCACTTGTGGACTGCATTCCTTTGGTATGACTGGTGACGGCGGGCCTGCTGACTCGGAGAGAAAGGGAAGGTGCCAGAAGAACAGGGTGTGGCGCTGCCCAGCCGTCCACAGCAGGGCAGCCCTGCTCACCCAGAGTCCCCACATTCAAATAAGGATTCCTGCCCAAGCTCCCACTTTGCTTCTCCCGGGCATCCTGTAAAACCACCACCTAGAACTGAGCCGTGGAAAGCCAGTGGCCACCATACAAGCACTGGTGCTTCTGCTGTGCTCTCTCCTGCTCGCTTGTGACCTGGACGGAGGACGGCCCATCCCCAGCTCCCTGGGATCTGCAAACAACCAATCTGTGACCCTGCGTCCTTTGCGCATCGTCTAGGAACTGCGTCTTCAGTCAACTCAGCCCTGGACTCTCGCTTCCCCACGGTGGGAGCTGGGGTGCCGGGGGCGCCGCCTACCTCTGCTCGCAGGTCACGAGGTGCACATCCTGAACACACCAGCTCCGGCCCAACCCATCGGGTCAACAGGCTGACATTTCCACAACTCAAGCTCAATGCAAACCCACAACGACAGGTACGGACTGCAATGACTTCCTGTTGGAGTGTGTGGGCCGCTCTGCTTCCCACAGATCATCACAGCAGAAAGCATTCCCACTGGTCTAAAGCAATTGTACCCAAGAACCCACCTCTGCCGTGAACTTACCAGCAAGCATAGCCCTGGCGACATCGGCGTGCTGACAGGGTGCCTCTGTCTGCTCACACAGCAGGCGCAGGTCCCTGGAGAGCCAGGCCACCATGGCCTGAGAGTCGGCATGGCTGGGGGAACAAGCACACAGCTCACCTGACCCCATTATTCCACTTTCACACTCACTCCACTGACAGCGAGCTAGAGACTACCTCAGTCTTCCCGTCCCAAGTCACAACGGGGCCAGCAGATGTACAAGGGGCATCAGGAATGGCTGCCACTGATGTTAAAAACCATCCGTTTTTTCAAATAGTTTATTTATTTGGAGTAGCTTACTATTCTTGGGGGAAAAAAGAAATTTCAGTAATAATAAATAGTGAGAGTAGCGATAATGGGCTCTAGACGTCAGCAATGCAGCAGCCCTGCAGGACAGTCCTTGTCTGGGCACAGAGCAGGGTGGGGGAACCCTCACCTGCCTCACTTGTCAGATTTGTACTTCCCTGGAGAATAAGGATGATGAGCATCTTTTCACGTGCTTGGCTATTTGTAAATCTTCTTTAGAGAAATGTCTACTGAAATCCTTCGTCCATTTTTTAATTGGATTATTTTTCTTCTTGTTGAAGTTTAAGAATCCTTTTATTCTAGATAGTAGGTTCTTATCAGATATATGATTTGCAAACAATTTCTATGCACTGTCTTTTCATTGTTTTGATAGGGCCAACACACTGAAGTTTTAAAACTTGCTGAAGCCTAAAGGACCTATTTTTTCGGTGTCATATCCAAGAACCCCCTGCAGGATCCAAGGTCATGTAGATTTACCCTCAGATCTTCTTCTAGGAGGTTTATGGTTTTAGCCCTTGGGTTTAGGTCTCTGATGCACTGAGTTAGTTGCCATCTGCAGTGTGAGGTAGAGTCCAACACCATTCTTTTGCGTGTAGATGTCCAGTGGTTCCAGCACCATTGTTGAAAAGACCGTTTTTCCCCATTAAATGGTCTTAGCACCGTTGTCAAAAATCAACTGACCAGGGCTTCCCTGGTGGCGCAGTGGTTGACAGTCCACCTGTCGATGCAGGGGACACGGGTTCGTGCCCCAGTCTGGGAAGATCCCACATGCCGCGGAGTGGCTGGGCCCGTGAGCCATGGCCGCAGAGCCTGTGTGTCTGGAGCCTGTGCTCCGCAATGGGAGAGGCCGCAGCAGTGAGAGGCCCGAATACCGCAAAAAAAACCCCAAAAAACAGGATGTGTGAATCTTCCAATTTTTTTCCTTCTTTCTGAATAATTTTTGGCTATTCAGGGTCCCTTGCATTTCCATATCAATATTAGGACAAGTTTGTCAATGTCTATAAAAAAAGCCGGCTGAGATTGTGAAGGACCCTGAGTTCACAGATCACATTGGGGAGCAGGGTCATCTTGACAATATTAAGTCTCTAATCCACGGACATGGAACGTCTGTTTATTTAGGTCTTAATTTCTTTCAATGATGCTTTATATGGGCTTCCCCGGTGGCGCAGTGGTTAAGAATCCACCTGCCAATGCAGGGGACACGGGTTTGGGCCCTGGTCTGGCAAGATCCCACAGGCCGTGGAGCAACTAAGCCCGTGCACCACAACTACTGAGCCTGCACTCTAGAGCCTGCAAGCAACAACTACTGAGCCTGTGCACCTCAACTACTGAAGCCCGTGTGCCTAGAGACCGTGCTCCACAACAAGAGAAGACACTGCAATGAGAAGCCCACGCACCACAACGAAGAGTAGACCCCACTCACCACAACTAAAGTCTGTGTGCAGCAACGAAGACCCAACGCAGCCAAAAAATAAATAAATAAATAAATAAATTTATTTTTTAAAAATGATGCTTTATAGTTTTCAGTGCCCAAGTCTTGTTCTTCTTTAACCTTATTCCTAATTTACTCTTTTTGATGTGCTATTAGATGAAATTATTTCTTAATTTCACCTTCAGGTTGTGCACTGGTATCATGTAAAAATACAAGTGATTTCTGCGTATTGGACTTGCATCCTGCAACCACACGGAACTCATTTATGGCTCCAGAACTTTTTTATGCTGTGGATTTCTCAGGATCTTCTGTATGGAAGATCACGTCATCCGCAGAGAGTTTTACTTCTTCCACTCCAATCTGGATGCCTTTTTTCTTCCCCCTTGCCTAATTCCCTGGCTAGAAACCCCAGTGATGTTGAACAGAAGTGTTAAGAACATTCCTGATTGTACGAGAGCCTTCAGTCTCATGACATTGATCTGAGCTGTGGGTTTTTCACAGATGACCTTTATCAGGTTGAAAAGTTCCCTCTACTCCCAGCTTGCTGAGTTTTTATCATGAAATAGTATAAGATTTTGTCAACTGCTTTCTGCTTCTATTAAGATTGTCCTTTTATTAAATATGTTAATTAATTTTCAGATGTTAAACCAACCTTGCATTTTGGGGATACATCTCCCTTATTATGGTGTTTAGACCTTTTTGTATGTTGCCGGATCCAGTTTGCAAATATTTTGCTGAGAATTTTTGCATCTATATTCATTAGAGACATTGGTCTGTAGTTTTCTTGTTTTGTGACGTCTTTGTCCAGCTTTGATATCAGGGTATTACTGGCCTTGTGGAGTAAGGTGGGAAGTATTCCAGCCTTCTTTATTTTCTGGAAGAATTTATGAAGGGATAGCACATTTCCTCTTTAAGTGCTTGGCAGAGTTCACAAGAGACGCCAGGCCCTGAGATTTTCCTTGTGGGAAGCCTTTATATTATTAGTAACTCAGTTTCCTTTCTTGTTACAGATCTATTCAGTTCTTTTCTTTTTAAGCCAGTGCAGTCTTTTGCATTTTTCTGGAAATTCATCGATTTTATCTGTTTTCTAATTTATTGGCAAAAAACTGTTCACAGGGACTTCCCTGGTGGTGCAGTGGTTAAGAATCCACCTGCGAATGCAGGGGACACGGGTTCAAGCTCTGGTCCGGGAAGATCCCACATGCCACAGAGAAACTAGGCCCATGCACCACAACTACTGAAGCCCGCGCACGTAGAGCCTGTGCTCCGCGACAAGAGTTGCCACGGCAACGAGAAGCCTGCGCACTGCAATGAAGAGTAGCCCCCGCTCGCGGCAACTAGAGAAAGCCTGCGCACAGCAACCAAGACCCAATGCAGCCAATAATTAATTAATTAATTAATTAATTAAAAATTGTTCACAGTATTACCTTAAAATGCTTTTAATTTCTGTATGGTCAGCAGTGATAACCTTTCTTTCATCTTGATTTTAACCATTTATGTCTTTTTTCTTGGTAAGTCTATCTAAAGGTTTATCAATTTTGCTAACCTTTTCAAAGCACTTTTCTTTTTTTCATTGATTTTCTCTATTATCTTTCCTATCTCATTGATTTCTGCTCTAATTGTTATTATTTCCTTCCTTCTGCTTGTTCTGGGTTTGGTTTGCTTTTCTCTCTCTAGTTTCTTATGGTCAAAGTTTAAGTCACTGATTTGAGGTCATTCTTTTTTCTCATGTAGGTTTTTGCAGCTGTAAATTTCCCTCTAAGCACTACTTTAGCAGCATCTCATAAATTTTCGTGTGTTGTTCTCCCTTTCATTTGTCTTGAGGTATTTTCTAATTTCCCTTGTGATTTTTTTCCCTGACCCATTGATTATTTAAAAGTGTATTGCTGGGTTTCCCTGGTGACGCAGTGATTAAGAAGCCGCCTGCCAATGCAGGGGACACGGGTTCGAGCCCTGGTCCAGGAATATCCCACATGTCGCGGAGCAACTAAGCCTGTGCGCCACAACTACTGAGCCTGCGCTCTAGAGCCCGCGAGCCACAACTACTGAGCCCACGTGCCACAACTACTGAAGCCCATGCGCCTAGAGCCTCTGCTCCGCAACAAGAGAAGCCACCGCAACGAGAAGCATGCACTCCGCAATGAAGAGTAGCCACCGCTCACTGCAACTAAAGAAAGGCCTCACGCAGCAACAAAGACCCAACGCAGCCAAAGATAAAAATAAATAAAGAAATTTATTTTTAAAAAAAGTCTATTGCTTAATTCCCAATATTATGGATTTCCCAAATTTTCTTCTGTTGATTCTATGCAGTTCCTTTGTGGCTTGAGAACATGCTTTGTATGGTTTCAACCCTTTTAAACTTATTCCAACTTGGTTTACGGCCTGAACCGAGTGACCTATCCTGGAGCTGGGCACCACTGGGGGGGACGTTCTGTGGGCATCAGGTACGTCCAGCTGCGAGTGCTGCTCTCTCTCGTCTCCGGGTCGTTGCTGGTCTGAACAGGTGATCCACCCGTTACTCAAAGTGGGGGACTGAAGGCTCCAATGATCATAGTTGAAAGTCCATCTCTCCCTTCAGTTGTCAGGTTTTGCTTCATGTATCTGGTACCTTGACATCAGGCGTGTATGCTAGGAGATACGGTTTTCACGCAGTCAAACTGATCAATCTTTCACGACTTCTGGATGTGACCCACGAGTCAGGCCACCACTGGTTTCAATACAGCATTTTCAACTGTGCTTGACAGTCCCCCAAACCAGACATTCTCTGTTTTCCCTGACCAGAGAATAAACACGTAAACCTCCAGCCTTCTGTCGACCAGGGAAGGACTGATTGCCTGGCTGCCTAGAGCAGAGCAGACAATCCACCTACAGCTCCAAATGCTTCTCATGTGTGTTCTCAGTCAGCTCATTCTGAGCCCCCCTCCCCTTCACCCCCTCACCCAGAGGCAGCCGGCGCCATCGCACCGCCAGCTCACTTGCTAAGTCATTCACCACCCGTCCCTCCACCTCCTGCTTCTCCTCCCCTAGACTCTCCCAACCGTATAGGGTTAGGGTTATTCCTTTTATAAAACCCCCTTTCTGACTCTTGGTGGGATTTCAGGAGGTAAGAGTTGCACACATTCTATCAGCCACATTTACCTTAATGTCTCTTTTTTAGTTTTTAAAAATACTTTATCGCACTGTACATCTTTTATTTATTTATTTTTTTTGCGGTACTCAGGCCTCTCGCTGTTGTGGCCTCTCCCGTTGCGGAGCACAGGCTCCGGACGCGCAGGCTCAGCAGCCATGGCTCACAGGCCTAAACGCTCCAGGGCATGTGGGATCCTCCCAGACCAGGACACGAACCCGTGTCCCCTGCATCGGCAGGCGGACTCTCAACCACTGCGCCACCAGGGAAGCCCCCGCACTGTACATCTTATACAAAGAAAACATTACCAAGTCTGTACATGATGAAGACTTCAATTATAACAAATGTTCTCTTTAAATAATAAAGCAACTGCTTCTCTACGTGATTTTCGGCTTTACATATAAATAAATCATATTAGATCAGAAAAAATAAATCATGTAATATTAATTAAATTTCATGTTACATAAAATTTTAATTTAAATGTTCAATTTACTTTAATGGTAAATAATCACTGGTATACCTTTCCAGCAGCTCTTGGAGGCTTACAATGTTTTGAACATGAAGGCGCCACACAGCTTCAAGCAGCAAAGAATTCTGCAGAAAATGACAGAAACTATGAGTCAGTCCTTCATGCACACATTTTCCTACAAGACGTTCAGCCTATGTGCTTAACCACGTACTCTCCTGAAAACCAAGCCTCCCAACACTCACATCACCACCTTCGCCCCCCCACCACTGCCACCATCGTTCCCAGGTTCAGGTTCAGGCTTGCTCTCTGCCCAGCCTCAAGCTTAGTCCACTTCCAGGCCTTTCTCCACTACGGCCAACACAAGATTCCAAAATGTAACTGGCCAGGCCAATCTCTCCTCTTCTTTAGAACCCTTCCGTGGCTCCTCCCAGCTTTCAGGACAAAGTTCAGACTCTGGTCTGTCCTCCCAGGGAGGCCCTCCAGGCTATAGCACTGATGCGCCCACCCCCTCGAACAAGGAGCCCCAGTCGGACTCGGCCCCAACGCCCACAGTGCCCTCCTCTTCACCCAGGAACTCATGCCTCACACCCCACGAAACTTCCTTCCAGGAAGCCCTTCCTAACCACCCAATCAGCCACGGCCGCCCACTCATCTCTGCTACCTGCAAACACCGGGACCATCCCAATCCACGTGCATTTAGCTAGTTACCAACGGCGCAGGGGCCATACCAACGCCTGACAGTCAACTGAGCTCTACACTGTATGCTGGATAAAAGGGGGGAAAAAACCATGAATGCACCATCATCTTGGTTTTTTTCTTTCCTTCTTCTATATACTTAACTGATCTCATTTAGTAACTAAGCGATAACTTTGAACTGTTCAAAAATCAGTAAATCAACTACACTCCAACATAAAATTAAAATTAAAGAAAAAACCTATAGGCCTACTGAATTCAAAATAGAACAGATAAGGGAATTCCCTGGCAGTTCAGCAGTTAAGACTCCACTTGCTCCCAATGCAGGGGGCCCGGGTTCAATCCCTGATAGGGGAAATAAGATCCCAAAAGCCACGCAGCACAGCCAAAAACAAAAGAAAGATTTTAAATCACTTTAAATCACGTTTTTCTAGTTTACTATGCTACCCTGGGAAATGGTTCATTATAATATACCTAAGAAAGCAAAGCATGATGTTTCTATGCATAGTCTATTCTAATAAATATTACTAATGATGGGTGAATATTGACAAACATCATGATTGATGGTCCTTCTTTCCCATCCACAGAGGCACCCCAGTCTCTGTAATTAATACGATGCTTGCTGGAATTCCTAACAAAACCTGGGGATTTTACTGGCTCCACCAAAATCAACAGAAAGCTTGAAAACCCTAGAGTCAGAGTTACAATCTCAACTTTACCTGTACTTTCCGTAATTCTTGACAGAAGGAAAGACGGGAGAACATGCTTTGTGCTAATAAATTCTGAGCGATCTCAAACAAGGAAGACAGTTTCTTCTGAAAAGAGAGATTAAGTCTTTTCTAAGAAACGGTATTAAATGTCCAATTTTCCCAAACAGCTGAACAGCAACTCGTGCTGTGTCTTACCCTCTGGTCCGGTGTCAGCAGCACCTTGGGAGGGGGCCCCGCATCTGCCTCACAGACCCGCACGAGGCCAGAGGCCACCACCTGGCTGGACAGGACGGCCGCTGGAACACCCAGCTGCGCGGCTTGGTCGCGCAAAGCAGAGCCTTAAAGATGAGACAAGACACGGACACACACAAAATGTACAACTGAAGTAGATTGGTCAAATGTCTTCTCCGAAGCTCTAGCACCTCAGAAAATTGCCTTTTGAAGCGGAGAAGAGATCTGGGGGGAAACACGGTGTATGAAAGTAAGGCAACTGCAGTCTGAGCGAAGAAGCTCACGAGAATCAGGGCAGCACCTGAAGCCCATGGTCGCATGTACATATCTGTGCGTTTTGTACGACAAAAACAAGGGAGCTTGGCAGATACATTCTGACCAAGAGCTTTAGCAACTCTTTCCAAAGGAGCACAATAAATTGAGGACTTTTAACAAATTTCAGTTTTTTATAGTTACCACTCCCACAACCGTATGACGATGTTTGACTGGACACGCGGTCTGGCTTCCTGATGCCAGCCACACACATGGTGGGCACTGCATGCCACAGATGTGCCCGGTCCCTGGGCTGCCAGGTGAAAGCTGGGCCCACAGGCAGCCACCTGCCTCCTAAGGACCAGCCCCTGGTCTGCACTCAATAAAAGGAGAAATGCTGGGCAGTCTGGAAATAGATGATGCCAACAAGAAAACTGTTTTCTAGCTTATTTGACTTCCAAAACTAATTGAAAAAAAACCAGGAAACTGTATCACATGACCATTCCCTTCAAGGCTTTGAAACACAGACCACTACAGAAGTGAAAACACGTGCAACAGTTGTAAAGGTTCCAAGTGACAGTACTAGATACTATCCACCACTGTGGTCAAGAAATAACTCATGGCAGAACTGTAGAAAATGCTCATTTCTAGCCATTTATTTCCAATTTGTGTCCATGGGAAAGTTTATCCCTGTTTTTATTTACAAGGCTTCTATTTTTATACAAATATGAATACGTATGGTAGCCACCACCTTCAGCAGGAAAAACAACTGAAAAATTCATGAGTTGAGTCTACTTATATTTCTGTGGTCAAGGTGAAGAGCTTCTTATCTAAGTTCTTATGCTCTGATCCAAAAGTCCACACAAGGAAGTGTGTGGCTGAGCTGGTTCCCTGCACCCCGCACAGTTTGTGAAATCCAAGTACAATTCCGGCCGAGAGAAGCAGCACTGTGACCTTTAGGCATCAGCTGCCAACGCAAGCCTGGGGTGTAAGATTACCAGAGTAGAAATTTAAAACAAATTAGTGAATTAGTTAATACAGTCGTCCCTCAGTATTCCAGGGGGATTGGTTCCAGGGCTGCCCGTGGATACCAAAATCCGCAGTTGCTCAAGTTCCTTACACAAGATGGCGTACTGTTTGTATATAACCTACACATATCCTCAAAGACACTTTAAATCATCTCTAGATTACTTATAATACCTAAAGCAATGTAAATGCTGTGTAAGTAGTTGCTGGCACACAGCAAATTCAAGTTTTGCTTTTTGGAACTTTGTGGAATTCTTTTCCCCCCTGAATATTTCCATCCAAGGTTGGTTTAATCCACAGATGTGGGACCCATGGATACAGAGGGCCGACTGCATCTTTCTGAAATGACAGTCATTACATAATAAAAATGTGAAAGACCAGAAAATAACTTATTTTGTTATTCCCACAGAACTCTCCTTGTCTCATATTCTCAAAGTGGGGTGGGGGACCTAGAAACATACAAGCAGACCTTGATTTATCACTTTGTAGAGATTGCCTTTTTTTTTTTTTTACAAAACGGAGGTCTGTGGTGACCCTGCACCCAGCAAGTCTATCAGCACCATTTTTCCAACAGCACTTGCTCACTTGGTGTCTCTGTGTCACATTTTGGTAATTCTCATAATATCTCAAGCTTTTTCATTATTATCACATTTGTTACGTTATCGGTGATGCATGATCTCCGACGTTACCACTGTAACTGTTTGGGGGCATCACAAACTACACCCATAGATGATGGTAAACTTAATCCACAAATACCCTGTGTGTGCTGACTGCTCCAGCTCTCGGCCACTCCCCTGTCTCTCTCCGTCTCCTCGGGCCTCCCTCTTCCCTGAGACACAATACTGAAATTAGACCAATTAATAACCCTACAGTGGCCTCTAAGTGTTCCAGTGAAAAGAAGAGTTGCACATCTCTCACTTTACATCAGAAGCTAGAAATGACTTAGCGAGGAAGGCATGTCGAAAGCTGAGACAGACCTAAAGCCCCTTGCACCAAACACTTAGCCAAGCTGCGAAGCCGAAGGAAAAGTTCTTGAAGGAAATTAAAAGTGCTACTTCAGTGAACACACGAATGATAAGGAAGCCAAACAGGCTTATTGCTGATATGGAAAAAGTCTGAGTGGTCTGGACAGAAGATCACACCAGCCAAAACATTCCCTTCAGCCAAAGCCTGATCCAGGGCCAGGCCCTAACTCTCTTCAATTCTATGAGGGATGAGAGAGGGGAAGAAGCCGCAGAAGCAAAGTCTGAAGCCAGGAGGAGTTGGTTCATGAGGTTGAAGGACAGAAGCCATCTCCACAGCACGAAAGTGCCAGGTGAAGCCACAGGTGCTGATGGAGAAGCTGCAGCAAGTCCTCCAGAAGCTCTAGCTCAGATCATCCATGAAGGTGACTACACTGAATCACAGATTTTCAATGTAGAGGAAACAGCCTTCTACTGGAAGAAGATGCCATCCAGGACTTTCACAGCCAGAGAGGAGAAGTCAATGCCCGGCTTCAAAGAAGAGGCTGACTCTCTTGTTAGGGGCTAATGCAGCTGGTGACTAAGTTGAAGCCAATTCTCACTTACCATCTGAAAACCCTTGGGCGCTTAAGAATTATGGTAAATTAACTCTGCCTGTGCTCTAAAAAAATGGAAAAACAAACCTGTATGACAGTACATCTGTTGACAACATGGTTTATTATTTTAAGCCCACCGTTGAGACCTACTTCTCAGAAAAAAGAGATTCCTTTCAACTGCTCGTTGACAACGCACCTGGTCACCCGAGAGCTCTGTTGGAGATGGACAATGAGATTCATGCTGTTTTCACGGCTGCTGACACAACACCCATCCTGCAGCCCATGGATCAAGGAAGAATTTCAACTTTCTACTCTTATCATCTAAATAATACACTTCGTAAGGCTATAGCTGCCGTAGATGGTGACTGCTCTGGTGAATCTGGGCAAAGTGAATTGATGGCCTTCTGGAAAGGATTCACCATTCTAGATGCCATTAAGAACATTTGTGATTCATGGGAAGGATGTATCAAAATCAAAATGTTGACATTAACAGGAATTTGGAAGAAGCTGATTCCAGCCATCATGGATGACTTTGAGGGGTTCAAAAATTCAGTGAAGGAAGTAACTACAGATGTGGAGGACATAGTAAGAGAACTAGAATTAAAAGTGGAGCCTGAACACCATTTACAATAACCTAAGCAACATAAGTGTCCATCGACAGGTGAATGGGTAAAGAAGATGTGGTACATATACTCAATGGAATATGACTCAGTCATAAAAAAGAAAGAAATAATGCCATTTGCAGCAACATGGATACACCTAAAGATTATCAAAGTAAGTGAAGTCAGACAAATGTGGTATGATATCACTTACATGTGGAATCTAAAAAAATGATACAAATGAACCATTTACAAAACAGAAACAGACTCAAAGACATAGAAAACTTACGGTTACCAAAGGGGAAAGGGGGGCAGGGTGGGATAAATTAGGAGTTTGGGATTAAAATACACACACTACTATATATAAAACAGATAAACAGGGCTTCCCTGGTGGCGCAGTGGTTGGGAGTCCGCCTGCCAATGCAGGGGACACGGGTTCGTGCCCCGGTCCGGGAGGATCCCACGTGCCGCGGAGCGGCTGGGCCCGTGAGCCATGGCTGCTGAGCCTGTGCGTCCGGAGCCTGTGCTCTGCGGCAGGAGAGGCCACAACAGTGAGAGGCCCGCGTATCGAAAAAAAAAAAAAAAAACCAGATAAACAGGGACTTCTCTGGCAGTCCGGTGGTTAAGATTTTGCCTTCCAAGGCAGGGAATGCGGGTTCAATCACTGGTTGGGGAGCTAAGATCCCACATGCCTTGGGACCAAAAAACCAAAACATAATACAGAAAAAATATTGTAACAAATTCAAGAAAGACTTTAAAAATGATCCACATCAGGGACTTCCCTGGTGG
Source organism: Mesoplodon mirus (assembly GCF_964341445.2). Classification (NCBI taxonomy): domain Eukaryota; kingdom Metazoa; phylum Chordata; class Mammalia; order Artiodactyla; family Ziphiidae; genus Mesoplodon; species Mesoplodon mirus. The sequence goes on along the minus strand of NC_138995.1, from coordinate 364,016 downwards.
CACAATGGTTAAGAATCCACCTGCCAATGCAGGGGACATGGGTTCGAGCCCTGGTCTGGGAAGATCCCACATGCCACGGAGCAACTAAGCTTGTGCACCACAACTACTGAGCCTGCGCTGTAGAGCCTGTGAGCCACAACTACTGAGCCCACGTGACACAACTACTGAAGCCCACGCGCCTAGAGCCCGTGTTCCACAACAGGAGAAGCCACCGCAATGAGAAGCCCGCGCACCGCAACAAAGAGTAGCCCCAGCTCACCGCAAATAGAGAAAGCCCACGCGCAGCAATGAAGACCCAACGCAGCCAAAAATAAACACATAAAAATAAATTTAATTTAAAAAAATGGTCCACATCAAAAAATCTTAAACAAAAGTCAAAAAAACACAGATAAACAACAAGGACCTACTGTATAGCACCGGGAACTATATTGGATGTCTTGTAATACCCTCTAATGGAAAAGAATCTGAAAAAGTGTATCGAGAGAGCGCGCGCATGCGCTCGCGCTATCTATGTATGTATAACTGAATCACTTTGTTATACACGTGAAACACTGTTAAGTCAACTATACTTCAATTTAAAAAATTACAGAAATTGAAAAAAAAAGTAGAGCCTGAAGATGTGACTGAATTGCTGAAACCTCATGATAAAATTTGAACGATGAGGAGTTGCGTCTTGTGTCTGAGCAAAGGATGTGGTTTCTTGAGACTGAACATGCTCCTTATGAAGATGCCAGGAAGACTGTTGAAATGACAACAAAGGATTTAGACTATTACATAAACTTAATTGATAAAGCAGCAGCACGGTTTGAAAAGACCGACTCCAGTTTTGAAAGTTCTACTGTGGGTAAAATGCTATCAGCTGGCATTGCAGGTTACAGAGAGAGAATTTGTGAAAGGAAGATACAGCAGACTTCATTGCTGTCTTGTTTTAAGAAATGGCCACAACCCCCCAGCCTTCAGCAACCTCCACTCTGATCAGTCAGCAGCCATCAACACTGAGGGAAGACCCTCCACCAGCAAAAAGATCACAGCTCTCTGAAGGCTTAGATGATGGTTGGCATTTTTAGCCATAAAGTAGTTTTTTTTTGAAGGTTTCTTTGTTTTTTATTTTATTTATATTATTTATTTATTTTTGGCTGCATTGGGTCTTCGCCGCTGTGCGCAGGCTTCCTCTAGTTGCAGAGAGCAGGGGCTACTCCTCATTGCGGTGCGCGGGCCTCTCTCGTTGCGGAGCATGGGCTCTAGAGCGCAGGCTCAGCAGTCATGGTGCACGGGCCTAGATGCTCCATGGCATGTGGGATCTTCCCGAACCAGGGCTCGAACCCGTGCCCCCTACATTGGCAGGCGGATTCCCAACCACTGCGCCACCAGGGAAGCCCCAATAAAGTAGTATTTTGAATTTTAATAATAGAGCATTTTTAAATTAAGGTATGTACATTTTTTTAGACATAATGCTGTTGTACACTTAGTAGACTACAGTATTTATTGTGTAAACATAAAGTTTATATGCATCAGGAAACCGAAACATTCGTGGGACTCGCTTTCCTGCAATATCCGCTTTCTAGCAGTGGTCTGAACCCAAACCACAGTCTCCCCAGGTCAGCCTGTATCTCTGGCTGCCTGCTGCACTTCCCTACCCAGCAGAGCCTGTTCTCACCACTTCCAGAAATGAGGGGCATGTTTCTGTCCCATTTTTCCAAGGGTAACTTTGGTTCCTACTGCTTCTGAGTCCGAGGCTGAGTCACTGTTTTTAAACAAGAGCCTCATAACAAGCCTCAAGCAAGTCACAAAAACTTGTGGCTGGGGACCACACATATAAGCAGAAAACCATTACCTGGGGGAATTTACACGTCTGCTTGTTATAAGCAAATCAAAGTCACTTTACGTACAGCAAAAACTAACACAACGTTGTAAAGCAACTATACTGCAATAATTTTTTTTTTAAAAAGTCACTTTACATAAAGCTCTTCCATAACTCAATCTGTTAAGAAAATGAAGCTCTAACTTACCTATCAATGAACTGGAAAGGTCAGTGTGGGCCCCAGGACCATCATCATCAATCAGCCGGCTGAGACACAGCTGTTTATGGGGAGGACCTTCTACCTAGAAACCAAACACCAAGCACTCCATTTTAAAATTCAAGCCATGTCCTGAAAACAACCAAAATGTACACAGTGCTTGCCTACCACGCTATTCCCAAATATTCCGAGGTAAAAAAGCATTTTAAAAGGTGAAACTTACTGAAGCCTTTGAGAACTACCAGATTCCTCTCTGGACTGTTTTACCTCCAAATAGATACATGCTCCCGGTTACTTTTCTCACCTGGACAGCAAACTTAATGGCTGCTTCTCCCAGATACTCACGAGGCTTGCCAGGTGTCTTTCATGAAGATGATGCTTGGCTGGGCTCAAAAGCCCCGAACCCAAGTGTGCTCGCAAAGGCAAAAGCAACTTCCACTCACCTCAAGCACAAGGTCACCCAGGTTTAGGTGGCTCCTCAGGAGGCGCACAGCCGACTCCCTGACCTTCTGCTCACCTTCAGGACCCCATTTCTGCCTCTTGACTCTTCCCGCTAGGGGAGAAAATCAGTTTCAAAAAATTACAGCACTCTTTAAAAACTCAGGCAAGGAGACACCGTGACACCCTGTACCCCTGGAGGTGACGCACCCGGGAATGTCACTTCCATGGGATTCCTGTCAAAACCACACAAGCTTAATCTACTCCTGAGACACATCAGACACATCCAGCTGAGGGACTCCTCCAAACACCCAGGTCGGGAAGACCCAGGAACTGTCACCCTCTGGAGGAGACCTAGGAGACGGGAGTAACTACCACGCGGGAGACTGGTCAGAAAAAGGACATTATGGGGAAAACTGGTGAAATCTGAGTAAAGTGTAGTTTAGCTGGCAGGATGGTACCAACGCTAGTTTCTTGGGATTGATCCTTTCAAAGAGGTTACGTGACTCTGGGGCTAAGCTGAGCTGAACAGTCACTGTCATCCAGGCTACTGGGGGCGGGGGGGCAGTGAATCTTAACCCCCTACCTTCTGGAACCACCCCTCTTGGCCACTCGTTGGACAGAGTGGACAGAGGGCTGCCAGGAGGGGAGAGCTCGGGGTGGGCGTGGGGGAGGAGAAGGGCGGGGGGGGTTGACGCGGGGCGGGCGGGGGTCGGGGTGAGGCGGGAACGGGTCGGCGTGAGGGGGGGACGGGTCGGCGTGAGGCGGGGACAGGCCGGGGTAAGGGGGAGACGGGCGGGGGTCGGGGTGAGGCGGGAACGGGTCGGCGTGAGGCGAGGACAGGCCGGGCGTCGGGGGTGAGTGCGGGACAGGCCGCGGTCGGGGCTCAGTGAGGGGGGGACGGGGACTGGCCGAAGGAGGCTGAGGCGGGAAGGGGTCTTGGGGCCCCGCGCCCACCTACCCAGCAGCTCTGCCCAGGCCCGCCTGCGGCTCCCGTGCCCCGGGTCCGAGGCAGCGTCCCGCGCCCGGAAGGCCGACATGCCACGAACGAACCACGGGCGACGTCTCTCGGCTTCTGGCCCGCGTTGCCTTCCCATTGGCCGCGGAAGGCGCGCGCGCCCATTGGCTGCCAGCTGCCCGGCCACACCCTGCAGGGCGGAGCCTAGGTGGCCATCTTGGTGGCGCCGCACGGCGGCCATCTTGGTGGTGGCGGGAACGCGGGATGACTGACACCTGGGCCAGGTAGGTATCACTGACGTTGGAGGTTTGCGGTGCTGATTCAAACGGCGTCACGGGCGAGAAAACTGTGCCATCCCTTGTGCATTATCCCTGTCGAGATGACCCAGAGCTGGGCATGAAGAAACAATCCGACAAACCCAAATCCAGGGAGACGCTAAAACCGCGCTGACAGTTGGAAACCGTGTAGGACGAGGCTGCGCCCTCGTCTCCCGCGGAGCCCGGGGCGGCGGTGTTACTGCGGAGGTGAGGCTTGCTCTGCCTTGACTTCAATTAGGTGTAAACGAGAGGCCGCCTGGTGGACAGCGCAGCTCACCCCGGCCGAGCACACCCAGGGGTCGTACCCACAGGGGACACAGCCAGGGGTCACACCCACAGGGGTCACACACGTGAAGTCCATTTCCAGCCCCTCTCCCCTCTCTGGAGGATGAGGGGGAAGGAGGGCTGAAAATCCCAGGCTTGTAACCATGGCTTGGCCTTTCTGGCCTTCAGCCCCTGTGTCGGAGCCAACCAGGAGCCCACCCAGTGTACACTTGTTAGAGAAAAAGATGCTCCTATTATTCTTCCCACTTAGGAATTTACAGGGGTTTCAGGAGGTCTGTGCCACGATAGGCACAGAGACTGACATACATTTCTGTTATCTCACAATCACTGTGCAGCCCCGTGTCTCAGTGTCCAGGTTTTCACACAACGTGGTCCCATCGGCCGTGAAGACCGTGCGGGTGCAGGATGCCCTCAGAGAGCACTCACTGCCACCTCCTGAACTGCTTCCAAGCGGCTGGAAACTCCAAGTTTGCATGCACGCCATGACCACCCTGCATAACTGCTGCTGCCCCACCCAGGTTGGGGGCTGCTAAACGTGGGTAAACAAGGGTCCACTGGAGGTGGGCCCTGCTAGACAGCACGTGGCCGTTGGGGATTGCAAAAAGCGGCCACGAGTCCTCCACGTCTCCATCCCTTCCGTTTGGGCTGGTAATGACACAGGAGTGACGTGACACAAACAGGAGTTTGAAAAGAGCTGGTGCTGAGAGCCAGGTACCTCCAAGGAACACACCTGAGCCAGCGTGCTGAGGACCACCCACGTGGAGGAGAGGTGGCCGCCCAGCCAGCAGTCCCATGCCCTGGCCAGCAGCCTGCCTGCTGCCAGAACCTGGAAATGAGGCCATCACAGGCCGTCCAGCTACTGACTACCCACCAGTGAGGTAAACAAGGGGGAGAGGCTGGCTGAGACCAGAACTGCCAGAGACACACACACGGCTGCGCACTAAGCAAACAGCTTAGGAGGGGAGGGAGCACCCACGTGGCCTTGTAAGCGCTGTGAAGGCCTCGGCCTCCACGCCAAGTGCGCAGGGCCCTGGCGGGTGCACATCATGAGTTATGCAGCTGGTTGAAAAGAGACTGTAGGGAGGCAAAGGCAGGGCACAGAGGCCAGGGAGATGGGCTCAGGCCATTATTCGGCAATGGACAGGGAGCTTGACCAGCGTGGTGGTCATGAGATGGAGAGAAGTGATGAGATCGGTTCCTACTTCGAAGGTTGATCTGCCAGGTGAGGAAGAAGTGCAGAGTTTTCTAACCCGAGCCATTGGGAGGGTGGAGATATACATCATACAAACATACATCATATACACATACACATGCATCACATACACACATACACATCATACATACATACACCATACACACATCATCATTCATACACCCACCATACACATGCATCATATACACATACGTCACACACACACATCACATACACACATACGTCATATACAGATACATATACATCATTCACACATACGTCATATACACACTGTACACACATGCATCATACAAACATACACACATCATATGCATACATACACTGTACACACACATCATATACATACATCCATATATACCCATGCATACATCATATATACATGTGCATCATATACATACACACATGCCTCACCTGAGAGGTGGAGACACTGGGAGGACGGTTTGAGAGACAATAACAGGAGAGGCTGAGTTCAAATGTGAGTGTGTCAGATTCAAGATGCCAGACCCCTGGATGGGGCTGCCAGGGGAAGTAGGTCGTAGAAGCTTCAACACACACGTACATACATACACCTACACACACATACACACACCCCAGGCACACCAGAGCTATCCCTCACTGCCCATCATCACAGTCCTCATCCTTCTGCTTCAAAGAACGATGAAAAGCAGCTATTTGAAGCACATCGAACATGCCATTGTCATGACCTGCGTGCCTCCTGTGCTGGGTGAGACCTTCTGTCAGACATGGGCCATAGCTCAGTGTTTCCAAAACATCACTCTTGCATGTGCCTTCCCAACATCCACTGATAATCAGCATTATTTAGGGACAATTTTGCGTTAAATGTAATCACTTCTTAAAAACCAAAATCTAATTTAAAAGAAAACTGTATGTGCCAATATAAATGGAAATCCATTATTCTCCTGTATCATAAACTAAATATGAAACAACTTAAAGAAATTTTTTTAAAATTTGCCTTTGTTTCACCTGAAATCACCTCGTGAATTTAACTTGCATCTAGGATGTGGAAAGCTGCAAAGACCATCACTGAGGCTGGATTGGGACAACAGAAAACACTGCTCCCATCACCACCAAGCTAACAAGTGCTGAGTGATAGCAACAGCAGCCACCACTCCGGGTGAGGCCAAAGTGTCCAGAGACAAGGAAGGCTGTAAGCGGAGAGTGGGCAGCTGCACTGAGAAAACCCCTCAGCAACCCATTCCCACCATAAGCACAGGGCAGTGCTGGAGGAGTCTTGTGTGGAAGGTGGCCAAAGCACACTGAAACGCAAATCCAGCTCAACTCCAGACCAGACTGACTCACCCCCCCACCCCACTAATGACCGAGCAGAGAAGGAGGCATGAACACTACCTCAGACTCTCCTGGCCCACACACAATGTTGGGCATGCAATCAAAAATTACGAGACAGACAAAAGCGAGAGAAAAAAAATCAACCCATCACTAAAAGGCAAGGTAGGTAACAGAACCAAACCCAGATGTGGCCCAGATGTTGGAACAGTCACACGGAATTTTTTTTTTTTTTTTTTTTTTTTTGCTGTACGCGGGCTTCTCACTGTTGTGGCCTCTCCCGTTGCGGAGCACAGGCTCCAGACGCACAGGCTCAGCGGCCATGGCCCAGCCGCTCCGTGGCATGTGGGGTCTTCCTGGACCGTGGCACGAACCCGTGTCCCCTGCATCGGCAGGCGGACTCTCAACCACTGCGCCACCAGGGAAGCCCTACACAGGGAATTTTAAGTAACTATGATTCATATGCTAAAGTCTCTGGTGGAAAAGGTGGGAAACGTGCATGAAGGAATGAGGACATTCAGCAGACATGTGAAAAGTATGAAAGAGAAAAACATGGTCACAGAGATAAAGAGTGCCTTCAGTGGCTCATCAGTGGGCTCAACACAGGTGAGGAGAAATAAAAAGTACTCTAACTGGAAAACAAAGAGGAACTCAAGAAAAAAAAAAAAGCACCTAAGAGCTGTGGGATAGTACCAAATGGTATAACATACATGTCATAGGACTCCCGAAAAAAGAAGAAAGAGAAAACAGTGCAGAAAAAATATTTGAGAGGTAATGGCCAAGAATGTTCCCAAAATAATGAGACAGCAAACACCACATCTGATAAGTTTAGAAGACACAAAATAGGATAAACATGGGATGAAACACACACACACACACACACACACACACCATATTCAAACTGCTGAAACCAAAGAAATAGTGAGTCCTGAAGGCAGCTAGAAAACAAAGGCGCTTTAAATGCAGAATAACAAAGATAAGAAATACAGCAGATTCCTCTTTAGAAACTATGCAAACAGAAGACGACAAAGTGACATATATAAAGGGTTGGGGGGGAAAATCAACCCACATTTCTATACCTAGCAGAGACATCTTTTTAAAAATAAAAAGCAAAATAAAGACTTTTTCAGACGCGAAAAAGTGTATCACCAGACCTGCACTACAATAAATATTCAAGAAAGCTCTCCAGTCAGAAGGAGTGTATCAGACAGACACTTGGATCTACACACACAAAAATGAATACATTGAAGGTAAATATATGTCACTCTGAAAGGTAATTGTCTGTTTAACGCAAAGACAGTAGCACTGTGTTGCAGGTTTATTGCACGATGTACGACTAACACGTATGCCGTGCTAGCCCAGAGGACCGGACACAAGAGCCGGAAGTGAGCAGTTGTAAGGGCCATGGGACATATCAATCGTGGCAGTGGTTATATGACTGTGTTTGTCAAAAGTCATTAACGCATGGGCTTCCCTGGTGGCGCAGCGGTTGAGAGTCCGCCTGCCGATGCAGGGGACGCGGGTTCGTGCCCCGGTCCGGGAGGATCCCACGTGCCGCGGAGCGGCTGGGCCCGTGAGCCATGGCCGCTGAGCCTGCGCGTCTGGAGCCTGTGCTCCACAACGGGAGAGGCTGCAGCAGTGAGAAGCCCATGTACCGCAAAAAAAAAAAAACTTTAACTCTCAAGGGGGATCACTGACGGTGGCAGAGCAGGAAGACCTGGAACTCCCCTCCTCCCACAGGCGTTCCACAATCACAACTACCTACAGAGCACCTACTGATGAACAAGACGGAACCACTAGAAAACATCTTCCACGACTAAGACATCAAGAAGGAACCTCAACGAGATGGGTAGTCAGGCGGGGTCGTGTGTTAGCCAAGACCCATATCCCCAGCTGGGCAACCCACAAATGGGAGGATAATGACAACTGCAGAGGCTCTCCCTAAGGAGCGAGGGAGCCCCACATCGGGCTCCCCGGTCCAAGGGTCTATACTGGGAAGACAAGACCCCAGAGCATTTGGCTTTAAAGGCCAGCAGGGCTTATTTTGGGAGAGCCAGAGGGCAGTGGGAAAGAGAGGCTCCACTCTTAAAGAGCTCACACAAGGGCTTCCCTGGTGGCGCAGCGGTTGAGAGTCCGCCTGCCAATGCAGGGGACACGGGCTTGTGCCCCGGTCCGGGAAGATCCCACATGCCGCAGAGCGGCTGGGCCCATGAGCCACGGCCGATGAGCCTGTGCGTCCGGAGCCTGTGCTCTGCAATGGGAGAGGCCACAACAGTGAGAGGCCCGCGTACCGCAAAAAAAAAAAAAAAAAAAAAAAAAAAAAGAGCTCACGCAAAACCTCACACACTCCAGGATCCAGGGCAGAAGCTGTAATTTGAAAGGACCCCGGGTCAGACCCACTGGCTGATCTTGGAGATTCTCCCGCAGAGGCAGGAGGCACCTACAGCTCACCCAGGGGACACAGACGCTGGCTGCGGTCGCTGTGGGAGCTCATTCTACCGTGTAGACTCTGGTGCTGCCAGATGCCATTGTGGAATCCTCCTCTAGCTTATTAGCCTCAGGACCCAGCCCCACCTGGGCCCACCAGCCTGTAGGAACCAATACTGGCCAAGCAGTTATCTAGGCAGGGACATGGCTCCATCCACCAGCAGACAGGCTGCCTTATGACCCCAAGCCCACAGCCGCCCCTGGACACATCCCTGCCCACCAGAAAGCCCAGGACTTGGCCCCGCATACCAGTGCACAAGCACTAGACCTTATACCCCAAAGCCCTGCAGCCAGAGAGCCTGGGACCCAGCTCCACCCACCAGTGGGCGGGCACCAGCTCCAGAATCCCCTGGGCCCAGGCCCCGCCCACCAGTGAGCCTGCTCTAGACTCTGGACCAGCCTCACCCATCAGTAGGCAGACAGTGGCCACAGGACAACTGCAGCCCCACAGCCGGCCTTGGTAGGATCGAGCCCAGCTCTGAGACACCTTAGGCCCCTCAACTAACCACCTAGGGATCCAGCCCCACTCTCCAGCAGGCACAAGCTTCGGGACATCCCCGGACCCTGCAGCCAGCTGTGTCAGGAACTGGCCCCATCTATCAGCAGCCCGACACCACCTCTGGGACCCCTGGGCCCTGCAGCCAGACCCAAGAGCCTGGCTCTGTCCACCAGTGGGCCTGCACTAGCCCCAGGACCTGGCTTCACCCATCAGTGGGTGAAGGCCCGGGATCTCCTGGACCCTGCCCCTGCCCACCAGCGAGCCAGCACTAGACCCAGGTTCCGCACCCAGCCACCTCATGACCCAGCCCCGCCAAACACTCATTGGTGAGATTTCCAAACATAAAATGGTCTTTATGCGAATTGATAGTTCTTTTCTAGTAAGCTATTCCATGCAGGTCGTTTGTATTTGACAATGTATAACACTGATCAGACAAGAGTAGGGGGATGTTTATGTCACAGAAGAAGGTGATTTTAGGCAGTGTTCTCAGTGTGTCCAGACCAGCAGTAGCCTCAGCATCACCCAGGTTTTGTTAGACATGCAAATTCTCGGGCCACACCTCAGACCAAATGAGACAGAAAATAATCTGGGAAGGGTTCCAGACACCTAGGTCTTAACAAGCCTTCCTGTGGATTCTGATGCATGCTAAAGTGTCAGAGCCATTGCTCTAGGAATATAAAATAATTGTGATGATCTGCAAACCTCAAGTGCAATGGTTAACATAAAATAAATTTTACCCGAATGGTCAGGGTCATCACTAAAAATGTGCTGTTGCTTTGTGAATGAGGAAAGGTCAGGTTTATTTAATTCACTGTTATACCCCTATCAATTAGAACACCGTCCAGCATTTAGAAATGCATTGATAAATACTAGTTGAGTTAAATAATTTTTTAAAAGAATCTGTTGTTCAACTTCACTCCAATAAGAGAAATGCAAATTAAGCCATTTTTCACCCATCAAAGATTCAAAAGTTTGATCACACTCTGCGTCAGGGGAGCTTAGGGAGATAAAGACCCTCAAACATTACTAACGGGCGTGTATATTGTACAGCCTCTGTGAAGGGCGGTTTGATAATATTTATTAAAATGACAGATTTGCATATCCTTTGCCCCAGCAAGTCCATTCCTTAGAATTTATAGTGCACAAGTATCAGCTGTGCTCTTACACTGTCCAAGATACTTGGGGCAGCAGTGATTAAGCCAACAAAATCTATGCCCTCACAAAGCACTGTGTACAAAGTTATCCATTCAAGACTGGAAAAAAACCTACCCCCCCCCCAGCAGGGATATGCAGCTGTACAGAGAACGCAGAAGCTCTTCACATGTCGATACGAGCCATTCCCCACCGCCCACCCCCACTGATGAGTAAATACACAGAGCACAGGACAGGGTGTATGATGTGCTGACCTCAGTGTATAAAGGGGACGTGTGTTTGAAACAGGCATATGACAGTTCTAGAAGGATAAACAAAAGGCCAGACACAGTGACTGCCCCTGGGGCCAGTGTCTGGTGGAAGATTTTGCAGTTTATATCTTTTTGTACTTTTGAACATCAACCCATGTCAAATTAGCCAACAATTTACACAGTTATTTCTACAATCTTACCAAGTTCAGGCCCCAGCAAGCCTTGAGGCTCACCCTACCATCCAAGATCACATGTCAGCTCTGAGGTAAAGCTTGCTTCACTCCAGTCTGTGCAGCGGAAGACATGGTACAACAGAGAAGTTCATACAGCAGCTAGCGTGTGAGTGTACATTTGGAAAGCGTTTGATTAATTTTTAACTTCCCTGCATTACCTGTTCAAAACATTGTTGACCTAAAACAATGAAACGGCCAGTTATTTTACCAGCAAAATGGGTTTACTCAGGAACAGCAAAGAATTGCAATTCAGGACACGCAATCTATGGCGAACCCCAGGCAAGTCCAGAGGACAAACGAGAGGAACTTCTTTTAGAGAGGAGAGAAAGGCGTTTGGGGAGGGGATGTTGTAAACAAAGGGTCCATTGGAGGAAACTGGGACTTGGAAGTGTAGTGGCTTTTCATTGGCTGAGCTGTGGTGGTCTCTCATTGGCTGGGCTGTTGCGGGCAGGGAGAAATTCTTCCTTTCCCCGATGGGTAGGAAAGTAGTAAGCTTCTTCCTGTTCGGTCTGCAGTTGAGGTGGGGTCGTAGGGTGTGAGTGTTCCCCCTTCTGGCCTCCCGACTCCATTTTAAATGAGGCTTCTGTTAATTTTCACAACATAAATAAAATTGCAAATGACCGCCAATGTCATCGATGGGGAGCAAACCGTGTTCTCGAGTATTTTCTCGGCTCCTGATCAGTAATCCAGGGTGAGCATGTAAGTGCTCCTCGTCCCCTCCCTCACAGGACAGCCCTGTCCGCCTCCCCTCCTCTTCCCATCATCTTGTGGGATATCCTCTCATCGCCTGGGCTTAGCTCTGGGTCCCCGCCTCTTCTCCTGTCTCCACCTCTTCCTAATAGCAGCCTAGAAATCCTGCAGCCATGCCAGTCCCAGAGCCCTTTCCCCAGAGCTGTACTGGGCTCCCTTTTAGAGATCAAGCACAGCCTGGCCCTATCTGGCATCCCTGGGGATTCATGGGCTTTATCATTATCCCAAAATAATCCTAAAGCACAAAACCACAGCCTCTCGAGTTTCAGCTTTTCCTCCCGGACCCCTGAGCCCTGCCTCGCTGCAAGGATCGTGACAAAGACAGCATTCAAGGGCCTCTGAGTCGTGGACACAAGGGCCTGGTTGCTCACAGCGTTCAGTGTGCACAGGTCCCTTGGGAGAAGCCGACCTGTTTTTCAAGCTGAAGTGGAATTCGGTGCAGGCTGAGAGCCCCCGCCTCCCCCTCACAGCAGGGGAAGTGGTTCTACCTGTGTCTAGGGGAGTCGAAGGGCCTTTCCTCTCTAATTGTCTTTGATGTTTAACGCAATTGCTCATACGCCTGACTCACTCTGACCTTTGTCTCAAAACCCTCAGCATGCTGTCGGAGTGGTACCTTGGACCCTGGAGCCCCACACCCTCCCCTCCTGGAATCAGGTAACTGTATTCCACAGGGCACCTGGGCTTCCAGTCCTAAATTATCCTTTTGGCTTCCAGGGGCCAAAAATTAGGATCCTTTAGTTTCTGTGTCCGCAGAGATGCTCAGAGGTATAATTCCTGGAGATCTGAATCTCTGGCCAATGGCAGTCATAAGCCAACCACCCCTCTGATTGCACTGCCCTGGCATGGACATGATCTGTAATTCCCTCAAAGCATCAACCACAGAGCATGGGAAAAACAAACATAACCAGTGGGGTTCTGTAGCCACCTGTAGCCCTTCCCTGACTGCAGAGACTGTGTTTCCTTGTGGCTGTTTCCCCCGGAGAGACTGGTGGACCCTTGGGGGAACCTGGTCAGGTGTTTCACTGGTCTTTCCCAGGCATAAGGCATCAACGCCCAGTGCTCAGCAGATACGTGTGAATGAACAGCCTACACTGTAAGATGAATATTTGGGGAGTGTGTTTGCTAATGTGATAACTTGAGAGTGATTCTCCAACTCCAAGCATTGGTGGATTAGTCACATCCCTAAATGTTTCGATTCTGTTTCCAAGCATAGCCTCCCTTCCCCGGGCCTTCCTCATGTACTGGAAATGAAGGATAAAGGACATGGCTTCAGGAGTCAGCTACTGATGATCCCGTCATGTAGAAATGACCTGGATCCAATGCTTTCCAGGTTGGGTTCATGACTGACCATCAATTTCTATCATGTTTCTCTGTTGAGACTCTGAACAGCTGGAAATACCCTGTTTCATTTCTAAAATCCAAGGGGCAACTTCAAGTAATGGAAGAACTAACATCTCTTTGACGCTGATGTTCTGTGTTGCATACTTGGTGGACAAAGAGCTCCATATATTAACCCAAGAGCCACTTTCTACTGGGATAAACCCCATGCTTACTTTTTGTGTGTGTGTGTGGCCCCGCCCACGGCATGCAGGATCTTAGTTCCCTGACCAGGGATTGAACCCATGCCCCCTGCATTGGGAGTGCAGAGTCTTAACCAGTGGACGGCCAGGGAAGTCCCCCTATTCCCATTTTAACCAGGCATCGTCTGCTCTCCCTCAGTGTGTGGAGCCCAGACAGCTGTCAATTTACCCACACCAGTTCCTTATGGTAGAGCCCTCAGTCTGATTTAAAATATTGACTAGGCTTTTTTTTTTTTTTTTTGCGGTACGCGGGCCTCTCACCGTTGTGGCCTCTCCCATTGCAGAGCACAGGCTCCGGACGCGCAGGCTCAGCGGCCATGGCTCACGGGCCCAGCCGCTCCACGGCATGGGGGATCTTCCCGGACCGGGGCATGAACCCGTGTCCCCTGCATCGGCAGGCAGACTCTCAACCACTGCGCCACCAGGGAAGCCCTGACTAGGCTTTATAAGGTATGGCTGTGCTTGGTACTCCACCCCAGGAAGGAAGTGATTACCTTGACTCTGACTTGTGACCAATGGGTGGAACTTGGCACTATAACCAGAGCTTCTAGCAATCAGATCAGAGCGTGCTGCATCTGGTCACTCGAGTCATGGGCCCCTTTGATCAGTTTTGGTTTGGTGAATTCACTTCCTTTCCCTTTACTGACTTAGATGCCACTCTCGGGCTCCCAACCTAAGAGCTTGAAACCCCTCTCACTGCCACCACCACCTGCAGGCTGCTACTTCTCACCTTATGTCCATTTCTAGATCTCATCTGGAACTTTTCTGGGAGATGTATGAATAAATGACCTGATAGGGAAAAACGATATGGTTTCTAGGAGCATCTAGAGAGCCGACTGATGCTTCTGCTTCATTATTTGCTTGTGGCTAGAGGGACAAACCTTCAGATACCAAGAGATACGGAAGTAGAAACTACCTAACTTAAAATTTTTTTTTTAGTAAAACCCCAGTGTTCTAAATCTTGCTGGCTGAAGTGCACAGGGATCCCTGAAAAAACAATTAATGCCAGATCTGAAAGGGTATCATACGTTACACAGGTGACCTCAGGGCCCCTGCATCAGGCAGGTGCGAGTCATCACTATGCCATCTACAAATTGGCACCTGCCATCTACCTCTCCGAGGATTAAATCATGAGGTGCTTCAGCTGCTAAACTTCAACATCCCTTGAAAGGAGTTCGGGGTGGAAATCAGGAAAGAGGCCCTCTGGGCACTGGGAAAAACTGGCACCACAGTCCTTCAGATAGCCAGATATTTTCAGAAGATTTTATGAGCCCAATTCTTGCATCTCCTCGTATCTAGAAAAGCACTAAAATCATTAATGGTGACATCTGCTCCTCGTGACCTGCAGCAAATCTCTGCAAAAACTGGGCTTGGGGCTTCCCTGGTGGCGCAGTGGTTGAGAGTCCGCCTGCCGATGCAGGGGACACGGGTTCGTGCCCCGGTCTGGGAGGATCCCACATGCCGCGGAGCGGCTGGGCCCGTGAGCCATGGCCACTGAGCCTGCGCGTCCGGAGCCTGTGCTCCGCAACGGGAGAGGCCACAACGGTGAGAGGCCAGCGTACCGCAAAAAAAAAAAAAGTAAAAATTCCAGATGGGGTTATCTGACAGTAAGGAATTCCCAGGGAACGTTCAAGTTCGAAGTTCCACCTCAGACCTGCAAATATCGCCAGCATGGAGAAATGTCCAGGAATCTGCACGACATCTGCTCCCCAGGGGGTCCAGGGTCGGACCCTTGCCTTCTTGCCTCTTATTTCCCAGGGCCGTTTGGCCGTGTTATTCTGACCTGGTACAACCAGGGCTGAATAGGCCTCGGCTGAGCCTGTGAGCCGGTGCCGCCTCCCACGCACGGGGGAGAGACCAGCCGGGGACGAAGCGCTGCTCCATCGCCGGTGAACTGCGCCTCTGCTCAGGTTCCACGAAGACACCGACACCGGGGCTCTTAACGCTGCCGCGTGTCCTCGCTGGAAAGGGACGCCTATTAAGTGCTTCTACTCAGGTCTTTCTGCCTCTCATCACCCTGAGCGGTGACTCTTGAGGTCACTCTGCCAGCCGGCTCTGCGGCACCGTCTGCTCCTCCTGCAGTCACGGGCCTCCCGGCTCTGCCGCAGCCCAGAGTCCAACGTGCCGGGGCCCCACTATTACCGCGGTGGGTCTTGGGCTGGATGCTGGCCTGGCACGCGTGTGAGAGCACGGCGTGGGTTCGCGGGCAGGGCGAGGAGAACCGCGCCTCCCTCCGAGCGTCCCTCTGCGGGTCCCGGCTCTGCACCCTCCTCCCCGGTCCCTTCCACCTTCCTCACCGCGCCCCCTCCCCCGGACCCACCCCCCAGCAACCGGATCCCGGCTTCTCCACCCCCTCCTCTGGCCCAGCTCCGCGCCCCCTCCCACCTGCCTCACCCCCTCCACGGGCCTCCCCCCGCCCCTCCCTCCCGCCCCTCCCCCTCCTCCTCCCCTTCCCTCCCCCTCCTCCTCCTCTCCCAGGCCTCACCTGCGGCCGCTCGCGCTGGGCGGGGCCCGACGATGACAAAGCAGCGGCTGGCGGCGTGGGATCCGCCCCCCGCGCTTCTCGGGCGCGTCGGCCCTGGCGCGGCTGTTATGGAAACGGGCTGGGCGCGCAGGCGGCGATGATGGGGCGGCCATGGCCCGGGCCGGCAGCTCCAGCGGCAACGCGGCCGCGGGCGAGCGGGCCGGGGGCGCTGGGCGGCCAGAACCGTGGGAGCTGTCCCTGGAGGAGGTGCTGAAGGCGTACGAGCAGCCCATCAACGAGGAGCAGGCGTGGGCCGTGTGCTTCCAGTGCTGCCGCGGGCTGCGGGGCGCGCCGGGCGGCCGGCGGCGCATACGGGACACAGCGGACATCCTCCTGCGCAGGGACGGCTCGGTTAGCGCGCAGCGGGAGCCCGGCGCGGCTGGTGAGGCCGGTGGCGGGGGTGCGGGGGTGCGGCAGGGCGGGGGGCGGTGTCCGCCCGGGGGGAGGGGCTGAGACCCTCCCTCCCTCTGCTGGACCAGGACCCGGACCCGGACCCGGACCCGGCGCCCCGCTTCCGGCGCCTTCCCTCTCTGGACCCGCCGACCTCTCCTATTTCCGCGCCCGCCCTCTGCCGCACTGGGGGCCCCTCCTCCGCCTTCTCTCTCTACGAGACTGGAAGGCCCTCCTCCCTCCTCTCCCCTTTCTGGATTGGGATCCCCCAGCAACTCCTCTGGGACGCGGACCTCCGTCCCTTGCCCCTGCTTTCCTCTCTCCCTCTGCTAGACATGAAAGTCACTCTCCCGACCTGGGACCCTCACCACCCCCCTTTCCTGGATTCCCCCCCACCTGAAACCCATCTTAACATCAGGGCCAGCTGCTGGCTGGAGAGGAGGGAGGGGGCTTTGGCTCCTTGCCTGAGGCCCTTCAGCAGGGAGACTGGCCTCTGCCCCTCCTACCGCGGTTCTCCCCACCTGGGCTGCTTCCTTTTTCCTCTGGGGGTCTGCAGCCCTCACACCTTCCCACCCAGTGACTGGTAGTGTGGATCCTTGTTGGACTGGTAGGTTCAGGACAGGCGCTTAGGCACGAAAGGAAACACATGGTTTCCTCGGGCTCGTTTTCCGTGGGTATGAGGATTTAACAGAGAATGTGTAAAATTTGGGGAACAACTTGCTTAGTGTTCTGCTCTGAACCATGAACGGGAACCAACAATGAAGCCCTTGAAAGATACTTGGAGTCTATGGTGAATGATGAGTTTAAGTGATTTGTAGCCTCTTTAAGAAAGAAGTTTTCTTCCTGGAGAAGCAGAGTGCTGGGACGGAGCATATGATGATGTTACCCCCAAAAGTGATACCCTTGGAGGAGCACACAGGCCAGCTGTGTGTGCTGGAGGGGGTGGGTTTGGGCAAACTCATGGAGGTCTGGGAAGGACCAGGGCAAAGCTAGCCAGAGGCGACGGCTCCTTCGGTAACGGGGAGGGGTCCGCTGAACCTCTCCCACCCCCTAGGACCATCACTATTTCTCCACAAGCTCCTTCTCATCTCTGAACCCTGCTCCCACCTCCCTTAACAGCTGTGTGACACTTGAGAGTTGCTCTGTTTTGCACAAAAACACTTACTTGACAGGAGAAAATAATAAGAGCTGGACTCAAACAGTACTGTTCCCATTTTACAGTCGGGTAAACTGAGGCTCGGGCTTACCCATAGTCACACAGGAAGCGGCAGGATTTGGATTCAGCCCTGATGCTCTCAATGCCTGTGTCCACCGCCTTCAAAGGCTGGGCTGAGAGCACGATCCAGGGTGGCCTCTCCGCATCGGTGGGGCCCTGGAGTCTGCATATTCACCAAGAGCTTTTCTCTTAAAGCTGTATGTCCTCCTTAAAAGACCTTCCCTGTGCCCCTCCTCATCCCTGAAGACAAACAGTGTAACCCAGGGGGTGGCTTCTGGTACTGCAGAGCAGTACAGGACTCTAACGGGCCTGCCTGGTCTGACCCTCTGATTTTAAACACGGGGAAGCTGAGGCACAGAGTGGTAAGTGGTTTGCCACCAGTCAGATGCAGAGTGGAGGGGTCCCTGCATCTCTGACTGTGGGGTCAGTACTCTCCACAGCGGACCACCAGGGCCACCCTCGGGGGCAGCAGTCATCTGGTTTTGTCCACCTCTCCAGCCCCGGGGGTGTGTCAGCCCCTTCTTCCTGGTCCCTGCAGGCCCAGCGGTACTTGTGCTGCCTTCATACTCACAGGTCGACTGGAAATCCAAGGCTGCGCTTCAAAGCTCACGTGTGGCCACTCTCCACTGACCTGTATGGGGACGTCCCAGCCCACGACACACAGGAGCCCAATTTCATTTTCCCTTAGACATGATCTTTGGTTTCTGTCCATAAACACGTCTTGTAAAGGTGGATGAGGTTTGTGACTTGCTGCCTCTTTAAAGATTAAGAAAAATAGATGACCCTGAACTTTCTCCTCTGTCCCTGTTGAGCTTTTGTGAATCAGCTGAAACTTTAGACCAGCTGTCTCCCTAAGGTAGCTAGCCCAGAGTTTCTCTGGGACTTGAGTGATTACTGGATTCACTGAAAGATGCGTGTTTATCTCGTACTGTAATCGCAGTTGAGAAGGAGGTTCCCATCCTCCCTCAGGAAGTTCTGGTAAATGTAGGCATTAAGTCAACGTTTAAAATAACCTTAAAGAAATCAACAACCAGGGACTTCCCTGGCGGTCCAGAGGTTGAGACTCCGTGCTTCCACTGCAGGGGGAGCAGGTTTGACCCCTGGCCAGGGAGGTAAGATCCCACATGCCGTGTGGCCAAAAAGAAGAAAAAAGAAAAGAAATCAACAACCAAACTAAACCTGACTTGCGGCGGGGGGCAGGGGGTGTGGAGGAGTACTGTTACTTTAGCATACTGCGGGGGGGGCAGGGGGTGTGGAGGAGTACTATTACTTTAGCGTACGAGTGGGACTACTTCCCACTTCCAGCTAAGCAGGGGAAGCTTACTCGAGTAAACTTCCTAGTCGGGAAGTCTGAAGACTTCTTCATAACTGCTTGGAAGCCCCCTTTTTCAAGTGGGAAAATAGAAAAACATGTTAACAGTGAAGTTATCTTTAAGAGGCCATTATTAAAACCTCCTGATGGGGAAGGGTGTTTTGTTTTGTTTTTAAATGGAGGCAAGAAAGTCCATCAGGCATCTCTGCAGTGCGTGTGCTGACCGTTCTCTGAGGCAAAGCCCATTCATGCAGCGTGGCCAGTGGTCAGTGGTCCTGGGACGCTTTCAGTGGCATTTGTCCGCCTGATGCCTCCGGGGCAGGCCCGCCAGGACACTGCCTGCTCCAAAGCAGCGCTCGGCTGTCACCTTGCCTGAGACCTCCCATCCTCCCAGCCGACATCTGCGGGGAAACATAACGTTCTTTTCTCCGGGCACCAGGCTCTCCACCATGAAAACCCCCTTGGGCAGGTGGAGGGTGGGTGCAGGGTGTTGATGGGGCTCCTTTCACCTCCGACCTTCTCCATTCTGCTTACACTAATTTACACACTGCCCTGCTTTTCTGGGTTTTTTTCTTGTCAGTTTTGATGCTGGAATTTTTCACAGGCCCCTCTCTTCACGCTTGGGTGCTCATGTGACCTGTCCGCCAGGTCACACCTGCCCCTGCACCCCTCCTCCCACTCTGTCCTTTTCTGCCTGTAGTTCTGAGGCCACTGGCCCTTCCAGGCCCACCCCCCCCACCAAGCACCGGGCCCTGTCTCCAGGGTCAAGCTTCCCCCTTGCAGCCCACCGCTGCCTAGAGGCAAGGCCTTCCCAGTTCACCTCGTTTGCAGCCCTGAGTTCCAAACACAGAGACCATTTAGTTTGTCCTGCGTTGGACCTTGGCATCCCTGTGTCATGAGCTTCACGGGGCCCAGTTCTCTATCTACCTCTTTACCTCCAGCCCAGTAGGTGGAGAAATAGCAGTGCTGGGGCCCCCCCTCCTCCTGCATAAACTGGGCTGAGAGTGGCACATGCCCAGGCAGTGGGGAGGACTCATGAGGGGACATCAGTGTGGAGCCACATCACCTTGGGCCCAGGGACCTGTGCACACAGACACAGAGACACACGTGCCGCTGTCACTGTGTGTGTACGTGGGGCCGTCTGTGCTCACTGGAGATGCCCCTTCCCATGTCTCCTGGCCCGGCACGTCCCTTCCCAGGAGCTGAAGTGGGACCCCTGGTGTTCCAGGCAAGCCTGCGTGTGCTGTGGGCTCTGGGCCCTCAAGGTGGACTTGCTGGGCCTCATTGGGAGATCGCCTCCTGAGTGACCAGGGACTGTCTCTGTAGCTTGCCTATATCTTTTTTAAAAATTGTATTTATTTTTGGCTGCGTTGGGTCTTCGTTGCTGCGCGCGGGCTTTCTCCGGTTGCGGCGAGCTGGGGCTATTCTTCGTTGCGGTGCGCGGACTTCTCACTGCGGTGGCTTCTCTTGTTGCGGAGCATGGGCTGTAGGCATGCAGGCTTCAGTAGTTGTGGCACATGGGCTCAGCAGTTGTGGCTCGTGGGCTCTAGAGCGCAGGCTCAGTAGTTGTGGCACACGGGCTTAGCTGCTCCGCAGCATGTGGGATCTTCCCGGACCAGGGCTCAAACCCATGTCCCCTGCATTGGCAGACAGGTTCTTAACCACGGCACCACCAGGGAAGTCCCACCTGTGTCTTTTTAAATGGCTCTCCACACAGATGGACATACAGGTGAGAGCTGAGTGTCCAGCAGTGAGAGGAGAGTAGGGGCTGGCTGGGAAGATGAAATCCTGCTTCCGAGGAGAGCATACTTCCCTGAATCTCCTCCTGGCAGCCAGAGTATTTCTGGTTGAAACATTTTCTTTGAACCAGGTCCTTCCCGTATGGCTTTTGTGTCCTGCTTCTTGACCCCCCACCAAAGCTACCATGCACCCTTGCTGTCACGCAGGGGTCCTCCCGGGCCCTTTGCTCCTGTGAGGTCACACAGTCAAGATATGGTCTGGGGATGCAGCGGCTCCACCTTGCCATCCTGGGAGATGGAGAGTGAGGGAAGCACTGCTGTGAGCCCATCCTACAGACGAGAAAACCGAGGTTCAGGAAGCAAAGCAGCCATGCAGTCACCCTCCGGGAGAGGTGGGGACAGCGCTGGCAAGGAGACTCAGCCTTAGCTCGCGCCCACCCCTGCCTGACCTTGGGAAGTTACGTAGGCCTCTGGGTGCCTCCGTTTCATTTTCTGTGCAGTGGGGGTTTGTTAGCAACTGCCCCAGAGGCCATGTGGTTGTTTGGGGAGCCTTGGGACATACCTGGCCCCGGAGGCACTGGCTTGTGGGCTGTGATCCTGGTCCCCTGTGCACCTCCCCAGACACAGCTGGGGAAGCAGCTCCCGCAGGTTCACGTGACGGGCCCAGAGCAGGACTGCGGGAGTCAGGGGCCTGGGCGCTGCTCCACTGCACAGTTCTTGATGGGAAACATCCTCCGCTGCAGAGAGCACCAAGCACCCCCTTCAGAAAATGGGGGCGAGGGCTGAAGGCACTGCATGGGGCAGGTGGGCGCGTGCATGCCGGAAGGGTGTGACTGTGTGAGCTGGTGTGCTTGTAGATAGCATTGAGATTTAGTCTCACCTCTGAGCAAGGATTGCCTCACAGGAAGGTAATCCCTCGACAAGCTGTGTTCCCTGCTGGGACACCTGTGAGATGCCTGTGCCTGGGGTCACACGATAAATGACCCCACGGTAAGCTCTGCCCACCCGGCCCTTTGCCAGTTCTGCCCCGTGCTTCTAGAAGAGGCTTCAGGTCTTTGGGGTCCCTGGGGGACCCGTGTGCCCTGGAGACTTGGCTCATGGGGATGCAGCCCAGCCTCTCTGCCACTGTAGGGCCCCACTCCTGCTACCCAGGTCTTCACACAGAAGGGGTCCTTGGTCCCCGGGACAGCATCAACGGTTCAGTGCCAGGGCCACGCTGTGGGGACCGAGGTATTTGCGTGGCTCCCACAAAGGGAGCACTGGGCACTGGTTGCTCTGGTCCCAGGACGTGGCCGTCTAAGCAGATACGCCAGTGAGTGTCAGATGCTAGGGTTTCGCTGTGATCCTGTTAGACTCCTGGGAGGGAGTTTGGCCTCCGGGTGCGGCCCACTCAAGGAGGAGGTGGCCTGGAGTTGGCACCCCTGTAACTGGGCAGATGAGCCTGTGCTGAGCCCAGGGCGCCTGAGCACAGGTTGCCCACCACTGTGTCAGCTCCACCTGGAAGCCCCAGCTCCACCATTTGTTAGCTGTGTGGTCTTGGTAAATCTCTGTATCTCTCTGAGCTTCAGTTTCCTCCTCTGTAAAGAGGGAGCCATGGCGCCAGCCTCCATGAGGAGTCTGTGCCAGCTGAAGCCACGGTAAGTCATTTGCTAGCTCTGCAGCAAAGCGCCGGGCACGGAACCACTGTGGGGCCCGCCAGTCCTTGCGACTTAAAATACAACTGGGTTGGTGAACACTCACCTTCCAGACCGTGCTGGGTTGTGATGGGCGCTGAGGGCTGGCTGCCCCCTGCCCCCTTGAAATCAGGGAAACTCGGGGCCTGGCACCTCCGGGAAGCACCTTTGTCAAGTGTGATCCCTTGCACCTTCCATGGCCCCCATTCACAGCTACAGGCTTTTACTGGCCATCGAACACCTGTATACGCCCAGCTGCTCACTGGGAGTTAATGCTCACTGTTGCATTAACTCCACTGATGCTGGGGTGCAGTGTCTTCCATTATTTAATGGATCAGCGCGACACAAACGCCCTTTATCTTTGGCAATCTTCCTGTCTCTTGATGGCATTTTGAAAATATTTGCAGAGTTAGCAGGTTCACTTAGCAGAGAATTTCACGGTTTGTGTGGTTTTTGTTTTTGTTTTTTTTTGCGGTATGCGGGCCTCTCACTGTTGTGGCCTCTCCCGTTGCGGAGCACAGGCTCCAGATGCGCAGGCTCAGCGGCCATGGCTCACGGGCCTAGCTGCTCCGCGGCATGTGGGATCTTCCCGGACCAGGGCACGAACCCGTGTCCCCTGCCTCGGCAGGCGGACTCTCAAGCACTGCGCCACCAGGGAAGCCCAACGATGTGTGTTTTTTTTCCACCTCAATTTAAGGCAGCTAAACTTCATACCCTAACACAGTCCTGCGTGCCTTATTCAAGGAAGGTGGTGGAAGGAGGTGGGTTTTCTGAGTCTCGTCCAGCCTGGCCTCTTGGGAGGCCCGGGGGTGGCTCAGGGAGTGACTGGAGCATAGATTCTGGGGTCCCCCAGCCTGGCCACAGCTGGCACCACCACTTACTAGCTGTGACACCTTGGGGCAAACGAGCTCACTCCCTTGGGCCTCTGTTTCCTCATCTGTGAAATGGGTACGAGAACCATCTACCTCCTGGGCTGTACACCAGTTACACGACTGAGTACTTGTAAACATGCCAGCTCAGTGCCATGTTTAATAATAAACATAATAAAATACCTAGAGCCCAGTTCAACACCGGGGACTCTGAGTCTCTGGCAGAGACAGTGTGGGGAGAAATCCCCAAATCCAGAGGTGGTGGCCAGACGCCAGCTGACCCAGCGCAGCTGTCGGGAATTCTGGAGCAAGACCTGCCCTTTCCACTGTGTCTGGGTTTCTCATCTAGCTCTGATTTGGGGGTGTGCGGCTTCCGACCGTGAGGGCTTTCCCTGGGCCTGGCTGACTCGAGCTGGCCCCTGGCTACTTCCTCTCTCCCCTTTCACTCGTGCCCCCAACCTTGCTTCCCGAGGGGCCGGGATGGACTCCGTGGCCCTGTTGGCTGCTCTGCTCTGAGTGGTCGCTGTGCAGGGTGAGCAGGGGCTGTCTTTGCCAGCCGACCCTCCGCCCCTGGGGCAGGGCTGCACGGCTCGCCTGGTGTCCAGCCCGGAGCTGGGCCTTGTCGGTGTCCATCCAGTGACTGATGACTCAGCTTTCTGGTTTCTGATGGAGACCTTGGGCGATGCACTGTGTGCTCCTGGTGGGGGGACAGTGGGGGGCGGGCGCCGGCCCCGTGTGTCGGGTCCCGGGGCCGCTGAAGCTGGTCCTGACTGCCTCTTCTCTCCCCTTGCAGAGTCCACGGCGATGGTGTCACCGGCCAGCTCGGAAGCCCAGGTACTTTAAAAGCAAACTTTACACGTTAAAAGTTAGGTGTCTTGTATAACGCACATAAAGTTATACAGTTGTTCCCGTGAGGCAGGATGCAGATAAATGCTCAGTGGCTTAGCGGAAGGGCCTGATGGGGAGATTGAAGCCAGAGGGCAGGCGGTGGTGGGGGAGCCCGCCAGGGTGGTGTGGACTCGGTGGGCCCCAAATTCAGGGGAAGTGATGCACCTCCCTCCCTCTCCCCTGCGACCCCCGGGCTCCTGGATGGGCGTCCCACTGACCCGAGGGAGGAGGGGGCAAAGGTGATGTGGTCTCCGGGGCTCCGTGGTCACAGAGTGTTGGACAGGAATCGGGTCTGGGGGACAAACAGGAAAAGCAGCCCACAACCAGTGTCCTGGAGCCCCCATCCAACCCGGAACGCAAACCTCACCTGGCAGGACCTCTTCCTGTGTCTCCCGTCCCATCCGCCCACCCCCAGGTAATTGAATTTGATGTTTATCATTCTCCTGCCTTACAAAAAACAGTTCTGTGCAAATACGTATTTATATATTAAACACAGTGTTAGAGCAAGGGTGTGGGCACAGGCCAAACAAACGAGGCTGTATGGTTTGCTGTGTAGAATTTAGAAACAATAATAAAACCATCCCCACGTTTTTGGACTTTTTCTCATTGCCACGGGCTGACAGTTCTTAATAATGTCAGTGATAAGATGCCCCCTCTGGCTGGGGTGGGTGCCCTGCTGTTTACACGACATGGATTTCCCGTAGGAGTGCTGTGCACTCTGTGCTATACAGGTTTCTGGAATTTGAGGGGGAAAAACCCAGCCACGTGTTTTCAAGAACCGATTTCACCGCTTACCGGCTCCTGCTGCCCACAGGCCTTGAGTAGACTTGTGTTCACGACCTCCCGCTCCAAAGGAGGCCTCTCGTTATCAGTTTTGAAAATATTTACAAGGAACTTTGTATGTAGGGGTCCAGTCTGCACCCTTCTGCCTGGAGCCTCATAAATCAACCTGAGAGCCCCACCCGGGGAGGTGGGGCAGGGCAGTCCCCTGTGCTGTTTGCCTAGATTCTCACACTGGCCCTTCAGTTACTCGGGCCGGTCCCTGGGGCTGGCGCACTGGGCCTGCGGGTGCCTGGTTCCCATGCTGCCCGGGCAGGCGGGGTTCAGGGTTCTGAGACTCTTGGCCGGCTGCCCAGATTTTTCCTTACAGGGAAGCTGGTGGCCTTTGCCTTTGGGAAGCTTTTAAGGAGCAGCTATAAGAGACTGCAGTGGAGTTAACCCTTTCACTGATGTGATGCCCACACGGGCCTGGGACCAGGAGCACCGGGGGAGGCTGGGCAGGCGGCAGGCTGTGCTGCGCTGGAGCAGGGGAGCTTTGCCGCCTGCCCCACCCCATGGGGCACAGTGGCCTCCTTCGGAGAGACTGGGTCAGGGCCACCCCTGTGGTTGGCAGGGGCTGTGAGGTCCCCCTGGGGGGGGCGGGAGTGGAGTTCACTCCCCCCCACCATCTCCTTCCTGGCCCCCACCTCTGAGCCAAGAAAGGACCGCTGGAAATTTGTGTTAAGCGAGGCCCTCGCCCACCCAGTGGTCCTGAGGGGCGTCCAGGCGCTTTCTGGAGATCCCACTGCTGCAGGGACTCCACCAGCCACGGCCTGGCCCTTCGGTCGCCTGTCAGACGTGACCGGCCTTCGGCCTTTGGGCCTCTGACTCATGGTTCTAGGGTGCGACTTGGAGCCAGGTCTGACCCTCGCCTCCTGAGGCAGAGATAAGACGTCTCCAGGCTGGGAGCGTTGTTGACTTTTGCTGGAACTTTACTCCCACTGGGGCTTGCTCTTCCCATGCATCCGGTGTCCCGAGCCAGGCTGACGCCCCTACGCCCTCTCCAGGCTCAGGGTGTCTTCTGAGGCGTCTCTGCAGGACAGGGGAGGCCTGTTCCCTGCACAGCACTGACACTCACACCTGTCCTTCAACTCTGCTCCAGCCCACTCCCTCGGGGCCCGGGGCGGTGGCATCGCAGGAGAGAAGAGGGGAAGCCAGAAGGGCCCCGGAGGCCAGGTGGCCCGCGTGTGCCTGGTGAGGGCGCAGCTCCGTCCGTGGCACGAGGTCGGGGCACAGGCTGCAGGCCAACCCGACCCCCGGGCCAGTGCGGCCATTCTGTGCCATTCTGTGTCTCTGCCCCACCTGAGAAGCCAGAGGTTACCTCAAGGCTCGTGGCAAAGAGCTGCTGTCAGTTTGTCGTGTGTGTATCTTGTGCATCGTCGTCCTCAAGGGAAACCACGAAAGCAGTTTCAAATACAAAAACAAAGTGCCGTCCACACTGGATGCAGCTTCCTTATTCTTTTTTTTTTTTTTCTTTTTTTAAAGATTTATTTATTTATTTTTGGCTGCATTGGGTCTTCGTTGCTGCGCGCGGGCTTTCTCTAGTTGTGGCGAGCGGGGGCTACTCTTCATTGCAGTGCGCGGGCTTCTCATTGCGGCGGCTTCTCGCTGTGGAGCACAGGCTCTAGGCACACGGACTTCAGTAGTTGTGGCATGCGGGCTCAGTAGTTGTGGCTCACGGGCTTAGTTGCTCCGCGGCATGTGGGATCTTCCCGGACCAGGGCTTGAACCCCTGTCCCCCTGCATTGGCAGGCGGATTCTTAACCACTGCGCCACCAGGGAAGTCCAGCTTCCTTATTCTTATTTCTTATGCTCAGTCGAGCCACTGGCTGGCATGGAACTGCTTTCCCCTTGGTTCCTCCGCCTCCCTGTCAAGCAGACCCGCGTCCCAGGGCCGCTGTGTGAGCAGGGACTGTCGGGTGCACACGGCACTGGGACAGATGACTGTCTTCCACAGAACCTGGATTCCTAGGTGCTAATGGCCGTCTGTGAAAACAGGGTTCCCCGCCAAGTAAAACTGAAAGCAGAGTGAAGAGGTCTCTCTACCGCAGGACTCATATTTCTAATGTGCTAATCCACTTTTTAAAAAACTTATTATGGGACTTCCCTGGTGGCACAGTGGTTAGGAATCCGCCTGCCAATGCAGGGGACACAGGTTCGTGCCCTGGTCTGGGAAGATACCACGTGCTGTGGAGCAACGGAGCCCATGCGCCACAACTACTGAGCCTGCGCTCTAGAACCCGTGAGCCACAACTACTGAGCCCACGTGCCACAACTACTGACGCCCGCGTGCCTAGAGCCCGTGCTCCGCAACTAGAGAAGCCGCCACAGTGAGAAGCCCGCACACCGTTACTAAGAGTAGCCCCCACTCGCCGCAACTAGAGAAAGCCCGCGCGCAGCAACGAGGACCCAATGCAGCCAAAAATAAGTTAATTAATAAATTAAAAAAAAACTTATTATGGAGAAAGAATTTCAAGCATATACAAAGCCAGCAGAATAGCATGGTGGGCCCCACAGCTAAGGACACACCTGCCCCCTGGTGACCCCGCCCTGCTCCCCATACTGAGGTACAATTATTTTTTAGGTTTTTCTTTTCCAGGTTAAATTTACATACATTGAAATTTACATGCAGCTTAAAATACTTAAGGGAGGGGATCTTGCTTTTTGTGAGTTCCAGTGTCAAACTTTATCGAATAAGCTAGTCTTTCTCTTCTGATTTAAAATATACTGTTATAGCATATGAAAAGCTAATGTTTCATTAGATGGCCTCTCTGTCTTGTTTTCAACAAAGTTGTTGGGGTAAGCTTTACATTTGGTGAGTTCTGACCAATGTATACCATGTAAGCAACACCGTACTCAAGAATACAGACCTTTTCCAACGTCCCCAAAGTTCCTGTGCTGCTCCAACCTCCACCCCCCATGCCGGCTGGGAGCCATGGGCCTGCCCTTGGTGACTGTAGATTCGATTTGTCTTGCTTAGAGCTCCGTGTACGCGGAGCCCAGCAGCCTGGAGTTCTGGCTCCGGGATGTGCACGGGGGTCAGGGCTCCACACGGCTGCCCAGCTCACGACTTGTGTGGGTACACGTTTTTCCTCTCTCTTGGTTCAATTCCCCAGAGAGGAGCTGCAGTCCCGTGGCAAAAGCGTGTTGGATTACAAGAACTTGCCACACAGTTTTCCACAGTGGCTGTGCTGCTCGGGGAGCACCCTGTTCCCTGTTTGGGTGACCCTGGGCGCATCCCCAGGGAGGACAGCTGCTGTTCCATTTCACCATTAGAAGCCGCGCGGTGGTGACCTTCTCCTGCGGCGGCTGGGACCCAGGCCCGCCGCCGGCCCCCTCCCGGCACCCCTCCCGTGCGTGTGTGCCCTCCCTAACTGTTTGTGACTGCGGGCCCCTGTCCCGCAGGTGGTTCAGTCGCTGGGCTTCGCCATCTACCGCGCGCTGGACTGGGGGCTGGCGGAGCACGTGGAGCGCGAGCTCAGCCCACAGCTGGAGCGGCTCATCGACCTCATGGCCAACAGCGACTGTGACGACGATGGCGGTGGCGGGGCAGCCGACGAGGGCTACGGGGCCCCCGAGGAGGAGGAGGAGGCCGAGGGCGGCCCCCGCGCCGTGCGCACCTTCACACAGGCCATGCGCCTGTGCGCCGCGCGCCTGACCGAGCCCCGGGGCGCTCAGACCCACTACCAGGCCGTGTGCCGCGCGCTCTTCGTGGAGACGCTGGAGCTGCGTGCCTTCCTCGCCAGGGTCCGAGAGGCCAAGGAGGTGAGTGGAGACTGGGGGACGCCCAGGCCGTAGGGACCAAGGACATGGGGGCGTCTGGGAGGGGCTTAGGGCGGGGCAGACGGAGCACGTGGGGGCGGGTGGAGCAAGGGGTGGGGCCATGAAGGCGCCTCCACCCGCAGAGGCGGGGCCAGGTGGGCGGGGCCAGGCTGTCCCTCCCCGTCCCTGCCTCCTTTCCTGTGTCCCTCTGTCGGTCCACAGGGGGTTGCACCCTGGCCCATTATGGGCATGTGTCTCTCGTTTCCTCTGACCAGGAAGCGTTCCTGCACAGCTTCCCTGGCCCTGAGCTTGAGCAGGCTCTCAGGGTTGTTTTGATCGGTGGGCCTGGGGCCCAGCGCAGGACAATTCAGATGCTGCTTGAGCCACCTGGCCCTCATCTGCAGCCCAATCCTAGCCCAGTGGGGGTGGCCCCTCTGCACAGCCTGTGCCTCCGAAGCCGCACCCGCCTTCTTCCCTCCCCACGCTTCCCCGGCATCTCAGAGATGTCCTTCCAGTGCTCTCACTGTGGATGGTCCTCCTGCTTTCCTGTCACCTGTCCTGTTGCTGAGGTCAATTCCTTACCCAGGCAATAAAAGCTCTTTGTTTTAGGAGCGAACAGCTCTAGACTTCACGCAGTTGACCCAAGAGAAGTCTGGGAAATTGGAGGAGGCGGTGAGAGGGAGGCTGTTGGTTGGCATTTGGGGCAGAAACAGCCTACTCAGGGGGCAGGTAGAGATACTCCAGGAACGACAGGAGACCCACCTTCATGCCCTTTGCGGAGACCGCCAGGTCACACGCAGGTCTGCTTTTAGAATCACACAGCTTGTTCTTCTCAGAGACTTGGCAGAGTTTTCTAGAGCGTCCCAAAGCAGTTTGGCAAGTGGCTTGGGGTGAAAGCCAGGGTAACCGGTTCTGTGTGATTTGGGGGATGGGGAGGCCGAGGCTGTGCGCTAAAGGCAGCTGCTCCTCCAGGGAGGAAGATTGGTGAGAGCAGAGACCCAGCTGCTGCCAAGATCCAGGGCAACGAACCTAGCAGCTTCTTCCCAAATTCTCAGCATAGAACAGCTACCTAACATTCCCCAACATCCGTCTTGGGCCCTCACCATGATGGCAGAATTTTTCCCAGTTCGTGAAATACATCCCTATGACTGTTGGCCTTGACCAGCTGAGTAACTCACCCTCTCGGCTGTCCACCCACCCATCCAACTACCCATTTATTGATTCATTTATTCATTCAACCAATGTTTAAGACCTAGCATGTGTCACACGGTGCTGGGAGCCAGAAACACTAAGATAAAAAAATAAAAGCAAAAACAGAAAACGTGGTTCTGGCCTCATGGAGCCAGCCATTCAGACAGCAATCAAAGCAGCAGATAAACGTACAACTGCAGATGGGATCGTGTGCAGAGAAGCGGCCGAGGGTGTCCCATGAGGGTGGGTGTGCGTGGGGCCCGGGGGCCCTGTGAGCTGAGGTCTCAAGCCCTCAGTGAGGGGGATCAGTGAGGGAAGGGGCCAGATTCTCCTGCAGCCAGGAGGTACCGTGTGGGTGCTCTGTGGAGGTTGTGCTTTCTCCCCTGCCCTTGCCTGGGAGATGCGGCCACAGATAGCCAGTGGGGCGCAAGTGTTCCCGTGGGGCTCCAAGGCTGATGACTTGGTTCCCGCAGATGTCTTTCTGAGCCCCAAAGCCTTGTCCAAAATGCCCACTTGTCCCTTTTTTAGCTGGTGGACTAGTAGCCCATGTGGTACACAAGCGTCCCCGGGGGGACAGACCAGCAGGGCCCACATCCCCACAGCTGCTGTTCTCCCATTTCTCCTGGACTTACAGATGCTGCAGAAGCTTCGGGAGGATGAGCCGCAGTCAGAGAAGCCCCTGATGGAGCTCGACAGCCTGGGGCGCACGGACTGGGTAAGACGTGGCCCCCGCTGGCCCGGGGCACAGCCCGGGAGCCCTGCCCGGGGCTAAGGGCCATTTTCATCTTCTCGGGGGCCCAGGCCCGACTCTGGGTCCAGCTCATGCGGGAGCTGCGCCATGGAGTGAAGCTGAAGAAGGTGCAGGAGCAGGAGTTCAACTCCCTGCCCACAGAGTTCCAGCTCACCCCCTTCGAGATGCTGATGCAGGACATCCGCGCCAGGAACTACAAGCTGCGCAAGGTCATGGTGCGCCCCTCAAGGTCACGGTGGGCCCCTCAAGGTCATGGTGGGCCTCTCTAGGTCATGGTGCGCCCCTCAAGGTCATGGTGGGCCCCTCAAGGTCACGGTGGGCCCCTCGAGGTCATGGTGCGCCCCTCAAGGTCATGGTGGGCCCCTCAAGGTCATGGTGGGCCTCTCTAGGTCATGGTGCGCCCCTCAAGGTCATGGTGGGCCTCTCTAGGTCATGGTGGGCCCCTCAAGGTCATGGTGCACCTCTCTAGGTCATGGTGGGCCTCTCTAGGTCATGGTGGGCCCCTCAAGGTCACGGTGGGCCCCTCGAGGTCATGGTGGGCCCGTCAAGGTCATGGTGGGCCTCTCTAGGTCATGGTGGGCCCCTCAAGGTCATGGTGGGCCTCTCTAGGTCATGGTGGGCCTCTCTAGGTCATGGTGGGCCCCTCAAGGTCATGGTGCGCCTCTCTAAGTCATGGTAAGCCGTGTTGAAGGGGGTCCACGTTCAGCCCCCCTCTGCTCGCTGGAGCCGCTGCTTGGTGTGCTGGCCACTGAACTGGGGCAGATGTGGCCTGGAGTCACATGGCGCACGGTCCTTTCAGGGACACAGTGTGACAAGGGCAGGGACAAGGGGACCAGGGGCAGCAGCTGAGGCTGCAGGATTGTCCCATTTAACGCTCACATAGCCCCTGCTGTGTGCCAGCATCGCTGAGAATCTTAGACGTGCGAGTTAATTTCATTGTTATGACAACCCTATGAGGTGGTGCCACTGACCCCCGTTTCCACATGAATAATCTGAGATGCAGGGAAAGCCTGTGGTCAGGCCTTGAAGGCCATGGCCGCACAGCCACTGCGAGGGAGGCTGGAGTGAGGCCCAGGCGCTGCCCATGGCTGCATGAGCCCCTGTCAAGGCCGCAGCCCTGGCAGATGGGCCCTTAGCCTTGCTGCCCTCACCCCACATACAGGTCAACGGGGACATCCCTCCCAGGGTGAAGAAGGATGCCCACGAACTTATCCTGGACTTCATCCGCTCCCGGCCTCCGCTGAAGCAGGTACCGGCTTCCTTGGGGCGTTTGGAAGGTTGGTTCTGGGGCAGTCACTGCCCCTGGAGCACGCAGGGCCCCCACATCCGCCCCTGTGATGCCGTGGGCTCCGGATTCCTCATGCAGGGTTCCTCCCCAGCTTGGGAGTCGGCCCCCACCTGGCACTGCCACACCCCCTGCAGGTCTCAGAGAGAAGGCTTCGCCCCTTACCCCAGAAACAGAGAACGCTGCATGAGAAGATCCTGGAGGAGATCAAGCAGGAGCGCAGGCTGCGCCCCGTGGAGGGCAGGCCCTGGGACGGGCGGGGTGAGCGGGGTGAGCACGGGACACCCCCTCCCCTGCCCCTTGCCTCCCCTCCGCCCCCCAACCCGTCCTGTCCTGTCCTGTCCTGCCTCACCTGCTGCCTGCCCCAGGGTTCGGCTCTCTGCCCTGCATCCTCAACGCCTGCTCTGGGGATGTCAAGTCCACTTCCTGCATCAACCTGTCCATCATGGATTCCGGGAGCACTGCCCAGCGCCCGCGGCCCCGGGTCCTGCTCAAGGCGCCCACATTGGCTGAGATGGAGGAGATGAACACATCTGAGGTCAGAGCCCACGGGTTCCTGAAGAGAGACTGAGGAGGAGGGGGGAGGGGGAGGGGGCAAGGACACAGCCAGCGTCCGTCCGGCGTCCAGCTCTGGGGCGCGCCCTGCTTTGAAGCTGGTGTCCTGCTGTGGGGCTGGGTCTGCCCTGGGGGCAAGCATGGCCGGGCTCAGGACCCTTTCCCATCTTGGTGGCCCAGAAGGGTCACTGGGACGGTGGCCTCGAGCCACTGTGGCCTCTGCACAAAAAGGTCTAAAGCAGAGCGCTCCGTCTTCCTGGGGCTGGGAAGCTGGGCAGCCCCCCTCGGAGGTGAAAAGCCAGCATGTCCCAGCGGGGCTCTGCAGCCTGGCTGCTGCCCTCTGAGCCCGGAGACCAGGCTGGTGGCCATGTCCACGGGCCCCACCTGCCCCAGACCTGCCCTCCCAGGACTTTCCAGGGGCCGCAGACCGGGGTGTGGTTTTCGAGGCACCCACCTCCCCCTGGCCTGGGCAGTGTGTAGCGGAGGCCCCTGTGCCCGACACCTCGGCCCAAGGACCAGCAGGAGGCACTGGCGTGCAGAGAGGTCAGGGAGGTGATGGCTGGCGTGTTCGCAGGAGGAAGAGTCGCCGTGTGGGGAGGTGACACTGAGGCGAGACCGCTCTTTCTCGGAGCATGACCTGGCCCAGCTCCGGAGCGAGGTGACCTCTGGCCTACAGCCCCCTGGAGGCCTGGAGCGGGCTCGGCCGCGTACGGGCAGCATGCAGTGCTGGATGCCCAGCGCCCAGGAGCCGGGTGGGTGCTGCCCTCCCTTCCCTGGGCACCCTCCTGCGGGCGCCCTTTGCCCCTGCCCGGTCCCAGCGGCTTCAGAGGGTACAGGGAGCTCACACCTGCAGGAAGGGTATTTATCACCCCAGGCAGCCATCCTCCACCT
This sequence comes from Mesoplodon mirus, assembly GCF_964341445.2. Lineage (NCBI taxonomy): Eukaryota > Metazoa > Chordata > Mammalia > Artiodactyla > Ziphiidae > Mesoplodon > Mesoplodon mirus. The sequence goes on along the minus strand of NC_138995.1, from coordinate 330,665 downwards.
TTTAAAAGTTTATTGAATTAGTAATACATATTCATTGTAAAACTTAAAAAAAAAGTTCCCATGATTCTATTACCTAGGGATAATTGCCATTGACATATTGGTGTATAGAAAGAAAGCTGGATGGATGGACGATTGACAGATCCTTCTAGTCTTTCTGTCAATGGAGACGTGCCCACAGAGTAGCACACACCACTCTGGAGCCTGACCAGTGCCCTGGGTTTTGTCACGAGCCCCGCCCTTTCCCCGTCGGTCAGCACGCAGGACGGTACGGTTCTGCTGGCCACGCAGCGTTAGTTGGTCCCCTCCGTGGTGAAGGCTGGGCCCCACCAAGTGCCCCGGGTCACAGGGTTGCCACCCCGCCCTGTGCTTCCCACTAGGCGTGGCCAGGCCCCCTTCTCTCCCCTCAAGGTTACCTTGAGCCCCCGTGTTGCTTTCTGGCCCCTCTCGGGATGGTCTCATTTAGTGGCTATGACTCCTGGTGTGAAGAGGTCCAGGCCAGGCGTTCCGTACCTCACTGTCCCCCCATGGTGGAGCTGGACCCTCTCTTCCCCCTCCGACCCTCTCTGCCCCTCTGGGTCTCCAGGCAAAGTGTGGTGAGGGGCACTGACCAAGGCTGCCGCGGCCCCATCATGGGGCTCAGATGCAGGCCCCTCTGGCCTGCCGCACTGCACAGGCCCTCAATGTGGGTGACGTGTCCTCTTCTAGACCCCTCACCCCCAGGAAACCAACGCACCATCACCTCCTGCTGCCTGGAGGGTCATCTCCCCCTTCCCTGGGCACAGCTGTCCAACGCCAGGACACCTGCAGGTTGTCCTGACAGCCCCTGGCTCTTCTACCAGGTTCTGTCAGCGTCCAGTCCCGGCCTGACCCCCGCTCCCCGCCACGCAGTGACCTGGGCTCAGTCGAGGACGGGCCTGGGGCCTCCGAGGCCCCAGACACCAATCACCGGTGGCTGGTGAGTGTCGGAGGCGCTGTCGTCCAGGGTGGCTGTGATGGGCTGGTGTGCCGGCTGGGCTCAGGAGGGGTGAGGGCTCCCCTCAGTGGTGTGCAGGGTCCTGCCCATCTGGGCAGGTTGGGCTTTGCTGCCGCCCCCTGGACCTTCTGGGCACTGCGGCCCCCCGGGGCTGAGAAGGGCCTTGCTAAGGGGACGACAGCCCAGTTCCATCTCTGGGGGGTCAGGACAGGTGAGACGCCCAGCGCCCTGTGCCTGGAAGGCAGCGTGGTGACACCGGAGAGCACTCTCAGGTCTCGACTCTGTGCCGTTCCCTCTCTGCGCCTCAGTTTCATTGGCTGTGAATTTTGTCTGACTTTTCATCGTGAAGAGCTAACAGTTGCTGATGTTTTGAGGTCCCCACTTGGACCTGAACCGTGGTGCATGATTTTATCAAATGGGATGAGAACACTGAAGTGCCTGGGGGGCCACAGGGCACCTTGCTGGCGTGGGGAGGAACGTCCAGAGTGTGGTTGTCCTAATCGCTTCCTTGAAGTTTTACCAAGAGCCTCAAGTGAGAACAGATGTTCAAAGGCTTTGAAAAGTTAAGGTCGTGTTACTGTTAATACTCCCCAACTGAAGGGCATGCTTTCACCTCCGAGTCCTGTATTAGGTATCTGTTGCCGTGTAAAAAATCACCCCAAACTTAGCAGCTACAACAACACGTTTATTATCTCACAGTTTCTGTGGGTCCCGAACCCAGAAGTGGCTCGGCCCGGTGGCCCTGGCTCCGACTCGAGTGAGGCTGCAGCTGGAGTGTCGGCAGGGCTCCCGTTTCACCTGGAGGCTCCACCCGCCTCCAAGGAGGCCCCTCCCCCGGCTGTGGGCAGGAGGCCTCAGCTCCTCCCGTGCGGCCTCTCCCCGGGGCTCCCCCTGGGGTGAGCGATCCGAGAGCCAGGAGGAAGCCGGTGTCTTTATGACCCAGTCTCGGAGGGGACACGCTGTCACTTCCGCCTTATCCGTTCAGTACGAATGAGTTACCGAGTCTTACTCAGGGGGCCACTTCTGGACCAAAGGGATGTCAAGGATTTGGGGGACGTGTTTGAATAGCACGTCCCAGGAGTGTTTCTCTTCTGAGCGGCTTGGCTCTCGAAGCCGGGAACTTGCGTGGCCTTGCCTCTGCCCTGAGTGTGTGCACTGCCCAGCCTGCCGAGCACCCAGCTTGAGATCCCTTGGCAGGGTGTGCAGTTAGTGTGACACCTGTAAGGCTTAGAGGGGAAGTGTTCAAACATACACAGCACCACCAGGCTACTAGAAACAGAAACCAGAATCCAGAGGACCTGGGCGCTTCGGGCCAGAGAAGAACACGGGGCCCCAGACTCACCCGATGCCGCACAGTAGCAGCTGACCAACAAGCCTGAATAGGACGATCCTGAAAGTCTGACCCATAAACACTGTCCAACTCCCACCAGCCTCCAGTGCCTCCCATGCCGCCTCGTCTTGGTAGCTAGCGTTTCGATTCCAGGCGCCAGGCACTGCGTCCTCTCAGTGGAGCTGAAATGCCCCGCTTGTAGAAGAGGAACTGATGCTTTGAGAGATGGAGTTCTGCGCTAAGAACACAGGACTGTTCCCCCGGGGGCTAGGACAGGGTGTACTCGCCATGGTGGCCCAAAGGGCCGGGCGGTTATGACGAGGTGGACAGGTGCAACCACCTGACTGGCAGACCCGGAGTCGCAGTGGATGGTTGGCGCTGGGAGGGAGGTGGCAGTGGGGGAGGGTTCCAGGAGGAGGGACAGTAGGCCTGGGGACTCTGGCTGCCTTTGACTGGCCTGGTGTTGGCAGGTGGGGAGCAAGGCTGGAGGCAGATGCTTCAGGTCTGGGAGCACTGCGAACGAAGGTGGGACGGGCTGAAGGGTTACATGTGCAGCGAGGCCGTCGATGGGCTGGGGGCTGGCCGGTGGGGTGGGCGGGGCCAGGTCAAAGAAGCCTTGCCTGTAGCCATGCACAGAGAAGTCCCAGGGAGCAGTAGGGCTCCCTGGCGTGGCCGAGCCGAGGAGCGGGGCGTTTTATGGGGCTGCTGGGCTTGGTGGACCAAGGCCAGGGAGGTGCCAGGGTCCTCAGGGAAGAGGGGAACTTATGGAGACGCCCTGAGAGCCTGAGACTGGCCCCTCGGGCCTCCTGCCACAGGAGTTCAGCCACCCCGTGGAGAGCCTGGCTCTGACGGTGGAGGAGGTGATGGACGTGCGCCGTGTGCTGGTGAAGGCCGAGATGGAGAAGTTCCTGCAGAATAAGGAGCTCTTCAGCAGTCTGAAGAGGGGGAAGGTGAGGGGCCCGGGGTTGGGGCAGGTGAGGGCAGGACTGGGCCTGGCGAGTTCTGGACAAAACTGGGCTCTAACCAGGCCTTTCCGTACAGATTTGCTGCTGCTGCCGGACCAAGTTCCCACTGTTCTCCTGGCCGCCCACCTGTCTCTTTTGCAAGAGGTGAGTGAGCCTTTTCAATGCACCTTGGCTGTGAATTAACATGAGAAGGAGGGGTAAGAAGCCTCTAGGCTTCTGTCCAGTAGAGCTTCCTGCGATTCTGAGGATGATCTATCAGGCACTGTGAGTCGTGCAAGGAAGGGATAGAATTTTTAATTTAATCGTAACAGCTGAGCAGCCCCCACTTTCAGCCAAGGTGGGGTAACAGGAAGCAGGACAGCCAAAAAGAAAGAAAGAAAAAAAACCCTCCAAGAGATGAAACACTGGTTCTCAAGACATCAGGTATCAAGCAACCAACGGGAAGCAGACAGGGTGAGCTCTATCCTAGGACTGCCTCAGCTCTGGACTCGGAGCCTGTTCAGCTCCTGGAGTGGAGGAGCTAAAGCTGAGAACCAGGGGACCTGGGCAGCTAGAGTCCTCCCCTCTGGAGAGAGTCCTCCAGGAAGCAGGTCTCCAGAGACCTGCAGAAGGTCCCCCTTGAGTGTTCAGAGTTCTGATCAGCACATACATGCAAGGAAATTACTGAGGGTTTGGAAGGAATCATCTTGAAGCACAGATTGGCAAACTCCAGCCCATGGGCCAAATCTGGCCCACTGCCTATTTCATAAATAAAGTTTTATTGGAACACAGCCACACCCATCTGTTTAGTATTCATTTAGCCACACCTAAAATGTTGACTATCTGAGCTTTTACAGGAAAAGTTGACTGACCCTGTCCTAAGGGTTTAAAGGAACAGTACCAGGAATAGTGTCTATTCCCACCAGCCATGGTGGAAAGTTGTGATTCATGGCCGCTGAGTGGAATACACAGGAAGGTCTTGCCTCACTAGCGGGAATAAGTGCCCCTAGACTGAGTACTGCTCCAGAACTAACAAATCACAAAAGCAAGGCCAGAAAGGACCAAACTATTCCCAAGTATCTTGACTGTTACCCAGAGCAAAGCTCAAGAATAGGAATAAAAAAATATCCAGCACCCAGCAAGATAAAACGCCTGACATCCAATCAAATATTATCAGGCATGTCAAGAAGCAGGAAAACATGACCCATGATGAGAAAAATCAATCACATCACCCAGAACTGACACAGATTTTAGGATTAGCAGATAAGGACATTAAAAGGTTTTTTTTGTTTTTTGTTTTTGTTTTTTTGTTTTTTGGCCACACCGCACAGCATGCGGGATCTGAGTTCCCCAACCAGAGATTGAACCCCACGCCCCCTGCAGTGGAAGTGCGGAGTCTTAACCACTGGACCACCAGGGAAGTCCCGTGGACATTAAAAGTTTTGAACTGCATTTCATATGCTGCCAAAGTTAACGACATGGAAAAGGTAAAGAAGAGACCGATGGAACCTCTAGACGTGAAAACTGGAATGTTTGGGATGAAAATTACACTGGATGATTTATAGCAGATTAGACATTCAGAGGAATGTGCAGAAGAAAAGATTAGTTAACTTGAAGACCGAGCAATAGAAACATTATCCAAAACAAACACACTGAGAGAAAAGAATAATTTAAAAATGAAAAAAGGTGTTGGCAAGCTGTGGGATAACGTTAAGAAGCCTAATATAGGTGTAATTAAAGTTCCCAAAGATGTGGGGGCAGGAAAAGTATTTGAAGAAATAACAGCTAAAAAGGTTTTCCAAATTTGATGAAAAATATAAACCTACAAGAAACTCAGTGAACCCCAAGCACAAGAAATATGAATAAAATCACACCAAGACACATAATAATTAAATTGGTCAAAACCGGTGATAAAGAGAAATTCCTAAAGTCAGTCAGCAAATAAAGACATGTTATGTACAGAGAAAGAGAAAGATGACTGCAGATTTCTCATCAAAACATTGCAGGCAAGATGTCAGTGGAACAACATCTTTAAGGTACCGAAAGAAGAAAAAAAAAATGGTCAATCTAGAATTCTGTACCCAGCAAGAGGCAAAAGTAAAGACATTTCCAGAAATACAGAAGCCAAAAAAAACGTTCTTCACCAGCAGACCCACACTGGAACAAATGTTAAACGAGGTCTTCCACGTAGATGGAAAATGACACCAGATGGAGATCTGAATGTACACAAAGGAATAAGAGCACTAGGAACAGCAACTCCTAACATATAAGATTATCTTCTTAAACCTCTTTAAAGGGTAAACCAATACCCAGCAACCAACAAGGTAAAATTCAGTGTCCATCATCCAATCAAAGATTACCAGGCATGCAAAAAATTAATAAAAATGTATTTGGGGGGTTATCACATATCTGTAAGTAAAAAATATAACAATAGCATTAAGACCAGAGGTGGAGGACTGTAAGTATGCTGTTATAAGTTTTCATATGAGATGGTAAAATATTACTTGAAGGAAGACTGTGATAAGTTAAAGACTATACTATGAGCCCCAAAGCAACCACTGGAATGGCTTTTATGTCAACAAAGAAGATAAAATGGAATCATAAAAAATACTCAATACAGAAAGCATAAACAGGAAAAGGGAACAAAGAACAAATAGGACAAAAAGAGAACAAATCACAAGATGATAGACTTAAACCCAATTATATCAACAATTACATTAAACATAAATGGTGTAAACAATCCAATTAAAAGGCAGAGTTTCTCAGATGGAATAAAGAAAGCGAGACAATCTGCTGTCTACAAGACATGTAATTTATTTTTAATTTAATTTTATTTTTTGGCTACGCTGCACGGCTTGCAGGATCGTAGTTTGCCGACCAGGGATCAAACCCAAGCCCCCTGCAAACCCAAGCATGGAGTCCTAACCACTGGACCGCCATGGAATTCCCAAGACATGTACATTAAATAAAAGACACAAACTGGTTGGAGGGAGGTGGGTGGAGAAAGATACACCACACCAACGGTAGTCTAAAGAAAGCTTGAGTTGTTATATTAATATGATACAAAGTAGACTATGGAGTAAAGAGTATTATCAGAGTTAAAGGAGTTCATTTCCTAATGATAAAAGGAGGAAATTATCCTGAACATTTTCCACACCTAGCAAGAGATTGAATATACATGGAATAAAACATTGACAGACTGCAAGGAAAAATAGCTAAATCCATGGTTATAGTTAGAGATATGAAACCCTAAGGGCATAGGAGATTTGAATGACACTGTCACCAGCTTGATCTAAGTGACATTTAGAGAAACTAGACCGAACAGTGAGATGTATGTTCTTATCAAGTGCACACGGAACGTTCACCAAAATTGACTATTCTGGGTCAAATAACAAGTCTCAAAAATGCAGAAGGATTCCTATCATACAAAGTATGTTTCCTGACTACAGTAAAATGAAGTCAAACTAATACAGGGGTTTGTTGATGGCGAATTAATTCTAGAACATCCATGCAAGAGTGCATGGTCCCTTGTTTTAAAAAATGAATTTGGACAATTTGTACTGATGTGGAGAAGAGCCCTGGTGTATCTTTATAGGATAGTACGCATGATACCCCATTTCATTTTCTGTATTTTTATTTTAAATGTATGTTTCTGTTAATTTATGCTTAGATGTGGAGAATGGAAACTGCTGATAGCAGGGGTCATCTCTAGGATGGGCTTTACAGGAGAGGACTCGTGTCTAAATTAAAATTCTCGCTAGTGTTTGAATTTTTACAACAAGAAGGCATTTACTTTTGAAACCATGTATGGGAAATAAAAACTGTTAACCACTGCTTAAAGCTGGGCATCTCACTTGAGGGCCCTCTGGCTCTGACAGTGTTGTGGAGAGAGGGCTCAGGTACCCTCCACTCCAGACCAGACGCTCCCCAGAAAGTGCGAGGAGGGGCAGAAGTATTTTGGGTGTAGAGATGAGTAAACAGAAAAGCAAGATTTGGGAGTAAAATGAAAGTAAAGCACTGACGTGGCCAGGGGTCAAGCAGGAGGCGAGGACAGCCTGGCCCCGCCTGTGTGCTGGGCGGGTGCTGGACCCCTCACAGCTGGCACTGCTAACCCTCTTCTTTTCTCTCCAGAGCTGTCTGCAGTTCCTGCAGCATAAAGGTGAGGACCACCTGGGGTCAGAGCGAGGGCCCACATCTCAGGCGTCCTGCGGCCTGACTGGGCCTGTCTGGGGGTGGGCGGAGGCTCTGCTGTCTCCTGTCGGATGATCCCTGCTCACTGCTCACCTCCTTCAGCTCCTTCCTCCAGAGCGATCCAGTCCTACACTTCCCGAAACTGCAGTTTTTGAAGACCCTTGTAAATGGTCCCTTTTTTAAAAAATTAAATATTCTGTGTTAGTAGGCCAGTGCCAGGAGACCCGTCTCTTTCTCTAAAAGCCTTCCTTCTGACACCCCAAATTCCTTGGGTGTTTTTGGAAAGCCTCATTTTATAGCAGCTTGGGGTGTCTGCGTACACGCAGCTGTGCACAGAGGTAAAGGAGAACATTTCGAAGGGTGTCACCCCTTTACACCTCGTCCCAGAAACAATCTTCTGTTGGAGGGATTTTTACCACCACTCTCTTCAAACCGTTACTTTTTATGCTGCCACTTGGCCCTAGAGAGAGCACCTCATCAATGTTAAGTACTGATTACATACAGGCCGCAATGCTCCATCTTGTGTGTTGGCGGCTGTCCCGGGGGACCAGGGGGCCTGGAGTGTCTCTCTGTGTTGCAGATGAAGATGCCGTCTAAGAAGTTTGCACACATCCCCGTGTACACGCTGGGCTTCGAGAGTCCTCGGAGGGTGTCAACCGCCAAAGTCACGCCGGCACAGAGAAGAGACGCCTTCCAGTGCGTGCCTGCCCTTGGTGACGTCCCTGTGGTGGGCAGGCATCACAGTCACCTGCAAGCTGGGCGGGGGCCTGTGTGCTGGGGTGGGGTGGGGCTGAGAGGTCAGAGCCCAGGACCCAAATCCCTCCCAAGGGAGAGCTGCTGCGGGATGGACTTTGCTCTGCCTGACGTGGGCGCGGGGGGACGTGGAGACTCGGGGGCACCCCTGACGGCCCCGTCCTGCCCCAGACCCCTGCAGGGGCCCCACTGGCGGAGCGTGGAGGAGGAGTTCCCGCACATCTACAGCCACGGCTGCATCCTGAAGGACGTCTGCAGCGACTGCACCGGCTTCGTGGCGGACGTGGTGCGCTCCAGCCGCAGGAGCGTGGACGCCCTCAACACCACGCCCCGCCGCGCCCGCCAGACCCAGTCCCTCTACGTCCCGAACACCTGGACGCTCGACCTCAAGTGAGGGCCGTGGCCCCCTGGCTGCCTGGTCAGAGGCTTTTCGAGGTGCCCGGGTGGCCATGCTTCTGGGGAGGAGCCAGGCTAGTCCGGGACCAGGCGGAGAAGCCCCCGTCCTGGGGCACGGCGGCCCCCGGCCCTCGTGATGTGCATGTACATATATACATATGCAGATACGTTTATATAATATATACACACAGCATATATATTTATATTCATGCTTCCTGGCCCCAGAGTTCATTTGGGGTCAGGCTCACTCCAGGACCCTCCCTGGGGGAGGCTGTTTCCTCTCAGGATTCCTTGAGTAGAGCGTGGTGGGGGTGGAGCGGATGGGAACAGGTCTTCTCACTCAGACGCAGAGGGGGCACGTGGGCATACAGCAGAGGGGCTCTGGGGAAGAAGGTCCTGCCCGCACGTTTTCTTTTCCGGCAGCTTCCCCTCCCTGGGTGGACGTCCAGGCTGGGACAGGGGTCCTTGGTCCCCAGGGGGCCTGGAGCACCCCCCTCGCACCTGTGCTCTCCTAGCAGGGCCGTGGGCTGCGGAGGCACCTGGGAAACCTCTGAGTGGGCTAGGATTCCCCTGTTGGGCATCCCAGCCCTCCATGTGGAAGGTCTAAGGCCAGGCTCACTCCCGGCCCCCACCTGGCATCCGTACCCCGGCCATCCGCCACGCAGCCAGTGTCGCTGGCCTCACACACTCAGAGGTGCGGGGATGGTGCTGGCCCAGGGGCCCTGGCGATGCTGGCGGTCCTTGTACGGGAAGGAGCTCTGTAAATTGTACACAAGGCCACTCCTGGCCGAATAAAGGTGGTCTCACAGTCGCCTGGCCGGGGTGTGCACTGAGAGCTCTCCAGTTGCAGGGGGGGTCCTGTGCTCCAAGGGCGGACACTGGGCTCTGAGGGGCCACCTGCCCACTGGTGCCGTCATGGCATGAGCGTGCTCAGGCCCACTCCATGATCTGGCCATCTTGGTCCTACAGCCGACAAGGGCTGTGTGTGTGACAGCCGCTCAGCCTGCTGCCTGTCACCTCCCAGCCTGGGGACACTTTGGCCTCATCCGCCAGATCTCTACTCCTGTTCTCCAGGCAAAGGGTTCCCTCAGGGTCGGCAGGTTTGGGGGAAACCTGTGGGTGATCACCTGGGTGCTCTGCCTGCCCACAAGGAGGGGGGCTTCTGTTGTCACCCCCATCTTACAGATGAGGAAACTGAGGCTCAAAGAGGTGAGGGAATTTGGCCACAGATGCACAGCTTGCCCAGGATCTTCAGCCAGGCCTATCGGATGCCAGGCTCTAAGGCCTGGCACACGGATATGGGCCCAGAGGAGGCCCCAAGGGACAGAACTTGTAACAGACGGGCCTACGGGTGAGATGCTTTCTTCAGCTAGGGTCCAGGACCCTCAATGACAATTAGAGCAGCCAGGAGAAACAGCCCATTCCCAGCACTTGTTTGAGCACTTCATGGGCAGGCAGTATTGTTATCCCCATTTTAAAATGAGAAAACTGGTACAGAGAGGGTAAAGAATTGCCCCCGGTCACACGACCAGCAAGGAGAAAGCACTTCCAAGGGCAGATAATCCTGCAGGTGCGGAAACAGGGCAGGTGACACGAGCAGGGCCATGCTCCCAATAGGGGGAGACCCAGGTTCTAATCCTCACAGGAACACCTTGAAGTGAAAGCCCATCGGAATAAACCCCATCCTGGGACAGCTGGGCTAAGCCAGGAGGGCCCACACGGCTCCAGGGTGAGGTCAGGAGGGAGGGTCCTGCTGTCCTGGCTGCTGGGGCTCACCTCCCGCCGACCCCAGGCGCAGAAAGCTGTAGTGCTGGCCCAGGGAGCCCAGCCCTGCCTCTGCTCACCTAATTTAGATCCTGACAGATGGAGGTTGCTCACTCTAGAACTGTTTACAACCAAGCTTCTCGCTGAGGACCAGGCCTTCGGGAGCACAGGGAGAGGCTCATGTTCAGAGCTGCCTGTTCAAGGAAGGCACCCCTCACAGCCCCCCGGCTGCCAACTTAACAGACGGCAGGGCAGGAAGCAGCTCCTGGTGACACTCCCCTCGTTTCCATCCACAGGTGAGGCGATAAGCCTGCCTAAGCTGGTCACACCTTGGAACAGCAGTGACACAGAATCTGTTTAACAACTAGCCTGATCCCTGAACAATCAGAATGTTTAGGAGGCTGGTGCCCTGGAGGTCCTGGATGTGCTGAGCGTGACTCTTACCGGCTGGATGGGTGTGTGTTGTGTGTGTGTGTGTGTGAAGCAGCAGCCACATGCCAGCTAGCGTGAAGCAGGTCAGGATCCCAGTGACCAGTATGGCTGCCAGGCCAGCGGGACGAGCACGGGCACACACACCTGCTTCCCTTCTGGGGCTGTGCCAGCAGCCTTCCTCCTCTCAGCTCTGGAACCACAGACACGAAGGCAGAGCCACATTTTACCTGGGCCAGTTCCTTACTCTCTGAGTCCCAGTTTCTTTACCTATAAAGGGGAGGACAGGGGCTTCCCTGGTGGCGCAGTGGTTGAGAGTCCGCCTGCCGATGCAGGGGACACGGGTTCGTGCCCCGGTCCGGGAAGATCCCACATGCCGCAGAGCGGCTCGGCCCGTGAGCCATGGCCGCTGGGCCTGCACGTCCGGAGCCTGTGCTCCGCAACGGGAGAGGCCACGACAGTGAGAGCCCCGCGTACCACAAAAAAAAAAAAAAAAAAAAGGGGAGGACATCTACCTTCCAGGGCCAGGTAAGAACTCAGGACAGGGCTTGGCGCCACAGTGAGGGTCGTCCGCGACCCTCCTCCGTCAGGGTGGGAGGGCCCCTTCCCCACACCAGACCATCCTGCCCTAGCAGGGGTTCTCAGTCTGCCTGTACACTCTAATTCTCTGAAGACCTTTTTAAAAATGTCAATGCCAGACCCCACATTGGAATTTCTAGGGATGAGTCCTCGACCTTCACTGTAAAACTCCCCCCAGGAGATGATGACACACGGTAAGGGTGGCGAGCCTCCACTTTAGAACACGGATTCCCACACTAGACGTACAGGAAAATCACCTGGGACGCACTAATGACAAAAAGCAAACGCCCAGGGCGTACCCTAAGGGTCGGTTTCCGCCTGCCGTGGGAGGGCGGCCGAGATCCGCAGCTTTGGGAAGCTCCTCGGCTTGGACGCGCCTAGTTTTAATGAGGACAGAACTGCCTCGCCGGCAGCCACTGGAGGCGGCCTGCAGCAGCTGGGCGCACCCCCCCCCCCGCCGCGGCTCGCCCCCAGCTGCCGCCTAGCCCCGCCCCGCCGGCCCGCACTCGCTACTGGGGGCTCTGAGCCCCGCACAGTCTAAATGTTTCTCGCTGGCGCGCCTCCAGAAAATCCGGAGACACCCGCCCGCGGAAGCGCCCAAATCGCGCGAGAACTCTCCCGGAAGTGCCTGCGCCTCCTTTGATGCCACCGCAGACAGAGAGGAAGTTCCGGAAGGCCGCAGCGCGCAGACGCGACACGCCAGACTCGCGCCACCGCGCCTTAAGCGCGCAGGCGCGGCGTCCGCTCTCTTTTCCGCTCTTCCTTCTGCCAGTTTCTAGACGTCAGCAGTTGTTGGGTCCTATGTCGCGCCGGGCCCTCCGGAGGCTGAGGGGGGAACAGCGCGGCCAGGAGCCCCTCGGGCCCGGCGCCCTGCAGTTTGTCCTCCACGATGACGATGATGTGGAAGAAGAAGGCCCAAAGCGGGGGCCAGGTGGCCGGCGCCCCCGGGGCGCAGGGAAGGAGGGCGTCCGAGTCAACAACCGGTTCGAGTTGGTGAGGCGTGGGGCTGCCTGCGGTGGGGGCCCGGGGTGGGGGGCGGCATGCGAGGAGGGTCCGTGACGTCATGGGCCGGGTTGACTGGGGTCTGGGCTGCAGTGGGGGGCGGGGCGAAAGGAGTAGGCGGTGGCCTGAGGCCGGGGGCGTGGCCACGTTGGCTTTGGGCTACGGTGAGGGGCGGGGCCATACGTCCGGGGGCGGGGTAAGTGGGGTCCTGGCTGCAGCGGGGGTGGGCGGGGCCTGCCGTCGGTGGGCGGGGCCGCAGCGCAGTAGGCGAGGCTTAGCTCCTAGGGTCTGGGGTCGCCAACCCTGATTTCAGGGTTAAGTGTCTCCCTCGCGGTGCCGAGGCAGGGCCTTCGCAAACGATCTCGGTTGCTCCTCACAACCCAGGACTCGGTGCGTCGCTCTTGCCCATCGCTGCGTCCCCATAGCAGGTGTCTGGCACAGAGAAATCAACGCCACCCCTCCACTCCCCCGACTCCCTAGCGCTGGCCTCAGTCTGTAATTTTGCACGTGCTCGTTCTCGCTCCCTTGACCGCCCCGAGCGTCAGGTAGCGTGTCTGCTTTGCTCACCGTGTGTCCCCAGCACCGTGCGCCCGGCGCACACTAGGGCGCGACCGCGGTTGCCGAGTGATTGGAGGAGCACCAGTAGGTGTGAAGATCGTGGAGACACCAGCTGCCCGGCTGCCGTCTGTAAGGCCTGTTAGTCTGGCAACCGCTCCCAACTTCACAGGAAGTTGGCAGGTTAGGGGCCCATCCTAAGACTGGGGAGTGTGGGCTCCAGTCTGGGAGTTTGGTTTAGAGATTGTCCACGTTCCTGCAAGGTAAGAGGCAGCCTCACCCTGTAGTTTCTGCTGGAGGCGGGACCAAGTCCGTCTTCAAATTCTGCAGACTCTCCCGCCACCTCTTCTGAGCCTCCCTGCTCCCTTGTTTCTTGCCATTTCTTTGTTTTTAATTTTTTATTATGGAAAATGTCAAACACATGCAAAAATAGAGCCGTACAAGTAACCTTCACGGGCCCCCACCCAGCTTCCACGGTTCTCCACACACGGCCGGTTTTTCCCCAGTGCTCCCATCACGTCATTTATCCCTAGGTTTTCCAGTCAGTTTTTGACTTCTCTCAAAACCCTCAAGGCTTCTTTCTATCCCACTTGTTAACAGGCTGAAATGGGTTTGTGCTGAAGTCGGCTGTTTTCCCTGACTGTCTGTCAAGTGTACTTTCTCCTTATTGTGACATCCTCCAGGTTTAGTGTTCTTTTTTTTTTTTCAGTCTTAAACAACAGTAACTCATTTGGAAAACGTTCACATGTTCCAGGCCCTGCTGCGATGTGGTGTGTCTTACGGTCTGGGAAGGTCATGTTGTCCCCGTTGTACAAATGAGGTAGTAAGTGACACCCACAGTGAAATTCAGGCTCTGGACTCTTTTTTTTTTTTTAATAAATTTATTTACGTATTTATTTTTGACTGCGTTGGGTCTTTGTAGCTGTGCGCGGGCTTTCTCTAGTTGTAGCGAGCGGGGGCTACTCTTCATTGCAGTGCATGGGCTTCTCATCGTGGTGGCTTGTCTCGTTGCGGAGCTTGGGCTCTAGGCACGTGGGCTTCAGTAGTTGTGGCACACAGGCTCAGTAGTTGTGGCTCAGGGGCTCTAGAGCGCAGGCTCAGTAGTTGTGGTGCACGGGCTTAGTTGCTCTGCGGCACGTGGGATCTTCCCAGACCAGGGCTCGAACCTGTGTCCCCTGCATTGGCAGGCGGGTTCCTAACCACTGCACCACTGAGGAAGTCCCTAAAATTGTACTCTTAACCGTGCCCTCGTGTTTGTCTCTGAAGCGAAGTTAGTGTTCCTTCTGAAGAAGAAAGGAGGGTAGATGGACAGTGGGCCAGGGTGTGGGGATAGATGAAAAAAACAAAAGGCAGGTGCTTGTGTGTGTGAAGAGAGGGAAGAGGTGCTTCTCTGGACTCCCCGTGTATCAGTCAGGCCAGAGGGACCCAGCAGCTGCCCCTGCTGAGTGCTGTGCTGTGCGTATCCTCTGCTGCTCTCCGGCAGGACCCTGATGTTGCGCAGGCCTCCGTCGTAGTCTCTGGATTCAGACGCCATCTTTACATCATCTCCTTTAGATGTGTCGCGGACGTCTCAGGCTCAGTGTGTCCAGACTTTAATTGCCCCCTCTGCCTCCCCCAGCCTTCCCTGTCTGTTGAGGGCAGCGCCACTCTTCCTGTTGCCAAGGCCAGCAGCCTGGAATACACCCCTGACCTTTTCCTCTCACACACCACATGCAAACCCTGGTGAAGTCCCGGGCGGCTGCAGGTGTAGCACCCGCGGTGTGGCCGTCGCCTCTGCCTGGATACTTCTGACCCGGTCCCGCTTGTCCTCTTGGCCTCTGCAGCCTGTCTGGGTGCAGCAGCCACAAGGATCCTGTTAGGCCCACGTCTGCTCTCAGCCCTCCTTTCTCACAGCCCCCCAGGGCCCGGATCGCCCGCCTCATCTCTCCCTGATCTCGCCCACTCTGCTCCAGCCACAGGCCTGGAACGCAGGTCTCCCCGCTGTCCCCTCTACCCGGAACACCCCATATTCCTGTGTCGCTTCCCCCGCTCAGGCTTCGCTCAGATGTCACCTTCTGAGTCTTGCTTACCCTTCCCACCGATTTAAAGTTACAGCCCCTCCCCCCCGTTCTTCTGATCTTTCTCCTTTTTCCCTGGAAGTTATCACAGAACAAACGCTACAAGTTACCCACGTGTTCTTTTTATCTCGTGCTGTTGGCCCCCACTGCCAGAGAGTATCAGCCGTTGGAGAACAGAGACTTCGTTGTTCCCTTGCGTGTCCCCGCCCCCGGAACAGTGTCTGTTCTCGAAGGTGTGCGGAGAGGTTGCGGCATGAGTCAGTGTTTCCTCTGAGGACAGAGTGTGAGTGTCTGCACACGGGCTTTGCATCCCGGCTCCGCCTCTTCTTACGTGTGAGAACTTGGACAGGGTTCCTAACATACGCCTCGGCTCCCCTGTTTCCTGGGGCTGATGTTACTTACCTCATGGGGTTGTCACAAAGGGTCAGTGAACTAACGTGTACAGCCCTTAGCCCATGCCAGGCGCACAGTACTCAGCATATGTTGATATTAAATCATGTTGACAGCCAAGAACTTCAATAGAAACGTGACCCTAAGTGGTTTAGAGACGTTTCTAGGGGCTGGTACCCCCCTCTCCCCCTGGGGAGTGGGAAGACACCCTTCTGTGACCTAATGGCTGGGACTGTCCTCTTTGCTGGCTCTTGGGTGGGTTTCCTTGGCCTTAGATTAGAAATCATCTTTCTTACCTCATTCAGAGTGGTTTTTGAAAATCGGTTTTATTGAAATATAATTTATATGTAATAAATGCACCTGTTTTAAGGGTATAGTTTGAGTTTTGCAACATAACGTACTGTGCAACTGTTAAAAATGGTGTTGTAAAATAGAATTTATTAGTGTTTTGGGGTCAGGGACCACTTTGACAATCTGATAAAAAACCACATAAGCTTTTAAAAACTATCAGGATTTATTCTATATCATTGAAAAGTTTTAGTGAGGAAGATTATTCTTTTCTGAAGAATTACATGTTTATATCTCTCTGTTTTCATGTACAATATAGTGGCCAGTCTCTGAAATAAATCTAGTTCGGAAGAAATCTAAATTGTGTAATTAAATAAAAGCAAACTTGTTCCAAAGTAAGCGTCATTGATGAGGTTGCTCTTGTTTGACTGGAATAAGAACTGGAGGTTGTTCGGTGACCGTCAACTCGCAGACATGGGTCATCTTCATGTCTGATGCCCAGTTCTGCTGGCAGCAGGAGCCAGACCCTGGATTCACATTCACAAACGCATTTGGTAACAGGTGGTATTGGAACCCCTGTAGATTTTTTCACTGCTCAAGGGCACATTTGGTCGTGGATTACAATAATTTTCTAAGATTCTTCAGGTTAGCTTCATGTCACATCACTTCTTTTGTCCTCAAGCCTGTGAGAAAACCTTTAGCAGAGGTGGCCTCATCCATGCCGGTTTCTACCTACTGAAAGATGGTAGAAAGATGAGGCTTTGTCATCCCCAACTGCATGCCAGAGAATAACTTCCTCAGTAATGTAAAGTTTTAATGTTTTCCCTCTTTTAATAGGAAAAATAACTTTTTTTTTTCCAGTAGCACTCTTAGGGGCCCTAAAACGAAAGGCGTTTTTTGTTGTGTTTTGTCTTTTTCGGCCTCACCGTGCGACTTGTGGGATCTTAGTTCCCCGACCAGGGATCAAACTGGGCCCCAGCAGTGAAAGTGCCGAGTCCTAACCACTGGACTGCCAGGGAAGTCCCTGAAAGGCTTGTTTTTATAGAGCCAAAAACAATCTCTCAGTAAACCAAGCAGTGGATGAATGGAAACAAAAGTAAGATTTCAGCTTCTAGCCATGGCAGAATAACTGGTACTAGAGCCACCTTCTTGCCCTGAATAACTATAAAACTAGCAAAATGCATGAGTGAACTGTTTTCAGACATTAGACAGCAAGCATTGCAGGTCTGAGGTCCCCTAGCCCCCTGTGCCGGCTTTCTGACTGGAGACACTCTCCAGAGATGAGCACAGGGAGGCTGTCCCAGCAGATCGTGGTGCTCATGCTGAGCCAGGGGACAGATCAGATGTGGGGTCTGTAGAAGTGGCTGGAGTTAAGGGGGAGGGTGCTGGAGAGAAGGAGTTCTGGAAACCTGCTCGGAGTCTTGGGCTCAATACTAAGCTGTATTGGGCATAGAATAGCCAATAGGGGAAGGGCAACACGAGACACTCACCACCGCTCAAGCTCCCAGGGTTGGGAAAACATTCAGCTCTGACCGACCAGAACACAGAGGCTTAACCGAGAAGCCTGGTGACCAGTGGAGGCTTCAGAAAGGCCCTTCCATAGCAGTAGGGCTAACATCACCCTCCAGTGAAGAGTATTCTATGCCCGTCTTAAGATAGCTAAAAATAAAGTTTGGAGGTATTGTGCTAATCTGCAAGTAAATTAACTGCCTGCCTGAACAAATGTCAACACTTTATTAAGTAAAAGGACAAAATCTTGTCACTCAGTAGTGTAGCATCATGATAGCTAGCACACACTAAAAAATTACCAGACACATGAAGAAGCAGGAAAATGTGATTCATAACCAGGAGACAAAGCATTCAGTAGAAACAAACCCGGTAAAATCATACACAGACCTAAGACAAGATATAAATATATTCAAGGATTTAAAGGAAAGCATGAATGTAATGAGGGAAAATATAGGGAATCTCAGTAGAGAAGTATAAACTATAAAAGAGAAAATTCCAGATGTGAAAAATATATATTATCTGAAATGCATAACTAACTTGATGGTCTGAATTGCAGATTAGATACTTGAGAAGAAAAGATGAGGTGATCTTGAAGTTATGGCAAAGACACTATCCAGACTGTCCAGAAAGGAGAAAAGTAGCCTCAGTCCTTTGTAGGACAATATCGAGGAGTCTAATGTCTGTAATTGTGGGAGCGGAGCAGAGGCAGGAAGTTGGGCAGAAAAAATACTTGATGATATAGTGGCAGAAAAAGTCCCAAATTTGACACAAAAGAAAACCCCATAGATCCAAGAAGTTCAACAAACCCTAAGCAGGATATGATTTAGCAGCAGTTTGAATCATAACTGCTGTAAACCCATGGTGACGAAAAGTCGTAAATGAAGCTGGAGGTTAGAGATACATTACCTACAGGGAAGCAATCACTGACTTATCTATTGTTAGATCAGAGCAGGCCTGCAGACAGTGGGTCACCATCTCTAAAGTGCCGAAAGAGAAGTGGACCTGGCATAGTATATCCAGTGAAATGCTTCTCAAAAATGAATGTGAAATAAAGATGTTTTCATAAACCCAAAAGCTGAGAAAATTCATTGTCAAAAGGCCTACACTAAAAGAAATGTTAAAGGAAACTTCATCTTGAAGGTAAATAATACCAGATGGGAATGTGGATGTATGTGAAGGAGTGCTGGAAACGGTGAATATTGGGGTAAAATACATAATCTTTTCTAGTTTTAAAATTTCTTTTAAACATCGTTTGCTGTGTAAAGCAAAAGTAATAGTGTATTGTTGGGTTTATAACATGTGAAAGTAAAATACGTGGCCAGACTAGTACTGGGAGGAAGAGCAGAGTGGGCTGGGCCGTTGGGTGGTCTCGTGTTTTCTGTGACATGATAGAATATCTCACGAAGGATGGTCTCGGCAAACCCCAGAGCAGCCACTGGAAGTATAAGGCAGACACAGTGTGCTGCTGGCATAAATGCAGATACACAGGCAAGCACCGCAGAGTCAGAGCTTCAGAAGTGAACTCACACATAGTCCGCTGGGCTTTTCCAGAGCAATTCAGTGGGGAAGGTAGCATCCCTGTAAGACATGGTGTTGGAACAACTGGCTGGCGGTGTGGGGAGAGATGAACTTCAACCATACCCGCTCCTCCACACACACAGTCACAGCTCCACACACTAAAACTATCACACTTTTAATAGAAGTCGTAGGAGGATAGCTTTGATGTTCCTGGGCTGGGTCTAGGAAGCACTAACTAATTATAAGAAAAGGTTGATACAATGGACTTCATCAAAATTTAAAACTTTTCTGCTCATCAAAAGATGTAGTTAGGAAAATGAACAGGCCTGCCACAGACTGAGAAGGAGCTCACACGAGTCATGACAGAGGCTTCGCCTCAGAGGATGTGGCCCCTCAGTAACAAGTCAGCCCAATTTTAGTGAACAGACACTTCCCAAAGGAGTGGGGAAGTACTCAACACTATTAGGCTAAAGGTAAATGTGAATTAAAATTGTAATACAGGGCCTCCCTGGTGGCGCAGTGGTTAAGAATCCGCCTGCCAATGCAGGGGACACGGGTTTGAGCCCTGGTCCGGGAAGATCCCACATGCTGCGGAGTAACTAAGCCCGTGCGCCACAACTACTGAGCCCGCGTGACACAGCTACTGAAGCCCGCATTTCTAGAGCCCGTGCTCCGCAACAAGAGAAGCCACCGCAATGAGAAGCCCTCACACTGCAACGAAGAGTAGCCCCTGCTCGCCACAACTAGAGAAAGCCCGCGTGCAGCAACGAGGACCCGACGCAGCCAAAAATAAATTAATTAATTAAATAAATTTATTTTAAAAAAATTGTAATACAATACCCCTGTGCACCCACCAGAATGGCCAAAATGAGAGCATGTGGGGCCAGCAGCCTTGGCGGGGGATGAAATTGTCCGACCGTTGGAAACAGGCCTGGCAATTCAGCATAAACCTGACGCCTCACACCCCAGCAACCACTTGTGAACACTTATCCAGAAGACCTCAGAAATCTTCATAGCAGCTTAATCCACAGTAACCCCAAAACGGCAACAAAAGACTCCCAATGGATAAACTAATGTGATATAATCCATGCAAAGAAATACTAGTCGCCAGGAACCAGAAGCTAACGACTAATACAAGAACGGGACAAACCTCAGAAGCCGTACACTCCAGAAGACAGTGACCGTGCGGGCATGGCGTCCTGGGACAGGCAAAGTCACAGTGGTGAAAACCCTAGGCTTCTCCAGCATTGGCAGGAGGGTTAGCTAGGGGTGGGATGAGGCCTGTATTTCTGGCGTCACAGGAGGGTTTTGTCTCTTGATAAGAGTGTAGGTTACACAGCTCTGCCAGGACTTGCCCTGTACATTCATTTCAAGAGATGTAAATTGTACCCCGGTTTTGTTTTGTTTTTTAAAGAAAAAGCTTCCTACCCCCCAGCAGAGATCCAGCCCCTCCCCCGTCCTCACTGAAGTATTCATGGTGCCTTGTCCTAGCGATTCCAGAGAGCACACAGGCAGCAGACAAGACCCTCTGGAAATAGGGACCCGTTTGGGACCTTGAAACTGATGACCATGGCAGCTCCTGGATTGCAAGTCAGATCGACGTCAGGACGCTGGACAGCGTGGGTAGCAGCGTGGGTGGCAGCGAATCGTGCTCCTTCCCAGAGCTCTTCCCAAAGCTCCGCAGGGTGCTGCGTGCAAGAGTCAGAGCTTTGCTTTCCGTTGAAGTTGACCTTGGCATGGAGCTTCTTATAAACTGGAATTTCTGGAAACACCTCAAGCTTCCACAGGGGGCTCAAAAATGAGAATTTTTTTTTAAGGATGTGAGCATGACAATAAAAGTAAAGCAGTCCCGGGCTTCCCTGGGAGGCGTCACCAGTGCTGAATGCGGGACAAAGCGTGGGGCTGTTCCTCCGGGACCCCTGCTGTGGAGAAGAACCGTCCGCGGGGCCCTCACTGCAGCTGCTCCCTTCGCACCGAGGTCCACGGCGGGGCCTGGCCTCACGGTGCTGTCCCCACCGCGGTCTGCGTGGTGCTATCGTTACAGAAAAAGGTGTGTGAATTTGCTAGACAGGCAGGCAGCACACAGCCCTGAGCTTCATCCTTGCTGCGTGGGAACCTCCGCTGGTGAAGATGCGAAACCAGGGAGCACAGACGCACATGTGTCGCTTCCCTTGAGACTAAAGTCAGAGCCCCGGGCCCCGTGGGGACAGGCAGTGGCCAGTCGCTGAGGACTCCGCCCCAGTTTTTTTTGTGTGTGTGTGTGTGTGTGTGTGTGGTATGCGGGCCTCTCACCATTGTGGCCTCTCCCGTTGCGGAGCACAGGCTCCGGACGCGCAGGCTCAGCGGCCATGGTTCACGGGCCCAGCCGCTCCGTGGCATGTGGGATCTTCCCGGACCGGGGCACGAACCCGTGTCCCCTGCATCGGCAGGCGGACTCCCAATCACTGCGCCACCAGGGAAGCCCCCCAGTTTTGTTTTGAAATCATCTCAGGGTTCTGGGGGTTAGAGTGGATTTTATTTTTATTTTTTTAGCTTTATATTTTTCGGATGTTCTGAATCTTTTATGTAGTTTTTAAAATTTATTTTTGGACCTCGGTGAACCAGGTTGTGTCCCTCTGATCTGGCTCGTGAAGCGTGGTGTTGGTGCTGTGTGTCGCCTCTTTTGTTTGCTGATTCATTTACTAGCAGAAGGGCCAGAACTTGTCCCGTGACTTGTCGCTGCCCCGTCTCCTCCAGAGCGAGGGTGTGAGTCTTCCGGGACCTTCCTTTCAGCATCGTGTTCCTGAGGTCTGCGTGTGCACACGAGCGTGGTTCGTCCCTGTTCACCGCTGTCTCAGGCTCCCCTGACGGATGTGTTTCCGTTCTTATTACTGAGTATCTCCTGGGCCTTGTCTTCCCCCAGGCACTGGTCCTGTCTGCTGGTGTGGAGCAGCTGGCCGGAGCCCAGGTGGGAGGAGGGAAGGGTGAGGCGTTAGCCGGGCGTGTGTGTTTACTCTGGGGTGGTGCTCGGTAGGGGGAGAAGTTGTCGACACCGTGTGGGATTCCTCAACATGTCACCCCTGAGGACAGATCCCGTAGCCACATGGCGCCCCAGTGTTCTCTGGGACCGTGACTGAAGTGGTCCTGGCCCTGCGCTGCTGAGAGGGGAGCGCCGTGGCCGCTGCGCTAGCGGACATCTGTGGTCCTCCCTCTGCAACCTCAGCGACCTGGAAGGTGCCCGCCCACCTCTCCCCGCAACCCGTGTGCATCTGAGAGTCACCTTTTAATTTGTGACTAGGATGCACCCGTAACGCCCTTGCTCCCCCGTCTGTGTTTCCAGATAAACATCGAGGACCTTGAGGAGGCGCCCGGGGTGAACGGGGACAGGACCGACTGTCTGCTCATCGACGCCGCAGCATCGGGGAACAAAAGGAGGGCCCAGAGTGGACACTCAGAGTCCAGGAAGGATGGCGACGTGGCGGGCGCGGCGGTTCCCCCAGAGCAGGTGCAGCTCCCCCTACACACCCCGCTGGCGTTCCCTGAGGGCCATTTTGTGAATTGCCCGGCTGCCCCCAGACTTCCTTGGGAGCCCTTATCAGATGGGCTTGGAGTCCTCAAGACGGGTGGCGGCTGGCGAGGGGCCCCAGTCTGGGTCCCCTAGACACGTCTCCCCGGCACGGGGCCTGCCCCCTCTGTTTTGGGAGAGTGCCCTTCTGCCCAGGTGGGGTGTGTTCTTTGCGACTGTGTGTCTGCAGCTCGGGCCGGGTGGACCAGGGCCCTTGGTGGATGCACTTGAAGAGACACGTAGGCCAGGTTAGGGGTGGGAGTGGCGGCTGAGCAGCACGGTGAGGAAGTGGGTCCCTGTAGGAGGCTCCTCGTCGCTCACCCAGCAGGTGCTCACTGCAAGCCAGTCTGTGCCCTCCAGGCACCTCTGGTGCAGCTGGGTGCTCGACTGGTCTTGGGGTGCCGGGGGGCTTCCTCGAGGACTTTCACACTGACAGTAGGTGGTGGCCGGGGGAAGGCACGAGAGGTCTTGAGGTGGGGGGGCTGCAGGTGTGGCGGCCTGCGGTGCGGAGCCCTGGGCTCCAGGCCGGCTGAGTGTGGCAGGGAGTAGTTGACATGGTGACGGGTGAGAGCAGAGGGCAGGTGGGCGGAGGGTCCAGGCCCCGTGAGTGGTCAGGGAGACCTCAGAAAGGTGGGGGCCAGCCCGAGTCAGGGAGACCAGTGGGAGGTGTCAGTTGCTGGAGAGAAGTGGGTGCGTTCGTAGGACGTTCAGAAGGTGGCCGGCCGGCCGGTGGGCCTGCTGCTCCGCCCCCCTTCAGCTGGCGGCTCTGGTTCTCGGATCTAAGATGTCATCGTGTCTTTCCATTGACCGAAATGAGCTGCTTTTGTCAGTCTAATACAGGTGGCAAACTCCGCAAGAAGAAAAGGAAACAGAAAAATAAGAAAAACGCAGCAGGAGAAAGCTCGGTATGTGTGGCTGGTGGATTTGCTCTCTGTTCTTTTCTGAATGTTTCTCGAGGTGGTGTTGAAAACATTTTGTTTTTTCTTGCTATTTTATTTGACTGATTCAGAGGTCAGGGGAGATTACCAAACTTGTTCACTTCGATCCTTGAGGGTTAGAGCCCCCCTCTCCCTGCTTTCCATTTTCTAGCAAATATCCGAAACGGTGCTCTTCCGATGGCAGAGTTCCTTCCTGGTCTGTGATTCTGACTGTTCCTCTTACGAAGCATCTCTCCTTTTTTCTAAATGTACGTGCGGTACAGGGTGTTCAGATCGTACTGCCTTTCGGGAAGGAAACACAATATAATACTTGTTCTTTGTAAGAGTAAATCTTGCTGTTGATGGTTACTCATAGAGTCAGCAAGTCAGTGTGGTAGTGAACATGTCATTTGGGGACTTGCAGGAGAACGGGCTGGAGGACATCGACCGCATCCTGGAGAGGATTGAGGATGCCAGCGGCTCCAGCCGCCCAGGCCCGCCCCCACTGAGTGCCAAGAAGCATGTCCTGTATGTGGAGCACAGGTGTGGCCTCGCTGAGTGAGGAGAGCTCGTCTGTGGGGACAGAGGGGAGGGGACGGGGCAGCCCTGACCTTCCAGGACCTTCCTCTAGCTCTGCGTGTCTGGGAACGTTCTTTCTTGAGCTGCATTAAAGCTGCCATTCGGGGGTGAATTTTCCATCCCCTGTTCCTGTAGGTGCTTAATGAAACCCTGTCCCTACCGCAGACTGTTGCCAGCATTAAAAATCAGCCACCTTCCTTCCTAAGGCAGCGAAGACCCCTCGATCTTGTGTCCCGGCTCACGCTGCTCTGACTTGGCCTGGCGAGTGGCGGCCGGTCTCGGCCACGGGCCGTGTGGTTGCAGAGAAATCAGGCCTGCTGGAGAGCCGTTCTCTATGCTGGGTCCTTATGTGACTTTCTCACATTCCCAGGATCGTTTTTAACATACTCAATTTCATTTTTCTCTGTAAAATTTTCAATTCTCTAGACACTTGAATCCAGACACGGAACTGAAAAGGTATTTTGGTGCCCGAGCCGTCCTGGGGGAGCAGAGGTAAGACCGACACTGCTGTGTTCTCAGCTGAGGGAAGGGAAGGGAGGGTGTTTACAGCCACAGTGAAACAGGAAGCCCATGGGACCCGAAGGGGAGTCGAGGAGAAGTCGCGTGGCCTTGTCTGTGGCTACTGGGCTCCATCACTCACCGCCTGCTCTCCCCCGCGGGTCCTGGTTTTACAAAGATCCTGAAGTTTGAGCTTCTGGCCTTGAAATCTTAGCCAGATTCATTTTTGCTTTTCGGTCGAGAGCAATACCCATGTGGGGTTTGGGTTCTGAGATAAGTTGGACCTTCGTGAACGTGAGTTCTGGTGGCTGGTGCTGTGCAGTCAGCGCCGCGGGAGCGCCCAGAGCGTGGGGATCCCGGACCTCCTGTGGGAAAGGGGCTCTTCTGTCTGGGCTGCTCCCTCGCAGGGTCCAGCCCCGACTGTGGGAGCTTTCCCTCGACAGAGGCTCATCAATGCTGCTTATAAAAAAGAGCTGCTTATTCAAGCAGTTCCGAGCCGTCACCCTTGCCCCCCACAGATAACCCTTCGAGGCTGTTTGCTGCGCATCCTGGGCCCCGTGCACGTGTCTTGTTTCCTGGGGCCGTAGGGTTTTTCTATCTCTCACATGCCTGGTTTGCACGGCTGGGTCCTGAGCACCACTTAGCCTGCGCTACTGTGCCAGCAGCATGGGGGGAGCAGGCGCCCAGGGCACAGGTGTCGGGGTGCGTTTGGCTGCAGCGCCTGCTGGCACTTGGCGTGAGGGTGCCCGGGAGGGGTGTCACCTGCTGCCCCCCGAGAGTTGAATCCCTACGCCCCCCGTCTGCGTGCTGCTTCCCTTCGGATCCATGGCAGGTGTAGGAGGCTTTAAAGTCTGTCATACTGTGAAGACGAAAGATAGTCTCCATGTGTTTGTTTTTCTGGTCTTTTTTTAATTGGGGTATAGTTGTTTTACAGTGTCGTATAGTCTCTATGTTTTTGACTTCTGCTTTTTGTTTTGTTTTGGCCGTGCTGCGTGGCATGAGGGATCTTGGTTCCCCAGCCAGGGGTTGAACCCGTGCCCCCTGCAGTGGAAGTGCAGTGTCTTAACCACTGGACCGCCAGGGAGGTCCCTGACGTTTATCTTGTTTGATGATGACTGAGGTTGAGGATTTTTTTCATGTCATTTGCTCACGCTTTCCTTGTGTTTCTCATCGCATTTGCTTTATAATTTGCTTTTATTTTTGGTGTAAAGTTATTCAGGACATAAGGGTCTCTGACTTTGTCTTCTTTTTTAGAATATTAATGAAAAACATTTAAACTCAGGATGTTCCCCTCTTTTACCTGGATTGCCCTGGGCTGGACCTTCCACCCCAACCCGCCCGCGCTTCCTTTGCATCTGCCTGGTCTGTCTGTACATGTTCGCCTGGTCTTAGTTCTGGGCAGGTTATACTTACTACTACTAGTTAGTTAATAGTGATTTGCCCTTATTGTTTTTCACAGTGTCACTGTAGTTCTTATTTATTACGTTTCCTCCTTTAAATGGTGAAGTCCTGTGCACGGGCTCCCTTGAGAAGCCATGGCCCCTCCTCGTCCCCTCGCCCCACTTGTGTCCGGTCCCCTCGGAATCTCCAGGTGCCGTGTGTGCTGCTCTCTCCCGGGTCCCCCCATCTGGGCCTCCTCTGCTGCTGGTGTCTGCCCCCCCGTTGGCGCCCCACCTCCCAGTGGCAGCCTCTTCTGCGTGGACAGCTCACTGCAGGGCTGGACCATCCCTGGGATTCCATAGACAGGACAGTTCTGAGCATCCAGTTAATTCTCCTTTTTTTCACAATTACCGATTACCCAGAATCATCCCACATTTTAGTTTCCTTCAGATTTTGACCATGGTTTTCTTGAAGAGTTGTTTTCTCTCCTGCAGTTTTTTACTTTTATTTCCTCCCATTCCTAACACAATCCAGATTTTTACTCATTTTTTTTCTTAATGAAATAGTTCATATTATCAAAAAAGTATACAGAGTAATATACACGGGTCCACTTGGCCACTACTCAGCTCAAGAAATTAAGCATCAGTGATAGAGCAGAAAGCCCTTGGTGTGACCACGGCTGTGAGGAGGGGCTGGCACCTGCAGCAGAGACCCCCGGATGAGAGAGCCGCAGCGCTGGGCCTGGGGGAAGGAGCTGGGTCGCCCCGCTGCCCTCTCGTTCTCCTGTGTCTGGCTGGCTTTCTTCCAGAAGTGTGTGGGTGTTTGCTGCTGACGCCCCATCTCCGTTGCTTGTCGGGGTGGGGTCTCCCGAGAGGGCAGGTGAGAAGGGCCCTCTGCCCTGTGCAGCCGCGTCGTCCATGGGAAGGCAGCTCATTTGTGTCCGTGGGTCACTGCCGGCTCGCTCTCGCCTGTCGTCTTCACGTTAGGTTCTCACCTTCTGTTTCTTTCCTCCCTTTCCCAACGTTTTGCTGGACTGCGGGTTTCCTATTTTTCTTCCCTCTCCCGTGGTGGTTTGGTGGCTCGGGTCGCGGGCTGCCGTCTCGTCCGGCAGGGCGACAGCCATTGTCAAGGCCGTTTGCGCTCTGTCCTTGGCCTGCCCTTGCCTGCAAAGGTCCGGCAGCGGAGGTAAAGCCGTACCCTGTGTGTTTCTCCGCAGGCCGCGGCAGAGACAGCGCGTGTACCCCAAGTGTACGTGGCTGACCACCCCTAAGAGCGCCTGGCCCCGGTACACCAAACCAGGTGAGGGCACGGGGCTGCAGGGCCACGCCTCTGCGTGTGCAGAGCCAGCGTGCGTGTGTGGGGCGGGGGGGGGAGCCCCCCGTCTGGCCACAGACCCCCACCCGCCGTGTGTTTTCTCGACCACGTGCTACAGCGTTTCTCCACCTTCTTCCCTTGTGCTGTGGATCCTACGCCATAGGAAGGCGTCAAGTTCATTTTTAAACGGTGGTATTTTATATTTTGTTGCAAACGAGAGTACTTTAATAATTAATAATTTAAAGAAAATTAACATTGATTTAATAATTTAAGTTAGTAATTTAAAGAAACACAGCAGCAGTGCAGAAAGGTCTGGGCGCAGGGTCGTGCCCTTCCGGGGGGGCTTGGCTGTGTGGCATCAGGATCATGGGGCCCTGGGGCCTGGGATGCCCTGCGAGAGCCCCTGTGCTCAGCGAGGACACGGGAAGCCACGGCCCTAGTGGGCGTCTCGCCCCCCTTCTCCTTCACTCCCATATTCCCAGCAGTGGCCCCTGAGCACAGCCAGAGAGAGGGGCTCGTTGCCACGGGGTCCTGTAGGGCTGCCCTCGATGGGGCCGTCAGGAGGGTGTCACCAGGGGCGTCGCGGGACCCTGACCGGTCTCCTGAAGGTGACGAAGGGAGATGAAGTTGTCAGGCTCGTGAGAAGTCCCTGGATCCCGTCCACCCAGAGTCAGTGCAAGGAGCAGAGAGAGGACGTCGTGGCTTAGCAGTCCCTGTCGCCTTGGAGGCCTGGCAGTGGCCCCTGTGCCCTGTCCCACGCCTGCCTGGATCATGGCTCTAAGCAGACAGTGTCTGGGGCTGACCAGATGGGGTGGGGGAGGCGGGCTGTGCGTGTCCCCTCCCTGTTGTCCTGGGATGTCGCTGCTCCGTCCACGCTCCTGGGGGGAGGAACGTCTTCACAGGAAAGGTGTAGAGGCGCGTGTCACTGGTGTGGCCCGAGCTGTGGGCAGTCTGCCCTGGACATCCTGATGCGGGCACCCCCTACCACCCCAGGTCTGTCGATGCGGCTGCTAGAGTCCAGGAAAGGCCGCTCAGCCTTCGCCTTTGAGCACAGTGAGGAGTACCAGCAGACGCAGCACAAGTTCCTGGCCGCCGTGGAGTCCATGGAGCCCAACAACATCGTGGTGCGCGGGCACCCTGGCGGGGTCGTGGAGGCGCGAGGCGAGCCAGGTGCCGGAGGTGGGCCCGGGGCCTTCCTGGGCCTCGTCCCATCAGCTTCCTCCTGCCTCGTAGGTCCTGCTGCAGACCAGCCCCTATCACGTGGACTCGCTCCTGCAGCTCAGCGACGCCTGCCGCTTCCAGGAGGACCAGGAGATGGCGCGGGACCTTGTGGGTAAGGCCTAGCAGGCAGCCCCACCTCAGTTGTTGGGGACATGGTGGGTTTGCCAGGACGTTCTTTAAGTAACAGCTTTATTGAGATAAAATTCATCTACCATGAAATTCACCCCTGTAAAGCATACAGTTCCTTGGTTTTTAGTATATGCAGACTTGTACAGCCTCATCCCTGTTGATTCTGGGTCACTTCCACCATGTGTGAAAGAAACCCGCCTCCCCTAGCCCCTGGCAACCGCCGGTCCACCCTCTGTCTCCGGACTTTCCTGTAAATGGAATCACGACACACGTCTCCATCTGGCTCCTGTCATTTACCGTGACGTCCTCAGTGTTCACCTGTGTGAGCCGTGTGTCAGGACGTCATTCCTTTCGTGATGATGGATGGTCCACGTTTCGTGGCCTGTTTCCACCCTCGGCTCCTGAGAATCAGCCCCTGGGGGTGCGTGGGCTTCGTGAGAGGCGTGCGGTTCCTCCGGCCGGAGTGGGCGTGGCCAGGTCGCACCTCTGTGGTTGACATGATCCCCGTGGGCACGTCCTCGCTCATCACTTTACAACTCCTGGTCTCGTGGCCACCTCCCTTCTGGAGCTTTCCTCAGGAGCCACAGAGGACGGGTTTGCAGCCGCCGCGCCGAGGCTGACAGCCGCCCCGTGTCTGTTGCCTGCAGAGCGCGCGCTGTACAGCATGGAGTGTGCCTTCCACCCCCTGTTCAGCCTCACCAGTGGGACCTGCCGGCTGGACTACCGCAGGCCCGAGAACAGGTGGGTGAGCCGGCCAACCAGGCGTTCATAGGTGCATACCATCTTCTCTCGCGAGTGTGTTGTAGGCGTCACAGGTGATGTGGGTGCTAGGGTGGGCGCAGGGGGAACAGGTGCCACGGGACTGCCCACGAGGGGTCCCTCTGGGGTCCCGGGGCTTCGCGCTGTGTTTAAAGCTTGAATGCAGGAGGGCTGGACCTGAGGGTGGACGGATCAGGCTGGCCTGGGGTTTAAACTTGTCCGCGTTAGGAGGGAGCCTTGCCGGCCACCTCACCGCGATGGGACCTGTAGTCGTGTTTCCTTGTGTGCTTGGACTCAGTCCGCAGCCCATGTGTTTGGGATCCTCGGGAACACCTTGCGGGCAGCAGCTCGAACGCAGCCCCATCGTGTTCCTGTCACGCATGCCCGTGGGACCCTCTTCCTGCAGACGCTCCTCCCCCGAAGCCCCCGCTCTCAGCAGCGCAGGCCTGAGCGGACACCGCGGCCTCCCTGCTGACCTCAGCCTCTAGCCTCTCACGCTCCGCCTGCTCTTCAGGGCCCTGCAGGCGTGGGCACGCTCTCCGCTCCGGGCGCCCCCCCCAACCCTCCCCACCCACCCCCTGTTGTCTCCGGCCGTCCTGGGTCGTGTCCCTTGTAGGATGTGTTCTCCGGCCTGGGGGTTGTCGTGGGCCCCAGGGCACAGTGACCCCCACTGCACAGATTGTCTGCAGGGTGTGTGGGGTCTGAGTTTTCTCTCTTGTTTCTAGTTGTGTGAGCTTTGTTTCTCCAATGAAATTCTTAGTTCTTTACGATGCTATAGAATACTAACGTTCCCAGGCATTAACAGGGCAGGGAGCTGTTGATCAAAACAACAGTCCACCAGGATAAATCTAGATGGTAATTGCAGTAGCAGATGTTAACTCTCTTCCCTTAAATGATAGTTTTTTAAAAAAATGCCCAAGAAGATGCAGATGTCCACTAACAAATCGGCTTGGTTTTCTGTCCGTGCACACACACGTGACTGCAAACAACAAGCAGAGTCACCTTCTCTGCAGACAGGACCCTGGCGAACGTTCGCGCTGATTAGGCCACACGGGAAATGCCAGCGAAGCCCGCGGGCAGAGGGTGGACGCAGTGCCGGACGAGGCGCCAGGCGACGTGCTCTGCTGCCTGCCGTGCGCTCACTCACGAGGAACTGTCTTGGGTCTAGGAGCTTCTACCTGGCCCTCTACAAGCAGATGAGCTTCCTGGAGAAGCGGGGCTGCCCACGCACGGCGCTGGAGTACTGCAAACTCATCCTCAGGTAGGGCTGCTGCCCGCTCCCCCCCCCGACCGGGCCACGGCCCGTGGACGTCCGCGCCGGCCCACTGTGGGTTTTGTCTCCCTCTGCTCGCCATGCTGCCTCCGGAAGCCTTGAGCCGGACGAGGACCCCCTGTGCATGCTGCTGCTGCTCGACCACCTGGCCTTAAGGGCACGGAGCTATGAGTACTTGATCCGCCTCTTCCAGGAGTGGGAGGTGGGTGTGAGCACACACCAGGCCGGGCAGGGACGCCAGGGGTTAGAGTCCGGGGCTCCAGGCGGGGCAGGGACGCCGGGGAGGGTCCTGGGCAGGCCCCAGGGGGCCTGCCTTGCCGCCTGCTTACACACGAGCGCAAGCGTGCCGAGGGAGCCGTGAGGTGGGGGAGGCCACCGTGGCTCGACCCCTGGACGCATTGGTGCACATGGGGTCTGAGACGGGCAGGAGGCAGGCCATCAACTGTCTCATTCATAACCTGCATTTCGTACCCTGGTGGTGCTGTTTTAGGTACACTGGGTTACAGATAACGTAGTAACGTAAATTTCACCTGTTTTCCTTTTGATCTGGCTGCTGTAAGGTGTAGGCTGGCGCTGTGCTCCTGTTGGGCGGCGCCGTCTCGGGGACACCTCTAGCCGGGAGCGGGGGGGGGGGCAAGGAGGTGACAGCCTTTTATTTATCCTGTGCTTGAATTTCTTCACAGCACGGTTTGGTGTATAGTTGAAAGACAGCTATGTAAATTGTTTTGAACTCTGGATCATGTGGCCTGGTTGGGCGAGGATTCCCCAGTGCGCGGTCTAGTTCACACAGGTTCCTGGAGTTCACGGAAATGAAGCTGCTGGGCACCGCCCATGGTGGGGCTGCACCAGGACATCTGGGGGGCGGAGTGGGGGGAGGTTACAGAAGTCTCCAGAGACCGAGCGGTCACGTGACAGAAGGCGTCGTGTGCATCTGCGACGTAGGCGTGGTGGGGGGAGGCGAGAGCCGGCCGGGTCAGCAGACGTGGAGGTGGGGCGGCCCCACCCCCCAGAGGACCCCGGCCCCTGCCTGACGCTGAGCCGTGGGAGGTGGGCGTCCACTCTTCCTGCCCACCTGGCCTGGGTCTGACCGCACACCCCCGGGTCCTTTTATTTGCCTTTTCTGCACGGAGAAGGGGGACAGCTCGCCCAGGGACATCCAGGCGCCCGTGAGCTCTGCCTTTTTTGTCTGCACCACCGTGAAACGCCCAAACCCCTCGTAGGCTCATCGGAACCTGTCCCAGCTCCCGAATTTTGCCTTCTCTGTGCCGCTGGCGTATTTCCTGCTGAGTCAGCAGGCAGACCTCCCCGACCAGGAGCTGAGCTCTGCGAGGGAGAAGGCCTCTCTCTTGATCCAGCAGGCGCTTATCATGTTCCCTGGAGGTGGGTGTGTCCCCGCAGCCCCCCGCGGGCTCGGAGGGGTCCCAGCACTTGCCCCAATCTCTCGGGAAGATGCATTTTCCAGCGGGGCCTTCAGGCGCCGGGGCTGTAGTTTGAAAGCTAACTTTGCTGTCAGAGCACCTGGAGGTTTTAGGGTGTCCTTAGACATTAACACTTCAAGCAAAATTTACCACCTGTAGTAGACGCATTTTCTCTGGCGCTGGGCTGGGTGTGAGAGAAAACGGGGCAGGAGGGGCCAAGTCAGCAAGCTGGGTGTCCTTGTCCTCAAGCCCCGGTCCTCACTGGGGTGAGGGGCTCAGAGTTAGCTTCGTCCTGGGTCCTCTTGGATGACCTGCTGGTTTCCGTGGGCCCCTAAAGTTGTGGGTGTGTGGACGGGAAGAGGGCCCCCGGCCCCTCTCCTGGGCGACATTCTCAAAGGGTCTGTGACCTGAGAGAGGAGCCTACTGCCCTCTCAGGCCCTGGTGGGGCTGGGGTCCAGCACCGCGTGCAGCTCCGCAGGGGCTGGGCTGTGCAGCTCTGGCCCTCGCGCTCCCTCCCTGGCGGTGAGCCTCCCTGTGGGTGGCTGGGGTGACGCCTGGTTGCTCGGGGCTCCCGGCAGACAGCATCCTCAGCCAGCCACTCCCGCTCCTCTCAGCTGGGCTCCATCCACACGGGCTGCCTGGCTGGCTCTGAGCCACGCTGGCCCTTCCCGATGAGGCCCCTGACGGGGTGTTAAGGCCCTGCATGGGGGGCTGTGGCCGCCTGCAGGGCCTGCTTGCCAACCCAGAGTCTCCCTCCTTCATCCAGGAAGCTCCCTGTCAGGCGCGTGGCTGTAGTGGAGCCCGTCCCTGGGAGGGCGCTGGGGCAGGGGTTCCCTGTGATGAGGGCGTCCAGTGCACGCGCTCAGGGCTCCTGCGTGAGTCCCCTCGGGTGCAGATGGGGCTGCGGGGCAACGGGACGGACAGCCCTCCGTGGCGGCAGGGGCTCCTGGGCTGGTGTGGCAGAGCGGCTTCCCCTGCCCCTCAGCCCTGGCCTTGCGGGCGTGACGGCCCTGCTCCCCCCCGCAGTGCTCATGCCGCTGCTCGAGTACTGCAGCGTGCGCCCCGACGCCGCCATGGCCGCGCACAGCTTCTTCGGACCCAACGCCGAGATAAGGTACAGACTGGTGGGCGCCCTGGGCAGGGGGCGGGCCTGGTGGCGGGACTGCCCTCCCTGCAGGGCTCTGGGGCCCTGGCCACGTGGGCATCAGCCTGGCCTGTTGGACACAACGGGGGCCCTGGGGCGGTAACGTCCTTGCAGCCGTGAGTGTGGTTCAGACGCCTATATTGGCACCCGCTGCCTTTTAAAATTTCTTATGAAACGTGAAGAAAAATGTGGGACTTGGGAGCCAGCCACCTCAAGCCCGGTCAGGAAACCGGGGCGGGCTCTCCGGTGTCTGTGCGCACAGGGGTTTGCGTTCTCCTTGTATTTAGATTCTGATCGAGGAACTTGTTCTTAGTGAGGACGCTGCACAGAAGCAAATGCCTGTGTGCCCTGCCCCGGGGTCCCTTTCCCTCGTCAGCAGCCCCCTCTGGGCAGCCGCTTTCCCATCCAGGTCGCCAGCACGCCCTGGATGCCCACAGGCACCGGCGGGCGCGTGGAGCCGGGGCCTGTGGGGGTCTCACAGGCCCCACTGCCCACAGCCAGCCCCCCGCCCTGAGCCAGCTGGTAAGCCTGTACCTCGGGAGGTCCCACTTCCTCTGGAAGGAGCCGGCCACCATGAGCTGGCTGGAGGAGAGCGCGCGCAAGGTTCTGCAGGCGGTGGACGCCGGGGACCCCGCTGTGGAGGCGTGTGAGAGCAGGTGAGCCCGGGGCCGGGCTGTGGGCGGTGCTCTCGGGGCCAGGCCCGGCTCGCGGGCGGCGCAGGGCCGCGGCCGCCTCCACCACTGCCCTTCGTCTCCCCGGGCCCTAGGCGCAAGGTGCTGTACCAGCGCGCACCCAGAAACATCCACCGCCACGTGGTCCTGTCGGAGATCAAGGAAGCCGTTGCTGCCCTACCTCCGGTAAGGGAGCGGGCTGGGCTCGGGCTTCTTCCTGCCAGCAGCTCTGCCCCCGGGTCGGGCTCACGGACGGAGGCCCCTCCCCTCAAAGACGCTCGCGTCCTGAGAGGCACAGCCGAGCCTGCAGCTTTCCGTGACCTTGTGGGGCTCAGAGCCGTGACCTGGTGGCTCGAAGCCCCGAGGCCAGTAGCTGGCAGCCTGGGAGGGAGGCCCTGACATTTCGCAGGGCAGTCACAGCATGTGTGAGCGGAGGTCCTGTGGTTCCCACGCCCGCGCCGGTCCCTGGGCTCATCCCCGTCCTCTGCGCGGGCCCGATGAGCGTCCTGCGGGAGGAAGGGCCCTTCTGCCCCCTCGCCCAGGGTTTCAGTACGGGGAGCACAGGCTCGCAAACGAGGGCCACTCCGTCACGCTGTTCCCACTCCCAGCGGAAGGGCCTGGTGCAGAGTGCAACCGGCTGAAAGTCGCCCGTCTGCTCTGTGCCTTTCTGAAGGACGTGAGCGCGCAGTCTGTGCTGGGCTATGACCCTCTGCCACCCTTGGACACCGTCTACTCTTATGTCAGACCCGAGAGGTACTTCCTGCCCTGCTCCTTTGCCCACACGGCTCCGAGGTCAGTGCTGGGGCTCGGGGGGGGGGGGGTCTGGCTGCCTCACACTCAAGCCCTCAGAGAACATGGTGATCTGGGGTCACGGATCAGCTGTTGCAGGCCGTGTGTTTTCACTTATTTGTCCATCTAAGGTCGTTTCTCTGTCAGGTTCTGGAGCAAGTGGTGGAGATGGGGTAGGAAGCAGTTGTAGAATCCGGGAATAAATGTAAAATCAGAACTGCAGTAAGAACCTGTGAGGAGACAGCGGGTGAGCCTGACACGTGAAAGGCTGCTGGTTTCCAGCAGGAGC
The DNA here is from genome assembly GCF_964341445.2 of Mesoplodon mirus. NCBI lineage: Eukaryota > Metazoa > Chordata > Mammalia > Artiodactyla > Ziphiidae > Mesoplodon > Mesoplodon mirus. The sequence continues at coordinate 296,062 of NC_138995.1, read as the reverse complement.
CTCAGCCTGTGCGGAGGCCCCGCCAGGGACGAGTGTCTGGCAGAGCCAGGCCGGGACGCAGAAGGCCCCGAGGCCCAGCCAGGAGAGCAGGGCGGGCACCGCGGTGCCCGAGTCTGCAGGCTGCCTTCAGAGTTGGCTCATACAAAGGCTTTTTTCCCCCTTTCCTTTCGGTCTTTAAAGCTTTACTTCAAGTAATTGCTTTACTTCACGTAGAGCCCGTAGTCACAGAGTCACCGACCTGGGAGAGTCACAGACTGTCTCGTTTCCAGGCTTCAGGCAGACATACTTTGTAGAAAGAAGTCCTTTTTGTTCTCTGCTGAATTATAAAAGTTAAGAGTGTGCATTCACAGGGAAATATCGTCCCCAGTTAAATTCTCAACAGGTTAAGATGAAAATTATTCATGATCGGTGTTTGTGGCTTCAACACCAAGCTGACGTGCTGGGCGTGGTCACACTGAGGATGGCTGGGTGCTGTGCTGGCTCCAGGCGCCTGGAAAGTCCAGGAGGGCCCCCCCACCCCCCATGACGCATGCCCCAGAATCTTCACTCCTCAACTCTGAGCGAAGGACACTTTGAAACACAGCTTTTCTCAGGAGCGAGTGGGGCTTGGCTGCAGCGGCCCCACTCTCCACTCCACTCAACTGGCCACGTTCCGAAGGCCAGCCCCACGCTGGACCCCGTGCACCTCGGGCCTGAGCCATCCCCCTGCCGCTCCCGCCCCCTCTCTCCCCAGCCGCCGCGGGGGCTGCCCTCCTGGCCCCGCCAGGGCCTTTCTGACCATCCTGACTCCCCTTCCAGGCTCAGCCCCGTCAGTCACGGAAACACCATCGCCCTCTTCTTCCGCTCCTTGTTGCCAAACTACACCGTGGAGGTACGTGGAGCCCAGCACGTGGGGGCCGCCAGCCTCAGAGACCGGGTGTCGGGTCCCGGGGCGGGGGGCGGTGGGCTGGGCGGGGGCACGTCCCGGAAGGCACAGCTCAGACGAGTCTCATTGCCGCAGGGGGAGCGGCCGGAGGACGGAGGGGCCGGGGGTCCACACCTTGACCAGGGCTTGAACAGGCTGATGCTGGCCCTGCGGGACATGATGGCCAACTTCCAGTTCCACGACCTGGAGGTGCCGCGTGAGGACCACCCCGAGGGCGACGGGGAGTGGGACTGAGGCACGGGCGGGGCCCCAGCGCTGTGCAGTTACGTTCCTGATTCTGTGCTGGTCGGAGCGGCCAGGTCCCCGACCTAGAGGTGCTGCCGTGTTGTCCGTCTGCCTCTGCTGTTCTATAAACGTGAACGGGTTGCGCTCTGCCCGGCGTGAGCTCTTCCTTCCCGGCGCTGCGGTCGGCGCCCCCAGATCCGCACACCCCCCAAGGCTCCCCGAGAGCATGCCCCGCGGCCACACACGGCAGAGCCCCAACCCTGGGCAGGACCTCCTCGCTGCTGCCCTGCCGGCCTGGGGCATCGCAGAGCCAGAATCCACGCTCGCTTCAGGGAGCGCCGTCGGTGGGGAGGCTGAGAGGTGTGTTTTGGAAAGGACGCTCGTCTTGGCAGCTCTGGGGGGTGTACGTGGCAGAGACTGGGGGGCACTTGATCCAGGGGTGAACGGACCGCAGGCTGGGGAGGGTGAAGGGGTGGGACCTGGTGCTCGAGTGACAGCTCAGAACCACACGGGCTGCCTGTGACTAAGGATCCTGTTTGGTTCTGGAACGATCCAGGCCACCAAGGTTGTGAACCCCACGTGCTACCCTGTACACTGGGCACCCTCCCAGCCCTGACCTCCACCCCCAGAGGCTGCCCGTGTGCTCCAGGGTGCGATTGGGGCCCCAGGCCGGTCAGTGTGGCAGGAAGTGTGACCCAGCCCTCTCCAGCATGCACCCAAGTCCTGGTCCGTCGGCCCATCTTCCAGGAAGTCTGTGGCATTCTGATCGTGATGTGGGGTCACCTACTGCAGAGGCCTGTGAGGTCATCCTTCCAGCTGTTCCCGAGTCGGGGGCGCCTCTGTGCCTTGAACACCCGCAGCAAGGACAGGGCCCTGCAGACGTGGTTACCCCTCCCACCATCCACAGCCAGCTCGGAGACTGAGCCTGCCCTAGAACCACATGGTCCCCACCAGGGTGGCCTGTGATGAACTTCAGCAAGTAAGACAGTCTGCTGGGGGTCTTCTGGGAAGGGGATTGATCTCTGAAAATGACAGGCAAGCAAGGAGAGCTTGGCACCCTACCTCTTCCAACCTTAAATACTTTTAGGTGAGGATGTGATGTGTGGAGCTACAGCAGCCATCTTGCAACCAGGAATCAAACTTTAAAATGAAGAGCCAGTGTCCTGGGGATAGGGGAGCAGAGGCTGGGCCCAGGAGGTGATGAAACCACTCACCCCCCCGGCCTGCTGCCCACCCGGTGCTCTGTCATGCTGCTCCGTCTAATGGGGGTGAGAAGGCAGCCACGGCCCTCACGTCTAGACACCTGCTGTAAAGGCTCAGCTGACCATTCAGGCCTTGTGCTGCCTGTGGATTGCTGATGGGTTGTGCTCTCTCCCATCAAGTCACACCCCACCTCAGGTCTTCAGCATGGGCACCAAAGGGTGGGCACAAAAGCGCCTCCTTTCCCCGAGTTAAAGGAAACTAGACAACCCTGGAAGCCAGACCCCGTGACCCAGCTCTGGGCCCGGTCTTCCTGAGATCTCTCCGTGGTGAGAGGAGGGGGCAGGGGCGCTGGCTGCACTCCCCGTGGCTGCCATTGGGGGACCCCCGTGAAGGCAGGCCTCCCTGGCATGGCCGTGGCTAGACGGGCGCCCCTTGGCTCTGCAGGCAGGAGCTCTGCAGGCTCCAGCTCCCACGAGCTCCCTCACGTGTGCTGCGGGCCTGCTGCGTGCCTGACCCTGTTCTGGTGCTGGGGACCCAGCACTGAGACAGTTCCTGATCTCACAGCCTCATGAGTGGTCGGCACGTGGTCTCATGTGGTATGTCCTCTGGGGGTGGCCGCCCCCCCCCCACCTGTCTCTGGCCAGTCCTCACTTGCTTTCTTCCGGGGGCACTGGAGGTCAAGCGGGGAGGACTGGCCGCAGGGTTAGCTGTGGTTTCACGGGGCCGTTTCCCACGACTGTGATCAATCGCAGCTCAGCTGTACCTGCTATCCCCCTCCCTCGGGGTGAGAACCAGACAGGGAGTCTCGAGGCCTCCCCAGGAAGGGGGCTGTGGTCTCATGGCAAAGGCCGCCCAGTTCTCCTGGCCTTTGAAGTCTCAGGCTGGGGGCGCTGGGTCTGGGGAGGCACGGCAATCTCAAAGGCCTCATTTATGGAGCCATGATGACACGTAAGCTAGAGACAGGACACTGCTAGCCCGGCGGCCAGGGAGTCCTGGGACTCACGTGGCAGAGACACCAGGGTCCAGGGCAGCGGTGCCAGCACTGCCCCCGCCGTGGCTCCGTCTCGTGGTCCTGCCCTGGGACCCTTTGCTCCCTTTGGGGTTCTCCACCAGGAGGTGGGGCGCCCTGGTTCCTGTGGAGCCCAGACGAGGCCCTTCTACCCCCCTCTACGTGGTGGGTGGGGGACCCGTGCACGGCCAGAAACAGGCAAACAGGTCCACCAGGGTGTAAAACGGTTTGGCGGAATCTACCAAAGCTGAAGGTGTGCCGCTGACCATGCGGTCCCACCCATGTGTCACCCAGCAGCAGTGTCTGTGACAGGGGCCACCCAAACGCCCACGTGACCTGTGCGTTAACAACCGCTGCGTGCGTCCACAAGGGTTCTCAGTGCTGAGTGAGGCAGGGTCCAGAGTCCACGCGTATCAGGTTCCAAGACAGGCAAAGTTAACCGACGGGGCTGGGAGGACACCCCGGAGGGTCTGGTGCAGTCAGTGTTTGACTGACTGACTGGGTGCTGCGTTCCCGGCTGTATTTGGATGAGGTGCGCACCAACCCGCATGTTTATGATTCGTGTACTCACGTACGACGCGCTTCAATAAATAGCACCAGCAGAAGCAAAGGGCGAGAGGGCTGTGTGAGTCGTCAAGGGCAGGGAAGGGGCCGACGCTGGTGAGCAGGCGCGCCCTCCCCCGTCCGCTGGGGGGCGCAGGATGGACCCAAACAGGGACGTCACAGCCCAGCGCCTTCAAAGCACCGACCCTCGGCCGGCCTCTGGCTTCCCCCACCCGTGAGGGGCCGGCCCTGCGGTCCACGCCCACCCCGCCCTTAGAGGCGGCTTTGTCATCAGCACCGGGCACTCTTTAGTGACAGAGTGCTGGCTCGGCTGCGGTGACCTTTTGCAGAGGCAGTGGGGGCCGTCGGGGGAGGTCTGGCAGCTCTGTCCCCGCCCCTGCCCCGGGAGGAGCCGGAGCGCAGGAAGCGGCTGGGGGTCCTTGGGGCAGGGCCGCCTTCAGTCAGCCTTTAAGGTGGGGCAGGCGGGTGTGTGTGCGTGCGTGTGTGTGTTCCTGAGGCAGGATCCGACGGCTTCAGGGAGGAGGTGGTCTTGCATCGGGCCTGGAAGAGGGCTGGAAGTCTCAGAGGCAGGTCCGGAGTGGGACCCCCGTGCCCGCGACACCTGGAGGGGGAGGTGGGCTGAGCACGGGCGCGGCTGGCCAGACTGCAGTGGTCTGAGCGCCAAGCTGCCGGGACAGCCCGGGTGCCAGCTGCGCCATCTGGCGGCAGCCCTCACACTGAAGCCCGGGCACACGCCCATCACGGTGCCGCCCTCAGGAGGAGGGGCTCTGCGGATGAGTTTAAAGATGCTGAGGAAGGCAGGAGGTCTCGTAGGACCGGAGGTAGCAAGAGGCCTAGAAATGTCCGGATCTGGGCGACCGCGCCTCCAGGGAAGAGAGGAGGTGGACTGAGGACCAGGAGAGAGACACTGAGCCCACAGGGCTGGCAACTGGGGGCTTGGGGTCCTGGCTGGGAAGTGACAACTCCGGTGGAGAGGCCCGGGGCCGTGCCTGGGCTGACATTTGTCCAGCCCAGGAGGGCGGAGTGTGAGGGGCCTCCCGGTGGAGCCATGAGTTGAGCGGGACCCTGAGAGCAAGGACCCCTGCCTGCTCCCTGGCAGGACGATGCCAGTGCTCAGCCCCCAGAGGCCCCTGCTGAGTCCCCTCAACTCCACGTCCCCAGCCACCCCCCGCCTCGGGCTGGCCACCAACCAGACGGGGCCCCAGTGCCTGGAGGTGTCCGTTCCCGAAGGGCTGTTCCTCAGCTTGGGGCTGGTGAGTCTCGTGGAGAACGTGCTGGTGGTGGCCGCCATCATCAAGAACCGCAACCTGCACTCGCCCATGTACTACTTCGTCTGCTGCCTGGCCATGTCCGACCTGCTTGTGAGCGTCAGCAACGTGCTGGAGACGACCGTCATGCTGCTGCTGGAGGCCGGCGCCCTGGCCCCTCGGGCTGCCGTGGTGCAGCAGCTGGACGACGTCATTGATGTGCTCATCTGCAGCTCCATGGTGTCCAGCCTCTGCTTCCTGGGCGCCATCGCCGTGGACCGCTACATCTCCATCTTCTACGCCCTGCGGTACCACAGCCTCGTGACACTGCCCAGGGCGTGGCGGGCCATCGCGGCCGTCTGGGTGGCCAGCATCCTCGCCAGCACCCTCTTCATCGCCTACTACAACCACGCGGCCGTCCTCCTCTGTCTCGTAAGCTTCTTCGTAGCCATGCTGGCGCTCATGGCCGTGCTGTACGTCCACATGCTGGCCCGGGCGTGCCAGCACGCCCGGGGCATTGCCCGGCTCCACAAGAGGCGGCGCTCCACCCAGCAGGGCTTCGGCCTCAAGGGCGCGGCCACCCTCACCATCCTGCTGGGCACCTTCCTCCTCTGCTGGGGCCCGTTCTTCCTCCACCTCTCGCTCATCGTCCTCTGCCCTCAGCACCCCACCTGTGGCTGCGTCTTCCAGAACTTCCATCTCTTCCTCACCCTCATCGTCTGCAACGCCGTCGTGGACCCTCTCATCTATGCCTTCCGCAGCCAGGAGCTCCGGAAGACGCTCCAAGAGGTGCTGCAGGGCTCCTGGTGAGCTGCCGGGCAGAGGGAGGAGGTGCTGTCGTGCGGCCCAAGCCCTGGGTGGCCGGGGCAGTCCCTTGGCAGAGAGGACGGGCTAGGCCATCTCTGAAGGTGTGGACGCACAGACCCTCTGGGGCCCGGGAGGGGAATGGCACGAAGCTCCGGGAGGAGCTGTGGGGGATGGAGGAGGCTGGGGAGACGGCGGGGCACTGCCCACGTCTCTAGAGTCCCCCTCCCATCCAGAGACCCGCCGCACCCACTCTGGGGACTGCGCCCCCCCGCCCACTGGGATGTGAAGTGTGGTGGCAAAAGCTGTCGGCGGTGCTGCTCCAAGGACTCTGTGACCAGCAAGGAGGACGGCGTGGAGCCGCGGTGGGAGGGTGGGGCCTCTCTCTTCTAAGGCTCAGTGGTGACCGGAGAGCCAGGGCTCAGCCCGTCTGTCGACACCGCACGCCCCCGGCAGACAGTGCTGGCCAACACCTGCTCTGGGTGAAGCGGGGGCCATCGGCCTGAATCGGGGACCAGTTCCCGGGCTCCTGGGGCCAGGAAGCCGTCGGTAATAAATTGTGTGCTTGGTGCAGCCCCCTTGCCATCTGTCTTGCCTCCTTCCAGAAGCTGCCTGAAGCTTGAGGTGGAGGGGTGGGGGCGAGGCTGAGGAGGGGAAGGAAGGAAGGAGGTCCAGGAACCAGCCAGAAACCATGGCTGGCCTGCCCAGGTGAGGAAACCACAGCCCCACCTGGGGGAGAGCGTGGAGAACCTGGCCACACCCACTCGATCCTGTGCCTTTGCTTTCTCTCGGGGGCGCAAACCCCAGCCCAGAGCAACTGGAGTTGGGCAGCCACTCCCCTGCCCCCAGCCACCACGATGGTGAAAAGACCCCAGCACTGTCCAGGTGCCCTCAACTGCAGCAGAAGCAGGACCACGGTGACCCATGTGTGACCCTGGCCAGAACGTGGCCCTCTCTCGGCCCAGTCCTGCAGCCCCTCGTCCGTATCCCTGCCTCGTCCAGCGGCAGGGTGGCCCGGAGGCTGCGGTCTGCTCTCTTCCAAGCACTGCCCTTCTGGGAGGAGGGTCAGGGCTCCACCAGCCCTGGGGAGTGTGAGGCAAGGCCGCCCAGAAGGCGGTGAGGCTGTCCAGGGGCTGCAGGGGTGTCCAAGCCCCAGGGGAGTGGGCCTCTGTGGCGGACCGTGCTGACTGATGCTCGGAGCCCTTGGGTCCTCCCTCTGCTGCAGCCCTGGGCTGAGTTCCCACCCGCTTCCTCCACAGACACAGCATACATTCGACCCCCTTCCTGGTACAGGCTCAGTGGAGGAACAGTGGTGGTACCAGCCAACTCCAAGGCAGGTCTAGTAATGCCTGCAGCCCCTGCCACCCCCTGGCCAGCCACCCGAGCCCTGTCCCGGCCAGTTCCTGCCCGCCCACCACTGGCAGCTCCAGCCCTGACTGCTGACCTCGGGGCTGGGAGCTGGTTCCCAGCAGGGCCGGCTTTTGCTGGGAGACAGGATGATGAGTCAGCCTCGAGCTGGGCACCAGAGCCCTCTGGGGATGGAGGGGGAGCTGGCCTGGCCCGATGCCACCCTGCAGGGCGGCAGGGCTGGTGATGGGTCCTGGTCAACAGGATGCAAAGCTTCTTCCTTTGCTCAACAGGGAGGCGCAGCCAGCTCCAGGGAAGAGCCAAACGCTCCCAGGACCCCCTGAACGGGGACAGGGAGGGGCCCCAGGCGGCTGGAAGCCAACCACAGAAAGCCACATCATGGCCGTGTTGTGAGGGAGGGCGTCTCTCGAGAACAAAAGGCCCATTTCTAGACTTGCCAAACTGGGGAAGCTGCAAGAGGAGAAAGAGAGGGGCGCGCACACAGCTACACCACACAAGCAGTGTGAGCGCACAGACGGGAACAGGTCCGCACGCTGTGGCTGAGACCCTGAGGATTTTGTTACTGAAATATCAGGAGGACTTTATGATAGGCGGTTTCACTATAACGTCTGACCCCAGCAGACTGCTAGGCCAGTGGGTCGTCCAGCCTCTGAACTGCGTGTCCACTTCACCGCCTCCCTTCTCTCCCTTGTGCGCACACCATCTCCCTACATAGCTCCCCCAGCCCACCGAATTTCCTTGGCCTCACTTGGACCAAGACTCCAGGGGTACAGGTGACATCAGGGAGAGTGAGTCAGACAGAAACCACTGCCCTCCCCCCACCCCACCCCCCAGTCAGTTCTGTGCCTGGCTTGTTTGTGTCCTTATGACAATTCCTGACACCGATGTTCACTGAGCAGCAGCTACATGCCAGGTGCTGTGCCTGGCAGGGGTACAAAGCAGCCCCACCTGCTAGGTCCATTTGGAATCTCATGGCAGCCCCCTGGGGAAGAAGGGGCAGGTGGCATCCCCCAGTGCAGAGAAGAACAGTGAAACTCAGAGCTGCCATAGCAACCCACCGCCACCCTCCTGCACCCACAGCCCTTCTGACTCAGACGTTTGGGAGCCCTGCCCCATGATTTCTTTCTTCTGGAGAGAAGTCGGTGCCTGCTGCAGCCTTTTCCTGGCTACCCCACCATTAAGGGACCCGGCAAAGCTCAGAGTACCTGGTCCGCCCCTTCGCGACCCAAGACAGGGAGCTGGGAGGCGTCCATGTTGGCCTTTCGGGGTGGGAGATGGGGTTGGTCCCTACACAGGTGTGGACAAGAAAGACCCTCCTCGCAAAGCCGAGGGGGGAGGCTGCCGCTGGGGTGGGATAGAGGCGGCAGCCGAGGGCCAAGGGGGCTTCTATTGTCCTCCCTGGAGCTCGCCAGCCCCTCCTTTCGGGTGCGCGGTCCCCGGACCCCTGGGGCGGCGGGAGGAGGCGCTGCAGCGCGCGGTGGAGCGGGGATGCGCGGTGCTGATGCTGCAGCCCTGCCGCATTCTGCGGCGGCGTCCCCGGATTGGCCGCGCGCGATGACGCCAGGCCGGGCGCGGCGGGCGGGGCCCAGCCTATAAGAGCGGGCGGCGGGGGCGGCAGATCCTCCGCAGCCAGCCCCGGCCCCAGCGCGTCTGCCTGCGTCCCGCAGCCGCCCGCCACACGCACCGAGCATGAGGGAGATCGTGCACATCCAGGCCGGCCAGTGCGGCAACCAGATCGGGGCCAAGGTGAGGCCGCGCGCCGCCCCCCTGCGCCGGGCCCCGCACCCGGCGCGCATCCCGCGTCCCCCGCCCCTTCCTCGAGCCGGTCCCCGGGGGGAGGGAAGCAGGGAGGCGGTGCGCGCAGAGCCGCACCCCGAGCCTCACTCGCCACTGCGAAGCCTAGAAGAAAAGGATGGGCTTGCCCTCGCTGCGGGCTGCCGGGACGCCGGCTCGTCCCCTCTGCCATTCCCACCCCCGCCTTTCCTCTGCCCCTACCAGGCTTACTTCGGGCCTGCGGGAGCACAGCGCAGGTCAGCCGCTAAGCTCCAGCCACCCGCCGCTGCAGGTGCGGGGAGGTGGGGGGGCCGCTGGCTGGGCGTGGCCCTCTTCTCTGGGGTCACAGTGCGGCCTCGGGCGAGATGGGTGGGGTGGGCAGGTTTGGGTGGGGCTCGCCCCAAAGCCATAATGATCCCCCCGCCCCCGGCACGCCAGTAACTTGGTACCCTCCAAGAGTCCAGAGCCGCCCTATGCCCCCGCCTAGCTTTGACCACCCTCAGCTTCCTGGCCCCACCCTTTTCCTTTGTTGGGGGGAGGAATTGGGCCCGGACTCGGGATGACCTTGGTTGAGGACTGGACTCTCCCTCAGCGTAGCCCTGCCTGGGCAACCTCTCGCCCCTCGCCACAGGGTTGGATCAAACCCACGTAGGGACCGCGAGTCTCGGGGTCGGACGTGGGAACAAAGCCGGGGTGGGCGGGTGGGGTCGAGAGCTACTTCACCACTAGGCCCCTCCCCTCCATTGTTAGCCCACCTCACAGATGTTGGAACTGAGGCGGGAAGGGGATGGCGTCATCCCCAGCCGAACCCAGGAGGCAGGTGTCCCATCCCTAAGTCCGGGGAAGCTGTCCCTTGCCCAAGGTCACACAGCAAGTGGAGACAGAGCCTCTCCCCGCTCCGGCTGTCAGTCTCTGCAGATGCCCAGCGCGGGGCTCAGGCTGGGTGGGTGCGGCCTGCTGCCCGCTGTGCTGTCCTCAGGACAATATGGGGGGGGGGCGGGTGGCTTTGTCAGCACCAAGGCCAGGGACCCGGCGAGGGATGGTGTCGAGCTGGTTCCCCAAGGAGGCAGTGGGAGGAGACAGGTCCTGGAGGGGAAGGGGCCAGGAAAGGCTTCCTCTGGAGGCTGTTGCCATGGAAACCGGGCAAGAACAAAAAGCTAATTACAACAGGGCTGGGGCAGCCACGTGGCTGACATGTCAATTGCAACTTGGGCTCTAGGGTGGAGGCGCCTCGCATGGGGGGGAGGGCGTCGTGGGGAGACACCCTAATCACCGAGGAGACAGCTGTGCCTGCCTGAGGAAGGGGCTGGGGGAGGGGAGGCCTGGGGGACCAAGGCCTCAAATTAAATCAGGGCTCTGGGGGCTGTCACTGACAGCTGCCCTGGACGGGCAGAAGGGGCCATGGGCTCATTAATGTGGTCACAGGGACCAGGCCTGCCCCGAGCATCTGCTCCGAGAGTCAGGGGTCACTGAGGGGAAGCAGGGCAGCGCGAGTCCCCCCATGAGCGTGGGGGCGTGGGGATCCTGTCCCGGGGCTTCCTTCTATGGCTGGACCCGCACTGATCACGCAGACGCAGGTTCATGCCCAGCTGCAGCCCCATGGGTGGGGGGCAGGGCAGAGGCAGCGGCCCGAGTGCTGGACAGTGGCGTCCGCAGAGATTTTTTCCTGCTTCAAGTGCAGTGGCCCTTGGGTTTGCTCATTACTTTTTATTCATTTTGCCTTAATTTCCTGAACTCTTGTTTGTTTTTAAAACTAATATCTGATCCTTTTTAACAGTGCAAAAGAGAGAGTGGTGGATTTGGGGGGGAGGGGGATCGTTTCTTCCTTTTCAACCGCTGCCCTTTGCAGTGACCAATGGAAGCAGTCTAGTGGTTCCTTCCGGTCTCCCTGCTCTGGAAAATCTCCAGAACCAAACTGGATGCACTCACAGCGTGTGTGGGAATTTGCCTGCCCCGGCGCCCAGCACCTGCCCTGTGGACAGGCAGGCAGGCGTTCCCTGGCCATTTTTGTTTCCAGCTTCCGTACTGGTTGTGGCCTCCTGGTGGAGGGAGAGCAAACTTTTCTCGCCCGTCACCAGCAGTAGCTGACTGGGGTGGGCAAGAGGGGCTGCTTCCCCTGCTCGGGGGCGGGCTGCCCGCTCGGGGGAGGGCCTGGCTGCGGGTGGGGATGGGAGTGGAAGTTATGGAGGGAGGTCAGGGCGATCGGGGCCAGGAGAGAGCACGGCTCTCCTGAGAGGTGACATGGCAGCATTTATGACTCGTGACAATGACCACTGCGTGTTGGGCGCTGCACCTCTCGAGGCTGCGGTGGAGTTGGGTGTCGCCCTTCCCCCAAGGATAAAAAAAAACGCCTGGGAGGGACAGGGCAGGAGTTTGAATCTAGGCCTGTGTGGACACATCAGGATGGGCAGGGAGACCCCAGCTCCCACAGTGGGGCGAAGAGTCTGGGGACCCCACCCTCCTCCCCTAGGGGGCAGGGCCGTCCTGGAGCCTTTGTCTGAGCCCAGCCTCTCGGCCGCTGGGCGGGGCCTCGGAAGGGCGGGCCCTGGCCATGACAGCCAATGAGAAGAGGAATTTCCTGGTTTCCGCACCCCACCCCCACCCCCACCCCCGCCCCTCCCAGTTGGGTCCTGTTGGTGCTCGCTGTGCACTGGCCAGGGAGGGGCATGGGGTCCTAGAGGGGCTTAACGCCCCCCCAGTCGGCCAGCCCTCCCTCCCGGGAACCACTGCACCCCTCTTGCTTTGGGCTCCTGCGCGCGCCCCGCCACCTCCCCCGCCCACGAGCGTAGGCGCCGCAAAGGTCAGCACTACGGACAGCGCCGCGGCGCATGCCCGCAGCTCGAGACAAAACCGTAGGGTCTGAAATAGGAGCCCTGGCCTGGACCCTGGGGTCCACGCGCCATCTGGCAGTTTTCTCATCTGTAGTGATGATCATAATTATTCTTTAATTTATAAAATAGTATTTTGTTATTTATTAAATGTTATATGATCTGTATATATAATCTACTAAGTTTTTATTTTAAATTACAATTCGTATTTGTTTTAACTACAAAAGCTAGTATTAACATATTCTCCTTCTAAAAAGTTGAAACATTGCAGATAAGGCTAAAGTGCCCATGTAAGCACCGCACCCCTCTCGGTCCCTCTCTTCAGGAGGACAAGTTATTTTCCACTATGGTAGTCCATCTTCTGTGCATATGCACCTATGTATAAAACATATAGCATCTGCTGTGAGATTTTTGCTTTTACTCTGTATATCATTGCAATGTGCCTTTTCCCCTAAGAGTGTGCCTTGGAGATCTGCTCATACCAGTGATGATCTTTTATTGCAACACAGTATTCCAAAGTGTATAGATTTTTTTCAAGTATCTTTTATTTTATTTATCAGTGAATATGACTTTACAAATTTAAGTAACATCTAAGGCCTTTTAATTTTGTGAGGCCAACATTTGCTGACTGCTTTTATGTGTCAGGCCTTGAGTCGACCACTTGAAGTGGGTGTCATATTATGTCCACTTTACAGATGAGAAAGCGGAGGTCCTGAGAGGTGGAGTCACTGGCGCACACTGCCCAGTGCTGGGGTCTGCACTCACTCTGGCCTGCCTCCTGGAAGCCTGTGCATGCCGCAGCGGGGTCCAGAGAACTTGGCATAGATGTGTTCGTGGCTCGGTGGCGGAGTCACTCTCTCCCCCTCCCACACTTGCCATCTCAAGCTCATCCCTTCTCTACAGGGGCTGTGGCTGTCTCTGAAGCCAGAGGTCTGGCGTGTCCCAGGGCTGTGGGAACCAAGGCCCCCGGCTCACACTCTCCTGAGGAGGGCATGGGGAACCAAGCAGTGGGAGGAAGCTCTGATCAGGCCCTGAATGCCTCAGTGACACCTCTAATTACAGCGTTAATACACACTTAAGGCAGAAAAAAAGAAGAAAACTTATTAATGACAAAAACACACAAAGGAGGAAGAAGTCCAGCCCCCACCCTTGCTGAGAGCTGACCTCTGATAACAGTCTCTCTGGGTGAAATGCCAAGATTCTTCTGTACATTTTATAATAATGACAGTTCATACTTTTCAGGTTTTAAAATTTTTTTAACTAATCTTTTTTTTTTTTTTTTTTTGAGAAGTTAACATGTGTGTGCACGTGACAAAAATTCCGAAAGAACCAAATGGTGTGCAGTGCCAAAGCCTCTCCCCCAACCCAGGACCACTCTCAGGCATGGCTGCCGGGAGCAGATTTTTGAATGTCTTGTCAGAGACATCTATATATAGATACGCACATGAAAACTGATTTCTAACTGCTTTTCTCACTGAGCAGTCTTTTCCCCAGCACATGACCCATATGTAGAGGCCCTTTGCTTCTTGGGGCCTTCACACCCGTTCTTCTGAGTCACCCCAACCCTGAAGGGCAAAGGGGAGGGGCACTGGTAAGTCACACGGTGTGTGACCACGATCTCCGGCCTGCATGGGCAGCTGTGCTCTGAGACAGCCTGGAAGTGCCCCTGGGGCGAGCACTGTGCAGCCTTCCCTTCACCCAGGGCGGGTGTCTTTGCTTGCTAATAATCCCACACGGCACTCACCACCCACAGGCTCTGTGCAGAGTAACTTGCTTTATTCTCACAACAACCTGGCTTCATCATCAGGCCCACTGAACAGATGAGGCCACTGAGGCACAGAGAACCTTCAGGACCTGCCCAAGGTCACGCAGCTGGGAAGGGGTGGTCCTGCCTTGCCCCAGTCCTGAGAGAAGCGCGGTAGGTTCCTGCCCAGGGCGAGCAGGGCAGGAGGCCGTGGGGAGAGTGAGCCCTTGAAGCTGGGGCTGTGCGATCTCAGCTTGGACAGGCTGGGTAACCCCAGGCAAGTGATTCCCCACTCAGGCTCCTGTGGTTCCTGTTGGCTGAGGCTGCTGATGTGCTGGACGCTGCCAGGCCCTGTCACTGGACGTCTTTGCCTCGACACTGAGGGGCACGCATATCCTGGACCCTACCTCCAGCACTTACCTTGTCTGTGCTTCAGCCTTCTCATCTGAAAGGAGGGAATTAAAAACGAAACACCCCAAGAGGGTGTTTATTACTCATGGAGAAGTGGACTGTCCAAGGCTCCCGGTCACCAAGTGCAGAGCTGGGTCTGGGGACCCGGGTCTGTGTCAGTTGAGCCCTGAACCACCCTGAAGGCTCTGGTCTCCATGGACATGTATACTTATTAGGACAATTTTCTTACAGATGACAGAGCTAGGGGCTCTTTTTCAAAGTCACTCAAAGGGACTCGTGCAGGCTTTGGGTCCAAGCCCCTAATTTTGTACCAGGGCTTCAAGGCTACGGGAGGGAAGGGGCCTGGTGGGGGTCACGACCACCTACTGACCCCTCCGTTCCCCCTGCAGTTCTGGGAGGTCATCAGCGACGAGCACGGGATAGACCCCAGTGGCAATTATGTGGGGGACTCGGACCTGCAGCTGGAGCGCATCAGCGTCTACTACAACGAGGCCTCTTGTGAGCCCCCATCCTGGACCGAGGGGTGGGGTGGGGGGACCTTGACTGCTGGGTCCCAGCGTCTCTGCCCTCCTTTCGGTTGGCTGGCAGGTGCAACCAGAGACTCACAGAATAAAGACAGGGGATCCTAATAACCCTAGCGAGATTCAAATGTGTTTAATGGCCGTGAGACATACACACAGTCTGGTGGAATGGCCAGGGCTGGGCAGGGTCCCAAAGGCCCCTTCAGGAGGCCCATGGGAGGGTCCAGAACAGGGGTTACCTGGAGAGGTCGGGCAGGGGCTACTCAGCAACTGGTGCGAAATGGTGTCTTTAGTGAACTGGCAGAATATTAACCTGCCCACGTAGACATGGGATTTGGTCCTGGCTGTCCGGATGTCAACCATGACTACCTTTTCACACATGGCTCCTGCCTCTCTGACCCCAGAGTCTGAGCTCTTAGGGTGAGAGCACGAGGCTGGCAGTCCGGGGCAGGACTTAGGGGGCAGGAGGGGCGCCTAGCTTCTGTGACCCACGTAACCCACCCCTCTGCCCTCAGCTCACAAGTATGTGCCTCGGGCCATCCTGGTGGACCTGGAGCCTGGAACCATGGACAGCGTCCGGTCTGGGGCCTTCGGGCACCTCTTCAGGCCTGACAACTTCATCTTCGGTAAGTTTCCCCTGCCCCAGCCTCTCCTGGTGGACCCCACTGCTGGCAAACCCAGATCAACAGAAACAAGGGCAGAGTCACCCCTGCCTGTGACCCTGCAGAGCAGACCTGATCTCCCCAATTTGCAGCTTGGGACAGAGTCCCAGAGAAAGGGTTCTGTGCAAGGAACAGAAAGCACTTGTGATTTCAAGCAGAACGATGTGTGAAACAGAGGCTTGAGCTCACAGGATCCTTAGAGAGACACCGGCTCACGAGCACGCAATGTTGCTGTGGTCAGGTCAGCTGTCCTCACGCCCTGAGTCTGGTGGCAGGGCCCTGGGTGCTCACACAGTGACAGGAGGAAGGCCACACCCCACTTCCACCCCCCAGCGCTCAGCACCCCAACTGATGGGCGTGCCCCTCCTCCCGACCCCGGGCTGTGAGGGATGCTGGGGGTTGCAGTTTACCCTTCCA
Source organism: Mesoplodon mirus (assembly GCF_964341445.2). Taxonomy (NCBI): domain Eukaryota; kingdom Metazoa; phylum Chordata; class Mammalia; order Artiodactyla; family Ziphiidae; genus Mesoplodon; species Mesoplodon mirus. Next base: position 280,361 of record NC_138995.1, on the reverse strand, counting down.
GCACAGCCGGCCAGAAGGTGGGTGGACTGGAGGGGAGGGCTGATCGACTCCCCACACGGTGTGGCTGGTGCTAAGAGACAGGGAGGGGTTGAGAAGGTGCGGGCAACCCCACTTCATGGAGGGTAAACAGGCACAGGGCTGCGACCGCGGTTGCCCTCAGGCAGGTACTGGAGGTCTGACCCCGTCCGTGTCCCCCTGCCCCCGTCCCAGGTCAGAGTGGGGCCGGCAACAACTGGGCCAAGGGCCACTACACGGAGGGTGCCGAGCTGGTGGACTCGGTCCTGGACGTGGTGCGGAAGGAGTGTGAGAATTGCGACTGCCTGCAGGGCTTCCAGCTGACCCACTCGCTGGGGGGCGGCACGGGCTCGGGCATGGGCACCCTCCTCATCAGCAAGGTCCGCGAGGAGTACCCCGACCGCATCATGAACACCTTCAGCGTGGTGCCCTCGCCCAAGGTGTCGGACACGGTGGTGGAGCCCTACAACGCCACGCTGTCCATCCACCAGCTGGTGGAGAACACGGACGAGACCTACTGCATCGACAACGAGGCGCTGTATGACATCTGCTTCCGCACCCTCAAGCTGGCCACGCCCACCTACGGGGACCTCAACCACCTGGTGTCGGCCACCATGAGCGGGGTCACCACCTCCCTGCGCTTCCCGGGCCAGCTCAACGCCGACCTGCGCAAGCTGGCCGTGAACATGGTGCCCTTCCCGCGCCTGCACTTCTTCATGCCCGGCTTCGCCCCGCTCACCGCCCGCGGCAGCCAGCAGTACCGGGCGCTGACGGTGCCCGAGCTCACCCAGCAGATGTTTGACGCCAAGAACATGATGGCCGCCTGCGACCCGCGCCACGGCCGCTACCTGACCGTGGCCACCGTCTTCCGGGGCCGCATGTCCATGAAGGAGGTGGACGAGCAGATGCTGGCCATCCAGAGCAAGAACAGCAGCTACTTCGTGGAGTGGATCCCCAACAACGTGAAGGTGGCTGTGTGCGACATCCCGCCCCGCGGGCTCAAGATGTCCTCCACCTTCATCGGGAACAGCACGGCCATCCAGGAGCTGTTCAAGCGCATCTCGGAGCAGTTCACGGCCATGTTCCGCCGCAAGGCCTTCCTGCACTGGTACACGGGCGAGGGCATGGACGAGATGGAGTTCACGGAGGCCGAGAGCAACATGAACGACCTGGTGTCCGAGTACCAGCAGTACCAGGACGCCACGGCCGAGGAGGAGGGCGAGATGTATGAAGACGACGAGGAGGAATCCGAGGCCCAGGGCCCCAAGTGAAGCAGCCGAGGGGGTGGGACGCGGCCGCGGCCGGGACCGAGAGGCCTGTCCCCTGAGCCATGTAGCCACTGACACACCCCTGCCCTTTCCCCCACCAGGCCCGCTCATGTCACCCTAGGGCTCCCAAGTGTGTGTCCTTTAGTATTTACAGCATCCCCGCCCTGTGTGAGTCTTCTCAGCTGTCTTCCGCCATAGGTCAAATCCATTTTGTGTGGCCTCTTTGTCTCTCTGCTTTATTATCGGCTCCAGGCCTGATGTTTTATGGTTTGTTTTGTTTTTTTTTTACTGGTTTGTGTTTATATCTTGGGGGGGATACTTAATAAATTTATTGCTGTCAGATACCCGTGCCTGGTGCCGGAGATTTCTTCTTATTCTGGAATGTTGGGGCCAGAGGGGTGAGGAGGGGCAGACAGGGAGGCCCGGTGGCGGGGGCAGGACAGAGCATCATTGTCTCCGAGTGGGGGCCGAGATGGGCCTCTGCTTGGAAACTGCAGCTGTCCCAAGGTGCAGCCCCTGGCAGGGGAGCTCCTGGTGGCGGTGCAGGAGAAGGTGGCCATGGCTGCAGGAAGCCCAGGCGTGCTCTCAGGCGACCCGGGACAAGCCCCAGTCCCCTCCAGGGTGACTCGTGCTGCAGAGTTTTCCTCTGGCTTATCCAGGTGCTAGACGTTAGAGGCAGGCAGCCGAGACCCAAAGGGGAGTCAGGAAGGGGGGACCTTGAGGACTCCCCCGGAAAATGTGGTGTGTGGAGGGCTGGGACTTGAGCCCTGGGGAAGGGCGGGTCGGGTCAGTGAGTTGGCACAGCACCCCGCGCAGCCGGGCCGGGAGCGAAGTTCTGGCCCACGCGCCCCCTGGCGGTCGTTTCCTCTGGCCGCAGGGCGCCCAGGGTCGCGCTGGAAGGGGAAACCTGGCCGCCCCCTCCTCGTATAGGGAGAGAAGTAGAATCCCAGAGGCGCTGCCTGCCCGGGGCCCAGGTGAGCCTGCGCAAAGTTGGACGGGCCCAGACCCTCTGCCCTCGGCCTCCCCACACCCCACCCCTCGAAGCCAGGGTCTCATCAAGCCCAGCCCCCCCGGGACCCCCCTGCACCCCACCCTTCTGTGTGGATACCCGGGCAGAGAGAGGCCGAAGGGGCTGATCTGGACCAGGGAATGGAAGCCCCGAGAGGGCCGGCATCCAGGGCTCTGGCAAGAGCAGATGCTTCCAGGCGCCTGCTCCAGGCCAGGCCAGCTCTAAGCCCGTCGCGCGGCTGACCCTGAAGGGCTGTGCTCGCCCACCTCACACGCAAGGCGGCCAGGTTACAGTGAGTGTGACTGCTGTGTGTGAGGGTCTGGGCCCTGCACTGGGCCCTCCTCTCTGGGTGGCAAAGGCCCCGACTCCACGTCCACGGCAGCTTCAACAGGGCTGCGGCCTCCATGTACTGCGGGGGAGGGGTGTCCACAGCTCAGGTTCTCAAGGGGCTCAGTGACCCCCAAAGACTTGAGTCCCCCGCCAGGTGTTGACAAAGGTGCTCCCGATAGCCAGGTGCTCATGCTGGGTCCCCCGATCCACGGTCTTCCCGGGCTCTCTCCTGAGGGGTGGAAAGCTGGGCCTTGTTTAACCTTTACAGTGAGGCCACCAGGTTTCCAGGCAAGAAACGAGGCTCAGAGACGTGCCCGTTGGCAGGTGGCACAGCCGGGGTTCCGGCCCAGGCTGTGTATCTCTCCACTTTGCTTAAAGTGGCCACAGATCCACTTCCCTCCTGAGCACCTGCACCTGTGAGAACTTCTTCCTGGCTCGGGTCACTTAGATGAAGCTGGCCTCCTTGGGCCGCCCTGCCTTGTCCGCCTAGACTGCAGCCCCGCTCTAGCACTCACAGTGGCCTAGGACGCCTCTGTTGCTCCCCGGGGTTACCCTCCTGCGGGGGGGGGGGGGCTTGGCGCCACCTTCCTCCAGCCCTCCCTCCTCTCCACCTGCTGGGTCCCTCGGCCCCGTCCCTTGAGCCTCCGGCTCCCTTTCTTATGAGGGGCCACTTCGTTCTCTCCTGTTTCCCTCAGTCCTAGCCTCACTCCTGCCCCTACGTCGCAGACACTGTGGAGCAGAGACAAGCCAGCCCTGGGCTCTGCGTGCAGTCCCGACCCACAGCATCCCTGAGCGAGGTGAATGGCTGTGCTTTATGTCAGTGCATTTCAGAGCGGTTCGCTGTGCACCTGAAAACAGAAACACATGTGGAAAGTGGCTGGAACAGCATGTGGCCCATAACAAAAGCCCTAAGTGTTAGCTCTTACATGCCTGTTATTGGTGAGGCGAGATTATTTGCAGGGTTGCCTGGACAGGAGGGGGCAGGAGAAGCCCGCTCAGGGGCTACTCAGTCTCACCTGAACCTCCCAGAAGGGCTCTGATGGCCCAGTGCCATCCAGTATTGACACCACTATTGGATGGCCTTTGGGGCCACCTACCTCGTTGGCTGTTTTGCCTTCAGGTCCGCCTGTCCCTTTCAGCCTGGGTGATGGGGCCAGGGGCATCCAGACCTGGGCACACTCCCGGCCCTGGCCCTGCGCCCTCAGCCTGGCATGCAAGGATGCTCAGGGGCCAGGAGATGGCCTCACCCCCAGGGACAGGGCTGCCAAAGCAAATACAGGACGCCCTGTTACATTGGAATTTCAGATGAAGAACAAATAACATTCCACTTGGGGACATGTTTATACTAAGCGATTATTCCTCAGTTACAAAATCTCGTAATCTGAGACAGGGGTCCCTGGCAGCCCCACAGCTGGGCCCGTTCTGGGGGCCAGGCAGCCCTGAGCTTTTCACCCACTAGGTCACACATCCCGGCACACTTGTGAGGCAGATGCTTCAGAGGAAGAGGCCGAGGCCTGGAGACAGGCAAAGCTGCCCAAGACCCCAGCCTCCAGGGGCAGGGACACAATTTGAACGGAGGATGCTGGAGCCGAGTCATCATGGTTCCCACCACCCCTGGGGGACAACGACAGCTTGAGAAGGGGGGCAGTGAGTGTGGAATGGAGGTGACCGTCCACTCTGCCCCTCTCCCTGTGGCAGGGCGCTTCCCCTCTCTAGGGCACCTTCCCCAGCTGCAAAGAACACGTCCGCTCATATTTTAGGAGTTGGAACTCCATATAGATTCAACTGAAAGAAGACTTAGGCTCTTAAAATTCTTTGAAAACGACTTGCTTAGATAATAACAAATGAGTGGGTACACATACGAGTGCTATAAAGCTCCGCACATCGAGGCCACCACATGCAGGGGCTGCTGCCAGCACAAGTGTGGGGTCCTCCCCAAGAGAGGATGGGCCAGGGCACCAGGGCTTTGGGGGAAGGATGGAGCCAAGCAAAATTGAAGGGAATCAAGTCACCGTGGGCTGGGTGTGATGGCATCCACCTCAGACCAGGACTTCGAAGCTGACTAGGATCCCGTTTCCTGGGGAACTACAGAGTTCAAGTATTAATATACATGGGACATTGGTGTGGATGCTTCCATATGTTTTTCTATCTTCCTCTCTGAGGGTTTTAGAGGAGGACTGTATTCTCATCCATTTATAAGGCCAGCTGAGAGTCTCCCCAGGATTCCTCCACTTTCCAGCACCTGTCATACACCTAACATGCCTTCCAGCCGCCCTGGGGAATACAACGGCATGATTGTCAGAGGAAAACTAGAGAACAAAGATGAACACGGTTGTGCTAACACTAGAATCGAGCCAGCGTGTCCCAGATCAGGGGCTGCCTGGGGACAGAGGTGGGGACAGGGAGCGGGGATGGCAAGCGGGCAGGAGGAAGCCTTTCAGGAGGAGGATGGATAGGGTTACCGTCTTCATGATCGCCATAGTTTCTCAGGTGTATGCGATTGTCAAAACTGATCGGATGGTGCACTTAAACATGAAGCTTGTCGTATGTCCATCACACCTCCATAAAGCTGTTAAGAAAAGAAACTTCCAACAGCTGTCATCTCACCGCAAATCAAAGGCAGTGTGTTTACAAGGACCCGCAGCCCCTCGCCTCTCCTGTTTCCCTCCTCGCCCTTGGCCGTTCACCAGACTCCGGCCGCAGGAGCCTGCCCTCTGTTCCGCTGGCACGCAGCCTCTTCTGGCTCCTGGGGGCCTTCGCAGGTGCAGCTCCTGAGCGCTGTTTCCCAGCTGTCCGGCGGTTCTCTCCTTCTTACCCTGTGGGTCTGGAGCACGACGTCCTCCTCCCAGACCTTGTTTGCCACCTTGTCATCCTGTTTATTTTCTTACTGTGCTTCACATCTCTTATGGATTTGCATCTTTGCTTCTTGTCTGTCTGGCTCCTTGAGTTCCGGGGCCGTGTCTGTCTTCTCCCCGCTCTGTCCCAGGGGGAGTGGGCCCCTTGCCAGGTGGAACATTCTTCCTCTCAGGGCCAGTCTCACTCAGGACTGGCCCTTCCTCAGTCCCTGTAAGTAAGCACCTACGTGTCTAGGTACTGTTCTAGGCCCCAAAGAGTGAAGAAAGCAAACAAAACCCTTGCCTACAGCCTTTATTCAGTGTCTGGTGCGGGGCGGGGGGTGGAGGTGGGGTGGAGACAGACAAAAATCAAGTGAAAATGTACAAGACAGAGGACATCAGACAGTGGCACGAGTCATGGAGAGAAACCCAGCAGGGGCCCCGGAGAGCAGTAATTATACTGGTTCCCACAGACACAGACTTCTGCAGCTCCCGCCCCATCTCCACTGAGCAGCCCTTAGTCTCACTGTGCCTCAGTTTTATCCTCTGTGAAATGGGGTGGAATTGCATTGCTTCCCTCCCTCACCAGCTGTGAACATGGGTGGAAGGAAGCACAGCCATCTGCTGCTTGCAGTGATTCCCTCTTCCTTTTTTCCCCCTCAACCACTGGGGTTTCAAAGAAAATTAGGGGACTTCCCTGGTGGTGCAGTGGTTAAGAGTCCACCTGCCAATGCAGGGGACACGGGTTCGAGCCCTGGTCCGGGAGGATCCCACATGCCATGGAGCAACAAGGCCCGTGAGCCACAACTACTGAGCATGCGCGTCTGGAGCCTGTGCTCTGCAACGAGAGGCCGCGATAGTGAGAGGCCCGCGCACCGCGATGAAGAGTGGCCCCCGCTTGCCACAACTAGAGAAAGCCCTGGCACAGAAACGAAGACACAACACAGCAAAAATAAATAAATTAATTAATAAACTCCTACCCCCACTATCTTCTTAAAAAAAAAAAAAAAAAAAGAAGGGCTTCCCTGGTGGTGCAGTGATGGAGAGTCCGCCTGCCGATGCAGGGGACACGGAGCAGCTGGGCCCGTGAGCCATGGCCGCTGAGCCTGCACGTCTGGAGCCTGTGCTCCGCAACGGGAGAGGCTGAAACAGTGAGAGGCCCGCGTACCTCAAAAAAAAAAAAAAAAAAAAAAAGATTAAAAAATATTTATTTATTTATTTTGGCTGTGCCGGGTCTTTGTTGTGGTATGCGGACTCTTAGTTGAGGCATGTGGGATCTAGTTCCCTGACCAGGGATGGAACGGGAGCCCCCTGCATTGGGAGGGCAGAGTCTCATCCACTGGACCACCACGGAAATCCCGGAACCCTATCTTTTAAGCAGCTGTCGTGGATGCCAGAAGAATGTTGCTCCTTGTGGTTGAGCAGGCACTTCTGCCGATGGGGAGGTTTGATCGATGCATAAACGCAGATACAGATGCACAGCGGGGAGAGAGGAGGCCAAAGGGCAGAGAAAATTTTTATGTTTAAAATTTTCTTGTCTTGCCATAAAACATGAATTTTATTTCACACCGCCTTGAAAAGCTGGGATGAAGTGTCACCCGTTTCCTGGAGCGGGAGGTGGAGGCCTCCGGGCCGGGGGCGGGACGCGCAGACGCCGCCTGTGCTATGAGCCTCCCGGCCGCAGGAGGCAGCAGCGGGCGGGGCGGATACAATGTATCGAGGGCGGCGGTGGATACGATGTAACGAGGCCGGCCCGGCGCACACAATGTAGCGAGGGCTGCGGCGGTCAGGTGAGCGGCGGAGCGGGCGCGGGCGGGGGTCTGGGTGGAGCAGACGGGGACGCTCGGGCCGCCGCGCCCCGGAGCTCGGAGAGCCCCCTCTCCCGACGCGGACCCCGCGGCGCAGGGGGCGAGGGACCCGCCCGAGGCCCCGGCCCGGGCGCAGAGCAGGATTCAGACCCGCGGGTCCTCACCTGGGGGCAGAGGGGTTTGGAGACCTCAGCCGCGCCACCCACTCGAGCAGGGTTCAGCGGGGAAGGCGGCCCCCGGCAGATGACACTGTCACTGCTTCCGGCTGTCGACAGTCGCTGTCTGTAGGATCCGTGAGGCCCGAGGGGTCGCCGTGGCTGTGCCGCCCTGCGCTGGGGCTGGACCACTCCGAGCCTCAGTTTCCTCATCTATGAAACGGGCGGGCGTGGTGGAAGAGACCTGCCCCTGTGCGGAGCCAGTTAGCGAGGGTCCCCAGAGTGTATGTTGTTGTTGTTGTGGGTGAAGGTGGGGGAGGCCCGTTTTGGGGCGGCGTCTCCCAGACGCCGGGGTGGCTGCTGCTAAGCTTCAGCCGCGAACAGTCCTTCAAGGGACAGTAACCCTGCCCCTGCGGGGTCCTGGCGGGCCTCCTTCCAGGTGTGAGCAGTTAGGATGTACCATCGGCCCTACGCCCTCCGGGGAGAAGTCCAGGGGCCTCTGGTGGCAGCCGGGGTGATAACTAACAGGTCCTCTTGGTGGCCGTGCCTCCTCGAGAACAGGAGAGGCTATTTCGGGCACATCTGAGCTTCAGCCCCATGTTCCTCCGGACCGCGAGAGGTCCTGGGCTTTGTTCTGAGCTTTCCGTTCATTGCAAAGCCGTGGAGTCCGCAGCCCCCGTGAGAGGAGGCCTCTGGAGGAGGGTAGACAGTGGGGTAGCGGGTTTCCTGCATGCCTCTCAGCGCCCGCCTTCCTGCGTGCTCCTCTCTGAGGCCAAGCCTGAATTCCGGATGCAGAGCTCTCTGGGGGGTGAACCTGGTGGGGTGGTGAGGGTTGCTGTCGCTTTCCTCAAAGTCAGCTGCCGCGCACTGCATCTGCCAGGCCCCTGTGTCGGGACATCATCTGTCTGCCCTCGGCAGCTCCCCTCCCACACCCCCAGATACGCTCCTCCAACTTGGCCGGAGAGAAACTGGGGCTGAGAGAAGTCAGGCGAGCCCAGTCATTCACTCACCTGCAGCCTCTCTGCCAGGCCTGAGACTGGCACTGCCCATAAGGGGGTTAATGAGAGATGCTTTCTCCAGGAGAGCCTGTAGCCCAAGGAGGGCTGCTGGGAAGAGTGGAGGTGTTCCTGCCTTTGAGCTCCTCCGGCCATATTTTATTTTATTTTATTTATTTTTCTAGGTAGGGCCTGAGAACCTGTGCTTTTTATTTATTTATTTATTTATTTATTTTTTAAATTGAAGTACAGTTGAGTTACAACGTTCTGTTAGTTTCTGGTGTACAGCAAAGTGATTCGGTTAAATATATAGATGTAGATAGATATATTCTTCTTCATATTCTTGCCCATTATGGTTTATTACAGGATGTGGAATATAGTTCCCTGTGCTATACAGTAGGACCTTATTGTTTATCCATTCTGTATATAATAGTTTGCATCTGCTGACCCCAAACGCCCAATCCAACCCCCCATTCCTTCCCCCTTGGCAACCACAAGTCTGTTCTCTATGTTTGTGAGTCTGTTTCTGTTTCGTAGATAAGTTCATTTGTGTCATATTTTAGATTCCACATATAAGTGATATCATATGGTATTTGTCTTTCTCTTTCTGACTTATTTCACTTAGTATGATAATCTCTAGGTCCATCCATGTTGCTACAAATGGCATTATTTCATTCTTTTTTTTTTTGAGATTTAAAAGTGATTTCTTTATTTCCAGTTCTTGCTGAGTTCATTTCTCATGTACACTCTTTAGGAAATAAAGGACAAAGTAGGACATTAAAGTACATTAATGAAGACACAGCCGTGTTTACAACACACACCCATGTTGTCACATCCTCTTAAGTGCTGTATGTTTCCCATGCTCAGGCGTCACCAGACAAATTCCGTTTGAGTCTAAAAAAGTAAAATATCACCCTGTGGTCCAATAGATGGGTGAAAATAAAAATGCTTTTGCAATTCCCTGGGGACAGGACAGGGTTATCTACTGGTTGAGCCACAGCATCCAGGCTGCAGAGGTAAAGAGAGAAAGGGTGGGGTTGGGTGGGATGCCAGAAACCTGAGAGGTGAGGTGAAGGGGTTACAGGAAATACCTCCTGAGGGAGGGAGTCTCCACTTTCAGACTCTTTTTTTTTTCTTTTAATTGGAGTAAAATTGCTTTATAGTGTTGTGCTAGTTTCTGCTGTACAATGACGTGAATCAGCTCTATGTACACCTATATCCCCTCCCTCTCGGACCTCCCTTCCATCTCCCCCTCATCTAGGTCGTCACAGAGCACCGAACTGAGCTCCCTGTGCTATCCTGCAGGTTCCCACTAGCTATCTATTTTACACACAGTATTCATGTCAAACCTAATCTCCCAATTCATCCTACCATTCCCTTCCCCTCCCCGTGTCCACACATCCATTCTGTATGTCTGCATCTCTATTCCTGCCCTACAAAGGTTCATCTGTACCGTTTTTCTAGATTCCACGTATATGCGTTAGTGTACAGTATTTGTTTTTCTCTTTCTGGCTTCGCTCTGTATGACAGACTCTAGGTCCATCCACGTCTCTACAAATGACCTAATTTCATTCCTTTTTATGGCTGAGTAGTATTCCATTATATATATGTACCACATCTTCTTTATCCATTCGTCTGTCAGTGGATATTTAGGTTGTTTCCGTGTGTTAGCTACTGTGCATGGTGCTGCTGTGAACATAGGGATGCATGTATCTTTTTGAATTATGGTTTCCTCCAGATATATGCCCAGGAGTGGGATTGTAGGATCTTATGGCAACTCTATTTCTAGTTTTTTGAGGAACCTCCATACTGTGCTCCATAGTGGCTCTGACCATCTTTTAAAACGCTGGGAGGTTTTGGGGGAGAGACCCCTGGGGTGGCTCCTGACCCTCCAGTCTCTTGGGGGTGGGCTGATCATCAAGTGATGTCAGAGACAGTTTGCTCTGCAGCGACTGTGGGTTACAGGCTTAACTGCCATGCACAAGTGCTTAATCCTCACCCCCCTCCCACCCCGCCCCAGGAGGCAGGCGTGCTCCCTTATTTATGGGCAAGAAAATGCTCTTCACTGGGAGAGGCAGCATTAACTCAGGCCTGTCTGATTCTTAATGTAACGGTGCTAAGGATAAGTTGCAGCTGGTGTTTATTTCTGGCCAAGGTAGTCAGAACTTTGTATTCACTAATCTTTAACTCTACACAGTGGGTACTAGTATTATTCCCACTTGAAACATGAGAACTCAAAAGCACAGAAAGCTTTAGGCATTTGCCCGAGGTCACACAGCTGGAGCTGACAGAGCTGGGATTTGAATAGGGCCAATTTGTCTGCTGACCACAAGGCTGTTAGGGTGATCAGTCAGGATCTGTTTTGGCTGCAAGAGACAGAACTCCTCCCGGTAACCGTTGTTTAAACCGAAGTTTATTTCTGTCTCACCTGAATGAAGCCTGGGGGTGAACAGCTCAGGGCTTCCTCACCCCTCCGGAAGAAGGGGTTAGTGAATATGGATCTCACTTGTTAGTGAACAGCTGGATCTCCCCTGCGCTCCGGGGGCTTCCTAGGGCACTGTGGCCCTTGCCATCTGGGGTGGTGCTGGGCATCAGGGCCTGAGCACCCTGTGTGAGCTGCCCAGAGACATCAGGTCATAAGGGAGACTGTGACTTGGGCCCATGGCCTCTGTGTCCCGCCCTGTTTTGACCTAGGGGCAGCTAGTCAATGGGTGCCAGGTTCCACCAGGCTGGAACTTCCAACCCACATCCCACCACAGAGACCAGAGAGGCAGGTGAGGCCCCAGGGTGTGTGTGAGAGTCCCTGCCCAGGTACAGGGCAGCACTGGGTGGGGTGGCCCTGGGCCATCCACTCTGGCTCAGTTCTCCTTTCATGGGGTGGAGGGCAGATAGGAGTCATAGGATTGCCTTGTATAATAACAAATTATTTCAGATGGTAACCAGGTATAAGGAAAGCAGAACCAACATCCATGCCCTTACTACAAAGTTTTAACAAACATCTGTCCAACCTTCTGTGAACTCATTTGGCCCTGAAGCAGAGAGAGGCTGGGGGATGTGGACCCGCTAGTTAAGTGGGGGGACCTGGGAGGGAAACCCACCAAGGTCCCTTCCTCTGTCTCAGGAGCACCAGCCCCGTGTGTTCGCGGTTTGCTGAGCTCTGGGCAGGGGAAAGCAGTGCCAGGCTGTGAACCAGGCACTTCCTGCCTGTTTCCTTGGGTCCCGAGGTGTGGGGCTGGGCCGCATGGGGCATCGGTGCAGCGCCAGCCTGGCCCACACGGTGACTACACGGCGTTCGTGGGCCCTCCCCGTGGGGCACCGGGAGGTGGGCCCTGCCCAAGGCCACACTGCAGGGGGCAGAGCAGGCCTGAGCCCTGGCATCAGCACTGACCCTTCTGCTGGGGGGGGGGGGGCGGGGAGGGCGGGTTCTGGATGCTCTGACTGGAAAGGACCTTGGGTCCAGGGCCAGAAGGGAGGAACGGAGTCCTGGCAGGTGTGATCCTGGGCGCCGCACAACTTTGGCTCCTCGGTGGACAGGGAGGGCATGGCTCTACCAGGGCAAGTGAGGCAGGTGGGATCAAAGGGCCCGTGCTGGAGGTCTGGCTGGGCACGCCCTCCTGGCCCTGCCTGCCCCATCAGCGGCTTGGACATCACTGCTCTTTCTGAGGGGGTTCCAGCAGTGGGCGCCGGGGTGAGGGGGCTCGGCTGGTTTGGGGAGGGTCTGAAGGGGGAGGCCGTGGTGTGGGGATGTTTGGCCCGGACCCTCCTGGGGAAGGGGGAGGGGCCAGGCCTCCCCTCCGAAGCCCCAGGCACTCAGAAAGGGGAGGGGACCGCGGCAAGCCCGGGAGCCAGACGCCCACCTCTGCCCCGCCCGCCCGCAGGTGGGGTGCTATGGAAGATGACGAGAAGCTCGCCCGGTTCCGGCAGGTCCACCTCAATCCTTTCAACAAGCAGCTCGGGCCCTGGCAGCATGAGCAGGGGCCCGGCAGGGAGGCCCTGCAGGCCGCTCCTGAAGGTGGGTGCTGGGGGCTGCTGTGCGGGTGGTCTGAGCCCGTCACGCCGGCGCCCCCCTACAGGGTTCCTCCCGTGGACACGCGGGGGCCCCCTCTTCTCTGCAGCACAACCCGCTTAACCCCTGTTGCATCCCCTGGGGAATGAACACTCCCCAGGGCAGGGATGTGTGCCTGTCTTGTCACTGCTGTGTCCCAGGGCCCAGCGCACAGCGGGTGCTCACTTGGAGAACGCTTGGGGCGTGAACTCAGCGCCAAGATCTGGAGGGTGAGAGGTCAGCAGGATGTGAGCCCCGAGACTGCGGATGGAGCCAACGGGCTGCCGGGGGCCCCGGGGGCGTGTGTGCAGAGGTGGCCGGTGTCCACACGGGGTTTCACGTGTTATGGTGTGTAGCGCTCCAGCGGCCCTTCTCGAGCCCGCAGATGTACACACGAGGCATGGGCCTTAGAAATCGGCATGTTGCTGTGATATTTACTGTTTTTGCACGGCACTCTCCTGTCTGCACAGGTTCCTTTGCAAATGCAAACAGGGCTGATGCCAGGGCAGGGCCCTGCTTCCCTCGCCTCCCGTGGGCTCCACAGCTTCCTCCTGGGGGTGGCAGGCTGACTCGTCTCTCTGCCGCCCTCCCCAGAGGCCCTGCCCGAGCTGCCCCCGGGAGAGCCAGAGTTCCGCTGTCCTGAGCGCGTGATGGATCTAGGCCTATCCGAGGACCACTTCGCCCGCCCTGTGGTAAGGTTCAGGGTCTGCGGGCAGGGAGGGGGACGAGGTGAGCCCCCAAAGCACGAGGAGCCGGCCATGCCCACCTCAGCAGGGGCTCCTGGGCCTGGAATCTGAGGCCCATGTGACACCTGGCTCCCACCCCCAAAACGTGTTTGTGGGCCTGTGGGGCGGGCCGGACCTGGGGTTGGGAGCCTGGGCTGCTGTTCTCCTGAGCGCCGTTCCCTCCCCTCCGCACCCGGGTCCTTGAAGCAGATGTGAGAGTTAATTCCACCTGGAGTCCCACGAATCCTACAGTCACGCTGTAGGGTGAGGGAGAGGGCGGGAGAGGGGAAGCCCCCTGCCCACACCCGCTGCCCACTCAGCTAGGCAGGGCCGCTCTTGTCTGTGCTATATTTTGTTCCATGGAAACCTTGCTGTTTCTTGTTTGTTTTTTGTTTGTTTTTTAATAAAAGGGCTCTAATACTTTTTTTTTAAAGTTTGAAAATCTTCCCGTTTTATGCAAACTATCTCCAACTTTTGAGAGAAACGTTATAGTAACATTCAAATATGGTTTTTAAAAATTCACCTGGAGACCCCAGTTCTCTTTTGCTGTTCATTTTTGTTGTTCATGTGGCCTTTAAGCTTTGCACTTTGTTGCTACAGATACCTATTTCATTTATGTGTTTTGCATCTTTATTATAACATTTCTGAGCCCCTCCTACGGGCCACACACTGGTTTCCAAGAGAAGTGTCACCTCCTCTTTGCCTGGAGGCTCAGTGTATGGGGGGAGGAACATGGCTCCTGAGGGCAGTGACACTGCTCTCCTGGGGCGAGATCAGCCCCAGCTCTGAGACCTGGCCTGTCTCCCTGCCCCGGAGTCTAGGGGCTTTGTTGGGCCCCGCCCCCGGTCCACCTGTGAGGTGCTGGGGCCAGGGGCGGGTGGGTGCCCGGGGTGTCTCTGAGCTTGGTGACCGAACCAGAGGCCACTTCCTCTCCTTGTCGACAGACGAGTGTCATTTCCCTGCTTTCATCCAAGAGGAAGTTCTGTAGAAGTAAGCGAAATAGCATAGCCAGAAAAGCAATTGGATTTCTAAAAGAGGGAAGTTGTGTTTTGAAAAACATCCTGAATTAGGTCTCTAGAGGTCCATGGGTGGACAGGTCCAGAGAGGGGGCAGGTGGTGTGGTGTGGCTCCTGCCTCTGCTGCCCGGGTTCCCGGGTCTTGAGCAAGTCCTTGGCCACCTGGGCCACCCGGGCAAGCAGGGCTCAGGGAGGTCTTCTCTGGGCCTAGCTGCCTATGAGGCTGGGCCCGGCCAGAAGGGAGAGCACGCAGGGGGCATCTGACTGTCACTGTCCCCAAACCCGCCCCCCCCACCTCCACCCGAGCAGGGCCTGTTCCTGGCCTCTGACGTCCAGCAGCTGCGGCAGGCCATCCAGGAATGCAAGCGGGTCATCCTGGAGCTGCCGGAGCAGTCGGAGAAGCAGAAGGACGCCGTGGTGAGGCTCATCCACCTCCGGCTGAAGCTCCAGGAGCTGAAGGTGGGTGCCGGCCGCCCCCGACCAGGCGGCTGGAGCTGGGCTGGGGCACGCACGTCCGGAGGCCGGGCCGCCTCGGGGGCAGAGGGGCTGAGGTTCCACCCTCCGCACCTGACTGGCTGAAGCTACCCAGGCAGGCGGGACAGAGATGGGCCCTCACCCCAGGTGCAGCCTGTTTCTCTACTAGTCTGATGGTGACCGCAATCCTGGGTCATGTGTCCACCCACTGGAGCAAGTGGGTAAGTTAATCCCACCTTGAACCACATGACCCAGAGGAGGGGGTGGTCTGCCGAAGGTGACAGCAGAAGGGCTCGCGGATCCTGGAAGCCAGACGCCACAGGGGTCCGTCATGTAGTCCTTGAGACTATGCCCTGTTTGGCTGGGGCCCCACCGCATCCCTGCACCGGTTCCTGAGTCCCTGGAAATATAGAAAGTGGAATGTTCATTAGAATATAGGTAAGGCCATGGCACGAGCTAAGACGCCCCAAAGTACAGTGGCTTAAAGGAACTGGTTGTGTAATTTTACTCATATGGGAATGTTGTAGGTGGCCCAGGGCCCATCTGGCAGCTGTTGGTGTCGGAGACCCCAGGTCCTCCTTTCTCGGTGCTCTGCCAGCCCCTGGCAAGTCCATGACAGCCCCCCCCCGCCTCTGGGTCTGCACCCAGCCAGCAAACACAATGTGGGCAGGGCAGCAAAGGCCCTTTCACTCCTGCTCACGTGCCGCCGGGGCAGCACCTAGGTACAAAGGTGGTCTGTAACCTGGGTGGTCCTGGCCTGACCAGTCACTGTGTTCTGTTGTAAGGGAAGGGCTGTGGCACTGGGGTAAATTTCACAACCTCTGCTACACGTGGTACCTGGGGGGCGTAGTCAAGGGGCTCGTGTGACGGGAAAAGAGCTGCCACCTGGCTCACCTGTGACCCTCCCTGGCCCCCTCCCCAGGACCCCAGTGAGGATGAGCCCAACATCCGAGTCCTTCTCGAGCACCGCTTCTACAAGGAGAAGAGCAAGAGTGTGAAGCAAACCTGTGACAAGTGTCACACCGTCATCTGGGGGCTCATTCAGACCTGGTACACCTGCACAGGTGGGCCGAGACCGGACTGCTCCTTCTGGCCTGGCACTCCAGGCCCCAGGGGAGGGGGAATTCTCTGCGGTGTTTTTGGTATTTACTGAGCCCTGAGGCGTGGGGGGGATGGGAGGTAGAGCGAGGGATGAAAGACCCAGATGCCTGCCTTCACCAGGCTCACATCCACTAGCCATGCGTGGCTATTCGAATTTCAGTTAATCAAAGTAAATAACTAGTTGCTCAGTTGTACCATGCACATTCCAAGTACACAATAGCCACATGAGGCTGGTGGCCACCCGTTGGACAGTGCAGACAGGACGTTTCCATCACTGCAGAAAATTCCATTGGAGGTGCTGTTCTGGATGAAAAATCAAATAAATAAATGGTATGTTAGACATATAGTAAACAAGAATAAGGAAAGGGACTAGCATGTGTTGGGGAGGGGGATGGGTGCTACGTTAGGGTGAAATGAAAAGGCATCATGTGACATTTAATAAAAAACTTGGAGGTTGGGGGCACACCAGGAGTATATCTAGGAAGGAACATTTCTTCAGGGGAGCTGTCTGTGCAAAGGCCCTGTGGTCAGTGTGTGTCCGGTGTCTTCGAGGAGGAGCAGAGAGCAGTGTGGCTGGAGCACCGTGTCGGGGAGGGGGCATGGTAGAGGTGGGCTCAGAGGTGGCTAGAGCCTTTTGCGTAAGTGCACTGGGGCCACGGGTGAGTGCAGGACATACTTAGGTTTTAACTCCGGCTGCTGAGCTGAGCGTGGCCTGAAGGAGGGAAAGTGATGGACTGTGACTAGGGTGGGGCATTCGGATGAGAAGGGGCCAAGTGCAGCACTAGCTGAAGGACTGGGATGACGCCTCAGTAGGTGGAAAGATGGAGGCACTGAAACCTGAGCTGGGAAGACTGGGGCGGGATTGGTAAGGAAGAGCTGGATTCCACTCAGACAGCTTGGGTTTGAGCCCTTTAGGCACCCAGATGGGAATGGCAGGCAGGCCTCTGGCCCTTTGAGTATGGAGCTGGGGGGAAAGGTCTGCACGTACCTTCAGGGCAAGACTTGGGTGGGGACTGAAGGGACCTTTGACATTTGGGAACCTGCAGTGGTGCCTGGAGGGGCTCTTGCGTTGGTCTGGGAATTGGAGTGGAGGCCCCTGGGGGTCCCGGCAGCTGAAGGTCAGCCCGGGCTGCAGGGTGACCACCCTTCTAAGAGGCACGTTGTTGGGCCCCCAACCAGGGTGTTATTACCGCTGCCACAGCAAGTGTTTGAACCTCATCTCCAAGCCCTGTGTGCGGTCCAAAGTCAGCCACCAGGCCGAGTATGAGCTGAACATCTGCCCCGAGGCAGGGCTGGACAGCCAGGATTACCGCTGTGCTGAGTGCCGGGCACCCATCTCTCTGCGTGAGTGCCCCGGGGAGAGCAGGGCACAGGGCCGAGGGCAGCTGCCTGGGCCAGGAGCCCTGCCAACAGCTGTATGAGGAAGTTGGGTGCGTGCAATGGCTAAGGGTAGCGTGACGCCGGTGGAGCGAGTCCTGCTCCTTTCCTGGGGAAGCGACAAGGGGCTGCTATGGGTTCCTTTTCACTTCCCACCCGGGCAGGGTGAGGTTGCAACGTGGGTCCCCTAGGAGTCCCTGCAGGGCTGGGCTGCACTCAGCCTCCCAGGTGTGGCCCCATTGTCACAGAAAACCCACCTCGATGGGGAAATCCCGCAGCCGTCCTCCACAGGCTGTGTATCCGGCCTTCTTCCGAGAAACATACTGCCTCTGGCAGTCGCCTGGCGGGAGTTCTACTATTGTCCCATTTTACTGGCGAGAAACAGGGAAGCAGGGTGGCCTAGAAGACGATGAGTCGGGTGTGGAGGGTGGAACCCTTGGCCCCGCTGGTCCTCGTCCTGTGTGCCGTGGGCGGGGCTGGGGGAGGGACCTCGCAGGTCTCGCAGACTGTGTAACGCTTTCCCTCTCCACAGGGGGCGTGCCCAGCGAGGCCCGGCAGTGCGACTACACCGGCCAGTACTACTGCAGCCACTGCCACTGGAACGACCTGGCTGTCATCCCAGCGCGCGTGGTACACAACTGGGACTTCGAGCCGCGCAAGGTGGGCGGGGAGCGCAGCGAGGTGGAGCGAGGGGCACGGCCCTGGGGTACAGCCCTCGGCCGCTGGGGATTGGGGTGGGAGGGGGCGTGGCTGGGGCGTGGCTGGGGGCGGCGCGCCCGAGGTGCCGCCTTCCCGCCCCCCGCAGGTGTCCCGCGGCAGCATGCGCTACCTGGCGCTGATGGTGTCGAGGCCCGTGCTCCGGCTCCGGGAGATCAACCCTCTGCTGTTCAACTACGTGGAGGAGCTGGTGGAGATCCGGGTGAGGCTGGGGAGGGGGCGGGCGTGGGGCGGCGACCCTGCTCCGCCCGGGGGTGGTGGCGCGGAGAGATGCCGCCTGCTTAGCTGGGCCCCGCCCCTGCCCTTTAAGTTAAAGTCGCTGAAGCAACTGTCCAGCCACAATATGAGATACAACGCAAGGATCAGAGGCAATTTGAATTTTTCTAGTAGTCACATTAGAAAATGAGAAGCAGGTGAAGTTCATTTCAGTGATGTAGTTTATCTAACCCAGCCTATTGGAGGACATTATGGAGACAAACCGCACTGTTTCTCTTTCTTGCACTAGTCTTTGCGTCCCAGTGTGTATTCTCCACTTAACCACGTCTGTGTGCTCAGGTGCTGGACGCACCTGAGAGTGGTGGGGGCCACTCAGCAGGAGGCCGGGGTGGGGCACGGGCAGGTGAGGGTGCCTCAGGCTGGTGCTGAGAGGGGTGGGGCTCGAAGGGGAGCGGGCTGAGGCACGGCGGGCTGAGCTGCCGAGATCCCGGGCTGAGGAGGGGTTTGACTGGTCAGTCTCCGTCGATGGAGGCAAGCTCAGATGCGCCCGAGGTGTGTGTGCACGTGTGGAGCTGGGCTCGGGGGAGAGACTGCGGACAAAGGAACCTCAGGGTCCTGCCTGGCCGGGAAGCTGTGGCTTGAACTTGAGCTTGGCTGGAGCGCTCAGATCCGGGGCCGCGCTGGGGGACGGGAAGGTACCTCCTGTCCCCTACTGACCCAGAGCGTAAGGTGACATGACTTCCTACAGAGCCAGAGCAGGGCCAGCCCCGCCCCCACAGACACGCCAGGCACAGCCCCTGCCCCCACCAGGGATGCCCACCGGCCCCTCTCGTCCACAGAAGCTGCGCCAGGATATCTTGCTCATGAAGCCGTATTTCATCACCTGCAGGGAGGCCATGGCGGCTCGCCTGCTCCTGCAGGTCAGCCCGCCTGCCCCGGGGGTTGGGGGGGAGGGTGGGGGGGAAACAGACCAGGGCCGTGGGGGGATGGCTTGATGCCTTGCGTGTGTTGTACTGTTAGCAGAAGGTCTCCATACTGTCCCCGGGAACACTAGGTCTGCCGTAAGCAAACAGGCATTGTACCCACAAAAACCTGCTCTGATTCCATCCACGTGAGGGGCGCTGAGAGGCGCGGGTCTCATCCTGCAGCCTTCATGGGAGTCTCCATGGAGTGGACCAGGCACGGGCCAGCCCAGGAAGGGCGGACCACAAAACACTTTTCAAGGCTCACCTGTTTACTTGTCCTGCAAATACTCACTGGGTGCCTGCTGCAGGCAGGCAGTGTCTGGGTCCCAGGGGGCGGGGGGCAGAGCGGTGCCCTTCGGGCTGGGCAGACAGGAAAAGGAGGAAGCAGCGTGTCGGGGTGTGGCGAGGTGTGTGGACGAGATACAGTGGGGAAGGGGGCCCAGCTTCCGGCGCGCCGGGGTGTGGGCAGGGCGAGGGCCCTGGCGTCACGCTGGCCGGGCCCGCAGCTCCAGCATCGGCAGCACTTTGTGGAGAGCGATGAGATGTACTCCGTGCAGGACCTGCTGGACGCGCGCACGGGCCGCCTGGGCTGCTCGCTGGCGGAGACCCACACGCTGTTCGCCAAGCACATCAAGCTGGACTGCGAGGTGGGTCCCCCCGCGGGCCAGCTGGGGAGGGCGGGGGGCGGCTCTGGCGGATGGGCCCTCCACCCTGGGAGCGGGCACTGACCATCCCGCCTCGCCGCCAGCGGTGCCAGGCCAAGGGCTTTGTGTGTGAGCTCTGCAGAGAGGGCGACGTGCTATTCCCCTTCGACAGCCACACGTCGGTGTGCGCCGACTGCTCCGCCGTCTTCCACAGGTCGGTGCTCGAGACCCTGACCCCCGACCCCCTCTGATAGACGCGGGGAGAGGGAGGGAGGGAGGGAGACACTGGGGCTTGATCTTCGCCGCCTGGTTTCAGTTCTCTTTGCCTTGATCCTGAGATGTGGACTTAGACCCTGATGGTGAGACTCAGCTGAAGTTCTGCTGGGAAGAAGCCCCCGTGGGCTGGGGAGGGGTGCGCAGCCCAGACCCCGCGGGTGCGCACGTATGCGACTGGCTTCCCTCCTCCACCGGGACTGAGGTTTAGCTGAGGCCAGGGCTTCCGAAACTTCTCAGCTCTTGTGATTTGTTTTCAAACATTCCCTAGGCCGCGAGAAATACCTAACATTTTTGTTTATTAAGTACTCAGGTTCAAACAACTTAAGCATTTATGTCCTAAAGACTTGTGGATGTTTAGAAGAATGATACACATAAATCAGAAGAAAGATATTTGAATTCATTAAGCACAGTTACCCATAGGCGTGCGCCTGCTGGGCCCACACGGCTTCTTACACTGGGCTCAGATGGGACCCCGCCACCCGTTTCAGTCCACACTGGTTTTTCCTGGCACTTGTGTTCCTCAGAGCCACCGCCGACCTCACAGGTCTGCAGAGCTGGGCTTGCGGTTGCAGTGAGTATAGCAGAAGCTGTTGTTAAAACCGTGAGCTCCCTCGAGCTGGCAGTTTGCATGGTGTCTGTCCTGTGCAATACTGCTACGCCCCCTTCAAACATTTAAACTGCCGTGGGGACCGTGTGCACCTCCACAGAGCCCTGAGTGGAGGCTCTGCACGGCAGTGGGCACAGGTCGGGGGTCACTGAGCTCTGAGCAGAACCCTCCCCATCACAGGGCCACAGGCAATACGTGTGGAGCCGTTAGGAAGGGCCCGCATACAGGGACAGGACAGCAGGACTGGCGGGCATGCCTGGGTGCAGCCTTCTGCACTGACCCTTTGGGAGAAACTCTGCTTCAGTTTCCGCGTCCGTCCGGGGGGATACTGGGACATGACTTAAGGACCTTGTGAAGACTCGGTGGTAGAAGTCTACATGCAGAGAGCCGTGCCCCTTCCCGGGCTGACCCTGTCTCCCTGCCCCCAGGGACTGCTACTACGACAATTCCACCACGTGCCCTAGGTGTGCCCGCCTTAGCTTGCGGAAGCAGTCACTCCTCCAGGAGCCTGGTCCAGACGTGGACGCCTAGAGCAACGGAACCCCTCGTGGGCCTGTCTGGGGCCCGCCCTGCCGGTCGTTGTCAAAGTCAAGGCGTTTCTTGTGCTCTGGAGAACCTAGGCTACAGCCCCTGGACCTCTTCCCAGCACCTCGGGGATGATGGTAAGCTCTGGGGGATGACTGGCCTCGTGGGGCACCACAAGGACCACCATCCCCTAGCGCTTACCGGGACTTGGGGCAGCCATGCCTGGCTGTTTTCCGGCTGCTGTGTGGGCCAGGATGTGCACCCCCTCCCCGAACTGCAGAGCTCTAAGGGGAGGGGAGTGGGGAAGGGATTCTTCTCATCTCCCCTTGGCCAAGAGCCCCCCACACCCTTGGGACCAAGGCTGCTGGGCCTGGGCCACCCTGGAAATCCTGGAGGGCTTCCGGGGAGTGGCCGACAAGACTGAGGATGCCAGCTACACACTCAGCCTTGGCCTGAGTTTTATCTGCGGTGGATGGTTTGGGTTCTACGTGGAGGCTCCCTCCCCCAGCCCCTTGTCTCTCTGGGGACCTCTGGTTGTCCCTGGCTGGGGCTGTTCCTAACTATCTCCCAAGGGCCCTGCCCCTGCCTCCCACCAGGCTTCTCTCTCTGGGTCCTCCTCTGGCGGGCCGGTCCACGGGTTACTGGCTTTTTGTACACAACGTGGAAGGAAGGGGCCGTCTAGCTGTCACCGCTGGGCGGACTGGGCGCCGCTCCTGCCTTGGCCCAGCCCAGCTCACCCTGGTGCTCCAAGCTGGGGGGCAGGGGGTCCCACCCAAAGAGGCTGCCCGGCTTCCAGGTGTGGAGCAGGGACTGTGCCCCCGGGGAGGTCAGGGTTAGGTGAGAGGGCTGGTGACAGCAGGCTCGGGACCCCGTGTGACGGGCAGCTGCGTCCTGCCACCACGGTGCCTGCCTGCAGAGGCCTTGGAGACCCCGCCCGGGGGCCTTCTGTTTGGGGGCCTGAGGTCAGGCACCGGAAACCTTTGCTCCAGCAGAGGGAGCCCGGGATGCAGGACTGACCCCCAGCTATCCAGTGGGGGAGCTGCGTTTGTGGGGACCCTTGGGAGACCCTGCCGTCCAGGGGAAGGCCCGTGGGAAGAGGACGTCTCAGGATACGGCTGCGCAGTTCTTCCTGCCCTCCTCTCCGCCCTGGAGTGCGCTGACTGTTGATGCACAGGTGGTGGGCGGTGGGCAGGGGACACAGCCACCGGGGCGTCCATCACCTTTGACTGGGAAGCCCGAGCAGAGGCTCGGCCAGCAGAAAGGCCAGCCTAGCTAGCTGGCGGGCCGACGCGGGCGGTGGGTAAAGACAGCGCCACCCCCTCCTCACCCCTCTGCACCCCAGGGAAGCTCTGTCCGGTGGCTTTAGGCGATCCCCTCCATCTGTGCTGAGCACAGTGGGAGGCTGGCCCCCATCGGGACCCCTTTCTTCTCGGGGTTGAGCGGGGGTTAAAGGCTAAATGCCCTCTTCCTACACCCCAGATCTGCACACGTCTCACCGCAGCGTCGCATTTCTGTCATAGGGATATTGGCTGTCCCTGAATTTCCCGTGTAATCAGCACGTTATTCCAGTTACAATCACTGTGTCCACAAGAAACGTTCCTGGACTGCCATTGGTTGGGCAAAGTTGGCTCTTTTTTTTTTTTTTTTTTTCAAACTACCCCCATTACCTCTGCCCCGTCTCCCCCTCCTGGATGACAAATTCTTTCAACAGAATCACGTGTGGGTCTTTGTGAGTCCAGCTCATGGTAGCAAGAACCCACCAAGGAACCAGTTAGCATGGGCAGGCCCTCCCAGGAGGGCTGTGTAATGCGCTGCAGCCCGTCTCACTAAATCTGTGTTCTCCAGACCGTGGTGTGTGTGCTGAGCTGGGGACAGGGCAGGGTTTGCTTGACATACGAATCAAAAACAGGTTTAGTCACAGCCCACAGCCCTCCCCATCCAACGGGGTCGACTGTAATCTGGGCATCGTGCCTAGGCCTCAGTGTGCTGACCCCTCTAAGAGGCACTAAAACACATCCCTGGTGGGGCTGTTTGGGTGCCAGGAAGCACCGGGCACAGCCCGGCACACGGAGAATGCTCAGTGAGTAGAAGACACATCTCTGCACAGCCGTCCCGGTGGAAAGACTCGTTAACACAGGTCCCAGGTCTAGCACCTGGGAGCCTCTCGCGTCTTCGCAAGCTGGGCCCACTGACAGGGCCCTTGGACTTCAGGAGAACCCTACACCCCCTCCCAAATTACATTCAGACCTCTGTATGTACACTTCTCTAGAGAGATGAGCCCTGGTTTTGACCAGGATCTCAAAGAAAACATCAGGAATGTGCTTGAGAAGGTGCCTTTATCCAGCTGCATCCAGACAGGCTGGTGGACAGCAGCCCTATGGCCCAGGAGACCTGAGAGCTCGATGGGGGCACAGGCAGAGGGTGGGGGAAAGGCGTGAGAGGGGGTCCGTGGGCCTGGTGCTGGCGCCCCCAGCTTCAAACAGGTAAGGCTGCATGTGGGCATCACAGGATGCAGCCTCCACCCACCCCCTTCAGGTATGAAAGAGTACTTTCTTTTAACCTTTTAATTTTGACAAATTTAGGCTTACAGAAGTGTTGCAGAAACACTCCCAGGTACCCACCTCCTGGGTTCCATCAATGTTAACGTCTTGCCCCGTTTGCTTCATCCTTTCTCCACACTCCCGTGAACCATCTGGCAGTTAAGTTGCCCCTTTGCCTCTAAGTAACTCGTGTGTTACTCCCAAACAAGGACGTTGCCTTACACGGCTGTAGTGCGGTCATAACATCAGGAAGTTGACATTGATTTGGGACCGTAAAACCTACAACAAACCGTATTCAGATTTTGCCATTCAGTTGCCATGTCGTTTTAGCCTTTAATCTGGAAGGGTTCATGACACTGACATTGAAAACCACAGGCTAGGGAAGTCCCTGGTGGCTCAGTGGTTAAGAATCTGCCTGCCAATGCAGGGGACACGGGTTCGAGCCCTGGTCCGGGAAGCTCCCACATGCCGCGGAGCAACGAAGCCCGTGCGCCACAATTACTGAGCCTGCGCTCTAGAGCCCGCGAGCCACAAGTACTGAGCCTGCGCTCTAGAGCCCGCGAGCCACAACTACTGAGTCTGCGAGCCACAACTGCTGCTACTGTGGCAGCACAACAACTGAAGCCTGTGTGCCTAGAGCCCGTGTCCTGCAACAAGAGAAGCCACCGCAATGAGAAGCCCGCGCACCGCAAGGAAGAGGAGCCCCCGCTGGCCGCAACTAGAGAAAGCCCATTCGCAGCAACAAAGACCCAATGCAGCCAAATAAATTAATTAAAAAAAAAAAAAAAAGAAAAAGAAAAGCACAGGCTAATTATTCTGAAAACTTTCCTTCAGTGTGGGTTTTTCTGATTGGATTTGGGCTTTGCACTTTTGGTGGCATTTTCACAGATGTGATGCTGTGTCTGTAGTGTGTCATCTGTCCTACTCCTGGAGATGCTTTGGTCCCCGTCTCCTGTGTCCTTTTGACACGTTCCTGGCATTCTTTAGGCATTTGCTTCCTTTCCAGTATAGCAAGGTATTCCAGGCTTATTCTGTAATTACCCCAGTCCCAGCCCTGGAACCAGTCATGTTTCTGAGGAGCCCCAGAACCTTCTGGTGGAGCATGGCACTCAGGAAACAAGATGTGGTCGTTGGTTACACTCATGGCTGGGGTAGGAAATAGTACCCCATGTCCATTTCCTTATTGGTTTATAAACATATTAAAAACCATGAGTTTACACCGATACTTCCAACTTCAAAACAACACAAGAGTCATTCTTTCCCTTCTTCATATTTGCAATTCCCTTGACAGTGAGAAACCTGGCTCCATTATCCATAATATACTTATTTACTCAATCCTAGAGTACACACAAAGCACCTTTGGCATTGCTCACCTATGCTGGTGAAAAACAAGGCTGCTAACAAGCGTTTAGTATTTCTTTAGGTTCTTTTTTGTCTCTCGTCTGAGGGCATAAGTCAAAATAAGGTGTTTAAAATTCACTTCGGTGTTTCTCCCCCTTGTTGTGGATATGCAATTCGTGCGCAATACAGTTCCGTTCATATACTCCAGTGTTTTATTTCCCTACCCTTGTTTACTTTTTTTGTGCAATATATTAACATGGTTCCCCAATCAGAACTTCCCAAAAGGTACAAAAGTTACATCTCCGCCCCACCCCCATAACCAATCTCTTTAGTCTCCGATTTCTCCTTCCTGGGTTTCTTTTCGTACAAGAGTAAGCACGTGTGTATTTTATTTCCCCTTCTTTCTTCCACAAAAGGTAGCACACTCTACTCTTGGGTGTTGCTTTCTTTCAATTACTAATATATCCTGAAAACCACATCAGCTGAGTTCTTCTTTATTCTACTACTACGGCAGCTATCATCATCTACAACTGGCTTACGTTCCACCGTGTGGAAGTGCCATTTTATATGACTATTTCACTTGAGACTCTTCAGGCTGTTCCGTAGCTTTTGCAGTTACAAACAAGGCTGCAACAAATAATCTGTGCACATATATTTTCTTTTGTTGTCAGTGTATCTTTAGGGTATAATCCTACAAGTGGGATTGCTAAATCAAAAGAAATATATGTTTTTACTAGTGTTCAATGCCCCTCGGTAAGGGATGTGCAAACCTGCACTCTCACCAGCAATGAATGAGGGTGCCAGTAATGCCACAGCCACCCCAAGAGAATGTGCAGTCACACTTTTTGATTATTGAATGATGAGAAATGGTATCTGTGTAGCTTTCACTTGCATTTCTCTTGAGTGAGGTCAAGCTTATGTTTCAGGATCTAGTTTACTTATTTATGAATTCTATCTTTTGCCCACTTTTCTATTGGATTTTTGGTATTCTCAATCTTTAACAGTCCTTCACTTATCAGGGGTATTAGCCCATTATCTGTGAGAAATTTTCTTCCAGTGTGTCATTTGCCTTTGACCTTGTTTGTAGTGTTTTATCCTCATAGAAAAGTTTTGTTACCTTTTCATATGGTTAAACTGATTAATCTTAAATCTCCTCTGGATTTTGAGTCCTAGAAAATCTTCCCCAACACCCACGTCAAAGACATTCATCCATGTGTTTTGTAGTACTTGTTTCATTTTTTCCATTTAGATCCCTCATCTGTTTGTTTATTCTTGTGTATGCTGTGAGTTATGAATTAACTATCTTTTGCCAAATTTTAACCAGCTGTCCTGGGCTATTTAAAAAAAAACAAAAGCCTATTTGTATCTATTTCTGGACTTTCTATTGTATCCTACAGGTCTGAATACCTCCCTGATTCAATCACAGAGGTTTTATAGTGTGTTTTAATGTCTACCAGGGCTAGTCTCCTTGTAGTTTGTTTTAAATAACTTTTCCTGGATTTTCTTTCATTCAATCTTCTTAAAGCACATATCTAAGTAAAATTTTAATGCCATAACGGATGCTCTTAAGTGTCAAAATGAAAATACCAGAAGCAGGGTTTCCAGGGATGTTAAACACCTGAAAGCAGAGGCGTGGTTGGGCCTCACCCAGGAGGTCACCCCGTTGCGTCTGGTCACGCACCCTGAGTCGCCTAGGAGAGCTGCTTTGAGCGCCACTCCTTCTCACTGTACAGGTCCCTGTAGCAGCTTATTGCATCATTGATTGCTCTCGTAACTTTCAGGTTCCACGCATCATCAGGGCTGTTACTGGTAAGGACCTGCAAGCCGGCCTCAAAATGTGAGAAGGCTGCTGACAGCTCCCGTGTGGTTAGTTGGCGCAGGGCAGGTGCAGCCTCTTCACCCTCCTCCTCCTCTCTTGCCGGTTCCTGCTCCAGCTGCATCAGCTCCTCATTTGAGAGACCCTCCTCGTGGGACTGCAGCAGCTGTTCCACGTCAGCTTCTCCCACCTCTCCGAGCGCCACACTCTTGGCAAGGGTCACGATATTTTGCTGAAGCTGGGCAATGTTGTCTGTTTGGCAAACACTCCGGAACTGAACACACTCGGGCCAAATCTTCTTCCACACGCTGTTCATTGTTGCTGGCCTGAGCTCCTCCCAAGCTACTGCAATGTTGTCCACAGCATCCATGATGCTGTACTTTCTCCAAAACTCCCTGATCTCAGCTGTATCGTCCCCATCTGTTGCTTCTAGGATGTGCTCAAAAGTCCTTCTCAGGTAATGAGCTTTGAAGGTAGAGGCCACACCTTGACCCATGGGCTGGATCGAGTCAGCTGTATTGTCATGAAGATATTCCACTCTTACATTATCAGACAGATCGCTCAAATTTACTGGGTGGCATGGCGCGTTGTCTAAGATGAGCAGTGCTTTGTTGGTGAGATTATTTTGGGCACAGTATTTTTCAACGGCAGGGCAAAAAAAGTATGTGAACCACTCATGAAAGATGCTCCTGGTCGCCCAGGCCCTTTTATTGGAGCGCCAAATCACAGGCAAATTGGGTTTGGAGTACCCCTCCAGAGCCTTGGGGTTTTCTGAGTGGTACACCAATAAGGGCTTCAACTTAAAGTCCCCAGCTGCATTGCCACCAAGAAGCAGCATCAAGCGATCTTTGGATGATTTAAACCCGGGCTCAGCTTTCTCTTCTACCGAAATAAACGTTCTTTCAGGCATTCTTTTCCAATAAAGCCCTGTCTCATCTACATTAAAAACTTGCTGGGGGGTGTACTCACCTTCTTGGATGATGCTTTTCAGGATTTCTGGATATACATCCTCCTTACCAGGGGCCGTGCTGTTCGTCTTGAAGTGGGGCAAACAGTGGCGTTCCTTGAATCTCACAAACCACCCTTTACTTGCACTGAACTTTGCTGTTTGAGAGCTTTCCCCTTGTTCACGCTGTAAGTCATCGAACAAACTCTTAGCCTTCTCCTGAATAACGGTGACGCTCAGGGGCGCGTTTCGCTGGCTCTGGTCTTCAAGCCACACACGCAACAACCGCTCCATGGTCTCCATGACTGCACTTCGGTGGCGAGTCAAACGGGAGGCTCTCAACGGAGTAGCTATTTGTGAACTCGCTTTGATTTTTTCTTTGTTATCTCGGATTGTCGCCACTGTAGAGACAGCAAGGCCTAAGGCCTTTGCGACCTGGCTGAGCTTTTCACCCACTTCAAACCGTCTTAACACTTCTAATTTCACGTCGAGGGTAATTGCTTTCCGTTCCCTTTTGGCACTCGGGATGGCCGTCGCATATCGGGGCCTTTTCCCAGGCATCTTTGCCTCCGTAATGTACTAAAAGAACAGCAGTCCCAGGTGCGAGAAAGCCTGTGGTTATTCTATGCCCTCTTGCAGAACTTAGGGAAGAGAAAGTGGGGCTTCGAGGAGGCACAGGCTGCCGTCCCTGGAGACGTGGAAGGGTCAGCACAGGCCGGCCCACGACACTGCCCAGGATCAGGCCGCTTCATTCTGGGCTCCAGGGCGGCCAGCGTGGGCCTCCGGCGTCGATCAGAGCGTCCACATCCCTGGACAGCACGCGTGGGTTTCCGTGACGCAGAAACAACTCCGTGAGCGGCAGTAGGCTGCACAGCACACGCAGCCCCAGTGCTGTGCTTCCTCCCGGAACCGATTCCCAGCGCAGCGCTGGGACCACCAGGAGCACTTCGGGCTGGGCCTAGCGGGTCGCCGTTCGCTCTGGTGAGCCGCTTCCCATGGAGGACCCCGGAAATACCTGCCCTTGGAGACGCCGGATTTAAAATAAATCTAAAGGCGCTGGCTGTCCCCTCAGCACCTGGTCCGCGTCGGTCACCGCGGGCCAGGGCGGCGCGCAGGTTGAGATCCAAGTCAGGCCGTAGACTAGACACCTAAGGAGAGGTCCCCGCGTCGTCGCCTTGGCCTCACCGCGCCTGCGTCAGGCACCCGGAGGTTGGCCGGGGGTGTGGCGCCCTATGACCTATTTGCCGCTGCACTGGGCGTGCGCGCGCCCCAGGGGCGCGAGGTCGGGGGTGGGGGTTGTCGCAGTGGCTGGTGGCGGCGGCCGGTAGCAGGGTGGTGGCCGTGCCGCTCGCCGTGCTGTGGCGATGCGGCGGACCGCCCAGCAGGTGAGCGGGGAGGCGTTGCCCGCCGGTTCCGGACGGCAGGGGCGGTGGCTGCGCTCGACGCCGCGGTGACGCCATCCAGCTGCGCCGGCCGGCGCGGGGACCGGGTGTGGGAACCGGGGCACCGAGAAGCGGGTGCGCGGCGGCGGCTACCACATCCCCCGCCAGCGCGGGGGAGCGGGGCGCGGGAACCGGGTGCGGGAACCCGGGCACCGAGAGGCGGAGGCGCGGCGGCGGCGACCACACCCCCGGCCGGCTGGCCCCGGGGCTCCAGCCCATCCCCGCGGCTGAGCAGGCTGACGCTCGCCCGAACCGGTTCCGTCTGTCCTCCGAGCCCCCTCCCTTTTCTTCGAAAGTTCCCGCTGCCTCTCAGCGCCCTGCCCACTGCCCGCGCGTCCTCATTCCGCTCTCCCAAGAGCCGCGTGGAGCGAATTGCGTTCAGGCCTCGCTCCGCTGCGAACCTACCGTGTCTTCTAGGGCGCTCGCTCCGACCGCGAGGTGGTTTCCTCCTGGGCTCAGCGGTGATATGACTTCTGCACTGTCTCGCAGGGTTGCTCTCCGTTTTGATGACGGACGTGAAAGAGTTTTGGCAAGTGCTATGTGGTTTTTATTCGAACAACATTCGTCGAGTCCAGTTCTGCCACTCTAATCGTAACTAACATTTTTTGAGGGCTTCCGTGCTAAGGGCTTTACGGGGACTGTCTCCGTTAAGTCTTATACCCGTCCTTTAGGTAGGAGCTGCTCTAACTCTATTTTATAGGCGAGGAAACGTAAGGCTACAGCTGGTCAGCATATTCGCTTTTAGATACTCCTGTATTGTACGCCTTCCCGTGGGTTAGATACGCTGAAATACACCATATTTTAAGGTTTGTTTTTGTACATCCCAGGGAGTAGTGATCACATTGAATTCTTTTCTGAGAGACTAATGTGGAGCCTCCGGATTTTGATCGGAGAAAGTTATCTTGGTTTTCAGACAGTATTGAAAGACAGTGAACTTTCCCCTCTCATCTCTGTTCATTTCGGAGCTGGTGCACGTCAGTTTCAGGTTGTTTCCGGCAACATCAGTGAAAGCAGAGCCTTTCACCTGTGGCCACGTGGCCCTCAGCATTGCAGGGGGCTGTTCTAGTTGTTAACTGGATGGAAGGCAGTAATCGACGGGGTGCAGCACAGGTGTGTCATGAATTCCATGGACCTCAGTGGTTTTAGTTATGAAGGGAGGAAGTTGCATGATCTTTGGGTTCCTCCCCACACTGAGCTGTTCTGTTCATCTGTGGAGTCTGCTAGCCAGGGCATGTCACAGGGAACAGGACAGGCAAGGCCTTTGCCCCATGAGCTGCTGTCCTTTGAGGCCTTGGTGACCTGTAGGCTGAGGGGGGCATGTGAAGGCTGGAGATGAAGTAGCAGACTGCTTTATAGTTAAAAGATGTGCCCTTTTAACTATAGTCAGCACTCCTCAAGGGGAAGCTTATGTTCTGGAAGTTTTTATGAGTTATTTTTTCATTCAGTGAGCTTCCTACATTGTTCCTGCCACACAAGACAACAGATGTGTAGGTAGCACGTTAGGCGGTTAGATGAGGTATGAAGGAAGAGGAAGCAGAGCAAAGGAAGCAGGAAGCGAAGAGAAGGGGTGGAGGAGGATAAACGTCACGTTCTCTTAGGTGGGGTGATCGGCTTCTGAAGGAAGTGTGGGGATTGAGCAGGAGCTGCGGGCAGATTCCCAGGCGCCTGGTGGGGCTGCACCTGTGTGCATCTGAGGCACACACCAGGGTCACCTGA
This sequence comes from Mesoplodon mirus, assembly GCF_964341445.2. Lineage (NCBI taxonomy): Eukaryota > Metazoa > Chordata > Mammalia > Artiodactyla > Ziphiidae > Mesoplodon > Mesoplodon mirus. Next base: position 249,458 of record NC_138995.1, on the reverse strand, counting down.
TTTGTGATCTTACAAAGAAAGGACCGTGGTACCTTGGTTGTTAAAGGGAGACTGTGGTGTGCACAGCTTCACGTGTTGGCTTTGCATATCCAAACACCAAGAATGGATGGTAGACCCCTGTCTTTGAGAGCTGCATCTGACCTAATGTGGTCCCCTAACCAAATCAGAAAAAGGCTAAATTATAAATTAAAATAAAGGAATTGGATATTTTCTCAAGTTTTGGAGGCCTGAAGATCATACTTTGTCCTTCTAGGGCTGGAGGCCGCCTGACAGCGAGACTGGCCGCCAGAATCCTCGTCTCACGCCTCCAGCTCCCAGTTACCTTACCTCAGGCGCTCACCAGCCTCTCTGAACTTCTGCGTTCCCACCCCGTAGGGGGACGGCAGCACCTGCTTCCTCAGGGTGGGCACTGAGGAGCGGAGGAGGTGACCAAAGCGCCTGGCACCCAACCAGGGCCCAGGACCACCACCTTCTGTGCGCCTTTGCCTAGACTTCCCCTCGCAGTGACAGCCTTTGTGACATCAGGTTCTGGTCCCCTTGTGCGCGGTGACTTGCTACGGTGGGGAGGTGACATTCATGGCGCAGAGGCTCCAGGAGCCTCGTCGCTGTTAACCGCCATGTCTCCTTCCAGAGCTTCCCTGTGTGCAGTTTTCCCTGATTTTAGTATCTTTCTCATAGCTTACCTTACTTTTTAGTGCTCTGTGGCCTTTGATAGGGATGTGTGAATAATTTGGCTTATGAGCAAATTAATAATCGTTAGGGAATGAGTTTGCGTGGGGGAATAGCCTGCCTCACCGTGAAAGGTGGCACGACTGAAATAATGCAAGTGTCGTCACCTGTGGATGCAGTTTCACTGTAACAAAATACTGGGAACAATCCAGATCTCTGGTTAGGTTGGGGTTTTTGAATACAGTTAGTAGTAGGTTAGTGAGTGTGCTTAGAGCTTGTTTTTCGTTTGGTGGCTTTTATTGTGCTCGTTCTTGCTGTGGTGGCTTTTGACCTGTGACAGTGAAAACCGAGGTTGTCTCTGCTTCTGTCCTTAATTGATGTTCAGTATTGTTAGCAGCTTACGGTAAAAGCTGTTGCTTTCCTCTTGGAGAACTCTAGAAAGTACAACGTCTAGGAAAAACATTTGCTTTCCTGACAAACATACTAACCTGTGGCTGATCAAAGATAAATCATAATACTCTTTGGTTTTTAAATTTCATATGATTTTAATGTTAGAATAATGTTTGTTTTTGAGGCTGTAAAAATTTCAGTGACTAAAATTGCGTCAGGCAGGAAGTGATTAGTTTTGTTTTTTGGTTTTTTTTTGACAGCTGTAGCTATAAACATTCTTCATGGGGCTCCTCTGGTGGTGCAGTGGTTAAGAATCCGCCTGCCAATGCAGGGGACACGGGTTCGAGCCCTGGTCCGGGAAGATCTCACATGCCACGGAGGAACTAACCCCGTGCGCCACAACTACTGAACCTGTGCTCTAGAGCCCTGTGCTCCACAGCAAGAGAAGCCACCGCGGTGAGAAGCCTGCGCACTGCAACAAAGAGTAGCCCCACTTGCTGTAACTAGAGAAAGCCCGAGTGCAGCAACGAAGACCCAATGCAGCCAAAAATAAAAAAAAATTCTTCATGTATCTGTGCATTACATTTAGTTTCTTATTCTCCTGTTTGAATCATATTTTTAATGAGATAAAGCAGATAAAGGCCTTAGGTTTACACCCCAGCCCAAATCCTGGTCCCTTTGAGCCTGTAACTGCCACTGTGAGAAGATGCCCCATCAGATTGCAGAGGAAGCTAATTCTCTTTCCCATTTCAGTGCCTCCAGGGAATCCGCTTTCAGCACTTGGCTCTGTGGAAGAGACAGACGTCAGTTTCCCAGTGGCCGTGTTCAAAACCACCCAAAGGTACCTGTCTTCCTCCTACCATCGTTGGCAGCATAAGGTCACAGGAACCGAGGCTAGTGTGGCTTCCTTGGTGTCCTGCGTCATGGGGAGTGGGGACAGGGCGCATGATGGCTCAGGAGGCCCGGACCTCTCGTTTTCTAGCTTCCATGTTCAGTCACACTTAGCTCTCCCCATTTCTGGGTTACCTGCCCCACGTCTTTACAGTTTTGATATATCAGTGTAGGTGGTGAAAGAGAAACTCTTCCAGGAGGAAGTTGCTGCTGGGTGAATCTTTGGGGATGCATGGGAACAAACCTTTGTTTCTGCACGTCTGAGGGCCAAGCTGAGTCTCACGTTTGGAAAGCAGAGCAGAGATCTCGTGTAGACTGCAGTTAGTTTGGGGCACGTGTGCCCCCGAGGGCGGGCTCTGGGCTGTGCTCAGCGCTTCTCGGGAGACCCTGTGTGGAGGCTTGCAGTGCAGAGCAGAAGGCAGCTAGGACGTGGCGGTGCATGCTGGTCTCACCAAGCTGAAGTCAGGAAGAAAACCCTCTCCTGCGTTGACAGTATGGCTGCTTTTGTGAGTGTGGTGTGTGCTCTTAAAGTACCAGAACCTCATCATTTTGTCCCAGTGGGTTTGAGAAGTTCTTTAAGAGGAGTAGAAGAAACACAGACTTAGAAAACCAACAGCTCCAAAACAAAAACAAGAACAAAAACAAAAACAAAATGGTAAAAGGGACATTTGACAAATCAGATCGTCAAAATTTTACATTTGAGAATTTTTTAATTCTTTAATGAAGTTAACTAATTAATGTATTTTTGGACACACGTGCAGCATGTGGGGTCCCCGACCATGGATTGAACCCTCGCCCCCTGCAGTGGAAGCACAGCGTCCTAACCACTGGACCGCCAGGGAAGTCCCCACTGGAGAATTTTTGAAGCGTTCATTAATTTTGAGCCAGGCTGGGGAGGTGAGCGGCAGGTGGCCCGGGCGTGGGTGGTCCTGGTATTTCCTTCCCGTCACTTGTGCGTGGACGTGGCCTCACTGCCTCCCTTTGTCTTTGGGGCTCAGCGCCTCCATAGCTTGTGTGGATCTGAAGCCTCGACAAATCTGTTTGTGAAGTTACGGCATAGTTTGGTGATGTGGATGAGTGAAGTGAATATTCAGCGGGTGTGTTTTCTCCTGGGGAATGTCTCCTGCTCGGGTAGCCAGGAGCAAGAAGTGGAACGCGGCCCATAAAAGCTCGTTGGGAGGAGTGCTTACATGATTCGCTACAACCGTAAGACTTCTTTGAAGACTCATGTTTTGCCTTTAATGTTTATGCAGATCTTCACTCTATCCTATAATATGTTTGGCTGTTCCTGGGGTCATTCTGGCCTTCGGGCTTCCCTGGCTTTGGGTCGGGGTTGCTGCAGTGGTGCCGTGTACGTCGTGGGGCAGCTCGGGCTTTTATCCTGGAACTTGTGTGAATGTTGTGCGCAGGCCCTGTGTCTGCTGTTGTTGACTGGCTGTGGAGGGATTGCCTAGTGGAGGAAGTGATTTTTGTCTCAAGCCTCTGTGTGCCTACCTTTTCTTTACTCGGGGGGATGATTTTTATTTTTTTAATATTTATTTATTTGGCTCTGCTGGGTCTTAGTTGCGGCATGCGGGATCTTCATCGCCGTTTGCTGGATCTTTCTTAGTTATGGCACTCGGGCTCCTTAGTTGCGGCATGCGAGCTCTTAGTTGTGGCATATGGGATCTAGTTCCATGACCAGGGATTGAACCCGGGACCCCTGCATTGGGAGCGCGGAGCCTTAGCCACTGGACCACCAGGGAAGTCCTAGAGAAATGATTTTTTTCTGAGTTTTGGGTTAGTTTCCTAAGATCTTATGGAAAAACACATTCCTGTGTGTGTTCTCCACTTTCAGCTCTTTACTTCTGGTTTCCCCATAAAGCGATTCTGCAACAGCTCAGCTCAGTTCTGACACTCTACCTGGAGTTGGCATCAGATTCCACCCACGGGTTAAGGGTTCAGTCTTGAATTCCGCCCCCCAACACCCACTTCAGACGCCAATCACAAATCCAGGTTGTCACCTGCGCTTCTGACCAACTGGTTGTAAGTCAGAGGTTCCCGTAACCCCCTTCTCTGGTCCAGTTAATTTGCCAGAGTGGCTCACGGAACTCGGGAAACCGATTTACTTACTGGACGGCTGGTTTATTATGAAGGACGTTATAAACGAACAGCCAGACGGAGAGGTACACAGGGCGAGGTTGGGAAGGGTCCCGGGGGGAACGTGGGGTGCGCCCGTGTCCAGCACGTGGACAGCTTCCTGTCCACCGATGTGGAAGCTCTCTGAACCCGGCCCTTTTGGGTTTTGTGGAGGTTCTGTTGCACGGGCAGTGTTGATTAAATCACTGGTGATGGATTCAAACTACAGAGGTCGTGGGACAGGGGAGCTGTAAGTTCCAACCCTCCAGGCCCCTGGACCCAGCCCCCTCCTCGGGGGCTTCCCAGAAGTCATCTCATTAGCGCGAACTCTGATGTGGTGAAAGGGGCCTACTATGGACAGCAAAAGATGTCTTCTTTCTTCTCACTTAAGAAATTACGAGGCTTTGGGGGCTCCTTTCGGGAAGACCAAATGTATATTTCCCATTAAAAAGCAAACATCGCACAGGTCACACAGAGGTAAGTACCTGTCAGATGCCACGTTAGCAGTTATTTGCCTCTGTCTTATATTCTTTCCCCTTGTCGTTTCTGTGTACGCTAAAATGCCTTCTGGAAATTTTAATTGGAGGTGTACTTGATTTAGTTACATGGGGAGAGGAGGGTTTTTCCTTGGATGTGCCCAGCTCTCCAGGACCATTCGAGCCACCTGATCCTTAGATTGCACTAGGAGGTAATGGGGCCCTTAGAGCACAGATGGGCATGTCCTGAGTAAGACCCATCCCCCCCAGTACATACTTGGCATCTGACGGAAGGGTGGGGGGCTCTGGGGGTGCTTGTGGGGCTGGACTGGTGTAATTTCAACTGTTCCTGCTTCACACGTGCACGCTACAGGAGGAGGCTTGGGGACTGGACCAGTCATCTAGTCTGTGGGCCACAGGTGTTCTGAGGGGAGGGGGTCGTGTCTGAGAGTTGGTGGCATGAGTGCCAGCCTGTCTCATCACTTATTTAAAAGTAACACCTCCTAGGGAATTCCCTGGCAGTGCAGTGGTTAGGACTCCACGCTTTCACTGCCGAGGGCCCGGGTTCGGGGAGCTGAGATCCTGAAAGCCGAGAGGCTCGGCAGCCCCCCCCGCCCAAAAAAAGACAAAAAACAAAAAGACAACTGGTGATGCAAGGTGACAACTCACACGTGGGTACAGTCACTCATGATTTCAAAGAGTGTGAGAAACTGTTTTAAATGTTCCTTCTTGTCTGGAAACGTGTGGGGTTGACGTGGGCCCACAGTCCCCACCACCGGGGCCGTGCCCTGATCCCAGGAGGGCACGGCAAGCTCTCCTGCAGCCCTTCCGAAGGGCACGCTGCCACGTTCCACTCTGCCCCTTGCCGCCCCAGCCGCGTCCCTTCCGCTCCAGGAGGCACCCGTTCTGGGGACATTGTGTGCTGGAAAGCATTTCCCTGTGCTCTGAATCCTCCTTCTCTGGACAGTTAGATATGATTGTTTTCTGAGGTCAGAGTTTGTTTTTTCTCTTAGGAACTAGTGAACCAAAGGATGCTGGTCCTGGACGGATGGAGAGAAGAGAGGAGGAAAGCGGGACGACTTTGCCTGGTGGAAACGGTCGCAGAAGGTTTGTGCGTGTCTGAGGACCAGGCCCAGACGGCCTGTCACTTTTCCGAAGACGTAGTCCCTGCAGGCTCGGGCTTCGGACAGCTTTTCTGCTTGTGTTGCAAAGATTCTAAGCAGTGGATTCAATTTCTAAAACCGCGGAGATTTCCATCTGAATTTTTAAAGACCCAGAGAAGCGATCACCTCAGGGATGCTGGCTGCTTCTCCGGGGTGGCCCAGGGAGCCGCAGCGCTGCTGTGGTCTCCGATGCGGGCAGTGGGCAGGTTTGGCCTTGCACATGGAGGCCGCAGGGAGCGGGGTCAGGAGGGAGGGTCTGGGCGACCTCTCCCACGTCTGTGAAAGGAAATGGCCGTTTTCATGCAAGAAGCACCCTCATTTACCTGTAACATGTGTCTGTGTTCTATTTTTCCACAGGGAGAGGTTCCCTGGGTGACAAGGATTTCCGCAGTCTGGCCGTTCTGGGGTCAGGTGTTGCTATGAGATTTCTCTACTTCTGTTTCCGAGATCCTCGGAAGGAAATCACCTGGAAGCACTTCGTGCAGTATTACCTGGCGAGAGGTCTGGTGAGGGACTCACACACTGCCTGCTTGGGGTGAAGGTGGCCGGTCAGCCTCGGGGTGCAGACGCGCGCGGCTTTCCTTTCGCCAGTGACTGCGCCGCCCCACGCCCACGCCCGTGTTCGCTGGGTGGACGTCTCTCTTTTTTTTTTTCCGGTACGCGGGCCTCTCACTGCTGTGGCCTCTCCCGTTGCGGAGCACAGGCTCCGGATGCGCAGGCTCAGCGGCCATGGCTCACGGGCCCAGCCGCTCCGCGGCATGTGGGATCCTCCCGGACCGGGGCACGAACCCGCACCCCTTGCATCGGCAGGCGGACTCTCAACCATTGCGCCACCAGGGAAGCCCCGGACGTCTCTTTAACATCACGGCCTGACTCATCTTGCATTAGCTTTGGCTTCTGACACTTGGTTCTGTTTGTTTATCTTTACACTTCATTCTCGAATTGGATTGAGAGCTTTCCTCCTCTTAGGGCGCCCCTGCCCTGCTGGCTGGCCCTGGACGGGGCAGAGCCGGCGCTGTCAGCGCTGGACTCTGACTCACACCAGCAGAGTCCCCCCGGCTTGTCCTGCGAGATGCTCAGGCTGGAGTGTAAACTTCCCCAAGCACAGAGGCCTTGCTTCCCTGTTGCCCTGAACAGCGCACGATGAAGGTTGGGCTTTCCCTCTGTGTGGTGATGTCATAAGGAGTTCTTGTTTTCCACCAGGTCTGTGGCTGGGGCCTGTGTTGTCTTCTGTCCTCAGGCTGGGGGCGATGCTCCCTGTGTAATGGGGGAAAGGCTGCTGCAGCCCCTCTCCACTAAGGACCTGCCCCTGTAAGTGTGGCCTGGGCGGGGTGAGGGTGGGGTGAGACCAGCGTCCTGTGCCTGCATTTGGGACAGGTTCCAGAGTTTCTTTGACGTCTGACGTGGCTTACAGAGACATGGTTGTTCCAAAACGGCCTGGAACACGTAAGGGCGACGTGTTCCCTCCCCAGCCCACCTGATGCAGCCCTGCGCTCAGCTCCTGCAGTGCCTGGTGGGGCCCGACTCTCGCCTGGCTCAGTTAGACGAGGACCAGGTCCCGCTCACTCGGGGGAACTTTCACGTAAGCTGGGAGAGTCCAGCACGTGAACGTGAGGGCTGCATCCTCTCCCAGCCCCACCTGAGCTGTCTGAGGAGATCCCCTGATAATATCTTCAGGTGTCACAGAAACAAGTCATCTTATGCACAGAGGTCCCTGGCCTGGAACAGACGTTCTTTTGTGAAGGGGTTGTTTGGGAACAAAAAACTACAATATTCCAAAACCTCGGTTGCAGTCTTCGGTTTCTGGGGGATTTTTTTTTTTTAAATGTATGTACATTTTGTTTCTTTTTTTTTAATATATATTTATTTATTTATTTATTTATTTATTTATTTATTTATTTATTTATTTATTTATTTATTTATTTATTTATTTATTTATTTATTTATTTATTTATTTATTTATTTATTTATTTATTTATTTATTTATTTATTTATTTATTTATTTGGTTGTGGCACGTGGGGTCCTTGATTGCAGCACATGGGCTTCTTAGTTGTGGCATGTGAACTCTTAGTTGTGGCATGCATGTGGGATCTAGTTCCCTGACCTGGGATCGAACTCAGGCCCCCTGCATTGGGAGTGCAGAGTCTTAACCACTGGACCACCAGGGAAGTCTGAGCAATCTTCATTTTAAAACAGCATTGCTTTTTTTCCTGATTACAAATGTAATACATGCTTGCTGCAAAAAACTTTGGGGAAATAAATAAAAGTATAAAGAAAGAAATCACCATCTGCTAACCCAGGCTGGCCTTTTGTTGTGATCCTCCTGGCCGGTCTGAAAGCGGAGCTGCTCCCTCTTTTACACCCTCCGTCTGACTGTCCCGTTGCACACTCCAGCAGTGGTGCTCCACGCTGGGGGAAGTGGGAGGTGTCAGCTGGGCAGGGGTCCCGCAGGGCAGGGAGGATGCACCATGCCCTCGCCTCCATGAACCTGAGAGCTGGTGGGGCCTGGCTGGCTGGGGCTCCGTGTGTTGGCAGAGAAGCCAGGGCGGACAGTCAGCTGGAGTCCTGTCTGCCGTGGTTTCAGCTGTGTTTCAGGCGTGTGCAGGAGTCGGGTGGTGGCGAGGTTCCACACTCGGTCGTGTTCTTGCCGTGCAATCCTCAGTCTTCCCGTTGTTTCCAGGAGGAGCTGTGGTGTTTCCAGTGGTTATGGTGGTGTTGACAGCAGACTGTGTCCGAAGTTCCCCAGAGGGCGTGCGCCTTCTGGGCAGCAGGCTGTTTAGGCAACAGCAGCTAGCAGTCCTTGGGGCTGCACTTTCATTCTCGTCGGCACTGTTTTCTTGTGGTGCCTGCTGTCCGACCAGGGATCGAACCTGCAAAGCCCAGAATCCTAACCACTAGGCCGCCAGGGAACTTCCCTCCTTCGGGATTTTTAAGCCAGTTTGGAGGCTTAGTGCTCAGATGTGCCACATTTTAATCCCTCTTCTTGCACTGGTTCCTGTTTATTAAAATAATCCCAGGCTAAAATTGTCCACGTTAGTAGGAAACAAAACCAAGACCTGTCCTGCGGAGTGTGAGCTGCCCTCGGAGAGTGGCGCGGCCCCTGTGTGTGAGGCTCGTCTGAGGAAGAGGCCCAGGGTTGCTATGTCGTGTCTTGCCTGGGACCTCAGCTCTTCTGACTGGTCGTCTCTTTTCTAGGTGGACCGGCTGGAAGTCGTGAACAGTTTGTGCGTGTTATTACTGCCCCTGGGACATCGTCTGAGGTGAGGGCTGGGTTCAAGGCCGGTGTCCTAGATGTAGATTTTGGTTTCAGCGTAAGGTGTAGTTTTCTGGGAATTCCCTCATGGTCCAGTGGTTAGGACTCCGAGCTCTCCCTGCCAAGGACGCAGGTTCAATCCCTGGTTGGGGAACTAAGATCCTGCAAGCCTCGCGGCCAAAAAAAAGGTATAGTTTTCTGTTTTTTTAGAGAAATGCCTTCCCTGGTTTCACTTTCCAGCACCCACTTGTGCTCGTTTGTTTTGGTGACACGACAGGAACAGTCTTCCAAGTAGCGCAGGACCCTCATAAAGCTATAACTGTGCTTCAGTTTTGCCAAGTAACACATGACAGCTGCCAGCTGAGATCTGGAAGGGGGAAGAATAAAATGACAGAGGAAGGCGACGTCAGCTGTCAATGGGCATTTATACTTTGACCTCAACCCTAAGCCTGTGGTTTGGGGCCAGGACAGGTGGCCTGTGAGAGCTGCTCCGGGCTTTGCTGGGAGAGGTGCTGGGGAGGGGCGGCGGCTGTGGGGGGCACCCCCTACAGCGCCTGGCACCTTGGTCTCTGCAGAAGTTTGTGTGGTTCAACATCAGCAGCATGGACACCTTCGAGCGCAACCTGGAGACCACCCACTGGGAGCTGGGCATCGAGGTCCCGGGGCAGACAGCTGTGGTCTACACCACCGAGAGCGATGGGTGAGTGGGTGCAGCTGGGCCCGGTACTGGCCACGCGGCGCTTCCTGCTGTGCCCGCTCAGGCGTGTTACAAGTGTTCTCCGATAGTCACGGTGTCTGTGGTGGAAGATAAATTTGTTGGCTCGGTTTTTATTGAGGAAAGAATTGATCAGGGAAATGTTTAGCTAGGCAGCCTGAGGACTGTGTGCAGTGGGCCGGGAAGGGCTCCGCTGTGGGGAGGCCGTGCTGGGTCTGGAGGGGTGAAACTCGATTTCACCCACAGGTGAAGTTGAGCAGGTAGGTGTGCGTGGATGGGGGAAGCTGCATATACAGGTTAGCACATTAAAAAGCAAACTGTTCCCTTTTGTGTAGCAAAACCAAGTTCTGGAGCCGTCCACTGTTCACGGCCTGGAGGCAGTGTTTCTGGCCTGTCTCTCAAGGGAATGTGACAGATGGTTTTCTTGGACTTTCTAGGTCTTTCTTGCGAAGCCTGGTGCCCACCTTTCCCCTGATCGGAATCCTCCTCTATGTCGCGAGGAGGGGCCCGATGGGGGCTGGGCGTGGCAGGCGAGGAGGGGGCCTCTTTACCGTTGGCGAGACCACAGCCAAGAAGATCATGAAGAACACCGTCGGCGTGCGCTTTGCGGACGTGGCTGGTTGCGAAGAAGCCAAGTTGGAGGTCATGCAGTTTGTGAATTTCCTGAAGAATCCCAAGCAGTATCAGGACCTCGGGGCCAAAATTCCAAAGGTACTGATTTGAGAAAACATGGTGATGCTCTGAGCTTCGCCCTGGTTCACTGTGGACAGAGCTGGGACCGTGTAGCTTGTGGTAATGATGCTGCGTCTTGTTAATCACAGTGGGGAGTGGAAATCCTCTTATCTGATCAGCTGTTTGAAACTATAAAACTGGAATCATAGGGACAGTGCACGCCCACCTGGAGTGTGTTTATTTCACCTTCAAGCACAAACATACATCTTTGTTGGTGTGGTGTCTCATTTAGAGCACAGGCCTTCCTTTGAGTTTGGCCCCAGTGATCAAATTCTCTGTCAAATATCCTGCACAAAGCACTTAACGTCTATAGTTTTGTTTCTTTAAAATGAACTGAGAACGTAGAAGCAGTCTGAGTGCAGGCTCCTATATTTTTATGACTTTTTCTTACTCTTTCAGTTTTCTATCCATTCAATTTGGCAGCATTTTTTCTTTAACAGTTTGCCTTTATTACTTTATTATCTAAAGCCTTCAACTTTGTTTTCAAAGAAACAACTTTCTTTACTTATTATCAAAGTATATAATTAAAATAAGTACACGGAATTCCCTGGCGGTCTAGTGGTTAGGACTTGGGGCTTTCCTTCCCATGGCCCGGGTTTAATCCCTGGCTGGGAAACTAAGATTCTGCAAGCTGTGTAGCATGGCCAAAAAAAAAAAGAAAGAAAGAAAAAACCATCAAGTACAACTCTCGTAAATGGGTTTGGGATCAGATGCAGCTGTCTCTCGGGAAGCCCACGACCCAGTAGTGGGACAGGTGTGCGGTGTGGACGCAGGTTGGGGTGCTGTGCAGAGGAAGTGGAGCTACGGTGATTCTGGCCGCTCCGTCTACCTGCAGGTGTCTCTGGGTGTCGCCCTATCGAGGGCCCGGCTGAAGCTGTGAGTCCTTTTCCCAGAAAGGTTTGCGTCTCACATAGAATAGATTCACAGATCCCTCGAGGCATCCCTGGGCCCTGGACCAGGCTACGAGCTCTCGGGTGGACAGTGCTCACCGCATGGACCTTCCTGGTGGCCCCGTGCGTCCCCCAGAGTGCCCTGAACAACAGGAGAGCATGACTGACCGCTGGGGCTTTGTGGGCAGGAGGTTTGCGCTTCTGTTTGACCACCTGGTGAGAGCTGGCTGGAAAGCCGGGTGTGGGGGGCACAGAAGGCACCCTGGGTCCCATGACCCCTGCCTTGAGGAGACCCTCTGTGAATCCACATTCACGGGGACGTGGGGCCCTGACGCCTTGTGGTTTTGAGTTTTGTGGCTCCCTCCTCCCTCCCTTTATGTATTTTATTTTTGTCCTTAAAGACTTAAAAAAACAACCTTAGAGTCTCCTCTGAAAGAAGTAGACGTTAACTCACACCCTCGACTACCGGTGGAGCAGCGTGAGCCCCACTTAACTCTCTCCTCGTTTCTCAGGCGTAATGGTAAGCCCGGAAGGAACACTGAGCTGTGTTCCTGGGGCGTGAATTGTGAATTTCAACCTTAAGTAAGCGTAGAAAAAGGCGGGTTGTCGATCAGGAAGCACAGGTGCCAGTGACCACACACAGGGGCCGCCTTCACAGCTGCCGGTGGGCGCGCTGGACAGAATCACGTGACCAGGTCTGGGGCGTGCGCTCTTGTTTGTCCTGGTGTGAGTTGGTGTGTTTCACAGGGCAGTTTGGCAAAGACCATTAAACATCAGACCGCGAGATCCAGCGAGCTCTGCCCTGGGAGGGTTGCCTGAAGAAATAACCTGCTCGGCTGTACTGGGGGTGTGGGGGGCTTTCCCATGTCTGCAGCGTTTGAACGTTTCATGGTGAACGTGCGTTCATTTTACAAGCAGAAAGTATCACACCAAAAGCAAACCTCAGCCGACCCGCGTGGAGCAGGCCTAGAAAACGCCTGTTCAGTAGAACGTGACTTTCTCCTCGGCCCCATCTGTGCCCTTTCAGAACCAGGCATTGCCTTTCTGTTTCAGGGAGCCATGCTCACTGGTCCTCCTGCTACCGGCAAAACGCTTCTCGCCAGGGCGACTGCGGGGGACGCCAGCGTGCCCTTCATCACCGTGAATGGGTCCGAGTTCCTGGAAATGTTTGTCGGCGTCGGTCCAGCTCGGGTAGGTGGTTGCGCCCTTGTCCTTGCCCTGGGCTTCGTGTGGGACCCTGGCAACAGGCGCAGAGCGCAGATGTGCAGCGGGAGCCGGGCGGGCAGGCAGAGCAGCTGAGATGAGAGTCGAGTTCCAGAGGCGAGGGCTCAGCTTGGTGAGCGCTTTAGTCCTGTGTTGGTACCAGTGGCAAAGCAGACCCTGCGTGGACTCCTGTTTCAGGTCCGTGACGTGTTTGCAATGGCCCGAAAAAATGCTCCCTGTGTCTTATTCATTGAAGAGATTGACGCGATTGGCAGGAATCGCGGCCGTGGGCACTTTGGGGACCAGGGCGAGCAGGAGAACCCCTGAACCAGCTGCTCGTGGAGATGGGCGGTGAGCGGCTGCATGACTGTCCGCCAGGCCTTCCTGTGTGCGGGACCTCCCCGGGCGAGAACCCCTGCTTGCTCTCTTTTGAGGAAGGCTGTTTTCGGCACACACGGTGCAGGAAGCTGCCCTCAGAGCTCAGCGCAGGACGGGCCGACACCCAGGCTCCTTCCACGCTGGCCTCTGACTCGGGGAGGTCCCAGCTCAACGTGACAGCCCAGCAGCCCTGCCGAAGCTTCGCGGGAAGAGTCTAGGCGTTCTTATTAGTTTCCAAATTTGGAGAAGCTTTCGTTGGACCTTTGGCAGGTCTTGTCCTCACTTTGGCTTTGGAGGTGTGTTGGGGTCCCCGACAGGACCCAGGGTTTGGTGATTCGCCTGGAGGACTCCGTGTTTAGTTGGATTCAGGACCACGGTTGAGTGCAGTGACAGGATACAGCAGAATCCCAGGGAGCAGGAGCCTGGTGGCCAGGGAAGCCGGCCACGGTCTCTGGAGCCCTGGAGTCACAGGATGCAGCTCCTTCCCTGGCAACGGGCTGGGTGACACTCGGGAGTGGGGTTTCCCCTGGGGGCTGGTCACGTGGCAGCCTCTGCCCAGCATGTGCCACGATCCCAGCCTCCCAGGAGCAAGGCAGGTGCTTCGCAGAAACCACACGTCCGCACGCACAGTTGAGGCGCAGGGAGCCCCTCTTATCGGGGCGGTCCTGAATCCCAGGTCCCAGAGGTGGCCGAGGGCCCCCGTGAGCAGGCCTTTCTGCGGATGAGTGCTGGGTGAGCTCAGGCCCTCGCCGCCCCATCTGCCTTCCAGTTGGGCTCCCTGAGCCCAGCAAGCCGTCCAGGGCCTGGGTGGAGGCAGGTCTCCGCAGCGGCCCAGGGCCCCGACGGTGGAGGCTCTGCCTGGCCCCTGCAGCTTGCCGTGTGGTGTCAGAGGCTGGCCGTAATAGACCAGTAATGAATTAGGATGGGCGTCCGTGGCCTGAGGAAGGTCTGGTTACCCACCAGTGCATGTGCGCCTCAGTCAGCATTGGGGGCCGCGGGGACCAGAGCCACTGGTTGCCTTCTGAGACGAATCAGAGCTAGCCCTGGGCGTGAGTGTCCGCCCCACACTGAGCAGCCCGTGCAGTGGGCTGTGGGCCCGCAGGAGAAGCAGGCCCAGCGTGGGGCTTCCAGGGTGGGCGGCAGGGGTCCTGGGAAGACGGCACCAGCTGCGCAGGGGAGGAGCCCTGGGAAGAGGAGAGACCCCTGCTGCCTGGGCCCCCTCCTTGGGCTCACCTGCTTCTCTCATGTCCAGGGTTCAGCTCTACCACAAGCGTCATGGTGCTGGCCAGCACCAACCGCCCCGACATCCTTGACCTGGCCCTGACACGGCCCGGCCGGTTTGACCGTCAGATTTACATTGGTGAGTGTGCTGGTTGCCTGGGTGCTGAGGCTTGGCTCTTCCCTCCTTTGGGTTAAAAGTTTGGTTAGATCTTTAGCTGTGTCTTTGGAGGAGATTTTGATCGGGGTCCTAAAGCCGTTAATACAGTGTTGTGAAACGGTGGAGGTACGTGGGTGCCCCCCACTTTGGGAAGAACAGGTGTACTTGGGACTGGGGGAAGGTCACTGCAGTCCATGCAGGTGGGAGCGAGGTGACAGACTTGGATCCTTCAGCTTTTACTTTTTGTGCGCCGTTAGTGAGACAAGCATTCACCCTGGCCCTTTCCACTGGTGAGGAGATGCTGGGATTTTAGGACTTGAGTCCTGCACGGACCCCGTGCTGCCAGGGCGGCCAGAGTTTGCTTGTGGTTGGGTCCCTGTCCTGGGATGGATTTGCGTGGACCAGAAGCTCCACGGTCAGGAAGTTCTCTGATGTGTTGAAGAGCTGAACGTACGTGACCTGTGGGTCGTTTCTGCCGCGGGGAGCTCCCTGGCCCAGGTCAGACAGCCGAGTGTGCAGCACAGACACGCAGGGGAGGGCCCTTGCAGTGAAGTGGCTGCAGGTGGCCCCGCCCTGACCCTCAGTGCCTCTCTCTCTGTTAGGCCCCCCTGACATCAGAGGCAGGTCGTCCATCTTCAGGGTCCACCTGCGTCCACTCAAGTTGGACGAGAGCCTCAGCAAGGACGCCCTGGCGAGGAAGCTTGCGGCCCTCACTCCAGGCTTCATGGGTGAGTGTGGCCAGCTGGGCCGTGCGGGTCTGGGCATGTCGTCGGTGGGTGGTGTCTGGTTGTGCCATTTGGTCCTGGCATGTGCTACCCTTGTCTTTAGAACTTTTGAGTCTGATGGACATATCGGAGGCCTCAGAGATGATTAGCCCCAAGGCTGGCTTGTGCCTGTTTGAACTCCTGCCACCCCGGGAACATAGGGCAGTGATGCCTCATCCCCTTGGCATGCTGCCCATTGAAGGGGTCATGGTTCAGCACTTCCCAAATTGGATGACAGACCTGAGTCTACACGTCCAAGGAACTGAATAAACTCCAAGACGTCCACACTGAGATACAGTGTAATCCACGTTGGTCAGAGGTAACGAGAGACTGTTGAAGCCAACCAGACAGAAGGGACATCTAGTGGGGCCGGGTCTTCAGTGAGGCTAACAACCGATTCTTCTTGGAGACCATGAGGCCAGAAGGCAGCGGATCTGGCAAAACTGTTGTTCAATAGGGGAGGAGAAATAAAGGCATTGCTAGATTGTTTTTTAAAGTTGAGGGAACTTATTATATTTAAACCTGCCCTCCAGGAAATGCTGGAGTCCTTTGGGCTGAAATGAAAGGGTGCTGGCCAGTGACTCAAAGCTGTGTGGGGAAATAGCCCTGGGAAAGGGAACTGCATAGGTAAACGTAAAGGCCAGCATCCTGTGTGTTTTTGGTTTGCAGCTCCTCTGTTTTCTCTTTATGATTTAAAGGGCAGGTGCTTAAACCCATAAAGACATGTCTGTGTTCATGGGCACACGACGTAAAAAAAAAGGAACCTGTGAGGGTGGGCGGGGCTGTGTAGGAACAGAACCTTTGTACATTGTTAAAGCTGGAAAGGGAAAAACTGGTTCTAACCTTCCTGTGGAGCTGCCAGGGGACTGAAGAGCCAGCACAGTCTGTGCAGAGCAGAGATGGAAGACACACTTCCCTAATGCAGAACTTACTACAGAGCTCCAGTAAACAGAATGGGGCTGCTGGCGCAAGGGTGGGCATAGACCAATAGAGGAGAACTGAGAGCCTAGATGTGCGCTTGTGCCTCTCGGTCAGTTGTTGTTTTTTTAAATTTATTTTATTCATTTATTTTTGGCGCGTTAGGTCTTCGTTGCACGCGGGCTTTCTCTAGTTGTGGTGAGCGGGGGCTACTCTTCGTTGCAGTGCGCGGGCTTCTCATTGCGGTGGCTTCTCTCGTTGTGGAGCACGGGCTCTAGGCGCACAGGCTTCAGTAGTTGTGGCTCGCGGGCTGTAGAGCGTAGGCTCGGTAGTTGTGGCGCACGGGCTTAGTCGCTCCGCAGCATGTGGAATCTTCCCAGACCGGGACTCGAAACCATGTCCCCTGCATTGGCAGGTGGATTCTTAACCACTGTGCCACCAGGGAAGTCCTTGGTCAGTTGTTTTTGTCAAAGGTGTGAAGACCATTTGATGGGGAAAGAACAGTTTGTTCAATCAAATGCGCTGGGTCAACGGTGTCCACAAGCAAAAGGACGAAACTAGACCTTAGACCACATGCAGCGGTCGAGTCAAAATGGCTAAGAGACCTAAACTGTGGAGCTAGAACTATAAAGGTCTTAAAAGCAAATCTCTGTGACCTTGGATTTGGCAATGGTTTCTTAAAGCACAAGCAACAAGTGAGAAAACAAATTAGATTTTTTCAAAATTAAAATCTTTTGTGCGTCAAGGGACATTATTGAGGTGGTGAGAAGACAGCCCACAGAATGGAAGAAACTATTTGGAGATTATGCATCTGGTAGGGGTTTATAATCCAAAATATTTAAGGAACCCAATTTAAAAACGGGAAAAGGATTTGAACATTTTTCCAAAGAAGGTATACAGATGGCCAGAAAGCACATAAAAAGGTGCCCAGTGATATTAGGAAAATGCATATGAAAACCACAGTATGATATCACCTCACACCTACCAGGATGGCCATAAAAGGCAGATGGATGAGTTGCCAGGGGTGTAGGGAGACGGCCGTGCTCGCATGGTGCTGGTGCGGATGTAAGATAGTGTGGCCATGGGGATCCACCTGGCAGTTCTTCAAGAAGTGAAATACAGTTACCGTATGACCCCAGTTCCACTCCTCGGTATCAAAGAGAATTGAAAACATTTGTTCACAAAAAGGCTTTACACAGATGTTCACAGCAACATAATTCATAATAGCTGAGAGGTAGAGGGCACCCCAGTGTCCAGCGGTGCGTGACTGGATGGATGGGTGTGTGTGGAGTGGGTACAGAGGGCCAGCTCTACTGGCCACGTTATATCAGGGACTTGAGCGTCCGTGGAGTTTGCCATCTCCTGTGGAGGCCTCGGGGCGACTGTGCATGTGATGGAACCTCATTCAGCTGTGAAAAGGAATGAAATACCAATATACACGCTACGATAGCAGATGAACGTGAAAATGCCGTGCCGAGTGAAAGAAGCACACACAAAAGTCCACGTGTCGTGTGATTCCATTTACGTGAAACGTCCAGAAGAGGCAAATCCATAGAGATAGAAAGTAGGTTAGTGGTCGGCTGGGCATGTGTACAGGAATTAGCCACATACGTCACATCCGTGATGGAAATGTCTGAAATGAGATCAGGGCAATGGTCGCACATCTTGATAAATTTACTAAAAGTCTTTGAAATGTACACTTAAAACGGATAGATTTTACGTTAAATAAATCATACCTCAGTAAATTGTTCAACCAAAATACTGGCTGAAAGCAACGGTGACTGACATGGCAGGTCCCATTTCCTTCAAGTCCTTGACCTAGTTTAGCTCTGGTCCCTCTGCTGGAGATTTTCCTCTAACAGCCCGCCCTGGGGCACTGATGGGACTGTTTCTCCTTTTCCGGGTCGGGTGCTGATATTTCTAATGTTTGCAGTGAAGCGCCCCTGATCGCCGCCCGCCACTTGAGTCCTTTGGTCCGGGAGAAGCTCTTGGAGCAGGCGGTTGAGAGGGTCATCGGAGGCGAGCCGGGCAGTGCTGAGGGGCGGTTTCCAGCTCTGACCCACAGCGGGCCCACCCTGGGGCCCCAGCTTCACTTCAGTGAGCTGCAGCCGTGGACAGTTTTCCAGACCAAAATCTGGGACTTGGGATCTGCCAGCGGCTTTCGTGCTCTTACTCGAGCAACATTTAGAATTTCAAAGAGATGTAACCTCCAGGGCGCTGCTTCAGACCCAGGTTCGGGTTCTGCCCGTGGCTGAGAGGCAGGTTTTTTGCGTGCTTCCTTGGGAAGCTTCAGCGTGGGGCAGAGGTCTCCCGAGTGCCCTCCCGTGGACGGAGGTCAGGGAGGTGTCCGTGCGGCCAGCAGCTGTCCTTCATGATCCCGCCCCACAGCTGTGAGAGCCAGCCCGTCTCCAGACAGCAGGTTGGCAGGGCTGCTTTGTCTTTGCTTCACGTCTTATTGAAGTGTGGCATGCACAGACAAGTGTCAGTAACCCAAGGCAGTCGCCGCAGCTGCTCGACGCTGTCCTGGGGGCGCCGCTGAGCTGACCAGCCCTGAAGGTGAGCTCACGCGGGTCGTGGTGCCTTCTCTGTGCCCTGTTCCCTGCCTGCGACTGGGTGTAGGCGGCGTAGAGAATGCTCCTGGTCTCCCTGCGTCCCGCCTCACTGCCAGTCAAGCCACAGAGAGTAGCTCGCCCCCTTGGCTACATACGGGCCCCCAAAGGCACCTGCCGCTTGCACGGTGGGGTGGGGCTTCGGCAGAGCAGAAGGCAGTGTAGCGTCTGGTATGGGGGGACAGGCGCCCAGCAGGCCTGAGCAGTGTGCGTGGAGCGGACAGGCTGTCCTGGGTGGACAGAGGCCCTGACTGGCCCCCAACATGCCCACAGTGCAGAATGGGGCCTTGGCGCCCACCTCTCCGCTGTCCGTTTGTCCTCTGCCTCTTGCCACGAACTTGGCTTGCAGGTCTCGAGAAGAAGACACAGGCCCTGCAACCCAGCGAGAAGATGACGGTGGCCTACCATGAGGCTGGCCACGCGGTGGTGGGCTGGTTTCTGGAGCACGCAGACCCCCTGCTCAAGGTTGGCCCTCCCCCTGCGTATCTGCGGTGTGGTTCAGGGCCCACTCCCCTCCCGGGGGTGCTGTGTGGGCACGGTGCATTCCAGGTGGCGGCCCTCTTCACTCTTTGAGGATGTAATGGTCTAGAATTTGTTACAAGATTCCTTGAGGGGTGGGTGGGCAGAGACGGGGGTGCTGGTTCCAGGAGGGGTCTGGATGCTGGCCACCTGACACCTGGAGGTTCCATGTTAAACTCACCTCACTCTAAACTTTCCCCTGACGGCACGGCTCCTCCACAGCAGCTTCCTGGGACGGCGGGACAGAGGGGGTTTCTGTGTTCATCCTTGGGGTGACCTGTCAGCGCTGGGGCCCAGGGTTTCCTCTCCTCCTCCGGGATGCCCGGGGACCCTGGGGGTAACAGGGCGCGCCTGCCGTATCTGGCAGGTGTCCATCATCCCCCGGGGCAAGGGGCTCGGCTACGCCCAGTGCCTGCCCAGGGAGCAGTACCTGTACGCGCGGGAGCAGCTCTTCGACCGCATGTGCGCCGTGCTGGGTGGCCGCGTGGCTGCGTGGCCGAGCAGCTGTTCTTCGGGCAGATCACCACGGGGCCCAGGACGACCTGAGGAAGGTCACCCAGAGTGCGTACGCCCAGGTAAGGCGGTGGCCGTGGGGGCTGGGAAGGGGGCTCAGGGCACCGTCCGCCAGGCTCACGCCCGCCCCTCGCCTGCCCCAGATTGTGCAGTTCGGGATGAGCGAGAAGCTGGGCCAGGTGTCCTTCGACCTCTCCCAGCCTGGCGAGGTGCTGGTGGAGAAGCCGTACAGCGAGGCCACGGTCCAGCTCATCGACCAGGAGGCTCGGCGGCTGGTCAGCTCTGCGCACGCGCGCACCCTGGACCTGCTGATGCGCTGCCGGGAGCAGGTGGACAAGGCGAGTGGAGCCGGCCCGTCCCCAGGGTCGGGACGGGGGCCCTACAGGGCGCTGATCGGACCGCCTCACGTGGCCCGGTGTGCAGGTGGGCAGGCGGCTGCTGGCCAGGGAGGTGCTGGAGCGGGCCGACGTGGTGGAGCTGCTTGGGCCCCGACCCTTTGTGGAGAAGACCACCTACGACAAGCTCGTGGAGGGCACGGGTGGCCTGGAGGAGGACACGTCCCTTCCCAAGGAGCTGAAGGGCTGGCGCCGGGGGCTGGAGGAGGGCGGCACGGAGTGCCCCATGCAGGAGAGCCCAGCCCAGCGCCCCTGCCTGGAGAGCAGCCTCCGGAATCTCCAGAGAGCAAATTAAAACGCGTGATAATCACAAATGGGTGTTTTCAGGTCAGGGTCCTCTGAGCCCACGGGGATTCCAGCTCCCAGAACGTGCCCTTCCACCGAGGTGGGGGCTGGGACCCTGTTCCCGAGTCAGGGGGGAGGGCAGCGGCTGAAACTCACCTGCCCCCTGGGGGCCTGCGTGTAGGACCCCCTGGGCCTCCCCCAAGGTGGGTGGTGGGCTCATCTGCTGGGGACAGCTGCCCAGTGGGGGGACATCGGTGCTGGTCACCTCACCTGCCCTGGGGAGAGACGGAGAGGGGGCTTTTGGCCCAGTTCAGAAATCCTCAAGGCCTGGTGAGGTTCAGAATTGAGGAAAGGAGAATACTAGCCGGGCGCCAAGCGAGCAGCGGTCAGCGGGGTGGAAGACCAGTGAGTTCGTGGAGGGGCCTCGCCACTTCCACAGGCGGGGTGTCTGGGGGGTACCCCAGTGCAGCCACCCCTGTTCTCAGGGTCGGGGCCTTGCCAACCGTGCGTCTCCGGGAAGCTGTGTTCCTTGTGGCCCGTGTTGTTAGGGTCCAGGAGAGGGGGCTCTGGGTTGCTCCACGTGGTAGGACAGCCACCGGGGGTCGTAGCTAAGCTCTAGGGCTGAGCCTTCCATTCCCCGGTTGGTCCTGGAGCGAGACCAGGGCCCAGCCCCCAGGGAGTCGGGGTGAGTGGACATGGCCCCGCGGGTCCCCAGAGCACGGCCAGGGCGTCGGAGTTGTCAGACTTGTGTCAGTAGCAGCAGCTGCGGCCTTGGTGGGCGACGCGGGCTGAGTGTGCGAGCAGGGGCACCGCCCCACGTGCCCGCCGCTGCTGTCCCGGCCGTGGCCACACGCTGGGCCTCGGGGGTGAAATTTTCCAAATTGTTTGGTATGTTTGCCTCAAAAATAGAGTTTCCAACTTGGGACAAACACTTCCCACCTTGTCGTTTGTGAAATGTGTATTGCTGAATTTCTGAGATCTCCGGGGCTCGCCCTGTGATGCAGCCTTGAACACTCAGCCTCCGTGTGTTGAGCTGCTTGGCGTCCTGCAGGGGCCTGTCCTGGGGCTCCTTCTGATGGAGGTGGGGTGCTCTCTCCTTGACCCCAGGAAGGACCCACGTTGTCCTGAGCCTGGGGGTCTGTTCCTTGGGAGACTGGGTGCAGCCCCTCCCCGGGTCCAGGGCACTCCCCTGGTAACAGCACCCCTGCCTGCGTGCCCCACGCCTGCACCCCCTCCAGTCTCCTCAGCCCCCCTTCACCTCGCACCCCGTCTGGGCCATCGCCCCACCTGGGCCGAGGCCTGGCCAAGGATCTCGGATTAGGGAGGCTCAGCCCCACAGGAGGAACCGCCAGGCGCGGGGCACGCGGGCTGCATCTCATGGTGGTTAAAACGGTCAGGGTTTAGGCTTCGTCCTTGGTCTTCTGCTCACGGGCGGACCGGACCCTACCTGGCGGCTGCCTCCCCAGGAACCTGCCCCAGGCTGGGGAGAGCCTCTCGGGAGTACCTCTGCCTCTTCCAGCCTGGGCTTGTGGGGGCAGGGTCTTCGCTTCTTTAACGCCTCGAGAGCCAGGGCGCTTGGCCCTGAAACGTGACCCAAATGAGAGCCCAGGGTGTGTCACAGTGGAACCCCCAGTGGCTTAGCTGGGAGAGGACCAGAGCGCGGAGCTCCTGGAGGCCCCTAGAGCAGCCACCCCCGGCCCGCACGCCTGAGCTCCCACATCAGCTGGAAAGGAAGAGACTGGTCAGCGAGACTTAGGACAGGGTGCCGTTTTAATCCTGCTGTTTGGAAGTGCGATCTGCAGAAGCCTAGCAAGAAGGTGGGAACTCGGCGCGGGGGAAGACCTGGGGGGCGGGGGGCACGGCTGCCCTCACGGGATCCCTTTTACGTGAAATTCTTGGTCGTGTCCGGAAGACACCTCCGTGGTGCTGCCCCTCACGTGCCCCTCCTGGTGCACAGGGCGACCCTTTTCCTGGCGGGACGTGCTGTAGCCACGCCCAGTGGGCCCAGCATGTGCCCAGGCCTGTTTTCCTTCCCCAGAAATGTTTCAGTGGAGAAGGGGTCAGGGCAGGAGGCCTTGGGGACTAAAAGCAAGCTTACACATTTATTTTAAAAGTGTTCTTGGACTCGCTGTCTGACTGGAAGCCGGTTCCATCCCTTAGTATGTAAGCGTCTGGAGCAGCCGAGCCTGGCGCCCCTGAAATGGGGGCCAGGCACTGTGCCCAGGTCCCCTCACGTCCCCACGCCCCTCGGGCTGCTGCACGTGTGTGCGTGCCTGTGTGCGTGTGTCTGGTGGGCTGCAGGGACTGTCATGGCAAGGACGGGGTGAGGGCGAACCTCGCCTGCCCCTGCCCTGCCCGGCGATCTGAGGCAGTCGTGACATATTTGGTGTTCCAAGCTCAGGAGGTGGGTCTGGCTCTCAGGCAGGGACCACGACAAGCAGGGTGTTAGGGTCTGGGGGCTCTGGTGCCGACACTTCCCGGGCGGCAGGAGGGGCGCAGGGTTGGAATCAGGCGGTTAGGGCAGCAGGTGTCCCGCGGGCTGGAGCTTGGCACTGCCGTTCAAGACTGGAACCCCGAGCCCCCCGGGGGGCTGCAGAGCGCCTCTCACGGGCAGATCCCTGCTCACCGCACCCCTACCCGCAAGTCTGGTGACAGACGAGAACGCCATTCCTACAGACAGAAGTCTCGTCTCATCCCTGGGCCTGGTCCCTGATCCAGCGACCAGGAAGAGCTGGACGTAAGGCCACTGGGCTGTGCTTATGCGGAGGCGCCACGTGGGGCGGGCAGCGTCCATGGGGCCACGGCTGCCCGGACCTGCCCCGCCTGGGCCCCGGGCCAGCCGGCCTAGTCCTTCTTGGGCCTCTCCACGGTGAGAAACGTGTCCACAACGGCAGGCTGCCGCTCGGGGTCGCCGAAGGGCTGCTTCTCACGGTTCTGCTCGGCCCTGGTGCGTGTCCAGGAGGGGGAGCGCAGACAGCCGGCCCTGGGCAGCGGGTGCAGGCCTGGTGGGAACGCGGGCTGGGGTCAGTGTGGCTTGGGGTCCCAGGTCACTCCTTCAGCTACTGGGCTGGGCCCGTGTGTGCCTCCAGCACGGCATCGGGCCACACGTTGGGGTCCCCTGGGCACCAGCAATGTATACACGTGGGTCTGGGTGCAGCCTGGCCAGGGGCTTTCCTATTGTCCCCAGGAGGGTCCCCGTGCAGCTGAGGCACCCGCCCTGGGGGTGAGTCTGGCCTGGAGCAGGTGCCACCCACTCCCTCCCCCCACCCCCGCCTGCATGGGCAGTGAGCCGGGAGGGGGGAAGGTCCCTGGGCCCCCATAACCGCGGTGGCTCCTGTGCCGTTTCTGCGGCCTGCGGGCTCCAGCGCTTCCTGGGAACTGAGCTGAAGAGGAGCCAGGACTGGTGAACACCACCCACTTTGTGCTCTGCCTACTTGGGATTAAACCCGAGTAGTGAAATCTGCTTTCAGTGGGACTGTGGCTGTGGCCTTATGTTGGCATTTGAAAAGTGAAATTAAGGAGGGGTAGAAAAATCCCTTAGAGCCGGCAGATAGGCGTGTGAAGTGCAGAAGTGGTGCCATGTCCGCAAACACTTAAACACGCGCCAGGAAGGAAATCATTTTCCAAAATGGGTCTCCAGGGAGCAGTGCTGGGTGGCCTGAGGCCCCAGGACCTCCCGCAACCCCCTCCAGACCCCGGCAGCAGCCCCACCTGCGGGTGAGTCGCTGGCCAGGTTCTCGTCATCCGAGTCGGCAAAGACCTCGGCCAGCTCCTGGTCGGACATGTCAGTCAGCTCGGTGAGGTCCAGGAGGTCGAAGTGCACCTCCAGGGAGGAGACGCTGCTCAGGGGCTCTGGGGGCAGAGGAGCGCGTCAGCGGGGCCAGGTGAAGGCCAGTGCGATGGAACGAGGTGGGGCTGACCCATCCCCGGCGCCTGCTCCCCGGGGCGCACCTGAGGCCCAGGGACCCGCCCCTGGTCCAAGGGAGCACGCCAGGACAGGTGGGCTGTACTTACGCCGCCTCTCTGTGACCTGCAGGAGACCCGGTGCCGGTACTGGGACGCCCACCTCCTCCTCGGCCACAGGTGAGTGGCTGCTGGTCCCCGTCCCCGGAACGGGGGTGCCCAGGGCAGCCCTTGGCACCTCGACCTCCTTAACTACCCCTGCAACAGAGAAGGCGTTACCCGGGAGGGGACTGCAGTCTCCCACCGCCACCCCCAGGACGCAGGCTGGGAGGACTTGAGAACCTGGCCCATCGAGCCCTCCCTTGAGGCTCTGGGCAGTGACCACAGTGGCCAGGGGTGACCTTGGGTCAGGAAGCCCGACGAGGGGCAGAGGGCTTCTCCGAGGACGCTGCCGTTCCCCGTAACCCTGATTTCCAGACCCTTTGCCCTGATTACTTTGAGCAGGAATGACCACAGGTCTCGCGGGGACACTTGCTGGTCCTGTCGGAGACCCCAAGACACCCATACTGTCACCGGTCTCTACTTTCTGGTCCAACCTACGGTCGGGGGGGCGGTTGTGCATTTCCTTGCCCTTTGGCGCCCTTTAATCCAGAATGGCCCCGGCTCACCTGTCTGTCCCATGTTGTGTTTGAATCCACATAACACGTTCTCACATAAAATGATTCCCCGACGGTGGACACAGCCACTCCTCTCCACCGACCATGCCTCCGGACTGGGAATGTTACTCCAGGGTTTTTTCTATGCAATTCTTGTTTTTATGTAACGGCTCATTTCATGTTATTTTTTGTCGGGTGAGAGGCGAGGACTCTCGGGGATCTGCTTGGTGGAGACTGTGCCACCCGGGGGCGGGCCCTCCACCCCACGGAATGCTTGCTGTCACCAGGGCAGACACTGCTCCGTCCACACCTCCTACCAGCTCCTCTGGAGTGTTCCAGGGCCCTCTGCCCCACACGGCCAGGGGTCCCAGTCATCTGGCAGGCACGTGCCCTGAGACAACGGGACCCCTTAGCTCCCTGGCGTCCCCACTGCTGCTCTCTCCTGAGCCCCCCTCCCCCGACAGAGACCCCACCTGCCCCCAGCTGGGGGACCCCCAGCTGAACCGGTGCTCAGTAAAGAGTGAAGAATGCCCTCCCGCTCCCTCAGCAGTGTGGCCGCCCGTCCCAGGGGTCCAGCGCCGAGAGCTGGGTGTGGACAAAGCCACAGGAGCAGCTGCCAAGGGGGGGCCCAGCAGGGGGTCCCAGTGCCGACAGCTGCCAGTGAGGGGTGGGCCTGTGTGGCCAGCAGCCCGGTGGGCCGCGTGGGTCTGGAGGGTCCCCGGCTCGGTGGGATTTGCAGCTGCAGAGCTGGCTGGGTCGCCCCTGGCTTCTAGGAGGGAACCGCTCCCTGGGAAGTGTGGCTGAGGGGAGGTGGGCCTGCTGAGTGGTGGGGCCTGCCTGGCTCTGCCCTGGGCTGTGTCATCACTCAGGGCCCAGGGCTGGCCCACTGGCCTGGGGCTGCGGATCCGGTTTCCACCTTGCTGCCGCATTTGGAACGTGGTGTCTGAGCATCCTTGGAGGGTAGGGTTACACTCCCTGGTGTCCCGGCCCGCCCAGCCCAGCAAGGACACCTTCCCGACCAGAGGGCACGGGAGCTGGGGGTGGGCCAGGAACCTCTCCAGAACATCAGAATCCCTGCTGAGGGTCGAAGGCCCAGGAAGCCCTTGGGGACCTTTGCTCTGCAGGAGCGTTCTGCTTCCTCAAGGTGGGGTGGCCCGGCGGCCTGGGTCCCCCTCCCCAAGGGTGCACGCATGCCTTGAGTGTCTCACTCTGCTTCCACGTGTGTCCCATCGTGGTGGGTGACTGGCTGGCTGGGGGCTCCGGCTAGGTGCTGCCATTTCTCTGGAGCCTCCCGATGGGGCAGGTGGCTCTGGGTTAGTAACAAGAAGAATGACAGTGGCTCATGGTTTTCTGTGCCAGGCAGAGCTCCAGCAATATGTTTTTCAGCTAACGTCACAACCAGCTACGAGGAAGGGACAGGGAGTCTTGTCCAGTAACACCGAGGGCTTCAGCTTGTTGAGCGGGAGCTCTCAGCCACCACCTGCCGGCCAGCAGAGGGAGGGGAGACCCTGACCTTGAGCCCACAGGGAAGCTAGGCCCTGACCAGGTGGAAGGGGACTTAGCATAAAAGGTGGGGCAGAGGTGGGGGTCTCTGCTCATAATGGCCCTCTCTCACCTTATCTAGAAAAGAAAGCGCTCTTCACCTGTGCATCCGGCAGATTCCTGAACGGGACTCGGATGAACAAAATAGGTGATTCCTACCCTCTTGAGGTGGGGCAGGGCTGGGGGGCCCTGGGGGTTGTGGTCCCGCTTTGCGGACAGGTCTGAAGGAGGGTGGGAGCTGGGTGATAGCTGGGGAGAAAGCACCATCAAAGGCCCTGAGGGGAGCGTGGCTGCCTCTGAGGAATGGCCGGGGTGGGTGAGGGCGGGGGACACCAGTGGGGGGACACCTCTGGCTGCTCTCTGAGTGAGCTGGGAGGGTTCCGAGCTGAGTGGGACAGCCTCTACCTGCATGTTTATGGGATGGGTTGCAGTCCAGGTGGGAAGGAGGCAGTCCACAGGTGCTGAGATGGGGACAGGGCAAGGAAGCAGGACCTCCTTCCCCATCCGGCCTTGGGTCAGGGGGCTGGGTATGCAGATGCGCCTCATTATAGATCCTAGGATCCAGGGGTCCCAGACAGCCCAGGACAGACCTCCAGCCCCTACAGGCACAGTGGCCTTTTGTACTCATTGTAAGAAGCACATTTTATCAAATTTCAGCATCCCTGAAACAGCACACCATCTAGTCGATGGTGTCACAGAGCCAATGGAAAATGGTAGCGGTGAACTTTTAAAGTCACCTTATGTCTACTTTTCTATTCTTTTCATCTCCCTTTGGCAGTCGTCTGGTCTTTATTTTGTAAATCCTGGTGTCCTAGCCTGTGTCAAAGCTGTGCAGGGGAGGAAGAAAAAGCAGAAGATGCAACTTCTGGCGTCAAGGACACTGATCTTTTGGCTGGAAGGATGTGAAGGAAGCAGGACCTTTGCTTGGTCCTCGTGCACAGCAGGTACACCATAAACGCTGGTTGAATGAATGAGCCCAGGACCCCACCCCAGAGTCACTAAGCGGCTGTGCTAGGAATCACCTGGGTCTGTCTGATACCCGCTCGATAAGCCCTTGTAGGAAGAAGGGAGAAGCTCTTCACGAGTGAGACCCCCTGCGCTTCCTGGGGTGTGAAGCGGAGTGACCGATCACACAGGCAGGCACAAGGGCAGGGGTCCTTGGCAGCCGGGCCAAGCCGTAGGCTGGGTGGGTTCAGCAGACCCCAGGGTTGCCCAGGCCAGGGCAAAGGTGAGCGGTGTTTCTGATGCCCCAGGGTCAGCAGTGGGCCAGCAGCCTGGCAGAGCCCCCAGTGAGGGAGTGAAGCCCTTGGCCCCTGCAGGGGGCCTGCTGCCCTGCCCTGTGGAAGCAGCACCCGCGTGGGGAGACTGGAACTGGGGGCCCAGGACCTGGTATGAACGGATATGATAGCGTTACCCGGTGCTACGCTGCTGACCTATTTTCCAGCACATTCGTGCCAAGAACTTGGCCCAAATCTCAGGTTCCCTGCTCTGTGCCCAGGGCTTTGCCCCAAGCATGGAGGAGGTGCACTGCACATACCCAACACGAATGAGTGAAATAATGAAGTGAATGAGTGAATAGCATACAAACCAGCATGGCTGCAGGGAGGGAGGGATGGGCGGCGTCCCCCATTTCCCCAGCCTCTGTCCCTGGAGTCAGTGCTCCTCCTTGGAGCATTTTGAGAATGCCGGCTGGGCCCCATCTAGGCTCAGCCCCCGCAGGGCAGGGCCCAGGCCTCTCTGTCTCCCAGTCAGACAGACTTGGAGGTAGGTGGGCTAGAGACTTGGTCTCCCAAAGGCACCTTCGAGAAGCACACCCCATCCTCTCCCCTCCATGTCTGTGCCCTTTGATATTAAGAAATTACTGTTAATTCGTTTAGGTGCAAAAATGCTGTTTTAATTATAAAAACCTTACCTTTTAGAGGTAACTTCAGAGATACTTAAGGATGAAACAATATGTCTAGATTGGCTACAAATGACTACTGAAGGAAGGTGGGTGCAGGCGGGTGAGCAGCCGGCAGGTGGCACGGGGTGAGGGGCGGGGGGGGGCTTTACCATACTGTTCTCTCTACTTGTGTGTGTGCCCCTCTCTCCACAGTAAGTTCCAAAAAAGTCAGCGAACTCAGAAAATGACAGTCACAACTACCCACGCGTGATGCCCCCATGTGGGCAGGACGTGGCTACGGGGTAAGAAGCGTGTGAAGCCCACCTCCCGCTGCTGTGGCCCAGCCCCACCACGGTGCCTGCACAGAGGAGCTTCCTGGTAAATAACATGTCTGAGCACTGAATGAGTTAGGTCTCTGGGGCTCCAGTAAGTGACGTTCCGAAACTGAAGGGTCGTTAAGCTCCCCTCCCTCAGGCCTGCCCTCTGCTCCCTCTCTGTGCAGGCAAGGGGGGGCCTCCACTGAGAGAAGGGGACACGGAGCTCAGAGGGGCCTGGCTGCTTTGCCGGCATCGCCAGCCCTTGATCTCCAAACCTGCCCCATCAAATCCTCGCAAAGCCGCCACCCGGAAGCCCTGGGGTCCTCGTACTGCCAATGAGAAGAAAAAGCTGGGTCCCTCCCACAAACGACAAAACAAAGAAAACCCACACCCACTAGCCCCTGAGTGTCCCTGGTGGTGCTCGGAGGGCGCGTGACGTGGGCCCCTAGACAGCCGTCTGGAATGCACCTGCCCAACTCACCCTGCAGACAGAGCAGTAGGTGGACCCACTGCTTCAGAACACCTCCAGGGCCAGCATTTTGGTCTCCGGAGCAGGCCACTGGTGTGGCTAGGGGACCCCCAGCGGGCCCCTATGTGGTCAGGGAGTGGCTCCCTGGTATGGGACCTCCAGGGAACCCCGGGTGCATCTGGGGCCTGGCCAGGTGGGTGGAGGAGCCCGGCAGTTTGCATCCAAGTTCCGATGGCACAGGAAACCCCTCCTGAAAGGTTCCTGGGAGGTTCCTAGGAACCTGTCCTAGGAAAGGTTTCCCTCCCACCAGGCCAGGGCCAGAGTAGGGCCAGACTCCATGGGGAGAGACCCCCGGTACATCTCTACCGTCCCGACAGCTGGCAGGGGCCGTGAGGAGGGGTCACTACGTGCACACCTGCCCTCCCAGATGTGTAAGCTCCTGGGCCTCGCCCCGGCAGCCAGCAACCCCTGCCGGCGTGGGAGCCCTCGCAGTCGGAGCCAGGTGCCCCCCCCCCCACCCCCGCTCCGAGCCCCTATCTCAGCCTGGTGCCCCGAGGATCCCGGCCGCGGCCTCCCCGCCCTACCCCCAGGGAGGCTCGGCTGGGCCGAACAAAGCAGACGCGCAGCTAGGAGGGCAGCATCCCCCCCACGCCTCGCTGACCTGGATCCCGACTCTGGCCCTGGCACGCCCCATCTTCCAGATCCCCGGCTCCGCTGGGAGGGGGCTCAGGACCAAGCTCTGGGCCAACCACTCAGGAGCGCGCCAGGCACCGCTGCCTGGGTCGGGAGCGCGGAGGACGAGGGGGCGGGGACGCGGTCCGTGCGCCCCCCGCCCAGCGCGGGGGCCGTTCCGGGCGGTGTCCCCGCTCGTCTTCGCGGGAGCGGCGCACTAGGCTCCCCCCGCTTCGGCCCGGCGCAGGGGGACTCGGAGCTGCCGGTGGGTCTTCACGGCCCCGGGGCGTGGCCGATGTGTGGGCCCAGGGGGAAGGGGCTGCGGGCCGCTGCGGGGAAGGCGCAGCTCGTGGGCTCCCGGGGGCTGGGGCCGCACTCACCTCCCGGGCTGGCGCCCTCCGGGGGCTCCATGCGGCCGGCAGGGCCTGGGAGGGGCGCACGCGGCGGCGTCGTCACCCGGCCCGGGCGCCCCTGCAGCTGCGGCGGCGACTCGGCCCCGGCTCCCGGCGCAGCGCATTGGGGCAGCAGCCGGGGGGCCGCGGCGGCGGGGAGGAGCCCGCGGGGCGGGGCGCGCAGCTGCTCCGGGGCCCTGTTTCCCCCCCCCACCCCCCACCCCGTTCTCCTTCCCTGGCCCCGCAGCACAGGTGCAGCCCCGCCCCGCCCCGCGCGCGCCCCCTGCCGGCCCCTGCCCCTGAGGACCCCTCCCACGCGGAGGCTGCCCTCTCCTGCAGACCCACCCCGACCTGGCCGCGTCCCCCAACGCTGGCCCGGGCCCTGCGGCCCCTTGCGCGCGCCCTCATTCAGCAGCCGCGCCGACTTCCGTCCGTTTGTTCACCCCCGCAAATTTGTGGGGCGTCAACTACGTGCCGGCGCTCTGCGGGGTATGGAGGGGCGGGCCTAACACCCTAGGGCCCTTAGGCCAAGAATTGCGGATTGTGATAAATGCTATGGAGAGACACGGCGAGGGGCCGGGAGGGGGGGCGGCGAGATCGTCTAAGGGCTAGGTTGGGGGCAGGGGCCGGGGGAAGGGAGGTCAGGAGAAGGAGGCGGGCAGAGAGGTGGCCCCCCCGGAAGGAAGGCAGGCAGGGTCTGGGCGTGCTGAGAGCACCAAACGGTTCGATGGAGCCCCACTTCCAGACGCTGGACCCTGCACGAGGCCCTGGAATGCGGCTTTGTGCCAGGCCCTTGGTGCATTAATTCTCCCGGGGAATCCTTAGAAGACGGGATCCTGATTTTCCAGGGGAAGCTGAACACAGGGTAGGCAGCCGACCAGGGTGCCACAGCCGCGTGCTGGAAGCCAGAAGATCCAAATGCAAGCCCATGGTCTTCACAAAGACAAAACAAACCAAAGAAAAGCATCAGGGAGACAGTTTGTTCCCAGCTGGGCGTGGAAAAATCCGCAGAGGAGGGAGGTGAGTGTGAACTTGGTGTTTGCGGGAAAGGCATCCTCCCAAAGGCAGGTTGTCCATATACAGCTTCAGCCGACGCAGGGCCTCACCACCTAGTGCAGCCCCAGTCACACGGAGCCCATGGCCTTTGAAACAGTCAGTCAGTGAGGCAGGCTAATAGTTCCCATTTTTCTTTCGTTTACAAAACAAAAACAAAAACTGCTAAAATGATCTCATGACCCACGAGGACAAGCCACTGCCGTTTGCACTCTGTGCCACTCCAAGAGGTAGGTCAGCCCCTTGGGGACAAAGCTGAGCTACAGGGTGGGTGGTGGGGACATAAGGAGGTCAGGACAGTAGGTGGGCACTGGCTGCTCAGACTCAGCTGAGGTGGAAGTTTGTATTGTCTCAAAATGGTCAGAGCAGTATTTCTGATTCCCCGTGTCTTCCAGAACCTTCTGCTCCCGTCAAGACATTCCCTGTCTGTGCCCCTTCTGCTCGAACCTGGGCAAGCTTGTGGCTGCTCTGGCCAATGGACTGTGGCAGGTTGATGCCATGTGACTCCCAAGGCTGGGTCTTCAGCTCTTTCCGAAGGCTGCCCTGGAACCCGGCCACTCTGTGTGAGAAAGCCCGGGCCATTTGAGGGGCCACTTGAGTGTTTTCTGGCCCACAATAGCCAATGAACCAGACATAAGGTCTCAGCCAGTAGCCAGGCATGAGAGCCTGCCTTTGAGCTACCCCCACGGGGTAATACGTGGAACCAAGGTGGGCTGTCCCCACCAAGTCCCAGCCAAGTTGCAGGTTCATGGGCAAAACAGACGTCACTGTATTTCATTTGGGGGCAAGCTGTCACACAGCCATAGTAACTGTAACAGTATTGGTGTTTATTAATTATTCCCATTTGACATATGAATAAATGGATACAGACGGAGTCTTGTCAAGGGCATCCTAGCTGGTAAACAGCAGGTGATCTGACTCCAGAGGCCAGTGCTTATTTTTAACTTTTCATTAAAAACATTTTCATGTAAATCAACTCTACTTCAATTAAAAAATAAAATTAAAATAAAAAAGGAAAAAAATCCATTTTCAAACAAAAGTAGAGGGAATAGCACAGTTAACCTCCATGAACCGTCATCCAGATTCAGCGATTACCAACTCATGGCTGATCCTGATGTTTCTTTACTTTCAATGCCTCCTCCATTGCTGGGTTGTTTTGAAGCAAATCCTATATATATTATGTCATTTCATTTGTAAATACTTCACTGCTTATCTGTAAAAGAGAGTCTAGTTTTCTTAAGCACTGTGTTATCCTAACATCCAGGCCTCCATCGAGTTGCTGCTGTGGTCTGAGGCAGTTTACCTGGATGACCAGGTACGTGGGTGTTAGGAAGAGCCAGGTATTAGACATAGGTCAGTGAGTTTGTATGTATTAACATTTGGTCTTTGATTTTACAGGAAACTCAGATGCCATTTATCTGGATTTCCGAGATGCGCAGCTTGATGCTGAATAAAAGTATCTCAAGCCACCCATGTGAAGAAAAGGCTCTTTTCTAAAAATCTGAACTCAAATATGAAAAGCACAGGTCACTGTGGGTCTTACTGGGAGCCCAGAGAGCTGGCAGCAAGGCCTCCCTGAACTATGCATCCCTGCAGTGCACACTGATAAACCACGCTGTGCTGTTGATTTGTGACAGATGAATACCCTGTCTCATTATCCTGAGGTAACCCTCCTATTTTTGCTCTTTTTGTTGAAAGGAATTATTGTTAATGCATTTATTTAATTCAGGACTCCCAGCCAGACTTCTAAAGCAAAAAGCCAGTCAGCATGAGGCACCTAGCATATTGGGTCTGCAAAGTAAGTGTTAAATAATTATCATTCCTCCAGTATGCTACCCAGCTGCACTGTTTCACCTGCCAAAACCCCTCTGGGAGGACCCCACCTTAGGGGAGAAGACCCCTATCAGGCCAGAGGTTTCTGACACAGAGGCTCAGGCTCTTGTCTGCCCAGGCACAGTGACACCACCAGACTTCACAAAGGCCTCAGGGCTGCTGTGAATAAATCACGGCTCTGCAATACAGTCCCTCCAAAGGGCTGTTCCTTTCCAGGAACGATCAGGTCTTGGGTGGGCAAACAGGAAGCCTCCAGGCTCGTCGCTGTGGCTCTCACATGCATGTCCCTGTGTGAGTGCCTGAGCCTAAGCAAGCCCAGCCACGGAGGCACCTTTATCTCCCGCCTGAGCCTTGTTTCATCATTCACACCCTGCTCCCAAGGAAGCTCTCCAGGGAGAGAAGATTCTTCTCCATCCCAAAACTGATGGAAAAACATGATCTCTTGCAAAACCACTATTTAAGAAGGTGCTAAAGTTGAGAGTGTAGAAAAAAGACAACAAATGGTGTGTAAAGACAGCACTTTGCATGGAGGTAATTGGGTGGTAGGAGGGATAGGAAATTCGCTTTGGAAATCTTAAAGTGGTTAGCAGTTTTCAGAGCAAGAGCTTAGGAAAAGAACCTGATGACTTTTTTTTTTCTGCAGTGCGTGTCTGGAAACCTCTGGCAAAGGTTTCTAGTTTTTCCTCATTACAAGGACAAGGCCTCTTCAGACAGACCAGTTTTCCCGAAGGGGAGACATGCTGATTTCAAAACTTTGGACCCAGCTGGAACATGTTCTCTTCCCTACTTTTGTTTCTTCTGAGGGTTTGTGGAAACCCAGCTACCTTCCAGCCTCAGGTGGGAGGAATCTTCAAAGATGGGCGGGGGTGGGCCCAGGGGTGACGCCCAGCTGCGGCCCAAACCCAGTGACTCAGCCCAGCTCGTTGCTAGGGACGCGCTCCCGCCGTTTCCAGGCCCTGACCCCTCGGGCGGACTCTCGCGAGGGTCCTCGAGACTTCGCGCGGAACCTAGCAGCGGTTGCCTGGAGACCGCGCAGCCTGGGCTGGGCTGGCGCGTTGGTCTGCGGGTCGCGGCCGGCGGGACTCCGGAGCCATGGTGAGGAGGGGTGGGGGTCTGGTCGGGTCCGCGCCGGGTGCCTGGGGCTCGGGGGCCGGCCCTGCGCGCAGGGAGACACCGGGACGGGAGGCCTGGAGCTCTGGGGTCCCGGAACTGAGGGCTTGGCGCTCTCGTGTAGTCCTCACGGGGAGGGCCCAGGGTGCTGCGGACCCTGGACCCCGGACCCCGCACGCACCTGGAGCTGAGAGACCTGGGCTCTCCAGGATCCTGTGCTCACAGGGGTGGGTGGTCAGAGAGCACCCGCCTCCCGCGCCCCCCAGACCCAGGGCCCGGTGTGCACGGTCGAGGGTGTTTCCTACCTGGAATGGAAGGCTCATTGATGAGACCCTTGGGACCTAGGGTCTCACCTGGCAGGGGCCTGGGACACACAGGTCCTCCAGTCTCTGGGGTCGAGAGCCCGGGGCATACCAGGGTGGTGAGAGGACCCTCTACACCGGAGGGTCCTGACAGCGGGTCCAGTGCCCGTGGAGTCCTTCGGGGCAGAGCTTCAGGGTAGAGGAACTGCTGTTTCCTTGGAGAGCCCGCGAGGAGTGATGCCGGTACTGAGCAGAGCAAGGCGGGAGCTTGCTGCCTCTGGGGCTCTCCATCCCAGCCCCTCTCTGTGGTAGGGCTCACAGCTGCGCCACCCCACCCCCGCCATGATGTAGGTGGTGTCGGTAACTCAGTTTCCAGGCAGGTGTGGCCATCAGCTGTGGGAGGCAGGGAGGCTGCCTCTGTGTGCGGGAGCCCCCGGGGCTCCACCAGGCGGCGGCCGCTGGCTGACTGTCCCTGATGCTGGGTGGTGACAAACCTTCAGGCTCTTCTGATGGGGTGAACTTATTGGAGTAGAGGGATTGGAAAAAGGGCATTGTATTAGGAGTGAAGATTTCCGTGGAGGGGTCTTTTGAAAGTCAGCTGGGAAGACGGCCACCAAAATACATCTACTTTTACTAGCTTGTGGGAGTATAGGGCGATTTTCCTTTTATTCCTTATGTTTTGTAAGAGTTCCACAAAAACTTTTTTTGTAGTAAAAATGTTAGAGTCACGTAGATGCGCGTACACACAAGCATGGGCCACAGAAACTTGGGAGAAGTAAAGGCAGAAGGATAAGGAAATTCGCCATCTGCCGAGCGGCCCTCGGAAGGGAGTGAGGGTGGAAGGTCTCGTCTGGCACCTTGCTGAAGTGGTTAAAAGCGGCCTCGCCCCATTGACAGAGCCCAAAGTGAGCGCCCCA
The DNA here is from genome assembly GCF_964341445.2 of Mesoplodon mirus. Lineage (NCBI taxonomy): Eukaryota > Metazoa > Chordata > Mammalia > Artiodactyla > Ziphiidae > Mesoplodon > Mesoplodon mirus. Next base: position 214,150 of record NC_138995.1, on the reverse strand, counting down.
GTCTGCTCCGGCTCCCTCCACCAGGCTTCTCGGAGGTTTTGTGTTTTGAAGGAAGGAACCCTCATCTTGCCAGCTTTGATTGTTGCTGTGAGGCACTTCTTCCTACACTCACTGAACAGCTGATTGCAGGTTTCTTTATGGTGCTTGCCAAACATTATAGCCAGTGGGGTAACATTTGACAGTGTGGTACTGGGGCATCTTCCTTTTTGAGGCCGAGTAGATTTTGCATCCACACCAAGGAGGTCTCTGCCATATACTAAGGAACAAGTTTCCCTCCCTTCCTTTCTGAGGGAAAACAATATTTTCTTCTGAGAGGCAGATTTCTCCTTGCTGCTCCAAAGGTATCAACAGAATGTGTCTGTGGTTAACGGTGGGGAACCTTAGGGCAGAGTGATGTGGTCTGGGTGGAAGCAGGAGACAGCGGGCAGTTAGATGGACGTTCCAGAACAGGAATTCCTCTCCCAAGCGGCCCCAGGAGGGAATCAGCCAGCCAGAAGGTGAACTCTAACCCAACCATCTATTCTTCAACCAAAGGCACCCAAAAAGAAAGGGAAGAAAGGGAAAGCCAAAGGTACCCCGATTGTTGACGGTCTCGCTCCGGAGGACATGAGCAAGGAACAGGTGAGTGGGCTGGCCTGAGCCACGGACCAGTGCTGGGTCGGGGGTGTGGGATGGGTTTGCTACTCTGGGCTTCTCCTAGGAGCCTCTTTCAGACCGCTGCCCCCGCTTCCGCGTGCACCTCCCCTCAGCCTGGCTCCTGCTGCCCTGCCCACACGAGGATACGCCCCTCCCACGCCTGCACGCCCAAGCACAGCACGTGTTGTAAAACAACACGGTACAGGCACATGGGTGAACTTTTTTATAGGGTAGTAGGAGTTGGGAAGGAAATGTCTTTCTGATATAAAAGCTGTTTTAAGTTTTCTGGGTTTTCTTTTATCGTCTTTTGTAGGCACCAGATGTTTACAGAGCTGTTATCATAGTACATACACCTAAAGCATTCTCATTTGTTTCATTTACCATTAAACACTGTGAATTATTTTTGGCCACTTGTTCATTTTGATGAACTTAAGGGCTAAAGAACATGGTTATATAATTACAATTTCAATTACAAGGCTCCTGAGACCTGTAACGTGTGCAAACTGTGGGAGCAAGTGTGGTCTGGGAGCGTCTGACACGCACTCCTGTGAGCCTTAATGACCCTTACTTACTTTTGGTGGTTTTAAGATAAGGAAATGAAAGGTGACTGAAACAGGCATAAGACCTGAAGCTGGAGAGCTGGGCCGAGGCCCTTGAACAGCAGTGGAGAGGCTTTGTGTCACAGGCAGGGAGCCCGTCGGCAGTGTCCGCAGAGCGTGGTGGGTGGGGTTGCACTTTGGAAAGGTCCCCAGGCTGCCGCGTGAACGGCTTACCCACCGCGCTGCCCCAGCCGTCAGGCTGTTTCTTGGCTCCCCATTTCCTCCTGTCCGGGGGGGACAGAACTGTGACATGCCAGTGGCCAGTCTTGCAGAGCAGAGCCTTGCTGTCCGGTGTTCCAGGCGTGGACACCTGGGAAGCTTCCAGGGCCCAGGCAGGAGTGAGAGACTCAGGGCAGCTGCGGCCAGTTCGCTGCATATTAACCTGTGGGCCCTGGGCTCCAGAGCTGTCTGTTTGCTGAGTTTTGAAGAGAGGCTTGAAATCTAGATATTTATAAGAAATCTAGATATCGAGTGATGGACCGTCCAGCGTGAACCAGTCAGAGTCGGGAGAAGTCTGGCTTAGATCCTTTGTCTGACTGACACAGTAGACCCCACTGTAGACCTCCCTCCTGGGGAGCCCAGCCCAGCCCAGCCCCGCCCCGCCCCGACGGCCCTGTTTTTTTTTTTTTTTTCCTTTAACCTATTTGCAGATTTGCATTTGGCTCTGGACCAAACCATCTTGACTGTTTCGGGTCTACTGGTTTTGTATATTTTTTGCTTAACGTATATCTTTAAAGGTGAAAGGTTTTTTACATTTTGCATTGTTTTGTGAACATATTTACATCACTCTCATGTCTTTGTGTTGTTGGGCCATCCAACCCTCTAGCTGATATACTCTAATTTCTCAACCATTCTCCTATTTATTTATTTATTTATTTATTGGCCACGCTGTGTGGCTAGTGGGATCTTAGTTCCCCGACCGGGGATTGAACCCGTGAGAGCGCGGAGTCCTCATCATGGGACCACCAGGGAGTTCCCAACCATCCTCCTACTGAAAAGCATCTTAGATCATTTCCTTTTTAATTCTTTTGCTGTCGTAATAATGGTGTAGCTAATATCTTTAAGCGGAAAGCTCCTGTGTTCTTTTGAGAAATTTCTTTAGTGTAAATCCCCAGGAAGGAATAAAAGCATATAATCATTTTATGACTCTTGGCCAAATACAAGAGATTTCTGCTGTTTGCTGCACGTTCCCTGTCCCCGAGCCTTCCCAGCCCCCTGCTTTAACTTCTCACTTTTAGCTCTGACTTACTCTGAGGTGAGAGCAGCTCCTCCCTCTTCCTTCCTGGCCTTTCTCCGTCCACCCTCCCCTGGCGGCAGGTGGCCCGCCCCGCCCCACGCCCTGCCGGGCCGCCTCACGGGCCCTGTTCTGCCCGCCAGGTGGAGGAACACATTGGCCGCATCCGGGAGGAGCTGGACCGCGAGCGGGCTGAGCGCAACTTCTTCCAGCTGGAGCGGGACAAGATCCACACTTTCTGGGAGATCACGCGGAGGCAGCTGGAGGAGAAGAAGGCTGAGTTGAGGAACAAAGACCGGGAGATGGAGGAGGCCGCGGAGAGGCACCAGGTGGAGATCAAGGTGAGTGGGGCTGGCCTGTCCCCACAGGAGCTGCCACGTGGGCAGAGGAGCCGGACCGGGGGCCAGGGGCGTTGTCTCGCCTTGCTTCTGGGAATCACAGCCCTTTGTGTCCTTGAGGTGGGGAACCTGAGGGTATTTTTTATGTGTGTGCAGGTGGGCATGTGTGTGTAGGTGAGCCTCTGTGTGCAGGTGGCATGTGTATACAGGTGAGCAGGTGTGTGCAGGTGGGCATGTGTGTGCAGGTGGGCAGGTGTGTACAGGTGAGCCTGCGCAGGTGAGCAGGTGTGTGCAGTGGGCATGTGTGTGCAGGTGGGCAGGTGTGTACAGGTGAGCCTGTGCAGGTGAGGTGTGTGCAGGTGGGCATGTGTGTGCAGGTGAGCCTCTGTGTGCAGGTGGGCACGTGTATGCAGGTGGGCAGGTGTGTGCAGGTGAGCCTGTGCAGGTGGGCATGTGTGTGCAGGTGAGCCTCTGTGTGCAGGTGGGCACGTGTATGTAGGTGGGCATGTGTGTGAAGGTGAGCCTGTGCAGGTGGGCATGTGTGTGCAGGTGGGCAGGTGTGTACAGGTGAGCCTGTGCAGGTGAGGTGTGTGCAGGTGGGCATGTGCGTGCAGGTGAGCGGGCAGAGCAGGTGAGCGGCGGTACTCCCCCCCGCCCACAGGTCTATAAGCAGAAGGTGAAGCACTTGCTGTACGAGCATCAGAACAGCTTGATGGAGATGAAGGCGGAGGGCACCGTGGTCATGAAGCTGGCGCAGGAGGAGCGCCGCGCGCAGGAGAGCGCCCTGTGCAGGAACACGCGGGCGCTGCAGGTGGAGCTGAAGGAACAGGAGCTGGCCGGTGAGCTGGCGGTGAAGAACCTGAGGCTGGTAGGTGCCGGCGTACCACGAGCACCTCGGGATGCACTCCAACTGGGAATTCATATTTCTGTATATTAACTCCTGCATTTTGGCAATTAAGTATTAAACAGCAGCAGCAGCATTATGCAGCCAAACAAGCCCGGTTTGGGGTCCAGGCACAGAATTCGGTCTCAGGCTTGAGCAACAGGTTGGCCTCCCAAGAGGGAAAGCCAGCTCAAGGTCCCTCTCCGCATACTGCTGACCCCTGACCCCAGAGACGTGCGTGCGGCCCCTGAAGTGAGCAGCCCTCCAGCCCTTTGGCAGCCACAGCAGTTTGTCCTGTGGGCTGTGCTCTCAAGTGCCTCGCTGACCTTTGAGACTCTTTGGTCCTTTCTGAGGGAGGCGGCGGGGTTCCAGTTGGAGGTTGGAATTCCTTCTTAAGCGCCAGGCCCGGTTCTGATCTCTGGGGACACAGAGGATGGGGCTGACAAAATGCCTGCCCACGCACGGCGGATGGTCTAGAATGGAGAGGCTGCCCCGAGACAGAAGACAACATAAACTGTCAAACCTGTGCCGCAGGTCTGTGGGCTTTAGTGCTACAGGAAGGTCCTGGGAACGAGGGTGGTCGCATTTTTCTACGCATTCTGGGAATTCATTGAGAAGGTGATACCTGGGCAAGGGCCGGGGGAAGGCAGGGCTGGGGGAGACCAGGCCTTGAGAAGGGCTGGGGATGGACCAGTGCCACGGCCCCCAGGAGTGAGGAATGAGGGGTCTGGGGGACAGGACTGAGTTGGGGACCTCTGGAGGGCGTGGGCAAAGGGAGGATGTGTCCAACTTTGGTTTTCCAAGGCTGTTCCTGGCTGTGGGTTGAAAGACTTTGTCAGTGCACTTGCCTCTGTGTATGTCTGGAGGCAGCCCAGCCTCAACTGACTGTGGAAATAAATCAGTAACACTGCAGACTTTGCCGTGAAGCTTGAGGGTGCTGAAGTCTTGGACGCTTGAGGGCGGTCTGGTCTTTCTGACAGAAGCACAGAGTGGGCTGCCTTCCAACAAGTACAGCGGTGCGGCCTCTCTGCTTACGCGAGGCCTTGGGCGTGGAGTAGGTACATGGTCAGAGTGCCGCTCTGAGTGAAAACACTGCTCTGGAGTCTAGTTTAAACTTTTTATTCAGAATTTCTAACTGTCTATTAAAATAATTTGTAACAGTTTTCTAAGCCAAAGCAGGTTAGCCGACAGTGGGGAGCCGGCAGCTCTGTGTGGGTCTGGCCCCTGCTGTCCAGCCTCTGGGTAGGGTGGGAAGGGCTGGGCACGGCCAGGGGCCGGGATGTCTGTCAGCATTCTCTGCAGCTCCGAGGTGACCTGCGCTGAGGGACGTCCGTTATCAAATGTGGAATTTACCAAACCTTGTTATTCCGGGTTGGGTCCATGAGCTCGGAGGTGAGGGGCCCAGCGGAAGCAACACAGGTTTACTGAGCCGGGCTTTCCTTGCCAGTGAGGCGAGGGGCCGGGCTGAGGGGCCGGCGTCTGTCCCGTCCCCTCTGACCTCCAGTGACTGGCCACTTCCCCCTCTGCAGAAACACGCCGAGGAGATCACCAAGATACGCCAGGACTTTGAGCGGCAGCTGCGAGGTCAGCGTCTCCCGCGCTCCGTGTACGACGACGGCCCCAGAGCCCCTCCCGTCAGGAAGGGACTGTCCAACAGCGCTTGCTAACCGGGCACATAAACCAGTTAAAACAGCTCAGACGTGCAAAGCGAGGCTGGTGGACTATTCAGGATCCCAGAACACCCTATTCCATGAGAGGTGGGAGGCTGTGAGGACCGCCCACACCCTCAGGCACGAAGCGGCACCTAGAAGCAGGCGGTAGTCATCCAGCCTCGTGGGCAGCGCCCAGGTCTCCTGGCCTGCGGAGGCTCCAACCTCGGAAGTCTGTTTGGTTTACTAACAGAGCCGTAGTCCGGCTGGCTGGCCGTGGTTAGAGCCCACTGGGACTGGGCGACGCTCGGCTATCGGGATCCCTGAGGCAGGGATCGATTAGCGATGCCTGCGACGGGCAAGGAGGGCAGGCTGGCGTGTGTGCTGGTGCCGCAGAGCAGGGGAACCTCCCCGCCCCGCCCTGCCGTCCGCAGAGCTTGTTGGTGAGGCCTTCGTCCTGGTGGGCGTTCTCGGCCCTGGGCACAGCTGCCATCCCTTCTCGTAGCCACAGGGCTCTGTGTGCTGCTGCCTTTCAGAAATCGAGGCCAAGCACGATAAGAAGGTCAGGATGCTCAGGGAAGAGCTTGACCTGCGCAGGAAGACAGAGATCCACGAGGTGGAGGAGAGGAAGAACGGCCAGATCAGCGTGCTTGTGCAGCGCCACGAGGAGGCCTTCACGGACATCAGGAACTATTACAACGGAATCACCTTCAACAACCTGGCTCTCATCAACTCCCTCAAGGTGCGGCCGGGGTGCCCAGCCCCCTCGGGCCGACCCCCCTGCTTGTAGAAACGTTTGACCCCGCCCTTCAGCTGCCCCTGATCGAAGCTCACAAGTTGTGTTGCCCGCTACAGCCGTGGCTGCGGTCCGGCTGTTGCCCTGACCCTCACGTGGCAGGGAAGTGATACACCTGTGTGCACTGGGATATGTCGAAGGTCAGGTGGAACCACAGGGGCGTCATCGTCACCCAAGTGCTGGCAGCCGTGGAGGATGTCCTCTGGGGGTCATGAGCAAAGTGTAATCTCTCAACTTGCACAGAGGCTGAAGTACTAGAAAATTCAGAATAAGTTAAAACTGTGAAAAAATACTGTGTGTTTACACATAAAACAGATGTAGGTCCTCACCGTGCCGGCAGGACCATTGTCTGCGGGCAGGGGGGCTTGCGGCCCTCGTCCTGCAGGCCGCAGCCCCTGGTCCTGCCTGCCGATCCCCCGCCCCTCGTGCCCACAGGAGCAGGTGGAGGACGCGCGGAAGAAGGAGAAGCACCTGGAGAAGGAGATGATGGAGGTGTCCACGCAGAACAGGCGCCTGGCAGACCCCCTGCAGAAGGCTCGGGACGAGATGAGCGAGATGCAGAAGCAGCTCCGGGGCTACGAGAGGGACAAGCAGATCCTGCTGGTGGGTTTCTGCCTGATTCCTGGCCTTCCCTGGCACCTCCTCCTGGGTGTGGAAGGGCACGGAGGCGTTTCCTGAGGACCAGAGTGGAGCCCCTTCTTCCTGGGCCTGGTGGCCCTGGGGCACATGAGGCTGGCACCTGTTCTGGGAGATGGGTGGCTCAGCCCCTCAGGTCTGGGAGCTGCATCGTGTGGGTGCCTGAGTCGGGAGGGCTTTCTCCCCCAGCCCCATTTTCTCTCCAGCGCACGAAAGCCCGTCTGAAAGTCGCTGAGGAGGAGCTGAAGAGCCTGCAGTGGGAGCACGAGGTTCTGGAGCAGCGCTTCATGCAGGCGAGCTCCCGGGACGCCTGGGTTCTGGGCTGCGCGCCCAGCTCCGGCCGCTGGAGGTCCCGTGGCCCTCCTCGTGCCGCGCGGCTCTCGGTGGGCGGCCGGCCCGGGTCTCAGAGGGCGGTCCCTGGTGGGGAGTGGGTGGTGCCCACGGCTGTCCCCTGGGGCTCTCCTCTGAAGCGTGGAGGTGGCCTGGCCCCTTGAAGGAAGGGCTTTTTTCATCTGTGTGTGTGTTTCTAAGTCCCAAACCTTCATGTGTGCATTGTAAGGAAGCCTGTGGGTACAAACATGAGGCCCTTGGGGCCGTGCGCTGGTCCTCACAAGTGGTCAGAGCTCCCTGACTCTCCTCCCAGACTCTTGTGTGTCCCGGCGTAGGGACACTGCTTCCCAGAAGTGAGGGCGTCTGGAGCGCCCATGCTCTCGTCTCAGCCTGTGTGCCGTCTCTCCGATCGGGTCACACTTGAAATCTCTGTTTCAGTCCTTTGCTGTTACAAGCATCCTTTTAAGTTATCTTTGTGCAACTGTGTATCCCTTTCAGGGAAGTCGATTCCTAGCAGGGGAACTGCTGGGCGAGAAGGTTCACGTTCAGGGTGCAGATAGTCTGCAGGGAGGGATGTTCAGAGTTGTGACCCCACCCACAGTGCCCTAGGGGCCACTTCCGCCGGCACCAGGTCTTCACTGATGTGATTGGGTGGCAGGTGTCTCACTGCACGTGCTTTTCTGCAGAGATGGGCCTCCCTGCCTGCAGGTCCCGGGGTCTGGCCCCGGGCCTGGCCGAGGACAGAGCCGCCCCCTCTGTGTGAGCCGTTACGGCTGCAGACTGTGACAGTGGAAAGGACATCCCGTAAGTGGTCAGAGCTAGAGTCACCCTCAAGGAGCCTCCGAGGGTCCCGGAGGCTGAGGGCAGCTGAGGGGAGGGTCCGCAGGCAACCAGGGAGACGCGGCTCCCCACTGCAAGGTGGCGTGAGTGGGGAGGGGACTCTACCACCTTCTCTTCCATCTGCATGTCGTCTGCGGCAGGGGAGGCAGGCAGCGCCCCTAAGAAACCAGACGTGTCACTTTTTTTTTAAATACTTGCAGAATGAACTTTATTTATTTATTTATGGCTGTGTTGGGTCTTTGTTTCTGTGCGAGGGCTTTCTCTAGCTGTGGCAAGCGGCGGCCTCTCACTATCGTGGCCTCTCTTGTTGCGGAGCACCGGCTCCGGACGCGCAGGCTCAGCGGCCATGGCTCACGGGCCCAGCCATTCCGCGGCATGTGGGATCTTCCCGGACCGGGGCACGAACCCGTGTCCCCTGCATCAGCAGGCGGACTGTCAACCACTGCGCCACCAGGGAAGCCCAAGACTCGTCACGTTTTAAAGAGCAGAGGGACAGGGACTGGATTGAAGCACATCTTGAGAATACGATCCTGTAGTTAGAAAGACACGGTGCTACAGGGTTTCAGCACGGCCCTCTCCTCTTCCTAGCAGTGATGTGTGTTTTTACGGCAGTGCAGAACATTCTGGAAGGAGTTCCAGCAAATGCTCAGATGGTGGCCTCTGGGAAGTGGGGTTGAGGAGTGTTTACTTTTTCCTTTTTACTCAGTCTTGATTGTTTAATGGTGCACAGTTAAAAGTTAAAGGAGATGAAAAGGACACTGTCCTTGGTGGACAGGCGGGTGGCTCCAGTGCTCGCTCTAGACCTGTGTTCCAGGGTCTGGGGCTGGCAGAGGGAGTGGACCTCCAAAGGGCCCCCACCCCAACACTGCTGAGTCTGAGGCCCTGGACCTCATGGGGATGATCATGTCCCGAGCCTGCTGCCCAGACCCAGGGCAGGGCTGGCCCCAGCCCCTCTGGGGGTCTGTGCAGCTCGTACTAGGGTCCCCGTGGCTTCCTGAGACTCCTTCCCAGAGGTGTTTCCTCCTGCCGCCCATGGTGTGGACAGCCGCACACCTCTAGTTCGGTCACAGAGTGGGGCCCAGGCAGTGTAGACGATGCAGACCCACCTGCCTGTGGCTGGGCGCTGGTGAAGGCGCTGTGCCGTGGCCCTGGGGCAGAGCTGGGAGGGGCTTCTTGCCAGTGAGAAGCCTGGGCCCATCCCGCAGGTGCAGCAGGAGCGGGATGGGCTGTACCGGAAGTTCACCGCAGCCATCCTGGAGGTGCAGCAGAAGGTGGGCCTCAAGAACCTCGTCTTGGAGCGCAAGGTACAGGCACTGGCCGCTGCGGTGGAGAAGAAGGAGGTGCAGTTCAACGAGGTGCTGGCGGCCTCCAACCTGGACCCTGCGGCCCTGACCCTCGTGTCCCGCAAGCTGGAGGTCGGTCCCGGGGGCGCCCGGGGAGGGGCTTTTGGCGGCCTGGGCTCGGGTCGGGGCTCCTGTCTTGTGCTCCAGCCTCCGTCCCTCAGTGGAGTCTCAGTTCACCTCGGGGAGGGGCTGTTGTGGTTTCCTGGCCCGAGTGCCCAGGCCTGTGTGTGCCATCGGGCTCCCCAGGTTCCCGGGCTCTGCCCTGGTGTCTCTGAGGTCTTCCCCAGTCCCTCCTTAGCCTCCCGGCACCTTCGAGCCCGAGTCCACTGCCCACTCCAGCTTAGCCTCTCAGCCAAGGCCACGGCCACCGTCCGCCTGGGACACTGAGATGTGCTGGTTGAGGCCGTGGCAGGGCCGTGGGTGGCCTTTGTGATGGCTGCTGGGAAGGCTTCCCAGAGGGAGTCACATCTGAGCAGAGGCTGGAGCGTCTGTTCACTCGTGTGTCTGCAGTTGTGTGTGGCTTTCCTCTGGGCTGGGACTGTCCCGGGCATGGGGCACAGCAGTAAAAAGACAGACGAGGCCTCGGTGCCCACAAGCCAGCAGGGAGAGCTGAGGACTCAGGACGGCAGTTACCACTGCCGCTGGGTCAGCAGGCAGAAGCCCTGATGCCCCTGGCAGTGACCTTACCTGGAACTGGCCTTGTCCCTCTGCTCCCTGACCTGGGTGGGACGTGCCACAGAAGAAAACAGGTGAGGACGGACAAGGGGTCTTTGGTGCTGCTAGTGAAGCGTGGCCTGGCTCTGGGATCCTGGCCAGTTGGGTGACCTGTAGCCGCCAGGCCTGAGGTGGCCCCAGGTATGGTTTCCTTGGGGGTCTAGGAGACGGACACAGACCACAGCTGGCCTCCATGACTCCACGGAAGGTCCTTCCACGCTGGAGGGCCCTGTCTGTCCCTGCTCTTCATTCACACAGAAGCAGATCTTCTGGGTTCCAGGCCTCAGATGGCAACAGGAGGGCAGGAGAGGGTGGGCAGGGCTGACAGAGGATGACTCGTCACCAGTGGAGGAGGGGGCTGGGGTCCGAGGTGATGTCGTGCCCACGGTTCTGGCTGAGACCAGGTGTTTGCTCACAGGGGAGCGATGGCCCTGGCTCAGTGGGTGGCAGTGCCTGGAGGACCCAAGTTACCCAGGCTCGGCTCTCGGGGCTGGGGTAGTGCAGCCTCGTGGTGGGGCCTCGTCTGGGCTGGCATCACCATGGTCCTGAGTCTGGGGCTCATCTCTGTTGTTGTCCCTTTTGTGTGTGAATCACAGAGGGGAGGAGGGCTTTCCTGCTCTCCTCTTGGGAAGGACAGCCGGTCTTGCAGCTGGGCCAGCGACCCAGTGCTGCCAGCGACCAGGGTGAGGGGATAAAAACTCGGCCCGTCCATGGCAGTCACCATGGCTGCGCCTGGGGGGCCAGGGCAGGTGGAGGATCAAGGGGGTTTTCCCTGGGATGGCGTTGGCAGCCGGGGTGGCCCCAGAAGCAGGCCAGGCTGCCCCATCTGGGCAGTTTCCTTATGGAGATGCAGATCTGTCTCCCTTGGAGACCTTTCCACACCAGCCACTCCCCGGTGGACGTCCTGACACCTTCGTTTCCTCAGGACCTTCTGGAATCGAAGAACAGCACCATCAAAGACCTGCAGTACGAGCTGGCCCGGGTCTGCAAGGTGCGAGGAGACCCCCACCCCTCCCCCATGTTCTGCCAGGTGCCCGGGGCTCCACACCCCTCCCCCAGGCCCCTTCCTCACCCAGGACCCCACCTGATCTTTACCTTTGGGTGTTGGCACAGTCTGAGGCCGTCTGCGCCTGCCCAGGGTCACTTGACCTGCAGGTGGCCTGGAGTACATCCGCATGGCTCCGACACTGTCCTGGTGTCCCTGATGGGGCCTGGCCAGTGCATGTGTGACGTCCTGTCCAGCAGGCTGTCCCTGTGTCCCTGTCCGGCCCTTGCTCTGGCGCCACGGCGCTAGCCTGGCCTCTGGGGCGGTTTGGGGCGGGGGGCTCTCTGCGCCCTCAGAGTAACCTCCATGTCTTCCAAGCACGTCTTCCAAGGCCTTTATGAGCCTGGCAAAAGCCACACACAGAGGCCTCCTGCAGCTGGGGAGTGCAGTGCCCTGACCCTGGTGCCGTCTGTGCCCTGCACCCAGCGTCCCCAGCTCTGTGGCTGAGCCTGCGGCTCTGTCAGTGCTTGGCCTGTGGGGACGCAGACACACTGCTGCCTGCAGACGCGCTTCCTGAGAGCGAGCACCCCGCGAGTGTGACTCAGATGTGAGCCCTGGGCTGTGGAGCGCCAGGATGAAGGCAGTGCCCGTCACGGGCCCTGGGCTCCGTGGTGACCAAACGCCCGGGGCCTTCCCTGCCCACAGGGCCCTCCCCAGGTGCTCTGGGAACCCCTGATACTTACATGCATTCTTGGGGGAATTTCCATAACCCACATCTGATTGTGGGGAGGGCTGAACCCCAGAGAAGGGTGAGGGCCAGGGCCCAGCCCCCGAGATGTCCTGGAGCCCGGCCCTGGCTCACCCTTTACTCTCAGCTCCCAGCACCTTGTTTTGGCGATGCTGAGGGCAAGGAGCCCCTTTGAGCTTTTGCTCTGCGTCAGGCCAGGCTCTAAGCATTTAACACGCGTCAGCTCTTCAAACGCTTACAACCGTCTGGTGAAATGCGCCCTTTTAAAAACATCTGCTTTTAAAGGATGGGGGAGCGGAAACCCTGTGTGCGTTGGCCCTGCCAGCGCTGTTGCCCAGATCTCGGCATTTCTGGGATGGGGGAAGGGAATAGATGCCAGTAGACAAGGCAGGGAGGGTCATCCCTGAGAAGGCAGGGATGCTGAGCCTGAGTGAGAAATGCTTGCAGGGAACCAGGAACTCAAACCACAGTCCTGCTCTGAGTGCACGCCCTCTTCAGTCTCCCCAGCCGTGAAACGGGGACGGTGGGGGCATCTTCCACTGTGGGTTACCCGAGGTCCCACACATGAAGTGGTTGGGTAGTGCCCAATAAAAGTCCTCAGACTCGGGCCAGAGTTGTTCTCAACAGAAGGAAAGCCTCTGGTTGTCTTCTAGCTGAGCCAGGAGGTGTCTGTGCGTGGCCATCACCACCTGCTCATCTGGACCACTCTTCTGGGGAGGTGGAAACTCAGCTACATAAGATCCCTGGGCAAGTCACTTGGCTTAAAAGGGTGGCCCCTTCCATGGGGCCTTTGATTGGTTTGGTCTTGAGGACTCCAAACACTGGGGTTTGTCCTGCTTATAATAATCATAATCATACCCCTGGTGCATTATGTTTTCCCAAAAGCTTTAAATGCATGTTCGCAGCCACTAACCACCAAGCAAATGATCTCCTTAAGACTGGAATATTGAAAAAGACGTGGGGAATGACGGACTTAAAAAATGTGAACCCGAAGTCTTGACCTGTGAATCCCAGAGATTCAGGAAAACAAAAACAAAAACCCAAACAGAATCAGCAAAAGCTGAGATAATACAGGTGGTAGCTGTGAGCGGCACTAATGCCTTAAAATTTTGATCATATCTCTCAGGCTAAGAGTTTGGTCAAAAGGGGGGACTGTTAAAAAGAAACAACAGGCCCTAAACGGAGTCACTTATGTGAAACGCTACCAAGACTTAATACCTAATCTAATTGAAGTTTTAGCCTCTCCCTAGAGTGGAAATTTAAACCCATCAGCAGTGGGAGGTGATCTGCCTAAGACCCCCTGCCTCCCCTAAAGGAAGGCACCCACCCTTTTAACCTCCTTGTCCCACCCTCCTGTGCCCATAAAAGCCTCCATTTTATACAGCTCCTCGGAGCACCCTTCCGCTTACTAGATGGGATGCTGCCATGAGTAAAGCCAATTAGATTCTCAAATTTAAATAAGCGTGTGAGGGTCTGGGTCTGGTGTAGTGAGCACCTGGTAAAGGCTAGCTCTCCACGGGGCTGGGTGTGCCTGAGCGAGGGTCAGCCCCGGCTACCCCTCCCCTGAGGCCTCTGTGTCCCCACAGGCCCACAATGACTTGCTGCGTACCTATGAGGCGAAGCTCCTGGCCTTTGGGGTCCCCCTGGACAACGTGGGCTTCAAGCCCCTGGAGACGGCCGTGATCGGGCAGATGCTGGGCCAGGGCCCCGCAGGACTCGTGAGCACCCCAACGTAGCCCCTGCCCGGACGACACCCCCCTCAAGCGCCGAGGACAGCAGGTATTTGTTCTGAAGACGTGCGTCGTCAGCAAATGAAGGTTTTCACAAGTGCTGCATGTCCTGTTGCGTGGCTGTGTGGAGAGGCCCCCAGGGCCCACGGTGCCGTCCGGCCCCTTCCCCGAGCCCACCAGCTCTGTGCGCACAGCCGCCCCCATCCCACCTGGGGCTGGGCAGCTCCAGCCGAGCGCTCACAGATGCCAGCAGCTTTATTGAAGCCCGAGTGACAGCTGCCACTGGGAAATCGGGGCCAGAACGTCCCCGGGAAGTGTGACCCTGGTGCCTGCGAGCAACAAGCTTGCCCTGCTGGTCGGGGGCGGCTCAGCCTGCCGTGGTGACGGGTCCGGGCTCGCAGGCCGGCTGCCGGTCAGCCGCTAGCTCCCTCGGTACGTGGTATAAGACCACGGGCTCAGCAGCAGCGGCACGTGCAACTTGTGGGTCTCGTTTGTGATGGTGAAAACGACCTGCGGGCAGAGGGGACACCAGGAGAGCCAGGGGCCAGCATGGAGTGCACTCAGCCTGGCCCCAGTGCTGCCGTGGACTCAGCAGCCCAGATGGCTGGCCTGGGGCTGCAGTTGGGGGGCAGGAGCCCCAGGGCCAGCTGGGGGGGGGCGGTGGGTGTGGCTGGGTCCTCCCCAGAGAAAGCACTCGATCTGAGGGGCCCTGGGTCTGCAGGTTCCCAAGGGGTCCCGCCCGAACAGGGCAACTGAAGGGGCACAGTGAGCTGGACGGGGCTCGGGTGAGCCTCTGTCTGCAGGGGCTGAGTCAGCCTGACCCCGGAGCAGGGCAGGGACAGGTGTGACGTGGTCAAGTCCGGCACCCCTTTCTTCTGGGAGCCCAAAGCAGGTGCGACGTGGTGGAGGCGCAGGGCCAGCCTGCGGGTCACAGTGAGTCGTGGGCCCCCACCCGTCTGGCCCTCACCTCCACGTACGGGTAGAAGCTCTCCTGGCCCCGCTTCTGCCAGTAGCCCTCAGTGTCGAAGGCCAGCTTGTAGGTGCCCGCCTTCATCTGGCCTGGCAGCAGGAGCCCAGGGCAGCGGCCGTCACGGTCCGTGTAGCTGGGGAGAGGAAGCGGGGGCACTGCAGAGGGGGCTGAGGGGCCCCCGGGGCTGCGTGCCCACCGACCTCCGATGTCCCCGCAGCCTGACTGGGACTCGGGTGAGCGGGCCTGGGCGGCTGTGGAGCAGGACAGCCTCCAGGACCTGGGGCTCTGGGGCAGCCCAGGGACACTGCGCACTGTTTAAGAAATCACCGAGAAGCAGAAGGCAGAAAATTCCCACAATCTACCCCATGAGCAATCATCGCTTTATATCTGGCATGTATACTTTTCAGATTTTCTCTATGCATAAATATGCTCATTTACAAACTTTAAAACTGGGTTGTACTAGTCACACTGTTTTATAACGTGTACTTTTTGTTTAATATACTGCACGTGGCTTTCTGGTTCAGTAACTGTACCCAAATCGCCGTCCGCGTGGTGGCCTGTTTGCAGCTTCACCAGTGGAGGCTCTGAGGGCCTCTGCTCGCTAGGCGCCCCCGTCACCTGCAGCTGTGCTCGCAGGCATCTGTGCTGTGATCAGAAAGGGTGGCATTTACCAGCGCAGTTTAGGGGGTGTGGTTGGGAGTGGGTCTGTACGGCCCCCCGCCCTGGACTCTGTGTGTTCCTCCAAGCTCAGACGGGGCCTGGACCCCCTGCTTTTCTGAAGGGCTCCATACCCTCGGGCCTGGAACCTTTGGGGTCCAGCCTACCAGCCCACACCAGTGGGAGGGTCGGGGGAAACTGCTCACAGGCTGACCCATGACACCTGTCGGTCTGGGCTGGGCGTCCCCCAGCAGAGCCTGGGCCTGGGGCAGGGGTAGCGCTGCCAGGCAGCGGACACCTCCTGCTGTCCCAGCCGTCCCCCCTCGCCCCCCAGTCTAGGAAAGGGCTGCCTGTGGTGTCTGCACACAGAGTGTAGTGAGAACGTAGAGAACGTCCAGTGCTCGCCTGCTGCCCTGCACAGGCCACCCGTCCGGCAGTGACAGCCAGGCCTTTCAGGTCCCACCTCAGGCCTCGGCCGGCCCAGCCTGCAGGAAGAGACAGACCCCTCTTCCCCCTGCAGCGGGCACTTGGGCTGGGAGCTGTCCCAGCACGTTCTGTGGCCCTGGCCAGGCCTACACAGCCTGTTGAAAGAGCGGCCCTGGTAGTCTGCAGGGGACCGTCCGGCTGTGGTGAGCCCTGGTCCCTGCCTTCCAGGTGTGCACCCCTTGCCCTGGTGTGGGGTGGGGAGGTGGTCTGGACTCGAATCCTGCCCGAGACCGCCCTCCTACCTTTTCCTCAGCTCGGTCCACTGCTGGCCATGGTCCTCGAGCCTGGACAGACGGAGGCAGAGGCCCTCGGCCGGAAGCCCTGAGGCAGTGTCCAGTACGTGTGTGGTCAGCGGGCTGCTGCCGGGCTCCATGCCTCTGCCCTGGGCCATGAGAGGGGCAGGGAAGCTGCCTTGTGTCCACACCCGCCGGTATGAGGCAGCGGAGTTGGTGTAAACAGCCCCGGGGGACAAAGTCCCAAACTGCCCCTGGGCCCTGGGTGGTGGAGTTGCCGAGCAGCCCGAGCAGGCTGCAGTGACTCACTGCCATGCAGGTCGCTGACCTGTCCCCCTCCTCCCCCAGCAGCCCCCTCCCCCCAGCACTGAAGGGGTCTCCACACCCAGGGGCCTCCCCCTCAGTCAGTGCCGGCTGTGGGTGGCCACACGGGGTTCTTCTCCCGGCACCCAGCTCTGTCCCCTTAGCCCCAGGTGAGGAGAGTTCAGGGGCTCCGAGTCCGGGCCTGTCCCCCTACCTCCGGGCAGCCCAGGTGTCGCCGGAGTGTCCGCAGCCGCAGGGCGACCCCGGAGCTCATGCCAGGCCGGCCTGGGGGCTGGCGAGGTGGCGACACCACGCCGCCACCCCCAGAACCTCCCCGGGCCCCTCCCAGGCCCCGGGGCCACGTGTCTGACCAAACTCGGGGCGGAGCCACAGGGAGGCGTGAGGCTGGTCTGGTTCGCAGCGGCTTCACCTCGGTGCCCACCTGGAGGGGCCCAGGGGGCTTCATGGTGGGGGGCGGGAGGGGTGGGCGATCACGGAGCACAGACCTGCGGGGCCGTGGAGACTCCTCCCGCCCGGAAGTGGAGCGGCCTTGGGGGGCGGCGCGGGGCGGGGGCCCGAGGGGCGGGGCTGGGGGACGTTGGGGTGGAGTGCTGGGCGGGACCGGACAGGGAGGGCCGCGGGGAGGGGGTGGGGCTATGGCGGGGCGGGTATGTCCAGCCAAGGTCCACTTCGGCCGCTGGGCGGCGCAGGGCGAGCCTGACGACCCCTGGGAGTCCCTGAACCGGTGTAGCTTGTTTTCTTCCCTGGGAAGGTCGGGATTTGATGGAAGCCCCGACAGGCCACGTGGTGGTGCCTCAGGCGGGACCGATGGCCCGTGTGGTCGCACTGCCCGCCCCTCCCCCTACCCCCTCTGGCCCTCGACCCCCAAGGAGCAGGGGCCCTGCACACTGACAGGGTAGGGTCTGGGTTATTCAGAAATGAGGAAACAAGAGACAAGGCTGAGCTGACGGACACGAGTCCATCATTGTTTCGCAGTAGTCCGTGATGTACACACGGAACAGACTGTATCTAATGTATAAATATAGATAAGCGCATTCTGTGTTTAAAATCTGGGTGACGTTGCCTGGCGGGTTGGATTGCTCTGGATGTGGAGTCATTTTTCTTGTCGCTAAAGAGGCTCTTCTAATTATTTGGATAGTGAGTGCGGCCAGTTTATATGTTAAGGATCAGACCCCTCTGAGGTGGGGAAGGGGACCTTTCTAGCGACACTTGGGTGTTGGTTACAGTGCTCTTTGCAGGCAATCAGGAAATGTCTGTCTGAGATTTAAATGCATATGACGTTTGGCAGGGCTCACGGTTTTAGGACGTGGCCCCAAAGAGACACACAGCTGTTTTGGTAAACGCCCATGGGGACGGGACCAGAAACAACCAGACTGTCCCCACGGGGGACAGTTAAATACATGAACTCTGCCACACACAGCAACTGTGCAGCCCAGTGAAAAGAGTGAGGCCTATTTGTGTGTAAAGTGGATGGTCTCGGGGCGGGAGGCGTGTATAGCTTTGTGGTTTTAAATCCACAGTAGCTTTCAGCCCGTTACAAGGGCGAGCTCACTTATCACCATCACAAGCTCAGGGTGCAGCTATTAGAATCCCCTTTTTACAGAGGAGGAAGCTGAGGCACAGAGGGGCCATGTACTGGAATATTTTCTAGTGTGGTGCACAAAAGACTGATGATACCAGGTCCACCTCTGGGACAAGCAGTGTCGACAAGCGTTAATTATTTTCATCCTGTAACCTTTCTTTGTACAGTTAAAGTCTCAAATGTCGTAAGCAAGCCGACAACAACAGCAATCAGACCTCTTCGGAGGGTGCGCCTTCACCCCCTCCGTCCTTCTCTGCCCCGAGAGAAAACCTAGTTCTGGGAGAGTGCGGGGCAGGGCAGGGCGTTGTCACAGCTCCTTCTGGGGCCTCGCTAGGGCCCCCTCCCTAGGGAGCTTCTCTCCTCCTCAGCGCGTGTCTTCCTTAGGGCCTGTGTCTGTCCTCCTGGTTCCGGGGAGGGGGCGGGGCGGGAGGGGTGGAACGCTGCAACTCCAGCGTCACACTCACCTGGTCAGAAAGGAGTGGGGAGGAGGGAAGACCTCAAGGCCTGTGTCTGGTTTCTTTTTACAAGAGGCCCAGCGGGTAGACGCGCACTTTGCTCCCCGGAGTGTGGTGTGTGGCCGCTTCTGGCTGGAATGTGTAAGGCAGCAGGGTCACAGCTCGGGGGTCACGCGGCGAGCACGGCATGGCTGGCACTGGGCCTATTAGGCTGGACCCCCATGCCTACTCTTCATCAACCCACTGCCCTCCCAGAGGCACAGGGAAGGCTCCAGGTGAAGCCTCCCCCGTGCTTTGTGGCCCCTGTCGACCCATCTCTGTGAGATTCTGCCTGTGGCCCCCCGAGCCCCCCAGCCCCACTGCTGTGGAGCAGGGTCTCTGCTGCTTGAAACCACAAAAACCTTTGCAGTTCTGGAGCTGCCCCTGCTCATGTCAGGGGGAACCTTCAGGGCAGTAAGAGTTTCTTTGATATCTGTACTTTAGTTTCCCAGAGTCTTCATATTTTCTCTGATTTTGCTGCCGTGTGTCCCTGAAACCCTCTGTTGTCTCACGGGGTGGGCTTTCTCCGTCACAGACCCCTCAAAGGCCTCCCGCCGGGTGAACGTGGGCTTGTCACTCGGCTGCACAGTCTCCTCGGGGCCCCTTGTCCCACTCTTACTGTCCCCAAGCTGGGTCTAGAGAAGGCCCGTCCCAGCGAGAACCCACTTTCTGGCTTCATCTCTCGTCCCAACGACCACGGCCTCGGAAAGAGTCCTCAGGGTTTCCTGCTCCAGTGCTCACGGCAGAGAGCTCGCGTCCTCACAGGAGCCACTTCAGCTGGGCACACGCGTCCCTGCCGCTGCACGTGACCCGTGACCACGCTCCCAGGGACGGACCACGAGGGCTGATGGGTGAGCTCCTGCACCACTTGCCTGAAGGCACTTTGCCCCCCAGTCCCTTCCTTCTCCCCACTTGGGGGTGGAGTGTGGGCCTGGCCACGAACTTGCTTTGACTGTGGGTGAGGGCGTCCTGGAGTACGAGCAGGGAGGGGGACCTGGGTCCCCAGTGAGGCCACCCAGCGAAGTGAGGCTTCGTCTGGGCCTCGGTTGGGCTCGGAGGGTATGGCCGAGGGTCTGCTGGACAGGACACCACATGTAGAGGGCCCTCAGCCTCATATTGATGACAGCAGTGACTGTGCTGAGGACTTCCTGTACCAACCCAACAGCAGGGGAAGTGGAGGCTCCAGGGCTTCATGGTAAGTAACTAAGTGCAGAGCAGGCACTTGACCGAGCTGAGCTGGTGGCTTGGATCCTGCACGCTTAACACTGGAGTGACAGGACCTGCTTGTTCGCTCTGCTCAGTCCTGCTTGCCACCTTCTCCTCCACCCCACACCCTTATTTTTGCTGCAAGAGTCATGCCTCTCTCTTTATTTCGTATCTTTGCAGCTAACATTTGCGGTAGAAAACGTCTACTCCGCCATCAGAAGCCGGCATCTCATGGAATCCTCAACCTCTTCCCCGACCGTAGGGCTGGTTCCTGACACCCAGCTCTGCCCACCTCCACCTCTGCAACCCTCACGTGTGGTACCTGCAATATAACAGGTGCTCAAAAAATGTTTCATGAATAACTTCAGGACTCAGTGGTTGTCTGACATATTTAGAAAAGGAGTGGCCGCCCCTATTGCCAGCATCCCTGAAACCCCGCAGGAGACACAACCTAGTGTGGTCCCTTCTCTCGCCCGGGGGAGCGTCACACCAGCCGCCCTGTCTCCCTGCCTGTAACAAACTCACCGTAAGGAGGCTCACTGGCCCCTGGGCCAGTGATGCTGTGAAAACCCGGCCTTGCACTCGTGGGATTTGGTGTGAAGACAACACAGAAACAGAACCAGCAAGGAAGGGTCCTGGCCAGGAGTCAGTCCCTCTCCTCAGTGACCCTGTGAGACCCAAGCACTCCCTCTGCTAAGCCTGCTCCGTCTGTTTGGGAAGGGGCCCTTGTGACTCCCCGGGCAGCAGGTGGGAGGGACAACCCAGTCTCTCTTCTGCCTCCTGAGACCAAGATGGGCATCGGGGAAACAGCCACACCTCCGACGGGGGTCCAGAGAGGGTGTCCCGAAAGGACAGGGCCTAGCCGTCCAGTGAGGCCAGGTCTTGTCCTCACCGCACTGACCTGCTGGAGGGTCTTGGGTTTCCTGTCATCCAGCACTCCCACCGCCAACCCCAGCCTGCAGCGTCTTGGGAGCCCCTCGCTGGCAGGCCCCCCGGGGGCAGAAAGCCCCACAACCACCGTGAAGGATAAGCACGCAGGACAGGTGAGACCAGCACTGAGTGTCCCATGTCCCCTCTGCTCCCCAGGGAGCACCCCAGCCCCGGGCCAGCCATGGCCTTTGTCCTCTTCGGTAGTGTCTTTGCAGTCAGTAGTCCCAGACACCTTCCTCTGGAGGGGAAGATGCAGTGACCGCGGGAGGGGTGAGGACGGGGTGTGCTTTAGCCCTAAACCCGGGAAGCTGCAGAACTTCCTTGAGCCCCGAATGCACCACATGGGTAAACCTGCAACAAGCCAGGCCAAGATCTGGACAGATTCTCTCTGGAAACACTTTTCATGTCCAACAAGAGAAGGTCTGTTAAACCCCCGCTCCGACCCCAGGACGTGGGGCACGTTGTAACCATGGAAACTGAAGGGAAGGCGTTTGAGAAGCTTCTTCCTCGGTGTCTCCCCCAGTGGCCCCTGAAGGTACTGCACCCGGAGGAGAAGGGCTCGCTCTTGTCTCCTCACTTCGGGCCAGCCGGTGCCCACCCCTCACAGCCCCTGCTGCCCGCCTGCTTCTGAGTTGCATGGAAACCTACCGGTCACGAGGCCAAAGTGGGCTCGTCTTGGTGAGCAAAAACAGAGGCCGGTGACAAGGTAAGATGGGGGCTCAAAAGCTTTCGTAGAAGAAAAACATGCACGTGTGTTCCTGAGTGTGTGCACATGTGTCTGTGTGTGGTGACCAGATGCTGTATTAATTGGTGTTCCCTATACAATTATGAGTGGCTTTTATTTTCTGTATTTTCTAAATTTCTTTTTTTTCTAAACACCTGCATATTATGAGAAAAAAAAAAAGCTGTTGGCATCGAGCACGAGAGCTTGCAAAATAAGATCTTAAAGTACATATTTCAGAATGTGTTACAGGAGTTTTCTCTGGGTGATGGATGAACGGCCTCCTGCTTTTAAAAACGAGCTTAAGAAAACCTCGTTGGTAAGTTTTCAGGGGCCTGAGCTTTGAGGACAGCGTCTGCGGGTGACGCCCTCCCCACAGGCAGCTCTGCCTCAGGTACTGGCCGGGCTAGTGGCCGACCAGGCGGAGTCTGGCAGCCGAAGACCAGTTTACCCTCTGTGCTCCGCGCTCACCTGCTCAGCTAGGGTCCCGGTAGAGCAGC
Organism: Mesoplodon mirus; assembly: GCF_964341445.2. Lineage (NCBI taxonomy): Eukaryota > Metazoa > Chordata > Mammalia > Artiodactyla > Ziphiidae > Mesoplodon > Mesoplodon mirus. The sequence goes on along the minus strand of NC_138995.1, from coordinate 192,586 downwards.
AGGCAGGTGGGGCTGGCACAGCCATGGGGCCACTACAGTCAGAGCGGCACGTGTGATGGAGGCTGCTGGTGTCCTGTGTGCCTGTCCAGGGCACCCGCAGTGTCAGGTGGAGGCCCTGCAGGCGTTCCGGGGACAGGACAGGCGCCTCCGCCGAGCCCAGCGCATGTCAGGCGACGCACATTCCTCCGAGCCCCCCTTCAGCACGCGGATCGTGGCTGCCAGCAGCTGCCGGTGGCGGGAGGGTGTATAAACCGCCAGCCCCCTTGCTCGAGGTGAGCCGAGACTGGGTGAAAGGCCGGAGTGCCTTTTTATGCCTGAACTGTGGGGTCGCACACCATCGCCGCCACCACACAGGTCATCCATCTTCTGTGCAGGCCGCGGATGATGGGGGCCAGGGACTCGGGGCGTCTTGGGGGCTGGCGGCCTCACCAGGAGTGAGGTTTGTTGCCAGAGGGGAGGGGAGGGGAGGGGGCAGGCCTTGAACTGCTCAGCCTTGCAGGGGATTCTAGGGCCACCTCTGGTGGGAGGTGCAGGTGAGAAGCCCCTGGAAGTTTCTGGGGCCCCGTCCCCATAGTATTTCAGTCGAAGCCCCTCTGCCGGCATCACCCCCAACTCCGTCCCTCCTGTGGCCCCTGCTGAGAGCCGCAGAAGATGGCAAGTTTATGGTGCTCCTCTTCCAATAGGGAAACAAAGCCACAGACACACACATTCCCTTAAAAAAGCATGAAAGAAAGGAGACAATAATAGTGGATGTTTGTTATTGACATGCACATGGTTCACGTAGAGATGCTTCACAAGCCTGCACGGGGAGGGGGAGGGGGACTAAGGGCCGTTGTTCGCAGTCATGGGGTCTGGGCTCCCCCCTTTGGCTCTGCTCACAGCGTGCCCCATTCTCCACCAGACTTCTCTTAGAAAAAGTGAGTTGAAGGATAAAATACTCAACAGTTAAGCATTTCAGGGTGGCGACTCCGTTGCACTGAAGCACACAGGCCCAGGTACACGGCACGTGCGTTAGAGAAGCTGCGGTGTGGGCTTCGAGTACACTGTGTGCAGGGGGGCAGGAAAGGTTCTGAGACTCACGGGTGGCCCGGTTCCTGCAGGCGCGGCTCCAGACTCCGTTCTCAGCAGGTGTGGGCGAAGGCCGCCTTTCCCAGGTGACTGTGTGTGCAGGGGCTCCGGGGCTGCCCGGACTCAGCGGGAAGGGAAGTCGCCCGCACTGAGCATCCTGACCTCTCACCTCCTCGTCAGGGCAGCCGAGTCTGCAGGTGAAGCAGCTGTGTCTGACCAGTGCCTGAGTGGCCCCTTCTTTGTCCAGCTCTAAAGACCTGGAAGATGTGGGCAGGGAGAGAATAACAAAGGGCCGGGCTTGCACTCTCAGCCAGCCTCTGTGCCAGATTCTGCCTGTGCTTATCCATCAGACCAAAAGGCTGGCGCTCCCATCCCATTTTATAGATTAGAAAAGAGGCACAGAGAGGTTGAGCACCTTGCCCTAGGTCACACAGCGCGTGAGGGCAGAGCTGAGAATTGACCCACTATGGTTGGATCTGGAGTCCACATGCTGTGCTGACCCTGAGGGGACAGCAAAGAGCGAGGGAGACCAGATACCCCAGATTGAGCCAGGCACACAGGCATGCACACGTACATGCATGAGGCCTTCACCTTTGAGGCTACAGAAGTCGGAGGAAACCAGAGAGGAACGAGGAGAGGCCAAGGGAGAATGCCCTTCCAGGGGTTCAGTTCCTATGGAGACTGGGGCTGTGAGTATGAGCTCTCCGTGGCCCTATTGGACCCCACTGCTTTCAGTGATAAGGGGGGAATGAGGTACACAGTCTGGGCTTCAGATTTGTATGGAGACAAAATTTATTAAAACAGGAGTCCAAAAAACCATGAAGGGGATTGGCATGAACATCTCCAGGGCAATTAAGAAACCCTCTGCTGTTTATCTACCTTCTCTCTTATCATGAAAGCAGAGGATCTATTTAACCAGTTATTTCTGTGCTCATCACACTCTTAGGGAATGTAAGGGGTCATAGACTTCCTTTGAAGCTCCCTCAGAGCTGAGGTATGTGGTGGCTACATTTATCCTCCCGTGGCTAAGATGTGGTTTATTGGTAATGACTCCCTCACCCTCCCTGCAAACATAGGGCTTCTCCCCTGTGTGTGTCCTCTGGTGTCCGATGAGAACTGACTTTTGACTGAAGTGTCGCCCACACTCCCCGCAAACATAGGGCTTCTCCCCTGTGTGTGTCCTCTGGTGTCTGGTGAGAACTGACTTTTGACTGAAGTGTCGCCCACACTCCCCGCAAACATAGGGCTTCTCCCCTGTGTGTGTCCTCTGGTGTCCGATGAGAACCGACTTTTGACTGAAGTGTCGCCCACACTCCCCGCAAACATAGGGCTTCTCCCCTGTGTGTGTCCTCTGGTGTCTGATGAGAACTGACTTTTGACTGAAGTGTCGCCCACACTCCCCGCAAACATAGGGCTTCTCCCCTGTGTGTGTCCTCTGGTGTCTGATGAGAACTGACTTTCGACTGAAGTGTCGCCCACACTCCCCGCAAACATAGGGCTTCTCCCCTGTGTGTGTCCTCTGGTGTCCGATGAGAACTGACTTTTGACTGAAGTGTCGCCCACACTCCCCGCAAACATAGGGCTTCTCCCCTGTGTGTGTCCTCTGGTGTCCGATGAGAACTGACTTTTGACTGAAGTGTCGCCCACACTCCCCGCAAACATAGGGCTTCTCCCCTGTGTGTGTCCTCTGGTGCTTGGTGAGACTAGACCTATCCTTGGAGCCTTGCCCACAGCCTCTGTACTTGACTTTTACAGCTCTTGGTACTCCTGCCCCCACGAGTAATTTGCCTGTGTCCTCTGGATTCACTTTCTGGCCTGTGCTGGGCCCTGCCTCCATCATTCTCTCATGTGCCCTAGAGCTCCCCATTTGTCCTTTGGGAGAGTAGGAAAAGGCCCTTGAAATCCTCCTCAGCCTTATCGTTTTCAGCAAAGGTTTGGACCTTTCCTTGACCTCTTGACCTTCAGGTTTGTCACTCCAGCTGTGTGGATCAGAATATTGCTGCTGCCGATTTTGATAGCCTGGGCAGGGATCCTGTGGTTGGACGCGGTCTCTTGCAGATGTTCTCAGGAGGACCTGAGACGGGTGACTGCGTTCCACGTTTTGGCTGAGGATTTTCTGACTGAAGAAGGCCAGAGAGAAGGAGCCACATGGATGGATCTTGGGCTTTGGGTCTGCTGAAAGAGGAAGCTTGTGGTCAGGTAGATGGTTTGTCTCCGGTAAGGCCTGAACCACTAATCATCTCAGTGTTGACAGTGCAAGCCCTGTCTCCCAGCAAGTGTGCCTTCACAGTCTACTTTTCCACTCCATTTTTACTCACTCCGTCTTCTTCAGAAATCCAGAAAGCCCGTATCAAGGGCCTTTTCTACCCGTGGCCCTGACTAGGGACCTTCAAGTAGCATCAGAGGCAGCGTCACTCCTTATAGGAGGTGGAACTGCAGTGACCTTTGCCCACATACGAGTATCTGAAAAGTCCTATATCACTTTGTGACAGAGGGGCCACAGGTATTTTATCCTGTTGGGAGAGAACACTCTTGATGACAGGTGGAATCACCCCGAGTGACTTCCTACAAGGGGAAGGAATTTATTAAGTTAGGGGCACTCATCCTGGAGATCTCCAGATGTGGAAGGCAGGGTGGGGTAGTGGTTAGAGCTCCTCATTCACAGAGACATATTAGTTGAGCAGCCATTGTGTCTGAATCTTTGTGAGGAAGTGGGATTCAGATTGGACAAGACCGAGTGGTCCAGGTCCCACTGACTAAAGGACTCTGGCTCCTGATGCCCCAATTAGGTCATGAATTGCTTCTCTCTCAGTTTTCAATAAAGCGGAAAATGCAAGTACGCCCTTCCTCAGAAAGCCTCACGTGTATGCACACCTCATCGATTTCAGTTAGGCTTCGTCCGTTTCAAATGCAGTGGGGAATCCTGTTTGAAACTACAGCCCAGCTCCTGCCCGTCCGCAGCCAGTCCACTCTCCCCCCTCTCCCCTGGAGAACTGACCTCTGAGCGGATTCCCCACTGCCGTCTCTTCCCAAAAAGTGAGCCAAAGCATCACCTTAGAGCAGAGAACGTGCCGCCTGCAGCTGAAAACCGCACGGTGGTTTCACGTCACCCCAGGGGACCCCCCTGTCTGTGCGTGGAGCACAGGTCCTGAGGCCTCCGTGTTCTGTCCAGCCTGCTTCCTCTCCCTCTGTGCTTCCTTCTCTGACCACCTGCATGGCCCCTCTTTCCTGCCCTGGTGCTGTGGCACTGGCCGTTCCCCTGCCTGGAACACTTGGCCCACAAATGCTGCCTCTGGAGAGCGCCACACCCCACCCTCCGCTCACATCGATCCAAGGCACTTTTTCTGGGCTACTTTTCCTCAAAGCACTAATTGCTGTCAGGTATGAGGCACGTGCTGCTCTAGGGCAGTGATTCTGACCGTCCTGTTCAATCTCTTATTTCCAGTTCGTGGAGCCCTATCTGGCACAGTGTATGAACTCGTGTGACGATGAACCGAAATGGTGACTGAATGCAAATCAATGTGTACACGTATCGTCTAAAAATATGGAGGAGATTAAGAAGAAACGGCTAAAGGTGAGAGAGCTGGTAGGTGCTCGAAAACTTGTTTTTTTCCTCTCAGCCTTTCAGCCCTATATGATGTTATATATTTTTTGCATGAGGGATTAAAAAAATTAGAAGAAAAAAAATTTTAATATAAAAAATTTCCCTAAGAGTCAAAGGCTTATGGATCAATTTCTGAAGCATCTTAATTGAAATTTTACTGACTCCAGACTGGAGTTTACTCTGATCAAGAGCCGGGCCATGAAAGCTCCCCAGGAGTGCTTCTTGCTTTGCATTGGAAGAGTGGTGGCGCCCACCTCTGCCCGCCGCCGCGAGCTGGCTCTTCCACCCGCTGCCCCACTGGATGCCGAGCTCCTGGCTGTACTCGTCCCCGTACCAGACCAGCAGTTCACAGCCCGGCCTGACCACCCGGCAGGTTCGGTAGAAGATCTGCCTGTGATACTGGAAGGCCACCAGGTTCTGCTCCTCCTCATCCCGGGCACAGTTCACATACCTGGGGTTGGGGCCGAGAAAGGGAAAGAAAGCGCAGGCGATGAGTTCCCTCCACCTGTCAGACCCGAGCCGGCTCCTTGCCTTCGCGGCCTGGTGCTGCCCCCAGCGGCCGCTGCTCCTGCTCGGGAACCTGCCTTTCACACCTTCGACCTTGTCCTGTGAATCCCTATCTCCAGATGCTGTTGCTGGTGTTCATTCAGGCCGGATTGCTTTTCTCTCCTTACCTAATTATCTGTTTTCCAAAGCCCAATTCCAGACCTGTCTCCACCTGGATTGGCCATAAAACTGGTGACCTCTGGCTTCTCTAAACTCTCAATGAAGTTCTGTTTTTATTCTGCAGAACTTGGTGCTTCTAGTTTAGCACATGTCCCTCAGCCCCAGCCTACGTTCTCTCGAGAGGCCTGTCTCCAGTCTCCCCACGTGTATCCAGGGCCCCCCATTCACTTGCCTCCCCCTGTAGAAACTTGGAGAGAGCTCTCTGACTTAGCTCGAAACACAGAACAATAGTAGTTTATTCACTTTCTGCCTCCCCTGATGAAAGGAGGGGACCTTAGAGAAAGGGGCTGCTCACAACCATCCTGCAGTCCATTTGTTCCCTGGCTTCAGAACCCAGTTCTCACTGGAACCAAGGCTGGGAAGGTGGCCGCCCTCACAGACTAAAGGTCCCTCACGTCAGGTTATGCTGGTGCTGTGCACTTCTTGAAAAATAGGAAAATAATGATTAAATATTCCTAAAGTCAATTGCTTAATGTCTGTCTGCAGTGTGTCCTCCGTAAGGACATGGGTTATGTGATCTGTTTAAGTAATGGACTCCGTTTTCTAAACTGGAGCATAATAGTAAGTGCTTGATAAGTGTTAATTAGGTAAAGAAGTGTCCCTGGTGAATCTAGACTCCTCAAGTTGTTTTCAAGTACCCCAATTTTCTTGAGCACAGAGACGTATTTTGAGGACACGTACTATATTTTTATTTCCTTTTTTCTGACGTCTCTTGAAATGAAAGAGCATTGTATGGAGAAAAAAGAGGGACAGAAGATGTAAAAACCATTGAGGGGGGCAGTCTGAGAAGGAAAGGGACATGGGCTAGAGAGAGATGAGTGTCCTCTCTGGAACCTGGAAACCTACTGGACTTACCTCATCCAGTTGGCCCAGGACTTGTCCTTTCCATCCACATACTCGTAGCAATTTCTCCCTTTGGTGATCTGAGTGTCAGAAAAAGAAGTTAAAGGCTTTTTTTTTTTTTTTTTTTTGGTGGGAGGTAACAGAAGAATTATTTCACTCTCCTGTCATCAGTGCTCTTCAGCCGCATGGATGCAGCTGCCAATCGTGAGCACACAGTAAGCTCCTTAATCACCATCCTCACGTCTGAGTCTATTTGTCCGCTCAGGTCGAGGGCCCCGCACGGGAGGAGCCGCTTCTTTGCGCCTATACCACCGTGCTCCCACCTGGCCTCTGATCTTTAAGTTGAAGTTCCATGTTCATGCAAAGCGCACGCAGTACACAGAGCTAACCGTGTGGTCCCCATCCACGTCCTAGTATGTTGAAAGTGAGGCCCCCCCCCATCCACAGAAGGGATGTGGAGGCCAGAGGACAGGGGAAGAGGTGGGTGTTTCTCACCAGCCAGGAGTATCCACTGTTGGCGGCCTCTTCATCTTCTGTGATCCGGCCCTCATAGGGGCCAAAGTGCAGACCCAACGGCAGATCGGATGCCTCGTTCCATACTCCAAGCCCAGCCTCAGGGATGCCTGATGGTCTGATACTTAATCCAGGGGGCAGAGTGAGGGCCGAGCGGTTGGGATGCCCCTTCTCCACTGCACTGTCCTTTACAAATGTAGGGGCCCCGTGAGCAGCACAGCTGTCAATGAAGAAGTTCTGACACGTCTCACAATCTGGAGGCGAGAGCAGCAGGGATTAGGGAAGATACAGTGCATGTTCCTGGTCGTAAAGCCCTTCAGAGAGAACCGGGGCGCTCATGTCATTTGGCCTCAATCCTGTACCCCAAGTCACTAGACAAAGGGGATGATGTGGGGACCAAATGCTAAGGTGAGATTATTGTAGCAAGACATAACAGCCTTCTCTGTAATGGGCCAGTGGGGTCACTCACAGAGGTAGTCGTCGTCCTGGGGCTCGCTGACCTCTTGGTACACGTGGACCTTTCTTTCTCGTAGGCTGTACATCTTCACTTCAATCTGCTTTGTTCTGCGTTCTAAGTTGGAGAAGAGTAGGTAAGCAAAGTTGGTGGGGTCTGGAGTGTTGGTCCCTGTTTTATCAGAAAATGTGAAATCCCCTCCCATCAGATTATCGCCTGTCCTTCTGTATACTTTGGTTTTTCCCCCTTTAACTACTGGTTCAGAGGGACCGAGGCTCCACACTGACTACAGACGCCCAGTTCAATGTTAGCTTCCTGTTCTTCCCATTATTAGGTTTAACTTCCCAACCTTTCTACTTAGAAAATGGTTCATTGACACATTTACTCATTAGAAAATATTTGTTAAGGCACATTACATGTTAGGCATTGAGCAGAGGCCTTAACTAAGAAAGCATGACCCCTATTATCACAGATGGATTTTTGAACAACGTGTATGTGTCAGTACTTTTATATTCAATTTAATGCTTTCAAACACTATACGAGTTATGTATCCTTATGTTCACTTTAGAGATTAGCAATCAGGACCTCAGAAAACATGTAAGATTTTCCCAAGGCCCCAGTGCTAACTTCAGGTCTCAGATCAGTCCAGCCTAAACCCACGCCTACCCCAAGTCCACCCCACACACCTAGGCCATACTAATCAGCCTTTCTAGAAAAATTAGAGGGACTAAAGCCCCCAAGTTATTGTCTCTTACCCAGCTTTTGTCTAGTGTGCCGTGCAGAGGTGCTTGCTGCTCCAGGAGGGGGCGCTGGGCTCTGGGCCTGCGCAGGGCCACTTGCCTTCTGCAGTTGCGCTGCTCCTGGCAATTTCTTCAAACTAGACTCATTACTTAATGGCACCGGGGGCACTGCCTTCAACGGGAGAGTCACATATTAAAAGACAACATGCATTTCTTTAGTTCTTTAGAGCTTATGAAGTGTTTTCACATGCATGACCTTAGTACTTCAACAACCCTTGGAAATACCCGGGGCGGGTGGAGTCTGAACACTAGAGCATAAATAAAGGGCCTAAGCGGGTAGTGAATCAAGACTAGAACCCATATCTTAAGGTTCCTTCCCTTCGACTTTCTCTCAAATTTCTCCGTAAAAGTGAGAGCGAGGCAGGGAGAACAATTGGGAAGAATCAACAAAGTCTGGGAAAGAAGCCGGTGGGTAAGGGCTTATAGAAAAAAAAGAGGGGGTCTTCTATTAATTAGTGGACCTCTGATGGACGAGGAAATGTGGAAAAGTACAGAGGGGACAAAACACTTCTGGAAAATGAGGTGACAGCAGTGAGCCTGGGAAGAGAACAAAGAAACGGTATGGCAGAAACAGATCTAGACACGAAAGAAAATGATGCTGAAAGCTGCAGGTGGCCATATCCTAGAGAGAATGTTTGGAATCAGGGTAGCTGGTCCCCATCGATTCTGCTTGAATGGGGCTGTACGACTAGCTAGTTCTCCTCGGTTTCCTGACCCATAAATTGGTATACATGCTAATTCTTAACGTTACAGTGGACATGAAATTTACTAACGTTCACCAAGTTGTTTTGTGAGCTATTGATATTTAATACAGTGTGAATGTGAGAGTCCAGCCCTGCTATCAGTTCACCCCCTCAACTGTCTCCCTATTGGAAATCTAGCTCACAGACACTATCTTCAGCACTCCCTGACCCTCTTACTTCTAGGTGAATGTTTAAATGTGGAGTCACTCATTCAGAAAACATCCAGGGGGCCCTCAGGGGCCTTGAGCTGGGCCTGCGACTTCTGTGAAGAAACGGGTATGGACCAGGCTCTCAAAGCTTGCAACGCAGGGGCAGGCTAAACAAATGATTCCAAACATGAGAGTTGCCTAATTAGAGCTCGGAGGAAGGAGCTGTTACTTCCTCCTGCAAGAATGAGCATTTGAAATCAGTTTCAGAGGGATGAGTTTCTGTTGAAACGCGGGTAACCTATATGAAGTCCTTAAGTTATTTTCTTATTTGTCATTTTTCAGTTATCGAACTTGAAGCTAGTCAGGGCTGGGAGATGCTTCCTCTTGTTAGAGTAGGAGGCTCTGAGGTTGGGGTCCGTCTCCTTCTTTGTCTCGGACAATCCACTGTACAAATTGCCTACAGATCTGTAAGCTTCCCTTAGTCAGATGGTCTTAGCATGTCACTCACTTGGGCGTAGCAGAAAAGAACTGAGGTTGAAATCATCCGTCAGATGAATGATATAAAGACGTATGAATAAGACAGTGTAAACGTTATGAACTCTGGAAGTTCTACTCAGCTTGTACGTGTTTTAGGGGAGGAGCTTTGGAGGAGCCCGCTCTGCCAGTGATACTGTGACCTCAGGCACGGAATCCAACATCCCTTCACCTCAGCCTCTCGGTCCGTTCACGATAAATGGCGACAGGCACACCACCTGTAGGTACTACAGGATTGTTTCAAGGTTTAAAGCGGGTTTATTCCTGTAAAATGATGGTGATACCAGACATTGTGCTGAAGAACCATGACGGGAAGCAGCGGGCTCTAGGACACTCGGTGTGTCTCCTAGTCTTACCTTTGAGTGGATCCATGAGGAAGGTTTTCTTGTCAACAGGGTTTGGGAAATACTTACCTTCTGGTGTTTACTGTGCTCCACTCTGAAGGCCACCCAAGAAGGTTTAACTAGAAGATGATGAGAAATCAGTGTTTTGGTTGGTAAATGTTTCCAAACTCTGGGCATCTGAATTAAGGACACAGAATGCTGAACCAGAGAGTGACAAGTACAAGGATTACCAAAGGGGGGATGGGAAATGATTTCTGTATCATCAACGCCTATGCTTCCACTGGGAGCATCACATACTTTTCTTAAAATTAAAAAAAAATAGACAAAACCTCATCTGTGCTTCATCCTATGTTCATAAAGTATCGAATAAATTTACTTCATGACAAAAATACTCAATAAAGTAGGAACAGAAGGAAATTACCTCAGTATAATAAAGGTCATATATGAAGAGTCCACCTCTAACATCATACTCATTGGTGGAAAAAGTGATCTCTTCTAAGATCAAGAAAAAAGGCAAGGATGCCCACTCTCACCACTTCTATTCAACGTGGTACTAGAAGTCCTAGCCAGGGTATTAGATAAGAAAAGGAATCAAAAGGCTTCCAATTTGGAAAGAAAGAAGTAAAATAAGGTTTGTTCACAGATGACCTGATTTTATGCACAGAAAATCTTTAAAATTCCACAGAAAGCACTGTTAGAACTAATAAAAGAATTTAGCAAAGTTGCAGGATCCAAAATCAACACTCAAAAATCTTCCTATGCACTCGGGACTTCCCTGGTGGTGCAGTGGTTAGGAATCTACCTGCCGATGCAGGGGACACGGGTTCGAGCCCTGGTCTGGGAAGATCCCACATGCCGCGGAGCAACTAAGCCCGTGCGCCACAACTACTGAGCCCTGCGTGCTGAAACTACCGAAGCCTGCATGCCTAGAGCCCGTGCTCCACAACAAGAGAGAAACCACTGCAACGAGGAGCCCACGCACTGCAAAGAAGAGTAGCCCCCGCTCGCCGCAATTAGAGAAACCCCGCATGCAGCAACGAAGACCCAACGCAGCCAAAAAAAAAAAAAAAGAAAACTATTGAGAATTATACTGAAAACCTATACATCCACCTCCATTCAGTCTTATGTCACCATTCTGCCGCAACCACTGCGGGTCTTTTAATTTCTATTTCAAAATTCAAAAACAAAATAAAAACAAACAAAAAACTAACCAAGACACAGTGAAGCCACCTGCCAGCCCTTACTCCTTTGGTGATGAATTTGGTACTTCTTATTCACATTCAAATTTTTATACATTTATGGCCTTTCAATGTACCTATAAACAATATATATATATATTTTCCAACAAAAGGTCTCATATTTATTACTGAACCAAAGCACTAATGCATAAACACTGACACAAGGAGAAAAATCATTTTTTTCCCAATGAAACAAATGGATGCATTTGTCCAGATAGTAGTGATGTTTTCAGAGTGATATGGTAAGATGCAAGTGACGTTCCACAGCATAAGTATGTGTGCCACCTCATGTGTGGCTCCTTACAGACCCAGCTTGCTTCTTCTCCAGTGTCTTCTCTTGGAGTTGTACCTGGTTTATTACCAGTTTTCATTTGAGTCCACTGGGGAATGGGACAATTCTCCTTTTGTTTCTTGCCCAGGAACGCTTGATCATGAAAGTCTTGTGAGAAGACATGGTGAGGGGCACAGTCAACCGCACATCGGATGGCAGAGAAGGGGAGGCTAATTATTTTACATATTTAAAAACTTTATGTGGATAGTCTCTTACTGTATAATATTCTGTTTTGCATCTTGCTTGTTTGGTGAAAAATTACGGGGTTTTTTTTGCTAATGCCTGAGATGCAGCTGAGACCTAAACCCAGGTTGGTTTCCGGAAGATGCCTCTAAATCTTCCTGGCCCCTCACCTTGCTGCCTTGGAGTCCATTCTTCATCAGAATCCTCAGGGTCATCCACCTGGGGTTTGATGGCCTGCCTGCGGTGACACATGAAAGCTGGCCGAGGGGCTCTGAGACCTGGAAAGAAGCAAAATCTTTGTTCCAAAAGGGAAGAGCTGGAAGGAGGAACAAAGCCCAGAGGCAATGGGAAGTGCCACAAGTCAGTGTGACTCGGCAGGATGGGCTGGGAGAGTCTAGAGCAAGGCGAGAGGCGAGCTCTGCGTTGCCAGGGCCAGGCCCACACTGAATACAAAAGAACACAAATTTCCTGCAGGTTAGTCTCCACACAGAAGGGAAGTGTGAGCAGGTGAAGCCACCTAAGAGAGAGCCAAGCTAACACTGAGACCGAAGACCGGGTACATGCTTCCCAGGCTCACAGGCACCCAGCATTTCCTGTTACCTATAGTCATCAGTGCTTCATAGTTCTTTTTCACATTCCTATATCGCATTTTTTCCCATTCTCCCATCTCTGTCCATTCTTCCTTGGAGAAGTATGTGGAAATGTCTTTGAAAGCATCTTTGGCCTAGAGAACATAATAGATTTCATCCGTGACTTGCTAATCTAAGCCAGAACTGAGAGCGGGGCCCTCTCCTTCACCCTGTGCAGGCTGTAGCCTGATGCCGCTGGGTGGTCTCTGTGAGCGACCAGGACGAAGACTTTCCTTCCCGAGCGTGTCCTGCTCCACGGAGCCGACACCGAGCACCCTCCTAACCCGCCCTGGACACAGAGCAGTGGGCGATGCTGCAGTGTCCGGTCCCCACCCCCGCCCCGCCCCACCATCTCAGACAGGACCAGGCACCCCCATCCTGTGTGCCTTCACAGAGAAGGTCCCCCGGCGGTGCAGGCCAGGCGTCCGTGGGTCCCTCCCGTGGAGCCGGCTGAGCGCCCGGCCCTGCCTCCCCCACCGCTCACCGTGGGCTTCCGCTCCGTTCTCCCAGCACCTCCCTCGGCGCTCTCCTCCGGCCACCTGTCGGTGCTCATGGTCCTGGGACCGCCTCAAGGCCAAGGTGCCTGTGGAAGGAGAAGGCGCTGAGGAAGCCCAGGCCCCTGCCCAGAGCCAGGTCTGTGTTCCTCGGCCGGGGCGTCGCGAGCAGGGAGGTGTGAGGACCCCAGCAAGCGGGAGAGGATGTGGAGGGGACTGAAGGGCTGGGCGGATCCTCAGCAGCCACGACAGCCCAGCCGAATGGGAACTAGATCCGGTTTCTTTGGTCCCCCTGCAACTCGGCCCCTCGGAGGAAAGGCGCGGGGAGGGCTGAGCCTGGGGGCGTCCGAGGGAGTCCCGAGGAGACCTGGGAGCCCCGGACTGCTGGACTGGGGTCAGCTTGACAAGCAGGGCTCTGTTCCAGCGAGGGACAGGGACTATTTCTCCAAGAAGGGTTTTGGGGAGCTCCACCCGGGGACTCCGGAAAAATCTGGGCATAACGTGCGTTCTCTGTCTAAGGGACAGATCGCTCAGCCTGAGGAGGTTTGGGTCACTCCGGCTGAGGGAACTGGGGCTCCTCAGACCCGAGGGGGTTCGGGGTCCCTTAGGCTGATGGTATTTGGCGTCTTTTGGCTGAAGGGATGTAGGAGGCGCAGGCTGAGAGAACTTGGCACCTTGGAGCCTGAGGAAATCGGGGGTCTCTCGTTAAGGGGCTTTAGGTTCTCCCACACTGAGGGTAGCTGGGGTCTTTGAGGCTGAAGCGGTTAAGAGTTCCCAGGCGGAGGGTAGCCGGTGCCTCTGAGGTTAGGGAAATGTGGTCTCTCTGCAGGTGCTATTTTTAGGGCGCCTAACCTCTAGGGGTTACTCCAGGTATTTGGGGGGTCTAAGCATTAGGGGATTTGGCGTTTCTGTGGGTGAAGGGACTTTGGGTCCCTGAAACTGAGGAGATGTGAGGTCCCTCAGGTTAGGACCCGGGGTCCCTCCGAGCTGACGGGATTTGGAGCCCCTCAGGGTGAGGGAATCTGGGGCCTCCCAGCCTGGAATCTGAAGGCCTCGGGCTGAGGGTTAATAAGGGTTTCGCAGGGCGTGTTCCTGTCAGTCTCCCCGCTGTCCCCTCGCGTGGCCCACCCCGGCCTGGCGCGTGCTCCAGCTCCGGCAGCTTCGCGTCCTCCTGAGCTGAGGCGAAGAGAACGGCGCGGAGGCGGCTGGTAAAGCCCCGTCAGGCACAAGCCACCAATCGGTGCTGCGACTGAAGAGGTCCCGCCAATAGGCGGCCGGGAGGGTGCGGAGCGCGCAGAAGGTCCCGCCCCACCGCTAAGGGATTGGCTGCTCTGGGTCCCGCGCGTGTCTGAAAGGAAGCCTCCGGCGCGCAGGCGCAGCTTGGAGGTTTTCATTGATTGTCTTTTCCGCCCGCCGTCAGGCAGCCCGTCTTAATCCTGGAGCCTCAAGCGGGCGGTGGGTCTTTAGGGTGGACGTGGCCGTCCAGTGCCCTGAACAGGAGTCTTTGCTCCACCGGATTGTAGTCGTGCTCCCGAACTTTCTCCTAGGCCCACCTGTTCCCTTCCTTGTAAAATCCAGTTTTGGCAAGAACTGTTTGGGGTGAGTATTGCTTTATTCAGGGGAAAACTAGGTAACTAACTAAAATCTGATGAGACACAAAATAAACAACATACGGTCAAAGATTTAAATGCAACAAATGGAATACTAAGTATATTAGAAAAAACACTGGGAGAATTTTAAACCTCAAAGTAGAAGGGGCATTTAGGAGTAATCTGTATGTTTAAGCAATGTAGGTCTAAAAAGGCTTCAGAAATGAGATATAAATAAAACCAAAAAGACCTGCAAGTGTTTTCCATTAAAATGAGGCATCAAATTCGAGGACACTGGATCTGCAGAGGGGGCTTCACAAGATAAAATGGGGAGAGTGTTTCTGCCCCTTACCTAGCTTTGGTCACAGAAACATAACATGATTTCCATGTATTGGAAGCAAGACAACTGACTGTAGAATTATTGTCAAGGTGGGACCACGAGTGCTGGTTGGGGGTCTGGATGGAGAGATGTTACCAGAAAACTGGGTTTGCCTCTTGGTGGGTGTCGAGCCAAAAGACACAACCCAGCCAGAGATTGGGAGAAGGAGGGATTTATTACTTGCAGCAAGTAAGGAGAACACCAGGGATCTTGTCAAAACAGTGTCTCCCCAAACCCCCAAACTGGGGAAGTTTTAAGCTATGGGTACATGCATGTTCATGGAGGGCCTTGGGCAGTAGGCAGAGTCCAAGCTTTAGATGATTGAAGTCTTGAGGGTCAGAAGCGGTCACCATCGGCCTCCCTTAGGTTACATTTTATCTGGCGTTGATAAATGATGTAGATGTAGATATATATTCTTTTTCAGATTCTTTCCCCTTATAGGTTATTACAAAATATTGAGTGTAGTTCCCTGTGCTATACAGTAGGTCCTCGTTGGTGATCTATTTTATACATAGCAGTGTGTATGTGTTAATCCCAAACTCTTAATTTATCCCTCCTCCCTGCCTTTCCCCTTTGGTAACAATAAGTTATAAGATTTTATACTTCTCAGAAATGGGGAAACTGAAAGAGAGGTATCATTTTCAATGGAAAAGCATTCAAAAGAAGATTGAAGCTTCAGCCAAGATTATTAGTTGTACATCCTTGGAAAAAAATCACTTAATTTCTCTAAACTTGACCTGACAAATAAGACAAAAACCCTCCACTGAACTTGCTTATAATCAAGTGATGGAAATATCAAATGGAAGTCTTAGAAACATCTTATTTTACCCGAGCCTTATACACTGCTCTATGTTAATTACAGTTTGGCTCACACGTCTGTTCACTGAAGTTACGATGTTCTCAATTTCTGTTACTGATCCTCCAGAGCGGACCCCAACAAGGGTCCCCCTGCCCAGTGTCGTTGGAGCCAACAGAACGAGACTGAGTTTGGTTCAGAAGCAAAGGAAACTTTATATTTTGATCAGAGAATGGACAGGTGAGAGCGTGCACTCCCCCGCGGGCTGTGGGCGGGGCTCCTGTGTAGGGATCCCGGCAGCCTCAGCGGGAGGGAGGGGGCGGAGCTCTCGAGGGCCGGGTTGGCTGCAGCTCAGGCTCTATGTCGCGGAGTCTGCACGGGGCCCCGCGAGCCGAGGTGTTGGCCCAGCCATTCTGCACTAGGAAATCGGGTCTGAAGTGCCGGGTGTGGGACCTCTGCATGCGGAACCCTAGGAGCACGTGAAATTAGACAAAGCACAAAGGAAAAACAGGTTAGACTTTATTTTGTTGCCCAGATTCTAATTTTATCTCCCAGGAATTTTGAATGGGCTTTGCCGGAGACAAACCCCTCCTCTGCCTTTTGTCCCGTTCCTCATTCTTGGGGTGCTGAGGGTGCAGACCCCTCTTCTGTAAGTGCTTCGTGCTGAGTTGGGAGTCCTCATACCCGGGGGGAGGGGCAGGACTTCTCCCCAGCAGCCTCCAGGTGAGGTCGATTGTCCGCAGGCCTCCCGCCTCACTGCTCGTCCGCCTGAGCACCAGCAGTGGGAGTGTTATAGATTGTAATGACCTCTAAGGGTCCAGGAAAGAGATGCGCAGAGACGCTGGGGGGGGGGCAGGTTTCACCCCGCCCCACAGTTGTTCGGCCACCTTAGGCTGACGGTTTCTGCCAGCCTAGATGCTCTGGCCAGTAGTCTGCGCTTTCTTCAATTAGGTCCCTCAATTAACGTACAAACAGCACCAGGTGTCGGAGCCCTGCCTGCTCAACTCCCAGACAGTCCAGGGCCGGTGGTGATCCAGGACCATGACGGCCACTGAGTCAACGGCCTTTTGAAGTAGCCAGGAGTCCAGCCGGACTCATTGGCCGCCGTCACCGCGGTGTCTGTAGGCTTTTCTATGGTGACAGCGTGATATACGGTTCCCCCGCCAAGCTTATTAGCTCCCCTCTGGGTGCAGTAAGTCCTGCAAGCAGTAGTCTGCTCTTTCGGGGCACACTCTTGTTGTTTTCTGAGAGAAACTCCAGGTCAAGTGATGGTCACACGAGTCGTCATGGGGGCCCGTTGCCCCCGTTTGTCTCTCTGGAGGTTGGAGTTGGAGGGCCTCCTCACTCGAGGTCAGTGTGTCCACGGAGCGACCCCTGCAACTTCAGGGCATGATGGGTGGTTAGGATCACCACGTGGGGTCCTTTTCCCTTAGGAGGGAGCTGGCCTTGCAGGCTGCTGATTTCCAGGTTTTTAGATACCCCCAGTATCCTGGCTTGATGGGGCGGCGGGCCAAGCCCTTGGTGACCATAGTTTATCCTACCTGGAGGGCATTCTTGCGTTGCTCCATTTCAGGTGGTCCCAGTTTTTGCACTAATGCTCCAAGGGCGATTCACCTTCTGCCGGGAATGTAAAGGTCAAAGGGTTCAGCTAAATTAGGGAGTTCCAGGGCAAGGGCCTGAATTAACTGCTCTTTTAGTTCTTGAAAGGCTGCTTCTGGATTCTATTCAAAAGGATCATCCTCTTTTTATGTCAGTGTTTCATATAGAGGCCCAGCTATTAGACTGTAGTTAGGGATCCAGATGCAGCAAACCCCGGCCTCCCCAGGAACCCCTAAGCCGTCTTCTAGTTTTAGAAGGGGTAAGGCTGCAAATGGCTTCTTCCCTTTCCTGGGATGGGCTTCTCCGACCTTCTGTGAGAATGAAGCCCAGGCAGGTCACCTTAGTCTGTGATATTTGAGCCTTTTTCTTGGACACCTTCTATCCTTTCTTGGCTAGATAGTTCAGAGGCCTGCTTAGTAGGGCTGGCGATCAGAATGTCGTCTGCATATTGAAGGAGGGTTCCCTTCTCCAGAGGTAGAACTTTTAGGTCTTTAGCTAACGTTTCCCCAAAGATGGTGTGGGAATTTTTGAACCCTTGGGGCAGGACGGCCCAGCAGTATTGATTTTGTTGTATGTTGAGTCCTGTCAATTACAAGCCAAAATTTCTTGTGACTCTGGGACTAATGGAATACAGAAGAAGGCATCATTGAAGTCTAATACAGAATACCATGTCCTGGTGGATGGTAGAATGACCAGCAGGGTGTAGGAATTAGGAGCTACTGGATGTATATCCTCGGTGGCTTCACTGACTGTCCTGACGTCCTTTACCAGGTACCCAGCAGCTCACGGGGCTCTCGTGGTCAGGCCCCTCCCAGGATATGGAGCTCACCTGGGCAGGTACCCAGCAGCCCACGGGGCTCTCGTGGTCAGGCCCCTCCCAGGATTTGGAGCTCCCCTGGGCAGGCACCCAGCAAGTCTGGGCACACAGGAACCGTGCACATAGCCCTCATTGCAGGGCACCCCCAGCTCACCTGTCGCTCAGAGCTGACACAGAGCACCTCAGAGCAGGACCTGAACTAACAAACAGCAGCTCCGACAGGTCTGTGACCCTGGGCTTCACTCTGTGCGGCCTCCCTCTGCCTGGTCTTCCAGAGGCTTCCACTGCAGCCGGGGCACCAGGCCTCTGTCTCCACCCACCACCCCTCCTCTCCCTGACTCCTGGGTTCTTCTCATTAGGAGAGGGTCTTCTTGAGGTTGTCTCCCACTCATGGACCAGATAAAATGATTAGAAAACAAGCCAGGGCTGCAGCCCCTTGTCTATGCTGACTCTCAGGAGCCCACACCTGTTCCTTGGACCTGGCTGGTGCAGCAAGGCCCATTTTCTGCAACTGTGAGCCCCTGATGGGGCGAGGATTGGCTGACCTGGGCAGCCTGACCCTGCCGGCCAGCCCTCCCCAGGTGTGCCTGGGTTGAGGTCAATATAAACACCGCTCCAGGCAGCAAGAGCCCCTGCAGCTGTGCCTGACGCCATATTCTCTGCCCCGTCGGCAGTCTCGGGGCTGTGCTGGTGGGAGGGAGTGAGGGGCCATGGCTTTGTGGGTGGCCCGGTGTGAGTGGGGCTCTGCTGGACTTTCTGCAGGAGTTGCCAGGCTGCCACCTGCTAAAGAAGAGGATGTGTCACCCATACCTGCCACTGGAATTTCTCCCCGGACAGAGGTGAGGAAGGAAAAAAGCAGTGGGGGCCGGGACAGGATGGGTATCTAAGGCAGGGAAATGGAAAGCTTCCAGAAGAGCGTCTGGGGCCAGGACCATCCTGGCTGGCCTGCAGGCACCAAGTCGGCCTGCCCGCTGTCACTGGTGTGGCTCCACGGCCCTTCCTCTAGGCTTTCAAGTCCTTGTACATATTCAGGTGTTTTACCTGGGAAGGGTGGGAACAGTTCAGCAGCAGCTGGCCTGGGGCTCAGCTCACGTTTACTCACAGCCGCCTCGGCACGGTCCCCCAGCTTTGCAATTAGGACGCTCCTTGCGGGGTGGGGGGGGGCTGCTGGCTGCATGGGAGACGGTTCCCCACCTCTGACCAACTTAAGAATATTTTACCACTGGAGCAAGTGCCCTGATAGGGTTTTCCTCTGTATAACTGGTGGGTTCTGGTTTTTTTTTCTTTTCTTTTTTGGTTCAAGGTAGGTTTTATTCCTCTTTTTTGTATTTATAGATAAAAACATGGAAATAATTCATTCATATAAATATGCCTATGGGAAGGGAAGAACTTTTTTTCTGTGTTTTTAAAAAAATGTTATTTATTTAAAAAAATTTTAAATTAAATTTAATTTTTTTATACAGCAGGTTCTTATTAGTTATCTATTTTATACATATTAGTGTATACATGTCAATCCCAATCTCCCAATTCATCCCAACCCTCCTCCCCCACCACTTTCCCCCCTTGGTGTCCATATGTTTGTTTTCTACATCTGTGTCTCAACTTCTGCCCTGCACACTGGTTCATCTGAACCACATTTCTAGGTTCCACATATATGCGTTAATATACCGTATTTGGTTTTCTCTTTGACTTACTTCATTCTGTATGACAGTCTCTAGACCCATCCATGTCTCTACAAATGACCCAGTTTGGTTTCTTTTTATGGCTGAGTAATATTCTATTGCATATATGTACCACATCTTTATCCATTCGTCTGTGGGCATTTAGGTTGCTTCCATGACCTGGCTATTGTAAATAGTGCTGCAGTGAACATTGTGGTGAATGTGTCTTTTTTTTTTGCGGTACGCGGGCCTCTCACTGTTGTGGCCTCTCCCATTGTGGAGCACAGGCTCTGGACGCGCAGGCTCAGCGGCCATGGCTCACGGGCCTAGCCGCTTTGCGGCAGGTGGGATCCTCCTGGACTGGGGCACGAACCCGCGTCCCCAGCATTGGCAGGTGGACTCTCAACCACTGTGCCACCAGGGAAGCCTCCCCGCAATTGATTTCTAATCTCATAGCGTTGTGGTCAGAAAAGATGCTTGATATGATTTCAATTTTCTTAAATTTACTGAGGCTTGATTTGTGACCCAAGATGTGATCTATCCTGGAGAATGTTCTATGAGCACTTGAGAAGAAAGTGTCATCTGTTGTTTTTGGATGGAATGTCCTATAAATATCAATTAAATCTCTCTGGTCTATTGTGTCATTTAAAGCTTGTGTTTCCTTACTAATTTTCTGTCTGGATGATCTGTCCATTGGTGTAAGTGAGGTGTTAAAGTCCCCCACTATCATTGTGTTACTGTCGATTTCCTCTTTTATAGCTGTTAGCAGTTGCCTTATGTATTGAGGTGCTCCTATGTTGGGTGCATATATATTTATAATTGTTATATCTTCTTCTTGGATTGATCCCTTGATCATTATGTAGTGTCCTTCCTTGTCTCTTGTAACATTCTTTATTCTAAAGTCTCTTTTATCTGATATGAGTATTGCTACTCCAGCTTTCTTTTGATTTTCATTTGCATGGAATATCCTTTTCCATCCCCTCACTTTCAGTCTGTATGTGTCTCTAGGTGTGAGGTGGGTCTCTTGTAGACAGCATATATATGGGTCTTGTTTTTGTATCCATTCAGCGAGCCTGGGTCTTTTGGTTGGAGCATTTAATCCATTCATGTTTAAGGTAATTATCGATATGCATGTTCCTATAACCATTTTCTTAATTGTTTTGGGTTTGTTTTTGTAGGTCCTTTTCTTTTGTGTTTCCCACTTAGACAAGTTCCTTTAGCATTTGTTGTAGAGCTGGTTTGGTGGTGCTGAATTCTCTTAGCTTTTGCTTGTCTGTAAAGCTTTTGATTTCTCCATTGAATCTGAATGAGATCCTTGCTGGGTAGAGTAGTCTTGGTTGTAGGTTCTTCCCTTTCATCACTTTAAATATATCGTGACACTCCCTCTGGCTTGTAGAGAAATCAGCTGTTAACCTTATGGGAGTTCCCTTGTATGTAATTTGTCGTTTTTCCCTTGCTGCTTTCAATAATTTTTCTTTGTCTTTAATTTTTGCCAATTTGATTACCATGTGTCTCGGCGTGTTTCTCCTTGGGTTTATCCTGTATGGGACTGTCTGTGCTTCCTGGACTTGGGTGGCTATTTCCTTTCCCATGTTAAGGAAGTTTTCGACTATAATCTCTTCACATATTTTCTCAGGTCCTTTCTCCCTCTCTTCTCCTTCTGGGACCCCTATAATGCGAATGTTGTTGCGTTTAATGTTGTCCCAGAGGTCTCTTAGGCTGTCTTCATTTCTTTTCATTCTTTTTTCTTTATTCTGTTCCGTGGCAGTGAATTCCACCATTCTGTTTTCCAGGTCACTTATCTGTCCTCCTGCCTCAGTTATTCTGCTATTGATTCCTTCTAGTGTAGTTTTCATTTCAGTTATTGTATTGTTCATCTCTGTTTGTTTGTTCTTTAATTCTTCTAGGTCTTTGTTAAACATTTCTTGCATCTTCTCAATCTTTGCCCTCATTCTTTTTCCAAGGTCCTGGATCATCTTCACTATCATTATTCTGTATTCTTTTTCTGGAAGGTTGCTTATCTGCACCTCATATAGTTGTTTTTCTGGGGTTTTATCTTGTCCCTTCATCTGGTACAAAATCCAGTGCCTTTTCATTTTGTCTATCTTTCTGTGAATGTGGTTTTCATTCCACAGGCCGCAGAATTGTAGTTCTTCTTGCTTCTGCTGTCTGCCCTTTGGTGGATGAGGCTATCTAAGAGGCTTGTGCAAGCTTCCTGATGGGAGGGACTGGTGGTGGGTAGAGCTGGGTGTTGCTCAGGTGGGCAGAGCTTAGTAAAACTTTAATCCACTTGTCTGCTGCTGTGTGGGGCTGGGTTCCCTCTCTGTTGTTAGTTTGACCTAAGGCAACCCAGCACTGGAGCCTACCTGGCTCTTTGGTGGGGCTAATGGCAGACTCTGGGAGGGCTCACGCCAAGGAGTACTTCCCAGAACTTCTGCTGCCAGTGTCCTTGTCCCCACGGTGAGCCACAGCCACCCCCACCTCTGCAGGAGACCCTCCAACACTAGCAGGTAGGTCTGGTTCAGTCTCCCCTGCGGTCACTGCTCCTTCCCCTGGGTCCCGATGCGCACACTACTTTGTGTGTGCCCTCCAAGAGTGGAGTCTCTGTTTCCCCCAGTCCTGTCGAAGTCCTGCAGTCAAATCCCACTAGCCTTCAAAGTCTGATTCTCTAGGAATTCCTCCTCCCGTTGCCGGACCCCCAGGTTGGGAAACCTGACGTGGCGCTCAGAACCTTCACTCCAGTGGGTGGACTTCTGTGGTGTAAGTGGTCTCCAGTTTGTGAGTCGCCCACCCAGCAGTTATGGGATTTGATTTGATTGTGATTGTGTCCCTCCTACCATCTCATTGCAGCTTCTCCTTTGTCTTTGGATGTGGGGTATCTTTTCTGGTGAGTTCCAGTGTCTTCCTGTCAATGATTGTTCAGCAGTTAGCTGTGATTCTGGTGTTCTCGCAAGAGGGAGTGAGAGCACATCCTTCTGCTCTGCCATCTGGAACCAATCTCCACTGGTGGGTTCTTAATTAGCAATGTGAATGGTAAAGTTGAAGGTCCTGAATCGGGATTGAAATACTCACTCCCCACATGGACAGGTGTAACAACCTGGGGAGGCCGCGTGCACACAGCACCCTTAGGGCTTCTGACTTGACCCCTCAACAGTCTGGTGTTTAGCCACTGCTTTAGGATTTCTGGGGGCCAATGCTGGCTCTAAGGGTTCCATAATCCAGCCTCTGTCTGCCTTTAGTGAGATCACATCTCCAGGATCCTACAGAGCAGGGTCTGTGTGACTGTTCTGTGGCTTCTGTAACAAATGACCACAAGCTGGGTGGTTTAAAACAACAGGAATTCATCCTCCCCAGTCCTGGAGATCAGACATCTGAGATCAGGGTGTTGTACGACTGAAGTCCCTCCAGAGGCTCCAGGATATGGTTCTCCCTGCCTTTTCCAGATTCTGGGGGCTCCAGGCTTCCCCAGGCTTGTGGCTCTATCCCTCCTGTCTCTGTCTTCACGTGGCTTCTCCTGTGTCTGGGTCTCTCCTCTTTTGTCTCTTACAAGGACGCTGTCATTAGATTGGGGGCCACCCTAACCCAAGATGACCTCACCTCGAGATCCTTAACTACATGTACGAAGACTCTTTTCCCAGATATGGTCCTGTTCACGTGTTCTGGGGGGACACATCTTTTGGAGCCACCATTCAACCCATTATCTGTGTATAAAATAACCCTCATTTTAGGAGATTACCAAGGTCTCATATAGATTGGCACAGACAACAGCCATGTGGGTGGGGGTCTGGTGACGATGAGGACCCTAGAATCACCAGGAAAGGATCAAGGCCTTGCTTCATCAGAAAGTGAGCTCTTCCACCATAGGGCCCGTGGAAACAGCCACTCCACTCTGTCCGTGGAAAGGGACCCAGTGCCAAGTCCAGAAGTGGTTACCTTGCAAAGCTGGCTCTTCATCAATAGCATCATGTAACCAATAACTGCGGGCTTGGAGGAATTGCTTTCTGGTACGTGATGACAGCACTGTCACTTTAGACACAGCAAGCCTAGAATAGGAATGTTTGAAGGAGAAGAGTTTGGGAGATTGCGAAGCTTGGTTGTCAAGGAAACAGCAGGTTTTTCAAGGTTGTCAGAGAAACTTCTCTCTTAAACTGAAGGCAGGGCTGGGAGAGCTGAACTCCAGGGATCTTTTAAAGGGGCTGCTCTGAAGCACCGTCACCTGAGTGGTGGTCTCAGCATGAGCTGGGGTTTGCAGAGTGTGAAGAGATTAAGCCTGACTTTCTGTGACAGCTGGGGAGGGGTTTGTAAAGCACCTTGGCTTTCAAGGTAAAGTTTGTTGCTGGAACAAAATGTCTCCCAAAACTGGGCTGAAGCTCAAGATGTCTCTGTCCCCTTCTTGTGAGAGTCCAGGGCAGGTGGGTGTCAGGTCCCAGGCTCTGTCCCCCTTGTTTCTCCTCCCTGCTTCCAGGTGAGGGCTCTAGCCAGCAGGGTGGGGTGACCACGGGGGCATCATGCCCTCCATCCTAGGATGCAGGCTGGCCAAGCCCCTCACCACCTCCACCTCTTCCCCTTGGTAACACGAGACACTGGGTCCCAGCTGCAAGGGATGGGAAGGCTGGGAGGTGCAGGGTAGCCGTGAACAGGAAAAAGGGAAATGGGTTCTGATGGGCAGCTGTGCGGCTCTGCTATGAGCGTCACCTGGATGCTAGCACACAGACTCTGGGGCCTGTGAAGCTTCGATGCTTTGTGGTTCTGGAAATGCTATAGGAGATGGTCCACAGCAGGTGAAGCTAATGCTCTCAGTGGAGGTGTTGAAGCCAAAGACCTGCAGTTCAGACTACAGTTGCTGATGTACCTACAGGACAAAACCATCTCGTGTGAATGGACTTCAGGCACATTTAACATGGATGCAGTCATGTTAATGCCTAGCATCTTCTATCTCATGCCTCCCCGCAGGGACCCCCTCCTCAGGTCCTGAGGCTCCTGTAACTCATGTACAGGGGAGTGGAGTGTGGGCTCCGTCCAGTCTGAGCCCTGAGTTACCCTGTGTGTGAGTCTGTTCGGGGCTGCCATAACAAATACCACAGACACGGCAGCTTGAAAAACAGACATCTCCCAGTCCTAGATGCTGTCTGAGATCAAGGTGTTTCTTTTGAGGCTTCTCTCCTTGGCATGTAGACAGCCCTCTTCTCCCCAGGTCCTCACATGGTCTATCCCTCTGCCTATCTGTGTCCTCATCTCTTCTTGTAGGACATCAGTTCTATTGGACTAGGATCCAGCCTAGTGACCTCATTTTTACCTTGATCTCCTCTTTAAAAACCCCGTCTCCCATACAGCCACATCCTGGGGTCCTGGGTATTAGAGATTCAGCATGTGAATTTGTGGGGGACGTGGCTGAGCCCACACCATCCTGCTTAGGAACCAATATGTGCCTCGGTCCCTCCTTCCCTCAAGTCTCACGGGGATCATGCGATGGCTCAGGAAGTGTTTGTGCAGAGTTTGTGTCCCAGCTGGGGAACCCTTCCCTGCTCTCTTTGATCAGTCAGTGGCAGTGCCAGTCCCCTCCGGAGGTGAGCAGTTCTGGGGTTTCCTGCCGTGTCTCCTGGCCTGCTGAGGTGCTCATTGTCAGGGAACCCAGGAGCCAGCAGCCTAGTGGGGATGCCGGGGAATCTCAGGGCCATGATGGACGCCTCTCCCACCAGACAGCCCAGCAGAAGTGGGGAAACGTTTGTGGGGGTGTACAGGTGGGAGAGAGTCAAAATCTCGTTTATGCTTCAGAAAGACCACTCTTTGGGGTGGGATGTGAGATGCACTTTGGGGGCAGGGAGCTTTGTCAGGGCCTGATGCAGGGATAGGGCTTGGGCCAGGGCGGTGCGTGTCGAGGGGAATTAGTGTGGGGTCTGGCCACAGACTCTGGAGGAGGAGCTGCCAGTCACTGGGGCACAAGGAGAGTGGGAGCCTGGGAGGCGCCACTGTTACCGAACCAAACGTGGGTCCATTTGCCCGAGTGCAGTAAAGCCAGTCTACTGACACCGGGTGTGGTGAAGGAAAGTGCAGCTTTAATTGTACAAGTGCCCATACGAGGAGGCCAGGTGGCCTGTGCTCTAAAACCCCGAACTCCCTGAAGGATTTCAGCAAAGCAATTTTAAAGGCCGAGTGAAGGAGGGGGGTCGCAGGGTACGTGGTCAGCTGGTGCACAATTCTCTGGTTGATGGTGAGGTAACAGGTGGTTAACATTGTAAATTCTTAGGCCCCAGAAGCTCCGGGGCTACCTGTTCATGATCATCAAGTGGTTAATTTCTTCCACTTGGTGGTGGAGGAAGCGTGCGTCAGACACTGTTATCCGGGTACTTCAGAGAGGACCTACAGCAGAGGATGTGGGGGAGGGCTCTGACCTGGGAAGGCCCCGTAGGGTCCTGCTCAGTTACACCTGGCGCCTGGGCTCAGCAACCTGGGAAGGTGGGGCTGCTCCTGGGTGTGGGGAGCTGCGGGATCCCAGTCCTCTGAGGGCCCTGTTAGCCCCCAAGGTGAGATGGGGATGCAGTGGCTGGACAGAGACGTCTGGCCTGGGGGAGGGGTCCAGGCTGGAAATGTCATGGGAATCATCCCAGGGAGGGAGAGGAAAGGCCAATGGGGGCAGATGGGTCACAGCAGACTACGTGCAGGTGACTGCGGTCCTGGTGGAATCAACTCAGAGCCAGAAAGGAGTGGCTGTCAGGGGCTCAGCTCCATTCTCTTGTTCCTTTGTAAAATCGCTGTGTCAGAGTTTGAGACACCGCCAGGAGATGTCTGGGCCCAGTGCTGCCATGGCTTCATCAAAGGGGCCCAGGGGGAACACAGGACCACTGCAGGCCCCGCCCATGTCCTCACTGGGAATGAACCCCATCGGGGCTCCTGGGATCACAGACTTGAGGGAACCTCTGTCCTCAGGACCAGTCTTCCTCCTTCCTCTCACCTGCTGGTCAGAGGCCCAGGAACCCCCATCCTGGCTCCACCCTCAGGGCCTGGATTCAGAGGCCCAGGAACCCCCAACCTGGCTCCACCACCAGGGCCTGGATTCAGAGGCCCAGGAACCCCCAAACTGGCTCCACCCCCAGGGCCTGGATTCTGGGACAGCTTAGGGGTAAGCAAGACCCTCATGCTCCTTTATCTGCCTAGGGGTGAGAATGTCTTAAGCGCTGCAATTGACTGATTATGGAGGGCTGAGTGTTTCCAGCAGGTATGGGTGGAAAGATGGGGTGTGAAGTTCCTATGTCTGCAGGGTCTTCCCAGTGTGAAGATTTGTCAACATCGCAGCCAGTCAGCATCCTCTCGGGAAGCCCAGATCCAGGATTACGAGGGCAGAGGCTCTTCCCTTGCTTATCTGTAACTTCCCACGCCCACAGCAAGGAGCCTGGCTCCCACCATCTGCCATTTATCTGTGCATGGCTCCTTTCCAGGTTACATGTGCAGAGGTTTCAGAATTGTTAGCTACTACACCCTGGAAAGAACTTCGTAAGATAAAGCCCACTGTTTATATACAGTGCATTTTGCCTTTAGTCTACAGATTCCATTCATTTCCAAAGGTAACTTAGGTCAGCACCTTTTACCCCATCCCCTACAGTGAGTTGTTTCCATATATTTCTAACACAGTTAGACTCTGTGACATTATGTATTCCATCCTGCAACACTCCTACATCCTAAATAACTAAATTTGAATAGATTATGATTGGCCCCTTAGGCTATGCACATCTGTGGGCTTAGACAACTGTATAGTGACAGGTATCCACCCTAGAGTATCACGTGGAACACTTCAAACCCCCCACCCCATGATCTGCTATCATCTATGTAGGTTTGTCTTTCCCAGAATGTCATCAATGGGGTCATACTGTGTGCAGCCTGCTCAGACTGGATTCTTTCACTTAGCAGTATATACTGAAGATTTATCCATGTCTTTCCATAGGTTTATGGTGCATTCCTTTCTGCTGAGTAGGATTCCACTGCATGTGTATGGGAGGAAAAACAGTTTTCCCTCTACTTTTCTAGGTTCTTGGTTGAGACCCCCTGCCCCTGTAATAAAAGACAGATTACCAGGAGAAAAACAGAAGTTTAATAACATGTATACCTCCTGCATACAGGGGAGATACCATGGAAAACTGAGTCACTCCCTGACATGGCCAAAACCATCCCCTTAAGTACCGTTTTCAGCTAAAAACAGAAGAAAGATGCTGGGGAAGGGGGGGAAGCGAGTTAAGTCAGGTTATTGTGCAAAACACAGTAAACAAGGGTATGACTGCACATCTAAGTCAGGACTTCTTCACTGATAAGAGTTGCTTGAGATTTCATTATTCTTCTATATCTGGTGCAAAGAGGGACATACCCTTATAAATGGACACTTCTCTATTGTAAATGTCCTTCACAAAAGGGCAAACTCTACTCTGTTTTCTGAGATTCTTTTTTTAAAAATCATACTGAAATAATCCTTATGCCAGATAGGCATATTTTGGGATGGCGTATTCTACTCGCCTTGACATGGATGTACCCCGGTTTGCTTATGCATTCATCTATTGAAGGACATTCTGATTTCCTCAAGTTTTTAGCCATTATGAGTAGAGCAGCTGTGCATAATTGCATCTTTGTTTGCATTTAGACATAGATTTTCAAAGCAGTTGCCTAAATACTGGAAGCACGATTGTTGGATCCCAGGGTGAGACTTGTTTAGCTTTGGAAAGAAGTGACGAACTGTCTTAAACAGTGGCTGTAACTGCATCCCACCAGTAAGCAGGGAGAGTTCCTGTTGTTCCTCACCCTCTAGCAATTGGTATTGTCATTATTTTGAGTTTGGCAGTCCTGAACTTGGAGAGGCAGCAGTGAGTGGTGGCGTGAAGTGAGATCTTAATTCCCTGCCCAGGAATTGAACCTGGATGAAAACTAGGAATGCTAGCCACCACACCCCCTGGCTCTTGCCCCCAGTGAAAAATGCATTTCTTACAGAGGCAAATCTGTAAAAACAGGTGCAAAGTTTATGATTAGAGACATAGCACAACAACAAGTGGGAGAGCACACAGAGAAGCAGTTTGTTTAGTTAAGATAGAAGCAGGGCAGAGGCGCACACCCGGAGAGAAAGGGTGTGGGCGTCCCCCCAATGAGGAGGAGCGCAGTAAAGAGGCGGTTAAGTCACTTATATAGGGCAGTTCTTCCACGTCTCTGTTCACCTCTGGCCAATTATCTGGTTTATTTTTCCACACCTGCCCTGCCCTAGGACCCTCCCCAACACGACGTGTGCAACTTTTTTCCAAGATGGATTACAGCCCAGAGACCTATGGGACGGCCTTAGCATCACCTATTATCGGGTGATGCCCCTTCTGTTTTGACCTCCAAGGAGCCTTTCTGCACATGTGCAATGTCTCCCTTGCCCCAAGGATGGGAAATGTATGACCTCTTGATCTTTTAACAGGGTTTAGTCTCACTCTGTCCTTTCCATAAAAATGTCCAGTGTCCAGTGTCCAGTTATTTACCCTGTTTCTGTTGCTGGTTTTTATACCGAGGTGCAGGTCTCGAAATATAGACAGGAGTCCAGTCATAAACATGTAGTCCTGGAGCCCGTTTGTTTCTTGCTTCAGGAAATGGAAACAGGGAGCTGGTAATGAATGTCCGGCTTGGAGCCCATCTTCCTCTCACCCCAGGAAGTGTGAACAGGAGGCCAGTTGTAAATGTCTAGCCTGGAGCCCATCTATCTCCTGCCTCAGTCCTAATAGGTGTGCTGTGATATCTCATGATTTTAATTTGTAATTCCCTAATGGTGTATGATGTTGACCATGTTTTTGTATGACTTTTACTATCTGTATATGTTTTTTGGCTGGGTGTCTGTTCAGATACTAACCCATTTTTCATGGGGTTGTTTTAGAGGTCTTTGTCTATTTTGAGTCCAAATCCTTTATCAGATACAAGTTTTGCAAATATCTTTCTCCTAGTCTGTGGCTTGTCTTTTGATTTTCTGAATAAGGCCTTTGAGAGTAGAAATTTTTAATTTCATAAAGTCCATAATATTGCTTTTTTCTTTTGTGGATTGACTTTTTGGGTTGTGTGTTAAAACTCAAAACGCATGATCTCCAGACCAAACCAAAGGTCATGTAGATTTTCTGTGTTTATCTCTGTAATTTTTATAGTTTCACATTTTAAATGTCTGTTAATAAATTTGAGTGAGTTTGGCGTATGTTTTAAAGTTTGTGTCTACAGCCATTTCATTTCATACAGTTTCCAGTTAATTGTTCCCTAACTATTTTGGAGAAGTCATGGGATACTTGACTGGATTTCAGTTTGAATTTCCACAGTCTAGTGGATGCAGCAGAAGTGCCCTCAGGGGGCGGGGCCTCCACTGAACTGGGAGGTGGCTTGGTCTGCACGTTCCCATTGGCTGGCAGGGAACGCGAGCCCGCCCCGCTGACCCTCCGCGGGAAGGCGCATTCAGCCTGCGGACTTGGCGCCGCGCGCAGCTGACGGGAGTCCCGCCTCCTCAGGACCCGCTGGGGCTTTGGCTTCCGGGACACGCGGGCCCGAGTCCATACTGACAGCCGGGCTCCGGGACAACCCGGCGTCAAGTCCACACTAACCGAAGCCGGGTCTTCTCAGGACCCACTGGGGCTTCAGCTTTGGGACACTGTGGGGTCCAGTTCATGCTGACGGGAGCCTGGTCTCCTCAGGACCTGCCGGGAGGTGACGCCGCTGAAGGAGAAGGTGAGGAAAAGTGGGGAGAAGGTTCCTGTGCGTGGCTGACCGCTGAGGGTGTCTGTCTTCAGAGGACCCAGGAGAGGAGGGGCTTGATGTGGAAAACTGGGTCTTTGGCCCCTTTTGTGTGTGTGTGCAGTGTTCTTTGGCATGTGGCGTCTGGTTTTCCCAGCACCGTTCACTGAGGGGACTGTCCTTTCCCTGGTGTATGTTCTTGGCGCCTTTCTTGTGAAGGAACTGACCACATACCTGTAGGTTGATTTCTGGGCTCTCTGCTCCGTGTGCCTGTTTTTGGGACAATTCCACACTTTTTTGGGACTGTAGCTTCGTAATGAAGTGTGGAGTCGGGGAGCGAGATGCCTCCAGCCTGTTCTCCTTCCTCAGGGTCGCTTTGGCTCTTCTGGGTCCTTTGTGGCTCCACACAGATGTTAAGATTGTTTGTTCTGTTTTTATAAAATGTCATTGAAATTTTGGTGGTGGTTGCGTGTATGTGTACATTGCTTTGGGTAGCATGGCCGTTTTCACAGTATTTTCACCCATGCGCACGGGATATCTTTCCACTGATTTGTGTCTGTTCAGTTTCTTTCATCAATGTCTTAGTTTTCAGTGTGCAGGTCTTTCAAGCCCTCGGTTGAATTTATTCCTAGTTTTTTGGGGGCTGAGATTATAAATGGAATTGTTTTCTTAATTCCTCTTTCTGATAGTTCATTAGTAGTGTACAGAATCACAAATGATCCTGCGGTTTTACTGAATTCATTTTCTTAGTTCTGACAGTTTTTTTGGTGGTTTTATGTAGAAACCTAGAATTCAGAAATCCCACTGTTTTCCACTCCATCCAGGTCATCCACAGCACCCAAGACCTAGTGGCTCCTAATATTATCCCCCACGCTGCCTCTCAATACCATGTGGACAAAGTGATTAGCATCACCACTTTGCTTGAATTTGGTCTGGGTAAGTCTTGGCCTCTCTAGCAATGTTTGATGTCGTCTCTGATTTTCTGGCATGTTACTGACATGGTTGCATTGAAAGGTATTTTCTAGTAAATTTCAAATGTTTAAACTTTAAGTAACAGTACAAAGTTTTCTACATTCACACCAAATACTGCAGTGTGTTTTAGCCAAAACAGGGCCAGTCTCCCAGGGAACCAGGACATAACCCCCAAATGAGGGATAAGTATGGTCTCCACATTATAATCCTACCCACAGGACCACTTCAGCTTTCACCAGCTGCCCCAACTTTGTGGAAATGTCTTTTTCCATTCTAATCCAGGTTTCTTTTTCTGGAACCATCACTGGGGTTTCCCTCATTTTAAAAACCTTCATGGATTTAAAGTGTACAAGATGAGTATGACCTCGGTGGATTTTCCTGTATGGCTTCTTTCACTTAGGATGCTTTCAGTGTTTATCCATATTGTAACATGTATCATTTTTCTTCATTGTGATTGAAAACACATAGAATTTATCATTTAAGTCATTTTAAGTATACACTTCTATAGCATTAAATACATTCACATTGTTGTAAAAACATCCTCACCACCCATCTCCAGAACTTTTTCATTTTCCCCAAGTGAAACTGTAACCATTAAACACTTATTCCCCTCAACCCCTGGCAAACTTATTCTACTTTTTGTCTTTGAATTTGACTTATCTGGATACCTCATACTAGTGGAATCATAGAATGTTTGTCCTTCTGTGTCTGGCTGGTTTCACTTAGCATAATGACTTCAAGGTTCATCCACATTGCAACCTGTGTGGGAATTACCTTAGTTTTAAAGGTTGAATCATATTCCATTGTGTATATACTACACTGTACTTATGCATTCATCGGTTGAAGGACACTTGTGTTGCTTCCACCTTTTGGCTATTGTGAATAATGTTGCTGTGAATATGGGGTACAGATATCTGTTCCAGTCCTTGCGTTCTAATATTTTGGGTGTATACCCTGGAGCAGAATTGAGGGATCATATGTTAATTCCATGTTTAAGTTTTTGAGGAGCCGCCATACTGTTTTCCACAGCAGCTGCACAATTTTACTTTATTCCTTTATATGACAGAATAATGCAGCTTATGGATCTACCTTATTTTGCTTATCCATTCACCCGTTGGTGGACATTTTAATTGTTTCTACCTTGGGCTATTGTGAACAGTGCTGATATGAATATTGCTGTGTGTTTGTTTGTTTGTTTGTTTGTTTGTTTTGCGGTACGCGGGCCTCTCACTGCTGTGGCCTCTCCTGTTGCGGAGCACAGGCTCCGGACGCTCAGGCTCAGTGGCCATGGCTCACGGGCCCAGCCTGTCCGCAGCATGTGGGATCCTCCCGGACCGGGGCACGAACCCGTGTCCCCTGCATCGGCAGGCGGACTCTCAACCACTGCGCCACCAGGGAAGCCCATTGGTGTATAAGTTTTTATTTGAACACTGTTATCCGTTCTTTGGGTATATATCTAGGAGTGGAGTTGTTGAAACATATGATAATTACATTTTTATATTTTTGAGAAAATGCCGAAGTTTTGTACACATAGATTGCACCATTTTACATTTCCATAAGTAAAGTTTAAGGGTTCCAATCTCCCTACATTGTTGCCAACATTTGTTATTTTTATTTATTTTTAATATAACCATTCTAGTGTGTGTGAAGGGCTATCACATTGTGGTTTTAATTTGCATTTCCATCATGACTACTGACGTGTGACATCTTTTCATGTGCTTGCTGACCGTTTGTATGCCTTGTGTGGAGAACAGTCCATGCAAGTCCTTTGTGCATTTCAAAAATTGGGTTGCCCATTTACTGAGTGGTGAAAAGTTCTTGATATATTCTGGATAAAGACTCTTATTAGATATATAATGTGCCTATGTTTTCTTCCATTCTGTGGGCTGTCATTTTACTTTCTGGATAACCTCTTTTGATGTACCAAGGTTTGTAATTTTGAGGAACTCCAGATTATCTGTTTTCTTCTTTCATTGCTTGTGTTTTAGTGTCAGACCTGAGAAACTATTGCTAAATGCAAGGTCATGAATCCCTTGGTTTATTCCAGAGTACCATCATCCCTCGGTATCCACTGGGCTAGGGTTTAGGTCTGGGGTTTGAGTCAGGTCAGGGTTTAAGGGCCAGGGGTCAGGGTTTGAGAGTCAGGGTAGAGGGTCTAGGGGTCTGGGATTAGGGTGTTAGGGTTAGAGGTTAGGGTTCCTTAGGGTTAGGGTGAGGTTTAAACATAACTGGGCCCCATTGCCCTTCCTTTCTCTTCTCTGAGGTCTCCCGGATGGATAGGATTTGCCCAGGGTCACACATGAGTCAGGGAATTGAGCTGGACCACTGTCTTTCTACCCCCCAGTCCTGGGCGCTGAGAGAAGAATGAAATGTCTGTACTGTCTCTGAGTGTTTCACATTGAACTCGATGTCAGTCATGGGTTGTGGAGGGTATCTGGAGTCATGCCTGGTTCCTTCCTGCCCTCCCATCTGGGAAAGGTGGTATTGGCCCTGCTCTGCCTGGGCAGGCCCAGTTCCAGCAGAGTGCCCAGACAGGAGGGTGCTCAGTGGACATGTGTGGATTAATGCAGGACTGGGTGTAGCAACCTGCCAGCCCCCTGACTACTTGAGGGCTGGTGGGGCCCTCCTGGGGCTCAGGCATCCTTTGTCCCATCTGAGTGGGTAGCAATAGACAATCAAGTCTCAGGCAGGACAGTCCTTGACCTCTGACCATTCAGGCAGGCATCTGTGGTCCTCTAGCTCAGTTCAGCCTGGGCCCTGTCAAGACCCCACGGACAATTAGTGAGCTGACCATGCTACTGAGCAATGGAACAGCTACCTGGGCAGTGTAGACATTCCTTTGAGATGTTTCAACTACCAGCATCCATGTGGTTGAGAAAAGGGCCTCCCCTTCCCAGCCTTCACAGCCTCATAGCCTGCCAAGAGAGGTAATAACCCTCTAAATATTTGAGTGTGTCCCTGACGCAACAACCATACAGCACACCATGGCCCTTTAATCCTTTGTCCTTTTAGGTGTTAGAAAAATTTTTTAAAATTATAATGGAATTTTATTAAGAATTTATGTTCATCAAGACAATCATAATAGTGTCTAAAAGCAGCCCATGGGCAGAAAAATATATTTATAGTATATTTATCTGACAAAGAACTTATACCCATGATATATTAAAAAAAACTCTTACAAATCAGTAATCTCTTGCAAATTACACAACACATAAAAAACTGTACAAAAAGAGTTGAACCCTTCACATAAGAGAATGTCCAAATGCTTACTAAATATCCAAAGATGTTGAACTTCATGGACCACAAAGGAAATGAAAATTAAGACACCCACAATGGAAGATGATATATTTGTAATATAGTTGCATGGCACAAAACTAGTACCCAGAATATAATACAGTATTTCTTAAAAGCAAATCAGTAAGACAGACTACCCAATAGAACAACTGGCAAAAGACTTGAACAGGCTTTTCACAGCGAAGAAAATCCAAAGAACCAATAAACCAGTAAAGGTGTTCAACTTCCCCCATCATCAGGGAAATACAAATTAAAAACCACAATGAAATATTATGACATAATGACTAGGTCAAGTAAAGTCTACCAATAAAAAATGTGTGTAATAATTTAGAACAAGTTGTTAGAAATTTTGACATTCATATTCATTAAGAATCAAAGTTATGGGAGAAACTGGGCCTCCCAATGGGAGGTTTACACTGACACTGCATTGTCTTGGAGAGCCATATGCATCCATGTGGCCTCTGGAAAGCCTGCCAATTATGGGTTCCATGGCATGGAATAATTCTTGAGCCTCCCGTTACTTCATTGCACAAGAGTTTCCTTACCACCCTAGCATTTGGTTTCTTCCCTTAGAAAAGGAGAGAGAAGAAACTGGAAAAGGAACAGTATTGTTTTTCAGGGATGGGTAAGTTAACATGGCCAGGGAGGTGGCATAGCTCAAGGGCTCCCACCTCTTAGGGGCAGGAATGAGGTCTGTGTATGTTCTGAGGGCACATGGGCTGATCTGGGCCAGCCTCTGAGATGTGAAGGCCTGATGCCCAAGGCAGGAGACTTGAGTTTACCAACAAAAATGATCCTGCCTTTTCAACAAGTGAGAGAACTTCTTGCAGTCTTGGGAGGACAGTAAGAGCACTGGATGAGTAGCTGTAGCCCCTGAACCTAAGTGAACCCCTTTCTTCCCTTTGTGTCAGATTCTGTGTTGTGCTGTGAGCTGTCATGGACATAGAACCTGCTGCTTTCTTCCAGCCAGCATCTGTCCTCATGTCCAAGTCTAGTGCCTCAGTTTTCCTTTGGGAATTACATCTCACCTGCTTCCAGTCCAGATAGTTCCAGAAGGATGAGCCCATGTTCCACCCAGCTCGAAGATGGGTTTACAACCCACATCTAGCCAGTCCCATTTTCCATCTTCTGGTGATGGGTCAAGGATGAGAGTGAAACCCAAGCCAGGTCAAAGGTATTCAAAACCATGACTTTTCTTAGAACCCAAGAAAAGGAGAAACTTTTTCTTGGAAAAAGAATGGTGAGTGGTTGTCAGCCTAGAATTGCTGTTGGCCCGAGGACAGTGAGAGAGCCTGTGCCTGTGAATGGGGTCCCCCAAAGGCACTGAGCAGGACAAAGGTTTGGAGAGAAATAAGGTCACCCTGAGACAGTGTGAGACACTGGACCTGCCAGGTCCAAACCCATTCTTCAACTTGCCACTTGCAAGTATTAAATTATTTCTACCCTTACAATAAATACTAATTTATTTTACTTCAGTAAGTGTGTCCAGTCGCTGAGAATAAAAAAAGTCCTAGTTGAAACATCGAAATCAATAATCCCTGACCCTTCCTCAGGTGTCCTCACTGGGTAGGCGTGGCTGGGGGAGGTGAAGACACTGGGTGGGGTCATATACTAAGGGAGCTGCCAAACAGCTCTGTCCCTGCTCCTTCCCTGTCCCGGGAGAGGGAAAGCCTGGAACAATGATAGGATAACCAGTAGGGGAAGAGGTTCCTCAGTGATTAATTGGCCTTTTTGTGTTTTCCTTAATTTAGGGTCCATTTTGGTAATGTGTTTTTACAAAGAAATCACCCGTTTCCTCTAGATTTCCAGTTTGTTACAATAGGTTTCTCTTATTTGACTTTTAATTTTTCCAGTCTAATTTTCTACAGAATCATCACAAATAATGAACAAATATTGGTACTTTATTATTAACTGAAGTCTCTATTCTTGTTCCCTTTGTTGTACCTTTCCTTGTTCCAGGGTCTCATAGGACATGGGGTCATCATGTCTTTTTAGTCTCTTCTGGGCTCTGACAGTTGCTCAGACTCTCCTTGTTTCCATGACCTTGACAGTGTGGAGGAGGACTGGTCAGGTATTTTATAGACTGCTGGGCACTGGGATTTGCTTGGTGTTTTTGTTGTGGTTAGACTTGGCTTTGAAAAAGCAGATCACAGAGGTGAAGTGCTTCCTCTTTGCTATATATCAAGAGGACAGGCTCTTAAGGAAACTTCTCACTTGTATTCTTAACTTTGGTCACCTAGCTGAAGTAGTGTTTGTAGTGTTTGTCAAGTTTTCCCACAGGTTAATTTTTTTCCCATGTCCATCCTGTGTGTCTTATTTAGGAGGAAGTCATAATGCAGAAGCCACACTTGAGGAGAGAGGGGTTAGCTTCACATCCTTGATGGACAGCTGAGTGTCTATATGAATTGTTTAGAAGCTTTGTGCATAGGAGATTTCTATTTAACACCATTCATCGAAAACTATGTAATTTATTTTTACCAGTTTGGACACGTGAATGATTATTGTAAACTTTTGTTTATAATCCAGCACTACATTATTAGACTGCTTAGTTCATTCTTGCTTTGGCTGTTGAGAGCTTTTTCCATTTGCTCCTGTTTTCATTTTACATAATTTTCCTTTTGTGGGTTTTTAAAATTTTGGGTACTTCTTTACTTTCTGATATTTTAAGATTATCCTGTTTCATATATTTACTGTCTCAGTCCTAGCATCAGCCCTTTCTTCAAAGAGCCCTTGTTCCTTTTATTAGAGAATGGTATTAAAAACTTACATGTGGGAGCTAAATATGCTCAGCTGAAGGTGCATGGAATTATATGCATGTATCCCAGCCTCTGCATATACACATAATTATAAAGATTTCCATGTGGATCTATGTGTATCTCTGTTAGGCTAAAGATAGTTTATACTGATGTCTCCAACCTGATCTGTTATGACATGGATATTGTAACCTTCCTTTGTTTGTGACTTCTCACTCCAGTGGTTAAGAAACCTGGCTTCCACCATTTGTCATTAAGTTCAGTGCTTGTTCCGTTCCATTACTGATATAGTAGTTTCAGTACTGTGAGCTGCTGCTCCCCATGGGAAGGAGCTTACAGAGTCCTCTGTGTATGTCTGGCATATTTCGCCTTTGGCCTACAGAGTCCTCCCATTTCCACAGTTGACTTAGGTCAACCCATTCTGTCCCACCACCAACAGTGAGTTTTTTTCATACTTTTCTAAATCAGTTAGATTGTTTGTTACATTCTGTATGCCAGTCTTTGACACTCCCATATCCGAAGTAACTAAATTTGAATAGATTATAATTTACTTGTTGGGCTGTAAAAAAAAAAAAGTCTGTGGGTGTAGACAAATGCATAGTGACAGGTATTCACTACTAAAATATCATACGGACCTTTCAATCACATATTCCATAAACTGCATACCATGTCTGTTTTGCCTTTTCTAGAATGTCATATAAATGAGGTCATACAGTGTGTAGCACTTCAGACTGGATTCTTTTACTTAGCAATATAAGTGTTAGATTCATCTATTCTTTTTTGCACGGGTTGATGATTCATTCCTTTATATCTCTGAATATTTTTGCATTGCATGTATAGGAGAGGAAAAATCATTTTCCCTCTACCCTTCTGTGTTCTTCATTGAGATCCCCCTTGTAATGAAAGGGAGATGAACTGGAGAAAAACAATCAGAAGATTAATATATACCATGCATACCTCCTGTATACTTGAAAGATACCCAGGAAAACTTAGTCTGGCCCAAGCCATTACCTTAAAGGCTACCTTCAGCTAAGAACAGAAGAAAGATGTTAAGGAATGGAGGAAGCCATTTAAGGGAGGTTTTAGGCAAAGCACAGTAAACAAGGGTATGGTTGTTATGCAGATTTACATCCAGACCTATTTCATTGACAAGCTTTTTTTAAAAATTTTAAATATTTATTTATTTGGCTGCACCAGGGGTTAGTTGCGGCATATGGGATCTAGCCCCCTGACCAGGGATCGAACTGAGGCCCATGCATTGGGAGTGTGGAGTCTTAACCACTGGACCACCAGGGAAGTCCTGACAAGTCTTTCTTGATATTTAGTCATCATTCAATTCCTGGTCCAGAGAGGAACATACCCTTACAAATGGAGATATCCTTAATAAATGTAAATTTACCTCATAAAAGGGCATTTTCTACTTGGTTTTCAAAAATTCTCCTGGGTCTGCTCTTCTTAAAATTAATCAGTCCAAAATAATCCTTTTGTCAAAGGGACATATATTGGGGTGGTGTATTCTGCTCCCCTTGACATGGATGTGCCCTAATTTGTTTATGAATTCATCTACAGAAGGACATCCTGATATCTTTAAGCTTTTAACCATTATGAATAGAGCTGCTGTGCATTACTTGATCCTAGTTTTTGTTTGAACACAGGTTTTCAAAGCAGTTGTCTAAATACAAGAGGTACGCTTCTTGGATCCTAAGGTAAGACTATTTAGATTTGAAAAAAACTGCCAAACCGTCTTCCGAGCTTGGTTGTACATGCATTCCACCAGCATCTTGAGTATATTCTTGTATGCTTTTTTAGTATCTGTTTATCTTCTTTGGTCACGTGTGTGTTTCAATCTTTACCAAATTTTAATGGCATTGTTTGGTATAATTTGAGTACAAACCTTTTATCAGATATGTGTTTTGGAAATAGTTTCTTCCAGTTTGTGGTTTGTCTTTTGGTTTTCTGAATAAGTTCTTTCATAGAATAGAAAGTTTTAATTTTATAAAGTCCACATTATCAATTATTTTTCTTTTGTTGATTGACTTTTGGTGTTGTGTGTTTAAAACGCATCACCAAAAGAAGATGTGGCACATATATACAATGGAATATTACTCAGCCATAAAAAGAAATGAAATTGAGCTATTTGTAATGAGGTGGATAGACCTAGAGTCTGTCATACAGAGTGAAGTAAGTCAGAAAGAGAAAGACAAATACCATATGCTAACACATATATATGGAATTTAAGAAAAAAAATGTGATGAAGAACCTAGGGGTAAAACAGGAATAAAGACACAGACCTGCTTGAGAATGGACTTGAGTATATGGGGAGGGGGAAGGGTAAGCTGTGACAAAGTGAGAGAGAGGCATGGACATATATACACTACCAAATGTAAAGTAGATAGATAGTGGGAAGCAGCTGCATAGCACAGGGAGATCAGCTTGGTGCTTTGTGACCGCCTGGAGGGGTGGGATAGGGAGGGTGGGAGGGAGGGAGACACAAGAGGGAAGGGATAAGGGAACAGATGTATATGTATGACTGATTCACTTTGTTATAAAGCAGAAACTAAAAAAAAAAAACACATCACCAGACCCAAGGTCATGTAGATTTTCTTTTTTTAAAAAAATTATTTATTTATTTATTTATTTATGGCTGTGTTGGGTCTTCGTTGCTATACGTGGGCTTTCTCTAGTTGCGGCGAGTGGGGGCTACTCTTTGTTGCTGTGCGTGGGCTTCTCATTGCGATGGCTTCTCTAATTGTGGAGCATGGGCTCTAGAGCGCAGGCTCAGTAGTTGTGGCCCACGGGCTTAGCTGCTCTGTGGCATGTGGGCTCTTCCCAGACCAGGGGTTGAACCCATGTTCCCTGCATTGGCAGGCGGACTCTTAACCACTGCACCACCAGGGAAGCCCCATCCACTGTGCCTCTTAATACTATGTGGACTCCTACAAAGGAAATAACAGTCACAATTTTGGTTGAACTTTGTCTGGGTAAGTCTTGGCCTCTATAACAAAGTTTGTTGACTGCCTTATCTGATTTTCTGGCATAGTACTGACATGGTTGTTTTGAAAAGTAATTTACTTTCCAGTAATTTAAAATGTACAGAAAAGTTTCAGTAATGGCAAAAGTACTCACATTTGCCACTTCACACAAAATTCTCACAAAACCATGACTAGTTTTGGAGAAGTCGTGGGATAGGGAGAGGGACACTCTCCTGAGGAATCAACACATAACCCCTAAATGAGGAAATCATGATGTCTACATTATAATTTAATACTCAGACCCACTTCAAATTTCGCCTGTTGTGCCAACTGTATGAAAATGTCTTTTTCCATCCCAATCCAGTTTTCTTTTTCTGGAACCGTTACTGAGTTTTCCCCTCATTTGGACAACCTTGATGTATTTAAAGCAGACAAGATGAGTATGGGATCTGGGTGGCCTTTTCTGTATGGCTTTTTTCACTAAGGATGCTTTTTTTTTTACATCTTTATTGGAGTATAATTGCTTTACAATGGTGTGTTAGTTTCTGCTTTATAACAAAGTGAAGCAGTTATACATATACATATGTTCCCATATGTATATGTATTTCCCAGGAAATTGAGTAACACCCTGACATGGCCCAAGACATCACCTTAAATACCACCTTCATCTAAGAGGAAAAAAAAGGAAGGGTATAGTTGTTTCTGTCTACGTTCATTTAATTGCATATGGTTTCCAGTTGATTGTCGTATGACTAGTTTTGGACAAGTCATGGGATATTTGGCTCATTTCAGTTTGAATTTCCAAATTTAGTGGATTCTGCAGGCTTGATACAGATTTACAAACTTGATATTAGATCAGGACATCCCATAGTGTAATTAGTATTAATGGTTTGTTCAACAATTAAAGTTCTGTGTGATATGAGTTCAAAATGGAGTAATCCTGGTTAGTTTCTATCTGTTATACATTTGACCCAGGATGAAAGGACAAGAAAAATAAGGCCTACTTTATAAAAGTGTCTTCACACTAATTGATGGTATAATATCAACCTAGTTTTCTAAAAAATTATTTCATTGAAGTATAGTTGACTTACAATGCTGTGTTAATTTCTTCTGTACAGCAAAGTGATTCAGATATATATATATATATATATATACACACACACGTACTGTTTATTACATATATACATATGGTTTATTACA
The DNA here is from genome assembly GCF_964341445.2 of Mesoplodon mirus. Classification (NCBI taxonomy): domain Eukaryota; kingdom Metazoa; phylum Chordata; class Mammalia; order Artiodactyla; family Ziphiidae; genus Mesoplodon; species Mesoplodon mirus. The sequence continues at coordinate 151,182 of NC_138995.1, read as the reverse complement.
GGGTACTGAATATAGTTTCCTGTGCTGTACAGTAAGACCTTGTTGTTTATCCATCCTGTATATAATAGTTTGCATCTGCTAATCCCAAGCTCCCAATCCATCCCTCCCCCATCTTCCCCTTGACCACCACAAGTCTGTTTTCTATCTCTGTGAGTCTGTTTCTGTTTTGTAGATTCATTTGTGTCTCATTTTATTTATTTTTTATTTTTTATTTTTTTGCGATATGTGGGCCTCTCACTGCTGTGGCGTCTCCCGTTGCGGAGCACAGGCTCCGGACGCGCAGGCTCAGCGGCCATCGCTCACGGGCCTAGCCGCTCCGCGGCATGTGGGATCCTCCCGGACCGGGGCACGAACCCGTGTCCCCTGCATCGGCAGGCGGACTCCCAACAACTGCACCACCAGGGAAGCCCTGTGTCTCATTTTAGATTTCACATATTAGTGATATCATATGTTCTTTGTCGTTCTCTATCTGACTTCACTTAATATGATAATCTCTAGGTCCATCATGCAGATACAAATGACATTATTTCACTCTGTTTTATGGCTGAGCAGTATCCCATTGTATGTATTTATCACCTCTTCTTTATCCATTCATCTGTTGATGACATAGAGGTTGCTTTCATGTCTTGGCTATTGTAAATATGGCTACAGTGCATGTTTGCCTGGCTGTGTTTTTCCGATTCTGGTCTTCTTAGGTTATAGGCCCATTAGTGGATCAGCCGGATCATGATAGCTCAATTTTTACCTTTTAAACGCAGCTTCATTCTGTTCTCATTATTAGCTGTTACCAGTTTATATCCAACCAACAGCATATAGTGGATATGCATTTCTCCACAAATCCTTCAGCATTTCTTGCTTGTAGATATTTGCTGATGGCATTTTGAATGTTGGGTGGTGATACCTTTTGGTAGTTTGGATTTGCATGCGACCAATAATTCCTGATATTGAGCTTTTGTCCATGTACTTTTATTAAAAAAAATAGAGTGAGTAAAACTTACGTCTTCAAATTATTTTCTTGAAAAATTTTAGCTGTTTTGAATTTTTTTCTGGCCATTACATATGCCAGGACACTTTTTGAGGGCAGGTGTCATTTACAAGCCATGCAATAATTATGAATATTAAGTGACCATTAGCACTGGGTTTAAAGCTGCTGTGGTGGGAAAAGGCCACAAGGCAGCAGCATTTCTCCATTCCCAAATCTGGTTACTAGGGCAGAAGAGCCTTCCTAGAAGTTGTGTTCCTAGGTGGTAAATTAGAAATGAACGTGCCAGGAAAAACGTCCATAAGTTTATGTCTCATTACTTGTTGTCCGTTGTTCTAATTTTTTTTTTTTTTTTTGCGGTACGTGGTCCTCTCACTGTTGTGACCTCTCCCGTTGCGGAGCACAGGCTCCAGACAAGATGGCTCATGGGCCCAGCCGCTCTGCAGCATGTGGCATCTTCCTGGACAGGGGCACAAACCCGTGTCCCCTGCATTGGCAGGTGGACTCTCAACCACTGCGCCACCAGGGAAGCCCTAATTTAATTTTTTTAATCGGGGTAATGATTACAATATTGTTTGTTCTAGGTGTACACAATCTGGTTTATTTGCACATTATATATATCCATTCATGTACAGATCCTCTTCCCATGTACATTATTACAGAGTGTTCCGTAGACCTCCCTTGCTATATGGTCGGTCTTTTTCATAAATGTATTTAATATGTATTTGTATACGTATGGTAAACCTAATCTTAATTGATCCATTCCTCCCACCTTTCCTTTTAGATAACCATAGTTTGTTTTCTAAGTCTGTGAGTGTCTTTCTCTGTGGAAATGTGTTCATTTGTGTCAGTTGTTGGATAACACCTATAAGTGATATCATAGGATATGTATCTTTTCCTTTCTGACATACCTCATGTTCTGTGATTATCTCTAGGCTCATCTATGGTGCCTCAAAGAGCAGTGTTTCATTGTTTTCCATGGCTAATGTTCCATTGTGTACGTGGACCACTTCTTCTTTATCCATCACCTGTTGATGGACATTTTAGTTGCTTCCGTGTCTTGGCTATTGACAATATGGACGCAGTGCAGCTGTTGCAGCCTGTGCCTTCTCGACTCTCTCAGGTGAGAGGCCCAGAGGTGGGCCTGCTGGATCGAATGGTAGCTCAATATTTACATTTAAATGCAACTCCTTTCTGTTCTCATTATTGGCTCTTACCACTTTACATCTCACCAGCAGCTAGATAGGACACAGTTCTCAAAAACCAATTCAGCATTTAATGTTTGTAGACATTTTGCTAATGGTCTTCCCAGTGGCGTGAGTTGAAACCTTTTGTAGATTAGATTTACATGAGTCTAATAATTCCTGATGTTGAGCTTTTATTCATTTTCCTTTTTTTTAAAGAGTAAAACTTTCCCCTTCATAGGATCTTCTTGAAAAATTTGCTGTATGTTGAGTTTTTTTGCCATTCCCTACCTCAGCACAATTTTTGAGGGCAGGTGTCCTTTACAGCCCTGAGTCCTTGTGAATGTTAAGTGACCGTTAGCTGTGGGTTTAAAGCCGCTCTTGCGGGAAACGGCCACAAGGCGGCAGCATTTCTACATTTCCAACTCTGGGCTTTTGGGCAACAGAGCCTTCCTGGAAATCGTGTTAGTAGGCTGCAAATTAGAGAGGAATGTGCCAGGGCAAACCCCCAAGAGCTTGTATCTCTTTACTTCTTGTTTGTTATTTAAATTTAATTTTTACTTATTATCAGAGCAAATTTGATAAAAATGTTGTGTGTGTTCTAGGTGTACAGAATCTGGTTCATTATATCTATGTATCGATCAATTCATCTTTGGATCCTTTACCATGTAGGTTATTACAGAGTGTTCAGTAGACCTCTCTTGGTATTCCATAGGTATTTTGTGATTATATATTTCATATGTATCAGTACATGTCTGTTAACCCCCATATCCTAATTCATACATTCCTTACACCTTTCCATTTGGTTAAACATAATTTGGTTTTCTGAATCCGTGCGTGTCCTTCTCTTGGAAATAATTTCATGGGTATCAATTTTTAGGTAACACCTATAAGTGATATCATAGGATATCTGTCTTTTGGTTTCTTTCTTCATTCAAGTTGGGTGATTATCTCTAGATCCTTCTATGATGTTGCCAATGGCACTGTTTCATTCTTTTCCACGGCTAATATTCCATTGTGTACATGGACCACTTCTTCTTGGTGCATTTTTCTGTTGATGGACATTTTGGTTTTTTCCAAGTCTTAGCTATGGTACATGTGGCTGAAGTGCAGGATTGCCAGCCTGTGTCTTTTTGATTCTGGTCTACTCAGGTGATATTCGCATCAGTGGGCCTACCAGATCACATGGTAGCTCAATTTTTACCTTTAAACGCACCTCCATTCTGTTCTCACTACTGGCTGTTACCAGGTTACATTCCACCAGCAACTAGTGGGTACACAGTCCTCTAAAACCCCTTCAGCATTTATTCTTTGTAGACTATTTTCTGATGATCATTCTGACGGCTGTGAGGTGAACGTTTTTGTACGTTGGATTTGCATGTCTTTATTAATTCCTGATGTTGAGCATTTTTCCATGCCCTTTTTTTAAACAACAACAAAAAAAGAAGAGACAAAATGTGCTTAAAATATGCCTCGTGAAAATGTCTTTTGAAATGTTGACGTCTCTTGAATTTTTTGGTCGACTTATGACCCCAGAAATTTTTGTGAGGGCAGGTGTCATTTACAGGCTGGCAGTTATTTTGAATATTAAGTGACCATTAGCGCTGTGTTTAAAGCTGCTGTTGTGTGAAAAGGCCACAAGGCGGCAGCATTTCTCCTTTACCAAAACTGGTTACTAGGGCAACAGAGCCTTAGTGGAACTCGTGTTCTAGGTTGTAAATTAGAATTGAATGTGCCAGGAAAAAGACCCTTAATTTTGACTTTTTATGACAGCAAATTTGATTACAGTGTTTTGTTTGTTCTAGGTGTGCAAGATGTGGTTCTTTTACACATATACATATATCTATTCTTCTTCGGATCATTTTCCCATGTAGGTTATGACACTATGTTGAGTAGTCTTCTCTTGGTATTCCATAGGTCTTTGGTGATTATATGTTTCACATGTGTTTGTATATCTCTGTTAACCCCAATATCCTAATGTATCCAATCCTCACACCTTTCCATTTGGTGAACAGTAAGTTTGTTTAATGAATCTGTGATTGCCTTTCTCTGTGGAAATATCTTCATTGGTATCAATTTTTAGGTAACACATATAAGTGATATCATAGGATATGTGTCTTTTGCTCTCTGACTTACTACCAGTTGCGTGATTACTTCTAGACTCATCTATGGTGCTACAAATGGCATTGTTTCATTTCTTTCCTTGGCTAATATTCCATCTGTACATGTACCAGTTCTTCTTTGTCCACTCATCTGTTGATGGACTTTTTGGTTGCTTCCATGTCTTGGCTATTGTAATACTGCTGCAATGCTGATTTGCCTGCCTGTGTCTTGCCAACTCTGTCTTCTTAGGTTATAGGCCCAGGAGTGGGCCTGCTGGATCATATGGTAGCTCAATGTTTACATTTTAAAGGCACCTCCATTCTGTTCTCATTAGTGTCTCTTACCAGATTACGTCTCACTTAAAGTTGAGGGTATGCATTTCTCCACAAGCGCTTCAGCATTTATTGTTTGTAGTTTTTTTGCTGAAGTTTATTCTGACTGGTGTGAGTTGATACCTCTTTGTGGCTGGATTTGCATGTGTCTCATAATTCCTTGAAATTGAGCTTTCAGGCATGTCCTTTTTTAAAAAAACTGAGTATATCTTACATCTTAAAATAGTTTTCTTGAAGTATGTGCCACATTTTGAAATATTTTGGCCATTACATCCCTCAAGACATTTTGAGGGCAGGTTTCATTTACAGCCCTCCTGTACTTGTGCATATGAAGTGACCCTTAGCACAGGTTTTAAAGCTGCTGTTGCAGGTAACGGCCAGAGGGCGGCAGCATTTCTGCATTCCCCACTCTGGTAACTAGGGAAACACACCTTCCTGCCAGTGTAAGTTACGCATTTCTGCACAGCCCCTTCAGCATTTATTTTTTATTTTTTATTTTTTATTTTTGCGGTATGTGAGCCTCTCACTGTTGTGGCCTCTCCCGTTGCGGAGAACAGGCTCCGGATGCACAGGCTCAGCGGCCATGGCTCACGGGCCCAGCCACTCCGCGGCATGTGGGATCTTCCCGGACTGGGGCACGAACCCGTGTCCCCTGCATCGGCAGGCGGACTCTCAACCACTGCGCCACCAGGGAAGCCCCAGCATTTATTTTTTGCAGAATTTTTGCTGATGGCCATTCTGACTGGTGTGAGCCGATAGGTTTTTGTAATTTAGGTTTGCATGTCTTTAATAATTCCTAATGTTCAGCATTTTCCCACGCCTTTTTCTTTTTTTTGTTAAAAATAATTGTGAGTAAAATATACCTCTTGAGGGCCTCCCTGGTGGCGCAGTGGTTGAGAGTCCGCCTGCCGATGCAGGGGATACGGGTTCGTGCCCCGGTCTGGGAGGATCCCATATGCCGCGGAGCGGCTGGGCCCGTGAGCCATGGCCGCTGGGCCTGCGCATCCGGAGCCTGTGCTCCGCAACGGGAGAGGCCACAACAGTGAGAAGCCCGCATACCGCAAAAAGAAAAAAATATATATATATATACCTCTTGAAACGTTGCCCTCTTTTGAATTTTTGGGTCAATTTTCGACCCCAGGACTTTTTTAGAGGGTGGGTGTCTTTCACAGGCCTGCAATGATTGTGAATATTTAGTGACCATTACCACCGTGTTTTAAAGCTGCTGTTGTGGGAAATGGCCACAAGGCGGCAGTATTTCTCCATTCCCGAATCTGATTACTAGGGCAACAGAGCCTTTCTGGAAGTCGTGTTCGTAGGTTGTATATTAGAATGGAATGTGCCAGGAAAAACCTCCATAAGTTTATGACTCGTGAGTTCTTGTGCGCTGTTGTAATTTTTTTAAATGGGGTAATGATTACAATATTGTTTGTTCTAGGTGTACACAATCTGGTTCATTTGCACATTATATATCTATCTATTCATGTACAGATCCTCTTCCCATGTAAATTATTACAGAGTGTTTAGTAGACCACCCTTGCTAAATGGTCGGTCTTTGTGATATATGTATTTAATATGTATTTGTATAATATGGTAAACGTAATCTTTATTTACCCATCCCCTCCACCTTTCCTTTTAGATAACCATAGTATGTTTTCTAAGTCTGTGAGTGTCCTTCTGTTTGGAAATATGTTCACTGCAGCAGTATTACACTAGCTAAGACATGGAAGCAACCAAAATGTCCATCAACAGAGGAATGAACAAAGAAGTGGTCCATGTTCACAATGGAATATTACTCCAATAAAAAATATAAATTCAATTTAAAAAACAAACATAAGTAAGGAGACATCAGCTTTTGGGGGTTTATCCGGGCACATTCCACTCTAATTTATAACCGAGGAGCACCACTGGCAGGAAGGTGTGTTTCCCTAGTTACCAGAGTGGGGAACGCAGAAATGCTGCCGCCCTCTGGCCGTTGCCTGCAACAGCAGCTTTAAAACTTGTGCTAATGGTCACTTCATATGTATAAGTACTGGAGGGCTGTAAATGAAATCTGCCCTCAAAATGTCTTGAGGGAGGTAATGGCCAAAATGTTTCAAAATGTGGCACATACTTCAGGAAAACAATTTGAAGAGGTAAGCTGTACTCACAGTTTGAGGAAGAAAAGGACATGCCTGAAAGCTCAATTTCAAGGGATTATGAGACGCATGCAAATCCAACCACAAAGAGGTATCAGCTCAAACCAGTCAGAATAAACATCAGAATAAACTAGTCAGAATAAACACCAGTCAGAATAAACTTAGTGTAGCTGAAGCCAAGCATTCACCTATTAAGTTTTGTATTATTTCAATAAAATGTGTTTATCTTTATTTCTATTGTAGCTAGAGATGCATACACACATATACCTAATTATACTTAAGTTATATGGGTAGAGAGATTATCTAATCTCTGCATCTGATTTCAGAAAGTGAGGGGAGCGTTACAAAGTACTTGATATAAAAGGGGTGAGGGTCTGATGGGCTGACAGAACACCCAGGACATGGCATTTCATTCCCACTAAGGTGCTAGACTCCAAAAGACAGACGATCAAAAGGGAAGAAATTGGAACATTCAAACACCATTAGTGGGAATGTGAAATGGTGCCACCATTTTGGAAGACAGTCTGGCAGTTCCTCAAAATGTCAAACATGGAGTCACTACAAGACCCAGCAATCCCACTCCTATGTATAAACCCAAGAGAAAGGAAAACACATGTCCACACAAACACTTGTACATGCATGTTCATAGCAGCATGACTCACAACAGCCAACATGTGGAAACCACCCAAATGACCATCAACTGGTAAATAGAGAACAGATACGCACAATGTGGTCCATCCACACAATAGACTGTTACTCAGCCATGAAAAAGAGTGAAGCACTGACACTCGTTACAATGTTGACAAACCTCGAGAACACAATGCTCAGCGAGAGAAGCCAGACACAGAAGGACACTGTCTTAGTCTGCTTGGGCTGCCATAAGAAACTACCAGGCTGGGGGCTTCAACAACAGAAATGTGTTTCCTACAGTTCTGGAGGACAGAAGTCAGAGATCAGGGTGCCACTACGGTCAGGTTCTGGTGAGGCTCTCTTCTTCGTTGTACGTGGCATCTTCTCCCTGTGTCCTCACACGGAGAAGATGTGAGGGAGCTCTGTGATGTCTCTTTTATAAGGACACTAATCCCATGATAGGGGCTCCACCCTCATGACCTAATCACTTCCCAAAGGCACCACCTCCTAATACCATCACCTTGGGGGTAAGGATTTAAACATGTGAATTTTGGAGGGACACAACATTCAGCCAAGAACAGCCACAAACTGTATGATTCCATTTATATGAAATGTCCATTAGAGGCAAAGCCACAGAGACAGGAAGTGGGTTAGTGTTGCCAAGGGCTGGGGGGGAGGGGTCTCCTTTTTGGGGGATGAGAATGTTTTACAACCAGAGGGAGGTGGTGCTGGCTCCACACTGTGAATGTGATCAATACCACTGAGTTGTTCAAGTTAATGGTAAATGGTGAATTTTATTTTGCATAATTTTTTTTTTTTTTTTAGATGTTGGGGGTAGGAGTTTATTAATTAATTTCTTTATCTTTGCTGTGGTGGGTCTTCGTTTCTGTGCGAGGGCTTTCTCTAGTTGTGGCAAGCGGGGGTCACTCTTCATCGCGGTGCGCGGGCCTCTCACTATCGCGGCCTCTCTTGTTGCAGAGCACAAGCTCCAGACGCGCAGGCTCAGTAGTTGTGGCTCACGGGCCTAGTTGCTCCGCGGCATGTGGGAATCTCCCAGACCAGGGCTCGAACCCGTGTCCCCTGCATTAGCAGGCAGATTCTCAACCACTGCGCCACCATGGAAGCCCCTATTTTGCATAATTTTAATCACAATTAAAAAAAACAAAATTCATCACATCAACAACTTGACACCTCAGGGAATTTCCATTTCTGCCAGGAGACCCTGTCTGCTTGCCCAGGTGATTCCTGGGACCCCGGGTGACCTCGTGGGGGCCGTGGAGTGTAAATGCGAGTATGAACAACCCCACACAGGGACGGTCCAGAGGCAGACCCAGGGCTCATCCCCAGCAGCACAAGACAGAATCCGTTTGGATTTGTCATTGCACTGTGAACAGTCCCATGGGGCTGGTGGCCGGGCACTGCCTGACTGCAGCCCTGGACACCGGGACCGTGGCCCGATCTCCCTCGCCCCAAGGGTGGGACCTGCCAGGTGAAGCCAAAGGCGCTGCAGTCAGTCCTCGGGAGCTGCAGGAGCACGGGCCCAGCCACAGAGTAAGGCCGGAGCACTTCCAGCTACCTGAACACCCGCATGTTAGAAACAGGATTTTCCCGTAATGCACGGGGGACCTGAAAGTGTGTTTTCTCAGATAAACTGATAACACTGCCCCCTCCATGTGTGGACGCCGCCCTTACGGTGGCAGAGTTGAACCCTCGCCCCTCCCCCACCAGAATTGACCTCCAAGGCCTCCTGGGGTCCTCCCCAAACCCGGAGGATGTGTCCTGCCTGAGGCTCCTGACACAATATACTCCCACTCAGGACGGCCCGCAGAGGTCACGCAGAGGTCGGGCCCCATGCAGCAGGACGTGACCCTGGACACAGGCGTGTCCACCCTGAACAGAGGGGTCCCTACGAACAAGTGTCAGGTCACTTCTTAGGGCCACGTCCCTGTCCCATTCGAGGTGCAAGGCCCACCCCACTGCCTGGCCTGCGTCCATTTCTCTGGGGCACCTGTGGGACTCAAGCCCACACCTTCCCCAGGCCTGCCTCCCTGCCATGTAAGGCTGTTAGCATAACTGATGCCATCCTGGGCTTGTCCTTCCGCTGACCTTACCCAGGACTGTACTGTATGGTCGATCATGTCTCTGTCCTCAAGGCTTTTCTAGTTAATAGAGGCTGTTTAGTAATTATCAGGACCAGGTGGCCTCTATACTTTGTTAGTCCCCAAACAAGGAAGACCTTCACTGACGTGTTCCCAGCACCCACGAGGCCAGTTACCCATTCATGAACCTTGACTTAGGAATGTATGTCCTGTTTCCAAGCACACCCCGCCCACAAGTTAACCATAAGTTGTCCCGGTGACCCCTTGGCCATGCAGAGCACGGTGGCACACGCTTCCGATCGCTGTCCACCTCATCCCAGTCCCACCCTGTGAGTAAACTACCCAATAATAAACGGATCCATTAATTACCTGGAGCTGCCTGCCTCGCTTTTCGGTCTCATGATGCCCTGTCAGTTCGGTGGGCACTTCTTGTTCCCTCCATCCGCTAACACCTCACTTACTACTGTGGGTTCAGTAGTGTCCCCCCCGCCCCCAATTTATATCCATTCTGTCCCCAGAATCAGGCCTTATTTCTGAAACAGGGTCTCTGCAGACGTGGTTAAGATGAGGTCATGCTGGATTAGGGAGAGCCCTAAATCCAGCAGCTGGTGTCCTTATAAGAAGAGGGAAATCTGGACACAGACACAGAGGAGAAGCCACGTGATGATGGAGGCAGAGATGGGGGTGATGCAGCCCCAAGTACAGAGGCGCCAAGGATTTCTGGAGACCAGAGAACCTGGGAGAGGCCAGGGCAGATTCCCTGAAGTTCCAGAAGGAACCAACCGCACCTTCATTGTGTATTTCCAGCGTCCAGAGCTGCGAGAGAGAAATCTCTGCTGTTGTGACCCCCCCCCGGCTTCCAGCAAGTTGTCACGGTCGCCCCAGGACCCTCACACCTGCCAGATGATGAGACACGAGGCATCAGAGGAAAGAGCCCCTCGGTATCTGGACGAGCATCTCTACACACACGTCTGGTTGCTGAAGATGGAGGACACGCAGCCGCCTCCCCACCCGAGCTGGGCGTCCGGCTGCCTTGCTGTCCCGCTCGCTCCTGTCCTATGTCCAGTGGATGACCCATCTCTGTTGATGCGACCTCCCCATGCACATCCCACCCACAGGCCGTGCTCTGGCCCTGGCTGCTCAGCAGCCTCAGCTTGGCTGCAGTGACGGGTCAGGGGACCCGCTGGCCCCGCCCAGCCCAGGGGCGGTGCTCGAAGCAGGAGGCCCTGGGCAGCCACCCTCCATCCCGGACCAGGTGAGGCCTGGAGCATGCACCTCGAGCTCCTCAGGGCCCTGATGCAGCCCCACGTGCCAGCAGCCCACACACTCCCCAGCAGGCTGGAGGCTCCATGTCCCCAGGCACAAGGCACTTCTCGAAGGCGGCCCTGGGGGGTGTCTTCAAACCGCTCCACGTTTGGCCCAAGCTGGCTGGGAGCCCGCGGCCGGCCGCCTTCGTAGGAGCAGACAGGGCATCCTTGAGGCCCCCGTGCCCCTGCCCCTAAGCGACCCCGCCCGTCGCAGCCCAGGCCGCCCGCCTCTGACCGCCGTGTCTCCCTGCCAGCTCCGGCCCGGACCTCTAGAGACTCCCCACTCCCCAGAGGGCAGGGCTGACTGCCCCTTGGCCTCCCTGAGTCAGGACACCACTTCCTCCGTGAGGCTCCTGGATTCCGGCCTGGGGGGCCCACACGCCCCCACAAGCTGTGTCGACCACGAGGAGTCTCACCTCAAGAGGCCCCGGAAGACGGACTCCTCGGGACCTCAGAATGGGGTTTTGTGTGCAGATGGGCCACCGCAGAGCTGCCCGGGGTGAGCCGAGGTCACTGACCTGTGTGCAGGCGTCCTCATGGGGGGCATTTGGGCCCAGACACACGGGGGAGAAGGCGATGTCATGGCAGAGACGGAGATGGGGCTGGGAGTGGCCTGGGACCGACTGACCCCAGATCCCGCGGAGGAGCGGGCCCCCAGCACATTGACCTCGGGCTCCAGGCCTGAGAGGAAGCGTCCCCTGTCCCAACCCCACACCCCGTCTGGTGTTCTGTGCCGGGACCGCAGGAATCACACACCCGGCCTGCGGGGCGGGGCGCGGCGCTGTGCTTGCTGACACCCAGGACCGTCACCGGCCTCCCCTCTCTGGGCATGACCCCCACTCCTCCTCGGGGAAGGACCCAGGGTCCAGGACCTCTGTCCCACAAGTCCCAGTCCCAGCGACCTCCGGCCCTCCCCCAGCCACCTCTGGGGCATCTCAGACCCCAGAAAGGAGCTGCAACGGCGTGGAGACCTTGGCGAGTGGCCACAGGCCACCGCACCCACCCCGAGACCTGAGTATGGCTATCTGAGAAGGGACCCACCAGCCCCCCGACCCAGGCGCCCCGTTTCACAGGGCAGGTCCACTTGCCGAGTCCCTGAAGGGGGTGTCGAGCAGGGGTGACTGAGGCCTGTGAACATGTTGGCCGGGGAGGTCCTCCCCAGGAGCCCAGGTGCATTGAGCCCAGGACGTGTCCATCCCTCCCCTCCTGTACCCCACGGGGTGAGGAGAAAGCCCCAGTGACCCCCAAGAAGAGACATGACACCCAGAGGACTAGACCATCCACAGACCGGGGACCGAGTGTCCGCCTCATTTCCCCGGAGAGAACAACGTCTTCACCAAGACTGCAGACTGCCCCATGTCCCCCAAACACCCAGCTTCAGTGAGCCAGCCACACAGAAAACCCCCTTCCAGGGTCCCCTGTGTTAATAGACCCAGCCTTCAGGGGAGGGGGGCCGGCCGATGGAGGATGGACGTGCTGCAACAACGGACACTCACTGGTCCTCGACACGCGCCTTGTCCTACGTGGTCTGAGGTCCCACGTGGCTGTCCTTTCGCCCACCGTGTTGGGGGAAGATGAACCAGAATGTCCGGCCCTGTGTGTCTGAAATGCCCCCGCTGGTCCCCCTGGAAATGCGGCTCCTGGTGGGAGAAAGCGCAGCCCCTCAAGTCCTTCTCTTTGGTCTCAGGTGCAGAGACCAGCCCTCTGCGGCCCGGATGCCTTGGTACAAGCAGGCACTGGCAGGGGCACCCCCGCTGAAGCAGCAGAAGAGGAAGGTCGCCGTCACCACGGAGGTGACCCTCTTCAAGAAGTACTTGCCCAGGCGAAGTACTCTGCGCAGGTGCAGCCACTGCGCGGCTGCGGACGTGGGAGCTGCTGGGGCACGTGGTGGGGGAGGGATGCTCCACACCAGGCAGGGTGGGTGGCTCGAGCCCGTGGCAGCACTGCAGCCCTGTGGTGCCCTGCCCGCTAAGATGCCATGTGAACCTGGTCATGTGAGTGTGTACCGCCCCTGATCTCAGACATGTGTACTCACTGCTGACCCGTCACGTGTGCCTGATGTCACACACACACACGTGCTCACCTGCTCACTGCAGGCCCGTCACATACACTTCATCACACGCCCACTCACTGCTGCCTGTCGCCCCCAGTCCACGTGGGTCGAGTCCCCTAAAGAGCTCGGGGTTGCCCTGCCGGACCTCATCAGCTGGTCCAGTGCTGCTGCTGCGAAGAGGAGCCTCACACGGGAGCTTCCCGGTGTCCTTCACACTCGGGTCCTGAGCCACACTCTCCTGCCCAGTCAGTTTCCAGGAGACCAGGCAGGCTCAGACCTCTTCGAGGGGCTGGCTTAGGTAAGGGGCTGGCTTGTTTCCTGGGCAACATTACTGTTACCTCAGACTGAAGCGGGATTGTGTACCCCCCAGGGAAAGGGACATCCATGTCCTGACCCCAGGGGCTCAGGACATGACCTCATTTGGAAGCAGGGCCTGGTCATGTAACTAGGTGAGACAGGGGCCCTAGGGTGGTCCCAATCCTGTGTAACTGCGTGCTTATATGATGAGTGGAGGCACGGACATGGGGGAAGCCACGTGAAGATGAAGGCAGAGGTGGGAGGGATGCAGCTAGAAGCCCAGGGATGCCTGGAGCCCCAAGAAGCTGGAAGAAGCAGGAAGGACCCTCCCCTGGAGCCTCGGCACTTGCCAACTAGACAGTTAGTGTGAGTGAGCCTGAGCTGAAGGCAGCACCGTGGCCCCTGACCAGCCTGTCTTGCCCGCGTGGCATGGTGGGGAGCAGCTCTCACGAGACGCTGATGAGCGAGTTGGTTTCCCATGAGACCGTAGGACGCTGGTCCTGTGAATGGGCAGGCCAATCTCACCCTTCCTCCTGGGCTCTGGTCACACAGGGCAACTGTGCATCGTGTGGGGCTGGGCTCTCAGCCTCTGCACAGGACCCCTTGGTGTTGGTTCAAAGTTCAGCTTACACCCCAAGAATGACAGAAGGTGAAATCCTCCTCAGCCGCGTGCGGTGCAGGCAGGGAGACACAGTTAATTATAGAGTTAAAAGCAGAGAGGGTCAGGGCGACTCAGCCATGGGAAAGGAGTGAAGCACTGACACAGGCTCTGATGTGGATGAACCTCGAAAACATGATGCTCAGTGAGAGAGGCCAGACAGAAAAAGACACTTAGTGGATTCCGCTTACATGAGACATCCAGAACAGGCAAGCCCACAGAGACAGAAAGTGGACTGGGGATGCCTGGGCTGTGGGAAATGAGGGGTGACCTCTAAAGAGTGGGGTTCTGGGGGGATGATGGAAATGTTGTCAAGTGCCTTGTGCTGGTGGCTGCACAACCCTGTGAGTATGCAAAACACAACTGAGCTGAATACTTAAAATGGGTTAACTAACTGTGTGGTAAAGAAATTCAACGTCAACAAAGATGTTATCAAAAGCAAAAACCTGGAGGCTTCCAGGCCCACCTCCAGATTGTGACCCCAGAGGTGCGGGGTCGGACAGGACCTGCGTGTCTGAAAGCCCCATGTGTCCAACCAGGTGGTCTGAGGTCACCTAGCGAAATTCTCCCTGTGGCATCAGAAGCGTGGGGCGCTAGTGTGGCCAGGCCTCAGGCAGAGAGGCTGGATTCTGTGGCCTTGCTGTCCTCTCTTAGGGAGTGTGGCATCGTCTCTGTAGAAGGAAGTGGGTCAGCTTGAAGCCCGGTTCCCTCTTCTGCACGTTTCTCCTTTTTCTCCCAGCGATGGTGCCGGCCGAGCTGTGCCAGAGCAGCCAAGGCAAAAGGGTCGTGCACAGAATGACTGAGAACTTTGACCAGGTGCCGTGGGCTCCTCAGAGGCAGTGACCCAGGACTGAGGCCCCAGAGCCTCCTTCTGAGTGTCGTGGCCCCGGTGCCCCTCTCACGGGAGTTGTTGTCAGCCTTGATGGTTGAAGCAGCCATGGTATCGCGATTTCACTGGTAGAAACTATTCCTTTTCTTCCTTGGGAGAAGCAGGTCTCCTTCTACTTTGGACGCCCTTCTTAATAAAGAATAATGATAAGCTGTAAGTACATATTAAGGATTAGGTTATATACATGTAAAGAATAATCATAAACATCAAGAAACAGAACATGGGGCTTCCCTGGTGGCGCAGTGGTTGAGAGTCCGCCTGCCGATGCAGGGGACACGGGTTCGTGCCCCGGTCCGGGAAGATCCCACATGCCATGGAGCGGCTGGGCCCGTGAGCCATGGCCGCGGAGCCTGCGCGTCTGGAGCCTGTGCTCCGCAACGGGAGAGGCCACAACAGTGAGAGGTCCGCGTACTGCAAAAAACAAAAAAAAGAAACAGAACATGATGAGTGGACACCCAGGAGTGCCCTTCCCTCGTCCCAGCCTCCTCCCCACTGTGTGGTAGCTGTTCTCCTGATTTTGCGTCAGTGACTTGTCCTCATAGTTTACACATAAGCACGCATCCCTAAACAATGCAGCCCAACTTTGCCTAGTTCCAAAGTCTGTAAGGGGATGTACCGTGCTTGCTGCTTTATTGCTCGCTCTTGATGGCTCAGCATTGTGTCCATGAGATTCTTTCATCTTGTGAATATAGTTTTTTAAAAAATAATTTTTATAGTTTTACTACCTTTAAACAAAATGTACTCCATTACTGTGGAATATTCCTTCCTAGGAGCGTGCATGGTTCATTTCTGCATCCGCTTCTGATGGCCTTCAGGTTCTTTCAGGTTTGGCTCCTGTGGCTGCGGAGTCCATGACCATGTGTCCTGGTGCAGGGCTGAGGGGTTTGTGTTCAGCTGGGAGGAGCACTGTGGGTAATGCAGGGCAGGAAATAAAACCAGCCCTCAAAATGTCTTGAGGGAGGTAATGGCCAAAATTTGCAATATGTGGCACATACTTTAAGAAAACAAGTTGAAAAAGTAAGCTGTAATCACAGTTTGAAAAAAAAAAAAGGAAATGCCTTAAAGCTCAATTTGAACGGATTATTAGACATGCAAATCCAACCACAAAGAGGTATCAGCTCACACCAGTCAGAATAACCATCAGCAAGAAAACAAGAAACACTGAATGCTGAAGGTGTTGTGGAGAAAAGCATACCCTCAAGTTTAAGAGGGATGTAACCTGGAAAGAGGCACGAATGAGTACAGAATGGAGCTGCTTTTAAAAGGTAAACATTGGGCTTCCCTGGTGGCGCAGTGGTTCAGAGTCCACCTGTCGATGCAGGGAATGCGGGTTCGTGCCCCGGTCCGGGAAGATCCCACATGCCGTGGAGCGGCGAGGCCCGTGAGCCATGGCCGCTGAGCTCCGCAACGGGAGAGGGCACAAAAGTGAGAGGCCCGTGTACCGCAAAAAAATAAAAATAAAAAAGGTAAACATTGAGCTACCATATGATCCGGCAGGCCCATTCCTGGACCTATAACCTAAGAAGACAGAATTGGAAAGACACAGGCAGGCAAATCTGCACTGCAGCAGTATTACAATAGCCAAGACATGGAAGCAACCAAAAAGTCCACCAACAGATGGGTGGACAAAGAAGAACTGCTACATGTAGAGATGGAATATTAGCTAGTGAAAAAATGAAACAATGTCATTTGCAGCACCGTAGATGAGTCTCGAAGTAATCACACACTTGTAGTAAGTCAGAAAGTGAAAGACACATATCCTGTGATATCACTTATAGGTGTTACCTACAAATTGATACCAATGAAGATATTTCCAGAGAAAGTCAATCACAGCTTCATTAAACAAACTTATGGTTCACCAAATGGAAAAGTGTGAGGACTGGATACATCACGATATTGGGCTCAACAGAGATATACAAACACATGTGAAATACATAATCTCCAAAGACCTATGGCATACCAAGAGAAGACTACTCAACATTGTGTCATAACCTACATGGGAAAAGGATCTGAAGAAGAATATGTGTGTGTGTGTGTGTGTGTGTGTGTGTGTGTGTGTGTGTACTTTTACCTCATCTTGCACACCTAGAACAAACAGAACAGTGAAATCAAATTTGCTCTGTTAAAAAATAAAAATTAAATTAAGAAAACGAACAAGAATTAATGAGAGATAAATTTAAGGGGCGTTTTCCTGGCACATTCCATTCTAATTTACAACCTAGAACACGACTTCCAGAAACGCTCTTTTGCTCTAGCAACCAGATTTGGAATGGAGAAATGCTGCCGCCTTGTGGCCGTTTCCCAAAACAGCAGCTTTAAACCCAGCGCTAATGGTCACGTAATATTCAAAATAAATGCAGGCCTGTGAATGACACCTGCCGTCAAAAAAAATCCTGGCGTCATAAATCGACCAGAACATTCAAAAGACGTCAACATTTCAAGAAGACAACTTCAAAAGGCATATTTCATGCACACTTTTCTTTTTTTTTTCTTGTTAAAAAAAACAGCCATGGAAAACTGCTCAACATCAGGAATTAATAAAGCCATGCAACAGAAACGTTCACCTCACAGCCAACAGAATGATGATCAGCAAAAAGTTTACAATAATTGCTGAAGGGGTTTCAGAGGACTGTGTACCCTCTGGATGCTGGGGGATGTAAACTGGTAATAGCCAGTAGTGAGAACAGAATGCATGTGCGTTTAAACGTAAAAATTGAGGTAGTATGTGATCTGGTAGGCCCTTTCATGGGACTATCACCTGAGCAGAGCAGAATCAGAAAGACACAGGCTGGCAATCATGCACTGCGGAACATTTACCATAGATAAGACTTGGAAGAAACCGAAAGGTCCATCAACAGAACAACGCACAAAGAATAAGAAGTCAACGTACACAATGGAATATTAGCCATGGAAAAGAATGAAACAGTGCTCATAGATGAGCCTAGAGATAATGACGGAACATGAGGTAACTCGGAAAGCAAAAGACACATATCCTAGGATATCAGTTATAGGTGTTATATAACAACTGACACAAATGAACATATTCCCACAGAGAAAGACACTCACAGACGTAGCAAACAAACTATGCTTAGCTAAAAGGAAAGGTGGTGGGAATGGATAAATAAAGATTAGGTTTACCATATGTATACAAATACATATTAAATACATATAACAGAAAGACTGACCATATAGCAAGGGAGATCTACGGAACACTATGTAATAATTTACATGGGAAGAGGTACCGTACATGAATAGATATATATATATATATATAATGTGCAAATGAACCAGAGTGTGTAGGCCTTGGAGAAACAACATTCTAATCATTACCCCAATTAAAAAAACAAACAAGAAGTAATGAGACATAAACTTATGGGGGTTTCTCCTGGCACATTCCATTCAAATTTACAAGTTAGGAAAACGACTTCCAGAACGGCTCTGCTACCCTAGTAACCAGTTTTGGTAAAGGAGAAATGCTGCTGCCTTGTGGCCGTTTCCCACCACAGCAGCTTAAACCCAGTGCTAATGGTCATTAAATATTTGCAATCATTCCAGGCCTGTAAATGAAACCTGCCCTGAAAAAAATATCCTGGGGACCAAAATCCACCAGAACTTTCTGAAGGAGGGGAACCTTTCAACAAGAGACTTCAAGAGGTATATTGTACTCACACTTTTTTCTCTTTTTTTTTTAACAGAAAAGAAAAAGGCCTGGAAAGATGATAAATTTCAGGAATTTTTAAAGACAGGCAAACCCAAATTACAAAAACCTATCAGCTCACACCAGTCAGAATGGCCACAGCAAAAATGCTGCAAACAATAAATGTGAAGGGATTGTGGAGAAATGCGTACCCTCAGTTATAAGAGGGACATGGTAAGAGCCACTAATGAAAACACAATGGAGGTGCTTTGAAAAGGGAAACATTGAGCTACCAGTGAATCAAGCATACCCACTGCTGGGCCTATCACGTGAGAAAATGAGAATCAAAAAGTCACAGGCTGGGAAACTTGCACTCCAGCAATATTTACCATAGTCAACACTTGGAAGCAATGAAAATATCCATCAACAGAGGACTGTACAAAGAACAAGTGGTCCGTGTACACAGTGGAATATTACTCCACTAAAAAATATAAATTCAATTTTAAAAACAAACACAAGTAAGGAGACATAAGCTTTTGGGGATTATCAGGGCACATTCCACTCTACTTTATAACTGAGGAACACCACTGGCAGGAAGGTCTGTTTCCCTAGGTAGCAGAGTGGGAAAAACAGAAATGCTGCTGCTCTCTGGCCGTTATCTGCAACAGCAGCTTTAAAATCTGTGCTGACGGTCACTTCATATGAACAAGTACTGCAGGGCAGGAAATAAAACCTGCCCTCAAAATGTCTTGAGGGAGGTAATGGCCAAAATTTGCAATATGTGGCACATATTTTAAGAAAACAAGTTGAAAAAGTAAGCTGTAATCACAGTTTGAAAAAAAAAAGAACGTCTTAAAGCTCAATTTGAACGGATTATTAGACGTATGCAAATACAACCACTAAGAGGTATCAGCTCACACCAGTCAGAATAACCATCAGCAAGAAAACTACAAACACTGAATGCTGAAGGTGTTGTGGAGAAATGCATACCCTCAACTTTAACAGGGATGTAACCTGGAAAGATCTACTAATGAGAAGAGAATGGAGGTGCCTTTAAAAGGTAAACATTGAGCTACCAAATGATCCAGCAGGCCCATTCCTGGACCTATAACCTAAGAAGACAGAATTGGAAAGACACAGGCAGGCAAATATGCACTGCACAGTAATACAATAGCCAAGATATGGAAGCAACCAAAAAGTCCACCAACAGATGGGTGGGCAAAGAAGAACTGCTACATGTAGAGATGGAATATTACCTGGGGAAAAAATGAAACAATGTCATTTGTAGCCCATAGATGAGTCTCGAAGTAATCACGCTACTTGTAGTTAGTCAGAAAGTGAAAGACACCTTTCCTATGATATCACTTATAGGTGTTACCTAAAAATTGATACCAATGAAGATACTTTCACAGAGAAAGGCTATCACAGATTCATTAAACAAACTTATGGGACACCAAATGGAAGGTGTGAGGATTGGATACATTATGATATTGGGGTAAAACAGTGATATACAAAAACATGTGAAATACGTAATCACCAAAGAACTACGGCATACCAAGAGACTCTCAACATTGTGTCATAACCTACATGGGAAAGGGATCTGAAGAAGAATACATATATATATGTGTGTGTGTGTGTAAAAGAACCTCATCTTGCACACCTAGAACAAACAGAACAGTGTAATCAAACGTGCTCTGATAACAAATGAAAATTAAAGTAAAAACACGAAGAATAAGTGATGAGACATAAACTTAAGGGGCTTTTTTCTGACACATTCCGTTCTAATTTACAAGCTAGGAACACGACTTCCAGAAAAGCTCTGCTGCCCTAGTAACCAGATTTCGTAATGGAGAAACGCTGCCTCCTTGTGGCCGTTTCCCACAAGAGCAGCTTTAAACCCAGTGCTAAAGGTCACTAAATATTCTCAATAATTGCAGGCCTGTAAATAACACGTGCCCTCAAAAAAGATCCTGGGGTCGAAAATCGACTAAAAAATTTAAAAACGGCAACCTTCCAAGAAGAAAATTTCAAGAGATATATACTACTCACACTATTTTTTTTTAAATAGAAAATAAAAAGGTGTGGGAAAATGCTAAACATTAGGAATTACTAAGGACATGCAAATCCAAATTACAAAAACCTATCAGCTAACACAAGTCAGAATGGCCATCGGCAAAAATTGTGCAATGAATGCTGAAGGGGTTGTGGAGAAATGCGTACCCTCGGTGCTAAGTGGGACGTGGTAAGAGCCACTAATGAAAACACAATGGAGGTGCTTTGAAAAGGTAAACATTGAGCGCCCAGTCAATCAAGCATACCCACTGCTTTGCCTATCACCTGAGAAAATGAGAATGAAAAAGTCACAGGCTGGCAAACCTGTACTCCAGCAATATTTACCATAGCCAACACTTGGAAGCAACAAAAATGTCCATCTACAGAGGAATGCACAAAGAAGAAGTGGCCCATGTACACAATGGAATATTACTCCACTAAAAGGTATAAATTAAATTTTTAAAAAAACAAGCATAAGTAAGGCGACATCAGCTTTTGTGGGTTTATCCGGGCACATTCCGCTCTAATTTATAACAGAGCAACACCACTGTCAGGAAGGTCTGTTTCCCTAGTACCAGCATGTGGAATGTAGAAATGCTGCCACCCTCTGGCCGTTACCCGAAACAGCAGCGTTAAAACCTGTGCTAATCGTCACTTCATATGAAAAAGTACTGCACGGCTATAAGTGAAACCAGCCCTCAAAATGTCTTGTGGGAGGTAATGGCCAAAAAATTTCAAAATGTAGCACATACTTTAAGAAAAAATTTGAAGAAGTAAGTTGTAATCACAGTTTGGAAAAAAAGGATATGCCTTAACGCTCAATTTCAACGGATTATTAGACGCATGTAAATCCAACCACAAAGAGGTATCAGCTCACACCAGTCAGAATAACCATCAGCATGAAAACTACAAACACGGAATGCTGAAGGTGTTGGGGAGAAATGCATACACTCAACTTTAAGTGGGCCGTAACCTGGAAAGAGCCACTAATGAGAACAAAATGGAGGTGCCTTTAAAAGGTAAATATTGAGCTACAATATGATCCAGCAGGCCCATTCCTGGAACTATAACCTAAGAAGACAGAATCGGAAAGACACAGGCTGGCATATCGGCATTGCAGCAGTATTACAATAGCCAATATATGGAAGCAACGAAAAAGTGCATCAACAGATGGGTGGACAAAGAAGAACTGGTACACGTACAGACGGAATATTAGCCAAGGAAAAATATGAAACAATGCAATTTGCAGCACCGTAGATGAGTGTAGAAGTAATCACATTACTTGTAGTAAGTCAGAAAGAGACACATATCCTATGATATCACATATAGTTGTTTTCTAAAAATGATACCAGTGAAGATATCTCCATAGAGGAAGGCAACCACAGATTCATTAAACAAACTTATGGTTCACCAAATGGAAAGGTGTGAGGATTGGACACATTATGATATTGGGGTTAATAGAGGTATACAGACACATGTGAAATACGTAATCACCAAAGATCCACGGAATACCAAGAGAAGACTACTCAAGATTGTGTCATAACCTACATGGGGAAAGGATCCAAAGAAGAATACATGTATGTATATGTGTAAAAGAACCACATCATGCACACCTAGAAAAAACAAAACATTGTAGTCAAATTTGTTGTGGTAAAAAATAAAAATTAAATCAAAAAAACTAATAAGAAGTATTGAGACATAAACTTAAGGGGCTTTTTCCTGGCACATTCCATTCTAATTTACAACCTAAATATTCACAATCATTGCAGGCCTGTAAATGACACCTGGCATCAAAAAAAAATCCTGGGGTCGAAAATCGACCAAAAAATTCAAAAGAGGGCCATCTACCAAGAAGAAAATTTCAAGAGGTATATTGTACTCAAACTTTTTTCTTTTTTTTTATAGAAAAGAAAAGGGTGTGGAAAAATGTTGAACATTAGGAATTATTAAAGACATGCAAATCCAAATTACAAAAACCTATCAGCTTACACCAGTCAGAACGGCCATTGGCCAAAATTGTTCAAACAATGAATGCTGAAGGGGTTTTCGAGAAATGCGTACTCTTGTTGCTAAGTGGGACATGGTAAGAGCCACTAATGGAAACACAATGGAGGTGCCTTGAAAAGGTAAACACTGAGCTACCATTCAATCAAGCATACCCAGTACTGGGGCTATCACCTGAGAAGATGAGAATCAAAAAGACACAGGTTGGCAATCCTGTACTCCAGCAATATTTACCATAGCCAACACTTGCAAGCAACGAAAATGTGCATTAACATAGGAATGCACAAAGAAGATGTGGTCATGTACACAATGGAATATTACTCCAATAAAACATAAAAATTAAATTTCAAAAACAAACATAAGTAAGGATACATAAGCTTTTGAGTGTTTATCCGGAAACATTCCACTCTAATGTATAACCCAGAACACCACTGGCAGGAAGGTCTGTTTCCCTAGTTACCAGAGTGGGGAACGTAGAAATGCTGCCGCCCTCTGGCCGTGAACTGCCACAGCAGCTTTAAAATCTGTGCTAATGGTCACTTCATATGCACACGTATTTCAGGGCTGTAAATGAAACCTGCCCTCAAAATGTCTTGACGCACGTAAAGGGCAAAAATTTCAAAATGTGGCACATACTTTAAGAAAAGAAGTTGAACAGATAAGCTGTACTCAGAGTTTGAAAAATAAAAAGACATTCCTGAAAGCTCACTTCAAAGTATTATGAGACACATTCAAATCCAACCACAAAGAGGTATCAGCTCGCACCCCTCAGAATAACCATCAGCAAAAAAACCTACAAACAATAAATGCTGAAGGGGTTGTGGAGAAATGCATACCCTCAATTTGAAGTGGGACGTAACCTGGTAAGAGCCACTAATGGGAACAGAATGGAGGTGCCTTTAAAAGGTTAACATTGAGCTACCATAAGATTCAGCAGGCCAACTCCTGGGCCTATAACCTAAGAAGACAGAATTGGGAAAACACCGGCAGGCAAATCTGTGTTGCACAGTATTACAATAGCCAAGACATAGAAGCAACCAAAAAGTCCATCAACAATTGAGTGGACAAAGAAGAACTGGTACCTGTTCAAATGGAATATTAGCCAAGGAAAAAAATGAAACAATGCCATTTGCAGCACCCAAGGTGAGTCTAGAGGTAATCACGCAACTTGTGGTAAGACAGAAAATGAAAGACACATATCATATGATATCACCTATAGGTGTTAGCTAAAAACTGATACCAATAAAGATATTTCTACAGCAAAAGGCAAACACAGATTCATTAAACAAACTTATGGTTCAACAAATGGAGAGGTGTGAGGATTGGATACATTAGGATATTGGAGTTAACAGAGATATACAAACACATGTGGAATATATAATCACCAAAGACTTACGGAATACCAAGAGAAGACTACTCAATATTGTGTCATAACCTACATGGAAAAAGGATCCGAAGAAGAATAGATATATGTATATGTGTAAAAGAACCACATCACGCATAGCTAGAACAAATAAAACATTGTAATCAAATTCGTTGTGATAAAAAATAAAAATTGAATTAAAAAAACGAACAAGAAGTAAAGAGACATAAACTTAAGGGGCTTTTTCGTGACACATTCCATTCTAATTTACAGCCTAGGAAAACGACTTCCATAAACGCTCTGCTGCCCTAGCAACCAGATTTGGGAATGGAGAAATGCTGCTGCCTTTTGGCCGTTTCCCACAGCAGCAGCTTTAAACCCAGCGCTAATGGTCACGTAATATTCAAAATAATTGCAGGCCTGTAAATGACACCTGCCATCAAAAAAAAAATCCTGGCGTCATAAATCAATCAGAAAATTCAAAAGACGTCAACATTTCAAGAAGACAATTTCAACAGGCATATTTTACGCACACTTTGTCTCTTTTCTTTTTTCTGTTTGTATAAAATAAAAAAGAGGCATGGAAAAATGCTCAACATCAGGAATTAATAAAGCCATGCAAATCGAATCTACAGAAAGGTTCACCTCACAGCCATCAGAATGATCATCAGCAAAAAGTTTACAAAGAATAAATGCTGAAGGGGTTTCAGAGAACTGTGTACCCTCTGGCTGCTGGGGGATGTGAACTGGTAATAGCCAGTAGTGAGAAGAAAATGGATGTCCGTTTAAACGTAAAAATTGACGTAGAATGTGATCTGGTAGGCCCTTTGATGGGCCTATCACCTGAGAGAGCAGAAACAAAAAGACACTGGGTGGCAGTACTGCACTGCACAAACATTTCCAATAGCCAGGAATTGGCAAAAAACAAAATGTCCATCAACAGAACAACGCACAAAGAAGAAGAGGTCCATGTACATAATGGAGTATTAGCCATGGAAAAGAATGAAACAGGGCTTACCTGGTGGCGCAGTGGTTGAGAATCTGCCTGCTAATGCAGGGCACATGGGTTCGAGCCCTGGTCTTGGAGGATCCCACATGCCATGGAGCAACTAGGCCCGTGAGCCACAACTACTGAGCCTGCACGTCTGGAGCCTGTGCTCCTCAACAAGAGAGGCCGCAATAGTGAGAGGCCCACACACTGCAATGAAGAGTGGCCCCCGCTTGCCACAACTAGAGAAAGTCCTCACACAGAAACGAAGACCCAACACAGCAAAAATAAATTAATAAACTCCTACCCCCAACATCTTCTTTAAAAAAAAAAGAAAGGAAACGAATGAAACAGTGCGTTTGCACCACCATAGACAGAAATTAAGATCATCACCCAACTTGAAGTAAGAAAGAAACCAAGACTGATAATCCTATGACATCACTTCTAGGTGTTACCTAAAAATTGATACCCAAGAACTTATTTCCAAGAGAAGGACAGGCATGGATTCAGGAAACAAAATTATGTTTAACCAAATGGAAAGGTGTACGGAATGGATGAATTAGGATGTGGGAGTTAACAGACATGTACTAATACATATGAAATATATAATCACAAAATACCTATGGAATACCAAGAGAGGTCTACTCAACATTCTGTAATAACCTACATGGGAAAGCACCAAAGATGAATAGATAGATACATAGACATAAAAAACTGGATACTGTACACATCGAACAAGCACAACATTTTTATCTAATTTGCTCTGATAATAAATAAAAAAATTAAATTTAAAAAACAAACAAGAAGGAGATATAAGCTCTTGGGGATTTGCCCTGGCACATTCTACTCTAATTTTCAGCCTACTAACACGATTTCCAGGAAGACTCTGTTGCCCAAAAACCCAGGGTTCGAAATGTAGAAATGCTGCCAACTTGTGGCCGTTACCAGCAAGACGAGCTTTAACCCCACAGCTAATGGTCACTTAACATTCACAAGGACTCAGGGCTGTAAAGGCACTTGCCCTAAAAAAATATCCTGAGCTAGGGAATGGCCAAAAAAATTCAAAACAGGCAGGCTTCCCTGGTGGCGCAGTGGTTGAGAATCTGCCTGCTAATGCAGGGGACACGGGTTCGAGCCCTGGTCTGGGAAGATCCCACGTGCTGTGGAGCAGCTGGGCCCGTGAGCCACAACTACTGAGCCTGTGCGTCTGGAGCCTGTGCTCTGCAACAAGAGAGGCCGCGACAGTGAGAGGCCTGTGCACCGCGATGAAGAGTGGCCCCTGCTTGCCACAACTAGAGAAAGACCTTGCACAGAAACGAAGACCCAACACAGCCAAAAATAAATAAATAATTAAAAAAAAAAACGAACAAGAAGTAATGAGACCTAAACTTAAGGGGCTTTTTGCTGGCACAGTGCATTCTAATTTACAACCAGAACACGACCTCCATTAAGGCTCTGTCATCACTAATAAAGCAGCTTTATAAGCAATGTTGAAGGTAGCTTAAAAGAAGTCTGACTAACTATTGATAGTAACAAGAAAACAAACAAAAGTAAAAATCTCACTGCAAAAAGTACACATAGAGTAAGGGTAGTAGATCTAACACTTATTAAGCTTCTGTAAAGAATAAAAGACAACAGTAGTATGTTTTTTTAAAAATGGAGGGCCAAAATAAATCAGAAATGAAAGAGATGATGTTACAGCAGACACCACAGAAATACAAGGTATCCTAAGATACACACAGGGAAACTCAGAGCTCAGACTGGACAGATCCCACTCTCCATTCCCCTGTACATGACTTACAGGAGCCTCAGGAACTGAGGAGGGGGTCCCTGAGGGGAGGCACGGGATAGAATATGTTAGGTATTAACATGACTGCATTCATCTTAAACGTGCCTGAACTACATTAACACGAGATGATTTTGTTCTGTATGTACATCGGCACCTCTAGTCAGAACTGCGGATCTTTGGCTTCACCATCGCTACTGACAGCATTAGCTTCACCTGCTTTGGACCATCTTCTATAGGATTTCTAGAACCACAAAGCATCGAAGCTTCACAGGACCCAGAGTCTGTGTGACTCCACTCAGAGTCTCAGAGTCTCAACTCCACTCAGAGACTCAGATTCTCAACAGAGACTTCACTCTTGGAGGGCACACACAAAGTAGCGTGCATATCAAGACCCAGGGGAAGGAGCAGTTTTAGAGGGTCTCCTGCAGAGGCGGGGTGTGGCTGTGGCTCATCGTGGGGACAACAACACTGGCAGTAGAAGTTCTGGGAAATACTCCTTGGCACAAGCCCTCCCAGTGTAGCCTTTAGCCCCACCCAGAGCAAGGTAGGCTCCAGTGCTAGGTTGCCTCAGGCCAAACAACCAACAGGGAGGGAACCCAGTCCCATTCATCAGCAGACAAGTGGATTAAAGTTTTATTGAGCTCTGCCCACCAGAGCAACACCCAGCTCTACCCACCACCAGTCCCTCCCATCAGGAAGCTTGCACAAGCCTCTAAGATAGACTCATCCACTGGAGGGCAGACAGCAGAAGCAAGAAGGACTACAATTCTGCAGCCTGTGGAAGGAAAACCACATTCACAGAAAGACAGACAAAATGAAAAGGCAGAGGACTTTACACCAGATCAAGGAACAAGATAAAACCCCAGACAAAAGACGAAATGAGGTGGAGATAGGCAACCTTCCAGAAAAAGAATTCGGAATAATGATAGTGAAGATGATCCAAGACCTTGGAAAAGAATGGAGGCAAAGATCAAGAAGATGCAAGAAATGCTTAACAAAGACCTAGAAGAATTAACGAACAAACACCTAGAAGAATTAAAGAACAAACAGAGATGAACAACACAATAACTCAAATGAAAAATACACTAGAAGGAATCAGTGGCAGAATAACTGTGGCAGAAGAACGGATCAGTGACCTGGAAGACAGAAAGGTGGAAATCACTGCCATGGAACAGAATAAAGAAAAAGAATGTAAATAAATGAAGACACCTTAAGAGACCTCTGGGACAAGGTTAAACGCAACAACACTCACATTTTAGGGGTCCCAGAACGAGAAGAGAGAGAGAAAGGACCAGAGAAAATACTTGAAGAGATTACAGTCGAAAACTTCCCTAGCATGGGAAAGGAAATAGCCACCCAAGTCCAGGAAGCACAGAGAGTGCCGGGCAGGATAAAGCAAAGGAGAAAAATGCCAATACACATAGGAATCAAAATGACAAAAATTAAAGACAATGAAAAATGATTGAAAGCAACAAGGGAAAAATGACAAATAACATACAAGGGAACTCCCATAAGGTTAACAGCTGATTTCTCAGCAGAAACTCTAGAAGCCAGAAGGGAGTGGCATGATATACTTAAAGTGATGAAAGGGAAGAACCTACAGTCAAGATTACTCTATCCAGCAAGGATCTCATTCAGATTTGATGGAGAAATCAAAAGCTTTACAGACAAGCAAAAGCTAAGAGAATTCAGCACGACGAAACCAGCTCTATAACAAAAGTTAAAGGAACCTCTCTAAGTGGGAAACAGAAGAGAAGAAAAGGACTCACCAAGACAAACCCATAACAATTAAGAAAATAGTAATAGAAACATACATATCGATAATTACCTTAAACGTGAATGGATTAAATGCTCCAACCAAAAGACACAGGTTTGCTGAATGGATGCAAAAACAAGACCCATATATATACTGCCTACAAGAGACCCATTTCAGACCTAGGGACACATACAGAGTGAAAGTGAAGGGATGGAAAAATATATTCCATGCAAATGAAAATCAAAAGAAAGCTGGAGTAGCAATACTCATATCAGATAAAATAGACTTTAAAATAAAGAATGTTACAAGACACAAGGAAAAACACTACATCATGATCAAGGGATCAGTCCAAGAAGAAGATATAACAATTATAAATATATATGGGGCTTCCCTGGTGGCGCAGTGGTTGAGGGTCCGCCTGCCAATGTAGGGAACGTGGGTTCGTGCCCTGGCCCAGGAGGATCCCACGTGCCGTGGAGAGGCTGGGCCCGTGAGCCATGCCCCCTTAACCTGCGCGTCCGGAGCCTGTGCTCCACAGTGGGAGGGGCTGCAGCGGTGAGAGGCCCGCGTACCAGAAAAAAAAATATATGTATGTATGTATGTGTATATATATACATATATACATATATATATATATATATATATATATATATATACATATGTATATATTCCCAACATTGGAGCACCTCAATACATAAGGCAACTGCTAACAGCTATAAAAGAGGAAATCGACAGTAACAAAATAATAGCAGAGGACTTTAACACCTCACTTACACCAATGGTGATCATCCAGACAGAAAATTAATAAGGAAACATAAGCTTTAAATGACAGAAGAGACCAGATAAATTTAATTGATATTTATAGGACATTCCATCCCCAAACAGCAGATTACACGTTCTTCTCAACTGCACACAGAACATTCTCCAGGATAGATCACATCTTGGGTCACAAATAAAGCCTCAGTAAATTTAAGAAAACTGAAATCACATCAAGCAGCTGTGCCGACCACAATGCTATGAGGTTAGAAATCAGTTACAGGGAAAAAAACGTAAAAAACACAAACACATGGAGGCTGAACAATACGTTACTAAATACAAGAGATCACTGAAGAAATAAAAGAGGAAATCAAAAACTACTTAGAGACAAATGACAACAAAAACACGATGATCCAAAACCTATGCGATGCAGCAAAAGCAATTCTAAGAGGGAAGTTTATAGCAATACAAGCCTACATAAAAAAACAAGAAAAATCTCAAATAAACAATCTAACCTTACACCTAGAGAAACTAAAGAAGAACAAAACCCAAAGTTAGTAGAAGGAAAGAAATCATAAAGATCAGAGCAGAAATAAATGAAATAGAAACAAAGAATACAAGAGCAAAGATCAATAAAGCTAAAAGCTGGTTCTTTGAGAAGATATACAAAAATGATAAACCTTTAGCCAGACTCAAGAAAAACAGGGAGAGGACTCAAATCATTAAAATTAGAAATGAAAAAGGAGAAGTTACAACAGACACTGCAGAAATACAAACCATCATAAAAGACTATTACAAGCAACTCTATGCCAATAAAATGGACAACCTGGAAGAAATGGAAAAATTCTAAGAATTCTTAGTCAGTTCCAAGACTGAACCAGGAAGAAATATAAAATATGAACAGACCAATCACAAGTAATGACATTGAAACTGTGATTAAAAATCTTCCAGGGCTTCCCTGGTGGCGCAGTGGTTGAGAGTCCGCCTGCCGATGCAGGGGACGCGGGTTCGTGCCCCGATCCCGGAGGATCCCACGTGCCGCGGAGCGGCTGGGCCCGCGAGCCATGGCCGCGGAGCCTGTGTGTCCGGAGCCTGTGCTCCGCAACGGGAGAGGCCACAGCAGTGAGAGGCCCGCGTACAGCAAAAAAAAAAAAAAAAAAAAAAAAAAAAAAAATCTTCCAACAAAAGCCCAGAACCAGATGGCATCACAGGTGAATTCTATCAAACATTTAGGGAAGAGCTAACACCCAACCTTCTCAAACTCTTCAAAAAAATTTCAGGGGAAGGAACACTCCAAAACTCATTCTATAATGCCACCATCACCCTAATACGAAAACCAGACAAAGATACTACAAGAAAAGAAAATTATAGACGAATATCACCGATGAATATAAATGTAAAAATCCTCAACAAAATACTAGCAAACAGAATCGAACAACACATTAAAAGGATCATACACCATGATTAAGTGGGGTTTATCCCAGGGATGCAAGGATTCTTCAATATACACAAATCAATCAATGTGATACACCATATTAACAAATTGTAGAATAAAAACCATATAATCATTCAATAGATGCAGGAAAAGCTTTTGAGAAAATTCAACACCCATTTATATAAAAACTCTCCAGAAAGTGGGCATAGAGGGAACCTACCTCAACATAATAAAGCCCATATATGGCAAACTGACAGCAAACATCATTCTCAATGGTGAAAAACTGAAAGCGTTTCCTCTAAGATCAGGAACAAGATGAGGATGTCCACTCTCGCCACTATTATTCAACATAGTTTTGGAAGTCCTAGCTGCAGCAATCAGAGAAGAAAAAGAAATAAAAGGAATACAAATTGGAAAAGAAGAAGTAAAATTGTCACTGTTTGCAGATGACATGATACCATAGATAG
Organism: Mesoplodon mirus; assembly: GCF_964341445.2. Lineage (NCBI taxonomy): Eukaryota > Metazoa > Chordata > Mammalia > Artiodactyla > Ziphiidae > Mesoplodon > Mesoplodon mirus. The sequence goes on along the minus strand of NC_138995.1, from coordinate 120,263 downwards.
AGAAGCCTAAAGATGCCACCAGAAAACTACTAGAGCTAATCAATGAATTTGGTAAAGTTGCAGGATACACAATTAATGCACAGAAATCTCTTTCATTCCTTTACACTAACAATGAAAGATCAGAAAGAGAAATTAAGGAAAAAATCCCATTACCATTGCAACAAAAAAATAAAATACATAGGAATAAACCTATCCAAGGAAGTAAAAGACCTGTACTCAGAAAACTATAAGACACTGGTGAAAGAAATCAAATATGATATAAACAGATGGAGACATATACAATGTTCCTGGATTAGAAGAATCAATATTGTGAAAATGACTACACTACCCAAAGCAAATTACAGATTCAATGCAATCCCTATCAAATTACCGGTGGCATTTTCTACAGAACTATAACAAAAAATCTTAAAATTTGTAGGGAGACACAAAAGACCCCAGATAGCCAAAGCAGTCTTGAGGGGAAAAAAAAGAGCTGGAGGAATCAGACTTCCTGACTTCAGACTACACTACAAAGCTAAAGTAATCAAGAAAATATGGTACTGGCACAAAAACAGAAATACAGATCAATAGAACAGGACAGAAAGCCCAGAGGTAAACCCACATACCTATGGTTAACTAATCTATGACAAAGGAGGCAAGGATATACCATGGAGAAAAGACAGTGTCTTCAATAAGTGGTGCTGGGAAAACTGGACAGCTACATGTAAAAGAATGAAATTAGAACACTCCCTAGCACCATACACAAAAATAAACTCCAAATGGATTAGAGACCTAAATGTAAGACCAGACACTGTAAAACCTTATAGGAAAACATAAGCAGAACAATCTATGACATCAATCACAGCAAGATCCTTTTTGACCCACCTCCTAGAGAAACGGAAATAAAAACAAAAATTAAAAAATGGGACCTAATGAAACTTAAAATCTTTTGCACAGCAAGGGAAAGCATAAAAAAGACGAAAAGGCAACCCTCAGAATGGTAGAAAATTTTTTCAAATGAAGCAAATGACTAAGTATTAATGTCCAAAATTTACAAGCAACTCCTGTAGCTCAATAGCACAAAAACAAAAAACCCAATCCAAAAATGGGCAGGAGACCTATATAGACATTTCTCCAAAGAAGGTATACAGGTTGCCAACAAACACATGAAAGGATGCTGAACATCACTAATCATTAGAGAAATGCAAATAAAAACTACAGTGAGGTATCACCTCACACCAGTCAGAATGGCCATCATCAAAAAATCTACAAACCATAAATGCTGGAGAGGCATTTATTGGAGAAAAGGGAACCCTCTTGCACTGCTGGTGGGAATGTAAATTGATATAGCGACTAGGGAGAATGGTATGGAGGTTCCTTAGAAACTAAAAGTAGAACTACCATAGGACCCAGCAATCCCACTACTGGGCATTTATCCTGAGAAAACCATAATTCAAAAAGAGTCATGCACCACAATGTTCACTGCAGCTCTATTTACAATAGCCAGGACATGGAAGCAACCTAAGTGTCCATCGACAGATGAATGTGTAAAGAAGATGTGGCACACATATACAATGGAATATTACTCAGCCATAAAAAGAAAGGAAATTGAGTTATTTGTAGTGAGGTGGATGGATCTAGAGTCTGTCCTACAGAGTGAAGTAAGTCAGAAAGAGAAAAGCAAATACCGTATGCTAACACACATATATGCAATCTAAAAAAAAAAAACTTTATGAAGAAACTAGGGGCAGGAAAGGATGAAGGACACAGACGTAGAGAAAGCACTTGATGACACAGGGAGGGGGAAGGGAAAGCTGGGACAAAGTGAAAGAGTGGCATGAATATATATACACTACCAAATGTAAAATTGATAGCTACTGGGAAGCAGCCACATAGCACAGGGAGATCAGCTCGGTGCTTTGTGACCACCTAGAGGGGTGGGATAAGGGGATGAGAGGGAGGTGCAAGAAGGAGGAAATATGGTGTTATATGTATACGTATAGCTGATTCACTTTTTTATACAGCAGAAACTAACACACAATTGTAAAGCAATTATACTCCAATAAAAGTGTAAAAGAAAAAAAATAAAGAAAGCCCAGAAATAAACCTACACACCTATGGTCCACTAATCTATGACAAAGGAGGCAAGGATATACAATGGAGAAAAGACAGTCTCTTCAATAAGTGGTGCTGGGAAAAATGGACAGCTACATGTCAAAGAATGAAATTAGAACACTCCCTAACACCATACACAAAAATAAACTGAAAATGCATTAGAGACCGAAATGTAAGACCAGACACTATAAAACTCTTAGAGGAAAACATAGGAAGAATACTCTTTGACATAAACCACAGCAAGATCTTTTTTGATCCACCTCCTAGAGTAATGGAATAAAAAACAAAAATAAACAAATGGGACCAAATGAAACCGGAAAGCTTTTGCAAAGCAAAAGAAGCTACAAACAAGACGAGAAGACAACCCTCAGAATGGGAGAAAATATTTGCAAACGAATCAACAGACAAAGGATTAATCTCCAATATATATAAACAGCTCATGCAGCTCAACAGTAAAAAAACAAACAATCCAGTCCAAAAATGTGCAGATGACCTAAATAGACATTTGTCCCAAGAAGACATACAGATAGCCAAGAAGCACATGAAAAGCTGCCCCATCCACATCACTAATTATTAGAGAAATATAAACCAAAACTACAGTGAGGTATCACCTCACACCAGTTAGAATGGGCATCATCAGAAAATCTACAAACAACAAATGCTGGAGACAGTGTGGAGAAAAGGGAACCCTCTTGCACTATTTGTGAGAATGTAAACTGATACAGTCACCTTGGAGAACAGTATGGAGGTTCCTTAGAAAACTAAAAATAGAATTACCGTATGATCCAGCAATCCCACTAATGGGCATATACCCAGAGAAAACCATAATTCAAAAAGACACATTCACCACAATGTTCATTGCAGCACGATTTACAATAGCCAGGTCATGAAAGCAACCAAAATGCCCACAGAAAGACGAATGGATAAAGATGTGGTACATATATAAATGGAATATTACTCAGCCATAAAAAGGAATGAAATTGGGTCATTTGTAGAGACGTGGATAGATCTAGAGACTGTCATACAGAGTGAAGTAAGTCAGAAGGAGAAAAACAAATATCGTATATTAATGCATACATCTGTAACCTAGAAAAGTGGTACAGATGAACTGGTTTGCAAGGCAGAAATAGAGACACAAATGTAGAGAACAAATGTATGGACACCAAGGGGGGAAACTGGCAGGGTGGTGGTGGTGGGATGAATTGGGAGACTGGGATTGACATATACACACTTATATGTATAAAACAGATAACCAATAAGAACCTGCTGTATAAAAAAATAAAATAAAATTCAAAGTTAAAAAAATAAATAATATTAAAAAAATAAAACAGAAAAAATGTTCTTTCGTTCACATAGACGTATTTATATGAATGGATTATTTCCATGCTTGTATCTATAAATACAAAAAGAGGAATAAAACCTACCTTGAACCAAAAAAGGAAAAAAAAAAAAAAAACAGAACCTACCAGTCATACAGAGGATAACCCTATCAGGGCACTTGCTCCAGTGGTAAACAATTCTGAAGTTGGTCAGAGGTGGGGAATAGTCTCCCATGCAGCCAGCAGCTCCCCCGCAAGGAGCGTCCTCATTGCAAAGCTGGGGGACCGCGCCGAGGCGTCTGTGAGTAAACTTGAGCTGAGCCCCAGGACAGGTGCTGCTGAACTGTTCCCACCCTTCCCAGGTAAAACACCTGAATGTGGGCAAGGACTTGAAAGCCTAGAGGAAGGGCCGTGGAGCCACACCAGCGACAGCGGGCAGGCCGACTTGGTGCCTGCAGGCCAGCCAGGACGGTCCTGGCCCTGGGCGCTCTTCTGGAAGCTTTCCACTTCCCTGCCTGAGGTACCCCTCCTGTCCCGGCCCCCACTGCTTTTTCCCTTCCTACCTCTGCCCGGGGAGAAATTCCAGCGACAGGTACGGGTAACACATCCTCTTCTTTAGCAGGTGGCAGCCTGGAAACTCCTGCGGAAAGTCCAGAAGAACCCCACTCACACTGGGCCACCCACAAAGCCGTGGGCCCTCCCTCCCTCCCACCAGCCCAGCCCCGACACTGCTGACGGGGCAGAGAATATGGCGTCAGGCACAGCTGCAGGGGCTCTTGCTGCCTGGAGGGATGTTTATATTGACCTCAACCCAGGCACACCTGGGGAGGGCTAGCCGGCAGGGTCAGCCTGCCCAGGTCAGCCAATCCTCGCCCCTCAGGGGCTCACGGTTGCAGGAAATGGGCCTTGCTGCACCGGCCAGGTCCAAAGAACAGGTGTGGGCTCCTGAGAGTCAGGATAGACAAGGGGCTGCAGCCCTAGCTTGTTTTCTAATCATTTTATCTGGCCCATGAGTGGGAGACAACTTCGAAAAGACCCTCTCCTAATGAGAAGAACCCAAGAGTCAGGGAGAGGAGGGGTGGTGGGTGCAGACAGAGGCCTGGTGCCCCGGCTGCAGTGGAAGCCTCTGGAAGACCAGGCGGAGGGAGGCCGCACAGAGTGAAGCCCAGGGTCACAGACCTGTAGGAGGTACTGCTTGTTAGGTAAAGTCCTGCTCTGAGGTGCTCTGGGTCAGCTCTGACCAACAGGTGAGCTGGGGGTGCTCTGCAGTGACGTCTATGTGAATGGTTCCTGTGTGCCCAGCCCTGCCGGGGTAACTGCCCAGGGGGGCTCCGTATCAAGGGAGGGGCCTGACCACGAGAGCCCCGTGGGCTGCTGGGTACCTGCCCAGGTGAGCTCCCTATCCTGGGAGTGGCTTGACCACGAGGGCCCCGTGGGCTGCTGGGTACCTGCCCAGGGGAGCTCCGTGTTCTGGGAGGGGCCTGACCACGAGAGCCCCGTGGGCTGCTGGTGACCTGGTAGAGGACTTCAGGACAGTCAATGAATCCACCGAGGATATACATCCAGTAGCTCCTAATTCCTACACCCTGCTGGTCATTCTACCATCCACCAGGACATGGTATTCTGTATTAGACTTCAATGATGCCTTCTTCTGTATTCCATTAGTCCCAGAGTCACAAGAAATTTTGGCTTGTGAGTGGCAGGACACAACATACAACAAAATCAATACTGCTGGGCCGTCCTGCCCCAAGGGTTCAAAAATTCCCACACCATCTTTGGGGAAACGTTAGCTAAAGACCTAAAAGTTCTACCTCTGGAGAAGGGAACCCTCCTTCAATATGCAGACGACATTCTGATCACCAGCCCTACTAAGGAGGCCTCTGAACTACCTAGCCAATAAAGGATAGAAGGTGTCCAAGAAAAAGGCTCAAATATCACAGGCTAAGGTGACCTGCCTGGGCTTCATTCTCACAGAAGGTCGGAGAAGCCCATCCCAGGAAAGGGAAGAAGCCATTTGCAGCCTTACCCCTTCTAAAACTAGAAGACAGCTTAGGGGTTCCTGGGGAGGCCGGGGTTTGCTGCATCTGGATCCCTAACTACAGTCTAATAGCTGGGCCTCTATATGAAACACTGACAGGAAAAGATGATGATCCTTTTGAATAGAATCCAGAAGCAGCCTTTCAAGAATGGAAAGAGCAGTCAATTCAGACCCTTGCCCTGGAACTCCCTAATTTAGCTGAACCCTTTGACCTTTACATTCCCGGTCGAAGGTGAATCGCCCTTTTAGTATTAGTGCAAAAACTGGGATCACTTGAAATGGAACAACGAAAGAATGCCCTCCAGGTAGGAGAAACTACGGCACCAAGGGCTTGGCCCGCCGCCCCATCCGGCCAGGATACTGGGGGTATCTAAAAACCTGGAAATCAGCAGCCTGCAAGGCCAGCTCCCTCCCAAGGGAAAAGGACCCCACGTGGTGATCCTAACCACCCACCATGCCCTGAAGTTGCAGGGGTCGCTCGGTGGACACACAGACCTCGAGAGAGGAGGCCCTCCAACTTCAACCTCCAGAGAGACAACCGGGGGCAACGGGCCCCAGTGACGACTCGTGTGACCATCACTTGACCTGGAGTTTCTCTCAGAAAACAACAAGAGTGTGCCCCGGAAGAGCAGACTACTGCTTGCAGGACTTACTGCACCCAGAGGGGAGCTAATAAGCTTGGCGGGGGAACCGTATATCACGCTGTCACCATAGAAAAGCCTACAGACACCGCGGTGACGGCGGCCAATGAGTCCGGCTGGACTCCTGGCTACTTCAAAAGGCCGTTGACTCAGTGGCCGTCATGGTCCTGGATCACCACCGGCCCTGGACTGTCTGGGAGTTGAGCAGGCAGGGCTCCGACACCTGGTGCTGTTTGTACGTTAATTGAGGGACCTAATTGAAGAAAGCGCAGACTACTGGCCAGAGCATCTAGGCTGGCAGAAACCGTCAGCCTAAGGTGGCCGAACAACTGTGGGGCGGGGTGAAACCTGCCCCCCCCCCAGCGTCTCTGCGCATCTCTTTCCTGGACCCTTAGAGGTCATTACAATCTATAACACTCCCACTGCTGGTGCTCAGGCGGACGAGCAGTGAGGCGGGAGGCCTGCGGACAATCGACCTCACCTGGAGGCTGCTGGGGAGAAGTCCTGCCCCTCCCCCCGGGTATGAGGACTCCCAACTCAGCACGAAGCACTTACAGAAGAGGGGTCTGCACCCTCAGCACCCCAAGAATGAGGAACGGGACAAAAAGCAGAGGAGGTGTTTGTCTCCGGCAAAGCCCATTCAAAATTCCTGGGAGATAAAATTAGAATCTGGGCAATAAAATAAAGTCTAACCTTTTTTTCCTTTGTGCTTTGTCCAATTTCACTTGCTCCTAGGGTTCCGCATGCAGAGGTCCCACACCCGGCACTTCAGACCCGATTTCCTAGTGCAGAATGGCTGGGCCAACACCTCAGCTCGCAGGGCCCCTGCAGACTCCGCGACATAGAGCCTGAGCTCCAGCCAACCCGGCCCTCGAGAGCTCCGCCCCCTCCCTCCCGCTGCCGGGATCCCTACAAAGCAGCCCAGCCCACAGCCCGCGGGGGAGCGCATGCTCTCACCTCTCCATTCTCTGATCAAAATATAAAGTGTTCCTTTGCTTCTGAACCAAACTCAGTCTCGTTCTTTTGGCTCCAACGACACTGGGCAGGGGGACCCTTGTTGGGGTCCGCTCTGGAGGATCAGTAACAGAAATTGAGAACATTGTAACTTCAATGAACAGATGTGTGAGCCAAACTGTAATTAACATAGAGCAGTGTATAAGGCTCGGGTAAAATAAGATGTTTCTAAGACTTCCATTTGATATTTCCATCACTTGATTATAAGCAAGTTCAGTAGAGGGGTTTGTCTTATTTGTCAGGTCAATATTAGAGAAATGACGTGATATCTTTCCAAGGATGGACATCTAATAATCTTGGCTGAAGCTTCAATCTTGTTTTGAATGCTTTTCCACTGAAAATGATACCTCTCTTTCAGTTCCCCCATTTCCGAGAAGTATAAAACCTTATACCGTATTACCAAACGGAAAACGCGGGAGGAGGGATAAATTAACAGTTTGGGATTAACACATACACGCTGCTATGTATAAAACAGATCATCAACAAGGAACTTCTGTATAACACAGGGAACAACATTCAATATTCTGTAATAACCTATAAGGGGAAATCATCTGAAAAAGAATACATATCTATATCTACATCATGTATCAATGACAGATAAAATGTAACCTAAGGGAGGCCGATGGTGAGCGCTTCTGACCCTGAAGATTTCAATCAACTAAGCTCGGACTCTGACTACTGCCTAAGGCCCTTAATGGACATACGTGTACCCATAGCTTAAAAATTTCCCAGTTTGGGGTTCGGGGAGACACTGATTTGGAAAAATCCCTGGTGTCCTCCTTACATGAAAGGGACGCTACCTACAGCTAAAACATGCCTGACACCCAGAGGATGGTACACCGTTTTGACCCGGAAGAGTTTGGAAAAGGCACCTCATCTCCTCTCCTGGTAGTCGGGTTCACCCCTCCAGCCTCTTTTCTAACAAGCTCCCCACTTGCAGAATCAGCAGCTTTAACCTCCTGTTTCGAACAGTTAGAAATTTGTCCGGAGGATGAACGGGAAGAGGGGGAACCAATGAGAGACCAGCCCTAGGTGTTTGGACAGACACATGTCACTCTAATTTCCAAGCAGGAAGAAGAACTAACTAAAGTCTCAGCCTACACCCCGGAACAAGAGTAGGGCCTGAAGCAATCCTGGGGTTTTGTGGCCAGTGCCCAAAAAAGGGACTTAAAAAATGGAGCTCAGGGGCCCTGCAATTGACAAACCTGCAGGGTTATAAATGATAACAATCTTCCAAAAATATATTGAGGTAAGGCAACGAAAAGGATTTGAGAGCAAGGCAGAATTGCAGGAAACAGTTTTCAAGAGATAGTTTGGAGTCGCCTTTAAAGCACATGAAAAGCGGCAGAACTTAGACAATGGTGCAGTTAGCCAAAAAGGGCCTATGAGTTTTTCCTGAATATATTTAGTAAAAAACGCATACGCCCTTTTTGGCCAACCAAGCAAGTGGGCAATGCAAATCAGCACTACAAAGAAGTCTCACTCGCATCTGTCAAAAGGGCCATCCTGGAAAAGTGTAAAAACCAGAAATGCAGGACAAGCCATGGAGAAAAGGGAGCCTTGTTACACTGATGGGCGGGATGTAAAATGCCAACAGCCACTCTGGAGAAGTGTATGGTGTTTCCTAAAACATCTAAAAATCAGAGCTACAGTGCATAGGGCACTTCCACTCATGGGCGTGTATATTCGGAAAACCATAAATCGACAGGACACAGGCACCCCAAAGATTAGGGCTGCTCGGTTTACAAGGACCTCGACTCGGGTACACCTTAAATATCCCAGGAAACAAAAAAATGGGTAAACAAGTTGTGGTACTTATGTACAATGGAATATCACTCGAAATCAATGTCCTAAGGCCTGTAGCAGCATAATGAGTGATTTAGGTACGATGATACTAAGAGAAATAAGTCACACAGGTAACGAAACTTATATCACTTATAGATGGAATGTAAAAATCTCTACACATGAACTGTACAAAACAGAACAGAGTCACACATTTAGAAAACACACTATGGCTGCTTACGGGGAAGGATGAGGTGGGGTGATGCATAAAACAAGAGTTTGAAATTAGCACAGATACCGTTCCATCAACCAAATATGTAATAGACAAGACCTACTCACTGCTCAGTGAACAGGACTCAACACACCCTATTCACCACAGAAGAATATATCCGCGTAGTAAGAATCTTAAAAAGTATTTATTGATATCTCTCTGTAAGTGAATCAAGTGGGTGTAAAGTGGCATAAACACAGCATTGAAAATCAGCTAAACCCCATTATAAATATAAATTACAAAAAGAAAAAAGAAAAAAAAGATAGTGAAAGAGAAATTCTTACAAAATTCGTTCAGGAGCTGTGATGCAACCTGGATTGACCACATCTAGACCCACAGCTGGAAGAGACATAAGGCTGGACACTCTTGGGTCCGACAGGATTGGTGAGGTTGGGTGAGCAAATGCAGACCCTTTAAAGTAATACTGTGTGCTACCCATTCCATGGGTCCCAAATCTCCAGGTTCAAGGGAATCTTCCGACAGCTAAAACATGCATGGGAAACCCAGAGGATGGTACACCCAGTGATCGGGAAAGGTTTCTAAAACGCACGTTATTTTTCATCTTCTGGTGCTCGGGTTTGCCATTCCAGCCGCTTTACTATCAATCTCCCCACTTGGAGAATCAGCACCTTTAACCTCCTGTTTCGTACAGTTTGCAAATTGTCCAGAGGATGAACGGGGAGAGGGGGAACCAATGAGAGACCAGCTCTAGGTGTTTGGACAGGCACATGTCACTCTAATTTCCAATCAAGAATAAGAATTAACCAAAGGCTCAGCCTGCCCCCCGGAATCAGAATAGGGTCTGAAGCAATCCTGCAGTTTTGCAGCCAGCTCACAAAAAAGCGAGTTGAAAGATGGAGCTCAGGGGCACTGCAATTCAAAAACCTGTACAGTTATAAAGGACAACTATCGTCCAAAAATATATTGAGGGAAGGCAACGAAGAGGATTTGAAAGCAAGGCAGAATTGTAGGAAACAGTTTTTAAGAGGTAGATTGGAGTGGCCTTTAAAGCAAGTGAAAAGAGACAGAACTTCGGCAATGATGCAGTTGACCAAAAAGGGCGTATGCATTTTTTTCTTGAATATAGTCAAGACTGAGTCCCCAGAAGGGCCCTCCTACTGCCAGGCACAGCCCAGTTTGGGTCCCTCCTCTTGCACCAGGGAGTTGCAGGTGTAGACAGTTCGAAAGAACCTCTTTCTAGGCTCTTGTAGCAAAGTCATGGCCACCAGTCAGACTGCCTCCTGGCCATCCTGCAGAGCACAGAGCACAGCAAAGGGTATCCACCCCTTCTACAGCAATGTCAGTTGGCTCACCGGCTTGGCAAGGTAAGTACCCGGGTTCCATACCCTGCCCCACATGAATGTACAGCCCCGCCTGTTCCCTACAGATAAATGCACACAAGATAAATGCAGCCCTGATGCCCTCTCCCCATCCTGTTCCTGTAGAAGGCGGTGGCAGAAATGAACCGCCTGGGCATGATGGTGGACTTGTCCCATGTCTCGGATGCTGTGGCATGGCAAGCCCTAGAAGTGTCACAGGCACCTGTCATCTTCTCCCACTCAGCGGCCCGGGGTGTGTGCAAGAACACTTGGAATGTTCCTGATGATATCCTGCAGCTTCTCGTGAGAGACTGCCCTGGTCCTAATCCCTAAAGCAAGAGGTTCAAACCAGGAGCCCTTGAACCTGAGCCTCTTCTCCCTCAATTTCCTCAAACCCCAGGTTAAATATCTTCTGCCCCCAAAACCCACGGTCCACAACCCCTGAACTCTTGAGCCCTAGGTGGGGGTCTAGGTGGTAAGATACTACTCCAAACCCGGAAACCCAGGGCCAAGACACCACCCAGACCCGGGCTGCAGCTCCTCCATTCACACAAACCCAGAGAGGAGACGACTCTGACCTCAAGGCCAGGGCTGAACACCTTTCTCACAGGGGCCGAGAGAGTGAACAGGCAGGTGGCTGTGCTGGGGGCCAAGCTGAGTGTCCACCGGTCCGCCCCTGCAGAAGATGAACGGTGGCATCGTGATGCTGTCCTTGTCCGTGCGGGTGCTGCAGTGCAACCCGTTAGCCAACGTGTCTACTGGGGCAGGTGAGCCTCGCCCTGGGCTCTCTGAAAACTCTGATTTGGAGCTGAAGCTGGGTCCAAATTTGGGGAGGACTTCAGAAGAGCCCCAGTGGTTTGACCCACCTGTTGGCAATTAGGTACAGCTCCCCAAAACCCAATAATGGATGGTACACAGCACCTTGGTGCCATGTGGAACTGGAGCCATGGAATCAAAACTGTGATAATGATGGGTATCAGGGAGGCTGTCAGACACAGAGCCCGGGTGTTGCCCATCTGTGCCTCTGCAGGGACTCCTAAAGCACACTGCCCCTACCTCTGGCCAAGGGACTGGACAGCTCCTTAGGTCTCTGGGGTCTTCACCAGTTGTACTCTTGTTGCTCTCTCATCCTCCACACCCAGGGAAAGGAGCCCCCACAGGTTCTCAAGGAGACTGGGAGGCAGGGTGAATCTTGGGTGGGAAATGACCCAAACAGGGGGCTCTGGGGTCCACTCCAAATCTGAAGTCCAGTTCTAGAGCCAGCTGGGATCACTTCAGATCAAACCTCAGGGCCCTCTAGTTGGTACTCTCGGTGCCAGGCCATGAAGGAACTGGCCTGTTTGGCCTACAGGCTGCAAAAAGGGGAATTAACAGAGGTCAGTCATCACCCCACCCCTGCCCTGGAAGCCCCACACTGCTGACTCTCCATTCTTCAGATCACTTCGACCACATCAGGGCAGTCATTGGATGCAAGTTCATCGGGATCGGCGGAGATTATGACGGGGCTGGCCGGTGGGTGCTTCCCCATGGCTTGTCTCGGGCTGGCTAGGCAGCAGTGGGGCTTTCACAGCCACTGTGCCCACCACACTGTGGTCCTCATGGCCTTGACCATAGCCTCAGGTGTGCTGGCCCAAATGGTATCTCCCCTCTCCCAGGGTCTGCTTCCTGGGCTCTCCTGTCTGTTTGACCCTACTCTAGGTCATCATATTTGTCTAAAACACCACACAGAGATCAACTGCCCAGCATCTGCGCCCATCCAGTGCCAGCAGACCAGACCCATGGCCTCTGAGAAGACTCTTAGCAAGGTCTGGGCTGACCATCTTCTCTGCCTGCGGTTGGGTCTGTGCATGCAGGGGGCTCAACCCAGTTCTTAAAAAGCTTTTCTTCTCTTTATAAATGGAGGCAAAAAGTGCATTCAGTGAAAGGCATAGATCTTAACAGTACAACTCAATGACTTTTGATGAATAGTCGAGGCGCTTTTGGGGTCTTCCTCTGAAGGATGAAGAACAGGAGTGAATCATTTACTCTCTCCAAGTCTCCATTTTCCATATCTGACCAAGGCTGGGGTTCAGTGGACCCTGGACACATAGGGCTTTGGTTCTGACTCAGGACCAGGGAACAGGTCTGGGGCCCAAGAGCTGGCTGGCTGGCAGCCACACAGGTTCCCACAGGGGCTGGAGGACGTGTCCATATACCCGGTACTGATAGAGGAGTTGCTGGGGCGTGGCTGGAGTGAGGAAGAGCTCTGGGGTGTGCTTCGAGGAAAGGGGCGGCGGGTCTTCAGGCAGGTGGAACAGGTGGAACAGGTGTGCTGGGCTGGGCAGAAGAGTAGCTCTGAGCAGGTGGTCTGAGCGGGTGTCCGCGGGGGTGCTGTGAGAGGTGCTGCCCGCTGACTGCCGCCTCCAGGTACGGGAGGAGGACGAGGGACAGAGTCGCTTGGAGGAGGAGTTCCCAGACGAGCAGCTGGGCAGCTCTTGCCGCTCCGTCCTCCCACGTCTGCATCAGAGAGAGGATCTGGCTCCAGACCAGAAACTAACCAGAGCTGCGGTTCGTGGGAATCCCATGTTGTCACCTAAGTGGTCATTCTCAAAATCTTGCCCCCACATGGGCCCAGGCCTCACAGTTATTGCCGCTTTCCCAGTCCTCACTGTTTGGTTCTGGTGATCCAGTTAATCCTGCCAGATGTCACTTTGGCAGCCACAGATACCCCACAAAGTTTCCTTGCATACGAGCACAAACATTTCCTGAAAATAAATGTTTTAGAAATGGAATCAACATGAGTGTCCATCTCCGTGGTGGGGTCTGTGGTGCAGGCTCCCAATACTGGGGTTTGGTGGGGGACCCTGCAGTTTAGACACCGGATACTAAAGGAAGACCTGTTGGCAGTGGCCTGAGGAAACCCAGGTGGCTTGCCTCAGCACTGGAAGAAGACAGTGGGTGGCTCTGGCTGCAGGAGGGTGGACCTTACTCGGTTCCCTCTGTGTAGCTCACCTCCATCCATATCCTGAGCCACTGAGTACCACCTGGGGATCTTTCAGGGAATTCTGGTTCAGGTGCCCAAGAAGAGAACATGCCTAGATCACAAATGATCTTTGTACCTATTTGGACACAGACCAGAATCTCAGGCTACTTAATGAGCCATGGACCTCCAATGGCTAGACTGCTCTGGATGTGGGCACACCTCCTCCCCTGTGCCTCAGGGACTTTCTCTCTAGTCAGTTCAGGCTACTTAGACAACCACCAGATCTTCCGCCAGTACATTAATGATAATAGAAACTGCACTAATTATAGCCAAAACTGAGTTAATACATTGAGTTAATAATGAGAGGTAGGGCTTCCCTGGGGGCGCAGTGGTTAAGAATCCACCTGCCGATGCCGGGGACACGGGTTCGAGCCCTGCTCCGGGAAGATCCAACATGCCGAGGAGCAACTATGCCCGTGTGCCACAACTACTGAGCCTGCGCTCTACAGCCCATGCGCCACAACTACTGAGGCCACGTGCCGCAACGACTGAGCTCACGTGCCGCAACTACTGAAGCCCACGCACCTAGAGCCGGTGCTCCGCAACAAGAGAAGCCACCACAATGAGAAGCCTGTGCACCGTAACGAGGAGGAGCCCCCGCTCACCGCAACTAGAGAAAGCCCACGTGCAGCAACGAAGACCCAACACAGCCAAAAATAAACAAACAAATAAATAAATGAAATGAAAAAAGAAAAAAGATACAATACAGTATTGTTAACCATAGTTGCCATGCTGCACATTACATCCCAGAACGTATTTGTCTTGTAACTGGAAGTTGGTATCCTCTGACCACCCTCACCCATTTCCACCCCACCTCATCCCCATAGGTTAAAATTTTAAATAGAGGAGCCCAGATAAACTTCAATGAGCAGGTGACATCTGAGCAGAGATTTGAGTTAGCCAAGTTGGTATCTAGTGGAAGAGTACACAGGAGAGGAAAGGGCCAGTGCAAAGACCCTGGGGCAGGAGCTTGTCTGGTGTGTTAGAAGAACAGGACGGAGGCCACTGTGGTTGCAGCACGGAAAGGAGAAGAGGGTAACGGAAGTCAGATACACAATGGATGGAGAGCAGTGAGCAGGTAGGACACAGTGGTCGGACCCCGAATGGCCTTGTCGGACGCTCTGCGGGCTGTGTTAGCGCTTCACGGTAGGAGCCAGTGAAGGGTTTTAAGGAGAGGGGTGGCATGACTGATCACATTCCCCATGATCACGGTGACTGCTGTATGAAAAACAGACTGTGGGGGCCACGGTAGACACTGGCAGATCATCAGAAGGCTCTTCTGCCACCGATGTCAGAGATGATGGTGGCTCCGGATGGAGAGATAGTAGGGGAGGTGGTGAGAAGTGGTCACATTCTGAAAATATTTTGAAGGTAGAGCAACAGGAGTAAAACGAAGAAAATCAAAATCCCACGGCCCAGAGATAACTGTTAATTTATTTATTCTAAGCAAACACGGTCCCCTCTAAAAATCACAAAGCTTGCCAAGGATGCTCTTCTCAGAGGTACTACCTTTGTACTGCTCAGCCCACTCCGGCATGCCCTCCCCCTCTGCCACTCTCCCAAAACTGCTCTGATTAAAGTCACCAATTACCTCGAAGTGGCTCAGTCTATGAGACACTGACCCGTCCTCAATCTTGTTCTCCTAGCAGCACATGGCACGGTGGAGCCTCCCCTCTTGCTTGATCTCTCTCCTCCCTGGGTTCGTCGACCGCACACTCTCCCAGTTTTTCTCTCTACCCCTGCTTTTCGGTCTCTTTTGCTGGTTTCACCTCCTGCCCTCACATGTTGAGGCTGCTCCTCAGTCGTGGGCCCTCTTCCCTGCTAATTTCACACATCCTCCCTCACAAATTTATTCACTCCCATGGTTTAAAATATTGGCCATGATCATCTCCAAAGGCATCCCAACCTCACACCAACTGCTCAAAACACATCCCCACTCGGATGTGTTAAGGGCATCTCCTACTCCACATGTAGAAAACAAAGCCTTGATCTCCCCTCCTAAGCCTTGTCCTCTGTCTCCAATTATTTATTCAACAGACACTTACTGAATCCCTAAGATATGCCAAGCACTGCTAGGCACTAGAGACAAAAAGATGAGGCAGGAGGGTAAGGTTCAATAGAACAGAGGGTTATAGAAAGGGAACTTACAAATATGTGTGAAAATAAAGGTGTGCATGGTGCTATGACGGAGCACTTACGTAAGGCTGTGGGAGTCTAGCTCAGCAGGGAAGAGACTGATGGGGGTTGAGGAGGGTCTCCCTTAAAAAATAATCTCTGTGGACTTCCCTGGTGGCACAGCGGTTCAGAATCCGCCTGCCAGCACTATTTACAATAGCCAGGACATGAAAGCAACCTAAGTGTCCATCGACAGACGAATAGATAAAGAAGATGTGGCACATATATACAATGGAATATTACTCAGCCATAAAAAGAAACGGAATTGAGTTACTTGTAGTGAGGTGGATAGACCTAGACTCTGTCATACAGAGTGAAGTAAGTCAGAAAGAGAAAAACAAATACCATATGCTAACACATATATATGGAATCTAAAAAAAATAAGATGGTTCTGATGAACCTAGGGGCAGGACAGGAGTAACGACGCAGATGTAGAGAATGGACGTGAGGCCACAGGGAGGGGGAAGGGTAAGCTGGGACGAAGTGAGAGAGTGGCATGGACATATATACACTACCAAATGTAAAATAGATAGCTAGTGGGAAGCAGCGGCGTCGCAAAGGGAGACCAGTTCAGTGCCTTGCGACCACCTAGAGGGGTGGGATCAGGAGGGTGGGAGGGAGATGCAAGAGGGAGGGGATATGGGGATATACGTATGCATAGAGCTGATTCACTTTGTTATACAGCAGAAACTAACACACCATTGTAAAGCAATTATACTCCAACCAATATATTAAACCCCCCCCCCCAACAAGAATCCGCCTGCCAATGCAGGGGACACGGGTTTGCTCCCTGCTCCGGGAAGATCCCACATGCCTCGGAGCAACTAAGTCTGCGAGCCACCACTACTGAGCCCATGCGCCACAACTTCTGAAACCCGTGCACATAGAGCCCGTGTTCCGCAACAAGAGAAGCCACTGCAGTGAGAAGCCCGTGCACCGCAACGAAGAGTAGCCCCTGCTCGCCGCAACGACAGAAAGCCCAGGCGCGGCAACAAAGACCCAACGCGACCAAAAATTAATTAATTAATTAATTAAAACTTATATTTAAAAAAAACAAAGAAAAAATCTCTGCTGGGAATTCCCCGGTGGTCCAGTGGTTAGGACCCTGTGCCTCCAGTTCAGGGGGCCTGGGTTCAATCCCTGGTTGGGGAACTAAGATCCTGCAAGCTGGCATCGCAGCCCAAATAAAAATGAAATAAAATAAAATATATTAAAATAAAAAAAGAAAGAATCTCTGATTCAAGGTCTGAAGGGTGAGAAGGTGTTTATCAGGCCAATATGTGGGGAGAAAATTTTTCCCATTTCAGTAAGTAGTGCCTCCCTTTACCCAATTACACATCCTTAACCCACATTCCCCACATCTAATTCATCACTTACTCCTATTCGCCTCCAAGCCATCACTAACCTTCCAAATATGACTCTAACCTGCCTGCTTTACTCCATCTCCAAGGCCACCACTGTGCACAAAGCCAGTCTCATAATGAGTCTCCCCAAATCTTCTCCTGCCCGCTCCTATCCATTCTCTTACAATAGCCAGTATGGTGTCTGAAAAAGGCATCTCTGCTAACACCACTTCTCTGTTTATACCCTGCAATGGCTTCCCAGCAAGTGTAGGATAAATCCCAAACAGATGATGGACTGGAGGTTGAAAGACCAGAAGGAGGTAAGGTGTTAGGTTAGAAAGAGGGATAAAGGGTCTAGGCAAACAGCGAAAAGGGCTGAAAAGAAAATGATCGGCACTTGTACAACAGTCCTGATGCAGGCAGGAGAATGCGGGAATAGCGAAGGAATACCAATAGCCACTTTTTATTTCTGCAATGCCTTTGCAATTCCCAAAGTGCTTCACTTATAACTGTGATTCTCAAACCTAGTTGTACATTAGAATCATGTGGAGAGATTTTTAAAACTACCAATGGCCAGGCCTCACCCCAAGCCAATTAAATCAGAATATACAGTTCACTAGGGCAGGAATTTTGTCTGTTTCATTCACTGTCCATATGAAAAGTACCTGACACATACATAGTGCTCAAAAAATATATACTGAATGAATAAATGAAGGAAGGAATGTACCACTATCACCTGAGATCCAAGGAAGAATTCTTTTCAAAACTTAGGGGTTAACCAGGCAACGTCAGTTACCATGGCAGCCCTGGGAAAATCATTACCAAGTGACACTAACACTCCCGGGGCCTACATTTGTTTCCACAATAAGTAAACCTTTCTCATTTCTAAAGTACTATACTGTGAAATATGCATCTCAGTCACAACCAGAGGTTACTCAATGTCTGCTGTGAGCGGGAGGAAAAGAGAAGGGCCTTACACAGTACCTAAAGCAATGACAAGAAGAAACTAGGGGCCACGGGCAGAGACAGACAGGCTCAGACAGGCTCCAATCCCTATGACATTCTGAGGTGATCACGTTGTAAGGACTCGAGCACAAGAAAGCAGCCACTAACCAGCTACCCTGTCTCAAATACTTGGAGAAAGTCAATGTAAATGCTTACCTATGTATTATTCTTTTCTGATCATTCTTTCAGTGTATCCCTTCTGGCTTTGTGCAAAGCGATTCTTTGTTTTGTACCTGAAAGATGAGTGGCACATGTAAATGGATGAAACATGTCAGAGCAGACATCCAAGGAGCTCTTCAGCTAACGAACGAAGAGCTCCGAGTTCTGGGAAAGAATCGTAAAAGCAGTGTAGAATCACAATATCTTAGAGCATCCTTTATATGAAATCCCCTCTTGCATATCACCAGTCACTGGTCATCAGCCTATACATGAACTTTGCAGTGACAGAAAACCCAGCACTGTCTAGACAGGTCTAGGCATTTCTAGTTGCTACAGCAGTCTATATCAAGTTCAGAATCTGACTCCCTGTCGCGCATCAGTCCCAGTCTGCCTTCTGCAATGGTACACCCCATGGCACACCTCATCGCTTTTCCATCTGGCACATTTCTCAAACACATGAGGACAATTTTGTTCTTCCTAAAGCTCTCTTCTCCCACGTCACCCTCCTAAATCACTCCTTCCTGTGTTTATGACTCTGAGGAGCCCCCACGGTTTTCTCATCCCAAGGACATGACAAGCAATGGCATCAGTGTGCCTGCTACACATTCTGGGAAAGGGGCAGGGCCACACAAGGGTCTGGCAAATGTGACTGACTACCTGAAGTGAGAGTACATGTGAAAACCTCAGCCTCTCTTCAGTCCTCAGCCTCTATCCAAGGTTTCTCCATAGCATGCTATTGACATTTTGGGCCAGATAATTCTTTTGGGGTGGTGGGGAGGACTGTCCTATGCCTTGTACGATATGTAGTAGCATCCTGGCCTCTACCCACTAGATGCCTGCAGCACCACCACCCTCCCACACCCCGGATGTGACAAAGAAAAATGTCTCCAGCCATTGTCAAACATCCTGGAGGAAGGGTGAGGGCAAACTCACCCTCACTCAAGAGCCACTGCTCTATCCAATGGGTGACTGACTATACATGGGTGACTCTGTTCACCCATGAGTACTCAAACCTCTCTTCTCTGCTGGCTTAACAGGTAACTCTCCAGAAAGTCTATCGTGTATCAAAATGCTATTTGAAATTTAGTAGTATTTATCTCTGTAACGGTATCTGATGAAAGTAAAACTCTTTCTCCAGATGTTAAGAACCTCCCAGGTGGTTAATCCACGTTTACCTTATCTCCTACCCCAGGCCCTGGAAATTACAGAAGTGATCGGACACCCGTTTTCGGGATCCGTTCAGGAAGTACCAGTAGTGTAAGGCTTTTCGGCAACCTGAACAACTGAATTCAAGTAAAATATTCTGCCTGACCGTGGCTTTGTGAGACAAGCCACAAACCTGTAGCAGGACCCTCCTCGCTGCTATTTACGGAATTGAGGTATCTGACTGGAAAGCCGGTGGAGGTGAACTACCCAAGAAAGCAGTGGGTTCAGGATGAGAAGTTGTTAAGGGTGACAAGGGAGGGGAGAATGAACCTCAGCTGAAAAGAAAGGGGAAAAGCACCAAGAGATGAGTTCTCTTGACTTTAGAGAAGATACGCTGAAAGCCATCAGCTTGCCCTCGGGGCCCTCAGCTCTCTGGGGAGCTCTAAGGGAAGGGTGAGCCTGGACCTACGACTCCGGACTCCTGGTCTCGGCTCCCAGGCCTGACCATTCACTCAGACTCTCAATAAATACTTGTATTTAAAGACCTTACACGGGGACCACATCTGGGAAAACATCGCCGCACCCTCATCATAAGTCACAGGGGGGAGACCCGAACTGGCCGAGCCATGACAGGAGCTGTGAGGGCGACGAAAGAGCACGGCAGGGATCGGACATCGGATCGCCAGAAGCCCTCCGCCCTCCTGGTTCGTAATGCCAGGGCCCCATCGCCGCGTATCGCCAGACCCCGGTCCTGCCTCCGTCGCGCACCCTTCCCCAAGGTTGGCCGGGGTCTGGAGTCACCATCCCCTGTTCGGACCTACAGACCTCGCCGCTGCTGAGCTCTACAGATCCCGCTCCTTCCACACAGTTCGCCGATTCCGCGGGCCTTACTGAGCCGCGCCGGCCACCGTCCGCGAGGCCTTGGCGCGCCTGTGACGTCACTGCCGTGCGCCTCTCCCGCGAGAGGTGTATGGCTCTGGCACGGCGGGTGGGGCTGTGGTCGCTCGCGGTTCAGTTGCTTCTGGCGCCTCGCCGGGACCTGACGGTCCGCGGTCCCAACGAGCCCCTGCCCGTTGTATGCATCCCGCGGGCTCTACAGCGGCGGCAGGAAGAGCGGCAGAGCGGGCAGCGGAGCCCCTCGCGGCCGGTGCTGGAGCGACCGGGGCCGCTGCTGATGTCAGCGCGGCGACTGGAGTTGAACCAGTGGCACACCTCACGCTGGGCCCTTGGGAGCCCGCGCCACTCGCTTCGTGCGGCTGGAGGAATCAGCGCGCCCACGCGGACCATTTCTCCATCGAGCGCGTGCAATATGAGACTCCAGCGCTGCGGAACCTCTCGCCCAACGGCAGCTGAACCGAACTGGGTCTGGAGCTCCGCGTTCTGAGCGCACTACAAGAGGCTGCTCCCGAAGTTGTTCGGCCCACAACCGTGCAGTGGAGTACCATTCCCCCACTCCTTCGCGGCCGCCACATCCTCTGCGCCGCAGAAACCGGCAGTGGCAAAACTGTCAGCTACATGCTACCTCTCCTTCAACGGCTCTTGGGCCTGCCAAGCCTGGACCCCTGTCGTATCCCTGCTCCTCGAGGCCTGGTTCTTGTGCCTTCTCGAAAATTAGCCGAACTGGTGCGGGCCGTGGCCCAGCCCTTGGGCAGCTCCTTGGACCTCCAGGTGCGGGAGTTAGGGAGAGTACATGGCATGAGGAAGATCAGGCTGCAACTGTCCAAACAACCTCCAGCAGATATTCTGGTGGCCACTCCGGGGGCTCTGCGGAAGGCCCTGAAAGCTCAACTGATCAGCCTGGAGCCGCTCTCCTTCTTGGTGTTGGATGATGCAGACACGCTGTTGGATGAAATCTTCCTGGAACTGGTGGATTACATCTTGGAGGGGAGCCATATAGCAGAAGGCCCAGCTGACTTAAAAGACCCCTTCAATCCCAAAGCTCAGTTAGTGCTGGTGGGGGCCACATTTCCCGAAGGTGTAGGCCAGCTGCTGAGTAAAGTTGCCAGCTTAGACTCTCTAACCACCGTTACCAGTGACAAGCTCCACTGCATCATGCCTCATGTCAGACAGACATTCATGAGGCCGAAGGGAACAGAGAAGGTGACTGGGTTGGTGCAGATCCTCAGGCAGCATGACAGAGCATATAGGATTGGCCCCACAGGAACTGTTCTGGTGTTCTGTAATTGCTCCAGCACTGTGAACTGGCTGGGGTATATATTCTGGATGACCACAAAATCCAACACTTAAGACTGCAGGGACAGATGCCAGCCTCAATGAGAGCAGGCATCTTCCAGTCCTTCCAGAAGGGCTCCCGAGACATTCTTCTCTGCACAGACATTGCCTCTCGGGGCCTGGACAGCACCCAGGTGGAGCTAGTCATCAATTATGATTTCCCTCTCACCCTGTAAGACTACATCCACAGAGCAGGGAGGGTGGGCCGGGTGGGGGGCGAGGTGCCAGGCACCGTCGTCAGCTTTGTGACCCATCCCTGGGACGTGAGCCTGGCTCAGAAGATTGAACTGGCAGCTCGCTGGAGGAGAAGCCTTCCAGGACTGGGGTCCTCAGTGAGAGAGCCTTTGCACCAGCAAACCTTATTGCAGCAGGCTTATATATGATGCCGTAACAGGGACCTTTCCCTCTGTGCTGGACGGGTGAGCACACTTGTCAGTGGGGTGCTCTGGGCTGCCTAGTCACCTTCTGAAGACCCGGGCTGCAGTCTGGCTTCAAAAGGTAAGTTGCTGGCCAACACTGGAGGGTGAACTACTGAGCTTGGCTCTCTGCAGTCTTTCACGTGAAGAATAATGTCGATCTTGGCTCTGTATTATGTCGTGGTTTCTAACAATAAGCGATGTTTCTATGGGTGCCCCTTAATAACAGTTTCCACTGCGGCAGAATTCAGTAGACTCTGAGAAGATTCACACTCCAAACTACCACACTTAGGACGAAGGCTCTTTCAATTGATGTTTTAGTGTAAATTTTGTTTCCTGCCCCCAAACATCCATTAAGCCCCCAGGAGAAGGAAAAGGGGATGTGACTAGCAATAGAGAGAAACTTTCTTCACAACAATGGCCATGGCAAGCTTAGGCACTTTTGGTGAAATCTCTCTGGGAAGTACTGGCAGAGGAATAAAAGGCAAACTGACACCGAAGTATTGCTTGGTGTGCATTTCCAGGCTCTGCCTTCTTTCTCATCTCTTGGTGGCAGGTGGAGGAAGAGGAGAAAAGGTTAAACTTTTTTATAAACCGGCAGAATAAGCTTATAACATCCTCTCACTATCTCTGCATAGGTTCTAGTCTCTGCAGCATTATATAAGCTTTGCCCAAAGTAATGAACTGTTGAAAGTCAAATGTAATACTTCACCAAACAACTTAAAAATGCTTGCACACTGGAAAGGGTTAAGTTGCAGAGAACACAAATGGACCCAGAGCAACCTTTGCCAAGAGAGAATATTGTGCTAAATGTACAGTCATAGCTCTATTCCATATGAAGAAACAGTCAGAAGGATAAAAGAACTTGGTCAAAATCACCCAAGTAAGTAGAAAAGAATCTGGTCTGTCTGTCCTAAGGGTTGTGTTCTTTAACCACCAGGCTAGCTTTTCTCAAATCTGATTCATGCATAGAATAACTATACACCTCTGCTTGCCTTGAATATTCCCTGTTTATACGTATGCCTGCTGCAGTTTTTAATATTGCCCACTTTGACTCCCAAAAGCAACCGAGAATACACAATAATTTGGTCGCTCTATCCATGGACCACTGTGGTGGGACTGCCCAGGAAGCTTATTAAAAGTGCAGCTTCCTGAGCCCTACTCCAGATCTAGATAAGTTTTCTGAGGGTTGGCTCAAGAATCCAGGTACAAGGCTTTTTAAGTGGTTTTGTGGAACCCCCCAGGTGATTCTCTTGTTCTCTTAAGTTAATAAACCGTTTATTCTGCCTCCCCCAGATGCCCAGCCAGGTCCTGTTAAGGTAGGAATCCCCACACCACATCAGAGGGATGCTCCCAGCCATGTAATCTCTGGAGCCTTGGAGATTCTAAATGGTCTCATGCTGGCCCACCTGCCATGACAAACCTCCGCCAGAGCAAGCATTCCCCTTCACATTTACCTTCTACCACTCCCAAAGGCAGTCTGCTCCAATGAGGCCTGACTTCGTCTGTCCTAACGGGCACCCAGATTCAAGCAGTTTAGGGATAGAAGGTGCTGTGGTTCTCGACCAGGGTGGCCCAACCTCTAAAAGGGTAGTCCAAGCAGTCTCTACCTCCTGGGCACATCCCTTCTGCAACAGCCCTAGTAAACGAAGGTCCCATCTTTGCTTTTTCAAGGTCGGCAACAGGGAGTCCCCTCCTAAAGAAGGTTCTCTTTCATTACCACACTATCAAAGGCTGCCCCAAGTGTGGTTCCTTCCTGTGGGCCTGATCAGGCTAAGGGCAGAGTTGTCTCTTTCCTTCTCTGAGTCGGACCAAGTCGTCTTACTAACACCTCTTCACAGTGTTGACCATGTTTTTCACAGGGGCTGCTGCTGAGCCTTTATCTCATCCTTTCATGGTGGAGAGAGAGAGGATTATAATGATTTTTACTTCTAGGGGAGAGGGGAGTGTAATGATTATGTTGTCATTTTGTATTATGTCCTTTTGTCATGAATTTGTTTTGAATTTCATATTAAAATGGGCCCACCATTCCCACTTTGTGAGGTCATTCAGCACCCTCATTTTGAACGTTTAACATCTCTCTCAGTATCACTTGGAAATGTTTGAAATGGCATGAGCTTGTTCTCACATTCCTATCAGCTGTAAATCCGGTGCCCCAACATGAACGTAACCATTGAGCAGAACCCCTCTCCACTACCTGTGTAACAATGGGTAGGCCCCTTAACATCCTGTTTTTTTTAAGCCCTCAGGTGTAAAAATGTGAGGGTTCTATGAATTTATATTTGGGGCAGGACAAGGTCGAGAAGAGTGTGTCTTTCCTTTTATTCTTCCAAACTGGAATGTCTTCTCTCTCTTCCCCATGGGTCCAAATCTCACTTGTCCTTCAGGCCCACTGCCAAGGAGCCTTCCCTGATTCCCCAGTCCACACAATTCTCTGCTTCTTAGGGTCAGTGCCATACAACCTAGCTGTCTCTTAACGTTAATCTTGCCTCTCAAGCCAATTTCAGAATGTGGGTCTCTCTTGCCCTCCTGGGGCCCCTGGGGCTGTACCAGCCCACCTGCACGCCCCACGTGGGGTGTCTACTAGACTAGGGCATGGGTGGGGAAGCCCAGGTGTGAGGGACCAGGCAGAGTACCTCTGCCTCCACCCTGCTCTCCTCCACAAAACTGCCCCTCCTCCTGAAGCCTGACCCGCAAGTCACAGGTTCCTTATTATGACCTCACTGGGTATTGATGACCTCACAGGCCTTCTCACAGTTTCCATGGCAGCATAACTATGGAAATGTGCTGCCCTCAGAGAAACTTCCCTACCAGTTCTCCACCAGATACCAATCTCTTTGGTTGTCTGAGAGAGAATGTCTGACCGGATCGTCTATATTTACTCAAACCTGTGCTCTGTTCCCTGGCTGGGCAGTGCAGCAGGTACACCGAGACCGGGCACCTGTAGAAGAAGCATGGTGTACACACAACCTCACCTGGCTGCCACATGTTCCTGTGGGGCTTGCCCACTACGTAAACCTCAGCCCTTTCCCAGCTGTAAGTAATACCAGTGACCTGGGACACCTTCAGGGTCCCACAGTGCTCACTGCTGAGGACAAGTGAAAGGTCATCCCTGAACTAGTGTGCAGGAAGCTTCTGAACTTTATAAATGTAGCCTTCCGCTTTGGGCTACAGGATGCTTCCATTCAGACCCTTTCCTGATTGGCCTCTTAGCAAAAGACAAGTGCGTTTTTGTTGGCAGATGGTAAACGGAGCAGTTTGAGGAAGAGGGCCACTCTTGAACCGCACCTTCAAACCCAGGCACCTCTGTGCTGTCATGTACACATCTATATCGGTCCCCTCAGACACATCCCATACTGAGCTGCTGAGTACTAGGGGAGAGGGTGGTGCCATATTCATGGGAAGACCGGAAGAACCAAGGGGGGTGATGAAGTGCTAGTGAGACTGGAGGGCTGAGCAGATGGTGTCCCAGGAGGCTGGGTGGATGTGAGCCTACACTTGGTACCCAGAACCCGGTTCTGAGTCTCCTGATCACTCTGCCTCAGTATTTGGTCTTGTTCTAATCTAGATAAAAGTATCAGAGGGCTAGAGTTCAGTGTGGTTGTAACAGGCAGTATAAATGGGGCCCAAGACGGGTTGCCAAAGTGGGAGGGGTCCTTAACCAATTTATATTAGATTATCTTTTTCCAAAACTTGAAAGACGTTTCCATTAAAGCCTCAGAAGTGACACACTGCAAGAAATGTTTTCTCTGTTGTGGAAGGGAGAGGTGGAGAGGATCATGATTGCAATTTCTTTCGGGTTCTACTGTTTTCCCTGGCAACGGTGAAGAGACTACCTCACCTGATGCAACTGTAGGCTCTAGGAATTGCTTTTGTAGCCAGTGTCCCTTCTCTAGGGACTCATAGAGGTGATGGGCCAAGTCTGTGTTTTGGATGTCAAGTAGATTAAAGGTCTTCAGCCAGAAACTGGGAGAGACATGAGAGAGGGAAATTCTGGCAGGAGACTGTGTACAGCAGAAGTGACTGATCAGCTCTGCTTTTCTTTGCAGCAGCTGTGGCTCCCGTTTCTCCTCCTATACCTGGTCACTACCATATCCTCAACTGAGGGTGTGGAGAAACACAGTTGGGCTGGCATGGGGAGACATACTGCCTGGTTGGTGGCTACCAGGCCTACGGGGATGCTCCTTTGGCCACGCCAGCAAAGGTGGAAGCCAAGAAACCAGTCCCCAGATGTGCTCCCGAGAGAAAGCACACTCCGGAAGAGTCAGACGAAGATCTCGGTTGCTCCAGACCCAAAATCCGGCGATTGTAGCATGATGCCAGGAGGTGGACTCCACAGAATCTTGCTGGCTGAACCATTCTGAAGACAGGGCAATGGTTTAACTGCCTAAGGCAGCGAATGCCTCTTCCTGCAGTGACCCCTCCCGCCCCCCCCCCACTGCCCACTACCACAGATTAGAACCTGCGTCGTTCTGTCTGAGCCTTCCTCAGCCAGGAGCCTCCTTGCACACTCAATGGCCATAAGCCAGGAGCTTCAGAAAGTGAGGTTTGAAATGAGAGTCTGCCCCGAACATCCCAGGGCGGAAGCTGGCCTGGAAGAAAACCTGGCATTCCTCTGCTCAGTCCTCACGGGCCCCTTTGTGAGCTGAAGAAAGTGAAGTCTGCACTCTGCGAGCCGAGGAGGATGCAGGAGCAGATACAGGGTGCAGAGAAGCCTTAGCAGTCTACCACATGGGCTCCTGCCCTGAGCTATTGTCAGCGGCCACCACCACAAACCAGGGGGGAGCTGGGCTTTTTGAAACTGAAAGCAGCAATCTGTGGCTTCCCAAAGAGCCTCCTGCCTGGGGCCACAGGAGGCAGGATAGAGAGGCCCAGGAAGCCCTGCTCCCTGAAGCAAGAACAGGATGGAGAGTCAAGCAGCACGCACCTTGCCCCGAGGTTCACATGCTCCTTTATTGCCAGCCCTTTCTGTCCCCAGTGGGGTCCCTTACTGCTCAATAAAATGTTTTTCTGTAACAGATTTGTAGGGTCGCCAGTGCACAGACTTAGGTCACTACCCCTGTGCTAGGCACTCCTGCCACCTGGGAAAGGTTCCAAAGGTGGAACAGCTCCAGGGGGTGCCAGGGATCAGAGCAAAAACTTGAGAGGCTGGGGATGCAGGAGTTTGGGCACAGTCCCCAAATCATCTCAGTGGTTGAGCTTCTGTGAGAAGGCACATCCCCAGTGTGTGTGTGTGTGTGTTGGGGGGGAGGGGGTCCCTAGAGGAGGCAGCTAGCGGGAGGGCCTGAGGCTGGAAATGGGGAATGGCGTGTGGCCTCTGAGCAAGCACAGGCACTTAGCCCTTGAGGTTTCTGGGAAAGCTAGAGCCACAAGGGCCACGAGATAAGGCAAGTGTAGCAGCAGAACCCAGGTGCCAGGTCTTTCTTCAGAACCTACACTTCTCCACGAGGCCGGGCCTTCCACGCTGAGGTAGGAGGGATCCTGGCCAGAAGGTCAGCCAGCAGCTCTGGGACGAAGGTTGCTGCGGCGGGGGCTCTTCTGCCATGGAAGCGACTTCATTTCCTTCCACACAAATAGCCTACTGACTGAGTTCCTGCCCTGTGAGTAAAAGGGTCGTTGACTCTCCCCAGAAGGTTGTTCAGTTCACATCCCCAAAGTCCCTCTATTCAGGCCCTGGGGAGGTGTAGCAACTCCTGAGGGCGCTCTCCTGAGGCTGGCTGACAGAAGTGGGGGAGGTTCCTGATAGTTCCCAGGTGCTGGTTCAAGTCCCCAGAGAATGGTCATGCAGGTTGGGGAGTCAAGTAGGAGGAGAGAGAAGGTTGGGGGCAGAGGGCCCCCTCCTGAATCCAGAGCTCACAAGGTTACCCCCCCCCCATTTCCAGAAACTATCTCTTCCCCCACACCAGCCCCCATGGCCCAGTCCCGGGAAACCGGGAGCCCAGAGCACTTGTGGCCACAGAGACCCTTGCACGCAGCCCTCGGGGTGGGCGGGGCCGGCTGCAGGCAGATGGGGACGAGGTGTGCTCCCGGGAGGCCACGGGCTGCAGGTGGCCTTCTGAGAGAAGCACCCCAGCTTGGACAGGAAGGTTAGAGGTGGGGGAGAGCAACCCAGGGCGCCCCCTCGGAGCAGTGGGAGTGGGAAGAGGGGCGGGGGTGGAGGGAACCCACGATGGGAGGCGAGTGGGCTCTCAGCAGAGGCCAGCTTAGCCCGCGGGAGCTGCCTCTGAGCAGGGGGTGGGAGGGTAGTGCCGCCCTGTGGCTGCCGGGCTTCCTGGATCCGGATCGCGGGTCTCCACACACGGGTCAGGGTCCTGTGACTCTGTATCCCCTCCCTCACCCCGCCCCCCTCGCGAGGCCGTGCCGCTGGGTGGCCTGTGTCGACGGGCAGAACCCCATCGCCCGCCCCTCTCAGACCCGCCTCGGCCCGCCTGCCTTGCCCTGCACAGCTTGCGGCCCGGGGGCCTCGAAGGTCCCCGTGCACGCAGCCAGCGGCCTCTGCTGTGCCTGCTGCTCCTGCTGAGTCTGCTGCTGCGGCCGGTAACCCGCGTGCAGACCAAGCCGGGCACCTCCAGCACCCCAAGTCCGCGGGAGCGCACGCGGGCCCTGATGCGGGACTTCCCGCTTGTGGAAGGGTGGCTGCAGTGTGTGCGGGCTGCTGGGGGCCGGTGGGGGCCTAGCCTGGCCCTGGGCAGGGGAGGAGGTCTGGAGCATGCAGCGCTAGTGGGGAGGCTCCCTCACACCAGCCCTGGATGTCCTCTCCATCATCTATGGATGCCCTTCCCCTTCTCTGTCATCCCCTCCCTGGCGGGAACCCCTCAGCCCAGGGCTCAGCTGCTCCTAGTATAGTCTGTGTGACAGTGTGAGGTGGGGGACCCCCAGGCTGGCCCAGGCCAGGCAATGTGTCCTGCCTGATCCCAAGACCTAAGGAGCCCACCCATTTGCCTTGACCTCCCTCCAGCCACACCAACATGCCCCTGGTCCTGAGGCAGTTTTACCACAATGGGCTACAGCATGTTAATCTGCGCAATTTCAGCCATGGCTAGACCAGCTTGGACAGGCTGAAAGACAGTCTCGTGGGTGGCCAGGTACCAAAGGGACACACAAGGTGCCACCATGGCTGCTGGGGAATGTGGGGCACTTTGGGGGCCTCAGAGACCACAGGTTACTCACATTGGAACGGTTACCATAGTGACCTAGAAAGTGCCATGCCATGGATGCTGGGGCCTACAGGGGTCACAGTGAGCCCACCTGACGGGCTGCCAAGTACCACAGAAAAAGCAACGCATTACATGTGACTTCTGGGCACAGTGAGTGCTGTGCCAGTTGAGGAGGCTATGAGAAGCCCAAGGAGTTCCAAAGCCCAAACTAAGCCCTGGCTTCCCTCAGTTCTGATCAGCCTACGTCCCATGCCAGACCCACGAACGGGATGCTGGGCACCTCACCATGGAACAAATTGACCTCATCCGCCTCATGTGTGCCTCCTATTCTGAGCTGGAGCTTGTGACCTCAGTTAAAGGTAGACGGGGGACTTCCCTGGTAGTCTAGAGGTTAAGACAACACGCTTCCACTGCAGGGGGCTCGGGTTTGATCCCCGGTGGGGAAACTAAGAGCCCTCATGCTGCGCGGCATGGCCAAAAGAAGAGGTAAACAGACTGGTGGTGGTGGGTGTTAAGGACTTCAGTAAGCTACCCCTGCCTCTGAAAATGATCATCTGACCTACGTGCCCCCAGCTCTCAACAATACCCGGAAGTTGGCTTGCCTCACTGGTGTGGAGGGCGGCCACTCACTGGACAGTAGCCTCTCCATCCTGCGTACCTCCTATGCGCTGGGTGTGCGCTATGTGACACTCACCCACACCTGCTACACACCCTGGTGAGCACCTGAATATATTCAGGAAAAAACGCATTCGCCCTTTTTGGCCAACCAAACAAGCGGGCAATGCAAATCAACACTGCAAAGAAGTCTCACTAGGCATTGGTCAAAAGGGCCATGCTGAAAAAGTGTAAAAACCAGAAACGCAGGACAAGTCAAGGAGAAAAGGGAGCTTTTTTACGCTGATGGGCGGGATGTAAATTGCCAACGGCCACTCTGGAGAAGTGTATGGTGTTTCCTAAAACATCTAAAAAACAGAGCTACAGAGCACAGGGCACTTCCACTCATGGGCTTATATCTTGAGAAAACCAAAAATCGACAGGACTCAGGCACCCCAAATTTTAGGCCTGCTGTGTTCACAAAATCCTCGACTTGGGTACACCTTAAGTATCTCATGAAAGAGTAAAATGGATAAACAAGTTGTAGTACTTATGTACAATGGAATATCACTCAGCCATGAAATCAATGTCCTAAGGCTAGTAGCAGCATAATGAGTGGATTTAGGTACGATGATTCTAAGAAATACGTCACACAGATAAAGAAACTTATCATAGATATCAGTTATAGACGGAATGTAAAAATCGCTACATGAACTAAATTACAAAACAGAACAGAGTCACACATTTAGAAAACACACTTATGGCTGCTTAAGGGGAAAGGTGAGGTGGGGTGATGCATAAAACAATAGTTTGAAATTAGCACAGATACCGTTCCATCAACCAAATATGTAATAGAGAAGACCTACTCATTGCTCAGTGAACTGGACTCAACACACCTTATTCACCACAGAAGAATATATCCGCATAGTAAGAATCTTAAAAAGTATTTATTGATATTTCTCGGTAAGTGAATATAGTGGGTGTAAAGGGGCACAAACACAGCATTGAAAATCAGCTAAATCCCATTATAAATACAAATTACAAAAAAAAGCAAAGATAGTGAAAGAGAGAGAAATTCCTACAAAATTCGTTCAGTGGCTGTGATGCAACCTGGATTGACCACATCTAGACCCACAGCTGGAAGAGACATAAGGCTGGACACTCTTGGGGGCGACCGGATTGGTGAGGTTGCGTGAGCAAATGCAGACCCTTTAAAGTAATACTGCGTGCTACCCATTCCATGGGTCAGAAATCTCCAGGTTCAAGGGAATCTTCCTACAGCTAAAACATGCATGGGAAACCCAGAGGATGGTACACCATATGATCGGGAAACGTTTCTAGAACGCACCTCATTTTTCATCTCGTGGTGCTCGGGTTCGCCATTCCAGCTGCTTTACCAACAATCTCCCCACTTGGAGAATCAGCACCTTAAACTCCTGTTTTGTACAGTTTGCAATTTGTCCAGAGGTTGAACGGGTAGAGGGGGAACCAATGAGAGATCAGCTCTAGGTGTTTGGACAGACACATGTCACTCTAATTTCCAATCAGGAAGAAGAATTAACCAAAGGCTCTGCCTGCCCCCTGGAACCAGAATAGGGCCTGAAGCAATCCTGCGGTTTGGAGGCCAGCTCCCAAAAAGGCGAGTTGAAAAATGGATCTCAGAGGCACTAAAATTCACAAACCTGCAGGATAA
Source organism: Mesoplodon mirus (assembly GCF_964341445.2). Taxonomy (NCBI): domain Eukaryota; kingdom Metazoa; phylum Chordata; class Mammalia; order Artiodactyla; family Ziphiidae; genus Mesoplodon; species Mesoplodon mirus. The sequence goes on along the minus strand of NC_138995.1, from coordinate 88,843 downwards.
TAAATGATAACTTTCGTACCTTATTGAGGTAAGGCAACGAAGAGGATTTGAAAACAAGGCAGAATTGCAGGAAACCGTTTTCAAGAGGTAGATCGGAGTCACCTTTAAAGCACATGAAAAGCGGCAGAACTTCGACAATGATGCAGTTGGCCAAAAAGGGCGTACGTTTTTTTTTTCCTGAATATATTCAGGAAAAAACGCATAGGCCCTTTTTGGCCAACCAAGCAAGTGGGCAATGCAAATCAGCACTACAAAGAAGTCTCACTTCGCATCGTTCAAAAGGGGTTTTACCATGTTTGAAATTCCAATATTTTAGCCTGACACGTTTTTGGATTTTAGAAAAAAATATATTTTAAATGAGACAAAAAATCTTTTTTATGACCCAGAAAGACAGCAATAGTTTTATATTTTTATCTATTTCACTTGCACACAAAAGTCTCATGGGGTTATGTAAAGCAGTCCTGTTGGATGCTGTGCGTGGTGCAAATATGGATTAAAGCTTTGGAATCTTAAGCTTCACTCACCTGAAACTTTTAAATTAGGATGCAAGCAATCCTTTCCAACATGTGAACAGAGAAAGACACTGTCTTTATTTTATTTGTCAGGTAATTAATCTGTCTTTTGCCCCAAGGAGAGAAACACCTGGCACTTCTATCAATGTGTTGTACAAAAATCTTTGAACACAGAGTGCAAGCAGAGGCTGATACAAGATGTGAAAGAAAAAAAAAAAAAAGAGAGAGACCCCTGTGGCATTTTCTCCTAACTTATTGCAATCTCCCATTTAAAATGTGGGAATAATCAATCTTCTGAGGAAAAAGGCCCAAGGAAGCTTTTTGCTTTTGTGGAATAATGCAATGCCTAAAGATTTCATGAGGCAAGAAGAATTAATGAGAATGACCATGAGAAATCAAGAAAAGTCAGATCCATGGATGAAGTGATGTTTACCTCTGTGAATCAATGAGAAGTAGGAGCAAATGAAAAGAAAGCTGAATACAACATTTTCTGAATAAATGTAACCTTTCAGCTGTCACAGACAAATTAATGCTCACTATGATACAACATATTTAGTTCAGAAAGTTAACTTAAATTTAAAGCTTAACAATTAGATTTATTGAAGAAACGAAAACATATTTGTGGTTTAGAATATATAATGTGTTCTGCAACAGATAAGAAGATTACATAAATAAATAGAAATAAGACTAAATAGAGGAAAATAACAAATTAGATGTTATTAACATTAAAAACTGACACTCATCTAAAGAAAGAGGAGACAGAAAGACAGAAGAACTTATATCAAGTATATATTTAAAACTCCTAAATAAGAAGTCTCAGATGTTAAAAAAAAAAAAGTCTTCAATAAGAAGATAATGTAATAGCAAAGATGGGAAAAATATACCAAAAGATATTTCAAGAAAGAGAGTACAGAACGTTAAGTAAACATATCAAAAGATGCTTGGCTTCTTAGTAGTCAATTAAATGCAAAAAAGTCATACCTGGAATTATCACTCACCAACCAGAAAGTTCAAATGAAAATGACAGGTATTATCAAGTTTGACAAGAATGTGTGTAATCCTTGAATCTCATTCACTGCTGCTGAGGATGAAAAATCATACAAATGTTTTGAAAATATTTAGAAATATCTAAAAAGATAAACAGATGAAAGCTATGAGTCAAAAATTTTACTACTACATGTATATTGAACAATAATTTATACACATACCACCAAAGCTCAAGTTCTAGTATGTATATACCAGCGCAATTCTCAATAGACCCAAACTGAAAATCACTCATATTGTAATACATTTTGGAAAAAATTAATTAATAGTTAAATATTTACACTATGGAATCCTATGCAACAGTGTCAGTGCATGACAACAACAACAGGCAACCATATAGGCGTATTCATAAACAACATAAAATAAAAAAGCCCAATCCAAAAGTGATTTTACTGTGCCATTACATTTATATAAAATGCAAAATACAGGTAAAGTGATCTTTTTGTTAGATACCAGAACAATATTAAACCTTAAGGGGAGTCACTAGAATTGGACAAGGGGGGCTCTGAGTATCTGGCAATTTTCTGTGTCTGTATCTAGAAGCTATGTATAGAGTGTATGCAGATTCTGAATTTTCTGAAATTTGTCATTTCCTTACAAACCATGCATATTTTTAGTTGTTTTTTATACATAACAAAAAGTAAAAATGATAGACTAGGGAAGGTAATTATATTAGCACTTTAATATCCATGCTTTTCAAGGTGGAAGTGAAAGGTATTAAATACTTGACATTGTGATTACTTCTTAAAAGTAAGGTGAAAATTTCAGATTAATAAATAAGACATACTTCTTCATATATCATCCTCAAAGAGGAGGGGTAGAAAGGAGTATTATTTTTTTTATTTAATATAGAACAGTTAAGATAGAAAATAATGAAAACAGACTAGGTTTAAAAAAGAGCACACTGGACTTCCCTGGTAGCTCAGAGGGTAAGAATTTGCCTGCCAATGCAGGGGACAGGGGTTCAATCCCTGGTCTGGGAAGATCCCACAGGCTGTAGAGCAACTAAGCCCATGTGCCACGACTACTTGGCCTGCATTCTAGAGCCTGCAAGCAACAACTACTGAGCCTGCGTGACACAACTACTGAAGTCCATGCACCTAGAGCCCATACTCCACAAGAAGAGAATCCACAGCAAGGAGAAACCCATGCACCACAATGATGAGTAGCCCCTGCTCAACACAACTAGAGAAACCCTGTGCAGCATCGAAGACCCAACACAACCATAAATAAATAAAATTAAGTATTGTGACTGGTGAGATGACTCACTCATGTGGCTGTAAGTAAGAGGCCTCAGCTCCTTGCCACATGAATCTCTCCTTAGGGCTGCTTGAGTGTCCTCATGACATGGCAGCTGGCTTACCCTAGGATGAGTGATCTAGCAGAAACCAAAGCAGAAGCTCCAATATCTTTTATACCTTTGGAAGTTGCACTTTGTCATTTCTGCAATGTCTTATTAGTTAAAACATCAGCCCTTTTCAACTGTGAGGAGGCACACAGGTGCATGATGACTGGGAGATAATTAGGGTATGATTAGGGCCTTCTTGGAGGCTGGCTACCAAGGTGGCTGACTCACCGAACACTGAAATTTGTTTTCTTCACTGATGGAGAGAAAATGGTGAGTGAATCTCATTGGTGTTCTTTGAGATGTACCAAAGCTAGCTCTTGCTCTCTCCCCCAGCTGTGTGGCTGAGAGGGTCTTGGTGCTCCAGCCAGGTGTCAGGCCTGTGCCTCTGAGTTGGGAGAGCAGAGTTCAGAATATTGGTCTACCAGAGCCCTTGGGCACCTTGTAATATCAAAATGGCGAAAGCCTCCAAGAGATATACGTCTCAATGCTAAGACCCAGCTCCACTCGAAGACCAGTAAGATCCCGTGCTGGACATCCAATGCCAAACAACTAGCAAGACAGGAATGCAGGCCCACCAATTATCAGAGAGGCTGCCTAAAATCATAATAGGTCACAGACACCCCAAAACACAACACCGGATGCGGACCTGCCCAACAGAAAGACAAGATCCAGACAAACCCACCAGAACACAGGCACCAGTCCTCTCCACCAGAAAGCATACACAACCCACTGAACCAACCTTAGCCACTGGGGGCAGACACCAAAAACAACAGGAACTACGAATCTTCAGCCTGCGTAAAGGAGACCCCAAACACCGTCCACAAAGCCAAATGAGAAGACAGAGAAACACAGAGCAGATGAAGGAACAAGGTAAAAACCCACCAGACCAAACAAATGTAGAGGAAATAGGCAGTCTACCTGAAAAAGAATTCAGAGTAATGATACTAAATATGATCCCAAATCTTGGAACTGGAATGGAGAATATACAAGACATGTTTAACAAGGACCTAGAAGAACTAAAGAGCAAACAAACAATGATGAACAACACAGTAAATGGAATTAAAAATTTTCTAGGAAACAATAGCAGAATAACTGAGGCAGAAGAATGGATAAATGACCTGGAAGATAAAATAGTGGAAATAACTACCACAGAGCAGAATAAAGAAAAAAGAATGAAAAGAATTGAGGACAATCTGAGACACTTCTGGGACAATGTTAAACACACCAACATTCGAATATAGGGGTCACAGAAGTAGAAGAGAAAAAGAAAGAGACAGAGAAAATATTTGAAGAGATTATAGTTGAAAACTTCGCTAATTTTGAAAGGAAATCGTTAATCAAGTCCAGGAAGTGCAGAGAGTCCCATACAAGATACACCCAAGGAGAAACATGCCAAAACATATATTAATCAAACTATCAAAAATTAAATGCAAAGAAATAATATTAAAAGCAGCAAGGGAAAAACAACAAATAACATACAAGGGAATCCCCATAAGGTTAACAGCTGATCTTTCAGCAGAAACTCTGCAAGCCAGAAGGGACAGGCAGGACATATTTAAAGTGAAGAAAGGGGAAAAGCTACAACCAAGATTACTCTACCCAGCAAGGATCTCATTCAGATGCAACAGAGAAATTAAAACCTTTACAGACAAGCAAAATCTAAGAGAATGCAGCACCACCAAACCAGCTTTACAACAAATGCTAAAGGAACTTCTCTAGGCAGGAAACACAAGAGAAGGAAAAGACGTACAATAACAAACCCAAAACAATTAAGAAAATGGTAATAAGAACATACATATCAATAATTACCTTAAATGTAAATGGATTAAATGCTCCAACCAAAAGACATAGACTGGCTGAATGGATCTGAAAACACGACCTGTATATATGCGGTCTACAAGAGACCCACTTCAGACCTAGGGACACATACAGACTGAAAGTGAGGGGATGGAATAAAATATTCCATGCAAATGGAAATCAGAAGAAAGCTAGAGTAGCAATTTTCATATCAGAAAAAAGAGACTTTAAAATAAAGACTATTACAGGAGACAAAGAAGGACACTACATAATCATCAAGGGATCAACCTAAGAAGAAGACACAACAATTGTACATATTTATGCACCCAATATAGGAGCACCTCCATACATAAGGAAAAGGCTAACAGCCATAAAAGGGGAAATCGAAGGTAACACAATCATAGTAGGGGACTTTAACACCCCTCTTTCACCAATGAACAGATCATCCAAAATGAAAATAAATAAGGAAACACAAGCTTTAAATGATACATTAAACAAGATGGACTTAATTGATATTTATAGGACATTCCATCCAAAAACAACAGAATACACTCTTTCTCAAGTGTTTGAGGAACATTCTTCAGGATAGATCATATCTTGGGTCACAAATCAAGCATTGATAAATTTAAGAAAATTGAAATTGTATCATGTATCTTTTCCGACAACGCTATCAGAATAGATATCAATTACAGGAAAAAAATCTGTAAAAGAATACAACCACATGGACACTAAACAATACACTACTTTATAACCAAGAGATCACTGAAGAAATCAAAGAGGAAATTAAAAAATACCTAGAAACAAATGACAATGGAGACACGACGACCCCAAACCTATGGGATGGAGCAAAAGCAGTTCTAAGAGGGAAGTTTATAGCAATACAATCCTGCCTGACGAAACAAGAAACATCTCAAATAAACAAGCTAAACTTACACCTAAAGCAATTAGAGAAAGAAAGAAAAAAAAACCCAAAGTCAGCAGAGGAAAGAAATCATAACGGTCAGATCAGAAATAAATGAAAAAGAAATGAAGGAAACAGCAAAGATCAAAAAAACTAAAAGCTGATTCTTTGAGAAGATAAACAAAAGTGATAAAACCATTAGCCAGAGTCATCAAGAAAAAAAGGGAGAAGACTCAAATCAATAAAATTACAAATGAAAAAGGAGAAGTAACAACTGACACTGCAGAAATACAAAGGATTATGAGAGGTTACTGCAAGCAACTATATGCCAGTAAAATGGACAACCTGGAAGAAATGGACAAATTCTTAGAAAAGCACAAACTTCCAAGACTGAACCAGGAAGAAATAGAAACTATAAACAAACCAATCCGAAGCACTGAAATTGAGACTGTCATTAAAATCTTCCAACAAACAAAAGCCCAGGACCAGATGGCTTCAAAGGCAAATTCTATCAAATATTTAGAGAAGAGTTAACACCTAACCTTCTCAAACTCTTCCAAAATATAGCAGAGGGAGGAACACTCCCAAACTTATTCTATGAGACCACCATCTCCCTGATACCAAAGCCAGACAAAGATGTCACAAATAATGAAAACTACAGGCCAATATTACTGATGAACATACATGCAAAAATTCTCAGCAAAATACTAGCAAAAAGAATCCAACAGCACATTAAAAGGATCATACACCATAATCAAGCTGGGTTTATCCCAGTGATGCAAGGATTCTTCAATACATGCAAATCAATGTGATACACCATATTAAAAAACCTGAAGGATAAAAACCATATGATCATCTCAATACATGCAGAAAATGCTTTCAACAATATTAAACAGCCATTTATGATAAACCTCTAGAAAGTAGGCATAGAGGGAACTTTCCTCAACATAGTAAAGGCCATATATGACAAACCCACAGTCATCATTGTTCTCAGTGGTGAAAAAGTGAAACCATTTCCACTAAGATCAGGAACAAGACAACGTTGCCCACTCTCACCACTATTATTCAACACACTTTTGGAATTTTTACCTACAACAATCAGATAAGAAAAAGAAATAAAAGGAATCCAACTCGGAAAAGAAGAAGTTAAGCTGTCACTGTTTGCCACTAGATGACATGATACTATATATAGAGAATCCTAAAGGTGCTACCAGAAACCTACTAGAGTTAATCAATGAAGTTTGTAAGGCTGCAGGATACAAAATTAATGTACAGATATCCCTTTCATTCCCATACACTAAAAATGAAAAGTCTGAAAGAGAAATTAAGGAAACACTCCCATTTACCCATGCAACAAAAGGAATAAAATACCTAGGAATAAACCTACCTAAGGAGACAAAAGACTTTTCCTCAGAAAACTATAAGACACTGATGAAACAAATCAAAGATGACACAAACAGGTGGAGAGATATACCATGTTCTTGGATTGGAAGAATCAACACTGTGAAATGACTATACTACACAAAGCAATCTACAGAGTCAATGCAATCCCTATCAAAATACCAATGGCATTTTTCAGAAAACTACAACAAAATATTTCCCAATTTGTATGGAAACACAAAAGACCCCGAACAGCCAAAGCAATCTTGAGATGAAAAACAGAGCTGGAGTAATCAGAATCCCTGACTTCGGACTATACTACAAAGCTACAGTAATCAACACAGTATGGTACTGGCACAAAAACAGAAATATATATCAATGGAACAGGAGAGAAAGCCCAGAGATAAACCCAGACACATATGGTCACCTTATTTTTGATAAAGGAGGCAAGAATATAGAATGAAGAAATCACGGCCTCTTCAATAAGTGGTGCTGGGAAAACTGGACAGCTACAGGTAAAAGAATTAAATTAAAAGACTCCCTAACACCATACACAAAAATAAACTCAAAATGGATAAAAGACTTAACGTAAAGCCAGACACTATAAAATTCTTAGAGGAAAACATAGGCAGAACACTCTATGACGTCAATCACAGCAAGATCCTTTTTGACCCACCTCCTAGAGAAATGGAAATAAAAATAAAAATAAAAACATGGGGCCTAATGAGACTTAAAAGCTTTTGCACAGCAAAGGAAAACGTAAACAAGATGAAAAGACAACCCCCAGAATGGGAGAAAATATTTGCCAATGAAGCAACTGACAAAGGATTAATCTCCAAACTTTACAAGCACCCCCTGCAGCTCAATATCAAAGAAACAAACAAGCCAATCCATAAATGGGCAGAAGACCTATTAGACATTTCTCCAAAGAAGATATACAGATTGCCAGGAAACACATGAAAGAATGCTCAACATCACTGATCATTAGAGAATTGCAAATCAAAATTACAATGAGGTATCATCCCACACAGGTAAGAATGGCCATCATTCAAAAAATCTACAAACAATAAATGCTGCAGAGGTGTGGAGAAAAGGGAACCCTCTTGCACCGTTGGTGGGAATGTAAATTGATACACAGACACTATGGAGAACAGTATGGAGGTTCCTTAAAAAACTAAAAATAGAGCTACCATATGACACAGCAATCCCACTACTGGGCATATACCTGGAGAAAACCATAATTCAAAAAGAATCATGTTCCACAATGTTCATTGCAACTCTATTTGCAATAACCAGGACATGGAAGCAACCTAAGTGTCCATCAACTGATGAATGGATAAAAAAGATTTTGCACATCTTCAATATAAAATGGAATATTATCAGCCATAAAAATAAATGAAATTGAGTTATTTATAGTGAGGCGGATGGACCTAGAGTCTGTCATACAGAGTGAAGTAAGTCAGAAAGACAAAAACAAATACTGTATGCTAACACATATATATGGAATCTAAAAAAAGAAAAAAAATGGTTGGGAAGAAACTACGGGCAGGACAGGAATACAGACGCAGACGTAGAGAATGGACTTGAGGACATGGGGAGGGGGAAGGGTAAGCCGGGACGAAGTGAGAGAGTGGCATTAACTTATATATACTACCAAAGGTAAAATAGATAGCTAGTAGGAAACAGCTGCATAGCATGGGGAGATCAGCTCAGTGCTTTGTGACCACTTAGAGGGGTGGGAAACGGAGGGTGGGAGGGAGATGCAAGAGGGAGGAGAAATCGGGATATATTTATATGTATAGCTGATTCACTTTGTTATACAGCAGAAACTAACACACCATTGTAAAGCAATTATAGTCCAATAAAGATACTAAAAATAAATAAATAAATAAATAATTTATACCTCCCCCAAATTAAGTCTTTTTAAAAATAAATAAATAGAGCTTCCCTGGTGGCGCAGTGGTTGAGAGTTCGCCTGCCGATGCAGGGGACGCGGGTTCATGCCCCGGCCTGGGAAGATCCCACATGCCACGGAGCGGCTAGGCCCGTGAGCCATGGCTGCTGAGCCTGCACGTCTGGAGCCTGTGCTCCGCAACGGGAGAGGCCACAACAGTGAGAAGCCCGTGTACCGCAATAAATAAATAAATAAACAAATAAATAAGGGTACTCAGTAACATGGTAACTCTAAACCTAAGCATTTTCAATACTACAGCAAAGGTAAATGGATTAATGTCTCCTATTAAAGTGTATTTTTTTATATTATGTGCAACAAAAATTTTTTCCCAATATACAGGTAAAATAAAATAATTACTTTAGAAAGGTGAAAACATTCCATGTATTTAAAAACAGTAAAACGATAAGCATATGATATGCATCTTAGATAAAGTAGTGTTTAATTTCAGAACAATTTGTCATTATTGTAACTAGTACTATTATCCCAATTTCTTAAAAATATTTCAATACTTTTTCTATTTGAAAAAGTACTTTAATATTTTTTTCTTTGCTCTTTTGTGGTCTAATACATGGTAAGTATTTAGCTGCTAACATAACTTAAAAATATATGTTGTTTTTTACAGCCAAACAAAACTGAATCAAGAAGAAATGGATAACTTGAACAGACTGATCACTACAAGCAAAATAGAAACTGTAATTTACAAAAACTCCCTACCCACAAAAATCTAGGATCAGATGGTTTCATAGGCAAATTCTACCAAATATACAAAGCAAAACTTACACTGATTCTTCTCAAACTCTTCGAAAAGATTGAAGATTAAGGAATACATCCAATGACATTCTATGAAGCCACCATCACCCTGATATCAAAACCAGATGGGGGGGGGGACTTCCCTGGTGGCACAGTGGTTAAGAATCCATCTGCCAATGCAGGGGACATAGTTTCAAGCCCTGGTCCAGGAAGATCTCACATGCCGTGGAGCAACTAAGCCTGTGTGCCACAACTACTGAGCCTGTGCTCTACAGCCCACGAGCCACAACTACTGAGCCTGATAGCCACAACTACTGAAGCCCACGCACCTAGAGCCCATGCTCTGCAAAAAAGAAGCCAGTGCAGTGAACAGCCCGCACACCACAACGAAGAGTAACCCATACTCGTCACAACTAGAGAGAGCCCGTTCACAGCAACAAACACCCAATGCATCCAAAAATAAAGAAAGAAATTTACTTAAAAATAAAAAAACACAGATGGGGACTTTTCTGGTGGTCCTGCAGTTAAGATTTTGCCTTCCAGTGCAGGGGGTGTGGGTTCAATTCCTAGTGGTGGAGCTAAGATCCCACATGCCTCACAAATAAGAAACCAAAACATAAAACAGAAGCAATACTGTAACAAATTCAATAAAGACTTAAAAAAAAAACAACACAGAGAAAGACACTAGCAAAAAAGAAAATTGCAGGCCAATATCTCTGATAAATATGGATGCAAAAATTCTCAACTGAATATTAGAAAACCGAATCTGACAGCACATAAGAGGATCATACACCATGATCGAATTTGATTCACCCCCGTGTCACAAAGTTGTTTCAACATATGCAAATCAATCAACATGATACACTCCATCAACAAAGGAAAAACACAAAACAAATGATCATCTCAATAGATGCCGAAAAAGCATTTGAGAAACTTCAACATCCATTCATGATAAAAACGCTTACTAAAATGGGTATAAAGGAAACATATCTCAACATAATAAAAGCTATTTATGACAAACCCACAGCCAATATAATATTCAATGCTCATGACAAAATATCAAAGAAGCACGGAAAAGTGATGGAGGAGATGGAGAAACTTCTCAGTGTGCAGGTGCAGGATCAACATCAGCGCTAAATCCTGCTCAGCTTATGGTGATTCAAGAGAAAGCTAAAAGCCTTTGTGAAGACTTGAAGAAGAAACACGGGAAAGAATCAGAGGGCATATTTTTTAATGCCAGCCATGGCTGTTTTCATCGGTTCAAGAGTAGAGCCAACCTCAACAAGGTAAAAGTAAGTGGAGAGGCAGCAGGTGCAGATAGGGTAGCTGTCCAGGAACTTCCTGAAACACTTTGAGAAATTATTGATAATGGTGTGCATTTACCCAACCAGGTGTTTAATGTGGATGAGACACAACTGTACTGGAAGAGGATGCCAGACCGAAGCTACATCAGTAAGAAGGAAAAGTTGATGCCGGGCTGTAAAGCAGAAACAGATAGGCTAACTGTTGTTTGGTGGCAATTCTTCCAGTGATATGAAGCTGAAGCCTCTCTTAGTTCATCATTCAGAGAACCCAAGAACCCTTAAAAACATAGCCAATGACTCTCTTCCTATTGTGTGGAAGCGTAACCCCAAATCCTGGATTACACAGGCCACGTTCCAGGACTGGTTTTGCCAACACTTTATCCCAGATGTAGAGAAATATTGCTCGGAGAAGGACGTCCCAGAAAAACGTTCTTTTGCTGCTTGACAATGCTCTGGGCCACCCCCCTTTCATGGATGACTTTTCCCAACGTCAAAGTAGTGCATCTGTCACCGAATACTGCATTGCTCATCCATCCCATGGACCAGGGAGTTATAGCGACTTTCAAGAAATATTATTTATGTCACACTTTTTGTCAGGCAGTAAAGGTAAGTGAGAAATCAGGAAGAACCTAGGGACAATTTTGGAAGGACTATAACATCTACAAGGCCATAAAAAACATTGACTTTGCATGGTGTGAGTGTATGGTGGTCACCATGAATGGGGTTTGGAAGAACCTTTGCCCACAGTTTGTTCATGATGTTTGTGGATTTGAGAAGGCAGATCAGAAGTCTGAAGAGGTCTTCAGCAACGTAGTGACCCTCAGCGAGAAGCTGGAGCTAGATCTGCAAGAGGACGATTTCATTGAACTCCTTGCTGTGCAACACGAGGAGCTTACTGATGGAACTGGAGGCGCAGAGAAAGGATGAAGAGGGACAGGAGGAAGAAGAAGTGACTGAAGAACTGAAGAGATTCACGACACAGAAAATGCCAAGGGCATCTTCTAAATTTGAGGAGGCACTGTTAGTTTCTGAGGCACAGGGCTCGAACCTACAATGGTACCCAAAGGTGGCAGCAGCCATTCAGAACACAAACCAGTGCTACCACGTCATCATCTATGATGAGAAGAAACGAGCTACAACCCAGACATCAATGGAGCATTTTTTCAAGAGGGTAGATAGAATTAAATCCAGCAAGGAACCAGAACCTGTGTCATCAATGTCAGGTATGAGTGAAATTGGAGCTTGCCCCCTGTCTCCCACTGCTGATACTCCTTCACCTCTACCATCTCCCACCTCCGCTCCCTCCTCCAATCAGTAACTCTTCTCGCCTGTTCCCTCGATGCCAGCCTTAGTATCCCAGCTGTTGTACTGTATTACTGTACTTTTCAAGTTACTGTACTGTAAGACTAAAAATGTTTTCTTTGTTTTTGTGTTTGCTTCTTATGTATTGTTTCTGTGAAAAGTATTATAAACCTATTACGGTACAATACCGTATAGCTGACTGTGTAACCTGGGTACCTAGGCTAACTTTGTTGGACTTACAAACAAATTGGACTTACAAACGCACTCTTGGAACAGAACTTGTTCATATGCAGGGGACTTACAGTAAAAGCAAAAAAGAAACAGGAACTCATCAAACTTATAAGCTTTTGCACAGCAAAGGAAACCATAATCAAAATGAAAATACAACCTATGGGCTGGGAGAAAATATTAGTAAATGATGAGACTGACAATGGCTTAATTTACAAACTATACAAACAGCTCATACAACTCAATAACAATATAACAAATAACTCAATGGAAAAATGGGTAGAAGAACTAAATAAACATTTCTCTAAAGAAGACATACAGATAGCCAATAGGCACATGAAAAGATGCTCATCATCACTAATTATTAGAGAAATGCAAATCCAAATTAAAATGAGGTATCACTTCACACTGATCAGAATGGCCATCATTAAAAAAAATCTACAATTAACAAATGCTGGATGGGGTATAGAGAAAAGGGAACCCTTCTACACTGTTGGTGGCCATGTAAGTTGGTGCAGTCACTATGGAAAACAGTATGGAGGTTCCTCAAAAAAACTATAAAGAGAGTTGCCATATGATCTAGCAATCCCACCTGTGGACATATATCTAGACAAAACTATAATTCAAAAAAATACATAAAACCCTATGTTCATAGCAGCACTATTTATAATAGCCAAGACATGGAAACAACCTAAATGTTCATTGAAAAATGAATGTATAAAGAAAGTGTGGCATACGTATACAATAGATATTACTCAGACATAAAAAAGAATGAAGTAATATCATTTGCAGCAACATGGATGGACATAGAGATAATGATACAAAGTGAGGTAAGTCAGAAAGAGAAAGACAAATACCATATAATATCACTTACATGTGGCATCGAAAACAGGACACAAATGAACATGTCAGCAAAACAGAAACAAACACACAGATATAGAAAACAGAGTTGTGGTTGCCAAGGAGAGAGTGATGGAAAGATTCGGAGTTTTGGAATAGCAGAAGCAAACTATTCTACATAGGATGGACAAGCCACAGAGACCTACTGTGCAGCAGAGGAATCTATATTCAGTATCCTGTGATAAACCATAATGGAAACGAATATATATGTATATATATATATGACTGAATCACTTTGCTGCACAGCAGAAATTAATACAATAATATATAAAGTCTGCAGAGGGTGTGGAGAAAAGGTAACCCTCCTGCACTGTTGGTGGGAAAGTAAACTGATACAGCCACTATGGAGAACAATATGGAGGTTCCTTAAAAGCTAAAAATAGAACTACCATATGAGCCAGCAATCCCACTACTGGGCATATACCTGGAGAAAACCATAATTCAAAAAGAGTCATGTACCAAAATGTTCACTGTAGCACTATTTACAATAGCCAAGACATAGAAGCAACCTAAATGTCCATCGACAGAGGAATATAGAAAGAAGATGTGGCCTATATATACAATGGAGTATTAACTCAGCCATAAAAAGGAACAAAATTCAGTTATTTGTAGTGAGGTGGTTGGACCTAGAGTCTGTCATACAGAGTGAAGTACGTCAGAAAGAGAAAAACAAATACCGTACGTGAACACATATATATGGAATCTAGAAAAATGGTACTGACGAACCTAGTGACAGGGCAGGAATAAAGACACAGATGTAGAGAACGGACTTCAGGACACAGGGCTGAAGGGGAGACAGGGACGTGGTGAGAGAGTAGCACTGACATATATACACGACCAAATGTAAAAGAGCTAGTGGTAAGCTGCCGCATAGCACAGGGAGATCAGCTCGGTGCTTTATGTCCCCCACAGGGGTGGGATAGGGAGTCTGGGAGGGAGCCTCAAGACGGGGGGATATGGGGATATATGTATACATATAGGTGATTCACTTTGTTGTAAAGCAGAAACTAATACAGTGTTATAAAGCAATTATACTCTAATAAACATGTATTTTAAAATACCACAACGTTGTAAATCAACTACACTAGAAAATATTTCTTAAGTGAAAAAGATTTTCTGAATGTAAGTTTTATTGTGTGTGTGTACCACAGGTTCAATATATATGAATTATGTCCAATTGATTACATTGTTTTTCAAAATAAAGAATTTTTGATATTCTACATCAGCTGCATAATATAAATGCAGAAAAACTATATTATTCTTTTCTAAAGTTAAGAAATACCCATTTTGCTCAATCGGTATACTATAAACCACTAACTGTTAAAAAGGGATTCGTGACCTCTTCCTTCCAGAGAAATATTTCTGCACTCACACAAGTTTAATAGAATGTTCCGCCATGAACTGGCTTCCCACCTTAGAAACACGAGATTTGCATCCTGAAATCTTTCTTGCAAAAATGTCCAATTAACATCCTAGCATTACAGAAAGAAATGCTTTTTTCCAGATCTCAAATTACATACAACTTTATCAAGATATCATGTATGTTTTCTTTCTTCCACACACACAGACTGCATTTTATTTTTACAAGAGAAAAATCAACTGACACCAAGCATTGTAAATGGATGACCACAGCAAAAGCAACAATGATTGTAATTCCCAAACACGAAACACACTCATACTATTGTCATAATATTGACATTCAGTCCAGGAATCCTCCACCGTAACAGCTCCTTTATTTTGCAGTGAAAGACATCATGTTATTTTTGTTTTGTTTTGTTTTTGTTTTTGTTTTTTTTGTGGTACGCGGGCCTATCACTGTTGTGGGCTCTCCCATTGTGGAGCATAGGCTCCGGACGTGCAGGCTCAGCGGCCATGGCTCACGGGCCTAGCCGCTTCACGGCATGTGGGATCTTCCCGGACCGGGGCACGAACCCATGTCCCCTACATCGGCAGGCGGACTCTCAAACACTGCACCACCAGGGAAGCCCGACATCATATATATTGATATTATCAGCACTCACCTGAGATCTTCAAAAATCAACAAAAACATAATTTTGTGCTCTCTTTCATTTATTCTGGTTCTAAACGGTCATTTCTAAATGAAAGTATTTAAGCATGTTAACGTCGTCTTATAACATCATATTTCAAATGACTACCGTCTCTCCAAAGATGCCATATGAGGAACTCATAAGTAGGCTCTCCAAAGTTTTACTCTCTGAATCTGTATTACACTTCTGCTGAAATTCACAATGTTCATTATTCTCTGAGAATATTCGTTTTCTTTTTTTTTTTTAAGTGTTTAACATTTTATTCCTTGTCATCTTACTACTAAATCTTTTAAATTTTGAACAACTGTAATCCATAATCATCTTAATATTACATCAAAGTCAGAATGTAAAATTTGTGGTAGCACAATGATTTCCATGGTTACATTCAAACTTGTCATGAACACTGCAAGAGATAACAGTATTAAAAGGTAGTTGGACACAAATGTTCGTTTTCTTGTATGTCCATCTCACATACTCTTTCATTTCATGAAGTTTTTTCCTACAATTTTACGCCTAGTTTATTTCTGAGAAAATGCATTATTCCACATTGATATTTATAGACACAAAGACTTCTATATAATTCCCTGAGAGTTTCAAGAACTCCTTATTGTTTTTTTTTAAATACCTAGCTTCTGAAGCTCTCCACAAAGCATTACTAAAATTGTATTTACATAAGTATCTACATATTAATCACACATTAATGCGTTTACAATTGTATTATGCTTTATTGATAATTTTGGAGCATAAACATAGCTGTCTTATTTACCACCCTCTTGGAAATCACTTTAATATTTGCACTTAGGACTTGAAAGAGAATGGATAAATAAAAACCTGAAGAATATGCAAATACAATTTATATATTTCTCATAAAATTAGGTGATTATCTAACCTTTATCCAGAAAAAAGAAGAGCCCACATACTCTGCAGTCATGATACTCGAGAACGTGTGGTCTTCCAGCAGGAAAACATGCAGCAATCCACGTGGCAGAGTTTACCTGTGACCAGCTGGGGTTAGTGTCCTATGCATTCCTTACATGCAACATATCGGCAGTGGCCAAAGGGAATTTGTCAGTTGTGGCAATAAGTATAATGAAGATTTGTAGCAGCTCATATATTCAGCACAGGTACAATCAACATCTTGCTCAATTCTGGTAGATCTAAATCTGTATCTGTTACCTTGTCTTTAACGAGGAAATGTCAGAACTAACTTACAGAAAAAGGTGTTTTGTTTGTTTGTTTGTTTTAATTACAGTCACGGTGAGTAAGACATAGCTCAGAACAGCTAATGTGACTTAGTGATTCTCTCATCAGGAAATACAGTTTCTACTTCCCTGTTAATTCTCCACATTCTGTAGTAAGTTAAGTTTCAGTGAAAGATAAATCTACAGGGCAAAAAGAAAAGAAAACTTACATGTGTTGATAGGATCATTCTGACAGGTTTTACCACGTATGTCAGTGTTTCTGGTGATGGACACAAGCTAGAGCTCCCTACTCTGACATTTTCACTGATGTCATTCCCCTTGATCCTCAATTTGAAAGTGGATAAAAATGTTTTCTGTTTTCTTCTTTAAGAAATTAAATAAAGAATGCTGTCTAGACATGATCCTCTAATGACTTTCAGTCAGTGGTCATCAAGAGAAGAAAAGCACAGAATCTCATCCCCACAGAAGGGTGACATTCAGTCAGGTAAGAAAATTCTCCCCAAAATCAGAGCTTCATCTTTAACATTCAATCAAAGGCTTTCACAGGTTCTTCATACTCTGCACTCAGCCTTACCATATGGGATTGGCTCTGAGAACCTCACACCAGATGACTAACACACATGTCATAGGACACTGATCTGGGACCAGATCCTGCCTCTCTTAATGATCTCCCTCAGGGACATTGCAATATTCTGGGATATTTCCTGGAGCCCTCTACTCTATACAGGTACACTTCCAAGTAGAAACAGAAGCTTTGATTCTCACTGGGACCCCTGCTCTGTCCAACCAACCTCTCTAGAAATATGATGTTCTAATCTCTCCTGATTAGAACATTGCACGGTCTCTCCCTGTGCTAATTTAGTAAAGGTAAAAGAGAAACAAGAAAGGGCAAACTATGCAGGGAGCAATATATAAGATTCCTTTACTTAATGTATTTATCTGATATACACAAACATTGAGAAATATAGATTCATTTCATAACGGTCAAGAAAAGAGGAGGAGGAACCTCCATGCCAACAGTATATATAGATTGGAATCAATCCTGCATAAGCTCCAGCTAAAGCTTAGCTACGAGGTACTAACTCTTCTCATAAAGAAGCAATAGTTCTCCATCATTTGAAGCACACTGAGGACTCAGACAGCTGGGCACTGAGGGTGTAGTCTCCTCACTTGAATTCTGTACCTGCATCACAGAGCAATGAAATATTCCCAAAGAATTATTAAGGATGAGGTGGGGAGCCGAAATAAAAAAGGTGAATCCATAGTCTGCCTTACCATTCGTTCTGCTGGATGTTACCACCATCTTGGCCCAGTATGACCTTCCCACTTTTCTCTGGGCCTCCCTACTTCCCACCTCCAACCTCTCATTATATCTTACCTACACTTGGAAACGACTCTAGTTTTTCCACTGATCTTCATCAACAAGCAATCCAAATAGCAACTGTGTATATAACTCCTTAGAAACCTCAGGTCTGACTCAGTAATACATGACCTTCGAAGTCAAAAGTTTTCCTAATTCCCTTTATTATTATTTTTTCCAATTTCCATGTACTTACACTCTCAGGACCTCCACTGTTCTCAGGTTTGTCTTCCCTGCAAAATCTGTCAACCTAGACATAGACTTAAGTACCACCCTCTAATCATCTCCTAGGGAATCCAGTTTTTAAAAAAGCCTCAGCAAGCCTTATGGACTTTAGTAAAGACTCTTAAAGATAACCCATGGGAGATAGCAGTACACCCACAGATATCTATTTAATACACCCTCAGAGTAATTTTTTTTCTTTTTTATAAAGTCTCTTCTGTCCAATGAAGACTCTCAGCTCTTCTTCAACATATGCAGTGTCTCACCCTTCTGATTACTCTCTGCTCTATCCCAGGGCCACTCCCTTTCCTGATATTACATTCTTTCCCAATTTTGTATGTTGGTAAAATCAAATAACATAAAATATAACATGTTAATTATTATAAAGTGCACCGTTCAGTGATATTAAATACATTCATATTATTGGGCGATCAACATCGCCATTTATCTTTCTAATTCTTTTCCTACGTTTTAAAACTGTAACTCTATATCCTTTAAACATAACTTTCCTTTTTGTTCCATAACCACCTGAAAAGCATCATTACCCTCCCAATTTCTATGGTTTTGACTACACTAAATACCCCATATAATTGAAATAAGTAGTTGCATTGTTATGACTCACTAAAAGTCACAAAAATGGCATATTTGGTAGCTAAATTTCCTCAGGATTCATCCATGTTGTAGCATATTCCCAGATCTTTTCCTTCTTAACACTGAATAATATTGTATTATATGGGTATACCACACTTTGCTTATCCAGGAACTAGTGGATAAACACTTAGGTTGCTTTCATATTTTAGCTACTGTGATTATTACTGCTCTAAACACTGGAGTACAAATATTACTTTAAGACCCTGATTTCAATTCCTTTGGGTATACCTCATAGTACAATTCCTGGATCATGTAGTAAGTCTATTTTTCAATATCTGAAAAATTGCCATACTCTTTTGCAAAGCAGCTATATCATTCTACACTCGCACTGACAGAGCACAATGCTTCCAACTCCCTCACATCCTCACCAATACTTGTTTTCTGCTTGTGTATGTGTGTGTGTGCTTGTGTGTGTATGCATGCACACAAATATATAAACATGCATTTAGTGATATGGAGCATCTATTCAAGCACTTAGTCATTTGTACATCTTTTTGAAGAACCATCTATTCAACTCTTTTATCCATTTTTGAATCAGGGTGTTTGCTTCTTGTTGAGTTGTAGGAATTCTCTGTATATTCTGAATAGGAATCTCTTGTCAGATAGATGGCTTTCAAATATTTTCTCCCATCTTGTGGGTTGCCATTTTATTCTGTTTACATTTCTTTGATACACATTTTTAAAAATTATGTACTGCAAATTGTTTATTTTTTTGTTAGCTGTACCTTTGTTGTTCCTTCATTTCATATTGAGGAAAACTGCCAAATCCAATGTCACGAAGCTCTTGTCCTGTGTCCTCTGCTAAGACTTTTAATTTTATTAGGCCTTATATTTAGTTTCTTGATATGTTTTCATTAATTTTTGCATATGATGTTAGGGAAGGGTCCATCTTCCTTCTTTTGCATGTTGACAACAAGACTTCTCAGCACCATTTGTTAAAAATACTGTCCTTTCTACTTTGAAAAGTCTTGGCAACTTGTCAAAAATCATTTGGCCATATATCAGGGTTTATTTCTGATTATTCTATTCTATTCTCTTGGTCTTGAATAAGGGAGAAAATAGTATAAACTATCCAGGTTGCTGAAGAGCATAAAGAAAGACCAGGACTGAGAATAAGGAGGGCAATATAAAACAGCAGGGAGTAAAAGACAGTGTGAGAGACGATCTTGTATTTGTGAGTTCATGGAAATATGATCAGGCTAAAACCACTAAACGCCTGACTTTGAACAATACGGTAAATGTCCTAGCAAGAAACATAACACTTACGCATCTCTGGGAAATATAATATGGGCATAAAGATAAGCTACACACAAATATATTAAAAAGGGAAGGGTTTTCATGGTGTGAGAATACTGTGGGATTTGAAATACAATTTACTTCTGTTCTACCATTCTCTCTAAAATTTATCAAAGTGTATATACAAGCAATTCCAATTCTTGTAATGTGCTTGACAGGTTTAATATGAACTTCAGCAGACCAGTAAATGTACATTCATAGTAGGACTCTACCCTAATCCAAAAAACAAAACACAAAATCTGGAAACACTACAGTTCACTTTGTCAACACACATACAGATGCAGTGATGGTTAACAGTCTAAAAACAGAAGGTGAGCATGGGTGCAAGAGGTTAATCCCCAGGCTGGGGTGGGGTGCAGAGTTTGAGGGTAACACAGGTAGAAAAGGCTTTTGTCCTATCCTTGATTTTTGAGGTATGGAAGTTCACAGGTCACTACCTTCATTTCAAAATGAATGAATGCACTATACAATTTTTAAAAACAGGTGAAGTAAACATGAGTGATAATAAATTTCACACTATCACTAATCAAATAAGATACTAAGAAAAATTGAATAATATAATTTAAGAATGAAGCAGAGAGATTGTCCAAAATGGTAGCATTCAAAAACCCAGAGCTTGATGCCTCTCATGGGCACACCAAAGTCACAACTGTTTACAGAACAGCAATTCATGAAAAAGGCCGGGACCTACCATAAAAGATGTTTTAGAGCTAAAGATAGAAGGAGGGCACCTCGGCAAGACAGGGAGGAAGGGCAAAATCTCAACAGAGCCAAGACCCAAACCCCCAGGTGGGTGGCCCACAAATGGGAGAATAATTACAATTTCTGAGGTGCTCCCAGGTAGCAAGGGGTATGAACCCATCATCAGGCTCCCAAGCCCAGGGACCCTGTGCTGGAAAGAAGAGTTCCCAGAAAGTTGGGCTTTGAAGACCAGTGGTGCTTATTTTCCAGAGAGCCAGAGGGTTGTGGGAAATAGAGATTCCACTCTTAAAAGGTGCTCACAAAATCCCACATGATCCGAGAATCAGAAGAGAAGCAGTCATTTGAACGGATCCTGGGTCACACCTACGTCCTGATCTTGGAGAGTCTCCCAGAGAGTCCAGAGGCAACTACAGCACAGCCTCAGGGACATAGACACTGGCAGAAGCCATCTGGGGGAGCTCCTTCTACCTCGTGGCCACTGGTACCAGCAAGCATAATTTCAGAATCCTCCCTCTATCTTTTTAGCCTCAGGACCTGGCCCTACCCATTTCCACCAGACTATAGACACAAGTACTAGGATGCTGCAGGCCAAGAAACTAACTGAGAAGGGGCATAGCCCCATCCACCAGCAAACAGGCTGCCTTCAGACCCTCTCAATGCACAGCTGCCCCTGGACATGGGCCCAGCCACCAAAAGCCCCAGGACCAGCCTCCACACCTCAGTGGACAGGCACCAGCCCCAGAGTCCCTGGCCCCTCTGATAAGTGAGCCTGTTCTGGCCTTGGAATCAGCCTCACCATCAGCAGCTGATCACTGCACAGGGACTCGATGGAGCTTGGACCTACCCAACAGAAAACCTGCTCTAGCAGTGGGATCAGCCTCATACACCAACAGGCACACACCAGCTCCAGGAATACCACAACCCAGCATCCTGTGTGACCAGAACACTTACCTGCAGGCCAGAAACAGCCATGGACTCAGCTAGGCACTGACCCTGCCCATCAGAATGCAAACACAAGATTAGGGGTACCCCAGATCCTGCAGATAGCTGTGTCAGGAACAGTGATCCAACACCAACTCTGCGACTCCTGGGCCCTGCAGCCAGAACTCAGGACCTGTGTCTTCCTCCCAGTAGCCAGCATCGCCCCAAGACCAGTGACTGGGCACTAGCCCTGATATCACCTGGACTGCAATTCTACCCATAAGTGAACCAGCACTAGATTTGGTGTCCCCCAGAGTTGTGCAGCCAGCTGCCTTTTGATTTAGCCTCACCAAGAAGCACAGACAGCTTCCATACCAGGCAGAGTCTGGCAAACAAGCACTCTGGGGGCAGCCAAGATTACCTGACCACCAACAGTAGTCAGCCCACCAAGCAGCCCACATAGGGGGTACACTTAGAACATATAGCTCTGGTGACCAGGGGACAGTGGGCTGCTGGGACACATAGGACCTCTCCTACAAAAGGCCACTTCTCCAAGGTTCAGGAAATGTAACGAACCTACTACATACATAACAATAAAAACAGCAAGTTAAGAAAAATGAGGTGACACAGAAACACGATCCAAATGAAGGAACAAGATAAGAACTCAGAAGATCTAAGTGAAGTGGAGATAGCCAATCTGCCCAACAAAGAGTTCAAGGTAATGACTGTAAAGATGATCAAAGAACTCAGGAGAAGAATGGACGACCAGAGCAAGAAGTTAGAATGTTTGAAAAAAGAGTTAGACAATTAAAGAACAACAAAACAGAGATGAGGACTACAATAACGGAAATGAAAAATACACTAAAAGGAAACTACTGTAGACTAAATGATACAGAGGAATGAATCAGAAAACTGAAGGAGAGAGTACTGGCAATCACTGAAGATGAACTGTAAAACAATAGATTAAAATGAAATGAGGAAAGTTGAACAGACTTGTGAAACAACATCAAGTGTACTAATATTTGCATTATACTGGTCCCAGAAGCAAAAAGGAAAGAGAAAGCAGTGTAGAACATACCTGAAGACATAAGAGCTGAAAACTTCCATAACTTGGGAAAGAAAACAGACATCCAAGTCCAGTAAACACAGCAAGGCCAAAACGGGATCAACCCAAAGAAGACCACACCAAGACCCATTGTAATTAAAATGGCAAAAAAATAAAGATAAAAAGACACTATTAAAAGGAGCAAAGGAAAAGCAACAAGTTACAAACATGGGAACTTGCATTAAGTTATCAGCTGGCTTTTCAGGATAACCTCTGCATTCCAGAAGGGAGTGGCATGGTATATTTAAAGTCACGAAAGGGAAAAGCCTATAACCAAAAATACTCTACCCAGCAAGGCTCTCCTTCAGATTTGATGGTGAGATCTAAAGTTTTACAGAGAAGCAAAACTAAAAGAGCTCAGCATCGCCAAACCAGCTTTATGAGGAATCTTAAAGGGGCTTTTCTCAGTGAAAAAGAAAAGGCCACGACTGAAACATAAAAATTAGAAAAGGAAACTTACTAAAGGAAAAACCTCATTGGATAAGGCAAATATTCAACAAAGGCAGTAAATCAACCATGTACACAGCTAATAGGAAGGACGAAAGAAAACAGTAATAAAATCATCTATATTCACAATAAGAAGTTAAGGGACACACAAAACAAGTAGATGTAAAATACAAGGTCAAATTCAGTAACTGTGGGGGAGCAGAGTAACAGTGCAGGGTTGTTAGTGTCCACGTGAAACTAAGAGCTCAGCAACTGAAATAATCACACACACACACACACACACACACACACACAACTGAAAGAAATCCAAACATCATATTAAAGATAGTCCTCACATCACAGACGAATAAAAGGGGAAGAAAGGAACAGTGAAGAAATTAAAGAGGGATTCTAAAAATACCCAAGAGAAATGAAAATGAACACACAGTGATCCAAAATCTATGGGACACAGCCAACGCAGTTCACAGGGGGAAGTTATAGTGATACAAGCTTATTCTTAGGAAACAAGAAAAATATCAAATAAACAACCTAACATTACACCTGAAGGAATTAGAAAAAGAAGAAAAAAACAAAACTCAAAGCTGTCAGAAAGAAAAAAATTAAGAAAACAATACCATATGCAATCACACCAAAAAGAATAAGATACCTAGGAACAAACACACCTAAGCAGGTAAAGACATGTACTCAGAAATGTATCAGCCATTGGTGAAACAAGTTGAAGGCAACAGAAAAAGATGAGAAAATATAGCAGGTGCATGGACTGGAAGAATTAATACTGTTAAAATAACCATACTGCCAAAGACAATCTACAGATTTAATGCAATCCCTATCAGAATACCAAAGCATTTTCATAGAGCTTGAAAAAGTAATTTTAAAATTTGTATAGAAACACAAAGACCCCAAATAGCCAAACAATCTTGAGAAAGAACAGAGCTGGAGGCATCAGGCACCTTTACTTCAGATTATACTGCAAAGCAACAGTAATCAAAGAGCATCGGACTGGAGCAAAAACAGACACAAAGATCACTGGAATAGAATAGAGATCCCAAAAATAAGCCCACACGCGTATATTTAATTGATTTATGACAAAGCAGGCAATATGGAGAAAGAACTGTCTCTTCAATAAGTGGTACTAGGAAAACTGGTCAGCTACATGGAAAAGAATAAAATTAGAGTATTTTAGCACACGGTATATAAAATTAACGCAAAACTGAATAAAAACCTAAATGTAGGACCATAAAACCCAGAGAGGAAAATACAGAACATTCTTCAACATAAATGATAGCAACAGTTTTGCGTTCAGTCTACTAAGGCAAATGAAACAAAAGCAAAAATAAACAAATGGGACTTCACTAAACTTAAAAGATTTTGCACAGCAAAGGAAACCAAAGACAAAATGAAAAGACAACCTGCTGAAGGAGAGACAATATTTGCACATGATAAGAGGTTAACACCAAAAAGATGACCAAGCAAGGGTTCATATCTAAACTACAGAAACAGCACATACAACTCAATATCAGAACTGCACCCAAAATATTTTTTTAAAAAATGAGAAGACCTAAATAGACATTTTTCCAAGGAAAAAATACAGATAGACAGCCAGAATGCACAAAGATGCTAAACACAGCTAATCGGCAATAAAATGCAAATCAAAACTATGAGATATATCACCTCAGTCTTGTCAGAATGGCTGTCATCAAAAAGGTCACAAATAACAAAGGTTAGTGAGGATGTGGAGAAAGGGAAATTCTTGTAAACTCTTGATGTGAATGTGAAGTAGTGCAGCTACTGTGGAAAGAAGAATGGAGGTTCCACCAAAAACTAAAAATAGAACTACCATAATATCCAGCAATTTCCCTCTTGGGTATATCAGAAGAAAACAAAAACACTATTTAAAAAAAAAAATAACTGCACACCAATGTTCATAACAGTGTTATTTGCCATAGCCAAGATATAGAGTCAAACTGAGTGTTCATCAATAGGTTAGGGGATAAAAAATGATATTTATGATGACTTCAGCAAAAAATGAAATGTTGCTATTTGCAAGAACATGGATGGACTTGGAGGGTATTATGCTTAGTAAAATAAGCCGCAGAGAAAACAAGCCTGGTAGGTTATCACTTACACGTGGCATCTAAAACATTGAATACAACAACAACAATGAAACAGACTCACAGATTAAAGAACAGACTAGTGGTTACCAGCAGCGAGAGACAGGGCGGAGGAGCAAAATAGTGGTAGGAGGTTCTGAGGAAGAATCCACTATGTATAAAATCAATCATCTACAGTGACGTTCTGCATAGCCTGGGGAATAGAGCCACTCTTTTATAATAAGTATAAATGGAGAAGAACCTAAACATTTATGAGTCACTATGTTGTACCTCTGAAACTAATATAATAATGCAAATTAACTATAGATCAATAAAATATAAAGTAAGAAACAATAAAGGAGAGACAGATTATTAGATAGAAATCAATTAAATAAACACAAGTTTCGGAAATCAAGGAATTAAAAAACAACATGTAAGACAACATTGGCCTTTAAAGTGTACGATCTATTCATTTAAAAGAAATCATTTAAGTGGTGAAAAATGGTACCCATTCTCACAATTTTGTATATCTAGGATAAATTATTATCTACAAAAATATGTTACAAATATTCACTCAAAAAGAAAGAGAAAATTTGGATTAACCTATTTTAGTATACAAATTTAATATCAAAGTCTCTATGTGACATTGATGTGAATAAGTTCTGTTAACCACTTCTAGTTTCTTTGTGATGTAAAATCTTTTAAAGCATAAAAATCAGCCTTTCTACATCATTCTATTAGACATACATAGAAGTTAAAAGAAATGAGAAGACAGAAAAATCAACCAGGAAGGTGAATTTACTGAGAAACAGCCATTCGTTCTCCCTCCTCCTTTGCTTTTCCTCCTTTTCCAGGTCTCTTTTGGTTCCAATCAAGAGAAGTCTTGAGAATTCTGAGAATATTTCTTCGAGGGCTTCAAACCACCATACCTATGTTCTCTGCCACAACTACACACACGGGAACAAAAATAAACCTCTGCTATCTACTCATGTAGGAGAGATTCATGCAAAATAAACTCCTACATGGAGACCAACAGGTGAGTTTTCTACCTGTTCTTTATAATGTCCTTCCATTATAGTAAATCCCACACATTATGAGGCAGAAGGGGTTATGTGAGCTCTTCCTTGAAGTCAAAAACCTTGCATTCATTTCAAGTACCTGGTGATCATAGGGTACAGCCAGGGAAGGTGCCATCACCCTCGGGGGGTGGGGGGGTGGGCGGTGAATGGGCTTCCGCAACCATGCACCTCCTGATGAACAGATTCTGAAGAAACAAAGGGCGGTCACACCGCAGCCAGCCTGTCAGACTGTCGGGCCACTGGGCAACCCCACCAGTCTGGAAGTGCCCCATAAGTTGCTCAAAGCAAAACTCTGCCCCCCCGTGAAGCCAGGCAATTTGGGCCAGAGAGTCAGAGGAGACCGGTAATCAACTCCTCCTCTCTGCTCACCTCCTTGGGGTTACAGCAACCCCACCTCCAAACCCAACTCTGATCCTGGAGTGCCAAGGTGGGAGCGCAGGTGGGTTCTGCCGGTGCTTCAGCGCCTTCTGGGAAGCCCCCTAGTTTGAATATGATTTGAGTTTGATCCTGAGAAACCATCAGAACTTCCCACCAGAGATAAATGAGGAGATTCTGGCCTTTATTAGTACGCACGGTGAACCCGGTTGTCCTGGCTGTACTTGCCAACCCTCCTATTTTACGCACCTATGTTTATCCACCTTCCTCCCTGTGAGTACCTTTGACTAACCCTGAGCTCAGACTCCTGACCTATTACAGTGACTTTTTCAGTCTTTCTTTAAAAATGTACAGGTAGGGCTTCTCTGGTGGCGCAGTGGTTGAGAGTCCGCCTGCAATGCGGGGGACACAGGTTCATGCCCCAGTACGGGAGGATCCCACATGCCGCGGAGCGGCTAGGCCTATGAGCCATGGCCGCTGAGCCTGTGCGTCCGGAGCCTGTGCTCCACGATGAGAGAAACCACAACAGTGAGCGGCCCGCGTACCGCAAAAAAAAAAAAAAAAAAAAGACAGGTAATAAAATGAATTTAACCTAGAAGCAGCAGCTCAGTAAGGGAAATAAAATCATCAGAAGTTATCTAATCACAGCCACAGCCATCCAGGGCCCTGTCTTATCTGCTGGGGCATAAGAATGGGACCTTCCTAAACCTGAAGGGCATCCAATCAAATAAGTTGATTATGCTCACCTCTGGCTCTTGGAGGGATTGCTAGGCAGTCTACCCAGGGTATACTGACTGCAAAACACGGTCATGGTTTTGAAACACCTATGCTCCAGGAAAGATTTTTGCGGTGCATGGGGAAGGTTTCTTTTTGACATCAAGCAAAAAATAAGTCACCAAGCCCTTTGAGCACAGGGCTTCTTAAGAGGGAAGTAGAAGGAAGGAATGGGCAGAAAACATGATCTCCTCGGAAGTGCAGGGCGTTTTTCCAAAAGAGTAGGATTTAGTCTCAGTTTAAGGAGAACACCTTTAAATAGCTGGGACAGCTCCAAACTGCAGTTTAGGGAACGAGTGCTCCAAAAGAACAGTGCTTTACAAGTCCTGGCCAGGCAGCAAGAGGATGAAGAGTTGGTTTTGCATAGTTTTGAACGCAGGAGTAAAGAAACCGAGGCATCTCTGACTAAAAGGGCCTGAGATCCTATGGCATCAGTGGGTCAGTCAGTTGCAGGGGGCAGGGGGTGTGGGGGGCGATATTTCTCTCTCAACATCTCCCAGGGCAGCCACCCCTCCCAACCCCACCCCCCTACTCCCTTCACCCTTCCTCCCTCCACTGTTGGGTCCCCAGGGACAGCACTTCTTAAGCTGGAGCGCTCAAGCACCATCTCTGCAGTCTGGATTCTTCCTGGAGCCTGGCAAGTTCTGGGACAGGAAGCCAGGTCTGCAAGGCCGCTGGGGTGCAGTCAGCCCTGGAGGTCTGGAGGGGAAATGGAGCCCTGAAGCCCACCCACGTCCTTGAAGCCGAGGGAGGAACACATCCTTCTAACAGTACTTCTCAGGGGTCAGCATGCTCCCCACCCGGCGGTGATCCATACTCACTTGAGGCAACAAGGACTGCCTCTAACCGGCCCCCTCGATTGCGCCTTAAGGGTCCTCGCACATGTGTGATAGCGCAGGCCCTGGATCTCTTTAGTCAGCCTAGGCCAGTGCTGCCGGGGTCCCTCCAGTCCCATCCCCCAGCCCCTCCCTCTGGGACTGTATCTAATAGAAGAAAGAGCACAGAGGAATTGGCTAAATCAAGGGACCGGGGAGCCTGGGTATGAGTTTGAAGACCGAGAACCTAAGGCACAATTACATATTATTGGAGACTCTTGTGGGGTGTGTGGGGTGAGGTTAGGAGGCTGAGAGGCTGAGTCGACCTGGTGAGTCCAGCCCCAGGACACCACACAGCCCCATCCCCCCTTCCCTGCCATCAGACAAGGGGTGCCGCAACTCCAGCCGGGACTCTGCACTTCCCCCTCCCTGATTCTCCTCCAGAAGAGCAGGTGGTCCCGCTCTGAGGGCAGCGGCAAGACAACGGACCAAGTCCCCCCGCACTAAGGCACTCCTGGAAGCTCTTCCTGCACAGCAGTGCCGGCTTGGAGCGAACCCGAGCACCGCCAAAGTTGGTCTCGTCCTGCAGCGGAGGGACGCAGGGTTTAAGCCAGCTGCCCTGGCTTTAAAGCAATCAGCCCCCCCTTTAGGTCAGGTGACCCGACTTTAAATCACTGTGTGCCCCTCGAGCCTGCAACTTCAAAAGTTGGGAACTTCACTTTGATCCCAGCACCTCACATAGCTGAAGGCACACTAGTCACCCCCAAGCCTGGCTTAGAGGCAGGATATAAGGTAAGGGGATGGGCGTGCACTCCTGGTGATGAGGGTGCACTTCATGTACCAGAAGGGTCCAGGCACCCTGGGGTACAGCTACCAGTGCACGGTACAGCAGCTCCCTGGCAAAGCTGGTGAGGCCCAGGGAGAGCAGGCACACCCATGCGTGCAGAGGTTCCAGGACGGGAGCTGGGGCACAGCCAGCCGGGAGGGTGTGAAAGTGGAGGATCTGAGCCTTTTGTGAAAGGCAGACACAGAGGATGGATGAGAAACAAAGACCAGATGAAATATGGATTTGAAAAACACACCCTGCTCTTGAAGTTGGGGTGGGGGGCACCCCAGACTTGAGACTTCTTACTCCCCAGTACCTAGTGCTTTGGCCTTTGCCCAATTACTTATAAAATTTACTGATAATATCTAACCCATAGAATACCGCATTTGTAGTGGTATTGCATGTTAATGTTTCTATAGTGGAAAAATCTTTTCTACAAGAAACATGTACACTATCTGAAATCAATTAAAACCCCTCTTTATAAAGTACTATATTGGACTTCCCCGGTGGCGCAGTGGTTAAGAATATGCCTGCCAACGCAGGGGACATGGGTTCGAGCCCTGGTCAGGGAAGATCTCACATGCTGCGGAGCAGCTATGCCCATGCGCCACAACTAGTGAACCTGCAGGCCACAACTACTGAAGCCCGTGTGCCTAGAGCCGGTGTTCCACAACAAGCGCAGCAAGAGAAGCCACTGCAATGAGAAGCCCGCGCACCACAACAAAGAGTAGCCCCCGCTCGCCGCAACTGGAGAAAGCCCGCGCACAGCAACGAAGACCCAACACAGCCAAAAATTAATTAATTAATTAATTAATTTTTAAAAGTACTATATCCTTCTGTACAACTTCTCTGGGAAGCACAGAGATGGCGTGGGAGAGTGAGAAAGACCAATATTTACTGCACATCTCTCATGCAGGTGCTCTGCTGGCTCAGATACATTTATCCCCACTTTACAAAGGAGGAAATAAGCTCAGAGAGGTTTAGTAATTTTCCCAAAGCCAAACAGCTATTGAGTGGCAGAACCAAGATCTGAACCAAGTCTGTTACCTCCAAAGCCTAAGTCCTCATCACAACAAAACTCAATTAATATTTACATTTATCGAATTACATTGCAGCCTGGGGAGTTCTTGGCACAATCCTGAATAAGAGTGAGAAAGAAAGAAATAGCATTGTTCCTACAGTCAACCAAAATTTTTGGAGCAGCGGCTAGATGCCTGGTCCTTTTTGGGGTTCAGCAGTGATCACGACAGGAAAAGTCGTGCTTTCATGAACCATGTAGTGGGGAGGAGAGACGGGTGCAACTTGGGTGAGGGATTTCACCTTGCTGGGCCTCTGTTTTCTCATCTGGAAAATGGGATGGGTGTTCCTCATTTTCTGGGATTGTCCGGCTGGACATTCTCTGATTCCATAAGAAGCATTTGTTTTCCTGTTTCTTTAAAATTCATTCAAGCCATGAGCCATGATGCATGTTGTTAGCTGCTCCCCAAATCACTCTTCCCCACCCTTTTCCTGTGATCAGGTCTTTCCCCAAACATGACTCACAATCAGTCAAGTCACAGAACCTAAGGGGCACCCAGCAGAAAAATTCCAACCCTTGCTTCTCAGGAGCTCTGCGGTCTACCTGCCAGGTAAACTTAACTCACCTGGGACAAGGTGGCCATCCCTGGTTTCACATCAACATGATCTCAGGCACAAACCTCCTTTTTTTCCATTTGGTCTTTAAGTTACTTGTTGAAACAACTGTACAAATATGACAAAGGTATAAAATCAGGCATCTTCTGCCCCCAGCGCCTACTAATACATGATGTTCTGCCACTTTAATGATAAAGATAGAACATTTCAACATTCTGCTGCCCTCATTATTTGTCATTTTTGTTGATATTTCTATTGAATACATCTTTCAATATTTTAACAATGGAACATTTATTTAGGTTGCTCCAGACCCAGCCTTTAGTGGTAAGGGATTTGTTGTCATATTTCTATTATGTTTCCTTTAAAAACCATTATCCTATTTAAATGGATTAAGTCAATTCTATAGGCATTTATCTTATGATATTCATGAAGTTAATCCATAGAGGGCAGTGGTACAATTGATCGCACTTGAGAACCTCTAGTAACACAGTTAAGTGTACATATTATCTACATGTAAACCGAAGTACATGCCGAGTGAGATTCTCCTACCCTCTTCACTCTGTGCCCCTCAAGCCTGTGAGAAATGGAATATTTCTTGCCATCTCAGTAAACAAAGGATATCACAGTCATCAGCCCTTGCAGCCCTCCAGTGTGAGCCGCGAGCCCTGAGGATCTCAGGATATGCAAATACAGAATGCAGGCCCCAGAGCGCTGAGGTGCATATGAAAGGAAGGAATTCAGGGAGCCCAGCCTCTGGCATCTCCGCAAACAAAGAAAAGCGCTGCATTCCTCACGTTGGGAGAGCCGGTTTGCCTTAGTTAACAATCACCTGCTGATGGTCCCCATTACCTGCGCCAGTGCCCTGCCCTGTCCCCTCCCCCGGTCCTTTAGCTCAGGGAGGAAGGAGGGCAGAGGGACTCCGCTGAATAAGGGGCCTGCGAGCCTCGGGAGGAGTTTTTAGCCGCCTTCCCCGCAGTCGGGGGGAGGCGCGCTGACGCTGCAGCCGGGCCCTGCGCCTCCCTTGCCCCGTTTCCCCTCAGGACACTCAGGCCGACCCCCTCCCCACGCCCCCCAGGCCCCGCGAGCCAGGCCGAGGGCAGGGGCGAGAGGAGGGACCGAAGTTCCCCGGAACCAAACGCTGGGGGCCGCCCTTTCTGCACAGCAGCGGCGGGTGGCAGCGAACCCCTGCCCCTCAGAAGCTGGTCTTGCCCTGCCGCCCGGGCACCTGACCAGGCGGAGGGTCGGCGCCCGCTTACCCGGCCCGCCGTCCGCACGACTGTCGCGGCTTCGGCCTCCGGGGCCCCTCCAGAGCCGGCAGCGTCAGTGAGGCCGCCCTCGCCGCGGGCTCCGGGGCAGTTCCGTGAAGGCGGAGGGAAGAGATCCCGAGCCGGGAGCTCCAGCTCTGTGGAAACGCGGGCTCCGTTCTGGGCGCAGCGGGTGGGACCGCTCTGCCCCGAGGCCTTCTGGGAGGGACGGAGGCGCCGGGGGAGGGAGCCGCCAGGAGCGCAGGGCCCCGTCGGGGGTCCTGGAGGGGCGGCCCGGCCTGAGGGCCCCGCCCACTGTGACCGCAGCCCAGGCATTTTTCCTGGAGTCCTACACTACAAAGTTAGAAAGATACACGGTCTATAGTAAATATTCACAAATGATTGTTGCTGCTGTGCTTACTATCCTATTAAAGGTGTAAAATCCATAAAACACTTTAAGTTCAAAATTAAATATGAATTTTTACCTTTCTAATTATGTCTCTGCTATTCACAATTGTCGTTAATGAATCAGAGACTGTGGCATCACTAGTTAAAAGTGAGCTTGTTAAAAAAATAGAACTCAGGCCCACCGGACCTACTGAATCACAATCTGAACTTTTACAATCTCCCCAGTGTCCTTGTGTACCCATGAATAGTTGAAAGGTACATTTCTACCTCGACACGTCTTTTCTGTCTGAGAAATACACACATTTTATCCAATTTGATATAAATAAAACACTCAAAAATGCATATGCCTGTATTGAAACCATCATTTTATCATTTCTTTTCCAGATAAGTATAGTCTCTATACTGGTTTTGTGGATCACATGCCACACTCTTTTCTTGTAGTTAGAAATAAGATAGAGAAACTTACTTTGTAAAAAAAAAAAAAAATAAAAAATAAATATATATATATATATATATATATATATATATTAGTGAGTAATTGAAGACACTCTTCTAAATTAAAACCAGTTCTCTTAACTTGCTCTTTTCTTCTTGGGTCACATTATGAACTCTTCCCGTGGCCACACGGTATGTGTACTTTTAATTTCAGGGACCGCTGACATTCCAGGATATGGCCATAGTTTTCTCTCAAGAGGACAGGCAATGCCTGGACCAAGATCAGTGGGAACTGTCCAGGTATGTGATGTTAGACAAGTATAGGAACCTGCTCTCCTCGGGTGAAGATACCTTCCTTCCAGAATTCCTTATCCAACCACAGGGTTTAGAGTCCTTCATTTGTAGAATGTCTCCTGGAATCTTCTGCTTCCTACAATAGGGTTCCAGATTGCAACGTTTCAGGAAAGATTGGGAGTTTGTGGGTATAATTTATCTTATTCTTTTAACATTGCAGCCTCCCTCAGCCACATAACACAGGGAGACTAGCTGGGTGCTTTGTGACCACCTAGAGGGGTGGGATAGGGAGGGTGGGAGGCAGGGAGATGCAAGAGGGAAGAAATATGGGAACATATGCTTATGTATAACTGACTCACTTTGTTATAAAGCAGAAAATAACATATCATTGTAAAGGAATTATACTCCAATAAAGATGTTAAAAAATAATAAAAATAATAAAATAAAATTGCAGCCTCCCTTTTAATATACTTTGTAACTGCTTGGGCTGTGTCTATATGAACTGTGTACTATATGCTTCTGTTACAGTCCTTACAATATTTTATTGTCTTATTTTCTGTAACAATTCTCCATGGATTCTTTGGGCTTAAAGTATACTAAAAGGGAGACTGCGATTCTGGGACTTCCCTGGTGATGAAGTGGTTAAGAATTTGCCTGCCAATGCAGGGGACACGGGTTCGATCTCTGGTCTGGGAAGATCCCACTTGCCACAGAGCAACTAAGCCAGTGGGCTACAACTACTGAGCCTGTGTGCCACAACTACTGAAGCTGGTGCGCCTTGGGCCCGTGTGTCATTTATTTTTTGGAGAAGCAACCACCTCTGAGTGATCAAAATTTAGACCAACTAGTCAAAATGCTTTATCACCTGTTCTAAAACACTGATCAACAGAACAAGTTTTACTAGGGATAACAGTGTAATTGTATTCTGGAGTTCATAGCGGCAATATGGTTTATGACCTTGATGCTGGATCATGACATTTCAATGGTATAACTGCTTTTAATTGTTCAACGATTAAAGTCTCACGTGGGGCTTCCCTGGTGGCGCAGTGGTTGAGAATCTGCCTGCTAATGCAGGGGACACGGGTTCGAGCCCTGGGCTGGGAGGATCCCACATGCCGCGGAGCAACTAGACCCGTGAGCCACAACTGCTGAGCCTGCGCGTCCGGAGCCTGTGCTCCGCAACGAGAGGCCGCGATAGTGAAAGGCCCGCGCACTGCGATGAAGAGTGGCCCCTGCTTGCCACAGCTAGAGAAAGCCCTCGCACAGAAACGAAGACCCAACACAGCAAAAATAAATAAATTAATAAACTCCTACTCCCAACATCTAAAAAAAAAAAAAAAAATCTATTAAAGTCTCACGTGATCTGAGTTCAGACTGGAGTCATCCTGGTTGCTTTCTGTCTATTGCAGATTTCTTCCAGTAGGAAAGGACAAGAGCATTATGGCTTACTTTACAAAATGTCTGGAAACTAAATGATGATATAATCTACATTCAGTTAATTTATACATACCCTACTGTAGAACCATGTTTGTTAAGGTGGCAGAGCCCGGTAATTATGTACAACTGAAACCTTTATCTGCACTGGTTCAAGTCCTCTTCCTAAGAATATGTTTATAATCAACATTCTTTCACAAATGACCCAATTTAATTCACCATAGCATTCCTCATATTAATTAAATGGAAAATCCTAGGCTATATACAAATCCAGAAAGGGCCAACAATCCTCAGCCCCCATGGATGATTACAAACCATTGCTGAGGCATACAAATTACTTATTAAAGAACCATTATGTCCATCAACATCATCAATTTATATATTATTGCCCCAATGCTAACCTTAACCCTGGCTCTCACAACATGAATTCCTCTTCCCGTATCTTTTCCACTAATTAATATAAATGTTGGCCTATTATTTATATTAGCCATATCACACCTAGCCATTTATTCCATCCTCAGATCTGGATGAGCTTCACATTCAAAATACTCACTCACTGGAGCCCTAGGGACAGTAGCACACACAATCCCATATGAAGTAATGTAGCAGTTATTCTATTCTCAGTCTTACTGATAAATGGATCATTTACACTTTCAACAGTAATTATTACACGAGAACGCCTATGACTAGTTTTCTCCTGACCCCTACCCAGAATTTGATTATCTCCGCGGTAGCAGAAATCCAATGAAGCCCCTCTTGATTTAACAGAAGTAGAATCAAAACCTGTATATGTCTTCAATGTAGAAAATGTAGCAGGCCCATTCACCCCGTCCTTCCTAGAGAATATGTTAATTTCCTTATAATAAACATTTCCACAACAATCTATTTTTAGGAGCATTCGACAATCCTTAGGTGCCAGAATTATAGATTCTTTCATCTTTTGAATATAGTTTTTTTTTAAAAATAATTTTTTATAGTTTTACTGCCTTTAAACAAAATGTACTCCATTGCTGTGGAATATTCCTTCATAGGAGCGTGCATGGTTCATTTCTGCATCTGCTTGTGATGGTCTTCAGGTTCTTTCAGGTTTGGCTCCTGTGGCTGCAGAGTCCATGTCCGTGTGTCCTGGTGCAGGGCTGGGGTGGTTGTGTTCGCTCTCTGAGGCCCGATTGTTTCAGAAGTGGTTGCACCCCCCGCTGCGCACCAGGCTTTCCATTGCTCCACATCCTGCTGATATTTGATACTGTGCCTTCATGTCTGCCATTCTGGTAGGTGTGTGCACAGTAGTTTTCTTATGGTTTTAATCCCTCCGTTGTTAGTGAAGTTGTGCATCTTGTGTTATTCACGCACTACTTCCTGTTGTTTTTTTTAAAGTTTTAAAAATTGTGGTCCAATACACAAAACATAAACTTTACTATCTTAACCATTTTTAAGTGCACATTTCAGGGTCCAGAAGTAATTCGCACTGTTGTGCAAACCTGACCGCCATCGTCCTCCAGAATTTTTTCATCCTGCAAAATTGAAACAGTCCCCATTAAACACTCAGTCGCCATTGTCCCTCCCTCAGCCCCTGGCACTCACCATCCTACTTTCTGTCTCTATGTTTCCGACTGCTCTAGGGGCCTTGTATGAATGGATCAAGCACTGTTTGTTTGTTTGTGTCTAGCTTACATCACTGAGCATTAATGCCCTCAAGGTTCATCCCTGCTGCAGCCTGTGTCAGAATTGCCTTCCCTTTTAGGCTGAATAACATTCCCTTGTATTGATGGACCATGTTTTTCTTCTCCATTCATCCATTAGTGGACACATGTACTATCTACATTTATTTCTCCTGTCATAATATTTGTGGAATAACGTCAGAAAGTCCTATGAATCAAAAGTCATTTGCCATTAACTTTTTCCTTAAACTTTTTGTTGTGAAAAACATCAAAGCTAAGAAAAGGGAAAAATACATGTCAGCTTCACTTGTGTTCAGGACTTAATGCTTTACGGACTCACTTTATGGATTCACTTTATTCCCTGTGTGTGTGCTATGTACATGCGTGTGCATGTGCCTGTTTGCATACCTATGCTGTGCATGTGCATAGGTATGTGCACTTGCACACGTTCGTTAGTGTGCACTTGCTCAAGTTAGTGTATGCATGGGCATATGCGTGCATGTGTGTTCATATGCTAGTGTGTGAATATATTTGTGCTGTGCACCTACATATGTTTGTGTGTGTGCTGTGCCCGCCTGTGTGCACAACTGTGTGTTTGCTGGAACCACTTGCAGATATATCCACACGCAGATGCTCTAACAATCCTGCGTAGCCACGTAAAGGTCACAGATCTCAGGGATTTAAATGGATGGAGCAGGATGTCCTGACACAGAGTCTGTCTTCCAATGACTGTCACGGTCTCAGTAACATCCTTCACACCTTCCTTAAGCCCCATTCAGGGTCCAGTTTAGACCCCCATTACATTCAGTCACCTGCCCCAGGTCCCCTAAAGCTACAATGTCACAGTTGGAGAGGCCGGCCAAGGCTGGGGATGCCCCTCCTGTTGGCCTGGCCTCCAGGCC
The DNA here is from genome assembly GCF_964341445.2 of Mesoplodon mirus. Lineage (NCBI taxonomy): Eukaryota > Metazoa > Chordata > Mammalia > Artiodactyla > Ziphiidae > Mesoplodon > Mesoplodon mirus. The sequence continues at coordinate 51,503 of NC_138995.1, read as the reverse complement.
CTGCACTTGGCTCCTGTGTTCCCATCTCTCAGCCAGGCCCCGACTTGGATGGGGCCGCCACCTCTTTCCTCACAGTGTCCCATCGCCCAGTCAAGGGGGTTCATTCTCCCAAAGTCAGCATCAGGAGTGGGGGCGTGACAGTCCCCACTGGGTCTCCTTCATGTGAGACCTTGTCCTTTTGAAAGAGCAGGGGCCCTGCCCTCGGGGGTGGGGGCTGGGGGGTGACATGCGGCCCACGATGGGCAGGCGGGTCACCAGGTGGGGCGAGCCAGTGTGCAAGGAGCTCCGCGGTGGGTTCTCCTCTCCAACAGCTTCTGTGCCCCTACCTCTCCCCGTGACTCCCCTCGAAGACAGCGCGGTGCCCGGGACGGGAGCCATGGGAGCCGTCAGCCACCGCCCCCTCTACACACACCCACACACACACGCACACACACACGCACACGCACATGCACATGCACACGCTGCAGGGAAGCAGGACCTGAGTGCAGGGCTCTCAGCGGCCCTGAGCGCCCCGCCCGGAATTGGCCAGTGGAATGGACAGACCGGATCTCCCGGCCCGGACCATTCAGGACTGTCCTGCCTGGGTTCCAGTGCGGCCGCCTCCTTCTGGAAGCCTGGGAGGCTGGAATCAGGCCACTTCTTGTCTGTCCTGGCAGCAGACGGGGCTGCACTCTCAGAAGTTCATGGCTCACCCATGGATCCTGACCATCAGGTGGCCAGAGAAACTGGTAACATTTCTGTTTTGCCTGTTGAAATGTTTAATGACAAAGATTTTGTTCAGTTTCCTGATGTGGGTGTCCAAAGACGAGAGACCCATGTGTGTGATCTGTGCCTCCTATGAGATCAGCCCTAAGCTAGTTTAAACATGGTCAAGTTCTGTCTACACGGTAGATTTAAACCTCTGCATGTCCTTTCTACTGATTATGTTCAGAGCTGACCATGTGTTGTCTATAAGAAGAAGATTTAGGCCTGACCATGTTCTGTGTACGCTAGGACTATGGGAACCTGGGTAGAAACCCGGCCTGGCCTCAGGACTGGGAAGCTCCGTGCCTGCATCTGAAGGTGAGTGCTTAAATGTCTGGGGTCTGGAGCTGAGGTGGGTTTGTCTGAGTAACAGCCTCTCTTCTGAGTGTGGTTACCTGGTCCTCCCAAGGGTCAGTGCTATGGTCGGGGCCTTAGTCTTAATCCCTGTAAGGTTCACCTTCCCTGGGGCTCATGGAGAATCCGCAGGAGGGCTACCGGGCAATAATTCCAATTCACCAGCACGTGCATGGTGCGTAGGGAGGCAGGTTTAGCTGGTGAATTGATTGCAGAGCACGCAGATCGGGCAAAAGGCCGATGGGTAACAGCTGAGGCTGCTGCTGAGCTCTCCTTCCATTCTACCGTCCCTACTCAGAAGCATCCAGAGCTGCCCCTCTGCTTTCAGCCCTGCTGTCCTGTGAGTTATCTCAACAAGCATGTGAGACAAGAAAGGACTGAGCCTGCCAGAACCAAGTAGTGTGTTCAACTTTAGCATGAAAGCTTTAAAAACAGGTAAAATCAACAGAATCAAACTGAAAAGAGGAGGACTTCTCTGGTACAAGTGTGGGGAGAGGAGACCCACCTGCCACATTCTCCCATCCCAGGAGGCCCCAGGAACACAGCTTGTTTCCACATGAGGGGAGCCACCAGCAGAGCCATGGTGTCCTGACCAAGGGGACATGTCACCTCAGGTGCAGGGTCTGGGGAGGTGAGGTCACCCTGGAGACTGTGCACGTGTGGCCCCAGTTGGGGGAGTCTGGGGAGGGCGGTTCACCCTGGGACTGTGGACATGGGACTCAGGTGGAGAGGTCTGGGTAGGAGGGGTCACCTGTTGAGAGAGAACGTGTGACTTTAGGTGCAGGGTCTGGGGAGGTGGGGTCACCGTGGTGAGTGTGGACGTGCGACCCCAGGTAAAGGGTGTGGGAACTGTGTGGCTCTCACCACATCTGCATGGGTCAGGATCACATGTACGGGGAGAGCCCATATGTGCTCTTTGCCTGCAGTGTGTCTTTTCCCCTTTGAGATTTCCAACCTCTGCATTAAGGTGTTGACCTGATTAACCTGTGGTACCTTTTCTTCTCTTAGTCTTCTCACATTCATGTGAGGTCAGGCATGTTTGAGTGGGTTGCTGCTCTGTGTTCTGGTGAGTGACAATGCTTGGTGGTATCGTATTAATAACATATCATATCATATGTCTAATCTATGGGGGTCACCACTGCCTGGGTCCCCCTGGACAGAGGTCAGGTGAGCACAGACTAGCCCCCCCTAAGAATGGTCTCCCATGTGCCATGTGAGGGTACCGTGATGGCCCCTAAGGTAGTGGACTGTGTCTGGGCCTCCGACATCTGTGATGAAGGGGAGTCGAAATGGAATCACAGTGAACAAGACATTATTTTAAGAATTTATTTTAAGTGAAATAAAACACATGTCACATACCCTTTACCATCTTCACCATTTTAAGTGCACGTTTCTGAGGCATCAGATCTATTCACTTTCTCGTGGAGCCATCACCACCATTCCTAGGACTTTTCATCTTGCAAAACCAAAATTCCACAACCACGAACGTCTCACTCCCCATTCTCTCCCACTGCCCCTGGCACCGATATCCACTTCAGTCCCTGAGTTGTGGACTCCAGGGCACCCACTGGAGTGGAATCCTGCAGTGTTTGCTGAGGGGTCACTTTGGAAGAGCTGACTTTCAGCCTGAAGCTCTGCCTGTTTGCATGTGAAGAATCTGCATTTAAGGAGAGGGTGTATGAGGAAGGGGCTGTATGAGGGACAAAGGTGTCTGGGGTACAGATGAGCCAGGACCTGACCAGCTGCCTGTTGGGTCCTCTGGATCCATCTCTTGGTCTGTGCCTCATCTGCATCATCACTGTTCCCGCTGGCACCCCTGGGGTGTTGTCTGAGTGAGATTCCCCTGGTGCCCCTGCTCTCCTCCCCTCCTCCTGCTGGTTGGGGAGGAAACTGCTTGCTGTGTGGTCTGTACTCCTGAGGCACGAAGGACCCAGCAGCGTGGACCTGCAGAGTGTGGGTGTGGTCCCAAGAGCATGGGACCCACATAGGACACAGCATTGGGGTGTGACAAGTGCTAGGGCTGCCTCATCACTGACAGGGAATGTTGCCAAGATCCTGCTCGGGAGGGCGTGGTGGGTGGCCTGGGACCCCAGAGGCCCCATTCCTATCCTGGAGCTTGGAGGGTGCATCCCCATGGGCTCCAGATTCACCCCATATCTCAGCCATATCCCTCTGTCCTGTCTTTGACCTCAGGAAAACGAGCTCTCTTGTCCACAACATAGGCCTGGTCCTGTCTGTATTAGGATTCTTTAATTTAGGCGTCCTGGGATAGCAGCTCTTTTTAGGCCTGAGAAGGAACAGCTCAGGAGTGTACAACAATTTCAGATGAAACTAATCTTCAATGACTATCTCTATAGTGCTAGGTTGTTGACTTCTATTAATCACTATTCTCCTGGTTTTAGCTCTGATGTGGGGATTACAGAGCAGTCAACATTTAAATCTTCTTAATCTGTGTATTTGTAGCATCAGTATCATTACTGACCCATAGTTTTTATGCTTTGGGAAGAGTTATTGATTTCATGTATCATGTAAAGGATTCACAATGATGATAGAGCAGCTAAGATTATAATAATGGCTGGTAAAATGTTCAAATTTTCTCTACCTGTGCATCTATTGTACATATATGAGTTAGTTTAGTTGTCAATATTAGTGAAATAATATAGAGGACTAGAGAACTTCTTTTAAAAATCACTATTAATGTGTGTGATGAAAATGTAAAAGTTCTTCCATAATCGGTGATGTTGTATCTTGAGAGCTTAGATGAAATTGATATGCCTTCGTGATATACACTATTTTAGCCTATGATTTCACTTTGAAAATTTTACATCACTTTTTACTTTTATCTCATTTATTGAGAAAGACATAATTGTTATGCTGTTGGCTTCAAACTGCTTGAAAAGGACTTGAGTCTTACCTTATTTTACATTTACATAGGTAGGACTTCAAATATAGGATATGGTGGAGGGCATCCGTGCAACCATTCTAGGTTAGGAGCAGCAGTTTCCACTGCTGAGACTTCTCGTTTGGACACAAATGGTTTTCACAGTATGAAGATTATTAGCATCACTGCTGCTACTGAGACGAATGAGCCTAAAGACAAAATATTTCATGTTGTGTGTGCCTCAGAGGAATGTAGTAACCTCCCTGAGAGGCCAAGAAAGTGCAGCAGGAAGTCATATTTACTACTACAAATATACCTGTGAAGTGAGTTTTGCTACTGCTGAGTTAACTGTGTAACCTGAGAATAGTGGGAATCAGTGTAGGAAGCCTCCTATAATAGTGAAGACTGCTCCCATGGACACTACGTCATGGAAGTGTGCTACTACATAGTATGTATCCTGGAGGACAGTGTCTGGGGATGAGTTGGCTAAGATGATTCCTGTCAAACCACCTACTGTAAAAAGGAAAATAAAGCCTAAAACTCATAATAGAGTGGGATCTCATATAATATTACCTCCGTGAAGAGTTGCTAATCAGGGACTTCCCTGGTGATGCAGTGGTAAAGAATTGGCCTGCCAATACAGGTGAGACGGGTTTGATCCCCGGTCCAGGAAGATTCCACATGCCGCGGAGCAAAAAGCCCGTGCACCACAACTACTGAGCCTGCCCTCTAGAGCCCGTGAGCCACAACTACTGAAGGCCACATGCCTAGAGCCTGTGCTCTGCAACAAGAGAAGCCACCGCCATGAGGAGCCTGCGCATGGCGACGAAGAGTAGCTCCTGCTCACCGCAACGAGAGAAAGCCGGTGCGCAGCAACGAAGACCCAACGCAGCCAAAAATAAAAAAATAAAAAAATTAAATAAAGAGTTTCTAATCGGCTAGATACTTTTACTCCTGTAGGGATAGAAGTAATTATGGTAGCTGATGCAAAGTATGCTACTGAGTCGACAGCTATCCTTATGGTAAATATAAGATGGGCCCACAAGAGAAATCCTAAAAGGCCAGTGGACATGACTCATAATATTCCCAAATAGCTGAAAGGCAGTTTTTGTCCTAAATCGTATGTAATGATATGTGAAATTATAACAAACCCTGGTAGGCCATGAATACACACTTCAGGGTGACCAAAGAATCAAACTAGGTGTTGCTATAGGATTCGGTTTCCTCCTGCAGGGTCAAAGAATGTAGTGTTGAGATTTCTATCTCTTAACAGTGTGGCAATTCTGGCTGCTTGGACTGAGAGTGGTAATTATAGTAATATGGCTATAGTTAGGGAAGACTAAACAAATAATGGTGTTTGGTACTGGGATTTGACTGCTGGTTTTGGATTAAAGACTATAGTAATACAAGAAATAGCACAAAGAATTGAAGAGACACCTGCTAAAGGTAAGGAGGAAATGGTTAGGTCGACAGAGGCTCCTGCGTGGGCCAGATTGCAGGCTAGAGCTGAATATACAGTTCCACTTTTACCAGAACCAGCTTCTACTATTGGTAATATGAGTAGGAGTAAGAATGATGGGGGAAGTAGTCAAAAGTTTACACGATTTATTTGGGGAAATGCTACCTCAGGTGTCCCAGTTATTAGTGGCCCAAGTCAGTTTCTGAACCCTGCAGTATAATGGGTACAACTATAAAGAAAATTATTACAAGTTCAGGGACTGTTATGACTACGTTAAAGACTTGGGCATCTCCAAGCAGCGCTCCAGGTTAGCATAGCTCAGCCAGGATTAATATCCTCAAGGCGCTGCCTGCTACTCCAGCTCAAGCACCAAATAGTAAATATAAAACACCGATATCTTTGTGATTTGTTGAACATAATCAGCAGTGTATGAACAGAGGTAAAATGACTTGAGCTCGCATTAGACTGTAAACGTAAAGACAGAGATGGAGCCCTCTGCTCTTGTCCCGTTTAGCTGTGGATCTAGATGGGGTCAATGCAGGTTTCATCACAGCCCCTGAACGAATTTTGTAACAGTTTCTCCTTGGTTTTTTTTTTTTTTTTGTAATTTATTTTTATAATGGGGTATAGCTGATTTTCAATGCTGTCTTTCTTGCTGCTGCACATCCACTTGATTCACTTACAGAGAGACATCCATAAATTCTTTTTCAGATACTTACCAGTCGTATATATTCTTTTATGGTGACTAGAGTGTGCCCAGTTTAGTTTTTTGAGCTATAGAGTAGGTCTTGTCAATTACCTATTTGGTCTTTGGAACCCTATCTGTGCTCATTTCAACCCTCTGGTTTATGCCTCGCCCCACCCCACCTTTCCCCTTTAGCAGCCTTAAGTTTGTTTTCTAAATGTGTGACTCTCTTTTGTAATTTAGTTCATGTGTAGCCATTTTTAGATTCCACCTATAAGTGATATCTTATGCTAAGTGTCTTTTTGTGTCTGACTTATGTCACTTAGAATGATTGTACCTAAGTTCACCTGAGTTGCTGCAACTGGCCTTATTTCATAGATCTCATGGCTGAGTAATATTCCATTGTACATAAGTAGCATATCTTCTTTATCCATTTTTTCCTTCCAAGGACATTTATATTGTTTCTAAGTCGAGGCTCCTGCAAAGGGCTGCACTAACAGTTGAAGTGCCTGTGTCCTATGGATCCATGGTTCTCCCGAGATGTACACCCCGGAGTGGAAGTGCTGTGTGCTCTGTAGCTCTATTGTTTTTAATTAATTAAGTTTTTTGGCCTGTGTTGGGTCTTTGTTATTGCACGTGGGCTTTCTGTAGTTGCAGCAAGTTGGGGCTACTCTTCGTTGAAGTGCATGGGCTTCTCATTTCAGTGGCTTCTCTTCTTGCAGAGCATGGGCTCTAGGCTTCGGGCTTCAGTAGTTGTGGCTCACGGGCTCTACAGCACAGGCTCAGTAGTTGTGGTGCACGGGCTTAGTTGCTCCGCAGCATGTGTTATCTTTCTGGACCAGGGCTCGAACCCATGTCCTCTGCATTGGCAGTTGGATTCTTAACCACCGCGCCCCCAGGCAAGTCCCTATAGCTCTGTCTGTATTTCTGGCATGGTATGACATGGCTGTTTTGATAAGTACTTTATTTTCTAGTAAATTTCAGGTGTATAAAAAACTTTAAATAGCAGTATAAAGTTTTCCACATTTACAAAATACTCCAGTTTGTTTTACCCTGTGAGAGTAGGAGGGCCACTCTCCCAGGGAATGAGCACATAACCCCAAAATGAGGAAGAATTATGGTTTACACATTATAATCCTATCTACAGACCTGCTTCAACTTTCACCAGCTGCCCCAGCTTTGTGGAAATGTATTTTTCTATTCGAATCCAGTTTTCTTTTCTTGGAACCATCACTGGGGCTTTTCCTCACTTAAAAAACCTTGCTGGGTTTAAAGTGTACAAGATGAGCATGATCTGGGTGGTTTTTCTGTATGGCTTCTTTCACTTAGGATGTTTTCAGTGTTTATCCACATTGTAACATTGATCATTATTTCATTCATTTTTTCCATTGTGATTAAAAACACATAACATTTACCATTTAAATCATTTTTTAAAAACTTTTTTAAAAATTATTTTATTTTATTTTCTATTTTTTGGCTGTGTCGGGTCTTTGTTGCTGCATGCAGGCTTTCTCTAGTTGCGGCGAGCGGGGCTACTCTTCGTTGCTGTGTTCAGGCTTCTCATTGCGGTGGCTTCTCTTGTTACAGAGCACGGGCTCTAGGCGCACAGGTTTCAGTAGTTGTGGCACAAGGGCTCAGTAGCTGTGGCTCACGGGCTTAGTTGCTCTGTGGTATGTGGGATCTTCCAGGACCAGTGCTTGAACTTGTGTCCTCTGCATTGGCAGGCAGATTCTTAACCACTGTGCCATGGGGAAAGCCCCATTTAAACCATTTGTAAGTACACAGTTCTGTGGCATTAACTACATTCACATTGTTGTAAAAATATCCTCACCATCCATCTCCAGAGCTTTATTTTCCCCATGTGAAATCGTAACCATTAAACACGAACTCATCTCAACCCCTGGCAACCTTATTCTACTTTGTCTTTGAGTTTGACTTATCTGGATACCTCATACTAGTGGAATCATAGAACATTTGTCCTTTTTGTGTCTGGCTGGTTTCACTTAGCATAATGACTTCAAGGTTCATCCACATTGTAGCATGTGTGAGAATTACCTTAGTTTTAAAGGTTGAATCATATTCCATTGTGTATATACTACACTGTACTTATCCATTCATCTGTTGAAGGATGTGTTGTGTTGCTTCCACCTTTTGGCTATTGTGAATAATGTTGCTATGAATATGGGGTACAAATGTCTGTTCCAGCCCTTGCTTTCTAATATTCTGGGTGTACACCCTGGAGTGGAATCAAGGGACCACATCCATGTTTTTTAGGAGCCACCATACAGTTTTCCACAGCGGCTGCATAATTTTACTTTATTCCTTTATATGACAGAATAATGTAGCTTATGAATCTACCTTATTTTGCTTATCCGTTTACCTGCTGATGGACATTTAAATCTTTTCTACCCTGGGCTATTGTGAACAGTGCTGCTATGAATAATTGGTGTACAAGTTTTTGTTTGAATGCCTGTTTTCCATTTTTTTGGTATATATCTAGGAGTGGAGTTGTTGAACCACATGGTAATTATATTTTATATTTTTAAGTAAATGGTAAAGGTTTGTACGCATAGACTGCACCATTGTGCACCATTGTGCATCTCCACAAGTAACTTTTTTTAAAAATTTTTATTTATTTATTTATTTATTCATTCATTCATTTATTCATGGCTGTGTTGGGTCTTCGTTTCTGTGCGTGGGCTTTCTCCAGTTGTGGCGAGCGGGGGCCACTCTTCATCACGGTGCGCGGGCCTCTCACTATCGCGGCCTCTCTTGTTGCGGAGCACAAGCTTCAGACGCGCAGGCTCAGTAGTTGTGGCGCACGGGCCTAGTTGCTCCACGGCATGTGGGATCTTCCCAGACCAGGGCTCGAACCCATGTCCCCTGCATTGGCAGGCAGACTCTCAACCACTGCGCCACCAGGGAAGCCCCACAAGTAACTTTTAAGGGTTCCAATTTCTCTGCATTGCTGCCAACATTTGTTATTTTTATTTATATATTTTAAAATTGATTTTAAAGTTTATTTTTATTCTAGTGTGTGTGAAGGGGCATCACACTGTGGCTTTCATTTGCATTTTCATCATGACTACTGACGTTTGACATCTTTCCATGTCCTTGTTGACCATTTGTATGTCTTGCCTGGAGAGCAGTCCATGCAGCCATTTGTCTGTTTCAAAAATGTTATTGTCTTTTTGTTGATGAGTTGGAAAAGTCCTGGGTATATTCTAGGTAAAGAGTCTTATCAGATATAGAATGTGCCAATATTGTCTTCCATTCTGTGGGCTGTCTTCTTCCTTTCTGGATAGCCTCTTTTGATGCACAAAGGTTTGTCATTTTGAGGAAATCCAATTTATCTATTTTTTTCTTTCATTTCTTATGCTTTACTGTCAAATCTAAGAAACCATTGCTAAATTCATGGTCAGGAAGATTTAATTCCTTGGTTTATTTGAGAGTTCATACAGTCATCCCTCGGTACCCACTAGGCCAGGCTTTAGGCCTAGGTTTGAGTCAGTGTGAGGGTTCAGGGGTCACGGTTTAGGGTTAGGGGCCATTGTTGGAGCGTCCTGGTAGAGGGCTGTGGCTAAAGGGTCGGGGGTTAGAGTTTAGGGGTCAGGGCAAGGGTCTAGGGGTCTGGGGCTAGGGTTGTTAGGGGGTTACGGTTAGAGGTTAGGGTTATTAGGGTAAAGGTTAGAGTTAGGTTTAAGCACAATTGGCCCTCATTGCCCTCCCCTCTCTTTCTCTCTGAAGCCTCCAGAATGGATAGGACTTGCCCAGGGTCAAACAGGAGTCAGGGAGCTGAGGTCAATAACTGTTTTTCTGGCCTCCCTTCCCCCAGTCCTGGGCTCTGAGAGAAGAATGAAATGTCTCTTCTTGTCTCGGACTGTTTCTTATCCAACTCAACCTCTGTCAAGGATTGGGGAGGGTGTCAGAAGTCATGTATGGTTTCCTTCTGCCCTCCTACCTGGGAAGGGTGATGCTGGCCCTACTCTGCCTGGGCAGCCCCAGGTTCCAGCACAGCCAAGACAGGAGGGCACTCAGCGGACACGTGTGGATTTATACAGGACTGGGGGTAGTGACCTGCCAGCCCCCAGATGCCGCCTTCTTAAGGGCTGGTGGGGCCCTCCTGGCCCTGGAGGCATCCTTTGTTCCATCTGAGTGGGCATGAATAGATGATCAAGTCTCAGGCAGGACAGCCTTTGACCTCTGACTATCCAGGCAGGCATCTGTGGTCCTCTAGCTCAGTCCAGCCTGGGCATTGTCAGGCCCTCATGTACAGTTACGGAGCTGACCATGATGCTGGGCAATTCAAGAGCTACCTGGGCAGTGTAGACATTTCTTTGAGAAGTTTCAACTACTAACATGCATGTGGCTGAGAAAAAGGCTTCCCGCTCACAGCCTCATAGGCTGCCAAGAGAAGTAATAATCCTCTAAACATTGGAGTGTGTCCCTGACACAACACCCATACAGTAGACCATGGCCCTGCAATCCTTTGTCCTTTCAGTTGTTAGAAACTTTTGACATGCATATTCATTAAGAATCAAAGTTATGGGAGAAACTGGGCCTCCCAATGGGAGGTTTACACTGACACTGCATTGTATTGGAGAGCCATATGCATCCATGTGGCCTCTGGAAGCCTGCCAATTATGGGTTCCATGGCATGGAATAATTCTTGAGCCTCCCGTTACTTCATTGCACAAGAGTTTCCTTACCACCCTAGCATTTGGTTTCTTCCCTTAGAAAAGGAGAGAGAAGAAACTGGAAAAGGAGCAGTATTGTTTTTCAGGGATGGGTAGTTAATATGGCCAGGGAGATGGCTTAACTCACGGGCTCCCACATCTCAGGGGCAGGAATGAGGTCTGTGGGTCTTCTGAGGGCACATGGGCTGTTCTGGGCCAGCCTCTGAGATGTGAGGACCTGATGCCCAAGGAAAGAGACTTGAGTTTACCACCACCAATGATCCTGACTTTTCAGCAAGTGAAAGAACTTCTTGCAGTCTTGGGAGGGACAGTAAGAGCACTGGATACATAGCTGCAGCCCCTGACCCTAAGTGAACCCCTTTCTTCCTTTTGTGTCAGATTCTGTGCTGTGCAGTGAGCTGTCATTGACTTAGAATCTGTTGCTTTCTCCCAGCCAGCATCTGTTCTCAGGCCCAAGTGCCTCAGTTTTCCTTTGGGAATTACATCTCACCTGCTTCCAGTCCAAACAGTTGCCGAAGGATGACCCCATGTTCCACCCAGCTCGAAGAAGGGTTTACAACCCACATCTAGCCAGTCCCATTTTCCATCTTCTGGTGTTGGGTCAATGATGAGAATGCAACCCACGCCAGATCAAAGGCATTTAAAACCATGACTTTTTGGAATCCAAGAAAAGGAGAAACTCTTTCTCGGAAAATGGATGGTGAGTGGTTGTCAGCCTAGAACTGCTGTTGGCCCAAGGGCAGTGAGAGAGCCTGTGCCTGTGAATGGGGTCCCCCAAAGGCACTGAGCGGGACAAAGATTTGGAGAGAAGCAAGATCACACTGAGACAGAGTGAGCCGCTGGACCTGCCAGGTCCAAACCCATTCTTCAACTTGTCACTTGCAAGTATTAATGTATTTCTACCCTTACAATAAATACTAATTTATTTTACTTCCGTAAGTGTGTCCAGTCGCTGGGAAAAGAAAAAGTCCTGGTTGATACATCTGAGTCAATAATCCCTGATCCTTCCTCAGGTGTCCTCACTGGGTAGGCGTGGCTGGGGGAGGTGAAGACACTGGGTGGGGTCATATACTAGGGTAGCTGCCAGACATCTCTGTCCCTGCTCCTTCCCTGTCCCAGGAGAGGGAAACCCTGGAAGAGTGATAGGATAACCAGTAGAGGAAGAGGTTCCTCAGTGATTAATTGGCCTTTTTGTGTTTTCCTTAATTTAGGGACCATTTTGGTAATGTGTTTTTACAAAGAAATCCCCCTTTTCCTCTAGGTTTCCAGTTTGTTACAGTAGGTTTCTCTTATTTGATGTTTACTTTTTCCTGTCTAATTTTCTACAGAATCATGACAAATAATGAACAAATACTGATACTTTACTATTAACTGAAGTCCTTATTCACGTTCCTTTGTTATACCTTTCCTTGTTCCAGGGTCTCAAAGGACATGGGGTCATCATGTCTGTTTAGTCTCTTCTGGGCTCTGACAGTTGCTCAGACTCTCCTTGTTTCCATGACCTTGACAGTGTGGAGGAGGACTGGTCAGGTATTTTATAGACTGCCGGGCACTGGGATTTGCTTGGTGTTTTTGTCGTGGTTAGACTTGGCTTTGAAAAATCAGATCACAGAGGTGAAGTGCTTCCTCTTCACTATATATCAAGAGGACAGGCTCTTAAGGAAACTTCTCACTTATATTCTTAACTTTGGTCACCTAGCTGAAGTAGTGTTTGTCAAGTTTTCCCACAGGTTAATTTTTTCCCGTGTCCATCCTGTGTGTCTTATTTAGGAGGAAGTCATAATGCAGAAGCCACACTTGAGGAGAGAGGGGTTAGCTTCACATCCTTGATGGACAGCTGAGTGTCTATATGAATTGTTTAGAAGCTTTGTGCATAGGAGATTTCTATTTAACACCATTCATCGAAAACTATGTAATTTATTTTTACCAGTTTGGACACGTGAATGATTATTGTAAACTTTTGTTTATAATCCAGCACTACATTATTAGACTGCTTAGTTCATTCTTGCTTTGGCTGTTGAGAGCTTTTTCCATTTGCTCCTGTTTTCATTTTACATAATTTTCCTTTTGTGGGTTTTTAAAATTTTGGGTACTTCTTTACTTTCTGATATTTTAAGATTACACTGCTTCATATATTTACTGTCTCAGTCCTAGCATCAGCCCTTTCTTCAAAGAGCCCTTGTTCCTTTTATTAGAGAATGGTATTAAAAACTTACATGTGGGAGCTCAATATGCTCAGCTGACAGTACATAGAAATACATGCATGTATCCCAGCCGATGCATATACACATAATTATAAAGATATCCATATGGAACTATGTGTAGGCTAAAGATAGTTTATACCGATGTCTCCAACCGGATCTGTTATGACATGGATATCGTAACCTTTTCCCTTTGTTTGACTGTAACATCCCACTCCAGTGGTAAGAAACCTGGCTTCCACCATTTGTCATTTATTAAATTCAGTGCTTGTTCCATTCAATTACTGATATAGTAGTTTCAGTACTCTTAGCTACTACCCCTCATGGGAAAGAACTTAGAGTCCACTGTGTATGTATGGCACATTTTGTCTTTGGCCTACAGATTCTGTACATTTCCAAAGTTAACTTAAGTCAGCCCATTTGTCCCACTACCAACAGTGAGTTTTTCCATATATTTCTGAAACAGTTAGATTCTTTGTTACATTCTGTATTCCAGTCTTTGACACTCCCATATCCTAAGTAGCTAAGTTTGAGTAGATTGTAAATTACTTGTTGGGTTGTAAAAATCTGTGGGTGTAGACAAATGCATAGTGACAGGTATTCACCACTAAAGTATCATATGGACTATTTCTACCACATATTCCTTAAACTGTTTACCAGTGTCAGTTTTACCTTTTCTAGAATGTCATATAAATGAGGTCATACAGTGTGTAGCACTTCAGACTGGATTCTTTCACTTAGCAATGTACGTGTTAGTTGCATCTATATCTATCTATATATATTTGCATGGGTTGATGATCTATTCCTTTATATCTCTGAATACTATTGCACTGCATGTATATGAGAGGAAAAATAATTTTCCCTCTACACTTCTATGTTCTTTATTGAGATCTCCCTTGTAATGAAAAAGAGACGAACTGGAGAAAACAATCAGAAGTTTAATATATACCATGCGTACCTCCTGTATACTTGAAAGATACCCAGGAAAACTGAGTCACTCCCTGAAATGGCCCAAGCCATTACCTTAAATGCTATCTTCTGCTGAGAACAAAAGAAAGATGTTAGGGAATGGAGGAAGCCATTTAAGGGATGTTATTAGTCAAAGCCCAGTAAACAAGGGTATGGTTGTTACACAGATTTACATCCAGGCCTATTTCATTGACAAGCTTTGTTTTTTTTTTTTTAAACATTTATTTATTTGGCTGCACTGGGTCTTAGTTGCAGCCTGTGTAATCTTTAGTGGCGGCATGCGGTTCCTTAAATGCAGCATGTGGGATCTAGTTCCCTGACCAGGGATTGAACCCTGGTCCCCTGCATTGGGAGTGTGGAGTCTTAACCACTGGACCAGCAGGGAAGTCCCAACAAACTTTTCTTGATATTTAGTCATCTTTCAATTCCTGGTCCAAAGAGGGACATACCCTTACAAATGGAGATATCCTTAATAAATGGAAATTTACCTCCTAAAAGGGCAGATTCTACTTTATTTATTTATTTATTTTTTTGCGGTACATGGGCCTCTCACTGTTGTGGCCTCTCCCGTTGCGGAGCACAGGCTCTGGACGTGCAGGCTCAGCGGCCATGGCTCATGGGCCCAACCACTCCGCGGCATGTGGGATCTTCCCACACTAGGGCACGAACCCGTGTCCCCTGCATCGGCAGGCAGACTCTCAACCACTGTGCCACCAGGGAAGCCATCTACTTGGTTTTGAAAGATTCTCCTGGGTCTGCTGTTTCTTAAGTTAATCAGTCCAAAATAATCCCTTTGTCAAATGGGCATATTTTGGGGTGGTGTATTCTGCTCCCCTTGACATGTATGTGCCCTAATTTGCTTATGAATTCATCTACAGAAGGACATCCTGATATCTTAAGTTTTTAGCCATTATGAATAGAGCTGCTGTGCATTACTTGATGCTAGTTTTGGTTTGAACGCAGTTTTTCAAAGCAGTTGTCTAAATACAAGAGGTACACTTCTTGGATCCTAAGGTGAGACTTTTTAGATTTGGAAAAAACTGCCAAACTGTCTTCCAAAGTTGGTTGTACATGCATTCCACCAGCATCTTGAGTATATTCTTGTATGCTTATTTACTGCCTGTTTATCTTCCTGGGCTAGGTGTGTGTTTCAATCTTTACTAAATTTTAATGGCACTGTTGACATAATTTGAGTACAAATCCTTTAACAGATATGTGTTTTGGAAATAGTTTCTTGCAGTTTGTGGTTTGTCTTCCTGTTTTCTGAATAAGGTCACCAGACCCAAAGTCATGTAGATTATCTTTTTTTGTCTAGGATTTTTATAGTTTGGTAATTTAAATTTCTCTATGGGCAATTTTGAGTGAATTTTGGTTTAAGTTGTAATGTTTGTGTCTACATTCATTTCATTACATATGGTTTGTAATTAATTGCTCCTTAACCAATTTTAGAGAAGATACAGTGAGACACTTGGCTCCATTTCAGTTTGGATTTCCAAACTTAGTATATACAGCAGAACTGCCTTCCGGATGAGGCCTCTGGGTTTGTGAGTGCGGCACTCCCGGCACTTTTCTCACGTCCCACAGGGGGCGCCAAACCAACCTGTCTGACCCTGGGGGCACAGGTGCACCCTGCCCACAGACTTTGCTCTGTGACAAGCAGACGGGAGCTTTGTCTCCTGTCAGGGCTTAGGTTTCTGGAACATGAGGCATTGTCCACACTGACAGGAGCTGGGTTTTCTCAGGAGCCACTGGTGAGGAGACTCCACAAGAGGAAAAAATGAGCAAGTGTGGAGAATCTTCCTGTGCAACTGACTGCTGGCTGGGTGGGGTGCATCTTCAGGGGACTCAGGAGAGAAAGAGTTTAATGTGGAATACTGTGTGCTTTTAGTTAGCTTTATATGCAGTGTAGATGGTGACCACTGTCGTTCTTTGGAGTCCGGTGTCTAGTTTTCCAGGCACTGGTTGTTGATGGCTTTAGGTAGAATAAACATTTTTTTACAACTTTATTGGAGTATAACTGCTTTACAATGGTGTGTTAGTTTCTGCTTTATAACAAAGTGAATCGGTAAAACATATACATATGTTCCCATATCTCTTCCCTCTTGCGTCTCCCTCCCTCCCACCCTCCCTATCCCACCCCTCTAGGTGGTCACAAAGCACCAAGCTGATGTCCCTGTGCTATGCGGCTGCTTCCCACTAGCTATCTGTTTTACGTTTGGTAGTGTCTATATGTCCAAGCCACTCTCTCACTTTGTCACAGCTTACCCTTCCCCCTCCCCATATCCTCAAGTCCATTCTCTAGTAGGTCTGTGTCTTTATTCCTGTCTTAACCCTAGGTTCTTCATGACATTTTTTTCCCTTAAATTCCATATATATGTGTCAGCATACGGTATTTGTCTTTCTCTTTCTGACTGACTTCACTCTGTATGACAGACTCTAGCTCCATCCACCTCATTACAAATAGCTCAATTTCATTTCTTTTTGTGGCTGAGTAATATTCCACTGTATATATGAGCCCCATCTTCTTTATCCATTCATCTGATGATGGACACTTAGGGTGATTCCATCTCCGGGCTATTGTAAATAGAGCTGCAGTGAACATTTTGGTACATGACTCTTTTTGAATTATGGTTTTCTCAGGGTATATGCCCAGTAGTTGGATTGCTGGGTCATATGGTAGTTCTATTTGTAGTTTTTTAAGGAACCTCCATACTGTTCGCCATAGTGGCTGTGCCAATTCACATTCCCACCAGCAGTGCAAGAGTGTTCATTTTTCTCCACATCCTCTCCAACATTTATTGTTTCTAGATTTTTTGATGATGGCCATTCTGACTGGTGTGAGGTGATATCTCATTCTAGTTTTGATTTGCATTTCTCTAATCATTAATGATGTTGAGCATTCTTTCGTGTGTTTGTTGGCAGTCTGTATATCTTCTTTGGAGAAATGTCTAGGTCTTCTGCCCATTTTTGGATTGGGTTGTTTGTTTTTTTGTTATTGAGCTGCATGAGCTACTTGTAAATTATGGAGATTAATCCTTTGTCAGTTGCTTCATTTGCAAATATTTTCTCCCATTCTGAGGGTTGTCTTTTCATCTTGTTTATGGTTTCCTTTGCTGTGCAAAAGCTTTGAAGTTTCATTAGGTCCCATTTGTTTGTTTTTGTTTTTATTTCCATTTCTCTAGGAGGTGGGTCAGATAGGATCTTGATGTGATTTATGTCATAGAGTGTTCTGCCTATGTTTTTCCCCTAAGAGTTTGATAGTGTCTGGCCTTACCTTTAGGTCTTTAGTCCATTTTGAGCTTATTTTTGTGTATGGTGTTAGGGAGTGATCTAATCTCCTACTTTTACACGTACCTGTCCAGTTTTCCCAGCACCACTTATTGAAGAGGCTGTCCTTTCTCCACTGTACATTCCTGCCACTTTATCAAAGATAAGGTGACCATATGTGCGTGGGTCTGTTATTATAGGTCTTTTCCTTCTCTTGTGTTTCTTGCCTAGAGAAGATCCTTTAGCATTTGTTGTAAAGCTGGTTTGGTGGTGCTGAACTCTCTCAGCTTTTGCTTGTCTGTGAAGGTTTTAATTTCTCCATCCAATCTGAATGAGATCCTTGCTGGGTAGAGTAATCTTGGCTGTAGGTTGTTCTCCTTCATCACTTTAAATATGTCCTGCCAGTCCCTTCTGGCTTGCAGAGTTTCTGCTGAAAGATCAGCTGTTAACCTTATGGGGATTCCCTTGTGTGTTATTTGTTGTTTTTCCCTTGCTGCTTTTAATATGTTTTCTTTGCATTTAATTTTTGACAGTTTGATTAATATGTGTCTTGGCATGTTTCTCCTTGGATTTATCCTGTATGGTACTCTCTGTGCTTCCTGGACTTGATTAACTATTTCCTTTCCCATATTAGGGAAGTTTTCAACTATAATCTCCTCAAATATTTTCTCAGTCCCTTTCCTTTTCTCTTCTTCTTCTGGAACCCCTATAATTCAAATGTTGGTGCGTTTAATGTTGTCCCAGAGGTCTCTGAGACTGTCCTCAGTTCTTTTCATTCTTTTTTCTCTATTCTGCTCTGCAGTAGTTATTTCCACTATTTTATCTTCCAGGTCACTTATCCGTTCTTCTGCCTCAGTTATTCTGCTATTGATCCCTTCTAGAGTATTTTTTTTTTTTTTTTTTTGCGGTACACGGGCCTCTAACTGTTGTGGCCTCTCCCGTTGCGGAGCACAGGCTCCGGACGCGCAGGCTCAGTGGCCATGGCTCACAGGCCCAGCCGCTCCGCGGCATGTGGGATCTTCCCAGACTGAGGCACGAACCCGTGTCCCCTGCATCGGCAGGCGGACTCTCAAGCACTGCGCCACCAGGGAAGCCCTCTTCTAGAGTATTTTTAATTTCTTTTATTGTGTTGTTCATCGTTGCTTGTTTCATCTTTAGTGCTTCTAGGTCCTTGTTAAATGTTTCTTGCATTTTCTCTATTCCATTTCCAAGATTTTGGATCATCTTTACTATCATTATTCTGAATTCTTTTTCAGGGAGACTGCCTATTTCCTCTTCATTTGTTAGGTCTGGTGGGTTTTCATCTTGCTCCTTCATCTGCTGTGTGTTTTTCTGTCTTCTCCTTTTGCTTCTCTTACTGTGCTTGGGGGTCTCCTTTTTGCAGGCTGCAGGTTCGTAGTTCCCGTCGTTTTTGGTGTCTGTCCCCAGTGGCTAAAGTTGGTTCAGTGGGTTGTGTAGGCTTCCTGGTGGAGGGTGCCTGTGTTCTGGTGGATGAGGCTGGATCTTGTCTTTCTGGTGGGCAGGTCCACGTCTGGTGGTGTGTTTTGGGGTGTCTTGGACTTATTATGATTTTAGGCAGCCTCTCTGCTAATGGGTGGGGTTGTGTTCCTGTCTTGCTAGTTGTTTGGCATAGGGAGTCCAGCACTGTAGCTTGCTGGTCATTGAGATAAGCTGGGTGTTGGTGTTGAGATGGAGATCTCTGGGAGATTTTCGCCGTTGGATATTACGTGGAGCTCGGAGGTCTCTTTTGGAACAGTGTCCTGAAGTTGGCTCTCCCACCTCAGAGGCACAGCACTGACTCCTGGCTGCAGCACCAAGAGCCTTTCATCCACACGGCTCAGAATAAAAGGGAGAAAAAGCAGAAAGAAAGAAAGAAAGAGGATAAAAGAAAATAAAGTAAGGTCAAATAAAATAAGGTTATTAAAATAAAGAATTATTAAGAAAAAATTTTTTAAGTAAGAAAAACAAAACCCCCAAAAAACGGGCGGATAGAACCCTAGGACAAATGGTGAAAGCAAAGGTCTACAGACAAAATCTCACACAGAAGCATACACGTACACACTCACAAAAAGAGGGAAAGGGGAAAAAAATCATAAATCTTGCTCTCAAAGTCCACCTCCTCAATTTGGGATGATTCGTTGTCTCTTCAGGTATTCCACAGACGCAGGGTACATCAAGTTGATTGCGGAGCTTTAATCCGCTGCTTCTGAGGCTGCTGGGAGAGATTCCCCTTTGTCTTCTTTGTTCGCACAGCTCCCGGGGCTCAGCTTTGGAATCGGCCCCGCCTCTGCGTGTAGGTCGCCGGAGGACGTCTGTTCTTCGCTCAGACAGGACGGGGTTAAAGGAGCCGCTGATTCGGGCGCTCTGGCTCCCTCAGGCCGCGGGGGAGGGAGGGGCACGGAGGCGGGGCGAGCGTGCGTCGGCGGAGGCCGGCGTGACGTTGCGTCAGCACGAGGCGCGCCCGTGCGTTCTCCCGGGGATGTTGTCTGTGGAGCCGGGGACCGTGGCGGTGGCGGGCAGCACAGGCTCCCGGGAGGGGAGGTGTGGAGAGTGACCTGCGCTCGCACACGGGCTTCTTGGTGGCGGCGGCAGCAGCCCCAGCGTCCCACGCCCGTCTCTGGGGTCCGCGCTTTGAGCCGCGCCTCGCGCCCGTCTCTGGAGCTCCTCCTTTCAGCGGCACTCTGAATCCCCTCTCCTCACGCACCAGGAAACAAAGAGGGAAGGAAAAGTCTCTTGCCTCTTCGGCAGCTCCAGACTGTTCCCCGGACTCCCTCCCGGCCGGCCGTGGCGCACTAACTCCCTTCAGGCTGTGTTCACGCCGCCAGCGCGCTCTGACTGAAGCCCGAGCCTCAGCTCCCAGCCCCGCCCGCCCCGGCGGGTGAGGAGAACAAGCCTCTCGGGCTGGTGGGTGGCGGTCGGCACCGGTCCTCTGTGCGGGAATCTCTCTGCTTTGCCCTCCGTACCCCTGTGGCTGCGGTCTCCTCCGCGGCTCCGAAGCTTTCCCCCCTCCGCCACCCGCAGTCTCCGCCCGCGAAGGGGCTCCTAGTGTGTGGAAACCGTTTCTCCTTCACGGCTCCCTCCCACGGGTGCAGGTCCCGGCCCTATCCTTTTGTCTCTGTTTATTCTGTTTTCTTTTGCCCTACCCAGGTACGTGGGGAGTTTCTTTTCTTTTCTTTTTTTTTTTTCTTTCGGTACACGGGCCTCTCACTGTTGTGGCCTCTCCCGTTGCGGAGCACAGGCTCTGGACGCGCAGGCTCAGCGGCCATGGCTCACGGGCCCAGCCGCTCCGCGGCATGTGGGATCTTCCCGGCCCGGGGCACGAACCCGTGTCCCCTGCATCGGCAGGCGGACTCTGAACCACTGCGCCACCAGGGAAGCCCCGTGGGGAGTTTCTTGCCTTTTGGGAGGTCTGAGGTCTTCGGCCAGCGTTCAGTAGGTGTTCTGTAGGGGTGGTTCCCCGTGTAGCTGTATTTCGGATGTATCTGTGGAGAGGAAGGTGATCTGCGTGTCGTACTCTTCCGCCATCTTCCCCCTCTCCCAAACATTTTAATAATAGTAATTTTTCTGACGCATGAGCATGGAATATTGTTTCCTATTGTGCCTTCAGTTTCTTTACGAGTGCTTTATAGTTTTCTGAGTATAGGTCTTTCGTGTCCTTGGTTAAATTCATTGCTAAATAGTTCGTTCTTTTGGATGGAATTGTAAATGGGATTGTTTTCTTAATGTTTCTTGCTGGTGGTTCATTATTAGTGCATAGAAACGAAACTGATTTGTGTATATTGAGTGCATATTTTGCAACTTTACTGAATTTATTTTTAAACATATTTTTTGAAGTCATGTGAAAAATTGCAAGACTAAAATCTCACCGTTTCTACTGCCCCCCAGGTGATCCACAGGACCCACGACATGGTAGCTACTAATACACTCTTCCCACGGTGCCTCTTAATACCGTGCGGACTCCTACAAGGGAAATAAGTATCACAACTTTGGTTGAACGTGGTCTGGGTAAGTCTTGGCCTCTATAAGAAAAATTTGATGTCTGTCTTCTCTGATTTTCTGGCATGATCCTGACATGGTTGTCTAGAAAAGTAATTTACTTTCCAGTCATTTAAAATGTACAGAAAAGTTGCAATAATGTCAAAAAGTACTCACATTTGCCACTTGACACAAAATGCTCAGTGTGTTTTGCCCAAGGAACCAGCACATAACCCCTAAATGAAGAAATCCTGATGTCCACATTATAATTTAATACTCAGCCCCACTTCAACCTTCACCTACTGTCCGAACGGTATGAAAATGTCTTTTTCCATCCTGATCCCGTTTTCTTTTTCTGGAACCATGACTGAGTTTCTCCCTCATTTGGACAACCTTGATGGATTTGAAGCAAACAAGATAAGATGAGTATGGGATCTAGGGGGCCTTTTCTGTATGGCTTTTTTCACTAAGAATGTTTTTAACGTTCATTTTTGTAACAAATATCAGTGCTACAGTCTTTTTTTCATTGTCATTAAAAATACAAAACACGACTTTAGCATTTAATTCACTTTATGTATACAGTTTTGTGGTATTAACTACCTTCATTTAGTTGCACAAACAAGTTAACTAACATGTGTATCTCCTGTGTGCATGGCAGATACCCAGGAAATTGAGTAACACCCTGAAACGGCCCAAGACATCACCTTAAATACCGTATTCATCTGAAAGGGAAAAAAAGGAAGGCTATAGTTGTTTCTGTCTACATTCATTTGATTGTATATGGTTTCCAATTGATGTTGTATAACTAGTTGTGGAGAAGTCATGGGATAGGTGGCTTCATTTCAGTTTGAATTTCCAAATTTAGTGGATTCTGCAGGCTTGTTACAAGGTTTACAAGCTTCATATTGGATCAGGACATCCCCTGGTGTAACTGGTATTCACGGTTTGTTCAACAGTTAAAGGTCTGTGTGATATGAGTTCATCCGGGAGTAATCCAGGTTAGTTTCTGTTATACATTTGTCCCAGGATGAAAGGACAAGAGAACTAAGACCTAATTTATAAAAGTGCCTTCAAACTAATTGATACTGAAGTATAGTTAACCTACAATGTTGTGTTAATTTCTGCTGCACAGCAAAGTGATTCATATATACGTACATACATATGTACATATTTTTCATATTCTTTTCCATTATGGTTCATTACAGGGTATTGAATACAGTTCCCTGTGCTGTACAGGAAGACCTTATGTATCCATCCTATATATAATAATTTGCATCTACTAATACCAAACTCCCAATCCATCCCTCTCCCCTGTCTTCCCCTTGACAACCACAAGTCTGTTTTCTATATTTGTGAGTCTGTTTTCGTTCTGTAGATAGGTTCATTTGGGTCTCACTTTATAATCCACATATAAGTGATATCATATGGTATTTGTTGTTCTCTGTCTGACTTACTTCACTTTGTATGATAATCTCTAGGTCCATCCATGTAGCTGCAAGTGGCATTATTTCATTCTGTTTTATGGCTGAGTAATATTCCGTTGTATATATGTACCACATCTTCTGTATCCATTCATCTGCTGAGGGACATTCAGGTTGCTTCCATGTCTTGGCTATTGTGAATAGTGCTGCTGTGGATGCTGGGGTGCATGTATCTTTTCGAATTATAGTTCTGTCTGGATATGTGCCCAGGAGTGGGATTGCTGGGTCCTATGGTAATTCTAGTTTTAGTTTTTGAGGAACCTCCATACTGTTTTCCACAGTGGCTGCATCAATTTACATTCCCACCAGTAGTGTAGTAGGGTTCCCTTTTCTCCACACCCCTTCCAGCATTTCTTTCTAGACATTCTAATGATGGCCATTCTGACCACTATGAGGTGATAACTCACTGTAGTTTTGATTTGCGTTCTCTAATAATTAGCGATGTGGAGCATCTTTTCATGTGCCTATTGGCTATCTGTATGTCTTTGGAGAAATGTCTGTTTAGACCTTCTGCTTATTTTTTGATTTTTTTTTCTTTTTTGAGCTGTATGAGCCGTTTGTATATTTTAGAATTAAGACCTTGTTGGTCGCATCATTTGCAGGTATTTTCTCCCAAACAGTTAGCACAGGTAGTGGAACAACTGGATACCCACATGCAGAAGAGTAAAGTTGGACCCTACCTCCCCCCACCCCATATACAAAATCAACACAAGATGGACCAAAGGCCTAGGCGCAAGAGCCAAAATTATAAAACTCGTAGAAGAAAACATGAGAGTAGATCTTCATGACCTTGGATTTGGTCATGATATCTTAGATCTACCGAAAGCACAAGCAACAAAAGACAAAATAGATGAATTAGACTTCCTCAAAATGAAAAGGAGTTGTGTATAAAAGGAGCAAGGAATAAGATAATCCACCATCCAAAATGGCGCAGGATGTTTGCAAACCATGTATCTGATAAAGGACTGTATGTAGCCCACCGGCCAAGCCCCCGGTGGTCCAGTGGAGTGTCTGTGCGGCCCCTCCCGTCCTCGGTGATCAGGGAATTTCAGGCCCCACGGCACCCGAGGGGTGGTCACTGGTCATCCTCGGCACCCTCAAGGAGTGAGTGAGTGCTGGATGGTTTTGAGCCCTGATGCACTCCCATTACTGCCCTCAAAGGCTGAAGCCTTCAGCATGCCTCCAGAAGGACACAGAGTATTTGCAAGTCTTTGAGAGCCAAGAGAACAGTCTTCACTTTTCTGAAAAGGGCATCTTACTATCTCACAGCATGACCATTTTCAATCTGGCTCTCGGGGTGCCCTCCCACCTTCTTTATTTCTCTGAGAGTGGCCATGGTGGTTTGGCTGTCCCCAGTCCCCACACCAGGTGACAAGGCCAGTGGGGCCAGATCCTGGTGGTCCTTAGCTTCGTTGGAGATTAACCCAGACCCTCGGCCTGCGATTGAACGGGGATGCCCCTGCTTCTCCCCATCACCGATTCTCATCTCCTCCTCTATCTCTTTTCCTCTTGCTTTTCAGTCTCAGATTTACCTGATGGTCACCACTGACAGCTCCCGCAGAGCCCAGAGATTTCTCCTTGAAGGAAAGGTTCTGGAAAATCAGAGGGATAAATAAAGGATGCAGCTGATTCCCGCCTTGTGCTGACACCCAAGAGGGTGAGGAGAGTGAGTGTTTTCTCATTAGAATTTTAAATCCTGCAAGTAATAGATCATTGGGGGTGGGGGGCATCTGGTGTTTTCCTGCTCATTCTAATAATGTCATTCCTGAATTTTTATGTGGTAAGTAATTTATATTATTTATCAGTAATTTGATTATTGATATAATCAAATTATTATCAAATTATCCTGAGGGGGATATCCATTTAAAAAATGTTAGAGGTAACTCCAAGGGATTTACAACAAACAAGGACACAGAACCCGTTCTCCAGACACTGGCTGAGAGATTCCTACCCTGAGCCGCAGTCCCCTGGAGGGCGGAGTGGCCATGACTCTCCTCCCACAGGTGAGCCTACACAGGCACATCCCACGTGGGACCACTGCATCGCAGAATCTTAAGAGTGGCCAATGGCAGGCAGCTGGCCAGAGATGCGGACAAGAGAAAACTGCCCAGCAGCCTGGGACAACCCCGGGGTGAGGTCTTAGGAAGGGCCAGTGTCAGAGCCTCAGAGATAACCTGAAGAGAGTTCAGGCTGTTAAGGACATCGTCAGAGATGCACTTAGGGACATATTCAGGGCCTTAGTTGTGGACAGGATCAGGGCATTATTTAGTGACAGCTGAGACTATAGGGGACAGCATCAGGGCCTAAGTTAGGGACAGTGTCAGTGCTTCAGTTAGAGAGAACGTGAGAGCCTTAGCTAGACACAGTTTGGGCTGTTACTTAGGGGTCTCTTCAGGGCCTTAGAGCCAGCATCGTGGCCATAATTAGAACCAGTGTGAGGGTGTTAGGTAGGGCCTAAACTGTGGTGTTAGTTAGGGAACGAGTCAGGTCATTAGTTACAGACAGTGTCAGGGTTTTAGGTGGGGACAGCGGCAAGTCCTTAGTTAAGAAGAGTGTCAGGGCCTCACTTAGGGGCAGCGTCAGGATGTTAGGGAGAGTCGGGACATGAGAATTTCAGATTCTGAGGTAGAGACAGCATCCGGGCCTTAGTTAGGAAGAGGGTCAGGGCCTTGGTGAGGGACAGGGTCAGGACAACGGTGACGGACATCTAAGACTATTAGGGACATCGTCAAGGCCTTAGATTGGGCCAGCATCAGGGCTGTGGTGTCGACCAGTGTCAGGGCATTAATGAGGGACAAAATGAGGGTGTTAGTTAGGAAAAGAGTCAGGTCATTAGTTACAGACAGTTTTAGGGCCTCAGGTAGAATGGGCATCAAGGCCTTAGTTAGGAAGAGCAACAGGGCCTCAGTTAGGTTCAGCATCAGGACGTTAGTTAGGGCCAGCAACGGGGCCTTAGTTAGGGACAGTGTTGTCAGGCCCTCAGAGATCACTTGAGGGCCTTCGTAAGAGACAGTTCAGGCCGTTAGTTAGGGACACTTCAGAGACTTTCTTGGGGATATATTCAGGGCCTTAGTAATAGAATCAGGGTGTTATTTTGTCACCGCTTAGGCACTAAGGGACAGCATCAAAGCCTCAGGGAGGGTGTCAGCGTCCTGGGGATAGTGTTAGGGACTTTGTAAGTTATAGCTGAGGCCATTAGCTAGGGACAGTGTCAGGGGCTTATTAAGGGCAGTGTCAAAGACTTCATGAGGGACATCTTCAGGGCCTTAGTTATGGACAGGATCAGGTCCATACTTGGGACCGGTGTCAGGCCGTTATTTAGGGGCAGTGTCAGGGCCTTCTGTAGAAACAGCGTCATCCAGGTGTGAATGTCCATGTTGCCTTGCAAAGATACTTGCTAGGAATTGAAAGCAATGAGGAATGAACAAGTAGCAGCAAGGTGCAGGATTTTGCCAAAGAATCATTTTTTTTTAACATCTTTATTGGAGTCTAATTGCTTTACAATGGTGTGTTAGTTTCTGCTTTATAACAGAGTGAATCAGTTATACATATACATATGTCCCCATATCTCTTCCCTGTTGCATCTCCCTCCCTCCCACCCTCCCTATCCCACCCCTCTAGGTGGTCACAGAGCACCAAGCTGATCTCCCTGTGCTACGCGGCTGCTTCCCACTAGCTATCTGTTTTACGTTTGGTACTGTATATGTGTCCAAGCCACTCTCTCACTTTGTCACAGCTTACCCTTCCCCCTCCCCATATCCTCAAGTCCATTCTCTAGTAGGTCTGTGTCTTTATTCCTGTCTTAACCCTAGGTTCTTCATGACATTTTTTTCCCTTAAATTCCATATATATGTGTCAGCATACGGTATTTGTCTTTCTCTTTCTGACTGACTTCACTCTGTATGACAGACTCTAGCTCCATCCACCTCATTACAAATAGCTCAATTTCGTTTCTTTTTGTGGCTGAGTAATATCCCATTGTATATATGTGCCACGTCTTCTTTATCCATTCATCCGATGATGGACACTTAGGTTGTTTCTATCTCCGGGCTATTGTAAATAGAGCTGCAGTGAACATTTTGGTACATGACTCTTTTTGAATTATGGTTTTCTCAGGGTATATGCCCAGTAGTTGGATTGCTGGGTCATATGGTAGTTCTATTTGTAGTTTTTTAAGGAACCTCCATACTGTTCGCCATAGTGGCTGTGCCAATTCACATTCCCACCAGCAGTGCAAGAAGGTTCCCTTTTCTCCACATCCTCTGCATTTACTGTGTCTAGATTTTTTGATGATGGCCATTCTGACTGGTGTGAGGTGATATCTCATTCTAGTTTTGATTTGCATTTCTCTAATCATTAATGATGTTGAGCATTCTTTCGTGTGTTTGTTGGCAGTCTGTATATCTTCTTTGGAGAAATGTCTATTTAGGTCTTCTGCCCATTTTTGGATTGGGTTGTTTGTTTTTTTGTTATTGAGCTGCATGAGCTGCTTGTAAATTTTGGAGATTAATCCTTTGTCAGTTGCTTCATTTGCAAATATTTTCTCCCATTCTGAGGGTTGTCTTTTCATCTTGTTTATGGTTTCCTTTGCTGTGCAAAAGCTTTGAAGTTTCATTAGGTCCCATTTGTTTGTTTTTGTTTTTATTTCCATTTCTCTAGGAGGTGGGTCAGATAGGATCTTGATGTGATTTATGTCATAGAGTGTTCTGCCTATGTTTTTCCCCTAAGAGTTTGATAGTGTCTGGCCTTACCTTTAGGTCTTTAGTCCATTTTGAGCTTATTTTTGTGTATGGTGTTAGGGAGTGATCTAATCTCCTACTTTTACACGTACCTGTCCAGTTTTCCCAGCACCACTTATTGAAGAGGCTGTCCTTTCTCCACTGTACATTCCTGCCACTTTATCAAAGATAAGGTGACCATATGTGCGTGGGTCTGTTATTATAGGTCTTTTCCTTCTCTTGTGTTTCTTGCCTAGAGAAGATCCTTTAGCATTTGTTGTAAAGCTGGTTTGGTGGTGCTGAACTCTCTCAGCTTTTGCTTGTCTGTGAAGGTTTTAATTTCTCCATCCAATCTGAATGAGATCCTTGCTGGGTAGAGTAATCTTGGCTGTAGGTTGTTCTCCTTCATCACTTTAAATATGTCCTGCCAGTCCCTTCTGGCTTGCAGAGTTTCTGCTGAAAGATCAGCTGTTAACCTTATGGGGATTCCCTTGTGTGTTATTTGTTGTTTTTCCCTTGCTGCTTTTAATATGTTTTCTTTGCATTTAATTTTTGACAGTTTGATTAATATGTGTCTTGGCATGTTTCTCCTTGGATTTATCCTGTATGGTACTCTCTGTGCTTCCTGGACTTGATTAACTATTTCCTTTCCCATATTAGGGAAGTTTTCAACTATAATCTCCTCAAATATTTTCTCAGTCCCTTTCCTTTTCTCTTCTTCTTCTGGAACCCCTATAATTCAAATGTTGGTGCGTTTAATGTTGTCCCAGAGGTCTCTGAGACTGTCCTCAGTTCTTTTCATTCTTTTTTCTCTATTCTGCTCTGCAGTAGTTATTTCCACTATTTTATCTTCCAGGTCACTTATCCGTTCTTCTGCCTCAGTTATTCTGCTATTGATCCCTTCTAGAGTATTTTTAATTTCTTTTATTGTGTTGTTCATCGTTGCTTGTTTCATCTTTAGTTCTTCTAGGTCCTTGTTAAATGTTTCTTGCATTTTCTCTATTCCATTTCCAAGATTTTGGATCATCTTTACTATCATTATTCTGAATTCTTTTTCAGGGAGACTGCCTATTTCCTCTTCATTTGTTAGGTCTGGTGGGTTTTCATCTTGCTCCTTCATCTGCTGTGTGTTTTTCTGTCTTCTCCTTTTGCTTCTCTTACTGTGCTTGGGGGTCTCCTTTTTGCAGGCTGCAGGTTCGTAGTTCCTGTTGTTTTTGGTGTCTGTCCCCAGTGGCTAAGGTTGGTTCAGTGGGTTGTGTAGGCTTCCTGGTGGAGGGGACT
This sequence comes from Mesoplodon mirus, assembly GCF_964341445.2. Lineage (NCBI taxonomy): Eukaryota > Metazoa > Chordata > Mammalia > Artiodactyla > Ziphiidae > Mesoplodon > Mesoplodon mirus. The sequence goes on along the minus strand of NC_138995.1, from coordinate 22,791 downwards.
ATTGCCTGTGTTCTGGTGGATGAGGCTGGATCTTGTCTTTCTGGTGGGCAGGTCCACATCTGGTGGTGTGTTTTGGGGTGTCTGTGACCTTACTATGATTTTAGGCAGCCTCTCTGCTAATGGGTGGGGTTGTGTTCCTGTCTTGCTAGTTGTTTGGCATAGGGAGTCCAGCACTGTAGCTTGCTGGTCATTGAGATAAGCTGGGTGTTGGTGTTGAGATGGAGATCTCTGGGAGATTTTTGCCGTTGGATATTACGTGGAGCTCGGAGGTCTCTTTTGGAACAGTGTCCTGAAGTTGGCTCTCCCACCTCAGAGGCACAGCACTGACTCCTGGCTGCAGCACCAAGAGCCTTTCATCCACACGGCTCAGAATAAAAGGGAGAAAAAGCAGAAAGAAAGAAAGAAAGAGGATAAAAGAAAATAAAGTAAGGTCAAATAAAATAAGGTTATTAAAATAAAGAATTATTAAGAAAAAATTTTTTAAGTAAGAAAAACAAAACCCCCAAAAAACGGGCGGATAGAACCCTAGGACAAATGGTGAAAGCAAAGGTCTACAGACAAAATCTCACACAGAAGCATACACGTACACACTCACAAAAAGAGGGAAAGGGGAAAAAAATCATAAATCTTGCTCTCAAAGTCCACCTCCTCAATTTGGGATGATTCGTTGTCTCTTCAGGTATTCCACAGACGCAGGGTACATCAAGTTGATTGCGGAGCTTTAATCCGCTGCTTCTGAGGCTGCTGGGAGAGATTCCCCTTTGTCTTCTTTGTTCGCACAGCTCCCGGGGCTCAGCTTTGGAATCGGCCCCGCCTCTGCGTGTAGGTCGCCGGAGGACGTCTGTTCTTCGCTCAGACAGGACGGGGTTAAAGGAGCCGCTGATTCGGGCGCTCTGGCTCCCTCAGGCCGCGGGGGAGGGAGGGGCACGGAGGCGGGGCGAGCGTGCGTCGGCGGAGGCCGGCGTGACGTTGCGTCAGCACGAGGCGCGCCCGTGCGTTCTCCCGGGGATGTTGTCTGTGGAGCCGGGGACCGTGGCGGTGGCGGGCAGCACAGGCTCCCGGGAGGGGAGGTGTGGAGAGTGACCTGCGCTCGCACACGGGCTTCTTGGTGGCGGCAGCAGCAGCCCCAGCGTCCCACGCCCGTCTCTGGGGTCCGCGCTTTGAGCCGCGCCTCGCGGCCGTCTCTGGAGCTCCTCCTTTCAGCGGCGCTCTGAATCTCCTCTCCTCACGCACCAGGAAACAAAGAGGGAAGGAAAAGTCTCCTGCCTCTTCGGCAGCTCCAGACTGTTCCCCGGACTCCCTCCCGGCCGGCCGTGGCGCACGAACTCCCTTCAGGCTGTGTTCACGCCGCCAGCGCGCTCTGACTGAAGCCCGAGCCTCAGCTCCCAGCCCCGCCCGCCCCGGCGGGTGAGGAGAACAAGCCTCTCGGGCTGGTGGGTGGCGGTCGGCACCGGTCCTCTGTGTGTGAATCCCTCTGCTTTGCCCTCCGTACCCCTGTGGCTGCGGTCTCCTCCGCGGCTCCGAAGCTTTCCCCCTCCGCCACCCGCAGTCTCCGCCCGCGAAGGGGCTCCTAGTGTGTGGAAACCTTTTCTCCTTCACGGCTCCCTCCCACGGGTGCAGGTCCCGGCCCTATCCTTTTGTCTCTGTTTATTCTGTTTTCTTTTGCCCTACCCAGGTACGTGGGGAGTTTCTTTTCTTTTCTTTTTTTTTTTTTTTCGGTACACGGGCCTCTCACTGTTGTGGCCTCTCCCGTTGCGGAGCACAGGCTCCGGACGCGCAGGCTCAGCGGCCATGGCTCACGGGCCCAGCCGCTCCGCGGCATGTGGGATCTTCCCGGCCCGGGGCACGAACCCGTGTCCCCTGCCAGGCGGACTCTGAACCACTGCGCCACCAGGGAAGCCCCGTGGGGAGTTTCTTGCCTTTTGGGAGGTCTGAGGTCTTCGGCCAGCGTTCAGTAGGTGTTCTGTAGGGGTGGTTCCCCGTGTAGCTGTATTTCGGATGTATCTGTGGAGAGGAAGGTGATCTGCGTGTCGTACTCTTCCGCCATCTTCCCCCTCTCCCAAACATTTTAATAATAGTAATTTTTCTGACGCATGAGCATGGAATATTGTTTCCTATTGTGCCTTCAGTTTCTTTACGAGTGCTTTATAGTTTTCTGAGTATAGGTCTTTCGTGTCCTTGGTTAAATTCATTGCTAAATAGTTCGTTCTTTTGGATGGAATTGTAAATGGGATTGTTTTCTTAATGTTTCTTGCTGGTGGTTCATTATTAGTGCATAGAAACGAAACTGATTTGTGTATATTGAGTGCATATTTTGCAACTTTACTGAATTTATTTTTAAACATATTTTTTGAAGTCATGTGAAAAATTGCAAGACTAAAATCTCACCGTTTCTACTGCCCCCCAGGTGATCCACAGGACCCACGACATGGTAGCTACTAATACACTCTTCCCACGGTGCCTCTTAATACCGTGCGGACTCCTACAAGGGAAATAAGTATCACAACTTTGGTTGAACGTGGTCTGGGTAAGTCTTGGCCTCTATAAGAAAAATTTGATGTCTGTCTTCTCTGATTTTCTGGCATGATCCTGACATGGTTGTCTAGAAAAGTAATTTACTTTCCAGTCATTTAAAATGTACAGAAAAGTTGCAATAATGTCAAAAAGTACTCACATTTGCCACTTGACACAAAATGCTCAGTGTGTTTTGCCCAAGGAACCAGCACATAACCCCTAAATGAAGAAATCCTGATGTCCACATTATAATTTAATACTCAGCCCCACTTCAACCTTCACTTACTGTCCGAACGGTATGAAAATGTCTTTTTCCATCCTGATTCCGTTTTCTTTTTCTGGAACAATGACTGAGTTTCCCAGCTACAGCCCCAGGCCTAGCCCGAGTCCCAGCCCCAGAACCAGCTCCAGCCCCAGATGCTTATCCTACAGAGGCCATTATGAAGCTCCTAGGCCTTGCCCTGACAATGTCCTTAACTAAGGACTTGACGCTATTTCTCACTAAGGCCCCAGCCCCAGCGCCAGCCCCTGATCCTGATCCTACCGAGGCCCTTATGCTCCTCCTAGGCCTTGCCCTGACACTGTCCTTAACTCAGGCCTTGACACTACTAAGAACTCAGGCTGTGATACTGTCCCTAACTAAGGCCCTGACAGTGTCCCTAAGGGACTGGATGTCCTCCTAACTCTGGCCCTGCCATTATACATAAAAAAAGCTCTGACGCTCGTCCTAACCGAGGCCCCGATACGGTCCCTCACTAAGGCCCTGACACTACTTCTAACTCATGCCCTGACATTATACCTAACGTAGGCTCTGACGCTAACCCTAAGTAAGGCCCTGACTGTGACCCTAACTAAGGCCTTCACACTATTCCTAACTAAGGGCGTAGCCCTAGCCCTAGCCGCAGCCCCAGCCCAAGCCCCAGCCCCAGCCCTAGCCCCAGGCCCAGGCCCAGCCCTAGCCCCAGCCCCAGCCCCAGTCCCAGTCCTAGGCCCAGCCCCAGGCCGAACCCCATCCCCTGATGCTGATCATACAGAGGCCCTTATGCTCCTCCTAGGCCTTGCCCTGACACTGTCCTTAACTCAGGCCTTGACACTACTACTAACTCAGGCCCTGTCATTATACCTAACGAAAGCTCTGATGCTAAACCTAATTAAGGCCCTGACAGTGACACTAAGGCCCCAGCCCTAGCCCGACCCCTAGCCCCAGCTCCAGCCCCAACCCCAACCCCAGCCCTAGCCCCAGCCCTAGCCCCTGATGCTGATCCTATAGAGGCCCTTATGCTCCTCCTAGGCCTTCCCCTGACAATGTGGTAACTAAGGCCTTGACACTATTTCTAACTAAGGCCCCAGGTCCAGCCCCAGGTCCAGCCCCAGCCGCAGCCCCAGCCCCTGATGCTGATCCTATAGAGGTCTTTATGCTCCTCCTAGGCCTTGCCCTGACACAGTCCTTAAGTAAGGCCTTGAACCTATTCCTAACTAAGGCTCTAGCCCTAAACCTAGCCCCAGCCCCAGCCCCAGCCCCAGCCCCAGCCCTAGCCCCAGCCCTAGCCTTAACCGCAGTCCCAGCCCCAGCCCAAGCCACAGCCCCAGCCCCAGCCCCAGCCACAGCACTAGCCCCAGCCCCAGCCCCAGCCCGAGCCCAAGCCCCAGCACGAGCCCAAGCCCAGGCCCCAGCCCTAGCCCTAGCCGCAGTCCCAGCCCTGGACCCAACCCCCGCCCCAGCCCCAGCCCCATTCATAGCCCCTTATGCTGATCCTATAGAGGCCCTTGCGATCCTCCTAGGCCTTCCCCTGACAATGTGGTAACTAAGGCCTTGACACTATTTCTAACTAAGGCCCCAGGTCCAGCCCGAGCCGCAGCCCCAGCCCCAGCCCCAGCCCCAGATGCTGATCCTATAGAGGCCTTTATGCTCCTCCTAGGCCTTGCTCTGACACTGTCCTTAAGTAAGGCCTTGACCCTATTCCTAACTAAGGGCCTAGCCCTAAACCTAGCCCCAGCCCCAGTCCCAGCCCCAGTCCCAGCCCCAGTCCCAGCCCCAGACCCAGCCCCAGCCCCAGCCCCAGCACTAGCCCCAGACCCAGCCCTAGCCTTAGCCTCAGCCGCAGCTCCAGCCGCAGCCCCAGCCCCAGCCCCAGCCCCAGCCCCAGCCCCAGCCCCAGACCTAGCCCTAGTTCTAGCCCCAGCCCCAGCCCCAGCCCAAGCCCCAGGCCGAAACTCATCCCCTGATGCTGATCCTACAGAGGCCCTTAATGCTCCTCCTAGGTCTTTCCCTAACACTGTCCTTAACTCAGGCCTTGACACTACTAATAACTCAGGCTGTGATACTGTCCCTAAGGCCCTGACAGTATCCCTGTCTAAGGGACTGGATGTCCTCCTAACTCTGACCCTGCCATTATACATAAAAAAAGCTCCGAAGCTCGTCCTAACCGAGGCCCCGATACTGTCCCTCACTAAGGCCCTGACACTACTTCTAACTCATGCCCTGACATTATACCTAACGTAGGCTCTGACGCTAACCCTAAGTAAGACCCTGACTGTGACCCTAACTAAGGCCTTCACACTATTCCTAACTAAGGGCGTAGCCCTAGCCCTAGCCGCAGCCCCAGCCCCAGCCCCAGCCCCAGCCCCAGCCCCAGCCCCAGCCCCAGGCACAGCCCTAGCCCCAGCCCCAGCCCCAGCCACAGCAACAGCACTAGCCCCAGACCCAGCCCTAGCCCCAGCCCCAGGCCTAGCCCCAGCCCTAGCCTCAGCCCCAGCCCGAGCCCAAGCCCCAGGCCCAGCCCTAGGCCTAGCCGTAGCCACAATCCCAGCCCTAACCCTAACTCCAACCCCCGCCGCAGCCCCATTCCTAGCCCCTTATGCTGATCCTATAGAGGCCCTTGCGATCCTCCTAGGCCTTCCCCTGACAGTGTGGTAACTAAGGCCTTGACACTGTTTCTAACTAAGGCCCCAGGTCCAGCCCCAGCCGCAGCCCCAGCCCCAGATGCTGATCCTATAGAGGCCTTTATGCTCCTCCTAGGCCTTGCTCTGACACTGTCCTTAAGTAAGGCCTTGACCCTATTCCTAACTAAGGGCCTAGCATTAAACCTAGCCACAGCCCCAGCCCCAGCCCCAGCCCCAGCCCCAGCCCCAGACATAGCCCCAGTCCCAGCCCCAGCCCCAGCCCCAGACACAGCCCTAGCCGCAGCCCTAGCCCTAAGCCCCAGTCCTAGCCCCAGCAGCGGCCCCAGCCCCTGCCACAGCACTAGCCCCAGGCCCAGCCCCAGCACTAGCCCCAGCCCCAGCCCCAGTCCCAGTCCCAGCCCCAGCCTCAGCCCCAGCCCTAGCCTCAGCCCCAGCCCCAGCCCCAGCCCCAGCCCCAGTCCCAGTCCCAGCCCCAGCCTCAGCCCCAGCCCTAGCCTCAGCCCCAGCCCCAGCCGAAGCCGCAGCCCTAGCCCTAGCCCCAGTCACAATCCCAGCCGCAGCCCTAGCCCTAGCCCTAGCCCCAGCCCCAGCCCCAGCCCCAGCCCCAGCCCCAGCCCCAGCCCTAGCCCCAGCCCTAGCCCCAGCCCTAGACTGAGCGCAAGCCCCAGCCCCAGCCCCAGTCCCAGCACTAGCCCCTGTCCCAGCCCTAGCCCCAGCCCCAGCCCCAGCCCCAGCCCTAGCGGCAGCCCTAGCCCTAGCCCCAGTCACAGCCCCAACCCCAGCCCCAGCACTAGCCCCAGCCCCAGCCGCAGCCCCAGCCCCAGACCTAGCCCCAGCCCCAACCCGTGCCCCAGCCCCAGGCCCAGCCACAGCCCTAGCTCCAGACCCAGCCCTAGCCCCAGCCCCAGCCCTAGCCCTAGCCCCAGCCCCAGCCCGAGCCCAAGCCCCAGCCCCAGCCCCAGCCCTAGCCCCAGCCCCAGCCCCGGCCCCATCCCTAGCCCCAGCCCTAGCCCTAGCATCAGGCGCAGTCCCAGCACTAGCCCTAGCCCCAGCCCCAGCCCTAGCCCTAGCCCGAGCACCAGCCCTAGTCGGAGCCCTAGCCCTAGCCCTAGCCCCAGTCACAGCCACAGCAGTAGCCCCAGCCCCAGCCCCAGCCCCAGCCCCAGCCCCATCCCCATCCCCATCCCTAGCCCCAGCCCCAGGCCGAGGCCAAGCCCTAGCCCCAGTCCCAGCCCTAGCCCCAGCCCCAGCCCCAGACCTAGCCCCACTCCCAGCCCCAGCCCCAGCACTAGACCCAGCCCCAGTCCTAGCCTCAGCCCTAGCCCTAGCCCTAGCCCCAGTCCCAGCCCCAGCCCCAGCCCCAGCCACAGCACTATCCCCAGACCCAGCCTAGCCCCAGCCCCAGCCCTAGCCCCAGCCCTAGCCCCAGCCCCAGCCCGAGCCCAAGCCCCAGCCCCAGCCGTAGCCCTAGCCGCAGCCACAGTCCCAGCCCTAGCCCCAACCCCAGCCCTAGCCCCAACCCCAGCCCTAGCCCCAGCCCCAGCCCTAGCCCCTGATGCTGATCCTATAGAGGCCCTTATGATCCTCCTAGGCCTTCTCCTGACAACGTGGTAACTAAGGACTTGACACTATTTCTAACTAAGGCCCCAGGTCCAGCCCCAGCCGCAGCCCCAGCCCCTGATGCTGATCCTATAGAGGCCTTTTTGCTCCTCCTAGGCCTTGCCCTGACACTGTCCTTAAGTAAGGCCTTGACCCTATTCCTAACTAAAGGCCTAGCACTAAACCTAGCCCCAGCCGAAGCCGCCGCCCTAGCCCTAGCCCCAGTCCCAGTTCCATCCCCAGCCGCAACCCTAGCCCTAGCCCCAGTCCCAGTCCCAGCCCCAGCCCCAGCACTAGCCCCAGCCCCAGCCCTAACCCCAGCCCCAGCCCTAGCCCCAGCCCCAGCCCTAGCCCCAGCCCCAGCTCCAGTCCCAGCACTAGCCCCAGCCCCAGCCCCAGCCCCAGCCCCAGCCCCAGCCCCAGCAGAAGCCGCAGCCCTAGCGCTATCCCCAGTCCCAGCCCCAGCCGCAGCCCTAGCCCTAGCCCTAGCCCCAGACCCAGCCCCAGCCCCAGCCCCAGCCCCAGCCCTAGCCACAGCCCTAGACGGAGCCCAAGCCCCAGCCCCAGCCCAAGCCCCAGTCCCAGCCCCAGCACTGGCGCCTGCCCCAGCCCTAGCCCCAGCCCCAGCCCTAGCCTCAGCCGCAGCCCCAGCCCTAGCCGCAGCCCTAGCCCTAGCCCCAGTCAGAGCCCCAGCCCCAGCACTAGCCCCAGCCACAGCCGAAGCAACAGCCCTAGCCCTAGCCCCAGTCCCAGTCCCAGTCCCAGCCCCAGCCGCAGCCCTAGCCCTAGCCCCAGTCCCAGCCCCAGCCGCAGCCCTAGCCCTAGCCCCAGTCCCAGCCCCAGCCCCAGCCCCAGCCCTAGCCTCAGCCGCAGCCCCAGCCCTAGCCGCAGCCCTAGCCCTAGCCCCAGTCAGAGCCCCAGCCCCAGCACTAGCCCCAGCCCCAGCCGAAGCAACAGCCCTAGCCCTAGCCCCAGTCCCAGTCCCAGTCCGAGCCCCAGCCGCAGCCCCAGTCCCAGCACTAGCCCCTGCCCCAGCCCCAGCCCCAGCCCTAGCCTCAGCCCCAGTCACAGCCCCAGCCCCAGTCACAGCCCCAGCCCCAGCACTAGCCCCAGCCCCAGCCCCAGTCCCAGCCCCAGCCGCAGCCCTAGCCCTAGCCCCATTCCCAGCCACAGCCCCAGCCCCAGCACTATCCCCAGCCCCAGCCCTAACCCCAGCCCCAGCCCTAGCCCCAGACCCAGCCCCAGCCCTAGCCCCAGCCCTAGCCCCAGACCCAGCCCCAGCCCTAGCCCTAGCCCCAGCCCCAGCCCCAGCCCCAGCCCCAGGCCCAGGCCCAGCCCCAGGCCCAGCCCCAGCCCACCCGAAGCCGCAGCCCTAGCCCTAGCCCCAGTCCCAGCCCCAACCCCAGCCGCAGCCCTAGCCCCAGCCCTAGCCCCAGCCCTATACCGAGCCCAAGCCCCAGCCCCAGCCCCAGCCCCAGCCCCAGCACCAGCACTAGCCCCGGCCCCCGCCCTAGCCCCAGGCCCAGTCCCAGCCCCAGCCCTAGCCCTAGCCCCAGCCCCAGCCCTAGCCCTAGCCGGAGCACCCGCCCTAGCCGCAGCCCTAGCCCTAGCCCCAGTCCCAGGCCCAGCCGCAGCCCCAGCCCTAGCCCCAGCCCTAGCCCCAGCTCAAGCCCAAGCCCAGCCACAGCCCTAGCCCTAGCCCTAGCCCCAGCCCCAGCCCCAGCCCCAGCCCTAGCCCTAGCCCCAGTCCCAGCCCCAGCCCCAACCACAGCTACAGCACTAGCCCCAGCCCCAGCCCTAGACCCAGCCCCAGCCCTAGCCCCAGCCCTAGCCCCAGCCCTAGACAGAGCCCAAGCCCCAGCCCCAGTCCCAGCCCCAGCACTAGTCCCTGCCGCAGCCCTAGCCCCAGCACTAGCCGCAGTCCCAGCCCTAGCCCCAGCCCCAGCCCCAGCCACAGCCACAGCACTAGCCCCAGACCCAGCCCTAGCCCCAGCCCCAGCCCGAGCCCCAGCCCCAGCCCGTGCCCAAGCCCCAGCCCCAGCCCTAGCCCTAGCCGCAGCTGCATTCCAACCCTAGCCCTAACCCCAGCCCCAGCCCCAGCCCCATTCCTAGCCCCTTATGCTGATCCTATAGAGGCCCTTGCGATCCTCCTAGGCCTTCCCCTGACAATGTGGTAACTAAGGCCTTGACATTATTTCTAACTAAGGCCCCAAGTCCAGCCCGAGCCGCAGCCCCAGCCCCTGATGCTGATCCTACAGAGGCCTTTATGCTCCTCCTAGGCCTTGCCCTGACACAGTCCTCAAGTAAGGCCTTGACCCTATTCCTAACTAAGGCCCTAGCCCTAAACCTAGCCGCAGCCCCAGCCCCAGGCCTAGCCCCAGCCCTAGCCCTAGCCGCAGTCCCAGCCCGTGTCCCAGCACCAGCCCCAGCCCCAGCACTAGCCCCAGACCCAGCCCTAGCCCTAGCCCCAGCCCTAGCCCCAGCCCCAGCCCTTGCCCAAGCCCCAGCCCCAGCCCTAGCCGCAGCTGCAGTCCCAGCCCTAGCCCCAGCCCCAGCCCCATTCCTAGCCCCTTATGCTGATCCTATAGAGGCCCTTGCGATCCTTCTAGACCTTCCCCTGACAATGTGGTAACTAAGGCCTTGACAGTATTTCTAACTAAGGCCCCAGGTCCAGCCCCAGCCGCAGCCCTAGCCCCTGATGCTGATCGTATAGAGGCCTTTATGCTCCTCCTAGGCCTTGCCCTGACACTGTCCTTAAGTAAGGCCTTGACCCTATTCCTAACTAAGGGCCTAGCGCTAAACTTAGCCCCAGCCCCAACCCTAGGCCCAGCCCCAGCCCTAGCCCCAGCCCCAGCCCCAGCCCCAGCCCTAGCCCCAGCCCCAGCCCTAGCCCCAGCCCCAGCCCCAGCCGTAGCCCTAGCCCCAGCCCCAGGCCTAGCCGCAGCCCTAGCCCTAGCCCAAGCCCCAGTCCCAGCCCCAGCCGCAGCCCCAGCCCCATCCCCAGCCATAGCACTAGCCCCAGCCCCAGCCCCAGCCCCAGCCCCATCCCTAGCCCCGGCCCCAGGCCGAGGCCAAGCCCCAACCCCAGCCCTAGCCGCAGCCACAGTCCCAGCACTAGCCAGAGCCCCAGCCCTAGCCCCAGCCCCAGTCCCAGTCCCAGCCCCAGCCCCAGTCCCAGTCCCAGCCCCAGCCCCAGCCCCAGTCCCAGCCCCAGGCCCAGCCCCAGCCCCAGCCCCAGGCCCAGCCCCAGCCCCAGCATTAGCCCCAGCCCAAGCCCTAACCCTAGCCCCAGCCCCAGTCCTAGCCCCAACCCCAGCCCTAGCCCCAGCCCCAGCCCTAGCCCCAGCCCTAGCCCCAGCCCCAGCCCTAGCCCCAACCCTAGCCCCAGCCCTAGACCGAGCGCAAGCCCCAGCACCAGCCCCAGCCCCAGCCCCAGCCCCAGTCACAGCCCCAGCCGCAGTCCCAGCCCTAGCCCCAGCCCCAGCCCCAGCCACAGCCACAGCACTAGCCCCAGACCCAGCCCTAGCCCCAGCCCCAGCCCGAGCCCCAGCCCCAGCCCGTGCCCAAGCCCCAGCCCCAGCCCTAGCCCTAGCCGCAGCTGCATTCCAACCCTAGCCCTAACCCCAGCCCCAGCCCCAGCCCCATTCCTAGCCCCTTATGCTGATCCTATAGAGGCCCTTGCGATCCTCCTAGGCCTTCCCCTGACAATGTGGTAACTAAGGCCTTGACATTATTTCTAACTAAGGCCCCAGGTCCAGCCCGAGCCGCAGCCCCAGCCCCTGATGCTGATCCTACAGAGGCCTTTATGCTCCTCCTAGGCCTTGCCCTGACACAGTCCTCAAGTAAGGCCTTGACCCTATTCCTAACTAAGCCCCTAGCCCTAAACCTAGCCGCAGCCCCAGCCCCAGGCCTAGCCCCAGCCCTAGCCCTAGCCGCAGTCCCAGCCCGTGTCCCAGCCCCAGCCCCAGCCCCAGCACTAGCCCCAGACCCAGCCCTAGCCCTAGCCCCAGCCCTAGCCCCAGCCCCAGCCCTTGCCCAAGCCCCAGCCCCAGCCCTAGCCGCAGCTGCAGTCCCAGCCCTAGCCCCAGCCCCAGCCCCATTCCTAGCCCCTTATGCTGATCCTATAGAGGCCCTTGCGATCCTTCTAGACCTTCCCCTGACAATGTGGTAACTAAGACCTTGACAGTATTTCTAACTAAGGCCCCAGGTCCAGCCCCAGCCGCAGCCCCAGCCCCTGATGCTGATCGTATAGAGGCCTTTATGCTCCTCCTAGGCCTTGCCCTGACACTGTCCTTAAGTAAGGCCTTGACCCTATTCCTAACTAAGGGCCTAGCGCTAAACTTAGCCCCAGCCCCAACCCTAGGCCCAGCCCTAGCCCCAGCCCCAGCCCCAGCACTAGCCCCAGCCCCAGCCCCAGCCCTAGCCCCAGCCCCAGCCCCAGCCCCAGCCCCAGCCGAAGCCGCAGCCCTAGCCCTAGTCCCAGTCCCAGCCCCAGCCGCAGCCCTAGCCCTAGCCCCAGTCCCAACCCCAGCCCCAGCCCCAGCCCCAGCCCCAGCCCTAGCCCCAGCCCCAGCCCTAGCCCCAGCCCTAGCCCCAGCCCCAGCTCTAGCCCCAGCCCTAGCCCCAGCCCTAGACCGAGTGCAAGCCCCAGCCGCAGCCCCAGCCCCAGTCTCAGCCCCAGCACTAGCCCCTGCCCCAGCCCTAGCCCCAGCCCCAGCCCTAGCCTCAGCCCCAGCCCCAGCCCGAGCCCTAGCGGCAGCCCTAGCCCTAGCCCCAGTCACAGTCCCAGCCCCAGCCCCAGCACTAGCCCCAGCCCCAGCCCCAGTCCCAGTCCCTGCCCCAGGCACAGCCGCAGCCCCAGCCCTAGCCCCAGTCCCAGTCCCAGTCCCAGTCCCAGCCCCAGCCCCAGCCCCAGCCCTAGCTCCAGACCCAGCCCTAGCCTTAGCCTCAGCCCAGCTCCAGCCCTAGCCCCAGCCCTAGACCGAGCCCAAGCCCCAGCCCCAGCCCCATCCCCATCCCCAGCCCCAGCCCCAGCCCCAGCCCTAGCCGCAGCCCTAGCCCTAGCCCCAGTCTCAGCCCCAGCCCCAGCCGCAGCCCTAGCCCCAGTCCCAGCCCCAGCCCCAGCCCTAGCCCCAGCCCTAGCCCCAGCTCGAGCCCAAGCCCAGCCACAGCCCTAGCCCTAGCCCTAGCCCTAGCCCCAGCCCCAGCCCCAGCCCTAGCCCTAGCCCCAGCCCCAGCCCCAGCCCCAACCACAGCTACAGCACTAGCCCCAGCCCCAGCCCTAGACCCAGCCCCAGCCCTAGCCCCAGCCCTAGCCCCAGCCCTAGACAGAGCCCAAGCCCCAGCCCCAGTCCCAGCCCCAGCACTAGTCCCTGCCGCAGCCCTAGCCCCAGCACTAGCCGCAGTCCCAGCCCTAGCCCCAGCCCTAGCCCCAGGCCCAGCCCGAGCCCCAGCCCCAGCCCGTGCCCAAGCCCCAGCCCCAGCCCTAGCCCTAGCCGCAGCTGCATTCCAACCCTAGCCCTAACCCCAGCCCCAGCCCCAGCCCCATTCCTAGCCCCTTATGCTGATCCTATAGAGGCCCTTGCGATCCTCCTAGGCCTTCCCCTGACAATGTGGTAACTAAGGCCTTGACATTATTTCTAACTAAGGCCCCAAGTCCAGCCCGAGCCGCAGCCCCAGCCCCTGATGCTGATCCTACAGAGGCCTTTATGCTCCTCCTAGGCCTTGCCCTGACACAGTCCTCAAGTAAGGCCTTGACCCTATTCCTAACTAAGGCCCTAGCCCTAAACCTAGCCGCAGCCCCAGCCCCAGGCCTAGCCCCAGCCCTAGCCCTAGCCGCAGTCCCAGCCCGTGTCCCAGCACCAGCCCCAGCCCCAGCACTAGCCCCAGACCCAGCCCTAGCCCTAGCCCCAGCCCTAGCCCCAGCCCCAGCCCTTGCCCAAGCCCCAGCCCCAGCCCTAGCCGCAGCTGCAGTCCCAGCCCTAGCCCCAGCCCCAGCCCCATTCCTAGCCCCTTATGCTGATCCTATAGAGGCCCTTGCGATCCTTCTAGACCTTCCCCTGACAATGTGGTAACTAAGGCCTTGACAGTATTTCTAACTAAGGCCCCAGGTCCAGCCCCAGCCGCAGCCCTAGCCCCTGATGCTGATCGTATAGAGGCCTTTATGCTCCTCCTAGGCCTTGCCCTGACACTGTCCTTAAGTAAGGCCTTGACCCTATTCCTAACTAAGGGCCTAGCGCTAAACTTAGCCCCAGCCCCAACCCTAGGCCCAGCCCTAGCCCTAGCCCCAGCCCCAGCCCCAGCCCCAGCCCTAGCCCCAGCCCCAGCCCTAGCCCCAGCCCCAGCCCCAGCCGTAGCCCTAGCCCCAGCCCCAGGCCTAGCCGCAGCCCTAGCCCTAGCCCAAGCCCCAGTCCCAGCCCCAGCCGCAGCCCCAGCCCCATTCCCAGCCATAGCACTAGCCCCAGCCCCAGCCCCAGCCCCAGCCCCATCCCTAGCCCCGGCCCCAGGCCGAGGCCAAGCCCCAACCCCAGCCCTAGCCGCAGCCACAGTCCCAGCACTAGCCAGAGCCCCAGCCCTAGCCCCAGCCCCAGTCCCAGTCCCAGCCCCAGCCCCAGCCCCAGCCCCAGTCCCAGCCCCAGGCCCAGCCCCAGCCCCAGCCCCAGGCCCAGCCCCAGCCCCAGCATTAGCCCCAGCCCAAGCCCTAACCCTAGCCCCAGCCCCAGTCCTAGCCCTAGCCCCAGCCCTAGCCCCAGCCCCAGCCCTAGCCCCAGCCCTAGCCCCAGCCCCAGCCCTAGCCCCAACCCTAGCCCCAGCCCTAGACCGAGCGCAAGCCCCAGCACCAGCCCCAGCCCCAGCCCCAGCCCCAGTCACAGCCCCAGCCCCAGCCCCAGCACCAGCCCCAGCCGCAGCCCCAGTCCCAGCCCCAGCCCTAGCCCCAGCTGCATTCCAACCCTAGCCCCAACCGCAGCCCCAGCCCCAGCCCCATTCCTAGCCCCTTATGCTGATCCTATAGAGGCCCTTGTGATCCTCCTAGGCCTTCCCCTGTCAATGTGGTAACTAAGGCCTTGACACTATTTCTAACTAAGGCCCCAGGTCCAGCCCCAGCCGCAGCCCCATCCCCTGATGCTGATTGTATAGAGGCCTTTGTGCTCCTCCTAGGCCTTGCCCTGACACTGTCCTTAAGTAAGGCCTTTACCCTATTCCTAACTAAGGGCCTAGACCTAAACCTAGCCCCAGCCCCAGCCCTAGCCTCAACCCCAGCCGCATCCCCAGCCCTAGCCGGATCGCTAGCCCTAGCCCCATTCACAGCCCCATCCCCAGCCCCAGCACTAGCCCCAGCCCCAGCCCCAGTCCCAACCCCAGCCCCTGCCTCAGCCCCAGCCCTAGCCCCAGCCCCAGCTCCAGCCCCAGCCCCAGTCCCAGCCCCAGTCCCAGCCCCAGCACCAGGCGAAGCCGAAGCCCTAGCCCTAGCCGCAGTCCCAGTCCCAGTCCCAGGCCGAGCCGCAGACCTAGCCCTAGCCCCAGCCCCAGCCCCAGCCACAGCACTAGCCCCAGCCCCAGCCCTAGCCCCGGCCACATCCCTAGCCCCAGCTCGAGGCCGAGGCCAAGCCCTGGCCCCAGCCTTAGCCCTAGCATCAGCCGCAGTCCCAGCACTAGACCCATCCCCAACCCTAGCCTTAGCCGCAGCCCCAGCCCCAGCCCCAGCACTAGCCCCAGTCCCAGTCCCAACCCCCGCCCTAGCCCTAGCCCCAGCCCCACCCCCAGCCCTAGCCCTAGCCCCAGCCCCAGCCCCATCCCTAGCCCGAGCACCAGCCCTAGCCGCAGCCCTAGCCCTAGCCCCAGTCCCAGGCCCAGCCGCAGCCCCAGCCCCAGTCACAGCCACAGCCCTAGACCCAGCCCCAGCCCCATCCCTAGCCCCTGCCCCAGGCCGAGGCCAAGCCGTAATCCCAGCCCCAGCCCCAGACCTAGCCCCACTCCCAGCCCCAGCACTAGCCCCAGCCCCAGCCCCAGTCCTAGCCTCAGCCCTAGCCCTAGCCCCAGTCCCAGCCCCAGCCCCAGCCCCAGCCACAGCACTATCCACATACCCAGCTCTAGCCGCAGCCCCAGCCCTAGCCCCAGCCCTAGCCCCAGCCCCAGCCCGAGCCCTAGCCGCAGCCGCAGTCCCAGCCCTAGCCCCAACCCCAGCCCTAGCCCCAGCCCCAGCCCTAGCCCTTGATGCTGATCCTATAGAGGCCCTTATGATCCTCCTAGGCCTTCTCCTGACAACGTGGTAACTAAGGACTTGACACTATTTCTAACTAAGGCCCCAGGTCCAGGCCCAGCCGAAGCCCCAGCCCCTGATGCTGATCCTATAGAGGCCTTTTTGCTCCTCCTAGGCCTTGCCCTGACACTGTCCTTAAGTAAGGCCTTGACCCTATTCCTAACTAACGGCCTAGCACTAAACCTAGCCCCAGCCCCAGCCCCAGCCCCAGCCCCAGTCCCAGCCCCAGCCCCAGCCGAAGCCGCAGCCCTAGCCCCAGTCCCAGCACCAGTCGCAGCCCTAGCCCTAGCCCCAGTCCCAGCCCCAGCCCCAGCACTAGCCCGAGCCCCAGCCCTAACCCCAGCCCCAACCCCAGCCCCAGCCCTAGCCCCAGCCCCAGCCCCAGCCCTAGCCCCAGCCCTAGCCCCAGCCCCAGCCCCAGCCCTAGCCCCAGCCCCAGCCCCAGCCCTAGCCCCAGCCCTAGCCCCAGCCCCAGCCCCAGCCCTAGCCCCAGCCCTAGCCCCAGCCCTAGCCCCAGCCCCAGCCCCAGCCCCAGCCCCAGCCCCAGCCCTAGCCCCAGCCCTAGCCCCAGCCCCAGCCCCAGCTCGAACCCAAGCCCCAGGCACAGCCCCAGCCCTAGCCCCAGCCCCAGCCCCAGCACTAGCTCCAGACCCGGCCCTAGCCTTAGCCTCAGCCCAGCTCCAGCACTAGCCCCAGCCCTAGCCCCAGCCCCAGCCCTAGCCCCAACCCTAGCCCCAGCCCCAGCCCTAGCCCCAACCCTAGCCCCAGCCCTAGACCGAGCGCAAGCCCCAGCCCCAGCCCCAGCCCCAGCCCCAGTCACAGCCCCAGCCCCAGCCCCAGCACTAGCCCCAGCCGCAGCCCCAGTCCCAGCCCCAGCCCTAGCCGCAGCTGCATTCCAACCCTAGCCCCAACCGCAGCCCCAGCCCCAGCCCCATTCCTAGCCCCTTATGCTGATCCTATAGCGGCCCTTGTGATCCTCCTAGGCCTTCCCCTGACAATGTGGTAACTAAGGCCTTGACACTATTTCTAACTAAGGCCCCAGGTCCAGCCCGAGCCGCAGCCCCAGCCCCTGATGCTGATCCTACAGAGGCCTTTATGCTCCTCCTAGGCCTTGCCCTGACACAGTCCTCAAGTAAGGCCTTGACCCTATTCCTAACTAAGGCCCTATCCCTAAACCTAGCCGCAGCCCCAGCCCCAGGCCTAGCCCCAGCCCTAGCCCTAGCCGCAGTCCCAGCCCGTGTCCCAGCCCCAGCCCCAGCCCCAGCACTAGCCCCAGACCCAGCCCTAGCCCTAGCCCCAGCCCTAGCCCCAGCCCCAGCCCTTGCCCAAACCCCAGCCCCAGCCCTAGCCGCAGCTGCAGTCCCAGCCCTAGCCCCAGCCCCAGCCCCATTCCTAGCCCCTTATGCTGATCCTATAGAGGCCCTTGCGATCCTCCTAGACCTTCCCCTGACAATGTGGTAACTAAGGCCTTGACAGTATTTCTAACTAAGGCCCCAGGTCCAGCCCCAGCCGCAGCCCCAGCCCCTGATGCTGATCCTATAGAGGCCTTTATGGTCCTCCTAGGCCTTGCCCTGACACTGTCCTTAAGTAAGGCCTTGACCCTATTCCTAAGGGCCTAGCCCTAAACTTAGCCCCAGCCCGAACCCTAGCCCCAGCCCTAACCCTAGCCCCAGCCCCAGCCCCAGCCCCAGCCCTAGCCCTAGCCCCAGTCCCATCCCCAGCCCTAGCCCCAGTCCCATCCCCAGCCCCAGCCCCAGCACTAGCCCCAGTTCCATCCCTAGCCGCAACCCTAGCCCTAGCCCCAGTCCCAGCCGCAGCCCCAGCCGCAGCCACAGCACTAGACCCAGCCCCAACCCCAGCCCCAGCCCGATCCCTAGCCCCAGCCCCAGGCCGAGGCCAAGCCCTAGACGCAGCCCTACCCATAGCTGCAGCCGCAGTCCCAGCACTAGCCCCAGGCCCAGCCCTAGTCCCAACCCCAGCCCCAGCCCCAGCCCCAGCACTAGCCCCAGCCCCAGCCCTAGCCTCAGCCCTAGCCCTAGCCCTAGCCCCACTCCCAGCCCCAGCCCCAGACCTCCCCCAGTCCCAGCCCCAGCCCCAGCCCCAGACCTCCCCCAGTCCCAGCCCCAGCCCCAGCTCCAGCACTAGCCCCAGCCCCAGCCCTAGCCTCAGCCCTAACTCTAGCCCCAGTCCTATCCCCAGCCCCAGTCCCAGCCACAGCACTAGCCCCAGCCCCAGCCCTAGCCCCAGTCCCAGCCCCAGCACCAGCCCCAGCCCCAGCCACAGCCACAGCACTAGCCCCAGCCCCAGCCCTAGCCCCAGCCCCAGCCCTAGCCCCAGCCCTAGCCCCAGCCCCAGGCCTAGCCTTAGCCGCAGTACCAGCCCGTGCCCCAGCCACAGCCACAGCACTAGACCCAAACCCAGCCCTAGCCCCAGCCCCAGACCGAGCCCAAGCCCCAGCCCCAGCCCTAGCCCTAGCCGCATCTGCAGTCCCAGCCCTAGCCCCAACCCCCGCCCCAGCCCCAGCCCCATTCCTAGCCCCTTATGCTGATCCTATAGAGGCCTTTATCCTCCTCCTAGGCCTTGCCCTGACACTGTCCTTAAGTAAGGCCTTGACCGTGTTCCTAACTAAAGGCCTAGCCCTAAACCTAGCCCAAGCCCCAGCCCCAGCCCTAGACCCAGCCCCAGCCCTAGCCCCAGCCCCAGCACCAGCCCCAGCCCTAGCCTCAGACCCAGCCCCAGCCCCAGCCCTAGCCCTAGCCCCAGCCCCAGCCCTAGCCCCAGCCCCAGCCCCAGGCCTAGCCGCAGCCCTAGCCGTAGCCCCAGTCCCAGCCCCAGCCGCAGCCCCAGCCCCAGACCCAGCCACAGCACTAGCCCCAGACCCATCCCCAGCCCCAGCCCCATCCCCATCCCTAGCCCCAGCCCCAGGCCGAGGCCAAGCCCCGGCCCCAGGCCTAGCCCTATCAGCAGCCGCAGTCCCAGCACTAGCCCCAACCGCAGCCCTAGCCCCAGCCCCAGCCCCAGCCCCAGACCTAGCCCCAGTCCCAGACCCAGTCCCAACACCAGCCCCAGCCCCAGCCCCAGCCACAGCACTAGCTCCAGACCCAGCCCTAGCCCCAGCCCGAGGCCTAGCCCCAGCCCCAGCCCGAGCCCAAGCCCCAGCCCCAGCCCTAGCCGCAGCTGCAGTCCCAGCCCCAGCCCCAGCCCTAGCACTAGCCCCAGCCCCAGCCACAGCACTAGCCCCAGCCCCAGCCCCGGCCCCATCCCTAGCCCCAGCTCCAGGCCGAGGCCAAGCCCCGGCCCCAGCCCTAGCCGTAACATCAGCCGCAGTCCCAGCACTAGACCCAGCCCCAGCCCTAGCCTTAGCCCCTGCCCCAGCCCCAGACCTAGCCCCAGTCCCAGTCCCAGCCCCAGCCCTAGCCCTAGCCCCAGCCCTAGCCCTAGCCCCATCCCCAGCCCTAGCCCTAGCCCGAGCACCAGCCCTAGCCGCAGCCCTAGCCCTAGCCCCAGTCCCAGGCCCAGCCGCAGCCCCAGCCCCAGTCACAGCCCCATCCCTAGCCCCAGCCCCAGGCCGAGGCCAAGCCCTAGCCCCAGGCCTAGCCCTAGCCGTAGCCTCAGTCCCAGCACTAGCCCCAGTCCCAGCCCTAGCCCCAGCCCCAGCCCCAGCCCCAGCCCCAGACCTAGCCCCACTCCCATCCACAGCCCCAGCACTAGCCCCAGCCCCAGCCCCAGTCCTAGCCTCAGCCCTAGCCCTAGGCCTAGCCCCAGTCCCAGCCCCAGCCACAGCCACAGCACTATCCCCAGACCCAGCCCTAGCCCCAGCCCCAGCCTTAGCCCCAGCCCTAGCCCCGGCCCCAGCCCGAGCCCAAGCCCCAGCCCCAGCCCTAGCCCTAGCCGCAGCCACAGTCCCAGCCCTAGCCCCAACCACAGCCCTAGCCCCAGCCCCAGCCCTAGCCCCTGATGCTGATCCTATAGAGGCCCTTATGATCCTCCTAGGCCTTCTCCTGACAACGTGGTAACTAAGGACTTGACACTATTTCTAACTAAGGCCCCAGGTCCAGCCCCAGCCGCAGCCCCAGCCCCTGATGCTGATCCTATAGAGGCCTTTTTGCTCCTCCTAGGCCTTGCCCTGACACGGTCCTTAACTCAGGCCTTGACACTACTACTAACTCAGGCCCTGTCATTATACGTAACGAAAGCTCAGATGTTAAACCTAACTAAGGCCCAGACAGTGACACTAACTAAGGCCCCAGCCCTAGCCTGACCCCTAGCCCCAGCTCCAGCCATAGCCCCAACCTCAGCCCTAGCCCCAGCCCCAGCCCTAGCCCCTGATGCTGATCCTATAGAGGCCCTTATGATCCTCCTAGGCCCTCTCCTGACAATATGGTAACTAAGGCCTTGACACTATTTCTAAATAAGGCCCCAGGTCCAGTCCCAGCCGCAGCCCCAGCCCCTGATGCTGATCCTATAGAGGCCTTTATGCTCCTCCTAGGACTTGCCCTGACACAGTCCTTAAGTAAGGCCTTGACCCCATTCCTAACTAAGGCCCTAGCCCTAAAGCTAGCCCCAGCCCCAGCCCCAGCCCCAGCCCCAGCCCTAGCCGCAGCCCTAGCCCTGGCCCCAGTCCCAGCCACAGCCCCAGCACTCGCCCCAGTCCCAGCCCCCGCCCCCGCCACAGCACTAGCCCCAGCCCCAGCCCTAGCCGCAGCCCTAGGCCTAGCCCCAGTCCCAGCCCCAGCCCCAGCCCCAGCACTGGCCCCAGACCCAGCCCTAGCCCCAGCCCCAGCCCCAGCCCCAGCCTGAGCCCAAGCCCCAGCCCAAGCCCCAGCCCCAGCCCCAGCCCTAGCCCCTGATGCTGATCCTATAGAGGCCCTTATGATCCTCCTAGGCCTTCTCCTGACAATGTGGTAACTAAGGCCTATTTCTATTTCTATTTCTATTTCTAACTAAGGCCCCAGGTCCAGCCCCAGCCGCAGCCCCAGCCCCTGATGCTGATCCTGTAGAGGCCTTTATGCTCCTCTAGGCCTTGCCCTGACACAATCCTTAAGTAAGGCCTTGAACCTATTCCTAACTAAGGCCCTAGCCCTAAACCTAGCCCCAGCCCCAGCCCCAGCCCCAGCCCTAGCCCTAGCCCTAGCCGCAGTCCCATCCCCAGCCCCAGCCCCAGCCCCAGCCCCAGCCCCAGCCCCATCACTAGCCCCAGACCCAGCCCTAGCCCCAGCCCCAGCCCGAGCCCCAGCCCCAGCCCGAGACCAAGCCCCAGCCCCAGCCCTAGCCCTAGCCGCAGCCGCAGTCCCAGCCCTAGCCCCAAACACTGCCCCAGCCCCAGCCCCAGCCCCATTCCTAGCCCATTATGCTGATCCTATAGAGGCCCTTGCGATCCTCCTAGGCCTTCCCCTGACAATGTGGTAACTAAGGCCTTGACACTATTTCTAACTAAGGCCCCAAGTCCAGCCCCAGCCGCAGCCCCATTCCCTGATGCTGATCCTATAGAGGCCTTTGTGCTCCTCCTAGGCCTTGCCCTGACACTGTCCTTAATTAAGGCCTTGACCCTATACCTAACTAAGGCCCTAGCCCTAAACCTAGCCCCAGCCCCAGCCCCAGCCCTAGCCCTAGCCGCAGCCCTAGCCCTGGCCCCAGTCCCAGCCCCAGTACTAGCCCCAGTCCCAGCTCCAGCCCCCGCCCCAGCACTAGCCCTAGCCCCAGCCCCAGCCCCAGCCCTAGCCCAAGCCCCAGTCCCAGCCCTAGCCCCAGCCCTAGCCCCAGCCCCAGCCCGAGCCCAAGCCCCAGCCCCAGCCCCAGCCCTAGCCATAGGCGCAGCTGCAGTCCCAACCCTAGCCCCAACCCCCGCCCCAGCCCCAGCCCCATTCCTAGCCCCTTATGCTGATCCTATAGAGGCCCTTGCGATCCTCCTAGGCCTTCCCCTGACAATGTGGTAACTAAGGCCTTGATACTGTTTCTAACTAAGGACCCAAGTCCAGCCCTAGCCCCAGTCCCAGCCCCAGCTCCAGCCCCAGCCCTAGCCTCAGCACTAGCCGCAGACCCAGCCCTAGCCCCAGCCCCAGCCCCAGCTCCAGCCCCAGCCCCAGCCGCAGCCACAGCCCCAGGCCCAACCCCAGCCCCTGATGCTGATCCTACAGAGGCCCTTATGCTCCTCCTAGGCCTCGCTCTGACACTGTCCTTAACTCAGGCCTTGACACTACTAATAACTCAGGCTGTGATACTGTCCCTAACTAAGTCCCTGACAGTGTCCCTGTCTAAGGGACTGGATGTCCTCCTAACTCTGGCCCTGCCATTATACATAAAAAATTCTCTGACGCTCGTCCTAACAGAGGCCCTGATACTGTCCCTCACTAAGGCCCTGACACTACTTCTAACTCATGCCCTGATATTATACCTAACGTAGGCTCTGATGCTAACTCTAAGTAAGGCCCTGACTGTGACCCTAACTAAGGCCTTCACACTATTCCTAACTAAGGGCGTAGCCCTAGCCCTAGCCGCAGCCCCAGCCCAAGCCCCAGCCCCAGCCCCAGCCCTAGCCGCAGCCCTAGCCCTGGCCCCAGTCCCAGCCCCAGCCCCCGCCCCCGCCCCAGCACTAGCCACAGCCCCAACCCTAGCCTCAGCCCTAGCCCTAGCCCTAGCCCCAGTCCCAGCCCCAGCCCCAGCCCCAGCCCCAGCACTAGCCCCAGACCCAGCCCTAGCCCCAGCCCTAGCCCCTGCCCCAGCCCGAGCCCAAGCCCCAGCCCCAGCCCTAGCAACAACCCCAGCCCTAGCCCCTGATGCTGATCCTATAGAGGCCCTTATGATCCTCCTAGGCCTTTTCCTGACAATGTGGTAACTAAGGCCTTGACACTATTTCTAACTAAGTCCCCAGGTCCAGCCCCAGCCGCAGCCCCAGGCCCTGATGCTGATCCTATAGAGGCCTTTGTGCTCCTCCTAGGCCTTGCCCTTACACTGTCCTTAAGTAAGGCCTTGACCCTATACCTAACTAAGGCCCTAGCCCTAAAGCTAGCCGCAGCCCTAGCCTTAGCCTCAGCCCCAGCTCCAGCCGCAGTCCCAGCCCCAGCCCAAGCCCCAGCCACAGACCTAGCCCTAGCCCTAGCCTGAGCCCCAGCCCCAGGCCGAAACCCATCCCCTGATGCTGATCCTACAGAGGCCCTTATGCTCCTCCTAGGCCTTTCCCTGTCACTGTCCTTAAGTCAGGCCTTGACACTACTAATAACTCAGGCTGTGATACTGTCCCTAACTAAGGCCCTGACAGTGTCCCTGTCTAAGGGACTGGATGTCCTCCTAACTCTGGTCCTGCAATTATACATAAAAAAAGCTCTGACGATCATCCTAACAGAGGCCCCGATACTGTCCCTCACTAAGCCCCTGACACCACTTCTAACTCATGCCCTGACATTATACCTAACGTAGGCTCTGACGCTAACCCTAAGTAAGGCCGTGAATGTGACCCTAAGTCCTTCACACTATTCCTAACTAAGGGCGTAGCCCTAGCCATAGCCACAGCCCCA